>NC_073229.2:164825000-166075000 GCF_029281585.2 Gorilla gorilla gorilla | reverse complement strand
CTTTCATTTAGAGATTGAATCAAATTGTCTTTCTTTAGAATTTGGGCTGGCCTTAGTTACTTATTTAATCAATGTAATGCAGCAGAAAGATGGGGCTTTTGACGCCAAGTGATAAGTAGTCTTGTAGTTTTTTTCCCAGGCCTCTTGAGACAACCACTATTGGAATCTAGTTGACATGTTATGAGAAATCCCAAGAAGCCTCAAGGAGAGCTCCATGTGAAAAGGAACCAAAATCTACAGCTGACAATTTCAGCTGAGTTCACAGTCAATCAGCAGCCTAAACTTGATAGCCATGTGAGTGAGCTTCCAGCCCAAGGTGATGCTACATGGAGCAGAGATAAGCTGTTCTGGCTATTTCCTGCCTGAATTTCATATTCATGAACAAAATAAATGATGGTTGTTTTTCTAAGTTAAAAAGTGGTTTGATATGCAGCAATGGATAATTGGAACAGAAAGAATGTCTTAGCATGTCTCATAGCACAGGATTGCTAAATATTTCAACAATGTGGCAGGCACTTGAATGCTTTTAGCATTTATTTGCCACTCTCTGCTACGCATGTGGCTTACCATGATATAAAGAATACATGAAAGTTTCTGCTTACACTTCTGATTAATGTGATGTTGTGTATGTCATGGACCAATGTGATGTTTTGCAGAATGTCATGCAGTCCAACTGGGAAAGTACAGTATCTTAGGGAATTAACTAAAAATTAACTAAAATAAACATTTTCTGTTAGGACCCTGGAGAATGTATCTGGGAACAGATCTTGGGAATATGGAAATGGAGAGGGCAGAATATAAAAGTGGATACCAGAATTTTTTTTTTTTTTAACTATAAAGCCACTCTCACAGACCTCATGATTTAATAGCCTACCATTGATACCTGGAGGTGGTCCTCATACATTGGTGGGATCACTTCTTGGAGCTTGGATGAAACAACGGCCTATGGTAAAAATATGGAGGTACTGAAATATACAATCATATATAGTAAAATAATTCATTTACAAATAATTTAAAATAAGGCAAAACTAGGTAAATAGTGGTTAAGTGTATAATTCTTGAAACTAATAGAGAGTTGGATATATGGACATTTAATTTTCTTTTTTTAAAAATTATTTTAGTCTATGTCCTTTTGGTAGTGTTCTCTTTATCTGCAATGTTAGAATAAACCAATTTTTGCTCCTATGCAATTTTCCAAAGAGATCCTTCCTTTGATTTTTTAGAATATTTCACTCTGCAAAGTAGTAAAGAAAAGATGTTAGTATTCTGTAGGCTTTAGAATGGTTCATAAGAAAGAAATACATATTCAGTGCAGTCATGATTTTGTTTCATTTCCTATTATGTCTGCATTTGGATCTAAAAATATTAATGTTATTCTATATTAAATCTTCAGTAAATGATGAGAGAATTCTCATTTCCATGCATTATTTGTACATGGAAATATATTGAAAATTATTTTTAAAACCAGGCATTAAGTTGAAAGAAATGGAAATGGAAATTAGCAAACTAAAGGAAAATAGAAACCCAGAACCAGGAAGACATCCAGGAATGAAATCTTTCTTTAGTTAGACATCTAAAGCATTCATTCATTCATCCATCATTTAGTCATTCATATAGTCATATATTTTTTCAATAAATACTTATTGGGCATCTCCCAGACACTGAAGATTTACCAGTGAACAGAATCTACATGCTCCCTCCTTTCATAAAGCTATAGTCTAGCAAAAAGAAATATATTAAAAAGTTACAAAATGAATTATTTTATTAGAACTGTGTAAGTGTTATAAGAAGTGGAAAGACAGCAACAGAATTTTAAGCAATCTTCCTACTTCTACCATTGCCCTCCAATAATTCTTATAGTCTTTTCATACCACACCACACATGTGTGATCCTTCAACACATGTCATACCTCTGCTCAGAATCTTACAATAGCTTTCAATCTCACTTAGAGAAAATCCTGTTTTGATTAGGTGTTGCAGAGTAACAAACCACCCCAAAACGTAGTGGCTCAAAATAACAATTTATTATGTCAAGGGTTCTGGGATTGGCTGCATTCAGATGTGTGGTTCTTACTTAAAGTCTTTCATGTGATTGCATTCAAATGCAGCTAGGGCTGGATTCAGAAGGCTTGCTGAGTTTATGGAACTGGACATCCAAGGTGACGTCTTCATTTACAGATCTGGTGACTTAGCTGTGATAGCTAAAGCAGCTGAGGGCTGGCTATGTTCTCTCCCAACATGTGGCTTTCCTCTTGGCTAGCTTGGACTGTCTCAGAATATGAAAATCTCAAGGTAGACTTCTTACATGTGGTTAGCTTCTCCGAGAGTGAGCATTCCAAGAGACACAGGTAGAAGCAGTATTTTTTATAACTAAGTAATGAATGCCACACTACTAGTTACACAGGGCTAGGCTAGGTTCAATGCAGAGGGGAGCTTCACAAAAATGTGATTACTGGGAAGGATGGTTCACTTTGGAACTAACTTCTACAAATTCGAAACCCTTTAAATGATGGACAGGTCTTGAAATTTTTGGTTTCACTGTTACTGAAACACCAGGAGCTCTGGCTAGGTGCTGCTGCTCACCACACAGAAAATCAATCACTGAGACAACGATTATTGCCAAGGAAGAAGGCTTTAATCAGGTGCTGAAGCCAAGGAGGTGGGAGATCAGTCTGAAATCCATCTTCCTGACAGACTAAACCTGACCGGTTTATATAAACAGGGAAGAAATTTGGGAGGGGTAATGAAGAAATCATGATGAATAAGGGGCCTGGTAACTAATTGTCTAGATGCGATGATCTGGTGAGTTTCAGTTCTTTAATACTTTTTGAGAGGCCTGATGGTCCTTTCCTGAGGAAGAAACTCAGATAAAACAAATGTAAGTTTCAAGCTTTAAGACCAGAAGGGTCAATTTTATGTTTATCGGGGGGAAAAAAAACCAAACAAAACCAAACAAAAAACCATGAAACAGTCTATGGGACTATTAGGTTGGTTTTAACACTTCCCCATTACCTCTCTGTCTTAATTCTGTGCTCTTCCTCCCTTGATCATTAAATTCATCCATACCGGCCTCCTTATTGTTTCTTGAAAATGCTAGGTTGACTCACATCTCAAGGACCTTTGCGCTGTGGTTTTCTTCTTTTAAGAACACTCTCTCCCAGATATCCACATGACATTTTCCCTCATTTAAATATTTTTGCTTAAAAAGTCACCTTCTCAGTGAGACATTCTCTGATTATCCTATTTAAAATAGTTACCAGTACTGCCAAACCATGTTCCTCCTATGGTATTTTGGTCTTCATTTTTAGCTTCATTTCATTCCATTTAATCAGCATGATGTATTATACATTTTTAAATGAAATTTTTGAAGTACCGTATACATATGACAGTCACAATCTATAAATATACAGCTCAATGCGTACACCAAAGTGAATCAACACTTAGAATCAGAACCCAGAACAATTAACAAAATATTATTACAACCCCAAAATCTTAATTATCCCCTTCTAGTCACTGCCATGCCAGCCAATGGTAACCACTATCCTGATTTCTAATACTATAGACTAGGTTTTTTCTACCTTTAAACTCTATATAAGTGAAATAAGACGTAAGATTCATATTTTCTTATTTTTGTATTCAAATGTTATACTTGTGAGATTCATTACTATTGATGCAGTTGTACTCTGTTCAATTTCGTTGTTGTGTGGTGTTCCATTGTATAAATTCAAGACAATATATCCATTCTGATGAGTATTTGGAATTTTTCTAGTGTGGGGCCAATAATATTGCTATCAATGCTGCTGTATTTTTTTGATATTTGATCTTATATATTTGTATAAACAGTACCATATGTGTACTTGATATTACATATTTCTGTTTATTATGTATATTCAATAGTAAAATTGCTGGATTTCTAATATTCTATTTATTTGATTTGTTTATTGTCTGTTTTTCTCTTTCAAGATGTGAGTTTAATGAGTACAAAGGTTTTTGTCTATAATATCTAAAGTTGGGGTAGAGAAGACTTTCTAAGAGAAGCAAATTTGAGTTGAAATGTTAAAGTGAAGTAGATAGTTTATTATATAAGAAGGTTGGAAAAAATCTTTTCTCAAGCAGAAGAAAAAGCGTGTTGAAAAGCTTGGAGGTGGCAGAGTATATGCATTTGAGAAAATGAAAGACGTGTGTGGTGTTTAGGGAGTGAGGAGGTCAAAAAATGAGAGCATATTTTAGAAGATTCTAAAGGCTTTTATCAAGTCTTAAAATATTCTCACAGTTTTACTCATTATATTTAAACTAGTGGAAATGCGTTGCTTATAGGATAACTCATAATCGTATTTTCATTTGAAACAAAAGCCGTGGCACAGAAGTGGGGTTATAAGTGGGGAGATAGAAACTGACTAGGAGGATTTTTAGCAGGGTTAGTAAAAAAACAATCAAGGTTGAAGAGAAAAGATGTTTTGAAAGGTATTTAGTATTTAAACTGTTAATTAATTGATCATGGTGGCTGAGATATTTTTCTAGGATGCTTTAGGCTTTTTTGGGGGGAAAAAAAACAGATTAAGATGTATTTAAGACTTTCAAGGGAAGATGCAGATGTATGTATATCTCCAAGGAAGAATATCAGCTGAAGATGTAACATTGGGTGTTATTTGTAATATAGTAAATAAATATGATATCTTATTTGAAGATGCCTAATACCCAAGATCAAGCTTGGAGAATTTTCAATATCTATATTGTGTCTAGGGGAACACAGGCCAGCACATGTGCCTAAGAAAAAAAACGTCCAGAGATGCAGAAGAACAGCTAGGTAAATATAGAAAGGGAATGTTCCAAGGGAGGAAACTCAGTGACTAACACCATTATCATCACACACTTACCACTATCTGACATTATTTTTGTCCATTTGTTTGATGTTCATTGTCAGTCTCCCACTTACTAGAATGTAAGCTCCATGAGAATAGGCACTTGCTGCTTCTGTTCACTTCCGCATTCTTAGTGCCTAGTACAGTGGTGGGTACTCACAAGTATTTGTTAAATTAATGTCAATGAAACAGTTTTCTTATTATGAAATTTCATATTTTCATATTTTTGTATTCAAATATTATACTTGTGAGATTCATTACTATTGATGCAGTTGTACTCTGTTCTATTTCATTGTTGTATGGTGTTCCATTGTATAAATTCACTACAATGTATCCATTATATCCACCTTTTTATATAATAAACTATCTACTAAACTTTAACATTTCAGCTCATATTTGCTTCTCTAAGAAAGTCTTCTCTACCCCAACTCTAGATATTACAGACAAAAACCTTTGTGCTCATGTCCATTCAATTTAGCGATATGGTTGTTTCAGTGACATTTTCAAGAACTGTGCACTAGTTGGCTCTGGCTGTGAGAATAAAATACCGCAGGGTATGTGGCTTAAACAACAGAAATTTATATTCTCATAATTTTGGCCATAGAAATCCCAGATCAAGATGCCAACAGATTCAATTTCTGGTGTGGCCCTTCTTCTGAGCGGGCAGACAGCCACTTTTTTATTGTGTCCTCACGTGGTGTTTCTTCTGTGTTTGCATGTACGGAGTGAGAGAGGGAGCCCTCCTGTGTCTCTTCTAGCAATATGAATCCTATTATATCAGGGTTCTACTCTTACGACTTTATTTAACTTTAATTACTTCTTTAGGAACACCGTCTCCAAACAGAGCCACACTGAGGATTAGAGCTTCCATATAGGAATTTGGTGGAGACACAAACTTTCATTCCATAACTAGCTGTGTAATAGAGAAGTGGAAACTCAGCTGGGCAGAGTTGGAGTGAATGGTGGGTCAGGAAGTGAAGTTAACGACTTTCCTGATGAGAAGTTTGCCTGAGAAGGCATAGAGGAGGAAAAGCAACCGTTGGGAGATGTAGATTGGAGGTGGGTTTTTGTTCTGTTTGTTTATTTGTTTATTTTATTTATCTAGTAGGAAACATGAGATAAAGATAGCAAAAGAGAGCAAGGACAATAAATAGCATGTGTTTTCTGAGAAGGCTGAGGGGAAGAGATTCAGAGCACAGAGTGCTTGGCTTTAGGTACGAAGACGTGTGTTTTGTAACAATTAAAATGCAGGAGAAATTGGGTGCAGATACATTGAGGTTTAGAGGTGGAAACAGTAAGACTTCCCATCTGATATTTCCATTCTTCCTCTATGGAGGAGAAGGCCTGGGCTTCACCCAAGTGTTAAGTGTTACAGATTCAATCGTGAGAGAAGGGTTTAATCAAGGAAACATATTAACTTCATAGGAAAACTGGTTTCAAGTGCGTGCAATTATGCACTAAAGATGATCTCAATGTGATGCTCCGTTATGTGATTTATTCTCAAGGTATCCAGCTTGGCGAGTAGAGATAAGAGAAAATAGATGGTTTCTACAGAGTTGTTACTTGTGGATTTGTTTTCTAGTTCTTATATGTTGTATTTTGTTTTGAGACAGGTTCAGAAAAGAGAGGAACAACTGAATTAGGAAATTAGAGTAGCAGTTAAATATGTCTATAGGGCTCATATAGTTTCTGGGATTTAAAAAACTATCCAGGGTATTAAAAATATCTAGGAAAGAATTTTGCCTTATGTTTCAAAGAGCATAGAAAAGACTAGCTGCATTTTAAAATGTCTTCTCTGTTATTAGCTCATAGCATCCCATCCTTTCCCTTCATAATAATTAGTACTAATTGCAATATATATATATTTATTTGTGTATTTATTTGTTCAATGTTTGTATCTTTTAGTAGAACATGAATCCATAATTGTAGGAATCTGTCCCTCTTATACTGTTGGTGCTCAAGGATATTTATTATGTTGAATGTATGGAGCTCATATGATAATTTCCTCCTGAATATTAGCATAAAGTTTCTGTTCAAGTCCAGAATTTCTTCTTATTATGTGCTAATTGTTTTCAAATTGGTGTTTAATGAAAAGAGAGTAGGCTTTGGAGTCTGAGTAATCTTATGTAAGTTGCACAGTCTCAGTTTTCTCATTTGTAGAAACGACGCATCAGAAAAGAAAAGGTTGCTATCTAGAGAATAAATAACAATTGAAGTCACACTACATTTCATGGATGATGGATAATTTAATCTAAAATAACGAGGTTATAAAAGATTAGCTCTATGTAGTCTTAGGGAAAAGAAGTTGAGGAAAAAAGAATTTAATTCTGCATAATAAAGAACTAAGAAATTGTGAGCAATATGTTAGTTCCCAGTAGAGTTGTTTCGGGGAGGCTCAGAAAGACATTTGGCTGGAAGAAATGGAGTCTTGGAATTCTGGTGTCAGACTAGGGCTGTGGAACCTCATAGCTGGTTAAAAACTCCCTTATGGAAGTGATAAAAATAATAAATGATGTGTGATATTTGATTTTAAATAGTTGCTGATGTGTTTTGTAATTTATCTTCCTCATCCAGAGACCTTGATAAGTTTGTTACCAATAGGTTGTGTGTGATTTACTGCCTTAGGTAACTCAGATGAAAAGGTCATGATTTCCTATGGAGCAATATGATGTTGTGAGATGACAGTAGTCACAAGACTGGTGGAGAGACAGCCAGAGTAATACACAAAATTCTAACCAAGAGATTATCACATCAGCTGAATACCGGAATTCAAATACATATTGAGGCCTCTTGAGTTTTCACAATTAGGAGGGTGGGATAGGCTCATATTGTTTTACTTGACTACTTAAAGAATAATCCATGTCGGAATGTTTTAGGTTACATGGAATTCATAACATCTGCATTGTAGGATTTGTTGCCAGGAATAATAGATACTGCCAGTACAACTGTTAGCACGTGCAGCAATTTTGTGCAGATTAGAAAAAAAAAAAAAGCATCCTCTTTTGGTGGATGAATTAGAAAAAGGTACCACTTTGGGATAGAGGCATCCTGCTGTAAAGAGCATAACCCTAGCTAGACTATGTAGGTTTCCCTGCCTTTGTGGCTGGTCACTTGTGAACAGTCCCAAAACTGCACAATCTTAGCATGGTAGCCTTTGGATAATGTAAATGCCAGGTATAGAGTAGACACACAACAGAAATGGTAACAACTAAAATTACTCTGGATTACATTAGACCGTGATTTAATGCTTATTTCTGGAAATAATAACTGATATGCTGACTATAAATGATTTTCCATTTTTTCCTGCAATAAATCTAAGTTCAAGTGTGTGTATGTGTGTGTACTTACTTGTGTATGTATGTGTGTGTGTATCTATGCATGTGTGTGTATCTTTGCATGCATGTGTGTATAAGCCTGGTTACAAAGTAGATTCATTGTATTTCTTTGAACTTGCTGATATAAAATACATGTAGAATAGACACTTTGACTCATCTCCACTAACTTCTGCAAATACAAATGCATTCTACAGTGGTAATAGATGTTTTAATAGAATTCTTTTAGAGAAGAACTCACAAAGTATTTCAATTTAGTTTTAATTATCACTCTAGGATAGCTTTTCTTCTCTCACTACAATCTGAGCTATAAAGACAGCTCAGACTTCTGGAATTGGGGTGACTGTGAGACCAGGCTTTGAGCTTTGAATGTTTTGTTACAAGCCAACCTCCTGCAGATCTCTCTGCAGTGCTATATTGACTTTTGTGAATAGATCCTCAGATGCAGTTTTGACTTTTGTGCTTCTGTGACCTTGGAGCACACCTGGAGAGGTGCAGCCATGCACTTTTTTTTTTTTGTCTTGCACCTCTCTACCCGAAATCCACATGTTCTTACTGGTCTATAGTTAACTATCTTAGACATAATGTGGCTACATAAATCCTGTATAGAACTAAGGGTGTTTTAAGTGAAATATTACATGATTTGACGTTATGCTTTCCAATTTCTTCTTCTAGAATTTATTTACAATTCTCCTAATTACTTGGTAAACTGAAGTTTTTCAGAGTAAAGGATTAAAACAGCTTTCTTAATAGATAGTGCTATAGACTGCATGTTTGTATCCCCCACCCAAAATTCATATGTTGTAGCCTAATCCCCATTGTGGTGGTTTTAAGAGGTGGGGCCTGTGGGAGGTGATTAGGTCGTGAGAGTGGCACCTTCATGAATAGCATTAGTGCCTTTATACAAAGAAATATGAGAGAAATTATTTCTGTCTTGGCCACATGAGTATATATTAAAAAGGATGCTGTCTACAAGCCAGGAAGCAGGCCCTCACCAGATATAGACTCTTCTGGAGCCTAGACCTGGGACTTCCCTGCTTCCAGATATGTGAGAAATAAATGTCTCTTGTTTAAGCCACCAAGACTATAGTATTTTTGTTATAGTGGCCTGTCCTGTCAAAGATGGATAGCATCAGGCATTATTTATGTTTAACGTTCCTGGGAAGGACATAGATTTATAAATGAAAATGAGTTTTGTAGTCAGTTTTGATGGGAAATATGCTTCTGGCTACATATAAATATGCATCTAAATCCATCTAAATTCTCATCCTATAAGGTAGTAGAAATGACATTTGTTAATTTAACTTGAATAGTAAATAATGGAATCACAGCATTTAAAAACATTAAAAACAAAGCTGATGACAACATTACACAGTTCAAACAAGATAAACAGGTTCTTTGTAAATAATAATATGGTGTTATTGCAATTGTTTACCCAGCATTGATTTCCTTTTTATTCTTTCTAACAGAATGCTGACTTGGTTTATGTATCTATCTCTCTCCCACACCATCTATGCCTCAGAGAAATCTTCACAAACTCAGCTTCAAGGATGGGTCAGAGCCTTGGAAACTGCATCTGCCTGGTCAGTGATCAGCTCAAGTATAAGCTTGTGATCCAATGTTGTCCAGTGAAATGTGAGATTAGTTTTGCTTTTAGGAATGTTTTGCTCAGGCCTTAAGTCAGTGAACCTAGCTCTCTCCCTGTGGCTAAATATGAGCAAGGAGATATAAAGTTACTGGCAGCCATTGTACAATCTCATTTACCCCTGAATCAAACAGCCGAAGTCCGAGCTACCTCTGGATTTGCTCTCAAGTGAGGTAATGTGTTTTCTCATTGTTAATCAAGTTCAGTTCACTGGGATAAACACTAAAGGAATGATAGTAAAAACATTGTCACCCAAATCTATGCAGAGATAAAAACTGATAAACATTATGAAAGCAAAACAAAGCAAAACTAGATCTGGGGAGGGAATTTAGAATGGGCATTAGAGAAGGCCTCTTTGTAGAGATCACATTTAAGTCGACATCCAAAGTATAATTTTGCTAGGTGAAGAGCTGGGGAATGAACATTTCATGCAAAGACTCTGAGGTGGAAAATTTGGTGACACTTTTGAGGAACTTAAGAACACTTACCATGCTATCATTAAGGGTAAGGAGCAGGCAGGGAAACAGGAAATTGGTATAAAATCAGGCTAGGGATATAAGCAATAGACAGACATGACAGGTCATTTAGGCATCCTAAAAAATTTTGGAGAAATAATAAATTCAATCAAATATTAAAATATTTTATAAGTTTAATTGCATATAGCTCTTTCAAGTTGTCCCTGGACCCATATTAATAACCACAACAAGGGGAGGGTGTTGGAAGGCAACTGTGTGAACAAGCAAGGTGTACATCCCACTTGGTTCCACTGTCCTTCCATTTTCTTTCTTTGTTGCTGGTGATACAATGACCACATATTTTGCTGTGGAGTTTTATTTCTTTTATTTCCAATTAAATTAATTCAATTCTGAAATATGAGAAAAAATTTACACTGCCCAGTTTTTGGTTAACCTAAACGAAGAGTTCTGTTCAATTTCTGTGGGTTGGTTGGATAAAGATGACAAATATTTATGCTCACTTACAAGCTTGTATGTATCTTTCTTTTTATTATAAGCATGGGAAGGCATTTAGTTTGTGGCTTACTAAGATACCATACATATATAACTCTTGAATGAAAACCCAGAAGAACAAGTAACTCAGAACAGTGAACCTGCCTGCTGGTCCTTCTTTATCCTTGCACTCATGAGTCTATCATGAGTATGGCAGAATCTCAATAATCTCAATAATCTCATACTGGTGGGAAAACAGAGAAGCAGAACTTATCAAGACTGGACCTAGAAAATCTTATGAGGTAGGAGGTGGGACACAACTCTGCAGGCAGGGCTTAGACACCTGACCAAATTGAGGACTATCTAAAATGGGGAAGGGGTGGAAGCAGCTTTCCATAAGATATGCCCACTAGTGTGCCATGTCAGTTTACCATTGCCATGGCAACATCCGGAAGTTACTGCCCCTTTCCGTGGCAACAATCAGGAAATTTCTGTATAATCTGCCCCTTAGTTTTCATGTACCTAAAAGTGGGTATAAATATGACAGCAGAACTGCCTTTCAGCTGCTACTCTGGACACACTGCCAATCGGGTATCCCTGCTTTGCAAGGAACAGTGCCTCTGCTGCTGTTGCTGTACATGGCTGCTTCAATTAAAGTTGCTATCTGACACCACCAGCTTGCCATTGAATTCTTTCCTGGGTGAAGTCAAAAACCCTCCCAGGATAAGCCCCAAGTTTTGGGCTTGCCTGCCCTGTGTCACTTATACAGGTGAATGGCTCTTCCTTGAGTGAGATGGCTAGTAGGAGTCTAAATTATAGGGTCCACTGAAGAATAATATTTGTTCTTCGTGTGACAATTGAAATATAAAAAGTCTGTATCTGAGATACAGTTGTCAGATATTTCAGGGAGGAAACACTCAAAATTAAGTAGAGAAGAATTTTATACTTTAGTAAGAACCAAATGGATTATGGGAATAGAGTTCCCCCTCCTAAGCCCTTGCCAAAAATAAAAATAAAAATAAAGCAAAGGTATTGTCAAAGGCTAAAAAGAATAAAAAATAGGTTGAGAATCAGCCAAGACTTTAAATCTAGTGGTAGAAATGGAAAGATGGTGAAACTCTTTGGAAGATGGCCAATTAAAAATACAACAGGAACCAGTTGTAATATTTTACTGTTTTTTTTGATTAACAAGTTAAATAAAATACATGTTCAAAAATGTAGCTATTAACAACACAACTGCAATGATAACAAAAACTACTAAAGCTGTTACTGCTACCATTTATTTATGCTAAGCACACTGTATAAGTATTGTCTGTCTCACAATAGAGCTACCCCTGTCAGGTAGATGAGTAAGCAGTTAGCCATTATTCATTGGAGGGGAAAGAAATCTAAAGTAAATTATTCTTTGAGGAATGTCCCTTATTACCTTACTGTGATCAAATTCACATACTTTAAATATGTTATATATCTGCCTTTTTTACTTGCAAGGCAAAAGAATTGAAAGTTTAACTGTGTTTCTATATATCATAAATAATAACTCCTAGAACTTGTCCCACAAATTCCAAATACTGAATTAACCTGAAGGAATTATCACTGCTGTGGACCACAGGCCCTTTGTTGTTGAGTACAAAGTGTTTGATAGGGATTTCATAAAGCTTGACAAAATTCATTCATTACCAACTGACTAAGGGTCACTAGACACAAAGAAATTAAGGAATTTCCTCAATGTCATAATTGGGGGATACCAACAATGATTACATATTTATAGAGGGTATTGGAAGAAAAATGAGAAAAACATAAACAATATTTTAGATACTAATGAGTACTCAAAATTTGTTAATTAGTTGTTAAAAATGAATTTCCCAAACTTAAAATCTTTTTAAACAAACAGTTCATTTATAAAGGGTATTTAAGAAAAATGAAATTATTCGCAAAGCAGGGATGCAACCTGAATCCAATAAACTGAATAAATTGCTGGCACCTGAATCCATGACCAAGCTGTTTCTCATTTATGGTTTCTGTTTTTCTTGGCCTCCCTTTCTATTCTGGCAAAATGTGGTGTTGACATTATAATTGCAGATGAAGCTAATAATAACATGTTTTGCAGAAGCTGTTTCTAGCAAGGTGTAAAATCCCACATTGGTCTACCTTGTTAGAGTCAGTGAAAGCCAAAAATAATCAATATGACATGAAAGATAACTGCATTTCCTTTCAAATTTGCATAATGTTACTAAGAGTCAAACTCATTTTCACATGTTTTCTGGTTGGGAAAATATATATCAAGACTTTTTGACTGAATTATATAGCGATAGTGCATAACTTAATTCTGTTTTGAATAGAGGACTTTGCTCTTTTTCGGGCTCAGCAGAATACTCTAGTTGGTTAGGTTGGCTTCAGAAATATATTCAGCAACTGACTTGTGGATGGTTGTAAATAATTTAATACAAGGCATCCACTAGTTTTATAAATTACTTAAGTGCCCTTAACATGGATGGGTGGGCATACAGTAGATGTTAAAGAATAAGTACTTGTTGAAAGAATTAAGACAACTTGCATAAAATTGAGATTGTTTATTTATTTACATGTATTCATTTATTTAATGATGCCAACAGGCTAAAAAGCCATCTGTGAATTAGGGCACAAAGACGCCAGTGAATTTTATAACATAAAGATAGAATCCTGTTTTGTTAAGTCACCTCTGTCCATAAAAATTATGTAGTTTAATCTGGAAAAGATGATTTATTTCATGCCAAAAGTAGATTCATTCTAGTAATGTAACAAGATTAGGATATCATTGAGGCTTCTTTACTTCATATTCAGTTATAACCTTTTAATAATTAAGAGCAGGCACTCCCTAATATAATAATAAAATTTTACATTTGTATAGTACATGACTCTACAGGTATACTTACTATTTTAATTTTAGTATTATCAGGAACAATTGGCACAGAAAGACCCTTTCACATACTTAGTTTTAAAGAAATAGACAATTTCCTGTCATTGCTAATTTCCCATTGTAAATCCTTGGGTACAGGTGCCTGTATAACCTGGAGCCCTTTGCTTGTGCATTTATCCTCTGGAATGAACTGTCCCTCTCTCTATTCCATATGTGACCCAGAAGATAAATGCAAAACTGCTTAATTAGGAAAAAGCCTACCATAGTTGCTAATTCTTTCTTTTTAATAACACTATTTATGGTGTGATAGTCTTTCTGAAAACCTCTTTAAATGTTATTACAGTTTTTTTCTTTTTAAGATGGAGTTTTGCTCTGTCCAGTCTCTCTCTGCCCAGGCTGGAGTGCAATGGTGCAATCTCGGCTCACTGCAACCTCCGCCTCCTGGGTTGAAGCAATTCTCCTGCCTCAGCCTCCCAAGTAGCTGGGATTACAGGCATGCACCACCATGCCTGGATAATTTTTTGTATTTAGTAGAGACGGGGTTTCACCATGTTGGCCCTGCTGGTCTTGAATTTGTGACCTCAGGTGATCCACCTGCCTCGGCCTCCCAAATTGCTGAGATTACAGGCGTGAGCCACCATGTTCAGCCCTGTTATTATATTCTTAAATTTGTATCTTCTGCACTTCATATTGTGCTAGGTTTAAATTTTATTTTAAAATTTTCCTTGGAAAGATACCTATATATTTGATTACAGAATCATTTTCAGAACAGATTGTTGTCTGACACAAAATAAAATGAACTGTAAGAAGATCATATGTGAAATCCTGTGTTTAGAGCTTAGTACAAATTCAGAAAAACGTATTTTAGTTTCATATGAAAAAGAAAAAGATACAGGAATGCTTGATTTATTTTATGCTTCGTTTGTGTGAATAGTGTAATTGTGTTGTCAATAGTGCTAATATGATCTTAGGTTACATTTGTAGAAGTGGGATGTTTAGAAAAAGTCCAAGGTTTATTGGTTATTCCATACCTCAGATACTGAAGCAGCACAGCACATACTTTATAAAAACACTTTGAAATCACATTGCCTAAGTGTGACTTTTGGCTTCTGCCCATACTAGTTATGCAAACTTTGATAGGTTACTTAGAAAAAATCCTTAAGACCCAGTTTTCTCATTTTTGAAGTTTAGATGATGTAATAATACTTTCTTTAGAGTGATGTTTAAGAATTAAATGAGATATTTATTGGTATGTTTATTCATTAATTTACAAGTATTAACATACCAAGTAAAAGAGTCTCTTACTTTTTTTTAATGGCCTATGAAAAACCTATTCCCTGAAACAGACACCTTATATAATCAATTTATTAATGGAATGCATTCTGTACAGTATCTTCAATGAAACTTGACTTTTCACTGTAGCCATATCTGTGAGGTTGACTGGTTTTCTACATTCTGTAAGTCCTGTGGCATAGAATTCTCATTAAGTACTGTCCTTACCATTTAACCCTCATTGAAAAACTCTACCATATCTGAGAGTTTTGCATTCTTGCTATACTACCTTATATCTATTGTTCTGCAGTTATATAACCTCTTAATAATGACATTCTCATCCTTTGAATAAGGATTCTCAATCACATGACCGAAATCTTTCTTTTGAATCTGTCTCTTGATAGTTGAATAGCCTGTGAAATGTAATGTAAGTTCATATTTTATTCTAAAGGTATTAGTCTATTTTCATTTTAAGGATATTCTTTCATTTTCTTATTTGTAGTAACAAAGATAAACACAATATAAAGTAAACCTATTTAGTATACTGAGAATATTGTTTTGGTCAAAAAATTCAAAAATAATTGACTATCTTCATCAAATAGTCTATGATAATCTACATATAAGCAAGATTGAGAGCCAGATTTATGCACTGTTCATTCATAAGTTTTCCATTTAATATTTCCTTTCTTATCTGCAGGATTTAATGCCCTTACGGCAATATATTACTTGCTAATCACAACATGTCCAGTCAAATATGAAATTACTTTGTTCATATTTCTTTTACATTAATATACTTAAAATTTTAGATGTATGCTTTCAGGTAAAATTGTAAAACTTTAAATAAATGCTTTTATAATTCTACTGTGAACAGGTTTAATAGGCAATAATATTGCATTTTAATATTATAAAAAGTTGAACTATTTGTTTTAATACTAATGGAGTTCACATACTAAGAAATACAGAACTTAGGAAACACAATATAAGATATACAAAATAGAACTGAAAGACCATAATCAAAATTAAGGTCTGACAATGTATAAAAATTTAATTCCAAAATGATTGAGATTTCCAGACTTAGAAACTTAATTACTCCTTGCATGTTTTATATGAGTCTGAATTTTTTATACAAGCAACTAAGACACTTGCCTTTTGGGTTTCATGTGTGAACTTTATTCCTCTATCCATTTTTTACCACTTTGAAATATCTTCAGAATTAGAATATCTAAGTCATTTAAATGTAAAACCCAAAACTACAAAACTCTAGAAGAAAACCTAGGCAGTACCATTCAGAACATAGGCATGGGCAAAATCTTTATGAGGAAAATGCCACATGAGATCTAGTTAAACTAAAGAGCTTCTGCACAGCAAAAGAAATTATCATCAAAGTGAACAGGCAATCTATAGAATGGGAGAAAATGTTTGCAATCTACCCATCTTACAAAGGTCTAATATCCACAATTTCCAAGGAACTTAAACAAATTTACAAGAAAAAACAACCCCATCAAAAAGTGTGCAAAGGATATGAACAGACACTTCTCAAAAGAAGACATTTATGCAGTTAACAAACATATGAAAACAAGCTTAACATCATTGATCATCAGATAAATGCAAATCAAAAACACAAAGAGATACCATCTCATGCCAGTCATAATGGTGATTACTAAAATTCAAGAAATAATAGATGCTGGTGAGTCTGTGGAGAAATAGGAATGATTTTACACTTTTGATGAGAATGTAAATTAGTTCAACCATTGTGGAAGACAGTGTGGTGATTCCTCAAGGATCTAGAGCCAGAAATACCATTTGACCCAGCAATCCCATTACTGAGTATATACCCAAAGGTATAGAAATCATTCTACTTTAAAGACACATGCACATATATGCTTATTGCAACACTATTTACAATAACAAAAGCATTGAATCAACCCAAATGCCCATCAATGCTAGGCTGGATAAAGAAAATGTGGTACATATATACCATGGAATACTATGCAGCCATAAAAAGGAATGAGATCATGTCTTTTGCAGGGACATGCATGAAGTTGGAAACCATCATCCTCAGCAAACTAACACAGGAACAGAAAAACCAAACACCATATGTTCTCACTCATAAGTGGGAGTTGAACAATGATAACACATGGACCAAGGAGGGAAACAACACACACCGGGACCCGTCGGGGACTGGGGGGCAAGGTGAGGGATAGCATTAGGACAGATACTTAATGCATGTGGGGCTTAAAACCTAGATTACGGTTGATAAGTGCAGCAAACCACAATAGACTCTACAGATATTAAAATGATTTTAAAGTAATTAATAACTTATAAATGTGGCAACATGAATCAAATGGACAATTCTTTGAAAGGCACAATCTATCATGGTTCACTCAAGAAGAATAGGTAACCTAGGCCAAGCACGGTGGCTCATGTCTGTAATTCCAGCACTTTGGGAGGCCAAGGTGGGCAGAGCACTTGAGGTCAGGAGTTTGAGACCAGCTCAGCCAACATGGTGAAACCACATCTCTACTAAAAATACAAAAAAAAAAAAAAAAAAAAAAAAAATTAGCCGGGTTTGGTGGCGGATACCTGTAATCACAGTTACTCAGGAGACTGAGGCAGGAGAATCTCTTGAACCTGAAAGGCAGAGGTTGCAGTGAACACTCCAGCCTGGGTGACAGAGTGAGACTCTGTCTCAAAAAAAAAAAAAAGGAGTATGTAACCTAATATTATATCTCAAATATTATAGTATATCTCAAATATTATAGTATATAATTACATATATATGTTATGTATATATTATGTATTCATAAAGGTGAATACATACATGCCATTATATACCATTAGATAGTATTTTGTAGTATATGTTACTGCTATAAGTATGTATGTTAAAGTAATTAAATTTGTAGTCAAATACCTTCCCACAAAGAAAATTACTAGGAAATTCCTACTAACATTTCAGTACAAAATAATAATTCTACACCAATTTTCCAGTGACTGAAGAGAAGAGAATACTTTCCAACTGACTGTATAAGGTCTAAATTACCCTGATATTAAACAGACAGACATTAAAAGGAAAAGTACAAGTCAATATATGTCACAAATATGTATGCCAAAATTAAAAAATATATGGTAAATTCAATGAAATAATACAGAAGAAAGATAATTATGACCAAAGCATATAAAATCAATCTGTATAATTAATCATATTAACAAACTCAAGGATGAAAAAAAGTAAAATTATGTGATTAACATAATAGAAACAGAAAAATTAATTGATAAAATCCAAGATACATTTCTGTTATAAACTCTCAGCAAAATATAAATATAATGAAATTTTCTAGACATGATAGAACTGATAAAAGATGTTTATGAAAAACATAGTTAACATCACACATATTGGTGAAAGTCTGAAAACTTTCCCCTTAAGATCAGGAAAAAGAGAGGACTATGTGCTTTCACTACTTCTATTCAACTTTGTACTGAAGGTTCTAGCCAGTAAAATAAGGAAGAAAAAAATAAAAAAAAAACAGAAGGTATGCAGATAGGAAAGGAAGAAATAAAGCTGTCTTTATCCAGAGATGACATGATTGCCTATATATCTGATGACATCTGCAAACAAAATTTACTGGGATTAATAAGTGAGTTTAGCAAGGTGATTTATGGTTCAGAATATTCAATCTTATTAAGATGTCAGTTTGCCCTAAAATGATCTACGGATTAAACACAACCCCAGTGAAAATCCTACATTGTGTTTTTATAGAAATGGACAATTTGATTCTGAAACTCATTGAAAATGCTATGGCAGCCAAAGAAGTTTGAAAATGAAAAACAAAATTGAGTGATTAATACCACCTCTAAATAAGAAAAGAAGAAATATAGTAAATTCAGCCCTGTCCCAGGAGCCTGTGTTTAAGTTTGACTTTAATTTCCCATCTGTTTTTTATTGTTTATTACTCAAAGTCCTCAGGTAGTTGCTTTTTGAATTCTATCTAGAGGTGTAATCAGTAGAAGATATAGAATGTACTAATGAGTTTATAATATCTAGGCTTTACTAGCCTTCCTTAAAATTTTTGTAAAAATAACCAACTTCTGATATTTTTGGTCCTCTCCTTTGTAGGTTTGTTTTACATTTTATTAAGTTGTTTTCATATTTATTATTCATTTTCTTATTCTTTCTTTGAATTTAATGTCCACGTGATGTTTTGATGCTAACAAAAGTTCTAGATGTCAAAATTTAATAGGACAAATCAAGTCCTTTAATCTAGCAGCACACAACTTGAACAAAGTCTATGAATTTATTTTTCCATCATCGTCCTTCTAATAAAAGATACACATTTAGTCCTTATTTCCAGAAATTCTTCTCATTTTGTTTTCTTTTGTTTTGGTCATTGTGTTAGGCTGTCATTTTCTGCAAGTGCTGGTGAATGATCTGTGTAATTTCAAGATTTGCTTGCCAAATGCATTATAGCATACTGGACGAAAACAAGGACTGCTGGGTAAGTTAGACTTGGATTTAAATTTGTAATGTATCACATACTGTATCAGCTGTATGGATTTGAAAATAATCTCTTACCCTTTCTTTGAGTTCTTTATCTATAAAATTGCGGTAGTAATATCTAACGGATATGGTATGTAAGGTTTCTAGCATGTGCCTAGCATGTGGTAAGCATTCAGCTAAAAGTAGCTGTTTATTAACCTTAAGCCAGTGAATGCTTTTAATTGATGACCTACTTATTCTGGTGGTTTATAATATTAAATTATTTTTTATTTTCTAAAGTTTTTTACATTATTGATTTTAATCTTGTGTAACATCTGATTGGAAAAATTAGAGGAAAACACTAGTCAGATGTACAAGTTGGTATTCTACTACGTGGAGAAATAATATATGCTCTCCCAATGAACAAGACATGCAGTGAAGAAAGAAACTGGCATTTGGTAACTTCCTTGAAAGGTCCCATGTAGAGAAAGAATATTGCTGGGTATCTTAGTCCTGCCTAGGTTGTGAAGCCAAATATGCCTCCCCTGTTATTATTTAATGGACCTGATTCACTAGATGCTTCTCGGCATGGTAAGCATTAATTTAGAAAGCTGATAAACATCACATATAGAGCATATTAATTGTGAAGGAAAACAGAACAAAGTTTCTGAAGTGAACTGATTGCAAATGTACTAGTTTGAATTAGTGTTTGCTTCACTTAAGGCCTGTTATATGTTCTAAGATCATTACATGTGAATAAAGAATTGATTTTAATTCTTATGTTTGAAAGGAAATGAAACAAATTCAAGTTTGGACTGTCTTCAGATTTTTCAGCTTTTGGAAAATTTAATTTGTTATAAATGTAAATAATAAAAATGAAATCTGAAAGTTAATACTAAAGGATGGTGTAATAAATGACTCTCTTACTGATCAAAGGCTTAAAGCCCAATCTACTGCAGAAATGAAACAAAATATCATTCATTTTAAAGAAACAATAATTATATCGCTATATTATAAAGTTCTAAGGTAGCAAATAAGTTTCTTAAGCTAACACACACAATAACCAATGGTGTAAAACTGAATGTCATATGATATAGTTCATTGTCTTACTGTAAGGCATGTTACTTGAATTTTTCTTCTTTATATTTTCAGTCTAAAATTTATAATTACTGTAACAAGTCATAACAGTTATGAAATTCAGCAGCGCTTCTTTGGTGATTTTTTTGCAGGCATTTTGCTCTTATTTTAAACTAGATTCTAAGTGACGTGTCATTATACTTTGAGAAATTTATTCTTGTTTGCTGGCTTTCTCTCAACTACATATTTTTCTAAACACTAATGGAATTAAAAATTAAGCCATTATTCAGCTTTTAAATAAGAATTGCTTTCCTTTTTTGAATTGCCTTCTCATTAATATTAAAAGATTCAATTTTTTAAACTAATGTTCAGTGTCTACCTGCTCTTAAAATTGTAGAAGGCTTTTGCACATGCTATTCTTTTCCTGTTGCTATATTTCACTTTCAAGACTCAATTTATCTTGGATAATAGGTTGTGTCATACAGGGTTTTTGATTTTGCTTCAGAGCAGGGGTCAGCAAACTGCAGCCCGAGAGCCAAATTTAGCCCATTGCCTCTTTTTTTGTACAGCCAGTGGACTAAGAATGGTTTTAACATTATCAAATTTTTGAGAAAATCAGTGCAAAAAATCTTCATGACAAGTAAAAATATGAAGTTCAAGTTTTCGTATCTATAACTCCAATTTTTAATTAAAATATTAAGTATTTGTGAACATCTGCTTTCTCTCTTTTTTATACAAGTTCCCACATAATATCCTTAATTTTGCTTCTGGGGCTGCAAAATATAAATATTAACTATTTGGTCCTTTACAAAAACACTTTGCTAACCCTTGCTGTAGAGAAATATATTATATTGCGACTCTTAGACTGTGCCATGTTTTTTTTTTTTTTTCTTGCCTGGGATATGGAGATTGTCCTATAGAGATCTACTTATCTTTTCTGACTGCAAAAGTGCCAACACTCAAGATTTCTTACCCTACATCTCTGGTAAAACTGAATTTGGCAGTATCTTTGGGGAGCAGGGAGAGCAGTTCTTCAGAGTTCTGTACCAAAATTGCATCTTTCATGGTATTCGCCAAGCTGTAATGGTTGAATTTCTTACCTTTCTTTCTTCCAACTAAGAGGAATGTTTTAAGAAGATATGACTGCGATGAATCTCTCTGTAGCCTTATGGATCTTGCCTTGCCAATTGTGTGCACCAACCCTAAAGGTTTTTTGTTCGTTTGTTTGTTTTTTTACAATTTTTGTGAAGTTGAAAGCTTTCCAATAACTCACAGAGAGTGGGTCTCTAGGAGATGTAGGGATGGGCATTTTGTAGGAAAGTACATCTGAGAAAAAAATGTGGAAGTTTTATGCAGTGCTTGTCAAAAGCAGAATAGAATAAATGCATGAATTCACTTTAGTTCTACTGTGTCATGAATTGATAAAATCGTAGTAACTGGGTGAGCATTTATATTGACATTTCCAGAAATCAACGACTGACTGTATGTGGGATTTTATATAGCAAATTGTGCCCAATTTTTGAATTGAGAGTCTTCATGGAGTTTTGCACTCATGCATTTCCACTAAGATATGTATGTGTACACACACACATACCCATATTCATATACATATGAAGCCACTGAGGGTTACATTTTTTAAAAGTTATTTTTGATTTTTTTCTTTGTGCCTGATAAATTATTTTTTTGCTGGTGATGGAAACAAAACACGTAAGGGGGACTGCCATAATTCAAAATCAAGGTCTCAAAGAATAGCAGTGAAGTAAAAAAACACATTTGTTGAGACTCATTCAACCACTTGCTCCAATTGAGTGCAGTCAACATTATTTACATGAACAAATGCTCTATTTTGCCCTCTAAGAAACTATTTGTCAGTGTTGGAAAGTCATTTTGTATTAACTACTGTATTTCATGAATTGTGTAATTTTTTAATAAATTGTTTTTAACCTAAGTAGTTATTAAGGACAGCATCTCTAGACTATAATAATAAAATCATAGCATGGTATATGGGACTGATGGGTTTTTGTCCAGGATACCCACAATTACATATCAAATTGGTTGTAAAAAAAAGAATCCAATTTATATTATATGCTGTTATTATAAGTGCATTCAAACGGCAGTTCTTCAATATTGTTTCTCTTCAATTGACATTATAATCTAATTTGCAGTAAACTAATAGAAATAAGCCACTAAAATTTAAGGATAATATTCAAATAAATAAACATTTTGGGATCTAAAGTTGTCCCAATTCTACTACAAAAATCTAATATCTTGTAATGATGTATTATAGCATTGTCACCACCTAACCCTTTAAAAGAGCTATGATACATTGATTTCTGTCCACAGGTTTACTCTGGAACTTATCTTTTCTAATATCTTCTTCTTTGTTTTTAAATTTTACTTTAAGTTCTGGGATACATGTGCAGAACGTGCAGGTTTGTTACATAGGTATACATGTGCCATGATGGTTTGCTGCACCTGTCAACCCATCATCTAGGTTTTAAGCCCCACATGCATTAGGTGTTTGTTCAAATGCTCACCCTCCCCTTGCCCACAACCCCTCAACAGGCATGGGTGTGTGTTGTTCCCCTCCCTGCATCCATAGGTTCTTATTGTTCAACTCCCACTTATGGTGAGAAAATGTGGTGTTTGGTTTTCTGTTCCTGCGTTAGTTTGCTGAGAATGATGGCTCCCACCTTCATCCATGTCACTGCAAAGGACATGAACTCATTCATTTTTATGGCTGCATAGTATTCCATGGTGAATATGTGCCACATTTTCATTATCCAGTCTATCATTGATGGGCATTTGGGTTGGTTCCAAGTCTTTGCTATTGTAAATAGTGCTGCAATAAACATACGTGTGCATGTGTCTTTATAGTAGAACGATTTATAATCCTTTGGGTATATATCCATTAATGGGATTGCTTGGTTAAATGGTATTTCTGGTTCTAGATCCTTGAGGAATCACCACATTGTCTTCTACAATGGCTGAACTAATTTACACTCCTACCAACAGTGTAAAAGCATTCCTATTTCTCCACAGCCTGGCCAGCATCTATTGTTTCCTGACATTTTAATAATCGCCATTCTAACTGGTGTGATGTCTTTGTTTTTAATTGGGTCAACTTCTATTAGATGAACAGAATCCCAAAGTCCAAATTCCTAGGCTTTCTAATAATGTAATTCATAAAGTAATATTAGAATGCTTTTTACAATAGATTGGTTTAAAGTATGATATTTTATTGCATTAGATTATAAATATGAAATTAATATGCATAATTTAAAAAGAAGAATACATAATTAGAACAAATTTTTAAAAATATAAATACTTAGATACCATTAAGCATCTTTCATGTCAGACATAACCAGTTTTAGGTACTGATTATGAAATTTAACCTCCGTCGGACTCAGACTTTCTTAATATTGTTTATTTATAAAAACACTATTGTATACATTGTGTTTTAAGCAACACATTTAAATAACAAAGATTATGCACCACTTGTTCATTTTTTTCTAGGCAGTTAATTTTGAAAATTTTCATTTGAATAGGTCAACACATCTGTTTCTTAGAATAATAATTGTTTTTATTTTCTTTTCTTGCTCTCGTGTCTTTTTATGAACTTTAAAAGAATGTATCTGTCTATATCTAATCTATCTATCTATCTATCATCTATCTTTCTTTCTATCTATCTTGCATATTAAAAAGTATTGAGATAATTTGTCCAGGGTTCCCACAATTAAACATTCATTTGGCTATAAAGAAGAAAATTCCATTTATTTTTCAGTTTGTTGTAGTGATTATAATTGTACATGATAATGATATATATTTATGATAATATATATTTTTCAATAAAAACTTTTTTCAATGTTTTTCAATAATACATATCCTTATAAAATTATTATTGAAAAAAGGGTTTGCTCAACTTCCAAAATTTAATTGAGAAGAAAGAATTCTTAACGAGCAGACCTAGTGCTTACAACAAACTCCAATTCTGCTAAGAAAATGTGTGAGCATGCACTTTCTCAGTGTATGTTTGGAAACTGTGTATGCTTTCATTCAATTTAAATTTCTTTACCCACACCTTTCTCACTCAGGTGCTTCCAAATTTATAGAGACAAAATATTGGGGTGTTTCTTCTAATTGGCATTGCAAAATTATTATATAACATATGGTATATTTGTTTCAATTAGTTGATTTTTGTATCAAAAATTATTCAATAATTATTTTGATTGCACATTTTTTTAGTTATTGGCTTTTTACACCAGAACCTCTTCATCCCAAGCAATTTATACTGTTTCATCTCATGGTCTTCTAAAGTACATCAAGCCATAATTGTGTTTTATTTTTTAATTTTTCTTTCCTCCTTTTGTTCTAATTTTTCTCTTTCTTTTTTTTCTCCCTTTTCTCCCTCATCCTCAGGCTCTCATCAAGTCATCATTTTAGAAAAATGCATTAATTATATGCTTTCTGAGAATTTCTAAGTTGACATCTTCTAGGTGTGTTATAATTTTATGTACCAGAAAGAAAGAAAAGGATTCTACCCAATAAACTCTGGCATGACATTGATCCAGAGCATACACTAATCTTAACCAAGTTAAAAACCTGAAAATAATTTGCATTCTAGAGTCAATGATGAAATTTAGCTGAAAACATCTTCCTTACTCTTCTGTGTGTGAAGATCAACCTGGATATAGAATCCTTTGGGAGGTAGCACAGCGTAGAGTTGAAAAGCACAGAATTTGTCCTCAAAACCCAGCTCTGCTGTTTATTATTTGTGTGACCTTGGAGAAGGTCACACTTTGCTTCAGTTTTCCCATCTTTGAAATAGGGCTAACAAAATGAGCTAGCTCATAGTGTTATAATAAGCATCGAAAGAGTTCCTATTGGAAGGCAGTTCTCTTAAAACAGTATGGATCATATAAATGTTAGTAACGTAAATAACAAATAAATAAGATTCTCAAACTCAGTGAATTGTCTTCTGACATTGTGCGTGGCAGAGAATTTTAAAGCCAGGTAGGTAATAATTTGCCTCCCTTAGTACTGTTAAAATTTCCCAATTTTTAATATTGAAAAAAAACACACACACTGGTACTTGTTGGGCTGCTTAAGATGATTTTCTATTGAAAGCAAATTTCATTAGACATTCCATGTTCTTACATTCAGGTTAATGTCTGCTGTTGCGTCTCTCTTTTTGGTGCTATTTCTCCTGTAAAGGAGAAAAGGAATTCCTGTAATTCCTTTTCCTGCTTTTCTTCCCAGGTCTCCACCTGCTCATCTTTTGTCTTCTTCTTCCTTTTTCCCTTACCTAATGTGGTTGCTGCTGATGTTGTTAAGGTTTATAACACACTGCATTTGTTGCCATTAATGCAATAACTACTCTAAGGAGAGATTGGCTCTCTCTCCTCTTTCTTTTTGCTTTTGCCTTCACAATATTTGTGTTTTATCTTTAGAATCTTTGTTTTGGGGAAGTTTTCTTCAATATACAATACTCATCTTCTACTTGCAAGTTATCAGATAAGTCTCCATTACAATTTTAATTGGAAATTTTATTCTTTGTATTTCTTAAAATAATTCCCTTTTTATTTATTTATTGAGACAGGGTCACCCTCTGTCACCCAGGCTGGAGTGCAGTGGCACTATTTCTGCTCATTGCAACCTTCGCCTCCTGGGTTCAGGTGATTATCTGTCTTAGCCTCCTGAATAGCCAGGACTCCTACAGCTGTGCACCACCATGCTGGCTAACTTTTGTATTTTCAGTAAAGACAGGGTTTCATTGGCCTGGCTGATCTCAAACTCCTGGCCTCATGTGATCCACCTGCCTTGGCCTCCCAAAGTGCTGGTGTTACAGGCATGAGCCAAGATGCCCAACCAAAATTATCCCTTATTTAAGTTAACTTCTTGTATTTCAAATTTACTTGTGGTCCCTGGTAGTTTGTTTTTGAGAATATTTATAATTACCAATTCAGTTTCTTTAAATGTACAGGTATATTCAGATGTCCTTTTTCTCCTTGTGTTAGTTTTGTTATTTAATATTTTTTTCTAGGAATTTTTCCATGTCACCTAAATTTTTGAAGTTTTTGGCATAAGGATATTCATAATGTTCTCTTGCTATCTTTTTAATCTCTATAGCATTTATAGCTATGTCATGCCTTTCCTTCCATTAATGTCTATCTGGATTCCTCTCCTCCTTTTTCCTCCTCTTCCTCCTCCTCTCTCTTATTTCCCCTTATCCACCCCAATGAATCTTGCCAGAAATTTGTCAGTCTATTGGTGTCATTTCAACAGAGACACCATTGGCTATCATTCCATGCCTCACCCATGTGTACACATTATTTAGCTCCTACTTATAAATAGGATCATGAAGTATTGCTCTTTCTGTGTCTGACTTGTTTCACTGAAAACAGTGGCCTCAAATTCCAACCATGTTGCTGCAATAGACTTGATTTAATTTTTTTATGGCTGAATAGTATTACATGGTATATACATTTACCATATTTTCCCTATCCATCATCCACTAATGGACACTTAGGTTGATTACATATCTTTGCTATTGTGAATAGTGCTGCAATAAACATACAAGTTCAGGCATCATTTGATATAAAGATTTCTTGTCCTTTGGGTAGGTAACCCATAGAGGGAATGTTTGGATCACATGGTAGTTCTATTTTTAGTTCTTTGAGAAATCTTCATACTACTTTCCACAGGGACTGTACTAACTTACATTCCTACCAGCAGCATTATAAAAGCTCTCTTTTCTCTGTATCCTTGCCAATATCTATTATTTTTTGTCTTCTCAGTCACAGCCATTCTAACTTTGTGATTTTGATTTGCATTTATCTCATGATTAGTGATTTGCACATTTTTTCATATGTCTGTTGGTGATTTTTATGTCTTCTTTTAAAAAAGTCTGCTTTTTTCAACTTTTAGTTTCAGTGGTACATGTGCAGGTTTTTTATATAGGTAAATTGCATGTCACGGGGTTTGGTGCACAGATTATTTTATGCCCAATAGACAGTTTTCAATCTTCACCCTCCTCCCACCCTCCACCCTCAAGTAGGCTCTGTTGTCTGTAGTTTGTGTCCGTATGTACTCAATGTTTAGTTCCCACTTATAAGTGAGGACAAGCAGTATTTGGTTTTCTGTTCACTTAGAATAATGGCCTCCAGCTGTATCCATGCTGCTGCAAAGGACAAGATCTCATTCTTTCTTTTGGCTGCATAGTATTCTGTGGTGTATATGTATGTGCAACATTTTTTATCCAGTTATCATTGATGGGCATTTAGGCTGATTCTATGTCTTTGCTATTGTGAATTGTGTTGCAATAAACATACACATAAATGTGTTTTTATGGTAAAATGATATATATTTCTTTGAGTACATACTCAATAATGGGATAGCTGGGTTGAATGGTAATTCTGTTGTAAGTTCTTTGAGAAATCACCTAACTGCATTCCGCAATGGCTGAACTGACTTACATTCCCACCAGCAGTGTATAAACATTCCCTTTTTTCCACAACCTTGGTAGCATATATTATTTTTTGACATTAATAATAGTCATTATGACTGATGTGAGATGTTATCTCATTGTGGTTTTGATTTGCATTTCTCCAATAATTAGTGATGTTGAGAATTTTTTCATATGCTTGTTGGCCACATGTATGTCTTCCTTTGAAAAGTGTCTGTTCGTATTCTTTGCTCACTTTTTTTATGGAGTTATTTGTCTTTTGCTTGTTAATTTGTTTATGTTTCTTATAGATTCTGGGTATTAGAACTTTGATGGATTAATAGTGTGAAAATACTTTCTCCCATTTGTGGGTTGTCTGTTTACTCTTGACAATTTCTTTTTGCTGTGCAGAAGATCTTTAGTTAAATTAGAACCATTTTTCAATTTCTGTTTTGGTCATAGTTACTTTTGGCGTCTTAATCATGAATTTTTTGCCAGGCCTTATGTCCAGAATGGTATTTCCTAGGTATCTGCCAGGGTTTTTGTGGTTTTAAATTTTGCATGTAAGTTTTAAATCAATCTTGAGTTAATTTTTGTATATGGTGTAAAGAAGGGGTCTGGCATGAGCCTTCTACATATTGTCATGGATCCTTGGGGTGATGCTTTTCTGGCTGGAAACCCCTGTGGCTAGTGGCACCTTTGCCCAAGTTTTGCTCGGGCCTGCTGGGCTTGTTCTGCCCACTTGGTCTGGCAGGCTGTGCTCAGTTTACACTACTGGCCTGCATCCTATGCCTGCCAAGGGTGAGTAGAGTGGCAAGGGTTGTGTGAGCAAGTGAGTGTGGGATCCAACCATTGTGCACAGCCAGGCATGCTGGCTGCAGTGGGGTGGGCAGCTCCAGGTGCTGGCCCTGGTGCTGGCTCCCTGTGAGGCTGCAGTTGGAGCAGGTATACCCCAAGCAGCTTCCACGGCTGGCACCAAGGAATGCAGTGATGCCTGGAAGCTTGGAGATGCCAGGAACTGCAGAGCCCCAAAGAGGGTGTCACACCCCTGGTTCAGAGAGCTCCTAGGTCTGGGCTTCCTGAAAGGCCACAGCTCTTCTCTCCTTATTTCTTTTCTCCTTTTTGTCACCTGCAATGTAGTGAGCAAGGGGCATGTTTCAGCCCCGTTTGTGTTACGGCTCTTTTAGCCCTGCCATTCGGCAGATCCTGAGTCCTTGTCCTGCATCCAGGAAGAATGAGGTATGTGGACTACTGCAGGGCGAACAAGGTGAAGAGGAGCTTTACTGAGCGACCAAACAGCTCAGAGGATACCTGCATTGGGTAGATCCTCTCTGCAGGCAGGGTGTCCCGGTGAGTGTTCAGCTCTCAGCAGAGAGGAGACCCTGGAGTGGGTAGCTGCTCTCTGCAGCTGGTAGTCTGACATCTCCACAGCTCTCAGTGGTAAGGTCCCCTTTATCATTTCTGATTGTGCTTATTTGGACCTTTCTCTTTTTTTATATATTAGTCTAGTGAGTGGTCTACCTATCTTATTTATTCTTTCAAACAATCACCTTCTAGATTTGGTGATCTTTTGTATGTTTTTTCCTGTCACAGTTTCCTTCAGTTCAGCTCTGATTATGGTTATTTCTTGTCTTCTGCTAGTTTTGGGGTTGGTTTTCTCTTCTTTCTCTAGTTCTTCTAGGTGTAATGTTAAGTTGTTAATTTGAGATCTTTCTAACTTTTCAATGTGGGTATTTAGTGCTATAATCTTCCCTCTTAACACTGGTTTGGCTGTATCCTAGAGACTGTTGTATGTTGTGTCTTTGTTCTATTAGTTTCAAAGAATTTTTATATGTCTGCTTCAATTTCATTATTTAACTCAGAAGTCATTCAGGAGCAGATTGTTTAATTTTCTTGTAATTGTATGGTTTTGAATAATTTTCTTAGTGTTGATTTCTATTTTTGTTGTGCTGTGGTCTGAGAGTGTAGTTGGTATAATTTTGTTTTTTTAATTTTTTTGAATTTGCTAAGGATTGTTTTTATGGCCAATTGTGTGGTCAGTTTTAGAGTATGTGCCACGTACAGATGAGCTGAAGAGTCCCTTCAGCTCACTGGTCCATTTGGTCAAGTATTGCACTCAGATCCTGAATAGCTTTGTTGGTTTTCTGCCTTGATGATATGTCTAATACTGTCAGTGGGCTGTTGAAGTCCGTGACTATTGTTGTGTAGTTATCTAAGTTTCTTTGTAGGTCTCTTAAGAACTTGTTTTATAGATCTGGGTGCTCCTGTGTTGGGTGCCTATATTTTTAGGACAGTTAGGTCTTCTTGTTCAATTGGATACTTTACCATTATGTAGTACCCTTCTTTGTTGGTTTAAAAGTCTGTTTTGTCTGAAATTAGAATAACAGTCACTGTTTTCCATTTGCTTGGTAGATTTTTCTCCATCCCTTTACTTTGGACTTATGTTTGTCATTGGATGTGAGATGAATCTTTTGAAGACAGCATACCATGGATTTTGTTTCTTTATCCAAATTGTCGCTCTGTGCCTTTTAATTGAGGTTTTTAGCCCATTTATATTCAAGGTTAATATTAATATATGTGGATTTGATCCTGTCATCATGTTGTTAGCTGGTTGACATTGTTTGCATGGTTGCTTTATAGTGTCAATGGTCTGTGTGCTTAAGTGTTTTTTTTGTAGTGGCAATGGTCTTTCCTTTTCATATTTAGCACTCCCTTCAAAACTTTTTGTAAGTCATTTCTGGTGGTAACAAATTCCCTTAGCATTTGCTTGTCCAAAAAAGATCTTATTTCTTCTTCACTTATGAAGCTTAGTTTGGCTGGATATGAAATTCTTGGTTGAAATTTATTTTCTTTAAGGATGCTGGATGTAGGTATCCAATCTCTTCTGGCTTATAGGGTTTCTGTGAAACATTGGCTTTTAGCCTGATGGAGTTCCCATTGTTACCTGACTCTTCTCTCTAGTTGCCTTTAACGTATTTTCTTTCATTTCAACTTTGGAGAATCTGATAACTATGTATCCTGAGAATGGTCACCTTGTGTAGTATTTTGCAGGGGTCCTCTGCGTTTCCTGAATTTAAATTTTGGTCTCTAGTGAAGTTGGAGAAGTTCTCATGGATGATATCTTGAAATATGTGTTCTAAATTGCTTGCTTTCTGTCCCTGTCTTTAGGGATACCAGTGAGTCATAGATTTGGTCTCTTTACATAATCCCATATTTCTTAGAGGTTTGTTCATTCTTCTTTAATCTTTTTTCTTTTCTGAGCTGAGTGAGTTATTTTGGAGAACCACTCTTTAAGCTCTGAGATTCTTTCCTCAGCTTGGTTGATTCTGCTGTTAATATTGTGAGTTTATTCTAAAATTCTTGATGTGAGTTTTTCAGCCTTGTCAGATCACTTTGGTTCTTTCTTAAGATGGCCATTTTTTTTCTTTCATCTTCTACATCATTTTATTGTATTCCTTAGAATTATTGGATTGGGTTTTGACTTTCTCTTGAATTTTGATAATCTTACTTTCTATTCATGTTCTGAATTCTATTTCTGTCATTTCAGCCACTTGAGCATGGTTAATAACCATTGATGGGGAACTAGTGTGGTTGGGGATACGAATATTCTGGCTTTTTGAGTTGCAAGAGTTCTGTTCTGTTTTTTTCTCGTCTGTGTGGGCTGATATTTCTTCAGTCTTTGAAGTTGCTGTCCTTTGAATGGTATATATATATATTTTTTGCTTGTATCTTCTTTGATGCCCTTGGGGTTTAATAGTGGTATAATGTGGGTTCAGCCAACTGGCTTCCTTTTTGGAAGATTTTATGGGGCTAAGACTCAGCTTAACCATCTTGGGCTGCATGCTCTATCTCTGGACGGTTGATATTGGGACTCTGGCTTTGTTCTCTGGCCCCTCAAGGTTAGGAACCTGCTGCACTGGAGGGAATGAGGTGTTCCTGAATGACTGTCCACAACACTCCAATTGGTGGTGCTGACCAAGTCACTTCATCAGGGTGGTGGCATTGGGATCCATTCTTGTTCACACATGCCAGCAGCTGTGGCAGCATGGCAGAGTGCATCATTGTTAGCTGGGCTGGGGTGGTGGCAGACATGGGACTGCTGGTGTCTGTGCATTTGTTTGAAGTGGTGGTGGTGGTGGTGTGGGGCAGAGGGCAGGGCCACTGGCATCTGTGTGCATGTTTGTATTGGCAGTGGTGTTGGCATGGGGGAAGGGAACTGTCAAGCATGGAGCTACCAGCCTCTGTGCATTTGGACCAGCTGCATTGGTAGTGTGGAGTTGGTGGCAGGGCCACAGCCATTCATGTACTTATATACACCTTGGCAATGTCAGCATAAGGGCAACATGCTGCCTGGCATGGGGCTGTTGGCCTCCATGTTCACATTTATGCTGGCAATGGCAGCTTGTTGAGGGGTGCGCACTCACACCAGCAACAGTGGTGTGGTGGAGGGGAGGTGATATCCTCCCATGTGTGTGTTGCAGCAATGCAGTGGGAGGGTGTGATATGGTTTCAATCTGTGTGCCTGCCCAAATCTCCTGTCAAGTTGTCATCCTAGTGTTGGAGGTGGGACCTGGTGGGAGGTGAATGGATCATGGGGGCAGTTTCTCATGAATGGTTTAACACCTTCCATCTTGGGTCTGTTCTCATGACAGTGAGTGAGTTCTCATGAGATCTGGTTATTTAAAAGTGTGTATTACCTACCCCTGCCTTCCTCCTGCTCGAGTCATATGAAGTGCCTCGCTCTTGCTTTGCCTTCCTTTATGATTGGAACTTTCTGAGGCCCCACCAAAAGCAGAAACTGCTATGCTTTTTATACAGCCTGCAGGAACATGAGAAAATTAAACCTATTTTCTTTATAAATTACTCAGTCTCAGATATTTCTTTATAATAGTATGAGAATGGACTAATAGAGCATGGCTGTGGGCAAGTGTGTGCCATCAAAGCAGCATGGGGGAGGATGCAGTGAGGTGAGTGCAAGGATGGGCTTCTGCATATCAGCAGGGGCTGCTCTCCTGGAGCTCTTTGATAGTCAGGTGTGGTTTGTTGGTGAAGGAGCTATGATGTGTGCTTCCAGGATTCATCACAGTTGGTTGTCTGAGGCTGCACTGCAAGTGGGCATGGCCAGACTGGTCCTATCTCACGGGCAAAACTGCCCTGCTGTGTCCAGGTCCGACAGTATCCCTAAGGCTAAAGTCTCCCAGGGGAGCATGGTAAGCCTTAGGGAATGTGTATCCTTCCCTGTGCTTCATTGCAGATATTCCCACACCAAACACTCTGGGCACTGCACAGGTTAGTCCTGCTCCTACCACTTATCTAAGCAGCCCTCCCTGCTAGCTCAAGTGTCTGAGGGTTGTCAGGTCTCCTTCTGTCAGAATTTCAGAGGTCTCCGGCAAGAGCGGGTTGCTTCTCACCTGTTCAACTCACCTCTTTCCCAGGAGTTTTGGGGGCCAGGGAAGAGTCCTGATGCAAGGTAGCCAGTGCAGGGTTCCCAGCTTCCTTGCCCTTCAGCCCAGAGTGTGTATCCTCCCTCTGTCCACTCTCAATGCCTTCTTTCTCAAGACCTGCTCAGAGTGCACCAGTCTTCCTGATGTACTGGTGTCTTGGTGGCAGATGTTCCTCCTGGCTGCTTCTAGTCAGCCATCTTGCCAGTTAACCCTGCTTTGTTCTTAATAATCATCTGTCCTCAATCTTCAGTACTACTCTGAAATTCCTTTACTAACTTCTTAGATTGTTCATTAATATGCAGCAATTCCTGTCTTTCTAACATTTATTTATAATATGTACATTCCCATTCAAGTAATATATATGCTAACTGTACTGTAGGACTTTTCCTAAGTTTTTTTTTAATAATTAAGTTTAGTTCTATTTTTTCTGATTTTTTTTCTTAAATGGGTACATAAGATTGTGGGTTTTAAAAAAATTTCAGAAACATTTTATTTACATTTTTCTTATTAATTTCTGATTTCATGTTATTTTCAAAGAATGTGATCTGTGTTATATAAATTTTAAATTTTTTGAGAATTGTTTTACAACTCAATATGTGATACTTTTTTCAAATGTTTTTTCTTTACTTCAAAAATATGGAGCATTTCTGACCTTTTTCTTTCTCTCATACTCCACAGGTTGTCTGTCAGTGAGTACAGAAAATATTCATAATCATTCTACTTCATACTCATGCCCAGATGTATAAAACATGTAAAGATGTATGTTGAAACTTTAAAAAATCTTTCTTGTTTCTAGCCTCTCTAATTCACTCTCTCGTTTCTTTCTGTCTCATATTTTCCATATTCTTATCACTTTTATCACTCTGTGTTGCAATCTAGATAATTTCTTCAGATTTATCTTCTAGATCACTATCCCTCTCTTCTGCCTTGGTTAGTTATTTAAGTCATTCATCAAATTTCTAACTTTAGTTTTTTTCTGCTTGTAGAAAGTATATTTGAATACTTGGTTGTTTAATTTAATTTTATTTATATTAACATATTATAATGGAATCACATTACGTGCTGTCTTGGACTCTTTGGTTTTACTAATCTTCCACTTCTTAGCCATTAGTTCTCACTCCCATAATATTAATTATATTTGTCTTTCTAACATCAGTTGTATAGCTAAAATTCATTAATTTTGAGTGTATGATTAAAGAGTTCTTACAAATGTGTAGAGCTAGGTAAGCATCACCATACTTATGATACAGAACATTCCATCGCCTCAAATTTCCCCTCATAGCCTTTGTCGTCAGTCAATCCTCTCTCCCATCCCAGGTGTTAGCAACTACTGATCTGCTTTCTGGCACTATAGTTTTACATCTTCTATAATTTTATATAAATTGAATCATACTGTATATAGTGTTTAATTTTTGTATTGTTTTTTATTTAGCAGTTTTTGTGATTCAGCCATTTTTTGTGTGTCAGAATTTTGTTTTTATTAATGAGTAATTTTCCATTGAATGGACATACCACAAATTTTGAATTCTTTCAAAACTGATGAATTTATTAGTTTCCTATGGCTGCTTTACCAAAGCATCACAAACTGGGTAGCTTAAGCAACAGAAATTTATTGTTTTACAGTTCTGGAAGCTAGAATTATGAGATCCAGGTGTTGGCAGGGTTCATTCCTTCTGAATTCTGTGAGGGATAATATTTCAGGCCTTTCTCCTTGCTTCCAGTGGTTTTCTGGTAATCTTCAGCTTTCCTTGGCTTGCAGATATATCATTCCAATCTCTGTTTTTATGTTCCCATAGCATTCTCTCAGTGTGCATATCTATCTCCAAATTTTCCATTTTTATAAGCACATCAGTCATTTGGAATTAAAGCCCACTCTAATGTCCACATCTTAATTTGACTACATGTGCAAAGACCGTATTTCCAAATAAGATGTTATTCTTGAGGTACTGAAGATTAGGGTTTCTACATGTCTATTTTGAGAGAAAGCAATTTAAGCCATAACAGACATTTGCATTAGTCCTATTTTTGGTTAAATAAAATTGCATTGAACATTTAAACACAGATCTTTGAACATATGTATAAATACTTAAGAGTGGGAATGACGAATCATATGGCAAGTGTATGTTTAACTTTAAATGGTACCTTCCAATTGTTTTTAACAATTTTAATTCTTTTCAGAAATGTGTAAAATCTCCAGTTGCTCTATAGCCTCATTAACACTAAGTATTTCCAGTCATTTTACTTTTAGCCATTCTGGCATGTATTCAATCATATAACATTGTGAAAAAGCTTTCTTTTTTCAAATGATGAATGAATGCCACTGAGCATCTTTTTATGTGCTTGTTTGAAACTTGTATATCTTCTTACATGTGATGTATATTTAAATATTTTATCCATTTATAAAAAGTGTTGTATTTATAAAAGTGAATTTTAAGTGTTTATTGTATATTCTGCACACAAGTTGTTCAGACATAGATTTTGCAAATATTTTCTCCTATTCTGTAGGCTGCCTCTTAGTTTTCACAAGGGCATCATTGAAAGATTCTAGTCTCCAGACTTGCCAGACAATAAATTTCTGTTGTTTTAAGCCACCCAGTGTATGTTACTTTGTTACAACAGTACCAGGAAACTAAAACATATAAATATTTTTAATATACTTTGTCTTTTATTCAGTTCAAGATACTTTTATTATTTGTTTTTAAATTTTATTTTAGATTTGGGGGTTCATGGGCAGGTTTGTTACATGGATCTATTGCATACTTGTGAGGTTTGGGCTTCCAGTGAAGTCATCACCCAAATAGTGAACATTATATTCAGTAGGTAATTTTTGAACACTCATCTCCCACCCACTCTCTCCTCTTATGGAGTGTCCAGGGTTTATAATTTCTACGTCTGTGTACACCAATTGTTTAGCCCTCACTTATAAGTGGAACGTATTTTTTTTTTTTTCGAGACAGAGCCTCGCTGTGTCACCCAGGCTGGAATGCAGTCACACAATCTCTGCTCACTGCAACCTGGTTAAAGCAATTCTAGTGCCTCAGCCTCCTGAGTAGCTGGCATTACAGGCATGTGCCACCATGCCCAGCTAATTTTTTGTATTTTCAGTTGGGGCAGGGGGGTTCCCCATTGGCGTGGTTTGGCTGTGTGCCCACACAAATCTCATCTTGAACTGTTAACTCTCACAATTCCCACATGCCATGGGAGGAACCTGGTGGGAGGTGATTGAATCATGAGGGTAGGTCTTTCCTGCACTGTTCTCATGATAGTGAATGAGTCTCACGAGATCTGATGGTTTTAAAATGTGAGTTTTTCTACATAAGCTCTTTTTGCCTGACACCACCCATGTAAGACATGACTTGCTCATCCTTGGCTTTAACTTTCGCCATGATTGTGAGGCCTCCCCAGACATGTGGAACTGTAAGTCCAATAAACTTCTTTCTTTTGTAAATTGCCCAGTCTCAGATATATCTTTATCAGCAGTGTGAAAATGTACTAATACAACCATGTTCGCCAGGCTGGTCTTGACCTCCTGACATAAGGTGATTCACTCACCTCGCCCTCCCAAAGTGCTGAGATTACAGGTGTGAACTACTACACCCAGCCCAATATTTTAATTTTTATTTCTTAGTTATTTCACTTAGGATGATGGCCTCCAGCCCCAGCCACGTTGCTGCCAAGGACATAAGTTCATTATTTTTTATGACTAAGTAGTATTCCATGATGTGTACATAGAATATTTTCTTTATCCCAGCAATTGTTGGTGGACACTTAAGTTGATTCCATGACTTTGCTCCTGTGAATAGTGCTATGTTATACAATAAACATACGAGCACAGGTATCCTTTTGATATAATGATTTCTTTTCCTTTGGGTAGATATACAGCAGTGGAATTGCTAGGTGGAATGGTAGTTCTGTTTTTAGTTCTCTGAGAATGCTCCAAACTGCTTTCCACAAAGATTGAACTAATTTACATTCTCACCAACAGTGTATAAGCATGTCAGCATCTTCACCAACCTCTTATTTTTTGCCTTTTTAATAATAGCTGTTCTGACTGGCATGAGATAGTATCTCATTGTGGCTTTGACTTGTATTTTTCTGATGATTAGTTATGTTGAGCATGTTTTTTCATGTTTATTGGCCACTTGTATGTCTTCCTTTGAGAAATGTCTGTTCATGTTTTTTGCCTAATTTTAATGGGGTTATGTGTGTTTTTCTTACCAATTTGAGTTCCTTATAGATTCTGGATATGAGTCCTTTGTCAGATACATAGTTTGCAAATACTTTCTCCCATTCTGCAGGTTGTCTGTTTATTCTGTTGATAACTTCTTTTGCTGTGCAGAAACTGTTTGGTTTAATTAATCCAGGTTTTCTGTTTGTTTTTGTTGCATTTGCTTTTGAGGTCTTAGTCATAAATTTTGCATCTAGGCCAATGTTCAAAATACTTTTAAAATTGCCTTACAATTTCTTATTTTACTCATAGTTGACTGATGGTTACATTGTCTAATTTTTCCAAGATTTGATAAATTTCCTTTTGTGATTGATTTTTAGTTTTAGCAATACACTTATGTAACTTTTGCTTTCTAAATCTTAGATACCCTCAGTGTGTTTTACACTGCTAGGACATCTGTATTTGTCCTAACAAGGATTTCAAATGTTCAACAGCTATGTTTGGCTAGTGGCTACTGTATTAGCACAGTCTATGTCTTCTCATTCTTGTACTTTTAGTTTATCCAGGTACAGATGTCCCCCAACTTATGATATATAATTTATGATTTCTCAACTTTGCAATAGTACAGAAGCTATACACGAGGAGAAACCATACTTCCAGTTTCCATACAGCAATTCCATTTTTTACTTCAGCATGGTATTCAGTAAATTACACAAGATCTGTCTTTTAAAATTTCCTTTGAACCTTTTTTTGACCCATAAATTATTTAGAAGTGTGTTACTTAATTTCCACATATTCAGAGATTTTACTATCTTTCTATTACTAATTTCTAGTTTTCGTTTCATTATAGTCAGGTAAACATACTCTTATGATTTTAACTGTTTTAAATTTGTTTTATGACCTAAGATATGACCTATCATATCAATGTACTATGGATACTGGAAAATAATGGGTATTCTGCTGTTCTTATATAGAGTTTTCTTCATCAAATCATGATGTATCATATTATTTTTCACCTTCATTTTTGAAGACTTTCTTTCCTAGAATTTGTAATTTTTAATGGTTATTTGGTTTCAACACCTTGGACATAAAATTTTACTCCCTTTTGGCTTTATTCTTGCCGTTAACTATCATTTGAATTGTTGTTATTTTATTAAAGTAACCTGTATTTTCGTTCTGTCATTTACAAGAAATACATTCAGAAAGAGAAATGCTTGTGATTTCAGATTGTTGTGCATCATGCATGAGCTCTTATGCTCCTCTCTGATGGCAACCCACTTTCTAATTAGGCAAATTCCAAAATAACACTATTAACTGATTAAATTTCAGCCTATTTTTGAATTAAATCACTTCAATTCCAAATAAGTTAAAGAAATTCTGGTGTCAAGAATATGTAATCACTATACATTTTTATGAATCTCTACAAACCTTCCATCAAACTAATAGAGATCAACTAGAGATCAATAGAGAACAAAAACAAAAAGACAGAAACAAACAAAAATAAACAGCAACAACAAAATCCAATGCATCCATTGGCATCAAGACCATTGGCTGTGTAACAATAGTTGTACAGAGAAGTGTGGAGAATCCTATCGGCAGAGGAATGCAGAAATTACTGAGCATTCTTTCCAGCCAAAACAGTGCTTCTTAATGAACGAGAACTTAGGTGGTAAACCAGGAAACTCTGAGAAACCCTTATACCTTCCAGTGTCTGATGAGTCCTGTCAGACTTCACTTAATCACTTAGCGGCCCATGAGGAAATTTAAACAGTTTTGAAACAACCTATGCTTGCTAGAGCCTCAAAAATATTCAACATATAGTCCCTTTTAGAAGGGATTTTAAAAGTCTCTTTTAGAATTTTGACCTGGAAAAAAAATCCAAAAAACAAAAAACCCTGCTAGAAAACAAGTATAACTGGGCAACGTATAAAAACTGAGAATCTCTGAGATTAAAACAAAAGAATTCGGCCAGGCACGGTGGCTCATGCCTGTAATCCGAACACTTTGGGAGGCTGAGGCGGGCAGATCACCTGAGGTCGGGAATTAGAGACCAGCCTGACCAACATTAAGAAACCCCATCTCTACTAAAAATACAAAATTAGCCGGGTGTCGTGGCGCTGCCTGTAATCCCAGCTACACGGGAGGCTGAGGCAGGAGAATTGCTTGAACCCAGGAGGTGGAGGTTGCAGTGAGCCAAGATTGCGCCATTGCACTCCAGCCTGGGCAACAAGAGCGAAACTCCATCTCAAAAAAAAAAAATAAATAAATAAAAGAGTTCATACACTGAGTGGAATGGACAGATGTCTATAAAAGGCAGAGTTTTAAGAGGCTAGCAAAATATATATACACATTTTTTAAGATGACACCATTTTGGGATGTAAGGCCTTTAAAGCATGGACAATTTAGGAGTAAAAACAGTAAGTTTTCATAAGACTTTCTGTTTCTGAAAGACAGGGAATTGCCTAAACAAGTGGCACATTTTTGAAAATATAGCAGCTTTGACAGAAGAGAGATTTATGGAGTCATGAAATTGGAAAAACTACTCTAACTTATCTTCACCTCCTACAAATGAACCAACTGCAAGGAGTTTAGGAAAACCAGTCTAATATACAACTGGGGTGGAAAGGTTAATAATAGAACTCAAAACATAGATATTACAAGGAAAAAATGTATGAACATGAATTGAGTATATTCCAACAAGATGAAAGTGTACCATAATTCAGTCCAAAAAGAGGATGAAATATATTTTTTCTCACCTACCACCAAAACCCACATGTAGTTATTAAATGCTTGTTAAGATCACTCGCTATTTCACCATGCCTTTGCAGAGTGTCAATACAATTTAGTAGTAACCAACCAACGTTGCTGTCCTTTTAGGCATTCCCTCTCTCCCCATGTTTTCTAGGTGCCTGCATTTTTGCACATGCTGCAGCATTTCCTACCCCTGGACATTTTTCCAGGTCACACTGTCAAAAGCTGTAACAATGAGTCATCACCTTGTGACAGAATGGCATCTTCTTCTGTGTCAGGGAAAGGAGTGAGCCATCCCCAAATTACCACTTGCATTCTTGGGCTACTCCTGGTATCGGTGGTGCTAGTCTTGGGTCTTGGTCTTCTGAGATGTAGACACCAAAGCAGGTAAAGATTTTATTGGGGGAAACACCTCTGTGAGAGAAAATATGGAGTTAACCTGAGAAGGCTGGAAGAAATGACCAAGACAGCCTAAACATTCCCCTCAGCTTCACTACACTTTAAACATCTTTCTTCCTGACTATAGGTCCCTGTCCTCCATTTTCTTAAAAATTTACTTTAGAAAACTTAAAATTGTAAATGATTCTTCTGTCTTTTTGTGATATAAATCTTCTCCCAGCCTCTTGCCACTTCCAAAACCCAGGAATGTCTTTCTCAAATACCTGGGAACCAGCTCTTTGAAATATAATCATCAAGAAAGATAGTGTCTCTGTCTCTCCCAGTGTCTGTGCTAGGGTAGAAGCCTGACCATAATAAGGTCCAATTAGCAAACACAGATGCCTAATCACATTGACCAACCTCTTCCTAATGTCCTCCAGCACTTTTCCACTAGCTCACCCCAGGGCTAAATAACTCTCCCAGCTTTTCTTTCAGAGGAGTTGAATTCGATCTCTCTCTTTCCCATTGCAATCTTGGAAAAAAAGTCTTCTTTGACCATTTAACTCTGTCTAGTGAAATTTTTCTTTGAGAGAAGCACTAGACTTGATAAAAGTCTAGCCCTGCTTGAAGGAAAGGGAGGAAAGGTTGGTGAAAGCCCCCTAGATTGCCTTATAGTCTAAAGAATGTTTGGTAATTCTATCATGGAGCCCTTAAGCCAAAGCTGTCTCTCAAAGGAGTCCCATGTTTCCCAGGAATAAGTGTACCTTACTTACCATTCCTCTGGGGTTCAGTTACTGGTCACTGTCAGTCTGTAGGAAGCTTGGTTTTGTTGCAAATACCGTCATGGATTTCAGAGCACTGTAGCTGGGGTCCTTGGTTCATCTTTGTCACTGTAGTTGGAGCTCTGCTGCAAGTATATTCAAGGCAGCTACCCCATGTTACTTTACTAAAACTTTCAGTTCAGTGTTCAGTGAGTTCATTGCTGGGCACTTTCCTAAAGATACACTGCAACTGATTGGACTAGTGTCTTTCATTCTAGACAAGGCGTGAGTTTGTGTTTATTCTCATGAAGGAAAAAAACAGATTACCATATTGGGAAAAGAAAATAAAATTTCAGGACCTTCCAAACTTATTATGCCAAGGGGAAAAATTAAGCCCTGGAAACTGGGTTATGTAACATGGGTGTTTATCTTCCCTGGTGCATGACCATTGCTTCCTGACCTTTGTGTTGAGATGTTGTACATTAACTGGACTCCTTATTCTTCATCCAAACCTGGACCAAATTATATTGTAAATAGAGACCCTTCTGATTGTTACCACTTTACAATAGTATGTTAAGCAATCTCTTTAGAGTGTACTCAATAGAAGCCAGTCAAATCTTATATCTGTATGTTAGCCTTTGAATGGAGAATGTTGTAATCCTGTTCAGCACCTCTGTTTTTGCATATATAAACAATTTTTACTAGGAGCAGTGGTTAGCATTCTTTGGCAACCATATTTCCCAGACAGCCACCCTCACATTTTGCACTTGAATAAACTCTTTTAACTAGATTTTTAGCCTTTTTCTTATTTTAGGTTGACAATATTTTGCTATAGAAACCAGATATAATTAACAGGAGTGTACAAATGTAGCTGAGAAGACCAAGAAGTAAATTAGAGTTGACACTTGAACAACAGGAGTTTGAACTGCATGGGTCCACTTATACACAGATTTTTTTCAATAAATACATTGGAAGTGTTTTTGGAGATTTGCAATAATTTGAAAAACTTGCAGAAGAACCACATAGCTTAAAAATATTGAAAAAAATGAAGAAAAATGTCCGTCATGAATGCATAAAAAAATATATAGATAACAATATATTTTATTATTTATTCCCATAAAATATACACACATCTACTATTTAAAGTTAAAATCCATCAATACAGTCACACACACATTTACAGACCATATATGGTGCCATTCATGGTTGAGATAAATGTAAATGAATGTAAAAATGCCTTATTAAATCATAACCATAAAATTAACTATAGTACATACTATACTACTGTAATAACTTCATAACCACCTCCTGTTACTATTGGAGTAAAGGTCAAGTGTTTGCACGTATCCCCTTAAAATGCTGTATGATGCTAATCATCTCTGCATGAGCAGTTCATTTCTCTGGTAAATTGTATATCTCTGTAAAAAGTGATCTCTTATATTTCTCATGTATTTTACATAATGTTTAATGCAATAGTGTAAAGTTTGAATAACACCACGGGACCTATAGGAAGTGCCATTAATGATGCTGGAAGTGCTCCCGAGAAGCAGAGAAAAGTCCTTACATTACAAAAAAAAGTTTAATTTCTTGATATAAAGTCTAGATTGATGTCTGTAGCTGCAGTTGCCTGCCATTTCAGAGAGTTAATTCATCTTGTAAGCAGATAACATAAACTTATGGTATCAATGAATACAATATAGTACTGTAAATATATTTTATCTTCCTTATGATTTTCTTAATAACATTATCTTTTCTCTAGTGTACTTCAGTGTAAGAATACAGTATATGATACGTATAACATACGAAATATGTGTGACTATGTACTTGGTAAGGCTTCTGGTCAATAGTAGGCTATTAGTTAAGATTTCAGGGAGTCAAATGTTACACACAGATTTTGATTGGGCATGGGTTGGTGCTTCTAACCCCACCATTGTTCAAAGGTCAACCATACATATGATATAGTTTAGCTTTCTATCCCCACCCAAACCTCATCTTGAATTATTATCCCCGCGTGTTGAGGGAGGAACTTAAGGGGAGGTGATTGGATCATGGGAGCTGTTTCCCCCATGCTAGTCTCATGATAGTGAGTGAGTTCTCACGAGATCTGATGGTTTTATAAACGTCTGTCATTTCTATTGCTCTCACTCACTTCTCTCAGTGGCTGCCATGTAAGACGTGCCAGTTTTGCCTTCTGCCATGATTGTATGTTTCCTGAGTCCTCCCAACCATGCAGAACTGTGTGCCATTAACCCTCTTTTCTTGTTAAATTACCCAGTCCCCGGTATGTCTTCACAGCAGTGTGAAAACAGACTAATACAACACAGGAATCCAACTTTGTGTGCGTCCTCAGAATTTCCTCAGCAACTTGTTCATTCTGAGAATTTTAATGCTTCCCATGCATAACTACTGCCATTTTCGGCACTCTTATGGAGCCCTCCTAGCTAAATAGCATCTAAGATGAAGTCTAGCTCTTGAATATCTCTCAATCTCAAAACACTCAGCCGTATTTGAGCTAAGTTATCCTGACACATCCAGACTTGGATAAAATTATCCATTGCAGAGCACAGGATCTGGCTTCTGACCAGCCTCTTAGAAATGTATTATGCAACCTGCAATGTTTGGTAGTCGTTAGGAAATGGGGAGACGTTAACCAGTGAGATACTCGAGGAGAGAAGGAACTGAGTGGATAAATGATCCCACTTGTGGGTTACACAGAAGTGAGATTTTTCTTTTCAGGCTTTCCACAGGTATATCCCCTGTGCCCAGTGAATGGACCAGATAGAGGACCTGCAGTTTCTATTTTTGTTTTTGATACTTCCTGGAGCAGTTGCTTGTGTTGCAATACACCACATGCAATTGCATCGCATCCTTTCTCCCTTAACCTCATTTCATTTTTTGTTTCATCACACCCTTGGCATCTTTTGGGTTTTCAGCTTTCAAGTGAAGTGTTAGCATTTTAATTATTGCCTCATATTCTTTTTTCTAGAGAGCCCTGACTAATACTGACTCTAAGATAATTCACCCCGTCGACAGATCTAAAAAAACACAAAAACAAAAAACAAAAATTGTATAGTCCTTCCCATAGATATTTAAAAAAACATTTTGCACACACAGACACACACAAACACACACACATACTCCAGCCAGAATCCTATCCTACATAGTGGAGAAGCGAACACAGCTATTCCTGTTAAAGCAAGGAAGAAAAGCATGCCCACAATCACTACTTTGTAACATTGTGATGGGGGGATTAGTCACAGTAATTAGACAAGAGGCATAAGAATATAAAGGGGACATGCAAAATTATTACAGATGATATAATGTTTAGCCAAAAAAACCCTGAAAACATAAGATAATTTAGTTAATTGGGAGAATTAAATAAATATATGAAATTATAAACAGGGCCGGCACAGTGGCTTATGCCTGTAATCCCAGCACTTTGGGAGGTCATGGCAGGTGGATCACGAGGTCAGGAGTTCAAGACCAGCCTGGCCAACGTGGTGAAACCCTGTCTCTACTAAAAATACAAAAAAAATTAGCAGGGCATGGTGCCGGGTGCCTGTAATCCCAGCTACTCGGGAGGCTGAGGCAGAGAATTGCTTGAACCCTGGAGGCAGAGGTCGCAGTGAGCCGAGATCACGCCGCTGCACCCCAGCCTGGGCAACAGAGGGAGACTCTGTCTCAAAATAAGTAAATAAATAATAAAAATAAATAAAGAAATAAAATTATAAACCTTATGTAAAAATAGGCAGATCAAAGTTATCATGGAGGAAAAGATCATATTTACAATGTCAACACACTGATAGCATACCTAGGCATAAAAATTAAAAAAAGTAACATTATCTAATAATTGTAAATGTGTAAATAATCACAGTTATAGTATCAAAAATGTTATATCTAGGCATAAAAATTATAAGAAATATGGTAACATTATCTAATAATTTTAAGCTCCTGAAAGAAACAAATTTGTTTTTCTTTTTCTGGATCTAGGCAAGCTGTTTTTAAAATAAGAGGACATAGGAAAAGTAAATAAGCAAGAATAATCCTAAAAACACCCTAAAAATAAAAGCAATACATTTGAAATAGTCTTAAAAGTTATTAAAACATATTGCAAGTCTATCTAATTAAAAGTGTGATATTTTTATAGAAATAAACTACAGAAGGAAAAGAACAGAATAGAAAAATCAGCAATTAAACAGAAGGGCACATGTAAATTTAGTATAAGATAAAGATACTTTCTCAAAAAGAACAAAAACTATTAAGTAAATGATATTTGGATAATGTGAAAGTAATTTGGAAAAAGAAAAAATTGGATCATTTCCTTATGTCACACATTAAAATGAATTTTCAAAAGATCAGAGATCTAAATAAAAAGGTGAAGTTGTACAAAACTAACAGGTGAAACAATAATAACAGAAAGATAAATTTATTTTTAACTGTCAATAGGAAAGATATTCTTAACCGTGAATCAAAATCTAAAAGTGAAAAAAAAATCCTGTGGCATTCAACATGGATAATTTTTACTACATAAAAATTTAAAATAAGGACATGCAAATAAACATCACCAGAGTAAAATGGAAAATGAGGAAAGATATTTGCAATAGCTGTAACTGCCCTTATATATGAAAAGATTCTAAAAATTGAGAGAAAAAATGTAATAACATGATAGAAAAACAGGCAAAATATAGAAACATGTATTTCACAGAAAATATATAAGCACGGTGTAAAATGAAAGGTGCATAACATCCTGCATAATAAGAAATTAGGCAATTAAATAAATAAGTGCAAGTTAAATAAACCTCAGATACCATTTCTCCACAATCAGATTGATACAAATTCAAAAGTTTGACAACATACTTTGTGGTAAGGCTTTGGAGACCCCATCACTCTCATACAGTGCTTGTAGTAATGCAAAATTACCAACCAAAGATGACAGTAAATTTAGAATATTTAGGAAAATCATATATACATTTATACTGACAATGAGCAATCCTACTTCTATGATATTATCAAAAAAGATAGGGTTACAAAAAAATTAATTAACATATGCATGAATTTCTCGTTGTGACAATGTTTGTATTAACAGAAGCTTGGAAATAACATGAATGCCCTTCAGAAAGAATTAGATGAATTCACTACAGTAAATCCACATAATGCAATGAAAACCACACAAGTGAAAAAAAGAATTGATGACACCAGGGATTCGGTCTACATTCTGCTGCTTGCTGCCCGCAAAGACAAGCACTGAGACGATTATTACCAAGGAAGAAGGCTTTAATTGGGTGCTGCAGCCGAGGAGTTGGAAGAACAGTCTCAAGTCCATCTCTGTGACTCACTGAAATCAGGGGTTTTATATAGCAGGAGAGAAATATAATGATGTGTAGGAAAATAGGAACTTGGGAGGGGTAAGGATGCAATCATGGTGAATGAAGGGACTGGCATCTCATTGTCTGGATGTGATGATCTGGTCAGTTTTGTCTCTTTGATATTTTTGAGAGGCCTGGGGGTCCTAACCTGAAGAATAAAATCAGATAAAACAAATGTAAGTTTCAAGCTTTAAAACCAGAAGGGTCAATTTTTGTGTTTGTCCAAAAACACTGTCTGTGGGTCTATTGGGTCGGTTTCAACAGTAGTAGCAGAAGTAATTCCTTAATGTGTTCTAACAATGGGTTTCAAAAATGTTTCAAGATTTCAAGACTTTTTCACATATTTTAAAATTTTCTCTTCACAGTATTACTTTGAGTCTGGTAGACTCAATATCTCCATTTTAGAGATGAAGAAACTAAAGTTAAGAAAGTTAGTTATTTGCTCTTGTTTATTCAGTTAGTGAATGAAACAAATTGGGATTGAAATTCACATCTTTCTGAATTGAAAGCCCACAGTCCAAAAACTATTCCCACTGCTTGATAATATGCTTTTAAAGTATGATGTTTCTTTATTAGTATTAAATAATTATTTTTGTTTTTCCCAAATGATCGGTGATTTTGAAAGAAAAAAGATGAATTTGAGAAAAAGAAAATAATGTAATTTTATTAATTTGTCTTTAGGAGTTTCTCATATATGGCAATTATATGGTTTGGCTGTGTCCCCACCCAAATCTCATCTTGAATTGTAGCTCCTATAATCCCCACGGGTCATGGGAAGGACCTGGTAAGAGGTAATGGAATCATGGTGGTGGGTCTTTCTCTTGTTGTTCTCATGATGGCGAATAAGTCTCACAAGATCTGATGGTTTTATAAAAGGCAGTTCCCCTGCACACACTCTGTTTCCTGCCACCTTGTACGACATGCCTTTGATTCTCCTTAGCCTTCTGCCATGATTGTGAGGCCTCCCCAGTCATGTGGAACTGTGAGCCTATTAAACCTCTTTTTCTTTAAATAAATTACCCAGTCTTGGGGTATGTTTTTATTACCAGTGTGAGTACAGACTAATACAGGCAACATGCTGAAAGTTAAGCTACCAAAATATAGAATATTCAGCAGAATAAATTAATCTGGGCTATGAATAATCCCATTTAAGAAACTGCTAAAAGTTCATAGTTTTCTGGATGGAATAGATTAGCATTATCCATAATTTGGTAAATATATGTGTGACTGACTTGCATGCTTTTAATAATTAAATTCAGAACATGTCTCTGCAGTTTTCTGAATATATGGATGAGGCATAAATTTTCCTAAAGATACAATTTAATTTTAAACAATACTCATAGCCTTCTTTTGCCTAAAAGATATGTGTAAGAATCCCATAAAAATGTCCATGTCATGGTGCAGGTTATTTGTAAAATATAATGTATGATAATAGTAGCACTGATATTGCATCACTGCAAGAACTGAGAAGGGAAGACCTTCTGTGTACGAGAGGGAATGATTTAGGATATAATCCTAAGGAAACTATAAAGCACTAAAAAAAAAAAAAAAAAAAAAAAAAAAAGAAAGAATGGGTGAATAATTGTTGAAACCTTACCCTGTATGTAGAAAAATATTAAAAACATTATTATCTCATAAGTTAAGAGACTTTTCTATGAGACATAACTTTAGAGACAATTTTTTGAATATGATAGAAGAAATTCTAGATTGCCTCCCTCCTGAAAAATCTGGGAGATTGTGAAATTTGATGTCATGAAATTATAATATGAAAAATTATGTACTAACCAGAGAGCTTTGAATATCATAATAGGGCACACACTTGGCAATTTTTTTATCCTTGGGAGTCTATCCCAAAGTAACACTGAAATTTATATTTAATTTTACTGATAATTTGTATGTATGTATGAGTGTAGGTGCATATATGCACACCCACATGTACACACATATATATACATAAAATATTATTTATTGAGCACTACTACCTCTAAGTTCTGGCTCGTATTAATATTATTTTACATATTAATGTTAGGAATCAAATATTCACTATGCTTATATTCAATCAGAAATTGAGTTAAATCAAGGCTTAGTACTTTTGATTCTCCTCTCAGCCTCCTCCAGCATTTGATTCTGCTTTCTCAAAGCTCTTAAAAAAAAAAGATTCATCTATTCAACTGATGGTTGGAGAGTCAGATGGCATTTTTCTCTGAAATTTGTGATTGTGACCTAAAAGCTGCATAGAAGGAAGGTGAAGAACATACTTCTCACATCTCTTATTTACAGAGGGCATAGGGCCACAGGAAGTCTGTAGTCAGTGGTTAGTGCGTGCTATAGAGTGGCATATGCCTGTCCTCTGAAGAAAAACACTCAAAAATTTCCTTCATTCCTCTTTAATTCAGTTTGGAAGATACAAAAGTTATTATGATAGCAGGGGAGAGGGGACAGAATTGCGAAGCCATTAGAAAATACTGGAATGTAGGCTGGGGACTCAAATCAAGTGCTTGCGGACACTCCCAGTTTAGGCTAGACTTGGATATTTAATATTCTTTAGATGTCTTGAGCACCACAGGATTCATGTAGTTTCCATTATTCTGTGAGCTGGGTGACTTCAGCCGCATTTAAGGACCTGGCTGCTAATGATGATGGGATACTATTCCTCATAAAATGTAGACACATAAGAACTAATTGTACAAGGTACTATTATTATTCCTGTTTTGCTAATAAAGAATTGATTCTCAAAGAGGTTAAGCTACTTGAGATGGGATTTAAAGATTATAATCTTATTGCTTTCTAAATTCAAACAGTGCTCATGGACGCTATTATGAAAGCACTCAATTCTGAAATATGAAAAATCTGGTAAGCAGCTCACCATTGCAGATGTGATGCCTGAGGAATGTTAATGGTCTCAATGCTCCTTATATTTTATTTTATTTTTTGTTTTCTTTTTTTTAATTTTTTATTTATTTATTTATTTTATTTTATTATTATTATACTTTAAGTTTTAGGGTACTTGTGCACAATGTGCAGGTTAGTTACATATGTATACATGTGCCATGCTGGTGTGCTGCACCCATTAACTCGTCATTTAGCATTACGTATATCTCCTAATGCTATCCCTCCCCGCTCCCCCCACCCCACAACAGTCCCCAGAGTGTGATTTTCCCCTTCCTGTGTCCATATGTTCTCATTGTTCAATTCCCACTTATGAGTGAGAACATGCGGTGTTTGGTTTTTTGTCCTTGGGATAGTTTACTGAGAATGATGATTTCCAATTTCATCCATGTCCCTACAAAGGACATGAACTCATCATTTTTTATGGCTGCATAGTATTCTATGGTGTATATATGCCACATTTTCTTAATCCAGTCTATCATTGTTGGACATTTGGGTTGGTTCCAAGTCTTTGCTATTGTGAATAATGCCGCAATAAACATACGTGTGCATGTGTCTTTATAGCACATGATTTATAGTCCTTTGGGTATTTACCCAGTAATGGGATGGCTGGGTCAAATGATATTTCTAGTTCTAGATCCTTGAGGAACCGCCACACTGACTTCCACTAGGGTTGAACTAGTTTACAGTCCCACCAACAGTGTAAAAGTGTTCCTATTTCTCCACATCCTCTCCAGCACCTGTTGTTTCCTGACTTTTTAATGATTGCCATTCTAACTGGTGTGAGATGGTATCTCATTGTGGTTTTGATTTGCATTTCTCTGATGGCCAGTGATGGTGAGCATTTTTTCATGTGTCTTTTGGCTGCATAAATGTCTGCTGCTTATATTTTATGTCTTTACATTTTAGTGCATGGGGGAGAGTCTTTCCTCTCATCCTCCATTCTAGATATACCTTACTTAGGAGACTTCAGGAAGCTGCTCTCCATCCTCAGGAGAGTACAGATGCCTCACTACATATGATGGGGTCACACACATCTCAGTAAGTTGAAAATATGTCAAAACTGCATTTAATATACCTACACTACCAAACATCATAGCTGAGCCTAGCCTACCTTAAATGTGCTCAGAACAGCAGGAACAAGAGTTGAGCAAAATAGTATAACACAAAGCCTAGTTTATAATAAAGTGTTGACTAACTCATGTAATTTATTGAATGCTGTATTGAAAGTGAAAAACAGAAGTGTTGTATGGGTACTTGAAGTATGGTTTCCATTGTATGTGTATTGCTTTCACAGCATCGTAAAGTTGAAAAATCCTATATTCAACCACCATAAGTTGAGGTCTGTCTGTACTGTATTTTGTTGTGGAGAATGAGAATTGCTTTATTCTTCCTGATATTTTCACTTGTAGATTCACCTGCCCATGGGGCCGAGTTCTCTTCTTTTTCTTCCACTGCCATATGGAAGCTCAACAGAGCAGTGGTGATCTGTCATCTGTGTAACAAGATGGACAAATTGCCAAATTCATCTAGAACAAGGCAATGAGCCATGCTGAATGGAGCTAAACACTTAACTTCTACATATTTAAATAGACATCCCCCTCCTACATGCTTTACCTGTCAATTTTAGAATGTTCAAATCTTAGTTAATAGTCATGTCCTCTGTTTCTGCCCTTAAAGTTGAGTCTTCCCTGGTTGAACTCTCACTACACTCACATGTGCATGTGCTCACAAACAAACACACACACTTCCAGGTTCTGTGGAATGCTTTTAGTGTTTGCTTCTTGTCATCTTGTTCTTCACAACAATAAAGTGACAGGTATTAGACTATGTAAGAGTAAGCTTGTTTTCCGGAGTTCCCAATCACATTCCACACATTCAAAGCACTGCTACCCTCAGGTATATTTGCTAAACGTATTAATCTCTCAATAAAGCAATCTGTTTATGCTTTTAGCAATACGTTAGAGGCAGGAGAGGGATTAGATTAGGCACTCCTGGGATTCTGATCTGATGCGTGCATGCTGCCTCAGTTACAGAAAGGAAAACAATGAAGATTTTCTATTGAATACTTGGTGGCTAATTAGACTTTCTATTATCTAAAGACTAATTGGTTTCTTATCCATTCTATTCATTTAAGGTGAAATACTAATTAAATGTTTTCTCCCCATGATTTTTGTGAAGACAACAAAACAGCTAATGAATGGAAGAGGGAGTTTCAGCATTTTAAATGGATATAAATAAATATATACAGGGAGTTTATATATTTTATTGGGGATTTTAAAATACAGATGGAGCTTACTCTGCATAGATTTACCATTATCAAAAATCCCTAACCTTTATAACAGGCTAAATATGCCATAATGGGAGAAGAGAATTAAACCAGTGATATATTAGAGTGAGGCTCCTTCTACATCCTCCCTGTTTCCTTCATGCTGCCTTTCTCTTGCTTCACTACATTACAGTGCTTGAAAACCCAGCAGGCTTAAGTCTGTTCCTGCTGTGAGTGTGTGTGTGAGTTCAAGTTCCTTCAGGAGGCGAAGTCACACTAATAATAATTTTCTGTTAGTGGCAATTTGGAAAAGTCTTATGTTACTAAAGACTGCTGCATGACTACACAAAGAACTATTTATTGAAGTAGCTAGTATTTAAATGTGTTTTTGTGAAAGGTGGTCAGGCTTCCTTAGAAGGAAAAAAGTGATTTCTGAATACTTGGTTAGGCCCTTTTTTTGCATAATAAGAGAAATAAGCAGAAGAGTCTAAATTTTTTTGCTGAACTTTTTATCTTGAAACAGTTTAAGACTCATAGCCAGCTGCCATCGTAATACAAAGCTTATCCTTGTACTTTCTACTCAACTCTCTCCAATAACAACATCTTACATAAGCACAGAACATTATCCAAAGCAGGACACTCACATTGATACTATACTGTTAAGTAAACTACAGACTTTCTTCAGATTTCACCAGTTTTTACATATATTTGTTTTATTTTGTTTTTGGTGTATAGCATGATACTTTTTTTTGTCAGATAGATAGATAAATAGATAGATAGCTAGATAGATAGACAGACAGACAGATACAGATCCATATAACCACCACCACAATCAGGACACAGAACCATTCTATCAACACAAAGAAAATTCCTAATCCTAGCTTTGTCACAATGACATCACAAATGACAATAATTTTGTCATTTGATAATATTATATAAATGGAAATATACAGTGTGTAACTTTTTATGGTTGACTTTCTTCACTCAGCATAATGCCCTTGAAATACATGCAAGTAGTATAGTATATCACTAGCTCCTTCCTTTTAATTGCTGACTAGTAGTCTATATTATGGATATTTATTTATTTGTATTCATTCACCCATTGAAGGACATTAGGGTTGTTCTCAACTTTTGGCTATTACAAATAAAGCCATTCTGAACATTCATGTACAGGTTTTTGTATGGACATAAATTTTCATTTTGTTGAAATAAATACCCGGGAGTACAATTGCTGGGTTGTTGTATTATATTAAAACACCATAAAAAATAGAAACAGACACAACAGGGAAACTTCTAGAGGTGACGGATATGTTTATTACCTTGATTGTGTGATAAATGTAGCTTTAGTTCATTTCCTTGATCTGGTATGTAGGATTCCATTGCATGAATATAGTATAATCTTTTTGTGTGTGTGATCACAGACATTTAGACTACCTCCATTTTTAAAAAACATTTATTTTAGTTTTGGGGGTACATGTGCAGGTTTATTATATAGGTAAACTCGTGACACAGAGTTTGTTTTACAGATTATTTCATCACGCAAGTACTTAGCCTAGTACCCAATAGTTATGTTTTCTGCTGTTCTCCCTCTTCCCACCCTCCACCCTCAAATAGGCTTCAGCATCTGTTGTTCCCCTCTATGTGTCCATGTGTTCTCATCATTTAGCTCCCACTTTTAAGTGAGAATATGTGGTAACTGGTTTTCTGTTCCTGTGTTAGTTTGCTAAGAATAATGGCCTCCAGCTTCATCCTGTTTCTGCAAAAGACATGATCTTTTTCTTTCTTTCTTTTTTTTTTTTTTTTTGGAGACAGGGTCTCACTCTGTTGCCCAGGCTGGAGTGCAGTGGGGCGATCTCGGCTCACTGCAACCTCTGCCTCCTGGTTTCAAGTAATTCTCCTGCCTTAGCCTCCTGTGTAGCTGGGACTACAGGAGCATGCTGCCATACCTGGCTAATGTTTTGTATTTTAGTAGAGATGGGGTTTCACCGTGTTGCCCAGGCTGGTCTTGAACTCTGGAGTGCAGTCAATCTGCCTGCCTCAGCCTCCCAAAGTGCTAGGATTACAGGTGTGAGTCATAAGTCATCATGCCTGAACGATTTTTTGCTTTTTTATGGCTGTATCGTATTCCATGGTGTGTATGTACCACATTTTAAAATATTTCATCTGTCATTGATGAGCATTTAGTTTGATTCCATGTCTGCTTTTGTGAACACTGCCACAGTGAGCATTTGCATGCATGAGTCTTTACTGTAGAATGATTTATGTATCCTCTGGGTATACCCAGTAATGGGATTGCTGAGTTGAATGGTAGCTCTGTTTTTAGCTCTTTGAGGAATCACTGTACTGCTTTCCAGAGTGGTTGACCTAATTTACACACCTATCAACAGTGTGTAAGTGTTCTCTTTTCTCCACAACCTTGCCAGCATCTTTTATTTGAAAACAAGCTCACTGCAACCTCAATCTCCTGGCTACAAGCAGTCCTGCCTCAGCCTCCTGATTCACTGGGAACACAGGCACATGCCACCACACTTGGCTAGTTGAAATTTTTTTTTTTTTTTTGCAGAGATGAAATTTCACTTTGTTGTCCAGGCTGGTCTTGAACTCCTGGGCTCAAGCAATCCTCCTGCCTCCATCTCCAAGGTGCTGGGATTACAGGAGAGAGTCACAGCACCCAGCCCTCCATTTTCTTTTGTTTTTACAACCAGAACTTCTAAGAAAATTCTTACGTATGTTTCTTTGTGTTTGTGTGCAAGAGTTTCTCTAGAGTTTATAACTAAGAGTAAGATTATTGAGTCTTAGAGTTAATATAAATTTTTGTATATGATGGGGCAAATTATTCTCAGTTTGGTTTTATATAATTAATTTCCTAGCAACGTCAGGTGGTGTTTCTTATTGCTCCATGTCTATAAATGCCTGATATTGATACACTTTTTACTTTCTGCCAAACTAATGAAAGTAAAATTTAGACCTCTTACTGAGCTCTTACTAGTGAGATTCTTCATATTTTCATATACATATTGGTCACTGGCTTATCCTTATTTATTTATGGACAGTTGATATATTTGTCATATTATCCCATGGAGTTTCTGGTGTTTTTCTTTATATATTTGGTATATTAACACTTTGTGCTTATATTTCCTCTATATATCCTACCTAGTTTGTGATAATTTTTTCTTATGATTTAAAGAACAGTACTCTGAATATGAATGTACATGAATTAGCAATATTTTATGTACTGTGGTTTTTTCTCTTTGATCTTGTTTAATATATTTTAAACTATTGTGAGAAAATAATATATTCTTATATGGTTTCTTTTGAGAGTTCTAAAATGTTTCTTTTACATTGAAGTGCTTAATGCATGAGGAACTGATTTTGATATCAACATAGAGATCTATTCCCAACCCCACCATTGATAAGTATTATATTACAAATTATTAAATACTATTCCATCCTTTTCTGAACTGAAATGCCAATTCTGTCATCTATAAAAATTCCATAAACTCATATCTGTGATTTTTATTCCAACACTATCTTTGTTTAATACTTTTACCGAAGCCAGTGTTGCAAATTTTTGGCTATTCTTAGCTTTTTGCATTTCTACATATATTTTAAGTTATACTTGTCAAGTTCCTCCAAGTACTTCACAACTACTGAGATTTTGTTTAGAATATTGTGAATTTATAGAGTAATTGAAGATAATTGATATTTTAAAGATACTAACATTTCCCATATATCAATGTGGTATATAGATATATGTTTCTATGTAATATAGCTCAATAAGATTTTGTAATTTGCTCTATAAAGATTGTGCTCACATTTTATCAGAGATATGCCTGTGGTACACACCCATACACATACACAAAGCATGAAAAGAAAAAGAGATTGAGTTGAAAAAGTCAGTTGAGTTGAGATTCAGGAGAAAAAGGAGTTGCTATGGAAAATAGAATCCTTGCAAAACTATGCTTTTTTCACTTTTGTTACAGACAGAAAAACATTGATTTTTGTATATTGATTGCATATTTACTGAAGTTACTAGATTTCTGCATTATTTATAAAAATTTTAGATTCCATTGGGTTTTCTATATGGATAGTAACATACTTTGTGAATACAACAGCTTTTTTTGTCATTTTCAATCTTCATAAATTTATGTCATTTTCTTGACATATTATAGTGATTGTACCTTCTTTTATTCCTCATCTCTTTCCGAAAAATGACACTGGTTTCTTTCCTGCTTTACTGGCAGCTTCTTCTCACTTTACTCTGCTTTTCCTTTTTTAATTTTTCTCACCTCTAAATGCTGGATGCTACAGCAATCAGGTCTTTGACTTCTTTTTCTTATATTTGCTTTTACAATTTTATAATTTTATTTTTTAAATTATAAATTGGTAATTTATAATGATATACATTTATGGGGTACAAAGTGATGCTATGTTTCATAAACACAATGTGAATTATTAGGTCAAGTTGGTTAGCAAATCCATTATCTCAAATACTTAACTTTTTTTTTTTGCCGTGGGAGGATTAGAAATTTATTCTCAGCAATTTTGAAATGTATAGTACTCTATTATTAACCATATTTACCATGCTGTGTAATAGAACTAAAAAATATATTCCTCGTTTCTGAGATTTTTTACCCTTCGGCCATCATTTCCCCATTTCTCTCAATCTGCAGTGACTATAACCACCATCCTGCTCTCTGCTTCTATGAGTTCAATTGTTTTAGATTCTGCACAGAAGTGAGAACTTGTGGTATTCATCTTTCCATGCCTGGCTTATTCCACTTAGCATAATGTTCTCCAATTCTATCTATATTGTCACAAGTGACAGAATTTACTTCTTTTAAAAGGCTGAATAGTATTATTGCATTGTGCTATAGAGCATGTTTTCTTTAGATATTTGGGTTCTAATCTTCTGTATCTATGTATATTTTTTAAGTAAACTCAGTTTCATTGCTTTTAGCACATAAGAACACTAATGTTTCTCAGGGTTATGCATCTAGGTTAACAGTCTTTCTTGAACTCATGACTTGCATGTAACATTTTTTTATTCAGTACCTCCAATTTATGTGTATATTAAGGATCTCAAACTTACCAGGCTTGAAAATAAAGCCTAAATACGAGACAGCTGGACGAGTTGAAGTATAAGAGCAGGTAAGGGCCATTCTGTGAATTTCATAACAGGCATGAAGAAATTTTGTCTTTGTACTAAAACAATGAAAAGTTATTGATGTACTTTAATAAAGAAATAATAAGTTCAGGTTTGTAATTTTCAAAACTCTAGCCATAGTATGTAGAATAGATTGAAGAGTAATATGAGTAGATAAAAGGTGAGGCTCAGAGACTTTATTAGGAATCCAGGTGAGAAGTGATAGTGGCTGAGATCAGGGTAGTGGCTATGGAAATGGAGAGAAAAAATGTACTGGAGAAATAAGTTTTGTATGATGACCATACTGAATGCTTACATATTGTTGGCTCTGTTTCTTACTTGTGTTTTGTTTTCCATTAATTTATCTCCCTATTCTTACATCAATACCACACTGCTTTAATTACGGCGGTTTTTATGTGTTTTAATATTTGGCAATATACTTAGTTTTTTGTGCTTTTTTTCTTCAAATAACAAAAGCTATTTTTATTCATTTACTTCCTAGAACAGAGGTTGAAAAACAACAAATATTTTCCAGCTAATTTTTAATTAAAGCAATATTTTAAAATTAGGATATTTCATATAAAAATTGGATTTTTTTCCTACTGAAAGATCAGAAAATCCAGTGATGCTGAGACTGTTTCTTATATGGCAATAATTGGCACATGCTGAGAGACTGCTCTTGAGAGAGAGGATAATAATAATTATATATATATCACATATATATCATATATATTATACATACATATATATCATATATATTATATATATACATATATATCATATATATTATACATACATATATATCATATATATTATATATATACATATATATAAAGTACAAATATATATACACACATATGTTCAGATTTGCATGGGATGGCATGGGTTGTAACTCTTACTTAGACTAATAACTACTCTTGTAGAGTCCAAGTTAGGAAAAAAATATCAGGTTTACCCTGTCTTTGCATATTATAAATGCCCTTTCATTTGACTTGATTTTGTTAGTTTAACTACTTTGACCTTATAAACATTTGAATTTAGGGATACTTTTCTAGATGAACATTAGAACAAATTTGTCAAGTTCTCCCAATACCACTTAATTTAAATGCCTATACGGTAAATAATAACTAATTTGGAAAGTGTGTAGAGCATTTTATTTTTATTTACAACCTCACTTCTATTATTATTCTTGAATAGTAGCCAAGAAATTTGGTTTCCATTCCAAAGGTAGCTCTTAATTGGCTTAAATTAATCAGCATCTGGCACTTTCTTCATTGTAGTGACTAAGAACTGGCCACATAATTTAAGGTTGGCCAATTAGAATGCATTTCAGGATTTTTGTTTGAAGTTTGTAAGAGATATACAGCTGTCTTTCTTTCTGCTTATCTCTCCATGCCCTGCCCCAAATTCCCCACCATGTGAATGAGGAATATTCTAGCTCAGGGAAGTTTTGGTAATTGACTTGCAATCAGGAAAAAAGTCAATTTTAGATTTAGAATAAAGCTAAAAACATGCCAGGAAGAAAAAAAATGTTTAAAAACAAATAGATTTTAGACATAATTAAGTCAATAAATTAAGCCAACCTTGAATTTCACTTTCTTTTGAACCTCCATACACATGATTGAATAAACACTCTCGTCCACAGTGCCAGTTTGACTTGGTTTTGTGTTATTTTTCACATGAAGTGTTCCAATTATCACAGAGAGAAGTAAAGTTTGCGTTTCATCTTCCCGGTCAGGAAAGAAATGTGGCTTTCATTTGTTTGTATTTTCTCTACATGCCTCAGTAAATGTTTGTTTGTTTTTAATATATCTCCTGCCATCTTTATTATGTTTATTCCTAGGGATTTTCCTAGAAAGGATTACTATATTAATTACATTTGCAGCATTATTTGTATCTCTAATTCTATGTACATTAGCTATGCATGCAAAAGAGCAAAGGAAGGTTTTGTTTAGAAATTCTTTAAAAATTCAAAATACAGGTAATATATAAGAAATAAATGAAGCGCAGTATATTTTCACTTCTGAATGATACAGATATGAGAAACAATTTCTTACTTGAAAAATTGGAGAAGGCATCTTGGTAGTGATACATGGCTTATAACATAAGTATTATGTTGCAAATGATTCAAAATATATTAGCACAGACTGAACACTGTAAAGTGATGCTTAAATTTAGGCTACAGGTGAATAAAATAGGCTTTTATGAATACCAAATATATTGAAAGGAAATTTAAACTTTCCAATAGCCCTTAGCTTTTGTCAAATACATTTCTTAAACTGCTACTGCAAATACAAATTGAAAACTCTGTAGAAACCTTTAAAATATATTAAAACAGTGTGAATTGATGAGAAATTCATGCATTCTTAAAAACATTGCTTTACTAAATTAAATAAATACAGCAAACAAATCTTTTGTTGAATTGATCATTTGCTGAAGTGATCATTTGATGCATATTTTGCAAAGTGCGTCATTTCTGCTGCTAACAAACAACATTCTCCTCTCTCTAAAGTTTACTGTAAAAATTATTTTTGTCTTTTTCTCTGTGTTAATATCCAGTAACTTTGTGTTTGATATTTGTCAATGAAAGTGCAGTAGAAATAAACTGCATTTGCTTTATGAAATGCCTATCAAGCACTCAATGGTCCCTAAACCATATCTAGCTTATAAAGGAAGAATAAACAATCCTGAAGTTTTGCTGTAGATGTCTAATTTTGGAAGTAAAGCCTTCCTTTCCATGTGTCCTGTGTTTTTTCAAGTCCACCGTAAATATAATGATTTAACTTACTTTTAGAGCCAAAGTCCACAAGCTTCAAGCTCAACGTTTCAGTGTAATTAAAATTGGCTTCTGAATTCTAGAGAACGCTAAACTACAATTTGGCCCAATTCTTAGCAGACGGATTAATTATACTCAAGAGACTAATTACTTTTCCCATTTTGATGTTTTAAAATTGTAGTGTGGATTCTGTGCCTTGGAGTAATTAAGCAATTGTTTAGTTTTGAGGAATAACCCAAATGACTTACATCAAAGGACTATACACTGTGAAAAAATAGCTTTAAAGACAATAATACTAAAATACTAAAATCATTTCTTTTTTATATTAATCATAATATTTAATTAACTAAAGCATAGAGACATAACAATTATGACTAATTTTTAGTTTTAACACAAATGTTAGAGAAATGTCCAGTTTAAAAACTGATATTGATCTTAATGTAAATAAATCATCTCCCACATAAAGTAATGGGCAACCAAACTTAAATTTAAAATTAATTTATCTATCTATGTATATTTTTATGACTTATTTTTATGAAAAGGATATATAAAGATAAAATATGATATCTTTTGTTTGATTTTATCTTTTGAATCTTGCCTCATTCCTTTAAAATTGCACATGTGAATTTCTCACTCTGTATTCTTTTGAAAGTTGTATTATCTTGACAGGATGCTAAACCTGTATTTATATTCTAACTATAATAATAATGTAGTGACATTATTCAACAGCTTATCTTCAAAGGGCTCAAAGGCTGTAGATAACATGTTATCACACTCATCACAGCATTCTTATGAATTCTGAGGCTTTCTTTTCTTTTCTTTCTGTTTGAATTAAATAACTCCAGCATAGGGTGTTGAGATGAAAATCCTTCATTTTGGAAGCATTATGAAGAGCACGGTTAATTATTTTCTTAAAATCTAAAATGGAAAATTTGAATTTTTTAAGAGTTTATCAAAAGTTTCACAGATATTTAATTCAAAAAGATATTCCAGTTAATCTAATTCAACTTCTGTCAGAAAGCAGAATAACCCTTCCCATTATTCCATACATAGTATCACTCTGTGTCCTTAAGTTCTTCTATGTAATTAAATAATATCTTCTGGAATAAAGTAGTTCTACTTCCCTAAAATACCTTTTAAGAATTGAGCTGAAATTGGTCTAAATGTAAATTTCACTTTTAGCTGTCATTCTTCCCCATACAACAATACACAATCTGTGTTACAGTAGGTAGTCAGGCAAGAGACACCCCCCCACCCCCAATTAGGAATGTCAGGTGACCATCAAGTGATAGTCAGGCGGTTGTTAACTGTCTCTCTCAAATAATAACTGGTTGCAGCCAGCACCAAGGAAAGGCATTGTCCCCACAGGTAGAAAATAACTGAAACAGGCCAGGCGCGGTGGCTCATGCCTGTAATCTTAGCACTGTGGAAGGCTGAGGCAGGCGGATCACCTGAGGTCAGGAGTTCAAGACCAGTTTGGCCAACGTGGTGAAACCCCATCTCTACTAAAATACAAAAATTAGCTGGGCATGATGGTGGGTGCCTGTAATCCTAGCTACTAGGGAGGCTGAGACAGGAGAATCGCTTGAACCCCAGAGACAATGGTTGCAGTGAGCCCCGAGATCACACGCCACTGCCCTCCATCCTGGGCAGCTGAGCAAGACTCCATCTCAAAAAAAAAAAAAAAAGAAAAAAGAAAAGAAAAGGCCTGAAACTAGTGATAAGCAGCTTCTGGATAAGATCTCAGGAGTTGAGTGGGTGTGCTCAAGCATGTGCATTAAAAGGCAAAATGGTGGAGTTTAACAGGTACATGATCTTCCGGGGCATTCCACTGGTAAGGGAAGAATGCCTCAAGTGAGCATGCATACAACTCCACTAAACATGCTGTGCGTGCTCCCTTCCACATTTGCATCCCCTCCACAAGGCCATTGCACATGTGGACAACCCACCTCAAGGGAAGAATCAGGGGAGAAGAGACACAAGATTGTGGAAGTACGCTGACATCTAAAACCCCAAGTCAAAAGGTCAAACCCCACATTTGTCCTCCAAGATGCCCACTTGGCCCTCTTCCAAGTGTACTTTCTTTTCATTCTAGCTCTAAAGCTTGTTCATAAACTTTCACTCCTGCTCTAAAACTTGCCTTGGTGTCTTATTCAGCCTTATGCTTCTCCATCCAATTCTTTCTTCAGAGGAGGCAAGAATTGAGGTTGCTGCAGATCTGTAAGGATTCACCACTGGTAACTCAGATATGTGGTACCACTAACATCTCTAGCCATAATCCCAGGATTGAAGTGTTTCAGTGAACAGATCCAGGCTTAATGACAGATATGAACTGTGGAGGGATTTACACTCTCTAGGCTTCTATAGACTAAAAATAGCCAATATCTTTTGAGAATGGGGAAGGTTTTGAAAAAAGAATATTGCATTAAGATAATAAATTGGATTGGAAAGAGCTTGAATGTAAACAAAAGTTTTACATAATAACCTAGAGAAAAGACATAAATGCCTGAACTAGTACAATAATAATAATGATTGAGCAAAGGGGAGGGGTTTGGAAATTTTCACAGTTAGTTTAGAAGATCTGGTGACTCACTAGATGTAGGGCAGAGTAGTATCAAATTTTGAGCCTGATTGACATCAAGAATTATAATGATATCAATAGAATAACTCATTTACTCAATAGTTACCCCTCTAAGATAGCAAACAAAAGCATAATCAACCTTTGTGAGGAATTGCAGAGTTTAGTGCCACCCTTAAATACCTAAAAATACAGGAGTGTGGTCCCAATTATATCCCCATTTAGTTCACCAATCTTGTCCCTGCAAAGACCAGAGAAATCGTGGTAGCTTCAGTGGTATCATCCTACCAATCCAATATATTCATGACCTCAAGAAAACAAAACCAGATGAGCAGAAATTGTCAAGTTGGTTGAAGGCCTTGGTAAGAAATATATTCTCTGTAGAATGACAGCTGAACCGTGAAGACTCAGTTAAGTATTTAAGGATCCAGTAGTCCTGGTATACCATGACATCTCTTCTAAAGTACAGGACAGATTTTTGCATCTTGCTGTACCACATGGTAAAGAAAATGCAATGCCTGACATGCTGCTAGGTCATGAAGACAACTTAATCCATACCCAGAAATACAGTTCCGGCTTATACAATAAGTGAAATGAAATGCCTTTCAATTCACCAGCTTCAGTGGTTCCCAGAGCAAGAAAGGCTTTGCATCAGGCTCAGGCTGTGGCTTATGTAACAGTACCACCACTTGATTCATATAAACATTATCATAAAGAATACCCTATAATATTAGCAATATCTGAAGAAACATGCAGGAGTAGTTTTATAGCAAGCCCTATGTAGACACTTCAGATTCTGAAGCAAGGCTGTGCAATTTTTAGTGGAAAATTAATAAACCTTTTATAAAAGAGCACCTGATATGCTGTTGAGTCTCTGTTGAGAATTGGAATGCCTGACCATGGTTCTTGATATGACCATGAGGCCGTAATTGCCCATTCTCATCTGGATTCAGTCAACTACAACAAGTCACAAGATTGAGAGGCCCAGCAGTAAACCATCGTAACATGGAAGTTGTTAATCTTGGTTCAGACACAACCATGGCTGGAAGAAATAAAAAAGTTGCATCCCCATATGACCAAGACAGCCACCTTTCAGTTTATGTCTAAGACCACATGGGATGCAGATCCCTTATGACCAGCTGACAGGAAAGGTGTGATGATTAATCTTGAGTGTCAACTTTATTGGATTGAAGGATCCAAGATATTGTTCCTGGGTGTGTCTGTGAGGGTGTTGCCAAAGGAGATTAACATTTGAGTCAGTGGACTAGGAGAGTCAGCCCCACCCTTGATCTGAGTGGGCACCATCTACTCAGCTGCCAGTGTGGTTGGTATAAAAACAGGCAGATGAACATGGAAGGACTAGACAGGCTGTATCTTCTAGCCTCCATCTTTCTCCTGTTTTGGATACTTCCTGCCCTCAAACGTCAGACTCGAAGTTCTTCGGATTTTGGACTCTTGGACCTATACCAGTGGTTTGCCAGGGGCTCCTGGGCCTTTGGCCACAAACTGAAGGCTGCGCTGTCGGCTTCCCTACTTTTGAGGTTTTGGGGCTTGGACTGGCTTCCTCACTCCTCAGCTTGCAGACAGCCTATTATGGGACTTCACCTTGTGATTGTGTGAGTCAATACTCCTTAATAAACTCTCTTTTATATATATTCTATTTGTACTGTCCCTTTAGAGAACCCTGACTAATACAGAAGGAAATTTTAAAAAGAGTTTGGTTCACAGATGGTTCAGTTCATTATGTGTGTGCAATCTAAAACTGAAGTTGCACTTTGGTTCCACTCAGGGTAGTTCTGAAAGACAGAAGTAAGAGGAAATCCTCCTCAAAGGCACTACAGATGGTGAATTTGATTGTCAATTTTGGGCAGAAGAGTAGACAGCTGAGAGTATACTCATGGGTAAAAGCAACTTCTCTGGTTGTTTGGTCTAGGGGCATGGAAAGAAAAGATTGGAAAATCAGAGGCAAGGAGGTAAGGAGTAGAGGCATGTGGACTGGTCTGCTGGCGAGGCATGGCATGGACAACGTCTCATTGTCTACCAGGTAGTATTCATCTCAGAAGAGGCATTCAATAACACAGTAGACAGCATGATTCTCCTAGTGGCCCTAACCTAGCTTCTGCATCAGCCACCCCTGTGCTGATATAATGGGTATCTGAATATGGTAGATATGGTGGAAGAGATGGGGCCTAGGCATGGGCCCAACAGGCCAGGCTCCCATTCACCATAGCTGATAATTATACTGACACTGTTAAATATTCACTTGCCAGCAAATAAGCCCAACACATAATCACTGATTCAGCACCTCACTGGAAGAGATTTACCAGCCTTTTGCTGGCAAGTTTACTCCCTGGGGCCCCTTTTGCCATGAAAGGTGCAGCATTTTCTTTTGACTGGAACTGGCACAATTCTGAATACGGGTTTCCCTTTTCTACACATAGGTTCCCAGTTACCATCTTCTATGCAAGTGCTCAGTGTGCTTGTTCCACTAACTTAGGAGTCTCACATTGAATTACATTGATCAGGACAAGAAATCCAATGAACAGCTAAGGAGATGCAGAAATGGGCACATGATCTTGAGGTTCACTTGTCTAATTACATCCTGCATCTCAAAGAAGCTGACAGCCTATGAGAGTGATGGGATGGCCTATTGAATGCAAAGCTGAGACTCAGATTAGAGAAGATACACTGCAAGCATGGACGGTTATCCTCCAGAATGAAGAGTACACTATCAATTACCATTCTAAAGTGGAGAGTCCTCAAATAATAAAATACAGGGTCTGGGAACCAGGGGGCAGAGGTATGAGCAGCTCTGATGACTGTTGCCTCTGGTGTCTTATTTGAGGAAATTGCTTACTTCACAACATCAAGCTCTAAAGTATCAACATTCTTAATCCCCAGAAAGGGAAAACTTACATCAGGAGACACAAGAGAACCAGTGAACTTTCTGTCATGGCTGCCAACCAGGAACTTAATTAAGCTCTTTATGTCAAGGGGCTGGCAAGCAAGTTAGGAAAGCCAGCATTCTGGCAGGGATAATTGACTCTGATCATCAGGAAGAATTAAGGCTGCTGTTAAAGTTGAGGGAAAAGAAGAATATGTGTGGTCCCCATGTGATCCATCGACCCATGTAGGTGACGATAAAAAGACAAGTACAATAGACAGCCATAGAAGAGCAAGGCGAGTGGAAGCTCAAACCCCTCAGGTATATAGGAAGGCCACTTAGACCAACAGAATTACTAGCTAAGGGTGAGGAAAATAGAGAATGTACAGTAGAGGGAATTGATGATATTTAGTTATAGCCTTGAGAACAGCTGCTGTGGTGGGGGATTGTCCCATTAACTTTCCTTTTCTAAGTTTCACCCAGGGAAAGAGGCCCATTGGAATCCAGGTGGAACTACTCCCAGAGCTTATATAGAAAAGTAGAACTAAAAGGCACAATGAGTAAATAGTGGATGATACCACGTGTTACCCCATTTCTCCTCTTCAGAAATGAAGTACTTACGTCCCTGGTTGTGAATGCTATCTGCTGCCAGTCCTCAACTTCCCAGAACTGCACTCTCTCGGAATTGCCTCTACTTAAGAGAGCTACTTCCTGTGAGTCCATGCATCTTTTGTTGTTCCTAGGAACAGGCTTCTTCCAATGACTGTTCATTGGAGGAGTACAAAGGTCTAGCCTCTTGCTCCAACTTGGGATAACTCTGATGGACCATTCCAGCTTCAGATCCACTCATGGGGAATTCACATGAGATTTTTGCTGTTTAGGCATGGCTGTCTAATGCCTCCCCTGACAAATCTGACTCATTTTCCCTTTTCCCAGATGTTTAGCCAAAGAGCCCTTCTTTAAACATGCGACATTTTAGCTTCCACCTCAAAGTCTAATTCTCAGGGAAAATGACCTACAACATCAGATGTCTAATGATGTTGAACAACTTTTCATGTGCTTATTGCTAATATATTTTTTGTGAAGTGTCATCAAAGTCTTGTCTTCTTTTGAAAATGTCTTGTTTCTCTTTTTTAGTACTGTTTCATTGCAGTTTTTAAAAGATATTCTGGAAGCAATTCCTTTGTTATGTCCATACGTATTGTGAATAATTTCCTTTCTTAACCGTGAGTAGATGTTTTAAGTTTTAATGTTCAATTTATCAGTTTTTTATTTTATGATTACTTTTTGTGTGTGTGTGTCCTCTCTAAAAAATCTTTGCCCACCTCAATGTGGTGAAGATTTTACCTTAACATTTTTTCATAAAAAATGTATAGTTTTTGTATGTTGAGCATTGGGGTTTGAGGTACATTGTTTTTTATTCATGTTGCGGCACCATTTGTTGAATGGCATTCTTTTTAAAATTAAATTGTCACAGGACTTTGTTGAAAATCAATTGACTTTTCATGCATAAGTCTATTAATGAACTCTCTTCTGCTCCACTGAACTATTTGTCTCATCATATTTTCATACTACATTGTTTTGATTACTGTAGCTTTATGGCAAGTCAACTTCCATTGCTTTCTTCTTTAGTAAAGATTGTTTCAGTGACTATGTCTTTTTAGCACTTTATATAACTTTTAGAATAGACATGTCAGTTTTTAAAAGCTGAAATTTTGAATGAGATTGCATTAACCATATAGATCAGTTTGGGGAGAATTTATATCTTAATAGCATTGTCTTTCAGTCTATTATCATTTATATCTCTCTCTATTTAGGTTTTAATTTCTCGCATCAATGTTTTATAGTTTTAAGTTTAGAGTTTTCCACATCTTTTGTTAAACTTATATTTAGTATTTTATTTTTATTATTATGGTACATTATTTTTTCAAAATCATTCTCCAATTGTTTGGTGCTAGAAAATAGAGCTATCCACGACTTTGTATATTGATATTTTACAGTATGTCTTTGATAAATTCACCTTTAGATTTAGTCTTTTGGTTGTGTATTACCCAGATTTTCTGTTCAAATTTTGTCATCTGCAAATAAAAAAGGTTTTACTTTTTTCTTTTTGATTTTCATGATGTTTATTCCTTTTGATTGCTTTACTACACTTCAGACTTTCTGTACAGTCTTGAAAGGACATAATGAAATGGGACATTCTTGCCTTCTTCCTCAATTTATGTGGAAAATATGTAATCTTTTATCATTTAGTATCATCAGAACTTACATAAAGATTTGTAGATTTTTCTGAAGGACCTTTTTCAGAATGTCGCCTCCTATTTTTTGTTAGCTGATGGTTTGCATCATGATTGGGTGTTGAGTTTTTTCATTTTTTCTTTTTCCTTTTTTTTTTTTTACAAATGATCACGGAATTTTTCTCCTTTGTTCTAATAATATGATGAATATGTATATATATATATATAATTTGTTATATAAAACTTACTACTGTAAGGAACAATGAGTTCTAGGCTTAGGATACTCTCAAATTATTCTCCAAGGTAGACTGTTAAATGCTGTTCTGCTATAGGTAGCAAATTCGATGCACTCCAGTCCTTGCCCATTCTCATCCATTTTAGCCCTATTTCAACTCAAACTTTAGTTCACACATCAGACAATATTTGCTATATTTTAAGTGCAACAGTATTTAAAACAGTGATTGCACTTACCAACTTTTTTGAAGGGTTGGAGAAGGGGCTCTTCTCTGAATCTCCAGCACTGATTCGCAGGACACACCACAAAACTGGTCGACTGAGGAAGCTGCTACCACCACTACATTTAAGAAGCTGGGGAATGAGACAGCTGCTGTTCAACTGCTGCTTACCAAATTGCACCACTTTAGCCTTGATCTTAGGATCAGAAGTCTGCTATGAATATTTCTTCCAGTTCTATATCAACAAAATGAATGGCTTGTATGCAATGTCCTCTTTTCCTGCCTACTCACTCTCAATACAAGTTTTGAACAAGTGCACTTCATTTGTGAAAATAAAGTGTTAGCTTTCCAGCATCTGTGGTATAGGAATGCACACCAAAATAGGAACAGATGCTGGAAAAGGTATCCTGTCATACTCATTAGAAGAATTTCCTCCAAAGCTTCAGCTGTCCCAACCAAATGAGAAAAAGATGTGTTTGGTGGAAATGTGGAAAAAGAGCAGTATCTTGTCTTCTCTCAGTGGATAGCTTTTCACCAAGAATCGAGCTTTTGTGTTTTGTCTTTCTAAAGTTTTACTTGGAAGATTCTTTTCCTGCCAAGAACAAACCCTGGTATATATTTTATATTTAAATTAAGAGCCATTAACTTGAACTTTGTTTTTTTCTGGCTGAGAATGTATTTAGAGTATATATTTTAATATAATAATATAACTTAAATTATAATGTAATATAATTTAAAAGCCTATAATATGAACACAGAAATAAATAATATAATACAGAACACAGAAATCAATAATAACCCAGGTAACACAAACCTAGAATGCTGAGATCACAGTGCCTGTAGTAGGATGACTCACAATGCTTTATGTTTATCAATTTGCAACAAAACTTGTTTTTTTTTTTGCCAAATAGTTCTGTCAAAATAGATAAATCCAAGCTTTATTAGACTTCATCAGTTGGGTTGATAGAAGAGTATATTCTTTTTTTTTTTCAAACAGAGACATGATTTAAGGAAGTAAGGCTTAAGAACTAATAGATTTAGTTTTTTATTGTGAGGACTTATTGCTCAAAAATAAACAACATATCCTCCAGAATATTGCATAATACCTTAAAAAATGAAGTATCAGAAATCATGTGGGATCAACAAAGGTAATTAACTTCAAGGATTTGAAATAACAGGGAAATAAAACTGCTAGATTTTATAAAGCAGGGACATATTAACTTACATAATAGACATCTCTGTTTTGTGTTTTTCAGGATGAAATTGAGATTATGAAGCTCTTGAGGTAAGAACATTGGTCACAAATCGATGAAACTAATTGTAATCTGTTTTCAACCTCTTTAGAGTTGGGCCTTTTGCATCACATAATTGTGTTGAGCTCAAAAAGAGTAAAAGGAGTAGTTTTATTTTGATGTTTTATGATATAAGCAGCATGTGCTTCAATAAAGCACTTAACGTTCTAAATATTCCTTAAAATATGTAAAAATATTTTCCAAGAGTTCTCATTTTTACAGATGAAAAATAGAATAAACAGAAACAGAGATATATAAGAAATATTTTGGGAAGAAGAAAATATGTATATCTTCATTCATTTGAATACTAGTATCCCCTTTACTAATATTAATTATCCACAGTAACAAAATAATGCCCCTAAAAACTAGGCTCATTCTAGATGTATGAAATGAGACATTGTTAAACATATGATTCTTATTCTACTGGGTTAGTGAAGTTAGCAGATGCTCTTCTCACAAAACAAATATTACACTGCTTTACTTTGCTGCTGTTGCTGCTATTAAAAGCTATTTGGAAGAAAAGTTTTGTCTTTTCCCCATCAGTTTTTTTCTAAAGACCACTTTGTCACTATCATTGTTTCATTGAATATATTAGAAACTTTTATTGGCATCATGAGAAATGAAAAAAATATTGATGTGAGATTTATCTTATTTTAACAGGTATAAAGAAGAAAACTTTCACAAATAGCTTAGCAGAGAGAATATTAGTGTTCTCTCTACCTTCTCTCATACTTACCCCACTGCATCACCAGAACAACCCATCACCTACAGTAAATGTAGAAAAGGGACAGACAGGGATGTTTTTATAGGGAGTCTAAAGGATATCCTTTTTAATAATCACAGTTTACCACCACCAACTATGTCACAGTTCTGGAACATTCAGGAGCTGATATGTGTTTCAAAGGCTTGAAGTTCTTTCTATTTTATGTGTCAGAGGGGAAATCTAGATTTATATCAGTGAGCTAGAAAAATTTATCTACAGAGAAATGTAAAATGTTAAAGAGATGTAAGGAAGCGAATCTTTTGAAAGGAAGACAAATATTTATGTATATATCAGGCCATTTGGTTTGTGCTATTTCTCCCTAAAGTAGGACTCTGATACAAACAATGTAGAAACAAGGAGGAAGGGACAAAATAAAAAAATAATTTATTTTGTCTCTCAGGGTTTAATATTAGCCTTCTGTGTAGTTCAACATTAGTATCATCGATACATTCAACTCCGTGAACGCCGTCTTTCTGTAGACCTCTTTTTCATTCCCATGATTCACTTAATGAACCTAGCAATAATGGTGATATTAACGACAAGTAGTCAAATGAGATGTAGCACCTGACTTTGGAGGGATGTGGGGTCAGATGATCAGCATTTGAGGTGTCTTTGTTCACTTGCTTTTACCACCCTGACCACAGGCATCCTGTTTTCTCACTGAGGAGGAGGGCACTGCTCTGGTTGTATTACAGAGCAAAGTTTGGCCCACATTTTTAATGGATGGAATCACTATTTCATACAAGGACAAGGTTCATGGATGTGGCTTTCTCTTCGTTTTCTCCCTTCTACAGGATGGAATAATAAGGGCCAGAGACTGCTCTTCCATGGAAAAATGTTGAGATGTCTCACAACCCCCAAACCCCATGTAATCTACTTGGAATTAGTCAGTGGTGGTGATGTTGGCACCACAGTTCAACTTTTCATCTCTTGCTCTATATCTGTCTCTGGTTCTATCTCGTCAATGCTGGGCGAATGTTCAATTTTAAAAGACAGAGATATCTTTATGATCTGTTTGAGCTTGAAACTATTTAGGCCTAAAGTATTATAGGACAAAGTTACATAGTAAAGGAAAGCTCACTAATGTTCCATAGGTTGAGTTACAATTCTCAAGCCTGAGATCTTTTGGTGGAAATTGCAACCTCTGCAAAATAGTATGTTTGAAGACCATATGTGGGGTGATAATTGTAGTCTAAGGGACAAGATTCCGAAAATCCTGGATTTCCTAGCTGTAATGTTTAATAGCCTTACAATGTCACCCCTTATTTTACACACCTCAGAGTGTTATTTTAAACCCTTTGGTTTTTATTCCTACATAGAACTCTTAAAGAACCTTGGCTTCTGGGTCAGAGAGTAAGAGAGATAACAAAAGATTCAGAAGAAATAAAAAGTACTCTATAAAAGGATCAAAGGAGTAAAATACAAGTCTGAATATGCATTGCAAAACAATTATTTAGGTGTTGTCAAATTATAAAATTATCTTTCAAATGTAAATATAGATCTGGTGCTATAATTAATATTGGCAAGTCTCCTTTAAGATGTCAAGCTTCAGCATTTAATTTCATAATGGACCTTTCAAATGATGATATTTACCTTATAAAACAAACTAAAAGGCATTTAGGATAAAGTTCAGAATGTGACTTACGAGGATGTCAATGAGAAATGCCTTTACACTGTTCCAAATATAGAAAATCACATGCATGTTTTGGTGAGAAATTTTGAATAACTTGGAGGATATATAAGTCCTGATACTCAGAAACAGTAGTTTTCATTGTGATTTAAATTTTTGAGACTTTCCCAGCTATTCCAAGAATTATTTAAAGCAAATACGATATGCATGCACAGCACAATATTGTTTTGGCCTGATTAAGCAGTGATAGTTTATACTGCCTAGATGTCATTAATAAGTTATTCCTCTTCTAAGTCCCCAAATCCAGCTACCCAAACATGTTACTTCTACCTCCAAATTGTCTTCTTTTCTTTTAGAGTTCCCATGCTAATGACATATTATGTTTATGCCACTGCAAAAGCCATTTTTGCTTGCTAACTCTAATTCCATTATCATTCAGAATTATCTTAAATAAACACAATTTGAATTTTAGGATTTTTTTCTTTTGTAATTGAAGCCAAGCAAGCCAGAAACAGAAACAGGAGGAAGGAGTACACTTAATCCATATTAGGAACTGCAGCCCAAAAAGATACGCTGCTGAATTGTTATTGAGGAGATAAAAAAAAGGAAGTAGAATTTAGGTGAATAGTATCCTTAATTAATATGGAAGAGTCTGGAACATAAGCTGTTTTAGGGGCAAGAGAGATGGAGATGGTGAATAAAATAGAATTCAGAAATGGACATGCCTGCTCAACATTTGGAAGCTTATGTTAGAATGCAGGAAAGAGGTTTTACAATTAATCAATGGAAATCATTCCCTTGCAGTTGTCTCTTTGGCAAGGTGTTTGTGATGATGCCAGTGTTAGAAGAGTCAGAGATTCATCGAGAAAATAACTAGTTCGTTCGTTTCAGTTTTGTTTGTGGTGTGATGAGGTGATATCTGAGCCATCTTCTCTACCCTAATTTTTTTAAATGCATAATGTTACCATAACTCCTCACTTGTTTAAAGTTCTTCTCCATTCTTCACTTATTTTTGCCTAATATAGATGATGATTAAAAACCTAAGGTGTGAGTGTTTTTATGCCATTAGAAAGGTGAGAAATCCCATTTAACACTTCTGCTGTAGCCTTCTGATTACACCTAGAAAATTGTGGGATTGCTGCTATCTTACAAATTGATGAATGGGATCGGGTATACGAACAGCAGGATTATTATTTGTTCCCCTAACAAGTGAATGACATGTCGGCCTAAATGATATGCCAGCAACGTAAAGTAGTTAAAGGCGCTTCCCCAGAATATTGAACATTGCAGTGCTTATTCATTCTGTCAGCTAAACTGAAGTTGTTTCAGGAGGTGGCTTCAAGGGTGAGTCCCAAGGACCTCTCCTAGTTATCCCACAAGCACTATTATTAAACAACTCAACAGAATATTCCCTTTGTTCTATCATTCTTTAAATTAAAGCTAAATGGTAGTGGGACTTTATACAACCATATTGCATCCCTATCCACACTAAGAAGAGATTGCTTGCAAACAGCATAAACAACTCTCTGAATCCCTCTGAATTCTATGAAGTAATAAGATATCTATGATGGAACGCAAAGTAATTCCCGACAGACAAAATCAGTGATCCTCTGTTGTGTATCCTGAGTTTAAAATCAACTGATTTGTCTAAGATTCCTGGTTAGGAAAGATGGGTTCATTACGAAAATTAAAGTCCAAGTTAAAAGGTAGCAGATCCTATTAGGAGAGAAATTCCTACAAGACTCACATTGTTTTAATGAAAATATTTTCTGTTTGACAGCTCAGGTTGAGAAGAAAATGATAATTGTATAAACAAAGAAGAAATAAGTGTGGGTGTACATTCACATCCATTTTCTAATGCTTATAGTACAGTCTTGTGGCTTTAAAATAATGAGCTTAATGGGCTTTGTCATCAAAGAAAACATTTTTTACTCAGCTTTCCCACTGTTATAAAATATAATTATTTTGTGATAAGGTATAAATATAACTTTGACCTATATTAGTGAAGGCTAAAAAAAAAAATCTAAGATCACCATAGAAGTATGTATTCAATTTCCCTACTTTCCACATGAATCTTTCTCCTTGAAATTTTTAGTGGACAGAGTAGAATATAAATTCTAAAATCATAATGTTTAAACAATATAAATGTTGACTGATGCATAGATCCTCTGTCGCTGGCTGTTTGGGGATGTTGCCATCAGCTGACACCAAGATAATAATTTCAGACGATAATTTGAAGGATTAAAGTGGAATTCTTCCCAAAAATTCTAAGAGGGGAATGTTGGCACAGAACAGATTGGAGTATTTAGCCAAGACTTGCATTAAAAAAAGGTTAGCTTTTTAGATCATGTTTCCTTTGAAAGCGCAGAGGGCAGGAGACAAGAGGGAAGGAAACAGAGCAATGGCTCCTCTTTAATGGTAAGAACAACTATTGGGTGGTGCAAAAGTAATTGTGGTTTTTGCCTTTGAGAGTAATGGCAAAAACTGCAATTACTTTTGTACCAACCTAATACGTGTTGTTTTTATAAGTTGACCTCCTAAAACTTCCACAAACTCCCATTTAGAAATACGAATGACACACTGCCTCTTCTACTTAAGCTGTTCAGGAAATCTTGAAAAATAGCATTCTCCCGCTGTGTGGCTAAATCTCTAGCTGGCTATTGTTCATGGAAGTTCTGGAGGTGAAAATAATCGGCCTCTGGAGAATCCTCAGGGAAGAAAAACAAAGAGCAACATCATAAAGAGTAGATGACGCTCTTGATAATCTATAAAGGTAATGTTATGGTTGCAGTCACTTGTGTTCATTATGGGCATTACAGCTTAGTGATTAAGAGAGAGGGCTGTAGCTCATGTTACCTGGTTCTCAGTTTCTGCTCTACAATTGACCAGCCATGAGACCTCAGACATAGTTACATAGCTTCTCTGTGTGTCAATTTTTATATCCTTATGGTAAAAATAATAGCTACTTCACGGATGATTGTGGGGAAGATGAAGTGGGTTTTTCATATATTGCCTTTATTATGTTTAGGTATGTTACTGCTATGCCTGGTTTTTGAGTTTAAATCATAAAGGATGTTGAATCTTATTGAATGCTTTTTCTGCATCCACTAAGATGATTATACGTGTTCTGTGCTTTATTCTGTTGATGCACTGTATTACATTTCTTTATTTGCATATGTTGAACCATCTTTGCATCCCTGGGCTAAATCCCACTTGATGATGGTGTATTATCTTTTAATGTGTTTTTGGATTGGGTTGGCTGAAATTTTGTTGAGGATTTTTGCATCTGTATTCATCGGGGATATTGGCATTTAGTTTTCTTTTGTTGTTTGTGTCCTTGTCTGGTTTTGGTCTCAGGGTAATGATGGCCTCATAAGATGAGTTAGGAAAAATTCCTTCCACTTCAAATTTTAAAATATAGTTTGAATGAATTGGTGTTAGCTCTCCTTCGTGTGTTTTTTTGTCATTTATCCTTATATGTTTCTACTGGAAAAAAGTAGGAAAATGTTTCAGGGCATTGGTCTAGGAAAAGATTTTATGGTTAAGACTTCAAAGGTATAGGCCATAAAATTTAAAAAAATAGACAAATGCAATGGGACTGTATTAAACTAAAAAGTTTCTGCACAGCAAAGGCAGTCATCAATAGAATGAAGAGACAAGTTGTAGAACATGAAAAAGAAATATTTGCAAATGATTCATCTGATGAGGGACTAATATCCAGAATATATAAGAAACTCAGACACTCAAGAACAAAAAAAAATCCCATCAAAAAGTGGGGAAAAATCTAAATAAACATTTCTTAAAAGAAGAAATAAAAATGGTCAACAGACATACGAAAAAAGTTCTCAACATCAGTAATCATCAGGGAGATACAAATCAAAACCACAGGGATATATCATCTTACCCCATTTAGAATGGCTCTTATTAAAAAGATAAAACAATAACAAATGCTGGCAAGAATGAAGAGAAGAGGGACTTCTTATACATTGTTGATGGGAATGTAAATTAGTACAGTAATCTTGGATAATGGTATGGAGATTTCTCAATAAACTAAAAATAGAACTACTATATGATCCAGCAATCTCACTACTGGATATTTATTCCAAGGAAGGGAAATCAGCATATCAAAGGGTACCTAAACTCCCATGTTTGTTGCAGGACTATTCACAATAGCCATGATTTGGAAACAAGCTAAGCTTTCCACAGATTAATAGATAAGAAAATGTGGTATGTGCATAAAATGGAATACTATTCATCATAAAAAGAATAAAATCCTGTCATTTTCAGCAACATGGATGGAACTGGAGGTCATTATGTTAAGTGAAATAAGCCACAGACAGAAAGACAAATATCACATGTTCTTGCGCATATGTGGGACCTAAAACATTAATCTCATGGAGAATAGGAAATAGAATGATAGTTACCAGAAGTAGAGAAGGGTGAGGCAGAGAGGATGAGGTTGATTAATGGATACAATCATATGGTTGGATATATGGAATAAGTTCTAGTGTTTGATAGGACGGTAGGGTGATTATAGTTAACAATAATGTATTGTATATTTGAAAATAGCTAGAAGAGTTGAAATGTTCCCAACAGAGAGATATTCTGAATGTTTGAGGTGATAAGTATCCTCAGTACCCTGACTTGATCAACACATATTGTATGCATGTATCAAAATACCACATATACCCCAGAAATACGTATAAATACTGTGTATCAAAAATATTGCCTGGCAGATAGAAGACACCTACCTCATAGACACTATTACAATTAGTATTAACGTAGCTGTTATTGAGCCTTTGGTAGGTTTTTACACATTATAAGCCCATTAAAGGGAGAACTGGAGAGAAAATATTTCTGTAATGTTTCCCCAAAATCAAGGAAAATATGTACGCCTCCTCCCTTCCACAGCTGCTATAAGAGTTACACTGACAAACTAATAAATATATATCTATTCTCATAGCAGTATTAAATATAAATATTACACATATCTCCCCTGAAATTTCTTAGACAAAGTTATATATATATACATATATATGTTATATATATGTTGGTTTCACAACAGTTGGTTTCACAAACTGTTAGTCACAGAGAGGTAAAATATGTCCCATAGACATGATGTGAAAGAACTGGAATATGATTTTGCAGCCTGAGAAATTGTCTTTAGATGTTGTCACCTCAAAAGACGTATGTTCTTGGGCATGATAATCATATAAGAAGTGGTTCATTGAGACAGACATCAGCAACACAATAGTAATAATTATGGAAGTAAATAATGAAAGTATGCCAATTTTGGTTTTTGCTTTTATAAAAGGGTATGTTTCTATTATTTCAGATTTATATTTAATATGTAAATTTATACTCTGGAATTTGGTAGGTTTAAAAATACAAATATAATAATAGTAGCATTCTAGAATGTTGAAAAGAACAATTTTACTTGGACGAATGAGGAAATTGTAATAGGGAAATCAACATATATTTTATTATGTTATAGCTGTATTTAAAAGTTCATCTGAGAGTTTGCCTTATAACATTTTGTTTTTGTATTGGAATCTCTGATACAAAGTAAATTTGGCTTGTAGGACAAAGTAGGAAAGGGTTTCTCATATATATTTCTTACCCTTTTGTCTACCATTCAGTGACATGGTCACACAACCTCTAAGAATTATGTATATTAAGATTGTGAATAGCAACTAAGGAAAAACTGAAGTTTTCCCATCTCTTACTCTTTTGCTACCCTAATAAAAATGATTATCTTCCTTTTTTCTAATTACTTATTATGTTAAATTTTAAATGTGATGCTTAATTAAATCATCCACAAAAAAATTTCAGATAAAAATGTAGAGAAAAGATTGAAATGCCATTTCACTTTACCTAGTCAGATTTTTTCTGCCAATGAGCAGGACTATTCATATTTGAAATATATCCTTCTAAGACTTTTTCTAACATCTAAGTGTGTACATGTATACATACCCGTATTAGTCTGTTTTCATGCTACTATAAAGATACTACCCGAGACTGGGTAATTTATAAACAAAGGAGGTTTAACTGACTCACAGTTCCACATGGCTGGGGAGACCTCAGGAAACTTACAATCATGGCGGAAAAGAAAGCCAGCACCTTCTTCACAAGGCAGCAGGAGAGAGCATGAGCATGTGAAGGAGGAACTGTCAAACATGTAAAACCATCAGATCTCTTGAGAATTCACTCACATGAGAACAGCATAAGGGAAACTGCCCCAATGATCGAATCACCTCCCACCTGATCCCTCCCTCGACATGTGGGAATTATGAAGATTACAATTCAAGATGAGATTTGGGTGGGGACACAGAACCAAAGCATATCGATACTGAACTGAGCTCATATTCTCCATTATATACTAGACCTTTATTTTCTAGCATCACTATATATAGTCAGTTTGTTCATGCCAGTACTTATAGTTTTATTTTTCTTTTTAACAGTATAGTACTTTATAATATAGTTACAATTTATTTACTTATTTGTCTCTCTGTTGTTAAATGTCTATGATGTTAACAATTGTTATTATAAGCCATGTTTCAATATTCAAAGAAGAAAAACTGTAATGGCTGGTATATATAAAATAAACACTCAATATGATAAAGAACCATAGAAATCTAAATAAAAAATCATATACACACAAGACTGGCAAAAATAGAAAATTCTACCTATATTAAATGTGGATGAAGATGTGGAGTTATATAAAGTTACATGTACTGATGATGTGTAGCTTGGGACAACCATGGCGAAATACTGATGTGTTGCCTATGTTGCAGCAATTATTTTCATGGACATATAGCAATTCCTATGTATCCTTAGAAGTTCTCCTAAGTAGGTAATTGAGTAATTCTCAACCTAGTGTGTGATTTGGACATGTATTATTGGTAGTTGCCACAATGATTGGAGAATGCTACTTGTATTTAGTGGGCAGGACCATAGAAGGTAAACATGCAGGAGTACACAGGATAATCCCATACAGCGAAGAACTGTTTTGTCCACAATGAGGTTTTCTTTCAATTGTCTTCCAAGACATTCACCTAGCTAAAATGTCTGTTTTAAATAATCTGAGTCCAGCTATACCTTCATTTTATATTAATAAAACCATTATTTTTGTATGGTTTAATATAAGCTGAATTTTCTAGAAATGAATTTTCTTTCGTTTGTAAATTTATCGTGCTGTTGTGTACCATTTTGAAACTGCCACCACCAGCAGAATAGCTCATGATATTTAAGTCGCTATTATAAATTTCCTGTATCAGTATATATTTACAACATATTTACACTCCATATTTACCTCCTATGCCAATGTATATTTTCAACATAAAAAATGTTTTCTTTTTACAATATGATTTTTTTTCACAGATGGGTCATATACGTATCTCCCTACTTCATTATGTCTTCAAGCATAGTTAGGTCTGAGTAGTTACATATGAAAATACATATTTATTTTAATTTATTTTCCTTTTATTTCTTTTTTTTTTCAGATGTATATATAGGTATATTATATTACCTGAGAATATTATTAAGGGAGAGTAAACGGCATGTGACTAAATAGTTGCTATAAAAAGGGAGTCTTGCATTTGACCAGATTGAGAACGACTATCATGTAAAAATTCTTAAATATGTGCACAAGGAATAATCCTTAGTGTTCATTCTAGGGTGACCAAAAATTTGTAAATATCATAATATCTCTTCACAAGAAAATAAATTTTAGTCATTTAATACCAGAAACACCATTAAACACAATGCAGTTATTAAAAGAAATGAATCTAAGCCCTAAGTATCAACCTACATATCTCTCAGAACAATATCCAATGCCAAATAGCTTGTATATTGATATTACCATGTGGAATAATGTATATAAACTTTAAATACTGAAAAACCTTATGATATATTATTTATATGTTTATATATATGTCATACACTATAAAAACATTTAAAACAGTAAACACTAAATAATAGTATTGGCTCCACTGGAGAATATAGCAAAGAGGAAAGGGCTTAGGAATGTCTATACATAAGAGGCCATCATTCTATTAGAAATGTTTTTATTTCCTAAGCCTGATGAGTATGGAAGTGTTATAGAATTATCTTTAAATTTTGGTTGGTCTAAATATTTTATAATAACTTTAAAATTGAAAACATATAAAGACAAGGAACAATTCTAATGCTAAGTTTCAATACATATGATTCACTTTAGAACAAGGGTTGGTAGAGAATAAAATATAGTTATGTAATTAATTCTAAGCCAGTGCTATGTTTTAAATATCAAAGTTAAAGAGATGATTTTTCTCATATTCCAATAATTTTTTCAAACCATACTATCTTAAGGTTTATATTTGTACCATGCTTTTCTTGCCTGATGATTTTTCTCTTGAATTTTGAATTATGTTTCGTTTTCTTACTGAAAGAAGGGCAAATGAAAGAAACTCATTTCTCCATATTATTAATAGTTTCCAGGTCACCATACTTGATAAATGGCCTGGCATGTACTAAATTATTTCTAGGCTTACTTCACAATTATTATTTGTCATGCTCCAAGTTCCTTTTGTTATTCTTCCAGAATTATTATAGGTCCATTATATCTCCGATCCCATGTCCTGCTCGCCCCTCTTGCCCCCAGCCCCATGTTTAATTGTTGTTTGCTTAGGCATGGCAATGTTACGTTAAAAATATTTTTCCCTTAAAAACTTGAAAACTTAGCTGATTATCTTCTAGCATCTAATATTTAAAAAGCTGTTTTGGTATTTTATCTGCTCTTTGTAATTATTTTGCTTTTTGTTCTCTGTATCACTTTGTGCTCCTCATTTTTTTCCTTGAAGTTTTATGAATATAAGTTCTTAAAAGAAATCCTATTTGCTATTTTGTGGATTTTATTATCTGAAGGCTTGTGCCTTTCTCCAGACTTAGCAAATATACAGCTTCCCTCCACTTTTTAAATTTTTTTGATGCATCTCTCTGGTACCCTGTTAGATGATATTGACTTTCTGAATTGATCTTCCATGACTTCTAGCTTTTTTCACATATATTTTATTTTTTCATCTTTGGACCCTAATTGCTGGATGATTTGCATGGCATTTTCTCTTAATCTTTATTTAAATGTTTATGTTGGCAAACTTTCTCTAGATTACACCGAGGTAACAAATAGCTCTAAAATCTTAGTGACTTACAAACAGTGGTCTACTTTTGGTTAAGTGTTACATGTTGGCTCTGGTTCTACGTGTCTTGTTTCCTTCTGGACCCAGGATGAAGATACAGCCAGTTATCCGAGATCTTCTGTTTTCATGGCAGTGTGAGAAGAACAATGGTGGATTCATGCAATAACTCCTAATGCATCTTCTTAGGCCAAGCCTAATATTAGTGAGGTGGAAGCAGGCCAGACAGTACCTAGTGAAGCAAATATTTTGATCTTATAATATACAGAAATATTTTGAGCCTAGAATATGGCTATTATATATTTTTATCTTCTTTTTTTCTTTAATTGTTTTGTTTTTATATTATTCTGACTTTTCTGATTGATTGCATGATTTTTAAATCTTTCTGAGATTTACTTAGATTTTTCGTTGTTCTTGCCATTTTCTTCTTTTCAGTAAAATGTTTAAGTGTATTTCTTAGACAATTTTTCTTTCCTTCCTTTCCTTCCTTCCTTCCTTCTTTCCTTCTTTCCTTCTTCTTTTCTTTCTTTCTTTGTTTTTCTTTCTTTCTTTCCTTCCTTCCTTCCCTCCCTCCCTCCTTCCTTCCTTCCTTCTCTTTCTTTCCTTTTCTCTCTCTCTTTCTTTCTTTTGAAACAGAGTTGCACTCTGTCACCCAGGCTGGAGTGCAGTGGTGTGATCTCAGCTCACTGCAACCTCTGCCTCCGGGGCTCAAGCGATTCTCCTGCCTCAGCCTCCTGAGTAGCTGGGATTACCGGCACAGGTCACCACGCCCGACGAATTTTTGTGTTTTCAGTAGAGATGGGGTTTCTCTATATTGGCCAGGCTGGTCTCGAGCTCCTGACCTCAGGTGATCTGCCCACCTTGGCCTCCCAAACTGTTGGAATTACAGGAATGAGCCAGTGTGCCCGGCTTCTGTGACAATTTTTCTATCGTTTATGTTGATTATTTATATTTTTGCTGGTGGTTTTCCTCATTTGCCTGATGATACCTGATCATATTTATGAATAATGATTTGTTTAATTAATTAAAGCATTAGGAATCAATTTCCTGTACAATTAACAGATTAATTTTTAATAATTATTTAGAGTAGTTTTAGATTGACAGTAAAATTGGGAAAAGGGCACAGCGGTTTTCTATATACTCCCCTTAATTGCCCCACTCAGGCATAGCCTCCTCCATTTCAACATCCGCCACCACAACAGTACATTTATCACAATTGATGAACCTACACAGACACATCATAATCACCCAAAGTCCATTGTTTACATTAGGGTTCACCCTTGGTGCTGTACATTCTGAGTTTGGACAAATATGTAGTGACATATATCCACATTATAGTATCATATAGAGTACCCTAAAAATCTTTGTGCTCTGCCTATTTATCCCCCAACCACTGGCAACCACTGATCTTTTCATTGCCTGTTTTGTTTTGACTTTTATAGAATGTCATAGAGTTGGAACCATACAGTGTATGTAGCTTTTCAGATTGGCTACTTTCCAGATTCATTTTTGAATGAGGAGATTAGTGTGTGTGTGTGTGTGTGTGTGTGTGTGTGTGTGTGTGTGTCTTGACAGGTTATACTAAACATAAGCAAAAGTCAAGAAATTCAAGAGAATGGACTTTCAGCTCCAAATGCCAAGCTTGGATGTAACATCAACCCTGGCTCTGGAAGTCCCAGCCTCCACTTGCCCATTGCCAACAGTTGGCTTCATTATATAGAAATTATTTTACTGCCTTCAACTGGAAGTAAATGCTAATAGTGGAAGGACAGGATTGTGCATAGTAGATGTGTGTGTTGGGGGCCAGTGAGAGAGAAATCCTACATTGATTCTATAGCCACTTCACCAGCCCCTTACTTTGGCTGCCAGTCCCCTGGTGCTCCATGGAGGCTCTACTGAGTTTCAGCTTTATCTTTACATGCTCAGTGCTCCATGCACCTGAGCTTTGAGTTAATCAATTTTGTTGCACTAATTCTTTGTTTTACCTAAAGTTCATAATACCTGATTTGCTGAGGTATCTTTTATTGTTTTCAGTACCTTTATACATTCATTCCTTTTTAAGACACCTTCTCCTTTTGATATAAATGATACTTTTAGCAGGAAAGAAAAGAAAGCATGAGAGCTCCCTGTCATCTTGAACTAGAATTGGCTATTGTTGGGGCTTAAAAATGGATACCCCAAAATATAAAACTAAAAAAGCATCTTCGCCAGGCGCATGGGCTCACGCCCGTAATCCCAGCACTTTGGGAGGCCGAGGTGGGCGGATCATGTCAGGAGATCGAGACCACCCTGGCTAACACAGTGAAACCCCGTCTCTACTAAAAATATAAAAAATTACCCGGGTCTGGTGGCGGGCGCCTATAGTCCCAGCTACTCAGGAGGCTGAAGCAGGAGAATGGCATGAACCCGGGAGGCGGAGCTTGAAGTGAGCGGAGATCGCACCACTACACTCCAGTCTGGGCGTCAGGGCAAGACTCCTTTTTTTTTTTTTTAAAAAAAAAAAAAAAAAAAGCCTGAAGGCCTGAAGGCCTCTGACCATCCTCCCATTACCCCATCTCTCAGTCCATACTGTCTTTCCAAAAGCGTAGGATGTTCTCTGAAGTTCCCTTACCTATGTAGAAACCACATTCTCAAAGAGAAACACAATTGCCCTAGATTCCTTCCTTAAAATTTTATTAACCAGAGAAGATTAAAACTCATGTCACAGAGAAAGAGACTGAAAAGTAAACATCACATCAAGAGCTCAGACAAACTTTGTCCCAAACCAGTTGTTTGTTCTCCGGTCCCATTCAATTCCCGAAGAGAATTATCTCCTTAACATTATCTGACAATTGGGTCTACTCATTCCCCCTAGAAATCATTTACTTTTATACACCCCATCTCCACTTCCCCTATGAAAAAGGGCATATAAGCATCTTACCCTGTGGGTTTATTGGGTAATCATTCTCCTGCGATTCTTCCATACTATGACTGTTAAAATAACTGTGCATGCCTTTTTCTCCATTTAATCTGCCTTTGTCAATTCACGTTCAGTGAACCTTCAGAGGAGGAAGGGGGTAGTTTTCCCTCTTTGCTCCTATTCTATGCATATTTTGAGAAAAACTGCTAACTTCTCCATCCAAATAATTGTATTAATTTACTCTCTCAACATTCATGTGTAAAGAATGACAATTTCAACACTTGCCAAGAGGGGATTTTACATAATTTTATAATTATTGCCAATGTAACAGGAGTAACACGTTATCCTTTTGTGATTTCAATTTGCATTTTCTTGTTAGTAGTGAGGCAAAATATGTTCATGATGTTCATTTAGCCACTTATGTTTTTTCTTCTTTTAATTATCTACTCATTTCCTTTGCCAAAATATTTCATATTTAACTTTGTTATGGATTTTAGAATCATTTTCTTTTTTTCTTATTCAATATTTATCTTTTAATGTTTTGATGATGTACTTTGTCACATAGATTTCTGAATATACTTGAAATCATCTATCCTTTATGATTTTTGTTTCATATACCTTTAGAACATTTTATCTAACTGCAGATTAACACATTTTATTTGTATTTTCTTTCTTTTATGACTTTTAATGCCTTTAGATTTTTTATATGTTTATGTGTGCGCATGTTTATGTATACATATATAAATCTTAGTTTTAACATGGTTACTTTATTTCATTTTTTCTGTATATTTTTTCCAACACCAACATCATATTGTTTTATTATAATTACCCTTAGCATATTTTGATACCTGATAATTAAGATTTTTTTAAAATTAATTTGGTTTAGTACTTTGTAAGCTCTTTACTTTTAAAGACTTGTCCCTTATGCTCGTCTTGAAAACTTGGTAAATTAAGAATTTTACTGTTCTTTTAAAAGTGCTTTTTTACTCTTCCTTGTACATTTCCTCTTCCAAATGAAAAGTAACTTTTCTAGTTTGAGAAATTTACCTCAAATGGCATTTTCGAAATATTCTATTTTTTTTTTTTGAGACAGAGTCTCACTCTGTCACCTAGGCTAGAGTGCAGTGGCACGATCTCTGCTCACTGCAAGCTCCGCGTCCCAGGTTCACGCCATTCTCCGGCCTCAGCCTCCTGAGTGGCTGGGACTACAGGTGCGAGCCACCACGCCTGGCTATTTTTTGTAGTTTTAGTAGAGATGGGGTTTCACCCTGTTAGCCAGGATGGTCTCGATCTTCTGACCTTGTGATCTGCCCACCTCGGCCTCCCAAAGTACTGGGATTACTGGAGTGAGCCACTGCACCTGGCAGAAATATTTTATTTTTTAAAAAAAGTGAGAAAGAAATATTTCTTACATTGACTATTTTAATATATTAATCTCACGTTTTCCAGTTATTCAGCTTTCTTATATGTTCCTCACTACAAATTATTCTTTACCTTAGGCTTGGGCATTTCAAATAAGGGTTATTACTAGATGATCTACAGACTTTTATTGCATTTGTAAACCTTCTTGTTCTTTTTTATTTACATTATTCTATTAATATAGATGAATAAGAAAACTTGAGTTTATATGTTGAAATGTCATTTAAGAGATAATGATTTTTCAACTAATGTCTTGTTTCTTTGTAGATTGTTGTATAAGCACAAATTACAATGATTCCTTTCTTCGTTTCCAATATTTAAAAGTCCTATTATTTATTCTGTTTTATTCCATTGGAAAGTACTTACAAAACAACCTAGATATTGAATGGTTCTTGCAAACATAGAGACTTTCACAAATTGGGAGAATTTGCAAAAGGCATATCTGATAAAATACTTTGCTATCCAAAATATAAAGATAACTCTTAAAAATCAACACTAAGAAAATGAACAACCTGATTAAAAAATGAGGAAACGACCTGACAGACACCTCACCAAAGTAGATACATAGGTGGTAATGTTGGAGGACTTTCTCCTCAGTTCAGCTAAAAACTGGGATCTTGTCACACAACCAGGAAAGATTAGGTTCGTAGACACACAGATGGCTGAGAAAAATGGAATTCATTGGGTGAAAAGGAAAAAGACTCCCAGCAAAGTGAGGGAGTTCCTGTTAACAGACCCCCATCTCACAGACTGAATCCTGGGTCACCACTCAGGAACCGGAAAGACCAGGCTCCTCCCGCCTGCAAAGAGCATGAACTTCCTGAAGCTCCACCCTCTCCTTTCAGTGTGCAGGCTGGTTGGAAATTCTACAGAGAACCCTTTTTACTTGGCTGTCTCATTCCTCTCTCTAAAGAACTACATCTAATTGCTGTTAGAATAAGTATAAGGATAAGGATGAAGACCAATTTAACTGCCTCCTGCTGACAGGCACGCTGTTTTGAAAAAAGAGCAGTCAGAGTTCCCTCAGAGGCCTATGTAAGGGACCCCAGCAAAAGGGCCCATTGTCCGAAGCTCCAGTTGCATGACCATTTGGAGTTTCATGTCCTGAAGGCAAGAAGAGACCAACCGGTTTATTAGAAAACATGTATCACAATTAAACAAGGGGTGGGCAAGGACAGCTCAGAAATCCCAAGGCCTTTTACCAGTTTGCACAGGGAGAGACAGGCCAAAAGCCCAACTGGTAAAAAAAAAAGTTTGCCATTTTGCTAGCATGTCAGGCTTCTGGGTTCCCTTCCCCTGAGCCCAATCCTATGCCAACCAGTTTAAGGTTTGGGAAACTAACTCTTCCCAGTTTGGAGGATGCATCTGAGGGGAGTGTCACACACTCCCCTATGGAGACACAATTACCTATTTGTGAAGAGAGGACAGAGGAGGAAAAAGAAAAGGCATTTTTTCAAAGGAGTCCCAGGGGTTCAGGATGCTTTCAAAAGGAGTACAGATAGAAGATAAATGACTACTTATCTAGAAAGAGGGAAGCAGGGGTCCCTGTTTCCTTTCTCTTCCTAGCAAATACCTGAGGTACATGAGGGAGGGAATGTAAGGCATTCCTCTTTCTCTCCTCCGTCCTTGTATTCCTGAGTCCCAGTGAACACGGCAGGGTACCACCCATGAGTGTTAAAGTGGCTTTCACCTGTGTTAACAGGGGAGCCTGGGGGGTGGGAGTACCCATTCTTATCTACATATGCCCTATCTCCCCTGAGATATGGTCAGTATCCTTGAATTCCCTAGACCTCATTTATGCCATGAATATTAGCATGACCTTTATCCATGGAATGAGAAGCTTGGCTTAATGGGCAGGAATCAGCCATGCTCACCCGCACTGTGTTTCTTAACTTCTGTTATTGTCTGCCTTTGGATACCTCAGATCCAGTTTTCTTTCCTAGGGCTTTGACCCAAAGCTTGGAATTCAGTTTGGGACAAAAATGTGTCGGGTTGCGGGAGGCATTGCACGGGCTCCTTATCATAATCCTAATGCTAAGGTGAAACTGTGGAATTGACTTCCTCCAACAAGGGAGAGGAAAGGATGTCTTGTGACATATGCCCCCAAAACATGTGGCTGTACTTAAACGCTTGTTAAGATTGTGGTGCATGGTGCTTGGCTTTTGTTAGCTCTCTTGGTCTTACTTTCCCCAAAGGAAACCCCTGGGTGATAGGCACCCTATTTATTCCCCTTACCTGGCAGGATTTTCAGGATAATTGCTCAGAACTAGAATACTGATCCAGATTTCTACACTACCCATCCTTTTTGTTTTTTCTGAGCCACATCGAGATTGCTGGTTGGTTCACAGGAACAAAAAGGGTTACTCTAAAAATGTAGGCAAAAACTTAAAACAACTAACGAGCTTAGAATTTAATGACAAAGGTATGATAAGTTTTGAAACATAACATCTCTCTCTCCAGTCCTTATTTTTGTTAAAAAAAAATCATGGTAGGACTGAGTTGTTTTGAGTTGTTTGCAAAATAGATTTTAGACATATACTTGGCCTTATTTTTGCATAAATTGCAGAAAGAATAACTATTTCTTCTTTCTGTATGACTAGGAGGGTCAATTTCTACATTTATCCAAAAAATGGTAAACATCAGTTCTATGGGACAGTTAAGCTGGTTTCATATTCACCTATGAAGACCGTCTTGGTTGCTTCCAAGTCTTGGCAATAATGAATAAAGCTCATATAAACATCCATGGGTAAGTTTTAATGTAGACAAGTTTTTAACTTCTTTGGGTAAATAACAAGGAGTGTGATTGCTGGAAGGTATTGTAAGAATCTGGTTACTTTGGTAAAAAATGTCAAAACTGTCTTCCAAAGTGGCTACACCATTTTGTATTTAGACCAGTAATAAATGGGAGTTCTTGTTAGCCCACATTCTCATCGACATTTGGTGTGGCTGGCATTTTGCATTTTGGCAATTGTAATGGATGTGTAGTGGTATCTTTTTGTTGTTTTAATTAGCATATTCCTAATGATATATGATGTGGAGAATCTTTTAATAGCCTTCTTTACTGAGACTGTCAAGTATAAAGGGCTCCCCGGAGAATGTCCAACTGGCCTGTGCACTGGGAGGATGGGAGGGTGCCTTGGGAAGTTCATGCTATTTGCAAGAGGGAGGAGCCTGGCCTCTCCATGTCCTGTATGATAATCTGGGATTCAATCTGTGAGAAGGGGACCTGTTAACAGGAACCCCTCTCACTTTGCTGAGAGTATTTTTCCTTTTCACTCAATAAATTCAATTGTCCTTATCCTTCTATGTGTCTATAAGCCTAATCTTTCCTGGTCATGTGACAAGAACCCAGGTTTTTACTGAACTGAAGAGAAAGTCCAACATTTTGAGGCCCAATGTGGGGCTTGAGAAGGATAAGTGAGATGCAAATCAAAAAATATTTTTCTCTTTTGCTTCTAAACTTGAAACATTCATTTGTCTTATCTGAGTTCCATCCCCTGAAAGCTGACCTCAGGCCATGCAGATAGTATCAAGAAATGAAAACTCACGAGTTACCACATCCAAACAATGAGATGCCAGAGCCCTCATACATCATAATTTGTTTACCAACTCCTGTTCCTTACCTTGTTCTAATTTCTGTTTTCCCACCTGCAGTTATATTGCTTCCCTGCTATGTAAATTCATAATTGTATTCAGTTGGGGAGACAGATTTGAGACTGATCTCCTGTTTTCCTTGGCTGCAGCACCCAAATAAAGCCTTCTTTGGCAATACTTGTTACCGAAGTGACTGGCTTTCTGTGAGAGCAAGCAGCAGGACCTAGTCCAAACCCCTGGCATTTTTGTAACTGTTACGTGCGTCCGTTTGAAGAGACCGCCAAACAGGCTTTGTGTGAGCAATAAAGCTTTTAATTACCTGGGTGCAAGTGGGCTGAGTCCGAAAAAGGAGTCAGCAAAGGGAGATAGGGGTGGTGCAGTGTTATAGGATTTGGGTAGGTAGTGGAAAATTACAGTTAAAGGTGGTTTTTCTCTTGCAAGCAGGGGTGGGGGTCACAAGGTGCTCTGTGGGGAGCTCTGAGATTCATTGTCCAGGAGAAGGAATGTCACAAGGTCAATTGATCAGTTTGGGTGGGGCAGGAACAAATCACAATGGTGGAATGTCATCAGTTAAGGCAGGAATTGGCTATTGTCACTGCTTTTGTGGTTCTTCAGTTACTTCAGGCCATCTGGATGTATACATGTAGGTCACAGGGGATATGATGGCTTAACTTGGGCTCAGAGGCCTGACAGTAACAAATTTTGATTCCCTGATTAGGATTGTATTACTCATAGCTCAGCTGCCAAGGGCCAGGAGTTTCAGAAGCCCTCCTAAGCAGCTGCCTGACTTTTTTTTTTATTTGGTCAGAGGTGGGCTTTGATCTCTCTCTCTGTGGTCCACTGCCTCTGGCCTCAGCCGCATTCCTGATTGCCTAGGAAGAACAACCTTTGACATTTGACATCTGCATCTGAATGGGTGAGTGTCTTTTGTGGGTACCAGACAACAAAGTCTATTCCTCTTGATTTGAGGAATTTTAAAGGAATTTCCATCTGCAATTTGAAGAAGCCCGACTGAATGAAAGAGGAAAGCACTTTGTTTCAGTTTGGACACTCTTGGGCTTATTGGCTGCAGCAGTTGGATTATGTTTGGTGGTGGTTTTTGTATGTGTCCTGTTGATTGGCAAAGTGGGATGGAGTTTCTGCATTCAGGCTTTTATGCCACTGTTCTAAGCACTGTCCTGCCTGGTCAGTATGTGATGTTCTTTTGTGGTGTTTGGCCCTAGTGTTCTTTTGAGTGTGAAGAGATTTGGTCTTAAAAACTCAAACTGCCATGGAAACTGCTTTACCCAAAATTTTGGTTCACAGCTTTATTTGAATTACCTATTGGGGCAAACAAAGTTTATCCAGGTGAACATATTTGTAAACCAGTGAGTTTGTATTGCTATCTCATGGCTAGAGATCTGAGATAAAAGCTATTGGATCTTTGTGTATACATGTTTAGATGTGTTTATGTGTATGGACATGAATAATGTTGTGTCTACCAAATTGGTTTATAAATAAAATAATGCTCATAAATTAAGTAAATATGTTGAAGTGCTTTTCAAGGGCATGTGACTTGAGTAAATCTTTAATAAACAAGCAGTCTTTAAAATTAATGGTAAGATTAAAATAGAATTGTCTTTGGAATGGTCAGCATACATTTTTATCTAGGTTTTATATTTGTCTCTGCTAGATATTTTAAGGTGTCAGGGTTTGACACAGAAGGTTATAAAACTACAAACCTAGCCAAATCCAAAGTGATCTTTGTGTGGTCTTTTTGATAAACAAAACTAACTTAATGTTGTTAGTTTAATGAAAACAATTGAATCTTCTGAGTGACTGGTGAAAATACCAATGTACTTAAGTTTCTGACATAGGTGAATACCTAATATGCACAGGGTATAAAAATGGTTAGCAAGGAGATAATGACTAGCTTTGTCTAGTATCTGAGTTCTCATAAGTAATCTAGATAAACGGTTAAAAATGAATGAAATGTAGATGGGGTAAATGCTGTTGGTAAACTTTTTGTGTAATTTAAAATCTTAAAATCATTTTGGATAGTCACTAGATATCTAGGTCACTTCCAATTAAGAAAGGGTTATGACATGGGGAAGTATTTTTAAAAATAGTGGAATGGTCTTCATCTATAAAATACTAATATCTGATAAGCAGCTCAGGATTTCTTGCTTCCTAGATTTTCACTAAAATTTAAGGTTTCTAAGAATAAGAATTATAGTTAACATATAATTCTGTATATAAAATGTGCCAAAGAAGATGTGTTCTTATTGAGAAAAATAATAGTTTTGTCTAATTCAGAAGTTATGTAAAGATTGATTCAAATTATGGACTTGAAAAGGTTGTTTATGGAACAAGGTAGAAAGGAACCAGTAAATAGGAGAGAGACATGTGAAGAAAGTTATGGATATAAAGATGTATTTTTGGTAAGGAAGGTTATAAAGAAAGAGAATAATTTTGTGTGAGAAAATAAGTCCTGTATGGTAAACAGGCCAGAGTGTGGCCTGTTAAATGGCAAAGGAAATTCCTTTGAGTCACAGGCAATTCTGTAACCTCACTTTTGGCTTTAAGTTTTTGGCTCTTTTGTGGCTTAAATGATTCTAAGTGTTAAAAAGTGTCTGCCCACCTCCATTCTTATCTGGTCTAAAACATAATTAGTTATAAATCTTTTGAGTATTTTGGTGATTAGGTTCCCATGGAGGGACAGGATGGATCTGGGGCAGGTAGCCACACCACTCCAGCAACAGTATGGGACAAAATAAAATCCTAAGCCCCGCACAGACTGAATGGACCCACTTGTGGTCAAGGGGGCCCCAGTTGCCAAGAGACAAATCTTACCTGGGAAAACAGCTTGTCCCTTGCCTTGCTGACAATATACGCAGCCCCAAGAAGTTGGTTAGCTCTTAGCCTTTTTGAAATGCGTGGAAGACTATTTTCTCCAACACCCTGACCCCCTGACACTTGAGGATATTTTCTTCCCCCAAATAGAACCTAGATCACATGTAAAACAATTAGGAAAATATTATTAATAGCTGATCTCTCTGAGTTTGTTTCCAACAGGCTCTAGTTTACTAAAGTTGTGCTTCTCAACTCTTTGAAACTAGAGGACCATGTCCTGCTGAAAACCTCAAAATCCCACCAGACTGAAGACCAAAGGCAACCACAAGGGTTGGTTTTTTTGAGGTGTTGCTGACCACTCACTCATCTATCAGGTTAGCCCGTGCTAAGCTGTGGATTCACCATATTTGGGTAAAATCAGTGCCTCTGGGATCCCTTCAGAGGAAACAGTTATAATCTGTGAACTCTAGTATGGCCTTAACTTAAAACTCAAGACCCAGCGAAAGACCGTAGATAAGAAATCGTAAGCGGAACATGCAGTTCTCTTGGATTCCTCAAAGGATCCACTCTATATTCTTTTGGCATTTTAAAATTTGGGTTATTTATGTTATTAATCATCCTAGTCAATGTGGCTTAAAATATTCTAAAACCATTAATAAAAGTACCCAAGTCATGGTGCTCCAACAAGCCAGATGCCAACCAGGTATCCATAAGTACTTCCAACTACAGGGATAACGTTTTCATTCCTCATCCCATGATGCCACTCCTGACCATGAAGTAGTCAGAAGTATCCACAACCAGATTCCCTGTGGTTGAGGAATTAATAAATGGAAAGTTAGGTGGGTGGGTGGGTGCTGCAACTGGTCAAACTGTCCCATAGAAATGGTGTTTACTGTTTGTTGGAAAATCATAGAAATCGACCCTCCTGGTCTTAAAGCTTGAAACTTAAGTCTTATCTGAGTTATTTCCTCAGGAAAAAACCCTCCATCTGAATAATTGTAACTCACCAGATCACTGCATCCAGCCAATGAGACACCAGACTTCTCATTCATCATAATTCCTTACCTCTCCTTGGCTTTCTCTGTGGCAAACAACAGGACCCAGACCAAACTCAGTAACAAATGGACAAATAAACTGTAGTGCATCCAGATAATGAAATGTCAAGCCATGAAAAGCTATCAGGACATGGAAGCTGTCCTGATATGGACATGGGGGAAACGTAAATATATATTAGTAAGTGACATAAACCAATATGAAAAAGTTATATACTGTATGATTCCATCTATATTACATTCTGGAAAAGGCAAAACTGTGGAGACAATGAAAAGATCATTGGTTGCTAGGGGTTGTGGGGGGAGGGAGGGATGAAAAGGCAGAATAGAGAGGATTTTTAGGGCAGTGAAGCTATTCTGTATGATACTATAATGATTGATAATATAGTAAACATTTGTCTAAACCCGTAGAATGCATAAACCAAGAAAGAGCCTTGGTGTAAGCTGTGGACTTTGGGTGACAATGATGTGTTAGTGCAAGTTCATCAGCTGTAGTAAATATAACCCTCTGGCGGGGGATGTTGTAGTGGAGAAGGCTTTGCATATATGAGGAAGGGGCATATACAGAACCTCTCTATATTTTCTAATTAAATTTTCTGTGAGCCTTAAAAATACTCTAATAATTAAAGTGTGTAAAAAAGACAGAATTTCAGTAGTGATGGCAAACAGAGACTTCTCTTTTTTTCTAGACTGTATTTAGAATATTTCTGTATAAGAATAACGTTTATGATGCTTGCTTTTTAGGTTCTGGTAGGTAGTTAAGTATGTTCTCTTAGCTTCTGTCATTATTTTTATTGTTTTTTAAAGGTTATTAAATTTTGAAGAAGCTCGGAATAAAAGGAGGGCTTTTTTTTCATGATTTGGCATTTTTAGAGCATTTGAGCTCATTAGAATCTCTATCAAAAATAACATGCACTTAGATTTGTTCATTTTTATTTTTTAAGGCTGGATAATATTCTTTTGTTTATATCTGCCACATTTTGTTTTTATCTATACATTCATTTATAGGCACTTCAATTTTTCTTGGCTATTGTAAATAATGCTGCAATAAACATGACAATGCACATAACTCTTTGATATACTTATTTCAATTACTATATATATATATATATATCTCCAGTAGTGGGATTACTGGTAGTTATACTGTTAGTATATGGTATATGTATATGATAGTTATATACATATATGTTACTATATGGTAGTTAGTATGTGGTACAGTATATGGTAGTTATACTATTAGTTTTTTGAGGAAACTCCATACTGTTTTCCATAATGGCTGTACTAACTTATATTCCAACCAATGATATATAAGGGTTCCCCTTTTTCTATATCCTCATTAGCACTTGTTGTCTTTCATCTTTTTGATAATAGCCATTCTAACAACTATGAAGTGTTTTTTTGTGGTTTTAGTTTCCATTTCCATGTGATTAATGATGTTGAGAATTACACTAAGTGACATAAACCAGACATGGAAGGAAAAATACTAGATAATCTCACTTGTATGTGGAATCTAAAAAGCCTAACTCTCAGAAGTAGAGAATAAAATGATGTTTGCCAGAGGGTAGAGGGGAGTTGTGGACTGGAAAAGGAGAGATATTGGTTAAAAGGTACAAAGCTTTAGTTAGGAGGAATAACTTCTGATGATGTATTGTACAGCATGGTGACTATAGTAATAATAATGTATTGCATATTTAAAAATTGCTAAAAGAGAGCATTTTAAATGTTTTCACCACAAACAAATTATAGCTATGTGAAGTGCTAGATATGTTATCAGTCTGATTTGATCATTTCACAAGGTACATATGTATCACATTATACATTCTACCCAATGAATATATACAGTGATTATTTGTAATTTAAAAATATACAAAATGGCACACAGTGTTGAATATTGCCAAAATCTTTTTGATTTAATATTTACTAAGCAACATGTAATATACAAGAATAGATTATACAAAATTTGGTGATTCTAATGAAAACTGGGAAATTCAAAGGGAAGGATTGCAATCCATTGTGTTGCAACATTAAAATTAATGATATTTTGTATTGATGAAACCAAACATGTATGTAGTTTATTGGACAGGAATGGGTTAACTCAGCAGGCTTGGTTGGCTCACATCCTGCACATTCTAAAGAAAGATCTATCTTCAGGACTGGCCCTTAGCCAACTACTGGAGATAACCTTCAACCCCTTACAATATTCTGCCTGATAACAGTGTTTTTGTATCCTTGAGGCCTTAGGCGATGTTGTACCAATTTGACCAGATGTGTTTATCCTAGCTGTGTGATATGTGTTGAATGTCTGTTTTTCCTTTAGGGTGAGAGGCCTGGAGTCTGAGAAGCTGAGGTCTGTGATGTGGGCACTGCACATCCACATAACTGACTACCAATAAAAACTCTGAACATCAAAGTTCAGATGAGCTTCCTGGTGGCAAGACTCTACATGTGTTTTCACACAGTGTTGCTGGGAGAGTTGTGTCCCTGTGTGACTCCATTGGGAGGTGACATCTAAAATCTTATACCCAGCTTCTGGACTTCACCCCATTCATCTTTGTTTGCTGATTTAAATCTGTGTCCTTTCATGGTAACTAACCATAACCATGCATCTAACCGTTTTTTATTGAGTGTCTTGCGAACCCTTCTAGTGAGTCTTTGAGTCTGAGGGCATTCTTGTGGACTCCTTACACATTTATGTATGAATATTCCCAAGGTTTGTCAAAATGTCAATTATAGTGTATTCCTATATATGTTTCAAAATGTGGTTGTGAAAAATATTGTCATGGGAAAGCTGTGCTTCAAGTTATTGCATATAGTCTAATAACTTTGGTTTCCCAAACCATAGCTGTATAAAATTTGCCAGATATGGATACAACCAAAATTGACTAATTTTTGAATAGGAAGTTTACTTTCACTTTGCAGGGTAGGTTTATCAGAGTTAGAATGAAAGAGTTTGAGGGAAGGGTGGAGATTTATTTAGGATTAGAGAGCAACAGATCACTGTCATTACTTTTATTTTGGAAAATACTGTATCTCATTTTTTGACACTTTACATAAAAATATAACAATTTTTATGTTAAAAATAAAGTTTCATCTAGTTTGTCATAAATTTTTAATCAAGATGATATTGGACACTTTACAATGCTATTGATATGTTACACAGAGTAGCTAAAGAACATTTTAAAATGTTGGATCACCCTTCAATTAGTGGTATAATCATACTTGATTATAATGTTATGCTTTTTACGTCTGATTATTTGCTCACAATATATTTGAGATTTTTACAAGTAGAGTCAAAATAAAAGTAATCTTTCTTATAAATTTTTCCTGGAAAAATTTACCTAATGGAATTTACTCATACATATATATTTATGTATTTAGTATTCATTAATTTCCAACTATATACTATTAGAGTGGCTACAATTGAGAAGATGGACAATAACAACATTTGACAGGAATATGAAAAAATTGAAATTTTCATGCATTTCTGGTATGAATGTAAAATGGTACAGGCATTTTGGAAAACAGTTTGGTTGTCCCTTAAAAAGTTAAACATGGGCTGGCATGGTGACATATGTCTGCAGTCCTAGCTACTTGGGAGGCTGAGGCAGGAGGTTTATTTGAGCACAGGAGTTTGAGGCTTCAGTGAGCTGTGATCATACCACTGTACTCCAGTTTGGGCAACAGAGAAAGACCCAGTCTCAAAAAGAAAAAAAGGTAAACATGAATTTACCATAAACCCCAGAAATTCCAATCCTAGGTATCAGCCTAGAAAAATAAAAACAACAACAAAAAAACTTCCACACAAAGACATGATGTGAATGTTCATAGCAGCAACTTTCATAATGCCCAAAAAGTGGAAACAATTCAAATGTCCATTTAGCTGGTAAATGAATCTATGAACTGTTTTATATCAACACAATAAATACTATTCAGCAATAAAAAGGGGAAAAAACATGATTACATAGTACAACATTGATAAACCTCAAAAACATTACGAAAGTGAAAGAAGCCAATCACAAAAGACCATGTATCATATGATTTACATTTATTTGAAATGACCAGAAAAGGCAAATGTACAGATAAAGAAACCAGATTAGTTGTTGCTATATCTGGGAAAGGCATAGCTTAAGTGTAAAAAGGTATAAAGAAATATTTTGGAGTGATGCAAATGTTCTAGAGATGGATTGTTATGATTGTACAATTCTATAAATGTATTACCTATTATTCAATTGATTTATTTTTATGTAAATAAGACATTAATAAATCTGTTTTAAAAATTAGATCAGATTCAGCAGAAGTGGGGGATAGTAAACTAAAGATAGGATAGTTAAAATATTTAAACTGAGGTTTATGGGGGTATGAACCATACAAACTTGGGTAGACAATGTAATATAGCCAGTGTAATATATATACATATGTGTATATATTATGGAGCAGAGGATAACATAACATGTATTATTGAATAGAGAAAGAGAAAGGAACAGATGAGACACAGTGAAAGTTTCTACTATGCATGTATATGAAGTACAAGAGAGGAAAAATAATGAAACAATATTTAAAGAACTATTTCCTTGGAAGGAAACGGCATAGGTAGAGATAAATAATGTTATTAAAAAAAATTAACAAATTCAATAGCAGAGGCAGAAAATAGATTAATTTAAATGGAACAACAATATGAATAACTATTGATCTTTCAGTGTAAATTATGAAAACAGATGACATTTAATGGCATTTGTGATATGCCAAGAGAAAATGTATCCATCTGGAATATTATAACCAGCTGAAATATCCTAGAAAATGAAGGTGGCCATTATGAATACTGGGCTATAAACATATTTCTTTATGTCTTGTTGAACTTTTTTGGAAAATTTACATCAGAAAGAAACATTTGTTTAGCTTTTCTAGACACTGTTAAACAATAGAAGTTAGCTGTTATATCGGTTTACAGAATCAGCAGCAATGTGTGAAAATTCTTGTTTTTTAATATCCTTACCAATATTTGGCATTACTTTCTATTTTCTGCCATTCTGTATAGTGTGTTTTGGTATCTCATTGGGTTTTAATTTACATTTTATTAATGACTAATTATTTTGAAGACTTTTTTACGTGTCTACTGACCATATGGAAATCTTATTTTGTAAATACTCAATATTTTTTTTCACATTTTGAAATTGACTTAGCTCATTTTTTTTCTGATTTCCATGAGCTTATTTGCAGCAAATGCCATTAATAATAATGTTACTGACACCATTATTTGAGTTCCAAATTAGAAACAACCCAAATGTCCATCAACAGTATAATAAATAAATAAAATAGAATATCTTATACATGGAATACTACATGAACATGAAAACGAACTACCAGAACATACAACAACATGAATGAATTTCACAAACATATTTTAAAGTACAAAAAATCAATCACAATGGAGTATACAGCTTTCTGCAGTAGGCAAAAAAAAAAAATCTATCATGAAGGCTTAGAAAACTGTTTACCTTTATCAAGGAACATTAATAAATGAATGTAGAAATGAGGGAGATTTTGTTTCTGGAAGTATTCTACTTGATCTGGCTGATTATTACATGGCTATGTTTATCTTATACACATTCATCAAAGAAGTACATTTATGGTTTTGTCTTTTTTGTATTTTTTAAGAGTTTACCCTAACAAAACAGAGAATGACAAAACATATGGGGCTATTTTAATGCCTCAGCTTAACTTTCTGACTAATAATACAATCCAAATTTGACAAGGCAAATAATAGAGGACTATTCAATTTATTCAGTCAATAACAGATTTATTTTATAAATGGTTTACTGATTACTCATTAAAGTTTTCCACAACCCATTCAAGTTATTTTTAATTAATAAGAAAGTGAGGTTTTTTTTTTTTATTATACTTTAAGTTCTAGGGTACATGTGCACATTGTGCAGGTTAGTTACATATGTATACGTGTGCTATGCTGGTGCGCTGCACCCACTAACTCGTCATCTAGCATTAGGTATATCTCCCAATGCTATCCCTCCCCCCTCCCCCAACCCACAACAGTCCCCAGAGTGTGATATTCCCCTTCCTGTGTCCATGTGATCTCATTGTTCAATTCCCACCTATGAGTGAGAATATGCGGTGTTTGGTTTTTTGTTCTTGCGATAGTTTACTAAGAATGATGATTTCCAATTTCATCCATGTCCCTACAAAGGACATGAACTCATCATTTTTTACGGCTGCATAGTATTCCATGGTGTATATGTGCCACATTTTCTTAATCCAGTCTATCATTGTTGGACATTTGGGTTGGTTCCAAGTCTTTGCTATTGTGAATAGTGCCGCAATAAACATACGTGTGCATGTGTCTTTATAGCAGCATGATTTATAGTCGTTTGGGTATATACCCAGTAATGGGATGGCTGGGTCAAATGGTATTTCTAGTTCTAGATCCCTGAGGAATCGCCACACTGACTTCCACAATGGTTGAACTAGTTTACAGTCCCACCAACAGTGTAAAAGTGTTCCTATTTCTCCACATCCTCTCCAGCACTTGTTGTTTTCTGACTTTTTAATGATCGCCATTCTAACTTGTGTGAGATGGTATCTCACTGTGGTTTTGATTTGCATTTCTCTGATGGCCAGTGATGATGAGCATTTTTTCATATGTTTTTTGGCTGCATAAATGTCTTCTTTTGAGAAGTGTATGTTCATGTCCTTCACCCACTTTTTGATGGGGTTGTTTGTTTTTTTCTTGTAAATTTGTTTGAGTTCATTGTAGATTCTGGATATTAGCCCTTTGTCAGATGAGTAGGTTGCGAAAATTTTCTCCCATTCTGTAGGTTGCCTATTCACTCTGATGGTAGTTTCCTTTGCTGTGCAGAAGCTCTTTAGTTTAATTAGATGCCATTTGTCCATTTTAGCTTATGTTGCCATTGCTTTTGGTGTTTTAGACATGAAGTCCTTGCCCATGCCTATGTCCTGAATGGTAATGCCTAGGTTTTCTTCTAGGGTTTTTATGGTTTTAGGTCTAACGTTTAAGTCTTTCATCCATCTTGAATTGATTTTTGTATAAGGTGTAAGGAAGGGATCCAGTTTCAGCTTTCTACATATGGCTAGCCAGTTTTCCCAGCACCATTTATTAAATAGGGAATCCTTTGCCCATTTCTTGTTTTTTTCAGGTTTGTCAAAGATCAGATAGTTGTAGATATGTGGCATTATTTCTGAGGGCTCTGTTCTGTTCTATTGATCTATATCTCTGTTTTGGTACCAGTACCATGCTGTTTTGGTTACTGTAGCCTTGTAGTATAGTTTGAAGTCAGGTAGCGTGATGCCTCCAGCTTTGTTCTTTTGGCTTAGGATTGACTTGGCGATGTGGGCTCTTTTTTGGTTCCATATGAACTTTAAAGTAGTTTTTTCCAATTCTGTGAAGAAAGTCATTGGTAGCTTGATGGGGATGGCATTGAATCTGTAAATTACCTTGGGCAGTATGGCCATTTTCACGATATTGATTCTTCCTACCCATGAGCATGGAATGTTCTTCCATTTGTTTGTATACTCTTTTATTTCCTTGAGCAGTGGTTTGTAGTTCTCCTTGAAGAGGTCCTTCACATCCCTTGTAAGTTGGATTTCTAGGTATTTTATTCTCTTTGAAGCAATTGTGAATGGGAGTTCACTGATGATTTGGTTCTCTGTTTGTCTGTTGTTGGTGTATAAGAATACTTGTGAATTTTGCACATTGATTTTGTATCCTGAGACTTTACTGAAGTTGCTTATCAGCTTAAGGAGATTTTGGGCTGAGACAATGGGGTTTTCTAGATATACAATCATGTCATCTGCAAACAGGGACAATTTGACTTCGTCTTTTCCTAATTGAATACCCTTTATTTCCTTCTCCTGCCTAATTGCCCTGGCCAGAACTTCCAACACTATGTTGAATAGGAGTGGTGAGAGAGGGCATCCCTGTCTTGTGCCAGTTTTCAAAGGGAATGCTTCCAGTTTTTGCCCATTCAGTATGATATTGGCTGTGGGTTTGTCATAGATAGGTCTTATTATTTTGAAATACGTCCCATCAATACCTAATTTATTGAGAGTTTTTAGCATGAAGGGTTGTTGAATTTTGTCAAAGGCTTTTTCTGCATCTATTGAGATAATCATGTGGTTTTTGTCTTTGGCTCTGTTTATATGCTGGATTACATTTATTGATTTGCGTATATTGAACCAGCCTTGCATCCCAGGGATGAAGCCCACTTGATCATGGTGAATAAGCTTTTTTGATAAGCTGCTGGATTCGTTTTCCCAGTATTTTATTGAGGATTTTTGCATCAATGTTCATCAAGGATATTGGTCTAAAATTCTCTTTTTTTGTTGTGTCTCTGCCAGGCTTTGGTATCAGAATGATGCTGGCCTCATAAAAAGAGTTAGGGAGGATTCCCTCTTTTTCTATTGATTGGAATAATTTCAGAAGGAATGGTACCAGTTCCTCCTTGTACCTCTGGTAGAATTCGGCTGTGAATCCATCTGGTCCTGGACTCTTTTTGGTTGGTAAGCTATTGATTATTGCCACAATTTCAGATCCTGTTATTGGTCTATTCAGAGATTCAACTTCTTCCTGGTTTAGTCTTGGGAGAGTGTATGTGTCCAGGAATTTATCCATTTCTTCTAGATTTTCTAGTTTATTTGCGTAGAGGTGTTTGTAGTATTCTCTGATGGTAGTTTGTATTTCTGTGGGATCAGTGGTGATATCCCCTTTATCATTTTTTATTGCATCTATTTGATTCTTCTCTCTTTTCTTCTTTATTAGTCTTGCTAGCAGTCTATCAATTTTGTTGATCCTTTCAAAAAACCAGCTCCTGGATTCATTAATTTTTTGAAGGGTTTTTTGTGTCTCTATTTCCTTCAGTTCTGCTCTGATTTTAGTTATTTCTTGCCTTCTGCTAGCTTTTGAATGTGTTTGCTCTTGCTTTTCTAGTTCTTTTAATTGTGATGTTAGGGTGTCAATTTTGGATCTTTCCTGCTTTCTCTCATGGGCATTTAGTGCTATAAATTTCCCTCTACACACTGCTTTGAATGCGTCCCAGAGATTCTGGTATGTTGTGTCTTTGTTCTCGTTGGTTTCAAAGAATATCTTTATTTCTGCCTTCATTTCGTTATGTACCCAGTAGTCATTCAGGAGCAGGTTGTTCAGTTTCCATGTAGTTGAGTGGTTTTGAGTGAGATTCTTAATCCTGAGTTCTAGTTTGATTGCACTGTGGTCTGAGAGATAGTTTGTTATAATTTCTTTTCTTTTACATTTGCTGAGGAGAGCTTTACTTCCAAGTATGTGGTCAATTTTGGAATAGGTGTGGTGTGGTGCTGAAAAAAATGTATATTCTGTTGATTTGGGGTGGAGAGTTCTGTAGATGTCTATTAGGTCTGCTTGGTGCAGAGCTGAGTTCAATTCCTGGGTATCCTTGTTGACTTTCTGTCTCGTTGATCTGTCTAATGTTGACAGTGGGGTGTTAAAGTCTCCCATTATTAATGTGTGGGAGTCTAAGTCTCTTTGTAGGTCACTCAGGACTTGCTTTATGAATCTGGGTGCTCCTGTATTGGGTGCATATATATTTAGGATAGTTAGCTCTTCTTGTTGAATTGATCCCTTTACCATTATGTAATGGCCTTCTTTGTCTCTTTTGATCTTTGTTGGTTTAAAGTCTGTTTCATCAGAGACTAGGATTGCAACCCCTGCCTTTTTTTGTTTTCCATTTGCTTGGTAGATCTTCCTCCATCCTTTTATTTTGAGCCTATGTGTGTCTCTGCACGTGAGATGGGTTTCCTGAATACAGCACACTGATGGGTCTTGACTCTTTATCCAATTTGCCAGTCTGTGTCTTTTAATTAGAGCATTTAGCCCATTTACATTTAAGGTTAATATTGTTATGTGTGAATTTGATCCTGTCATTATGATGTTAGCTGGTTATTTTGCTCATTAGTTGATGCAGTTTCTTCCTAGTCTTGATGGTCTTTACATTTTGGCATGATTTTGCAGCGGCTGGTACTGGTTGTTCCTTTCCATGTTTAGTGCTTCCTTCAGGAGCTCTTTTAGGGCAGGCCTGGTGGTGACAAAATCTCTCAGCAGTTGCTTGTCTGTAAAGTATTTTATTTCTCCTTTACTTATGAAGCTTAGTTTGGCTGGATATGAAGTTCTGGGTTGAAAATTCTTTGTTTAAGAATGTTGAATATTGGCCCCCATTCTCTTCTGGCTTGTAGGGTTTCTGCTGAGAGATCTGCTGTTAGTCTGATGGGCTTCCCTTTGTGGGTAACCCGACCTTTCTCTCTGGCTGCCCTTAACATTTTTTCCTTCATTTCAACTTTGGTGAATCTGACAATTATGTGTCTTGGAGTTGCTCTTCTTGAGGAGTATCTTTGTGGCGTTCTCTGTATTTCCTGAATCTGAACGTTGGCCTGCCTTGCTAGATTGTGGAAGTTCTCCTGGATAATATCCTGCAGAGTGTTTTCCAACTTGGTTCCATTCTCCCCATCACTTTCAGGTACACCAATCAGACGTAGCTTTGGTCTTTTCACATAGTCCCATATTTCTTAGAGGCTTTGCTCATTTCTTTTTATCCTTTTTTCTCTAAACTTCCCTTCTCACTTCACTTCATTCATTTCATCTTCCATTGCTGATACCCTTTCTTCCAGTTGATCGCATCGGCTCCTGAGGCTTCTGCATTCTTCACGTAGTTCTCGAGCCTTGGTTTTCAGCTCCATCAGCTCCTTTAAGCACTTCTCTGTATTGGTTATTCTAGTTATACATTCTTCTAAATTTTTTTCAAAGTTTTCAACTTCTTTGCCTTTGGTTTGAATGTCCTCCCGTAGCTCAGAGTAATTTGATCGTCTGAAGCCTTCTTCTCTCAGCTCGTCAGTCATTCTCCATCCAGCTTTGTTCCGTTGCTGGTGAGGAACTGCGTTCCTTTGGAGGAGGAGAGGTGCTCTGGTTTTTAGAGTTTCCAGTTTTTCTGTTCTGTTTTTTCCCCATCTTTGTGGTTTTATCTACTTTTGGTCTTTGATGATGGTGATGTACAGATGGGTTTTTGGTGTGGATGTCCTTTCTGTTTGTTAGTTTTCCTTCTAACAGACAGGACCCTCAGCTGCAGGTCTGTTGGAATACCCTGCCGTGTGAGGTGTCAGTGTGCCCCTGCTGGGGGGTGCCTCCCAGTTAGGCTGCTCGGGGGTCAGGGGTCAGGGACCCACCTGAGGAGGCAGTCTGCCCGTTCTCAGATCTCCAGCTGCCTGCTGGGAGAACCACTGCTCTCTTCAAACCTGTCAGACGGACATTTAAGTCTGCAAAGGTTACTGCTGTCTTTTTGTTTGTCTGTGCCCTGCCCCCAGAGGTGGAGCCTACAGAGGCAGGCAGGCCTCCTGGAGCTGTGGTGGGCTCCACCCAGTTGGAGCTTCCTGGCTGCTTTGTTTACCTAAGCAAGCCTGGGCAATGGCGGGCCCCCCTCCCCCAGCCTCACTGCCGCCTTACAGTTTGATCTCAGACTGCTGTGCTCGCAATCAGCGAGACTCTGTGGGTGTAGGACCCTCCGAGTCAGGAGCCGGATATAATCTCGTGGTGCGCCGTTTTTTAAGCCCGTCGGAAAAGCGCAGTATTCGGGTGGGAGTGACCCGATTTTCCAGGTGCCGTCCATCACCCCTTTCTTTGACTCGGAAAGGGAACTCCCTGACCCCTTGCGCTTCCCAAGTGAGGCAATGCCTCGCCTTGCTTCGGCTCGCGCACGGTGCACGCACCCACTGGCCTGCGCCCACTGTCTGGCACTCCCTAGTGAGATGAACCCGGTACCTCAGATGGAAACGCAGAAATCAACCCTCTTCTGCGTCGCTCACGCTGGGAGCTGTAGACCGGAGCTGTTCCTATTCGGCCATCTTGGCTCCTTCCCCCAGAAAGTGAGTTTTTCATCATTTAAAACTTTGATTTTTAAACATAGGCTTACAGGAAGAAAATAATTTGTTTGAAACAAAAGATAGATTTCTGTTTTCTGGCATAAAACTTTTGCAATTATGACAAAGAAGGTAGGTCACATCTTAAAAACTTTTGAAACTATTTTACTCCGTTAACTTACATAGGAATTTTTCTTTTCATCAATGTGCTATAGAAGTGTTATTTGATTCAAATATGAAATTGCATTGCTTCTTAGCACCGCTATCATGCGTCACTTAAAATGTGTCTCAAACTTGTAATATCTTTTTAAAATTTTTATCTTGCAGGTAGCTGTGGCATTAATTTAAAATGATGTGCTATTTGTGCACAGCAGTTTTGATACTCAGATAATTTCTCTACCTAAAGGAGCTTCTAAGTTGTTGGCATAAAATTGTGTGTGTTTCAGTGGCATGGGAGGTTTTATTTTATGAAGGTTCACAAGAAATTCAAACCCAGTAAGTTGTACTACAAGCATATGGAAAATTAAGATAGAAACATATTTATTATATTTTCTTTGGGAGGAAACAGGTAGACACAGTTATACTTTTCCATTTTTCAACATACATTAGGTTGCTGCATCATTATTATTTATAATATGAAAATTGTTTGCCACATATTTAAAATTTACATTATCTAAAATAAGAAAACATTATACTAAACCTTACATTAAAAATGTAGAGGGGATAAAGATTTAAATGTATGGAGATGGCTACACCCAGATAAAGAATAATGACAAACAACTGAAATATGGGATTTCATCTTGAATGAATGTTTTGCTTAAATATTGAAAAGATTAATTTCTACCGTTCATTAGTTTTATTGACGATTTCATGTCAGTGTAAAGATCTTCCAAGAACTTCAGATGTTGTTTTCTTTTTAAAGCGCCTGAACTAGACTCTTTTTGGAGACCATGCCTGTTGGTGTTCACGACTTTGCATAGTCCCCTTCCACATTGATTCTGGACTTGCCATGAGATATAAGTATGATCCAAACACACCGGATAAAAACACACATATTGGGACATGCTGTGTTCTTTTAAAATTCTCATACTTAATATCCAGACAGTATATAAAGTAACACAAGATAGATACATGAAGATGCTTCATGGAGAGAGAGAGAGAGAGAGAATGACAGAGACAGAGAGAATGACAGAGAGAGAGATTATGAGGGAGAGATAAATTCTAGACTTCCAGCTCAAAGGGCCTATTTTAAAAAGAAGGAACCATTTCCATTTTGTTCATTCTTTGTCACAATTATATGGTGTAGTCTCTGTAAGAAAGAATGCATGCATTATTAAAACAATGGACACATTCAAAGCAGAAAAATAGACTATAACTGGATTTTTGCTTTATATTCATAAGGAAATAAAGAATAAAGGATAATTGTCTTATAACCTATTTTTTGAAACAAAGAAATAAAAATTAACCAAAGACTTGACTTTATACTCTGAAGCTTGTGCAGACTCCAGAAGTTCTATTATAGTTACCCTTAACAATTAGACTCCAAAGATGAGTTGGTGTATACTTGGTGGTCCCTGGAAAAATCATTCCTACAACCCTCAGGATGTGTGTCTCAGGAAATGAGGAAGATAGTTAATTCAAAATATGAATATGGTTCAGAAAGGGTACTTGAGACTTTATAAATAAACTTATTCCCACATGGAGCTGATTTCAAATTACAGGTTGAGTCATAAAACATTTTGTTTCTTTGACTATAAAAAATTGTTAAACTGCCTTTGAAAGTTGCTGTACCATTTTGTATTTCCACCAGCAATGAATGAGAGCGCCTGTTGCTTCACATCTTTGCCAGCATTTGGTAGTGTCAGTGTTTTGGCCATTCTAATGGGCATGTAGTGGTATCTCATTGTTATTTTAATTTTCAAATTCTTAATAATATATGATGTTAAGCTTCTTTTAATATATTATGTATTTTTTTCAGGAAAATAAAATGAAGTCCTAGTATTTTGGTTAAGTCAATTTATATAACACAAATGCAGGTAAAAAATAGCAGTAGCATAAAAAATAATAAAGTGGTATGCGAAAGGAAAGTGGAATTGGGCCATGACCCCATTTGAAAATGTTCATACTGTTCTCACCACAATCTTTATGGGCCACTTGTAAGTAGGAGGTTAAAATATTGAGTGCCATTTGTTGATATGCAGCAAAAGGTGAGCTGTTTGCAATTGGTGATAACATCTAAAAAGTTTGATATAATCATAATCTAGAATATGATTTATGAAGGTTATTTATGGATGAGTTGTCAAAATAAAAACAACTTGAAAGAAGTAACATATAAGACACGCACACCCCTCTGTCTTTCTATCTCTTAAAGTTAATTTTCCAAGATAACAGAACATTAAAATGCTGCGACCTTTTAACACTTTGTTTTCCTAAATAGTTAAGTATGAGATAAAGCATGGTGACAGTGTCTAACAAATGATTAATTTGTGTCCCACTCCTTCCCTGGAGATGTTAGAAAACATAAAAATAAGTTCTCTCTCCCTCATTCCGTTCAAGCATAAATCTTTTAGTTAATAATTGCAAACTTGGTTTGGGGGTTCATTTTGAGTAAATCTCTCTCACACTAAATTCTCTTATCTGTTTTCCCCCCTTCACTCCTCTTTACCTATTTTATATTTTCTTTCCCAAGAGGAGCATGAAGAATTAACTGAAAAATAGTAGCTTAAAATTCATTTGTAGACCTTCAGTTTAAACAGGATGAAGTATTCACACTTTGATTCATCCCCTCTGCTTCAATCACAGAAGTGAGCTTGCCATGTAGGGAAAGAATGTAAAGTAGTGAGAGAGATGTGTCTTCAGGCTTATGGACTGTTGGGAAGCAGTCAGAAGCAATCTGAGAATTTGTCAAGGGATGAAAATTTGCCCCACAGAAGGTGAAGTACTGGAGCTGATCCCACTGCTACAAATCATGTGTTGGGATAGATCTAAACACTGCCTGAGGATTTGATATCTGTAAAGCTGCGGATCTAAGAAAGGAAGTGTACACAGAATAGTCATCAGAGATGAAATGTTTCCCTCATGTCTCAGATTTGATTTGGCAATTTATTCTTGTTGTTGCTATTGTTATTGTTCCAAAAGCTTGTAAGTACACATATATGTCTTGGATTTGGACTGATGTCCAGTAGTTTGGCAGAAGAAAAGAACAAAATAATTTGCTAGTTGGAGGGTAGAAAGAAAATAGAGATAGAGATGAAAAGAGAGATAGGGAGAGAGAGAATCAAAAGAAATCTACATCTTAAATTTTCAAAATTAGTGATGAATATAAATGCTATGAAGAACTACCCATAAAATCAAGAGTTTTATGATAAACTTTTTCAAGATGAAATTAAAATAATAGAACAGTTTTATAAAGATGACAAAGTAAGTTTATTTAGAAAATTCAAAAAGCTAAAAATATAACATATTGTAAAAAGTGTTTTAGTTTTCTGTGGATGCATATTAAATTGCCATGTTTTAGTGGCTTAAAACACTTGATTATTGTCTCAGATTCTGCAGGACAGAAATTTAGGTATTTTTCAATTGGGTTCTTGATTGTTTCAGATGGCTGCCATCATTATGTTAGATGGGCTGGGCTCTTCTCTAGAGGCTTAATAGGAAAAAAATCTCTTTCCCAGCCCATTTGGTTGATGGCACATTCAGTTTTTTGGTGGCTTTAGGATCATAGTCCCTATTTTCTTGTTCGTTGTCAGCTGAGTACTGCTTTCAGCTTTTAAAAGTCATCCTCAGATCCTTGCAAATTGGCTTCCACTATAAGCAGTTCACAGCATGACTGCTTCTTCAAGGCCAGCAGGAGACTCCAGGTTCAAATCTCAAACTCTAGGGAAGGCCTGGACCCTGTTTTATAGAGCTCACATGATTAGGTCTGACCCATGACAGTCTCTCTTTTGATGAACTTAAATTAACTGATTATGAACTATAATTACATATGCAAAATCTCTTTACATTTGCCATATAATGTAACTTCAGCACAGGAGTGAAATCCCATCATAGTCATGAGTCCTAACAAGAAGAGGGGATTATTCAGGTGTGCATACAGTGTGGTGGAGATTTTAGGAACCGTCTTAGAATTTTACCAACCAATCAGCTTTAACTAAAAGTCCAGCATATACTATTTGGCCTAAAAATCTTTTATGTGTCTTTCAAGTTTGATTTTAAATTAGCACATTTACTAAAAATGAGGGCAGATATAAGAGAATTAGACCTTTCATGCATGATATCTTAACTGAAACTATAATAAGATGTGTAAAATCAAAGACCTGCATAAGGTATAAAATCTATAGCTTCTCCAGTGTAAAATCTAATGTGTCATATTGCCTCAAATGTTTGCAGTATACTAACAAAAACATCAAAGTTATAAGCTGAAACCTCAGGAGAATCAGATAAATCCCTTCCAAGTTATGAGCTGCATTAGGATCCCAAAGCTGCCATAACTAAGTGCCACACACTGGGTAGCTTAGAACAACAGAAATTTATTGTCTCACAGTTCTGGACAACGGAAGTCTAAAATCAATGTGTCTGCAAGACTGTGCTCCCTCTGAAACCTGTAGGATAACACTTTTTCATTGTCCTTTTCTAGGTTCTGGTGGTGGGTTGCCAAATTTTAGCATTCTTTGGCTTGTAAGTGAGTCACTCCAGTCACACAGCTGTCTTCTTCCTGTGTGTCTTTACATCATCGTCCCTATGTGCATGTTTGTCTCTGTGTCCAAATTCCTCCTTTTTATAAGGGCACTAGTCATACTGGATTAGGATCCATTCTAGTGACTTCATTTTAACTTGATAATCTCTGTAAAGACTTTATTTCAAAATGCAGCCAAATTCTGAAGCATTGAGGGCCAGAACATCGATGTATCTTTTTTGGGAGACAAAACTCAACCCATATAATGATCATCTTTAATCTTAGCTATTTAGGTACTGCAAATGTTCACTGAGTTTATATGCTGTGTCCATGTCCCTTCCTCTAGCATGGTGTCCCAGTTCTCAGGTGAAACATAATCTTGTCACATCAACTTTACTCTTAAATATCTCTCAATCCTTAACACTTTTTTCACTCCTACTACTATGTCTACACTAAACTTCTATCATCTCTAACTTACACTATTAAATTGTAACTGGTCTTACATCCACTCTTGCCCTCATACAATCTTTTCTTTTTTCCCCACTGCTATCAGAAGCGTCCTTCAAACAAGTCACATCAACTTACCCACTTGTTCAAAACTCTTCTAAGACTCCCATTGTTCTAAGGCTACAGAACAAAGTCTTATCTTTTCTAGTAAGACAAAGTGAATTGGCTCCTGCCTACCTGCCTCCTCGGTCATATTCTACTGAACATAGTCATATTCTTGCTCTCTCTTCATCAGCTACTGAGGCCTTCTCATAATATGCTGGGTGTACAGTCTACCACAGAGTCATTGTATGTATTGTTTATTTCCCAGGAATGATGTTCTCAACTTCTCCTTCTTCCTTAAATTGGCGAACTTTGATTAATCCTTCCAATCACGTCTCTAACCTCACTTCCTCAGAAAAACTTTCCCTGACCTTCCACAAAAATATCTTCCTTTCCTTCTGAGTTTTTCTTAGTTAGGAAATTATACCTTAATTGATGTGATTATTTGAAACATATTCTTTGTTCCACGAAATTGTGTACTTTATGAGATCAAAGACTGTGCCCTTATTTTCTGCCATAGGCATAGTGTTTATCAATTAGTAAATATACGTATTTGTTGGATGAACAAAGGATTTCACTCCATGACACTATTTGTGATCACAGTGTGGGCCAAGTTTAGGCACACAGCAGCAAGGAAAACAAAGTGCTGACCTGGATCAGTGCTTTCTGTCCTGGGCATTAGAAACCTGTGGTATACTAGAACTCTGGAGCAGTTCGCCTTGAGCTGAACTGATCAAGTCATTCCAGTTACATGCCTGAATGCCTTAGGACTATAGTGTTCAGGCAGAGGAAACTAGTCTGCAGGAGAGAGAAAGAAAGGAAGCAAGAAGGAGAAAAGGAAGGAAGGAATGAGCAATAGGCCTTTCAAAAGAAACAGAGATTCAGATGACATGGTCACCGAGAAGCAAAGAAAAGCTTCGGTTTCTAGTTTTTCTATTCCCAGCTCCCATGCCCTTAAGCTGTGTTTGCTGCATTTATGTTGTGCAAAATTCTCCTACTTGTGCATGCCATGAACTTCCAATTTAGAATAAATCTGTTTGAGTAGTCAAATATGCCTTCACTCCACCAGTTCATATTTTAATTTTAAATAAAAAATGACTGTAAAATAAAGCAAAGGAATAAATATAAGCAAATTATTTCAACTACAATAATATTAAGGACCTGGTGCCATATAGTCTTGTTGAATAAATATGTCTAGGATTATATTTTTATAACAAAGGACAGAGCAGAGCTCATTTAAGCATGATTCACAAAGGATTAGAATTTTTTTAAGGTTTAAGTTTGAATAAAGAAAACTGTATTTTTAATAAGTTCTTCCTCTCAGTATGGTTTAAAACTGCTCTGTAAATTTATTTTGAATGCTCTGAGATGCACATGATAATTCTTTAAAACTTTATATTTTTAGTGAAACATTATTTTGATTTTGGTGTTAATGATACTCAACTGTTTATCTCTCTCCAAATGTACCCAAAGAACCCTTCCATTGGCGTCTCCCACTGAGCACAAAATATGCTAATATAGTCATTAGTGTTTCTAATTTAAATCCATTAAGAAGGGGAAGATAATATTGAAGATGTTACCAATTTGCAAAATAACCTAATTTATATGCATTTTCTACTCTATTTCTCAACTCTAGCTATGTTGGCCGAGCAGTAAAATGAATTTAAAGTGTTCTCTCAAAATATCCTGAGACCATTTAAAGTAGAAAGACACTGGTGATTCAACTATTCTGTAGAGCTAAAAGAGGAAATGTTGGCAGTTTCCCACAAAATTAAAACATAAAAGATGCATACATACATACATGTATAGCATAATGCTCTCCTTCATAGGCTTTCTTAAATCACCATTCCAAGTTATTTATCTCCTAAAACCCTCCATTTGTACCATATTTATTTGCTTTATGTTCACTCCAGTGATGTTGTTGTTTAGATTACAAACTTTTTGTCAAATATATTTTTGAGAATGTTTAAAGTTGTTTTGAGAATGTTAAAGTCAGGTATTAATGGCATTTGAAAGATTTTACAATTTTCACTCATGTAGATAATAGGTAGACAGAAACTATACAGAAGAAACAAAGCAATATGCTCTAGAGATTGTGAATTTTTGGAAGCATTAATTCCAAAAAATAGAGTATGGCCTGTGACAGGCATTGATTTATCTATGTTATCGTTTTACACCAGGGGTATAGTCTCTGACCCCAAAAGCAATCTTTATGCTTTCTAGAACCAACAAGTTTAAAAATCTTGTTGTAAGCTCATTGCATTTCTGATTCTACCCTTAAAAATATGCTGAATGACCTTGGAGGAAATTGCTTATGTTCTCCAGTCTTATTTATTTTCTAGGAAAACAATATATGTTATTGTGACTAGATTATTTTAAAAATTGCCTGCATGTAGGTGAATGCAGTGGCATTTCATTTTGTTATTTATGATGCTGCCTCAATTTAGGATATGTATAGAAATTTTTTCTTTTTCCCAGATGAAAATGTATTATGATGTTTATGTGATGTTTGAATGAGACACAGCTTTATTTTGGATTTCAGTTTAACGTATGACTTATTCCCCTTCCAAAATAGACTGAAACCCACACCAGGAACGTCATGCAGCTTACCATAACATTGGAAACCATGCACCAATTTTCTGTTTCTGTTACAGACGTTTAATGCATATGGAAGATAGAATGCCTTTTATATAGCTTAGTTCTTCTTCCTTAATGCTTGCGAAATGTATAATTGACATGTGAGTCAATTTAAAAAATTGATGAAAAACATGAAAAAACAGTTTTTTTAAATAAGTAAATTGACCTGTGAAATGCAGAAAAAATATTTGAGAGTATAGAAAGATAGTTTTTGTCTTATTTTAGTCCTATCCTATGTAATGAAGCCACCTTATGTAGCACCTTGGTTCAGATTGGAAATGACTACCGAGGGGGTTCTGGGGAGAACCAAAAGAGGGAGAAGCTGCCAGGAATGCACTAAAGAGACAGGAGAGGGGAAGCCTGTTCATTTCATTCAGCATAGCATGATGCTCTCCTTACATAAAATGCCATTTCTTTTTCTTTTTCACCTATCTAAAGTCTTCCTCTGTAATTCCAGATCAAATCTCATCTTCTCCATAAAAATATGTCTGGATGCTTGGTATCCATATCCATATCTATATCCATATCCATATCATATGATATTGGTATCATCATAGCAATATTTACTTCTGACATGATATGCCAGGCATTTTTACAAGCATTTTCAAAATAATAATTTACTGAATTCTCACATCTAACCTAAAAGTTAGGTTTCCATTTTACAGATGAGGGTGTGGAGGTTTCTGGAAGGCAAGGATTTGACCTTTAGCTTCATAACTAGAAACTGTTAAAAATTGGGATTGGAATTCACAGAGCATCCAGAATGAGTACACTTAATTCATATGTTTACATTCCATCTTTTTCTTTGAAGTCTTAGGGCGCCTTTCTATTTTAAACTTCTATTCTTTTTTTATTTTATGCTGCTATTTATCTTTTTCATACAATTATCTGTACTTAAGGGTGTAGAGTGTAAATTTCTTGAATACAAGGACACAGAGAAGAATCCTGTAATGATACTGAAGGAGCTGCTAAGTTTCTGCTAGATTAATGAGACTGAAAAAAACCTCAGAACCTGTTGGGCATCTGGTCTCCTTCAGTACATTTCCATAATTTACAAGAAGTTTTTCAATCGTGGTGCTGTGGTCTTTTGGGGCTGGATAATTGTTTTGGGCTGTTGGCTGTATACATTGTTGGATATTTACTAGCATCTGGAGCATCTACATGCTAGGTGTCAGTAATGCTCTCTTCTCCCTTCCAGAATTCTGAGAACGTGTCTCCAGACTTTACAGTGTTACATGGGACACAAAATCAACCTTGGCTGAGAACCACTGCTTTTGACTTTTCTTGTCTATTATGTGAAAAAATTTTGCAGAATTGTAAAACTACACAAATTCTGCTTCTGTCACCATTTGACCAAGTTCAACTTTCCAGATAATGTACGTTCTGTCTCTTCATTCATTTTCATGGGAACTTGTGAGCCATTTCAGTACATCACTCAGGAGTCTCCCTAGACTTACTTCCTCTTAAAGCCAAACACAAACCATTTCTTCAACTTTTAAAAAGAGAATATTTCCATACCTTTCAACATCTTGCTTTCCTTCTTAAGTTGTCCAGATCATCCATGATTATTGTAAAATATGTAACTAAATCTAAAGTAGTTGTTGGACACCTGTTTTCTGTCATTGGAACATTTAAAGCCTGTGTCTGCAATAAAATGTTGCATTAAAATTATTCTTTTCACAGATCTTTTTTTAGGTTAAAAAAATTACTTTGTAAGATTAATATATGGATGTACAAATTAGTGATAAATATTTAAAATTGCTCCTGTAAGTGATAAGTTCAGTTGTTTCTACAGTAGTCCTCCATCTGTGGTTTTGCTTTCTGCAGTTTCAGTTACTCTCTGACCAAAAACGTTAAAGTGGGAAATTCCAGAAATAAACAACAAGTTTTAAATTGTATGCTGTTTTGAGTAGTGTGATGAAATCTCTAGCTGTCCTGCTTCATCCCACCAGGATGTGAATTATCCCCTTGTCTGGAGGAGCTATTCTGTATATCCTGCCCACCTGCTAGTTACTCTGTAGCCATCTTAGTTATCAGATTGACTGTCTCAGGATTGAAGTGCCTGTGTTCAAGTCACTCTCTTTTACTTAATAATTGTCTTAAGTGAAAGAATAGTGATGCTGGCAATTCAGATGTGCCAAAGAGAAGATGTACAGTGCTTCCTTTAAGTAAAATGGTGAAAGTTTCTGACTTAAGGAGAGAAAAAACCACATATGCTGACGTTTCTAAGATCTAAGGTAAGAACAAACCTTCTGTGTGAAATTATGAACAGCATATTGTCATAATTATTCTATGTTATTTTTTTAATCTCTTACTGTGCCTAATTTATAATGAAAATTATTCATATGTATGTATATATAGGCAAAAATGTAGTATATATAGGACTCAGTACTATCTGTGGTTTCAGACATCAACTGGGAGTCTTGGAACACATCCCCTACAGATAAGGGTGGACTACTGTATATTTTAATACTGTATCTTTTAAGGTATATATATATATATATATATATATTTTTTTTTTTTTTTTTTTTTTCCTGATGTATTCTTTCATTTCCAATGACCTGCACGGCACCTGGCAAGTAAAGTGCTGGTTTAAATTCCAGGCAGTGGCTGTCTGGAATTTTGAAATGACTTTATAAGTTTAGTAATTTCTACGAGATCTAAAATTAAAAAGCAGATATAGGATGTGAGTCTCCATTAATTAAAAACCCATGGTAGCTGGATTATTTGGATGACGTCTTCATCAGTTCAACAGGCGATAATGTAATGGGCCATGTATTAGTTTTTTCACCCAAAATAACTCTAGTAGCTCCTCTGCCTTTTGAAAGGGGAAGGAAGTGTGGGAAGTACTGTGGCTTGTGGTTTCAATGCCAGCTTAGCTACAGGAAAATAGAACACCAGTTAGAGTTCTTTGACTTTTTACTCAAGTCCTTGACTCCTGGATGGTACCTCAGTACGAACCTGGGGCCTGGGGGACCTCACCACCCTGAAGAGAAGGACACAGACCTGACTGGCTTTGAGACTGGTTGATTGTAGAGCCCCAGGGCCTTGAGCAAACATAAGTAGCAGCCAGGGAGTGGTTACAGCAGGCCTTGGTGGGAACTTAGTGTTGTACTGACTGTAGGTCTGACCCGGCACAATCGTAGTGGTGATGGTGGCCACAGTGGTGCTTGTGTCTCTCCACCCCAGCCTTTAGGAGGCTCAGAACAGAGAAAGTGAGAGAGAGAGACTATATATATTTTGAAAAAGAAAGGGAAGAGAAAAAGGGTTTCTGCCTGGTAATCTGGAGAATTCTCTCAGATCATGTCCAAGACCCTCAAGGCAAGACCTCTATGAGTCTGCAAAAATCACAGCATTACTGGGCTTGGGGTGTCCCTTAAATAAAAACAGCTTAGATCTCAATACCAAGTCTTTGCAAATATCTGAAAAGCCTTTCCAAAAAGGACAGGTACAAATAAACCCAGAAAGGGAAGACTGTAATAAATACCTAACTCTTCAACGCACAGATATCAAAGAACATCTACAAGTATCAACACCATCCAGGAAAACAGGACCTAACCAAATGAACTGAATAAGGCACCAGGGACCAATCCTGGAAAAACAGAGATAGGTGAACTTTCAGACAGAGAACTCAAAATAGCTGGTTGAAGAAACACAAATAAATTCAAGATAACACAGACAAGGAATTCAGAATTCTATCACATGAATTATTTATGGGTTCTAAAAATCAAAATAATTGAACTCATGGATGTAGAGAGTAGAAGGATGGTTATCAGAGGCTGGGAAGAGTAATGGGGCCTGGGAGAAGGATTATTAATAGGTTAAAAATAGATGAATGAATAAGTTCTACCATTTGATAGCACAAAAGGGTGAGTATAGTCAATAATAACTGTACATTTTAACATAACTTAAAGAGTGTAATTGAATTGCTTGAAACTCAATACATAAATGCTTAAGGGGGATGGATATCCCATTCTAACGATGTGCCTATTTCACGTTGCATGCTTATGTCAAAACATCTCATGTACCCCAGAACTATATACAGCTATTATGTACCCATAAAAATAAAAAATATAAAAAGAAAATGTCCTTCAATTTAGGATATTAGTCTTTGAAATTTTATTCACAAATTGACCCAGTTCCTTTTCCTCTCTTCTTTGAAGTTGTCTTTTAAAGTATTCTACCTCATAGACTAGTATTATTTTGTATTTTATCTTACCTCTTTTGTTTTAGTTTTGCCCATGAGTAGTTGTTCTCAAATTTATCTTCCAAACCTTCTGGTGAAAAGTAAATTATTTTAATCATATTGTGAGTTTGCCAAACTCTATTTTTGTTCTTGCTGCTACTTGAATGAAATCCACTTTAGTCAGCTACATTAATAGCCACTGTCTCTCTATTTTTCAGTTTTCAGAATTGTGTTGCTGCTTTTTTCTTTCCTGTTCTCTTTACTGTTAAGAGTTAGCCAATTTAAATCTTATTTTTAAAGACAGACTTTACTTTCAAAGCAGCTGTATGGTCACAGAATAATTGATTAGAAGGTTCACAGATTCTCTATATACCCGCTGTACCCATATATGCAAGCTTCCCCTACTACCAACATCTCACATCACAGTGGTACATTTTTTACAATTGATGAACCGACATTGACAAATCTTAATTATCTGAAGTCCATAGTTCATATTAAGTTTCATGCTTGATGTACATTCTACATGTTTTGACAAATGTATAATGACATGTATATATCATTACAATTTCATACAGAATACTTTCACTGTCCCCAAATCCTGTGCTCCACTCACTTATCTTCCCCTTCCCTCTAACTGCTGGAAATCATTGCTTTTTAAATTATCTCTATAGTTTTGCCTTTTCTAGAATGTCATATAGTTGGAATTATGCAGTATGTCATCTTTTCAGATCAGCTTCTTTCACTTAGTAATATTTATTCAAGTTTCCCTCATGTCTTTTCATGGCTTGATTGTTCCTATCTTTTTTTTTTTTTTTTTTTTTTTTGAGACGAAGTCTCGCTCTTGTCCCCAGGCTGGAGTGCAATGGCACAATCTCGGCTCACTGCAACCTCCGCCTCCTGGGTTCAAGTGATTCTCCTGCCTCAGCCTCCTGAGTAGCTGGGATTACAGGCGCCTGCCACAACGCCTGGCTAATGTTTGTATTTTTAGTAGAGATGGGGTTTTATCATGTTGGCCAGGCTGATCTCGAACTCTTGACCTCAGGTGATCCGCCCCCCCCTTGGCCTCCCAAAGTGCCAAAGTGCTGTGATTACAGGCCTGAGCCACCACGCCCAGCTGCTCGTATCTTTTTAATACTGAATAATCTTCTATTGTCTGGATGTACCACAAGTTTTTAGAAATCCATTCCACTACTGAGGAACATCTTGATTACTTCCAAGTTTTGGCAGTTATGAATAAAGCTGTAATAAACACTCATATGGTGATTTCTGTGTGGAAAAAAAGTTTTATACCAAAGGTCAACTAGATTTTTGTTTATCCTCTATATTATATTCTAGGAGATTTACAGTTTTGCGCTTTACATTTAGGTAAATAATTCATTTTGAGTTAATTTTTGTGAAAGATAAAAGACCTGTACCTAGATTTATTAATTTTTGCATGCAGATGGTTTCATTGGTCTGTTTTCATGCTGCTGATAAAGACATACCTGAGACTGGGAAATTTACAGAAGAAAGAAGTTTAGTGGACTTACACTTTCACATTGGTTGGGGAGGCCTCACAATCATGGCAGAAGGCAAGAAGGAGCAAGTCACATCTTACATGGATGTCAGCAGGCAAAAAGAGAGCTTATGCAGGAAAACTCCCCCTTATGAAACCATCAGATTTCATGAGACTCATTCACTATCATGAGAACAGCATGGGAAACACCCATGCCCATGATTCAATGACCTCCCACTGGGTCCCTCCCACAACACATAGAAATTCAGATGAAATTTGAGGGGGGACACAGCCAAACCATATCATTCCACCCCTGGCCCTTCCTAAATCACATGTTCTCACATTTCAAAACCAATCATGCCTCCCTAACAGTCCCCTGAAATCTTTACTCAGTTCAGCATTAACTCAAAAGTCCACAGTCCAGAGTCTCATCTGAGATAAGGCAAGTCCCTTCCACCTATGAGCCTGCAAAATCAAAAGCAGGTTAGTTACTTCCTAGATACAATGGGTGTACAGGCATTTGGTAAATACAACCATTCTAAATTGGAAAAATTGGCCAAAACAAAGGGGCTACAGGCCCCATGCAATTCCAAAATCTGTGCAGTCAAATCTTAAAACTCCAAAAATGATCTCCTTTGACTCCATGTCTCATATCCAAGTCACACTGATACAAGAGGTGGACTTACACGACCTTAGGCAGCTCTGCCCCTGTGGCTTTGCAGGGTATAACCCCCCTCCTGGCTGCCTTCACAAGCTGGCGTTGAGTGTCTACAGCTTTTCCAGGCACACGTGGCAAGCTGGCGGTGGATCTACCATTCTGGGGTCAGGAGTATGGTGGTCCTCTTCTCACAGCTCATACTAGGCAGTGCCCCAGAAGAGAATCTGTGTGCGGACTCTGACCCCACATCTCCCTTCTGCACTGCCCTAGCAGAGGTTCTCCATGAGGGCCCTGCCCCTGCAGCAAACTTCTGCCTGGGCATCCACGTATTTCCATACATCTTCTGAAATATAGGCTGAGGTTCCATTGTCAGGCTGCAAATTTTAAAACTTTTATGCTCTGTTTCCCTTTTAAAACTGAATGCCTTTAATAGCATCCAGGTCACATCTTGAATGCTTTACTGCTTAGAAATTTCTTCTGCCAGATACCATAAATCATCTCTCTTAAGCTCAAAGTTCCACAAATCTCTAGGGCAGGGGCAAAATGCTGCTAGTCTCTTTGCTAAAACATAACAGTATCTTTGATTAAGTTCCCAACAAGTTCCTTATCTCCATCTGAGACCACCTGAGCCTGGATTTCATTGTCCATATAATTATCAGCATTTTTGTCAAATCCATTAATGAGTCTAGGGAGTTCCAAATCTTCCCACATTTTCCTGTCTTCTTCTGAGCCCTCCAAACTCTTCCAAGTTCTATCTGTTACCCCATTCCAAAGTTGCTTCCACATTTTAATGTGTCTTTTCAGCAGCACCCCACTCTACTGGTACCAATTTACTGCATTAGTTCGTTTTCACACTGCTGATAAAGACATGCCTGAGACTGGGCAATTTACAAAAGAAAGAGGTTTAATGGACTTTCAGTTCCACATGGCTGGGGAGGTCTCACAATCATGGCAGAAGGTGAAAGGCACGTCTCACATGGTGGCAGACAAGAGAAGAGATCTTGTGGAGGGAAACTCACCTTTATAAAACCATCAGATCTGGTGAGACTTTTTCACTATCATGAGAATAGCACAGTAAAGACCCACTCCCGTGATTCACTTTCTTCCCACTGGGTCCCTTCTACAACACGTGGGGATTGTGGGAGTTACAATTCAAGATGAGATTTGGGTGAGGACACAGCCAAACCATATCAACACAACTTGTTTAAACAATTATATTTTCTCCATTGCATTGCTTCTGCCTTTTAAAAAAAGTCATTTGACTATATTTAAGTGGGTATATTTCTGGACTCTCTGTTCTACTTCATTGACCTATTTGTCTATTTTATTTTATTTTGTATCAACAATACAGTGTATTGATAGTAGCTTTAAAGTAAGTCTGAAGGTGAGTAGTGTCAGTCTTCTGACTTCGATTTCCTTCAATATTATGTTGGCTATTCTGGGTCTTTAGTCTCTCAATGTAAACATTATTGGTTTGTCAATATCCACAAAACAATTAGCTAGAATTTTGATTGGGATTCCATGGAATTTATAAATGAAATTGGGAAAGACTAACATGTTGACAGTATTGAAGCTTCCTATTTATGAACTAGAATGTCTCTCCATTTTTTAGTTTCTATTTAATTTTTTTCATGAGAGTTTCATTGTTTTCTTCATATAGATATTTAGATCTTGTATATATTTTGTTAGATTTTTAACTAAATATTTTCCATTTCAAATTCCATTTGTTCATTACTGGTAGTTAGGAAAGTGATTGACTTTTGTATATTAACTTCGTATCCTGAAACTTTGCTATAATTGCTTACTAGTTCCAGTTTTTTGCTATAAAAAGCTTACTAGTTTTCTTTTCTTTTTGGTCAGTTCTTTCAGATTTTCTAAATAGACATTTATGCCATCTGAGAACAATGACAATTTAATTGTTTTCTTCTCAATCTATATATCATATATTTTATTTTCTCATCTTATTTTACTAGCTAGAGCTTCCACGACAATGTTGAAAAGGAGTGGTAAGAGGACATTCTTATGTTTTCCTGGTCTTAATAGAAAAGTTTTCAGTTTTTCATCATTAAGTAGGATATTTGCTGAGGTTTTCAATAGATATTCTTCATAAAGTTGAGAAAGTTCTCCTCTATTTGTACTTTTCTGAGAGTTTTTATCATAAATGGCTGCTGGGTTGTATCAGATGCTTTTCCTGTATCTACTGATATGAACATGTGCCTTTTCTTCTTTAGCTTGTTGATGTGATATGTTACATTACTTTCTTTTTGAACCTTGAACCAGTCTTGCATTGCTGGGACAAATACCAATTGGTTGTGGTATATAATTCTTTTAATGCATTGCTGAATTCAGTTTTCTAATATTTTGTTGAGGATTTTTTTATCTGTGTTCATGAGAGACATTGTTCCGTAGTTTTCTTTTTTTATAATATCTTTCTTTGGTTTTGGTATTAGGGCAATACTGAACTCATAGAATGAATTGGGAAGTACTTCCCCTGTGTCTATCTTCTGGAAGAGATTGTAAAGGGTTGGTATAATTTCTTACTTAAATACATGGTAGAATTCACCACTGAATACATTTAGGTCAATTAAACCATTATTGTAAATCCATTTATTATACTTTTATAGAATTTATGGGAGTGATATATTAAAAACATTTGGTCTGCCATGTCTACAGAGAAATACAACAATTATGAAATAATTGATATAATAAGAACCATTTTTGCAGGAGATTTTCATTTTGACAATGGGAAAAACTAGAAGGAAAAGAGACAGGTGATTTGGAAATAAGATAAGAGGTTTGCTAAGTCTCCAGATGACAGATCATAAAAAATCTGAATCAAGGGGAAATTGTAGAGAGAATCAGGTACTCACTGTGTTTCCTAATCCAAGAAAGGATAAAGATTTAAAAATGTTTAGCCAACCATACATTTGATTCATATAATAGACTGCTGTTTTTAACATCCAATTCTTATTGGAGTTTATGACTTTTAAATTGAATACATGCCAAAGATACAATAATAAGATTTTGTTAGGTGATTTTGAGAGCAGTGGAGATTGGCATAGACTAAGTATCAGAATAGAAATTGAAAATATGGTTACCACTGCAGGATAACTTTGGCTGATATTCTAGTTGTTAATTACATGTGAGCAACTGCATAAAAATTTCCAGAGATGGCAGAGAGTGACTTTGAATGTGACTAGAAATTATTATATGAATAAGTAGGGTTAGAAACCCTTTTTGACAGGATTATAGCTACTACCATTAACCTATTTTTACCTCCAGCGAAAAGAAGCCTTGGAAAAACTTAGGCACATCTCATTTATTAGGTTTATTATAATCATATTGTCCCCTTTGTAATGAACTTCAAATCCCCTTTGAAAATACTCTGACATAAATATTTTATATAACTTACTATTCAGATTGAGTAAATTGAGTCATATAGTTAAATATTTTCAGGTTAGAGAAAAATGGGAGGTCTTATCTGATAATGTTAATGATGTACTGATCTCAGGGATATATTTTATTGTAAAAGGTCAAATGAGGAATGCAGAATAGAATTTTCTAATATTTGATAGCATGGTAGTATTTCAAATTGTAGATTAAATATTTAACAGGTAAACTAATTGAGAAGAAAAGTGTCATGGAAAGACTATAAGGTATATTTAGAAATTAAAGATACTACACTATAGAAGAGTTAATACTCAAAATACATGTATTTTTTACACTACTTGATTCAAGATTAACATAAATTTATTGTAGTCAAGGAAATGTAGTATTAGTAAAAGGATAAACACATTGATAGATTGAATATGAGAGAGAAAATTAGAAATACAACCAACAACAACATCATTTTCCACAAATGGCACTGAGACAATTAGATATCCACATGCAAAAAAGAACTTCAATTCATACCTTGAACTAAATTTGAAACTAAATTGAAATGAATCATAGGCATCAATTTAAAACCTAAAACTGTAAAACTTCCAGAAAATATAAATATTCATAAATTTTAGTTTCTTTGGCCACAAAAAGCATAATTCATAAAAGAAAAAACTAATACAATAGAGGTCATCAAAGTTTAAAAATTCTGATTTTCAAAATACACTACTTTTTCCAAAGAAAAAGAAATGACAAGCCACAGACAGGTAGAAAATATTTGCAAAGTACAGAGGTGACAAAGGACTGATAACCAAGTTATGTAAAGAACTTTCAAATCTCATTACAAAGAAAACAAACAATCCAATTAAAGGGTGAATGTTTGTAACAGTATTTTACTGAAGAAGACATACAACTAGTAAATAAGAACATAAATGTCATAAGTCATTAAGGAAATAGAAATTAAAACTCCAATAGATAGTACCATGCACCTATTAGCATGGATCAAATAAATAAAAACTGACACTAATAAATGCTGTTGAAGATGAAGAATAACAGTACTCTCAGATTTTGCTGGTGGGAATACAAAATGTTACATCCATATTGCAAATCGGTTTGACAGAGACTTTCTTATAAACTTATAGATTACCATCCTACCCAGAAATCCTCTCCTAGGTACTTAACCGAGAGCAATGAGGACACATGTTCATGTAAAACCTGTATGCCAATATTTAGAGCTGCTCTCTTGATAATATCACATACTAGAAATAACATGAACTGGTGGATTGGTAAGCGATATGGTTTAGATTTGTGTCCCCGTCCAAATCTCAGGTTGAATGATAATACCCAGTGTTGGAGGTGGGGCCTGGTAGGAGGTGATTGTGTCATGGGGGCAGATCCCCCCTACCCCATTGCTGCTCTTGTGATAGTGAGTGCTCAGATCTGCTTGTTTAAAAGTGTGTAGCACATTCCCTGCCCTCTCTTCCTCCTGCTCTGCCCATGTAAGATGTGGCTGTTTCTCCTTCACTCTTTTGCCTGGCTCATTTCACTTAACATAATGATCTCCAGTTCCACCCATGTTGTTGCAAATGACAGGATATCATTTTTCTTATGGGTGAATAGTACTCCATTGTGTATATGTACCACATTTTATTTAACCATTTATCTGTTGATGGACACTTAGTTTGCTTCCAAATCTTGGCTATTGTGAATAGTGCCACAATAAACATGAGAGTGTAGATATTTATTCAATATACCATTTTTTTTTCTTTTGGATATATACCTAGGAGTAGAATTGCAGGATCGTATGATAGCTCAATTTTAGTTTTTTGAGGAACTGCTAAACTGTTCTCCATGGTGATTGCACTAATTTCCATCTCTAGCAAGAGTGTACAATGGTTCCCTTTTCTAAACATCCATCCTCTGCAGCATTTGTTATTGTCTGCCTTTTGAATAGAAGCCATTTCAACTGGGAAGTGATAGCTCATTGTACTTTTGATTTGCATTTCTCTGATGATCACTGGTGTTGAGCACCTTTTTGTATATCTCTTTGCCATTGAATGTCTTCTTTTGAGAAATGTCCATTCATATCTTTTGCACAGTTTAAAATTAAATTATATTTTCCCCATAGAGTTGTTTTAGGTCCTTATATATTCTCATTATTGAACCCTTGTCAAATGGATACTTTGTAAATGTTTTCTCCAACTCTGTGGGTTGTCTGTTCACATTGTTGATTGTTTCCTTCACTGTGCAGAAGCTTTTTAACTTGGTGTGATCCCGTTTGCCAATATTTGCTTTGGTTACCTGTGCTTGTGGGATATTACTCAAGAAATCTTTGCCCAGTTCAATATCCTGGAGATTTTCCCCAATATTTTCTTGTAGTAGTTTCATAGTTTTAAGTCTTAGACTTAATTAACTCTTTAATCCGTTTGTATTTGATTTTTGCATACGGCCAAAGATAGGGGTCGAATTTCGTTCTGCATATGGAGACTCAGGTTTCCCAATACCATTTATTGAAGACACTGTCCTTCCCCAATGCATGTTCTTGGCACTTTTGTTGAAAATGAGTTCGCTGTAAATGTATTGTTATGTTTCTGGGTGCTTTATTCTGTTCCATTGGTCTATGTGTCCGTTTTAATGTCAGTACCATGCTGTTTGGTTACTACTATACCTCTGTAGGAGAATTTGAAGTCATATAATGTCATTTCTCCAGTATTTTTTTCTTTTGCTCAGGAGATCTTTGACTGTACTGAATGTTTTGTGGTTCCATATAAGTTTCAGAATTGTTTTTTTCTATTTTTATGAAAAATGTAATTGATATTTTGATAGAGATTGCATTGAATCTGTAGATTGCTTTGGGTAGTATGAATATTTTGACATAATTGATACTTCCAATCCATGAACATGGAATATCTTTCAATTTTTTCTTGTCCCTTTCATTTTTTTTCATCAATGTGTAAATATTTTCATTACAGAGATATTTCACTTCTTTGGTTAAATTAATTCCTAGGTATTTTATTTTATTTGTAGCTATTGTAAATGGGATTATTTTCCTGATGTCTTGTTCCAATTGTTTGCTCTGTGGTTATAGAAATGCTACAGATTTTTGTATGTTTATTTTGTTTCCTGTAATTTTACTGAATTTGTTATCAGTTTGAACCATTTTTTTCAAATATAAGATAATGTTTTCTGTAAATAAGGATAATGTGACTTCTTTTATTTCAATTTTGATGCTCTTTATTTCTTTCTCTTGTCTGATTTCTCTAGGTAGGACTTCTAGTACTATGTTGAGTAACAGCAATGAAAGTGAGCAACCTAATGGTATTCCAAATCTTAGAGGAAAGGCTTTCAGTTTCTCACCATTCAGCATAATATTAGCTGTAGGTCTGTCATATATGGCTTTTAGTATGTTGATATATTATTTTGTTGTTTCTAAACCCAGCTTTGTGAGGGTTTTTATCATGAAGGGATGTTGAATTTCATCAAATGATTTTTCAGCATCAATTCAAATGATCATATGGTTTTTATCCTTCATTCTGCTGACACAATGTGTCACATTGAGTAATTTGCATACGTTGAAAAATCCTTCCATCTCTGGGATAAATCTCACTTAGTCGTGATGAATGATATTATTAATGTGTTGTTGATATAAATTGCTAGTATTTTGTCGAGGATTTTTGCATCAACGTTTATCAGAGATATTGGCCTGTAGTTTTCCTTTTTGATTTGTCTTTGTCTGGTTTTGGTATCAGGGTAATACTGGCCCCATAGAATGAGTTTGGAAGTATTCCCTCTGCCTTTATTTTTTGGAATAGTTTGAGTAGAATTGGTATTAACTCTTCTTTAAATGTTTGGTAGAATTCAGCAGTGAAGCCATTGGGTCCTGGGCTTTTCTTTTCTTGGAGACTTTTTAGTATGGCTTTGATCTTGTTACTTGCAATTGGTCTGTTCATGTTTTGGATTTCTTCATGGTTCACTTTTGGTAGTTTGTATGTGTCAGGTATTTATCCATTTCTTCCAGGTTTGCAATTGATTGACATGTAGTTGCTCATCATAGCCTCTAATGATCTTAGAATTTCTATGGTGTTAGTTGTAATGTCTCCTTTTCCATCTCTGATTTTATTTATTTGGATCTCCACTCTTTTTTTTTGTAGTTACTCTGGCTAAAGGTTTGTCAATTTTATCTTTTTTAAAAAACCCAACTTTTTATTTTTTTGATTTTTTGTATTGTTGTCTTTTTTCTATTTCATTGATTCTGCTCTGACCTTTATTATTTCTTTTCTTTGACTAACTTTGGGTTTGGTTTGGTCTTGCTTTTCTGTTTTTAAGATGCATCATTGGGTTGTTTATTTGAAATTTTTGTTCTTTTTTGATATAGGCACTTAGAGCTATAAAATTCCTTCTTATTGACACTTTTGATGTATCCAGTAGATTTTGGTATATTGTGTTTTCATTGTAATTTGTTTCAAGAAATTTTTCAATTTCCTTCTTTATTTATTCATTGATCTACTGGTCATTCTGGAACATATTCCTTAATTTCTATGTGTTTCTATAGTTTTCAAATTCTCTCAGGTTATTGATTTCTAACTTTATTATATTGTGGGCAGAGAAGATATTTGATAGTGTTTTTAAAATATTTTAATATTTTCTTTGTGGCCTAACATATGGTCTATTGTTGAGAATGATCCATGTGCTGAGGAAAATAATGTGTATTCTAAAGCCACTGGATGAAATGTTTCATAAATATATATTAGGTATGTTTGGTCTATAATGCGGATTAAGTCTGATGTTTCTTTGTTGATTTTCTGTCTGGAAAATCAGTCCAATGCTAAAAGTGGGGAGTTGGACTCTCTAGCTATCATTGTATTTCGGTACATCTCTAATAATATTTACTTCATATATCTTGGTCTTCTAGTGTTGAATGCACACATATTTATAATTTTTATATTCTCTTGAAGAATCAACACCTTTATCATTACATAATGACCTTCTTTGTATCTTCTTATAGTTTTATCTTGAAATCTATTTTGTCTGATATAAGTATACCTAATCCTGGTCTTTTTTGGTTTTCACTGGCATGGAATATTTTTTTTCCATCTCTTTATTTTCAGTGTATATATGTCTTTATAAGTAAAGTGTACTTCATGTAGGCAACAGATTATAGAGTTCTTGTTTTTTTAAATCTATTGAGCCACTCCTTGTCTTTTTATTGAAAAATTTAGTTTATTTACAATAAACATAATTATCATTAAGTAAGGACTAACTTCCGCCATTTTCTCATTTGTTTACTAGTGGTTTTGTGGTCTTCTGTTTCTTCTTTCCTTTCTTCCTGTCTTCCTTTTAATGAAGGTGTTTTACTCTGGTGGTATGATTTAATTTCTTACTTTTTGTTTGTTGTGTATCCATTGTGTGTTTTTTTATTTCAGGTTACCATGAGGCTTGCAAATAGTTTTCTATAACCCATTATTTTCAGCTGATAACAAACTTAACACTGCTTACATAAACACACAAACTAACAAGCAAATTAAAATCTAATAAACTCTACACTTTAACTTTGTTTCCACACTTTTAAACTTTTTGTTCTTCCTACTTACATCTTATTGTCTACATCTTGAAAAGTTATTGTAGTTATTAATTCTGATTGGTTCAAGTTTTATACTTTCTACTTAACAGCAGTTTACACACTAGAGTTATAGTGTTATTATGTTTTGTGTTTTCCTGTGCACTTACGATTACCAGTGAGTTTCTTACCTTAAGAGGATTTCTCATGGGAAATTAACATCTTTTTCCTACTGATTGAAGTACTTCTTTTAGCATATCCTGCAGGACAGGTCTGGTATTGTTGAAATTCTTCAGCTTTTGTTTGTGTGGGAAAGTATTTCTCCTTCACAATTGAAATGTATTTTCACAAAATATACTATTTTGGAGTAAAATATTTTTCTTTTCATCACTTTAAATATGTCATGCCACTCTCTCCTGGCTCGTAAGATTTCCACCAAAAAGTCTTCTGCCAGGCATATTGGAGCTCAATTGCATATTATTATTTTTCTTTTCTCTTGTTGCCTTCAGAATCCTTTCTTTATCCTTGACATTTTGGAGTGTGATTATTAAATACCTTGCAGTAGTCTTCTTTTGGTTATGTCACAGTGGTGTTCTATAACCTTCTTTTCCTTGGATATTTATATCTTTCTCTAAATTTGGAAATTTCTCTGTTATTATTCCCTTGAATAAACTTTTTATTATCCCTTTCTCTACCTCCTCTTTAAGGCCAATAACACTTAGTTTTGCCCTTTTAAGTATATTTTTTAGATCTTGTAGGTGTGTTTCATTTTTTAAAAATCTTTTTCATTTTGTCTCTTCTGAATGTATATTTTCAAATAGCCTGTTACTAATTCTTTCTTCTGTTTGATCAATTCTGCTGTTAAAAGTCTCTGATGAGCCTGGTGCAGAGACTCACACCTCTAATTCCAGCGACTCAGGAGGCTGAGGTAGGAGAATCACTTGAACCTGGGAGATGGAGGCTGCAGTGAGCTAAGATTATGCCACTGGACTCCAGCCTGAGCTGTAGAGTGAATGAGACTCTGTCTCAAAAACAAAAGAAAACAACTCCGATGCATTCTTCAGTAGGTCAATTGTATTTTCAACTCCAGAATTTCTTCTTGATTGTATTTAAATATTTTAATCTCTTTGTTAAATTTATCTGGTAGGATTTTGAGTTCTTTCTCTGCGTTGTGTTGAATTTCTTTGAGTTTCCTCAAAATAGCTATTTTAAATTCTGCGTAAAAGATCAATTATCTCTGTGTCTCTGAGATTTGCTCTTTGTACCTTATTTAGTTCATTTAGTGAATTCATGTTTTCCTGGATGTTCTTCATGCTTGTGGATGTTTGCTTGTGTCTGGTCTTTGAAGAGTTAGGTATTTATTGTAGTCATCACAGTCCAGGCTTTTTTGTATCCATCCTTCTTGGGAAGGTTTTCCAGATATTCAAAGGACTTGGGTATTGTGATCTAAGCTTTGGTCACTGAAGCTGTATCTAAATTAGGATGTACCCAGAGCTAAGTAATGCTGTAGTTCTTGCATACTTGTAGATGTACTGCATTGGTAATCTTGGATAAGCGTCGCTAGAATGCTCTGGATTACAGGCAGAAACTCCTATTCTCTTCCTTTACTTTCTCCCAAACAAATTGAATCTTCCTCTCTCTCTATGCTGAGTTGTTTGGAGCTATGAGAGGGGTAACACATGCACACCTTTGGCCACCACTACTAGGACTGCACTGGGTCAGACCTGCGGCCAGGTCAGCATTGAATCTCGCCCAAAGCCCATTGTAACCACCACTTGGCCACCGCCTATGTTTGCCTAATGACCTAGGGCTCTACAATCAGCAGGTGGCAACACCAGCCAGTCTTGTGTCCTTCCCTTTATCATGGTGAGCACTCCCTGGTCCTGGGTTTGTTCAGAGATGCTATCTTGGAGCTAGAGCTGGAGTCAGAAACCTCAGAAATCTACTTGGTGTTCTATTCTACTGTGGCTAAACTGGCACCAAAATCACAAGACAAAGTCTTTCCCAATCTATCTTCCCTTTTCTCCAGGCAGAGGAGTTTTCCCCCATGTTCACTACCACCACAGGCCCGTGGGGAGTACAGCCAGAGTACCACAGGTATTTACTTAAGGCACAAGGTTTCCTCAGTCAGCTTATGGTGAATTCTCCCAGGCCTGTGACTCATTTTATAGGGCAGTGGGCTCCCTTCTGGCCCAGGGTGCATACAGAAATGCTGTCCAAGAGCAAAAATTGCGAATCAGGGAACCCAAGAGCTCACTTCCCCACTGTGGCTGAGCTGGTACCTAAGCAGTAAGACAAAGTCCCCTTCATTCTTCACTCTATATTTCTCATACAGAAGGGATATCTCTCATTGCCACTACAGCTGTGTATATGCTGGGTCACACCTGAATCCAGTGTGTCTCAGAGTCTCACCCAAGGCTCATGGTTTGTATTACCTGGTTACTGCTGCTGTTATTCAGTGCTTAAGGGCTCTTTAGTCAGCAGGTGTTGAATTCTGCCAGTACTGGGTCCTTCCCTTCAAGGCAATGTGTTCCCTTCTGGCCCAAGTTGTGTCTAGAAATGTCAACTGGGGGCTAGGGCCTGGAAGGGGGGCCTCCCGGCTGTACTCTGTGCCCTATCATACTGTGGCTGAGCTGATATCCAAGTTGCACTTCAAAATCCTCTTTATTTTTCCCCCTCCTCTCCTCAAGTTGAATTAAAAGGTATTTTTTGGAACTGTGAGCTGCGCTGCCTGGGTTTGGGGTAGGGGTGGTGCAAATACTCCCTTAGCTGCTCAGGCTGGTATCTCACTAGGTAATATGCCCCCCAAAGCCACTGGCTTTGAGCCCAGCAGAGCCCTAGGACTTGTCTAAGAGTTGCATTCCTTGTGTCCTAGACAGTCTTTCAAGTTTATTTAGGACCCCAGAGCACTTTTTAGGCTGCCATGGGAAAGCTCACTGAACCTCAAGTTCTGACTGCTGGGATGGGCGATTCCACTCTTGCTAGGGCTTGTCTGAATACTCCCTTCATGAGTGTTTGCTGATTTCTGCCTGGTGTTGGCAACCCTGAGTTCCAGTGCAAAGTCCCAAAATTACTATGCTCTCCCTCCCGCAGGCACACGGATTCTCTCTTTTTGCCCAGTGTCTTCTCCTGGGGTTGCGGGGATGGCTGACTTTGCCAGTTCAAGATTGTCTTTCCTACCCTCTTCAGTGCATCTTTCAGTGATGTAAAGTTAAAATCAGGTACTGGCATCAATTACCTGATTTTTGTTTCTTATGAAGGTGCTTTTTTTTCTGTAGATAATTGTAGAATTTGGTGTTCCTATAGGGAGGACAATCAGTGGAGGATTCTATTCAGTTGTCTTGCTCCACCTCCAAAATCACACAACAGTTTCTTCTGAATTTGTTCTGTATTTCTAGTTATGTATTATAAATTGGGATATATATTATAAATTGACATTATATAATGAAATTTACAGTGAAATATGTATACCTTATGTTTATAGTTTAATCGACTTTGACAAGTTCTTACACATGTGTAACCCACAACACTATTACATAGAAAATTTTCATCACTCCGTAAAGTTCCATTGCACCCCTTCTTAGTCAATCCCCACCCCTACATCCTGAGGCAAATTTGGGCTTTTATCACTATAGCTTAGTTTCACTTGTTCTAGAACTTCATATAAGTAGAATCATATGATATCTAATGTTTTGTGTCTGGTTTCTTTAACCTTAATAATTTTGAAATGCATTCACTGTTGGTGAGGAGTGTTCCATATTATAATTGTTTGTTTATCCATTTTCTGTTCTTAAGTATTCTGGGTTTTGGCTAGGATGAATTCAGCTATTGTAAATAGTTTTGTATGAACATTTTATGTGCATATATTTTAATTTATCTTGTACTCTACATAGAAGAGGAATTACTAGATCACAGAAGAAGTAAATATGCATTGTTATAAGAAATTATTAATTTTCCTGTTTATTTTTATTATGTTACTCAACCACTACTAATTAGAAAAGCTCCAGTTGCTGTATATTCATGGTAACGTTTGGTTTTGTCAGTCTTTAAAAATTTTAGCCATTTTAGGAATCTATAGTAGTCAACTATTTTGATTTTATGCTTCCTTGACAACTAATAATGTTGGGCACATTTTTATGTGCTTCTTAGATATTTTGTCATTCTTTTTCATACATCTGTTCTAAATTTTGACCATTTTTATTGATTTTTCTTTGTGTTTCTTATGTACAATTCTTTATCTAGTCTGATTATGAGTCCTTTATCTGATATATGGATTGGAAATAATTTTCCCCACTCTATGGCTTGCCAACTCATTTTCTTAATGGTTCTTTTGAAAAACAGAGCATTAATAATGCTAAATTTCAATTATTATTTCTTTCTTTCATATTTTTGTACTTTTATACTAGTTCATATATTTAATGTCAAATAAAATACCAAATAACAGGATATGCTTACCAACAAAGTATATATTTTGATGAGAAACTTTTCATAGGCTCAGTAGAAAAAGCACAGGTGCTTATTCAAGTATAAAGCCATTGAGAGGGCAAATTGAATCTATCTACTATGAATAGCATTACAAATGTTATTACATGCCATGAAATATAACTTAGCCAAACACTAAAGATAAAATATTAAAGAACAATTGATATTCAGGTTATAGCAAAAGACAGCAAGGACCCAAAAGAATGTTTAAGTAGCATGGATGAAAAATATTCTATTCTGTCCAAATAAAAAAAGATGAAGGAAGAAAATAACTTGAGGGTATTATGTGATCAGAAATAAAAAATAATTTTCCCAGAGGTTCCAAATCTTAAAGTGATACATATTTTAACTCACTCCATTGTTTATTCCCATATTCCCTGAATTTGATCCATTCATTTATTCAAGAAATATTTATTGAAGAGCTACTGTGAACTTTGATTTGATCCAATAATGAAGAAATGCTAAAGTAAAGCCTCTGAGTTAAATCAGGAGAGGATACTATTTGCTTCATTCTGTTACTTCATTAGGTTTTTAAATTTTTTATTTTTTTAAGTTGACATAAAATTGTATATTTTTAGTGTACACAACATGGTAATTTGAAATGTATATACATTGTGGAATAGCTAAATCAAGCTAATTAACATACTTTACCTCATGTAGTTATCATTTTTGTGATGAGAACACTTAAAATCTACTCTCAGCATTTCTCGAGAATACAATATATTGTTGTTAACTACAATCATTTCAAAGGTTAGTATTTAAATAAGAAAAGGGAGGAAGAGAAAGAGAAGGAAGAAAGATGAAGGAAAACAAGACAGAGCTAATTATTTCTGAGTCTACCAGAGAAACATTTAAGAACTACAGTTTCTAGGCTGGGCGCAGTGGCTCACGCCTGTAATCCCAGCACTTTGGGAGGCTGAGGTGGGCGGTCACTTGGGGTTAGGAGTTCAAGACTAGCCTTGCCAACATGGTGAAACCCCATCTCTAATAAAAATACAGAAACAAAAGTAGCTGGGCGTGGTGGTGGGCATCTGTAATCCCAGCTACTTGGAAGGCTAAGGCAGGGGAATCGCTTGAACCTGGGAGGCTGAGGTTGCAGTGAGCCCAGATTGCACCATTGCACTCCAGCCTGAGTGACAAAGTGAGACACTATTTACAAAAACAAACAAACCAACAAAAAACTATAGTTTCTAATCAATTGACTTGGCAACATAAGCTAAACAGTGGCTATTTTATTTTATTTTATTTTATTTTACCAAATCTACCTAAGGAAGGAATATTTCTAATTTGGGGATTTCATTGGCTCTGTTTGTTCTCTATAATACTTTCCTTTCATGTAGATCATAGTAGGTACTTTATAACTTATATGTATAGACTAGGCAGACAATTAAAGGACCCTGAGCTATAAATGAAAGAATGATTTAAATTAGTGACGAAAGGAACATATAATATGATGTACTTCTCATTTCTTGACCACTTGGCTTCTAGACATTTCAATATTTTAGAAGTATTTATTTGAGAGTAGGCTGCTTAAATTATTTCTGAATTTATCATCTTTATGACTTTTAAAGCAGTGGTCCCCACATGCTGCGTCGCGGACTGGTACAGGTCTGTGGCCTATTAGAAACTGGACTGCACAGCAGAAGGTGAGCAGCAGGTGAACCAGCATTACTGCCTGAGTTTTGTCTCCTGTCAGATCAGCGGCATTACATTCTCATAGGAGTGTGATCCCTATTGTCAACTGCGCATGTGAGGAATCTAGGTTGTGCATATTTTTATGAGAATCTAACTAATGCCTGATGATCTGAGGTGGAACAATTTCATCCCCAAACCACCCCCCTCATCCGTGGAAAAGTTGTCTTCCATGAAACCAGTCCCTGGTGCCCAAAGGTTGGGGACTGCTGTTTTAAGGAATACGTACACTAAGTCAAGCTGCTGTGAAGTTGTTACAGTTTAAGGGACATTCTTAAGAAGGAATTACTTAAGTATATTACTCTTCTCATTTTCAAGGACATGAAAAAGTAAAGGATGTTCTAGCACTATTTTATATTTTTTTGACTTGTACTGAATATATGTACTTTGAAGTTTTACATCTATAACTAGAAAGTATACTAATCCGAGGTCTGGTTATTAGGCCAGATTCTTGCTCAGTTATTTTTATCTCTGTCAAAAGTTAAACTAATGTTGTCTCCTTTTTAGTAAGATTCTATGAAAGTGTTTTAACTATTAAAGTTATTTCTTAAGGAGTAGCTCTTACTCTACTCTCTTTTTCAGTTTCCATAAAAAGCTGTTTTCTTAGCTGTTACGCCAAATAAAATTCCTTGGTTTGCAAAAAGAAAACAAAACAAAACAAAAAAAAGAATAGGTAATGGCCGTGAGCGGTAGCTTACACCCGCAATCCCAGCACTTTGGAAGGCCGAGGCAGGCGGATCACGAGATCAGGAGATCGAGACCATCCTGGCTAACACGGTGAAACCCTGTCTCTACTATAAATACAAAAAATTAGCCGGGTGTGGTGGCAGGCGCCTGTAGTCCCAGCTAGTCGGGAGGCTGAGGCAGGAGAATGGCATGAACCCGGGAGGCGGAGCTTGCAGTGAGCCGAGATCGTGCTGGGTGACAGCGAAACTCCGTCTCAAAACAAAAAAAAAGAAGTAATTGCATTGAGAAAGTTCTGCATTATTCTGAGTCATATTCTTCAATCTCAATTTATTAATAAGTTTCATTTTAGAGGTAGGTGATGTGATGGCTCATCTTTAGATATGCTGTCATATTTCTGAAATATTTACAATAACTGTCTTAAGTTTCCATTATATAGTTTTGTACTCCAATTATTATGTAAGCCATAATTCCCACTGTTTAAAGTGGGAAAATGATTATTACAAATGTCATATTATTTTAGAAGACATTAGACAGAAAAGATTCTTTCCCAGTTGAATTGAAGTTCTTACCGCCCCCCTCTCCATGGATTTTATTGTTTTTTTCCTCAGGGAACATTTGCAAATCTGGGCATGGACTGTGGACCAGGCTTGCCTAAGTAGGAAGAGTCTGCTGGGCTAAAGATAAACCAGTGGAGCTTTTGATTGCTGCTTTGGCTAGTGTGACAGTTTGGAACCTGGAAAGGCCTAAATATAGGGCTGCCAATTTTCTTGCACTGGACTTTAGCTGAATGCTGAGGCATTTAAGGATTGGATAGAAACATGCAATGAAGTTCCGTACAGTTGAACAGTGCTTAAAAGTCATAGTCCTGGCAGATGGAAGGATGTTTAATAACATCAGACAAGTTGTGCCCTTAAGATCTTTGAAACCAGAGTGAAAATGAGGTAAATGCAAGCTGTAACCCATCCCTGAGATGCTTATTTCTTGATTGGATGAAGGTGATCCATCCATCACTCTGGCTGCCTGTACAAGAAAAAGGCTTGATATCTCTGGGGAAATACGCATCAAATTCAGCTTTTATGTCATTTTAGGAACAGTCTGGCATTGAGACTAAATTGGGTAGACATGTTAAGAAGCAATAATATGTGACTCAGTGCATATATTATTGAAAAATAGAGCCAATAAAACCATGTATTTACAACATTTATATGCTAAATGAACAAAAAGAGCTTTAATATTAGTACTATAAGCATGTAAAACAGCATGAAGAAAAGCTTAATTATATTGCATAAAAATTAATAAATTTACCAGGGAAATGATATGTATTAAAAAAGTGCATAAACTAACACTGAAAAATCCCATATTTGTAAGCATTCACTGGATGTGTTCAGCATTAAAAACAAACAGCTGAAGAAAATCAATAGAACCTATTAAAACTAAAACTTAGAGAAAAATAGTGAAAAAAATGAAAAACAGAGTAAAACAAAACAGCATGAAATACATAAAGAGACACTATAAAAGATTTTACCACATACACTTTGGAGTTCTAGAAGAAAAGGAGAGAAAGAATATGACAAGAAACTATGGTTCAAGAAATAATTATATATATATTTTCCAAAACTGATGAAGGTAATCAACTACACGTTAAAGAATTGTATTACATTTCAAGCTGGGTGCGGTGGCTCACACCTGTAATCCCAGCACTTTGGGAGGCCAAGGCGGGTGGATCACCTGAGGTCAGCAGTTCGAGACCAGCCTGGCCAACATGGTGAAACCCTGTCTCTACTAAAAATACAAAAATTAGCCAGGCATGGTGGCACACGCCCATAATCCCAGCTACTCAGGAGGCTGAGGCAGGAGAATTGCTTGAGTCCGGGAGACAGAGGTTGCAGTGAGCAGAGATTGCGCCCCTGCACTCCAGCCTGGCTGACAGAGCAAGACTCTGTCTCAAAAAAAAAAAAAAAAAAAAAAAAAGAATTGTATTACACTTCAAAAAGAATTTTGGAATTAGTTTTTACAACACATCAAAATCAAATTGCTGAAAATGAAAGATCAAGAGAAAATCTGGAAAAAGTAAAAACAAAAAAAACCCAAAACCAGTCGGGGGAAAAAAAGATAAATTCTTTCCAAAAGGGCAACACTGAACCTGACAGCAGACTTTCTAACAGAATTATGAAAGTCAGAAAACAATAAACGGACACCTTTAATGTGATAAGCAAAAAGTTTTGCTGACTAGACTTCTATAACCAGCAAAAATATACTTGAAACACCAAGGTGCAATATAAAGATTTCAAAAAAACACAAGTTGAGAAAAATTGTCACCAACAGAGTCATACTACTATGGATACTAAAAGATCTTTGAACAGAAGTTTAATAAAGATCCCAGGTGGAGGCAGGAAAGTTAAAGGCAAAATAAATAACAACTAAAATAGAAAAGTATGCCGGTTTCCAGAAATAATGTCAATAATTATTAAAGGAACAATTGTGATGTTTTATGGATTATTTATTTTTTAAAAATTCTTCTCAAAATAATAATGGTAATACACATTTTTTGTATGTTTTCTATGAGTTTTTGAAAATAGATTCATGTAACCATGACCACAAATAGGTTACAGAGCAATTTCTCCCCAAGCGTCCTTATATATTTTAGAGTTCTTTACATATTCAGGATTGAATCCTATTTTGAATATGTGTTTTCAAAATATTTTCTCCCAGTCAGTTGCTTCTCATCAAACAGGTGGAAGATACTTGACAAATTATGTACAAGACCTGTGTGCTGTAAAGCATAAACCATGCATGATGGTTAGTTTCATGTGTCAACTTGACTGGATGATGGGGTGCCCAGAGACTCAGTTAAAAATGATTTCTGAGTCTATCTGCGCAGGTGTTTCTGGATGATATCAGTATTTGAATCAGTAGATGGAGTAAAGCAGATTGCCCTCCCAAATATGGGTGGGCATAATCCAACTCACTGAGGGTCTGAGCACAACAAAAAGCCAGAGGAAAAGAGAACTCACTCTTTCTACTCGGCTACTTGAGCTGGAACTTTTGTTTCCTGACCTCAAACTGGAGTTTATATTATTGGTGTCTCAGGCCTTTGGCCTTGGGCCAGGGCTACACTTTCAGGTTTTCTTGGGATCCAGATTGCAGAAGGCAGATCATAGCACTTCCTAGCCCTTCCATAATCACAGGAGCCGTTTCCTTATAACTACACACACACACACACACGCGCGTGCGCGCGCACACACACACACAGACATGTGCACACATATATATGTCCGTATCCTACTGGTCCTGTTTCTTTGGAGAACACTGACTAATGCACCATGTTTATAGAATTAAAGAGACCTAAATGGAAAGATTTATTATGATCATGGATTAGATGACTCAATATTGCTAAGCTATCAATCATTCCCAAAACTGATTCACAGATTTAAAATAATTCCAAATTTCTGGCATCTTTTTTCTTAAAAATTGACATGCTGACTAAATTATTTACATTTGAAAATGCAAAGGAAAATAAGTAACCAAAAGAAATTTTGAAAAAGAACAAAGTTGGAGGATTTCACTATCTGAAAAAAGTCTTAATAAAAAGCTGTTGCGTTCAAGACAGTAGGGTGTTGGCATAAATAAACACATATAGCTCAATGAATTTCTCCAAAATAGGAGATCTACAAGTACACTCGTATCTATCTATCATCTATCTATCTATCTATCTATCTATCTATCTATCTATCTATCTATCTATCCATCCATCCGTCTATTATCTGTCTGTCATCTTTCTATCTATCTGTCTATTTATTATCTATCTATTATCTATCTATCCGGCAAATTGATTTTCAACAGTGGTATCAAAGTAATTCAATGTGGAAAGGATAGTCTTTTGATCAAGTGGTGCTGAAACAATTAAATATTAATTAAAAAATAAACCACACCATCTTCTTCACACAAAATACAAAAAGAGGCTTTTGTTTCTATTTCTTTATGTCAGTATATCTTTGAGATTGATCCATTTTGTGATGAGTCATTGCAGCAGTTCATTCTCTTTAATTGTTGTGTAGTAGTCCATTTTATTATTATAACAGCCTGTTCTTTTTAACAGCTTTACTGAGATAAAGTTCACCTATCATTAAATTCACTCTTTTAAATCGCTAAGTTAAAAGGTTTTTAGTATATTCTCAAGAGTTGTGCGACTATCGTCATTATTTAATTTGAAAACGTTTTCATTGCTTTTTCACTTCATTTTTATTATTCTGAGATAGTATAATAAAAATAATTATATACTGAAATGTGGAGGTAAAACATAAAAATTTAGAAGAAAAAAATTAGAATGGTATAGACAAAGATTTGTTAGACAGGACACAGAAAAAAGTACTATCTATAGAAGAAAACATAAAGTTAACTTGATCCAAATAAAAATTTTCTACTCTTCAAAAGTTATCATTAAGAAAATTTAAAGGCAAGTTACATGTATTGAAATAAAACAGATTATGCATATACGTTCTAAAGTCTTATGTCATGAATATATAAAAAACTCTTACAACTCAATCAGTAATTATCAGTAATTATCAAGGACATGTAAATTAAATCTATGATGTAATTCTACTATACAACTTCTATAATGGTTAATATTAATAGTACTGACAATACCAAGTATTTTAGAGATTATGGTGCAATTTTAATATGCACCAATTATAATATATGGCTCTCATATATTACTAGAGATATTGAAGAATTGTACAACCAATTTGGAAAAATGTTTAGCAGTTTTTAGTTGTACAAGTTTACAATTCATGTAACCCAGAAATTAATGTAAATTATGTCAAAGAGACAAGAATTTTCATAGCATTTTTCATAATGGCCCCAAACTGGAAGCAAATGAATGCCATCAATGGGTGAATTAATAGGTAAACTGTGGTACATCTTGTTTTACTTCATTTATTTGAAATGTCCGGAATAGACAAATTCATAGAGACAGAAAATAGGTGAGTGGTTTCCAGGGGCTGAGGAGCAAAGTTATGGGGACTGACTGCTAAAGGGTTTGGAATTTCTTCTTAGAGCAATGAAAAAGTTTTAAAATTAAATAATGATGATAGTTGTACAACTCTGAGAATATACTCAAAACCTTTTAAGTTAGTGATTTAAGAGGGTGAATTTAAAGGTATGTAAACTTCAGCTCAATAAAGCTGTTAAAAGAACAAACATAATAAAATGGACTACTACACAGCAATTAAACAGAATGAATTGCTACCATGACTCATCACAAAATGGATCAATCTCAAAAATATACTGACATAGAGAAATAGAAACAAAAGAGCACATCCTGTTTTACTTCATTTACATATTTCTTCTTCTTCTTCTTCTTTTTTTTTTTTTTTTTTTTGAGACAGAGTCTCGCTCTGTCACCCAGGCTGGAGTGCAGTGGCGCGATCTTAGCTCACTGCAAGCTCCGCCACCCGAGTTCACGCCTTTCTCCTGCCTCAGCCTCCCGAGTAGCTGGGACTACAGGCTCCTGCCACCATGCCGGGCTAATTTTTTTGTATTTTTTTTAATAGAGACGAGGTTTAACTGTGTTAGCCAGGATGGTCTGTATCTCCTGATCCGCCCACCTTGGCCTCCCAAAGTGCTGGGATTACAGGCGTGAGCCACCGCGCCTGGCCCATTTACATATTTTTAAGAAGATGTAACATATAGGGATGATCGCAGGTCACAACAGACAGGTTAGTCTACAGTAAGAATAACTGGAGGTATTCTGGAAGATGGCATACGTGGAAAAGCGTCATCTTAAGGAAATGTTTTATGTCTTCATTGGTTTGGTGATTATATAAATGTATATATTTATATGTTAGCATCTCTGAGACACACACAAAGGATTGGTATACTTTATGCAACTTATTGTATATATAATATCTTGTAAAAAGAGCCCAATTTGTTGTTATATTGTGAAATTTTATCACAAACTGTATAAAGTAGTCCATTTTTTGATAACTAAAATGGTTATATAAAAATTACTCTTAATTATTATTCTTTCTGTACTTATCAATAATGATTTAACTGCAAATAATACAATGTCTCACTCTTTTGTTGTCTCAACCTTGATGGGATTATGGGTAAGAAAAAGCTTATTAGGCAAATATTGAACAGCTTCAGGTTTTAAGGATATAATTTGTTGCTCTAATACTCTTATGGTGACCCCATTTGTAATTCCAAAAGAGAAAAAATATAATGTTGAAATGATGTGTAATAAACTATGCTTAGAATATTAAAATGAAAAATATTTTGCAAAATACCATTGGATGAAAAGACAGGGAGATATGAATTTGCAGTGGTATGTTAAAAAAAATATATATATATATACACTAATTGGTGATGGGTGGAATTTTTCAGAAAAAATTTAAATGCTAATGTATCTGGTCAAATCGTTCAGCTGGGAAACAAGTGGGCCTGTTTTTGTTGTTTGCTCTCCCAGCTTCCAATTTCTGTCTACCAAGAAAAATCATTTTATGAATTAATAAAAGCTTTCCAGAATGAAAATAAAGGGATATGCAGCTTAATGGCTAGAATGTGTTGCCAGGATTTTATAATTTATACAGTTTGTTATGACTAGAACAATGTTCCAATGCACTGAACTTTAATGATGAAATGTCAGCTTCCTACTGAGCAGTTCAGGAGACAGGCCCACACCTCCTTGCTTCCAGAAGAGTTGTCATTTATATCCACCTCCAGCAAGCAAAATTGTGAAGCTGGTGTGATGATATTAGGCACTGTTCATCTTCGAAATAAAAATAAAAAGCATTTACAAATAAAACCTTTTGAAATGTTCAATACTTCAATTTTCTTCAACACTGAAGAAAAGGGTGGGGGAAGATGAAAAAATCTGGTGAGAAAGACCCAGATGAATCTTTTTATTTTATCTTGAATTTAAGCCCTTTCAAAACAATGTGTTTACTGTTCCTGACAAAAATCACAATTTTTTAAGTCATTACTTTTCATGTTGACCCATGAGTAATAGATGCAGTCCAATTCAGTGACTAAGGGAGACCAAATGTGGCTTGATATTAAAGTCAAGCTACAAAGAATAAAAGGCTTTCCATGTCACCACCTAAAAAATAGTATCTTTAAAGTTCTTAGTTTATCCATGAGGTACTAGAATAATTACTTTGATTAATGAGTGAATTGTTATTATAAAGAGATTTGTATTAAGTAATTCAAAGCAGGATTATGGCTTTTACCAATTTAATCACTACTACCTGTGATATCCTTTCCTTTTTATTCACTTGTTCTTAGAAACTAATTTTGTAGAAAATAAAAACTCAGACAGGAAACATATCTTGAGAGAATGGGGACACACAGGACACCTGTCATTGGATCCTACCTTGTGAACCCACAGTGACTGGACTTTTGATTCAGTCCTAGACGTTAACTTCAAGTATATACGTGCGCACTCTTACCAATTTTTAACATGAGTCCATTGATACTTCCCCTTGATATTTCTTGTGTATGCTTATCCATAATATATGCCATTTCCAGTGTTATTTTTATTTAGAGGGGAGTGAGAAATTAAAAGGAGTTGCAAAGTAATTGTTGGCATTATCATTCATTAATTTTATAAATCATTTCCAGTTTTATACATTTGTTCCTAAGTAGTGCATTTTTAAAAATTTATTTTAGGTTTGAGGATACATGTGAAGATTTGTTAAATAGGTTATCACAATTTGTTAAATCATCAAATTGTGTCATGGGGCTTTGTTGCACATATTATTACATCACACAGGTATTAAGCTCAGTACCCAATAGTTATCTTTTCTTCCCCTCTCTCTCCTCCTACCCTCCCCTGTCAAGTAGACCCCAGGGTCTGCTGTTTCCTTCTTTGTGTTCATAAGTTCTTATCCTTTAGCTCCCACTTATAAGTGAGAACATTCGGTAGTTGGTTTCCTGTTCCTGCATTAGTTTGATAAAGATGATAACCTCCTACTGCATGTTCCTGAAAAATACATGATCGTATTCTCTTTTTTTTATGGCTGCATAATATTGCATGGTGTATATGTACCACATTTTATGAAGTCTGTCATTGATGGGCATTCAGGTCGATTCCATGTCTTTGCTATTGGGAATAGTGCTGCAATGAACATTGGCATGCATGTGTCTTTATAGTAGAATGATTTATATTCCTCTGGGCATATGCCCAGTAATGGGATTGCTGGGTCGAATGGTAGTTCTGCTTTTACCTGTTTGAGGAATTGCCATACTGTGTTCCGCAATGGATGAACACTCCCACCAACAGTGTATAAGGGTTCCCTTTTTCCATAACCTTTATAGCATCTGTTATTTTTTGACTTTTTACTAATGGTCATTCTGACTGGTGTGAGATGATATCTCATTGGGTTTTTCATTTGCCTTTCTCTAGCAATCAGTGATATTGAGCTTATTTTTCATATGCTTGTTGGCTGCACGTATGTATTCTTTTGAGAAGTGTCTGTTCATGTCCTTTGCCTACTTTTTAATGGGGTTGTTTGATTTTCTCTTGTAAATTTGTTTAAGTTTTTTATAGATGCTGGATATTAGACCTTTGCCTGATGCATAGTTTACAAAAATTTTCTCCCATTATGTAGGTTTCTGTTCACTTTGTTGATAGTTTCCTTTGCTGTGCAGAAGCTCTTTAGTTTAATTAGATCCCATTTGTCCATTTTTGCTTTTGTTGCAATTGCTTTTGGTGTCTTTGTCATAAAATCTTTGCCTGTTCCTATGTCCAGGATGGTATTGCCTAGGTTGTCTTCCAGGGTTTATATAGTTTTGAGTTTTACATTTAAGTCTTTAATCCATATTGAGTTGATTTTTATACATTGTGTGAGGAAGGGGTTCAGCTTCAATATTCTACATATGGCTAGCCAGTTATTCCAGCAACATTAATTGAACAGAGAATCTTTTTCCCATTACTTGTGTCTGTCAGCTTTGTCAAAGATCAGATGGTAGTAGATGTGTAGCCTTATTTCTGGGCTCTCTATTCTGTTCCTTTGGTCTGTGTGTCAGTTTTTGTACCAATACCATGCTGTTTTGGTCACTGTAGCCTTGTAGTATAGCTTGAAGTCAGATAATGTGATTCCTCCAGCTTTTTGTTGTTGTTGCTGTTTGTTTTGTTTTGTTTTTGTTTTTGTTTTGCTTAGGATTGCCTTGGCTATTTTGGCTCTTTTTTCGTTCCATATACATTTTAAAATATTTTTTCTAGTTCTGTGAAGAATGTCATTGGTAGTTTGATGGGAATAGCATTGAATCTGTAAATTGCTTTGGGCAGTATAGCCATTTTAATGATATTGATTCTTTTTATCCATAAGCATAAAATGTTTTTCCATTTGTTTGTGTTTTCTCTGATTCCTTCAAGCAGTGTTTTCTAATTCTCATTGTAGAGATTTTTCACCTCCCTGGTTAGCTGTATTCCTAAGTATTTTTTTTCTATGTGTGGCAATTGTGAATGGGATTTAAGTAGTGCATTTTGAATTACTGTTTTCTGGTGCTAACAGGTAAGGACAATATTGTCTCAAATACTCAACTTAGTTTCCTTCAAACAACTATCCTTTTCTATTCATATTTACTTATTTTACACATTTTTATCAAAGCTATGTAGTCACAGCAACTTGACATAAAGGTGTAGAGCTAGTGGAAACAGAAGAACATGGGTTTATGGGAAAGTAAGGCACCATGGTTTAATGTCTCCTGGTTTCTTAGCTGGTGTTCAGTGAGGAACAGATAGGATGAACTTCTTTGTTAAATGATTAAGTGAATGTTACTTAAGAGAGGATCTACTGTATAAAATGAAAATAAAATCAACTATATTCATTCGTTCTAATACCTGATTAGATATGAAATCTCAGATGTGATTCTTAACCAATAATTTGAGGAAGTTCTAAAGTGGGGTTGGCTATTATCCTGAATAAAATCTACTTATTTAGATATAAACTGTCTGGGAACTTCACAGGGAAGACGTTCAAATAGTGTTTAAAAGAGAAGAGAAGATAGAAGAAGGAGCAAATAAACATGGCTGGTCACTTTAAATTTGCTAGAATGCTTCACTTTTACAGGTTCATTGGTGTTTACTCTTGCTCCCATTTCTTTTCCTGTAATCGTGTCTGATGGAATATGTCCAAAGATTTGCTTATCTAATATGCAAAAATACATTTTTCATGTGTTTTATATAAATAGTATGGTATAGTACTCTCTATAATGCCTTATCCTCTCACCGTAAGAAAAGTGCAAGATACAGACCATTTTAATGTCCTGATTTGCTATCTCTAAGCTTAGCTGAAGAAAGCATAGAAGTATTACATACTTTTAGGTTTGTTTTAATATTATTTAATTAATTACATATAATTAATTCCCTCTGTATAATACATAAAATTGATAATAGTAACCATTTTAATGTGTTTTACATGTTTAAACTTGTAAGTGGAGATTTTGAAGATCCATGTTCTTGTGTTAGAAGGTGAAGAAAGATAAAATGTAACTACAGAGTATTTTGAAGGGCATGTTGTAATGTTACATAAGTAAAATAAAAACCGTAATGCATAGAGTAGTAAGGAGATCCCAAAAAATGTACTGACCAACACAATAAACACAATATATAGTCCAAATTTAAATGATATTTTAGCAGATTTTAGGAAAATCTCAGCAAGTACTATGGTTTGAATATCTGTGTACCTCCAAAATTCATGTTGAAAGTTAATCTCCAATGGAACAGTTTTTAAGAGGTGGGGCCTTTAGGAGGTGATTAGACCATGAGAGATCTGGACACAGTGTTCATCCCTTTTTTGCTCTTCAGCCATGTGAGGACACCTAGATGATGTCATTTATGAGGAAAGGGCCTTCATCAGACTCTGGTCCCGCTGGTGCCTTGATCTTGGACTCCCTACTCTCTAGAACTGTGAGAAATAAATTTTTCTTTTTAAATTATCTAGTCTCAAGTATTTTGTGATAGCAGCAAAAGCAAATAAAGACAGCTAGTATGAGAGCTCTAGAGCATGGGAAAGAAAATAGCAAGAGGAAAGTAGTTTAGATTTGAAACTTTAGTCTGCCCTAGAATTACATGGGTTACTCATTAAATATGCATATCTCTTGTTTCCAATAGATCTATTTCAGTAGATCCATGGTGATGTGCAGGGATCTACATTTTTAAGATTAGACTGTTAGATCTACTAAAATGTAATCTCTGTGAAAGTAGGAAAAAGTGATTTGTAACTTGTCTTCTTCATTGATATATCCTCAAAAGCTAGGACATTTCCTGGAATGCAGTATGTTTTCAATAAATGTTTGTTGAATAAACAAACTTATAAGATAACAATAGTACAGGCCAAAAACTAAAGAAACTTTGAAAAATACTCTTATCTTAGGCACATCATTAAAATATCAACTTTGGCAGAGAGGTGGAGCAAGATGACTAAATAGAAGGTTCTACTGATCATTTCCCGTCGCTTCCACGGGAACACCAAGTTTGATATCCACACAAAGGGAGCACCTTCAAAGGAAGCAAAAATCAGGTGAGCACTGACAGTGCCTGGTTTTGAATTAATATTTCTGAAAGAGGCACTGAAGAGGGTAGGCAAAATAGTCATAAATTGCTAACACTATCCCTCTCCCATTCCCCAGCAGCAGCTGTGTGGTGTGGAGAATTTGTGCACTTGGGAGGGAAAGTGCAGTGATTGTGATGCTTTGCATTGAACTTGGTGCTTCCCTGTCACAGTGGAAAGCAGAACCAGACTGTACTTATCTAACGCTTTCCTACAGAGGGAATGTGTGGACAGAGCCTAGCCAGATGGGAATGGTCCATCCCAGTGGTCAGAGTTTGAGTTCCAGCAAGCCTAGCTCCTAAGTGCTGAGCTGGTCTCAGAGCCAGTGGACTTGGGGGATATACAACCTACTGAGATACCAGCAACGGTGCTAAGGGAATGCTTGCATCTTCCCTTTCCCAACCCCAGGCAGCACAGTTCACAGCTGCAAAAGAGACCCCTTCCTTCTACTTGAGGAGAGGAGAGGAAAGAGAAAACTGGACTTTTTCTTGTATCTTGAATAAAAACTCAGCCACAGTAGATTAGAGCACCATAAAGCCTATAAGCCCCATTGCAAGCCCTAGCTCCCAGATGACATTTCTAGACACACTCTGGGCCAGAAGGGAACATACTGCCTTGAAAGAAAGGATCCAGTCCAAGCAGAATCCATCACCTCCTGACTAAAGAGCACTTGGGACCTGAAGAATCTCGCAGCAATACCCAGCTGTGAGACTTGAGTGAGACTCAGAGACATGCTGGCTTCAGGAAAGAACCAGCACATTCCCAGTGGTGGAGGCTATGAGGAGAAACTCCTTCTATTTGAGAAAAGCAAAGGGAAAAGCAAAGGGGACTTTGTGTTGCATCTTAGGTACCAGCTCAGCCACAGTAGGGTAGAGCACCAAGCAGGCTCATCAGGTCCCCAGTTACAGGCCTTGGTTCATGGCATTTCAGGACCTGCCCTGGGCCGAGGGGAGCCCACTACCATGAAGAATGAGTCCCAGGCCTGGCAGCATTCACCACAAGCTGACTAAAGATCCTTTGGGCCTCAACTGAACATTGGCAGTAGGCTGTTAGTACTTCCCATGGGCTTATGATGGTGGAGGCTATGGGGTGAGGCTCGTTTGCCTTTAGAAAGGGAGGGAAGAATGGGGAGGACTCCGTTTTGTGGTTTGAGTACCAGCTCAGCTCCAGGGGAACAGAATGCAAGGTAGATTTTTAAAGTTTTTTCTCCAGTACCTGGCTCCTAGATGGCATCTCTAGACCCACCCAGGACCTGGGGGAACTTGCTACCCTGAAGGGAAGAACACAATACTGGCTGGCTTTACCTCCTGCTGATTGTAGAGACCCAGGACCTTGAACAAACATAGGTAGTAGCCTAGTAGTGGTCACGTTGAGTGTTGGGCAAGACCCAGAGCTGTGCTGACTTCAGTTCTGATTCAGCAGTGTCCCAGGGGGAGGTGGCTACAAAGTTGCTTGTGTTATGTCATCCCCAGCTCCAGGAAGCTCAGCATACAAAGAGAAACTCCATTGGTTTTGGAGAAAGTAAGGAAAGAGAACAAGAGTCTGTGCCTGGTAATCCAGATAATTCTTCCAGATCTTATCCAAGACCACTTAAGTGGTACTTCTATGAGTCTACAAGGACCACAGTATTGCTGGGCTTGGGGTACCACTTAATGCATATACAGTTTAGATCACAACACCCAAGTCCTTCTGAATACTTAAGAAGCCTTCCCAAGGAGAAAGCGTACAAAGAAGCCCAGATGGCAATGACTATAATAAGTACCTAACTCTTCAATGCTCAGACACCAAAGAACTTCCACAAGCATCAAGAACATTCAGGGAATATGATCTAACCAAATAGAGTAAATAAGGCACAAGGAACGAATCCTGGAGAAACAGAGACACATGACATTTCAGACAGAGTATTATTATGAAAATAGCTGTCTTGAAGAAACTCAAAGAAATTCAAGATAACACTGAGAAGGAATTCAGAATCCTATCAGGTAAATTTAACAAAGACATTAAAGTAATTAAAAGGAATCAAGCAGAAATTCTGGAGCTGAAAAATGCAATTGACATACTGAAGAATGCATCAGAGTCTTTTAATAGCAGACTTAATCAAGCAGGAGAAAGAATTAGTGAGCTTGAAGACAGGCTATTTGAAATACACAGTCAGAGGAGACAAAAGAAAAAAAGAATAAAAATAAAGCATGCCTTCAGGATCTAGAAAATGCATCAAAAGGGAAAAATCTAAGAGTTATTGGCCTTAAGTGGGAGGTAGAGGAAGGGATGGAGTAGCAAGTTTATTCAACAGGATAATAACAGAGAAGCCCAAACCTAGAGAAAGATATATATATATATTCAAGGACAAAAAGGTTATAGAATACTAATGTGATTTAACCAAAAGAAGACTACCTCAAGGCATTTAATAATCAAACTTCCAAAGGTCAAGGACAAAGAAAGGATTCTGAAAGTAGCAAGATAAAAAACAATTAACATACAATGGAGCTCCAATATGTCTGGCAGCAGACATTTCTGTGGAAACCTTAAGGTCGGGAGAGAGTGGCATGACATAGTTAAAGTGCTAAAAGAGAAAAAAAGCTTATACCTCAGAATGGTACATCCAGGGTATATATTCTTCAAACATGAAGGAGAGATAAAGACTCAGACAATCAAAAGCTGAGGGATTTCATCAACACCAGGTCTGTCCTCCGAGAGATGCTAAAAGGAATACATTAATCACAAGAAAAATAGATGTAAATGAGCAAAAAGAAATCATCTGAAGGTACAAAACTCACTGGTAATAGTAAGTACACTGAAAAACACAGAATATAAAAACACTGTAGCTGTGTTGTGTAAAGTATCCTTGCCTTAAGTAGAAAGAATAAAACAGGAACCAATCAAAAATAATAACTACAACTTTTCAAGACATAGATTGTACGATAAGATATAAATAGAAACAACAAAAAGAAAGTGGGAGAGGAAGTTTAAGTGTAGAGTTTTTGTCAGTTTTCTGTTTGCTTATTAGTTTGTTTACATATGCAAGCAGTGTTAAGTTGTTATCAACTGAAAATGTGTTATATTATTTGGAAGCCTCTTGGTAACGTGAAATCAAAAAACATATAATGTACACATGAAAAAGAAAAAGCCGGACATTAAATCACAACACCTGAGAAAATCACCTTTACTAAAAGGAAGACAGGAAAGAGGAAAAGAAGGAAGAACAGACCACAAAACCACCAGAAAATAAATAACAAAATAGTAGGAGTAAGTCCTTACTTATCAATAATAACATTGATTATAAATTGACTAAACTTACAAATTAAAAAAGAGTGACTGAATGAATAAAAATCCAAGATCCAATAATCTGTTGCCTAGAAGAAACACATTGCACCTATAAAGACATACAAAAACTGAAAATGAAGGGATGGAAAGATATATTTCATGCAAATGAAAATCAAAAAAGAATAGGAGTAGGTATAGTTACATCAGACAAAATAGGTTTCAAGACGAAACTATAAGAAGAGACAAAGTAGGTCACTATGTATGAATAAGCGGTCAATTCACCAGGAGGATATAAACATTATAAAAATATGTGCACCCAACAACTGGAGCACTTAGACATCTAATGCAATTATTATTAGAGCTAAAGCAAGAGATGGACCACAATACAATAATAGCTGCAGACTCCATTACTCCACTTTCAGCACTGGACAGATTTTAGACAGAAAATTTAAAAAAATCAGACTTATCTACACTATAGATCAAATAAACCTAGTTAGATATTTAAAGACCATTTCATCCAAGAGCCGCAGAACACACATTCTTTTCCTTAGTACATGAGTCATTCTCAATAATAAGCCATATGTTATGTCACAAAACAAGTCCTAAAACATTCAAAAAATTGAAATACTGTCAAGTATCTTCTCTGAACACGATGGAATAAAACTAGAAATCAATAACAAATGAATTTTGGAGAATATAAAAACACATGGAAATTAAACAATATGCTCCTGAATGACCAGTGGGTCAAAGAAGAAATTAAGAAAGAAATTGAAAAATTTATTGAAAGAAATGATAATGGAAACACAACATACCAGAACCTATGGGATATAGCAAAAGGAGTACTAAGATAGAAGTTTATAGCTATGAGTGCCTATATCAAAAAAGAAGAACAATTTTAAATAAAAAAATTTAATAACGTAAATTTAATGACAACTTAAAATACTAGACCATCAAGAACAAATCAAACAGAAATTAGTAGAAGAAAAAAAATTCAGAATAGAGATAAATAAATTTAAATGAAGAAAACAATACCAAATATCAATGAAACAAAAAGATGCTTTTTGAGAAGATAAACAAATTGACAAACTTTTAGCCAGACTAAGAAAAAAAAAGATCCAAATAAATATATTCAGAGATGAAAGAGCAGACATTACAACCAATACAATAGAAATTCAAAGAATCCTTAGTAGCTACTATGAGCAACTATATGCTAATTAATTGGAAAATCTGGAAGAAATAAATTCCTAGACACATACAACTTATCAAGATTGGACCATGAAGAAATCTAAACCTGACTAGACAAATAATAACAAGATTGAATCCGTAATAAGTCTTCTAGTAAAGAAAAGTCAGGCAGGAATCCAATTGTTTTACACTGAATTCTACCAAAATTTAAAGAAGAATTAGTACCCCATCCTATTCAAAGGACTCTGAAAAATAGAGGAGGAGGGAATACTTCCATTCTCATACTATGAGGCCAGTGTTACTCTGATACCAACCTGAGACAGAGACATCAGAAAAGAAAGCTACAGGCCAATATCATTGGTTACTATTAATGCAAAAATCCTCAACAATATATTATTAAGACAAATTCAACAACACATGAAAAAGATCATTCATCACGACCAAGTAATATTGATCCCAGAGATGCAAAGATAGTTCTACATATGCAAGTCACTCAGTGTGATGCATCATGTCAAAGAATGAAGGGAAAAAATATAGGATCATTGCAACTTACACTGAAAAAGCATTTGATAAAATTCAACATTTTTTCATGATGAAAACACTCCAAAATCTTGGTATAACAGGAAATACCTCAACACAATAGAAAGCATATCTGATAGACACACAGTTGTCATAATATCATATTGAATGGGGAATATCTGAAAGCCTTTCCTCTAAGATCTGAAACGGGATGCCCACTTTCAACATTATTATTTAATGTGTTACTGGAAGTCCTAGCTAGAGCACTCAGACAATAGAAAGAAATAAAGGACATCCAAATTGGAAAGGAAGAAGTCAAATTTTCCTTCCTTGTTTACAGATGATATATTCTTATATTTGGGAATATCTAAAGACACCACCGAAATCTATTAGAACTGATAAACTAATTCAGTAAAGTTGTAGAACAAAAAATCAACATACAAAAATCAGTAGTACTTCCATATGCTAACAGTGAACAATCTGAAAAAGAAATCAAGAAAGTAATCCCATTTGTAATAGCTGTAAATAAAATAAAATAAAATAAAATACCTAGGAATTAACCAAAGAAGTGAAAGATCTCTATAATGAAAGCTATAAAAAATTGTTGCAAGAAAGTGAAGATGCTACAAAAAAATGCAAAGATATTCCATGCTCATGGGATTGGAAGAATCAATATTTTTTAAATGTCCATATTATCTAGAGTAATATACAGATTCAATGCAATCCCTATCAAAATGACTATGATACCAATGACATTCTTCACAGAATTAGAAAAAACAATTTTAAAATTTATATGGAACCATGAAAGATCCGGAGTAGTCAAAGATATCCTAAGCAAAAAGACCAAAACTGTAGGTATCACATTTACCCTGATGGTATTACTATGCACTATATGACTATATCAAAATGTGTCAACATATACTCCTCTGTGTACCTACAAAATTTTTAAAAACCAACTTTGTCGCTAGGAACTAGACCACAAAGGACAAACACACACACAGGAAAGAGATCAAACATAGCATAAGAAATTAGAGAAAGTAAGAAAAAGAATGAGAAGAAAATAAAGAGGAAAATGAAAAAAAGAGCTTTCTAAAAATGAGGCTGCAAATGAAATTCCTAAACATAAGTAGGTAAGTAAAGATATCTAAAGCTAAGACAATGAAAAAATCAACAATAAGAAAATAAATTTCATCCAGATGACATTGTTTTTAGAGTAGTCTGACAAAGATTAACATATATTTGGATTAAGCTAGAGAACTGAACACAAACATGTATTTTATGTCAATAGTGAATTTACAAGTAAGTTACAGTAAATTGAATTTTTAAGGTATAAAATCACAAAGAACAGAATTCCAAAGACAACAAAATTTTGCCTTTAGAACATTATCTTCAGCTGCTTCTTTCTGCTCCAGATATGGCAAAAAAAAGTTCATGAAACTATCTTAAAGGCTCGAGAAATCACTAGCAGTGATGGAAATGCACTGTCTAGGAAGTCAATGAAATATACAAGACCAATTCTCTAATCTCTTCTTTGCTAAACTGCATAGAACAAGGCTCATTCAAGCTAATATGGCATAAAAAAATCCCCATAAATAAAACATAGTTTAAATATATTCCTGCTGGAATAAAGTCTTCTAACTAAAATCATCATCTTTTTAATCCTATCTAATATGTGTTTATAATCTCCCACAACTATTGCTAAATTGGAATACCAAATAATTAATCAAAGCTACAATGGGAATTTGAGTGTTTTGTACATTTTTTCATTTAATATTGTTTCATAGTAAACTGGCCAATGATACCTTTTTCCCATATTTCTGTCTTCATACTATAACAAAATATCACTCCTGTAAGAAAAATTCTGCACATGTATGATTACTCTTTTTTCTCTATGAAATGATAATTTTTCATCCTTGATTATGCCATCTGAATTATTCTGACAGAAGTGCCACCTTCATAATCATTTAGCTTTAGAGCCATTTTTAAAAATCAGAATTATATTTATCAGAAGTTATAATGATTGCAGGGTATATTTTCTATCTTTGTAACAGAGCTGCTGGCTTTATGTATACTTTGCTGCTGGGTAAGTCCTCTTTTCTCCAAAATTATAAATACAAGATGTTGAAAGCGTTTTTCAAATACACACACACACACACACACATATACACACATATGTGTGTGTATGGTGTATGTGTACATATGTATTTAATAAGCTTATAACCACTCAAAAACACATCAGTGTCAGGGTGACAGATGCTTTGACAATAAGCCAACATGGAAAGACAGAAAGGGCAGAATACAAAAATTTAAAAAAATGTATCAATGTATCTGTCGAAGGAACTGGAGGACATGAGCCAGTTACCTAAAACAATCAGCTCTGACAATTTTGGAAGCCTACATTATTCATATCTTCAAGTATATTCTGCATTTGTTCCCAGAGATTGTGACTAGCATTACAATATGAGATACAGACTAGAAGACTGTAATGAAACTCTTGAATGTAAATATATGCATCAAATTATAATAAAATTTATCCTGTAAACTTGTTTTGAGGAAGTTCGTGTAATGTGCCTTGCAAAATTGTGCACCCTCCTGGGTTAATGTTTATACCTTCTTCTTAAAGTCCCGAAAGGATGAAATAATGATACCAAACAGCCAATATTTAATGATACATGTCTGTAGCTGGGTTTTCAATGTCCATGGAAATGCTTAGTATAATTCAGATAAAATATTCAAGACAAGTGTGTAGTCTATTAAATAATCAGTGGAAAAATCTTACCCAGAAAAAGGCAAACGTGAGTGGAATAAAGATCTTAAGCTATAGAACATTGTTTACAAATGCAGATAGATCCACAAACAAATTTTGCCATGTTCAAAGTCAGATTCAGGGAAGTGAATATAAGAGAACATATTTAAAGAAGAAAGTATACCTTCAAAATCAATCTCATTGATGGATTTACTAGTAATGAAAAGCATATTTGAATACTAATATCAACATTTTAAAATATTAATTTCTGAATTTAGACGTTTTAGAGTTTTCTTTTTGGATTAAGAAATTCATCTGTTCACTCAGATTAATCATCAGCTTTTCAGGCTGTTTTCCCCTAAGGCTGAAATATAAAATTAATCACTTCCTCTTTGCCATCAACATTATGTAATGTTCATGTTTTAGTATAATCCATACCACATTCTAATTCAATGATTTGTTTCTACTATTTTTTCTCTTCATATGCCTGTGAGCTAACTCTGCCAGCCTGTTTTGATTATCTTTGTATCCTTAGTAATATAGACTGATGTATTAGAGAGTCAAATGTTTAAATTCATGAACAAATCATGTCAAAAAAGAAATAACATTCTCAGTGTGTTTTCCATAACTGGCACATTGGTAAAATAATTCTAGCATCTGGCACTCATCTTTTTTTTAGGATTAGCTGGATTTTAAAAATGCACACATTATATCAATCAATTTGAGGTTATATGTCCAAGACATAACTGTTGCCTCTAAATCAGCAGAATTAACAAGTGGAACTTTCTTTCAGTTAAGATAAGTTTAGAAAAAAATAACATCAAAACAAAAACAAACTCAACCTGGGTCTATGAGCACTTTTGGATGCAAAAATGGAATATATAATTTAAGTTTTTCCTGAATTTTCCTTTGATAATGATATTTTAAAAAATCTATTGTACTTGTGTATATAAGGTTATTATGGTCTAATTATGATATGTATCTCTGTTTTATAAAAGACAGCAAATACAATCTGTATGTTAAGAAAAAAGAAATGTGATATAGCAGGTGGATTGTGGTGTTTGGGAACAGATAATCAGAATCTCCTATATGATTTGGGTAAATTGCCTAAGGTTGATTATATTTCATATCCTCATTTTAAGAAGTAGATTTAACAGTAAAAAGAATTATGAGGGCTGAACAAAAATATATATAAATTGGTAACTGGAAGGTTAACCTTCTATTTGTATTTTTCTATTCTACATAAAGCTTTAGCTTGGTATGTTAACAAACTAATGAAGTCTATGTGTTACTTGGCCATCTTAAACAAATATATGGATATCTATGTATTGGTGTGGCACCTGTTTTTCTGGATCCCTCTTAAATGTTCAGCTAAGAAAGCCAAGGTCAAATTAGAGGGCTGAAATAAAATCAACTGATGGCAAAACACACAAGATGGGAATGGTGTGGAGAGCTCCTATTGGCATTCTAGTTCCTATTTCTTCTGTTAAATGAAGACTATAATGTTGAAAAATAATAAAACACTTCTGTATATGCAGTTTTTTGCCTTGGGGTCAAACAATCCACACCTACGGTCACCAAACTAATTTTCCAGTTAGTTATATACATGTTCACAGCTTTTTATTATTAAATCAAATTCATTGAGGTGTATTTTAAGTGTACAGTTCTATTTTCTACTTCATTTATTTATATGTTACATTTTTATATTTTCTTTCTCTACTGAATTTGGGTTTAGTGGTTTTTTTACCCTTTCTTAATGTGATAGTGTAGGTCATTACTTTTTATATTACTTATTTTTAATACAGGCATATCTCAGAGATTTTCAGGTTCAGCTCCGGATCACTGCAATAATGCAAATATCAAAATGAAGAGAGTCACACAAATATTTTGGCTTCCCAGTGCACAAAAAAGTTATGTTTACAAGGTATTATAGTCTATTTAGTGTGCAATAGCATTATGTCTGAAAAACAATGCTCTTACTTTCATTTAAACACACTTTATTGCTAAAAAATGCTAATAATCATCTGAACCTTCTTTTTGCTAGTGGAGGGTCTTGACTCAATGTTGATGGTTGCTAATTGATTAGGGTGGTGGTTGCTGAAAGTTGGGGTAACAGTGGCAATTTCTTAAAATAAGATAAGAATGAACTCTACTGTATCAATTAACTCTTCCTTTCACAAAAAAATTCTCTGTAGCATGTGATGCTGTTGGATAGCATTTGACCTACAGTGGAACTTCTTTCAAAATTGAAGTCAATCCTCTGAAACTCTACCACTGCTTTATAAATTTAGTTTATGTAATATCCTATATCTTTTGTTGTCATTTCAACAACATTCACAACATCTTCACCAGAGGTAGATTTCATCTCAATAAACCACTTTCTTGATCTTCCATAAGAAGCAACTTTTCATACATTCAAATTTTATTGGAGATTGCAGGAATTCAGTCACATCTTCAGTCTCAACTTTTAATTCTAGGTCTCTTACTGTTTCCACCACATCTGAAGTTCTTCCTCCCCTAAAGACTTGAACCCCCAAAGTCATCCATAACAGTTGGAATTCACTTCTTTTAAGGTCATGATAATGTTGATATTTGACCTCCTCCCATGAATCACAAATGTTCTTAATGGCCTTTAGGATGGTGAATCTTTTCCAGAAGATTATCAATTTAATTTGCCCAGATATAGGAGAAATGCTATCTGTGGCAGCTATTGCCTTAAGAAATGTATTTCTGAAATAATTAGACTTATAAGTCCAAACTTCCTGATCTGTGGGCTGCAGAATGGATGTTGTATTAGCAGGCATGGAAACGACATGAATTTCCTTGTATATCTTCTGGTGGCTAGATGCATTGCCAATAAGCAGTAATTATTTTTAGGCATTTCTTTTTCAACTTTTATCTTAGGTTTAGGGAGTACCTGTATAGGTTTGTTACATGAGTAAGTTACATGTTGCTGAGGTTTGCTGTAGGAATGTCCCCATCATGTAGGTAGTGAGCATAATACCCGATAAGTAGTTTTTCAACCCCCACCCCTCTCCAACTCTCCCCCTCTGGTAGTCCATAGTGTCTATTGTTCCCATCTTTATGTCCATATATTCTTAATGTTTAGTTCCCACTTATAAGTGAGAAGATGTGGTATTTGGTTTTCTATTTTAAATGGTATCATTTTGAAAGAAACCTGTTTTTCTGAGGATTAAATCTCAACAGTGGGCTTAAAATATTCGGTAAGCCATGCTAAAAACAGATGTGTTGTCATACAGGCTTTGTTATCCCATTTATAGAGGATAGGTGCAGTAGGTTTAGCATAATTCTTAAGGATCCTAGAATTTTTGGAATGATAAATGAGCATTAACTTCTATTTAAAGTAACCAGCTGTCTGAGCCCCAAACAAGAATCAGACTATCCTTTGAAGCTTTGGAGCAAGGCATTGACTTCTCCTTTTTGGCTATGAAAGTCCTAGAAATCGTCTTCTTCCAAAAGAAGGCTGTTTTATCTGCATGAAAAATCTGTTTAGATTTTCACCAACTATCTCTACTAGATTTGCATAACTTGCCGCAGCTTCTCTATCAGCACCTGCTGCTTTACCTTTCACCTTCATGCTATGGAAATGGCTTCTTTCCTTAAACTTTGTGAACCAAGTTCTGCTAGCCTGCAACTTTTATTCAGCAGTTTCCTCACCGCTCTGATCCTTCATAGAATTGAAGAGGTAGGGACTTGCTCTGGATCTGGATTTGGCTTAAGATAATGTGGTGGCTGATTTGATCTTCTGTGCTGACCACCCATCTTTCTCCATATCAGCAATAATGCTGCTTTGCTTTCTTATCCTTTGTAAAGATTTAGACTCCCACACAATAATAGTGTGAGATTTTAACACCCCACTCACAATACTAGACAGATCATGGAGGCAGAAAATTAATAAAGTTATTCAGGACCTGAACCGAGCACTGAATCAAATAGACCTGATAGACATCTGCAGAACTCTCCAGTGTAAAACAACAAAATACACATTCTTCTCATCATCACATGGCACATACTCTAAAATCAGTCACAAAATTGGAAGTAAAACACTCCTCAGCAAATGCAAAAGAACTGAAATCATAAATAGTCTCTCAAACTACAAGGCAATCAAATTAGAAATCAAGACTAAGAAATTCACTCGAAACAATACAATTACATGGCAATTGAATAACCCACTCCTGAATGACTTGTGGATAAATAATGAAATTACAGCAGACATAAAAGTTTTTTGAAACTAATGAGATCAAATATACAACATATTGGAATCTCTAGGACACAGCTACAGCAGTGTTAAGAGGAATTATATTTTTTGGTCTGGGCATTTAGTGCTACAAATGTTTAGCACTATAAATTTAGTGCTATAAATGCTCAGATCAAAAAGTTGCAAATATCTCAATGTAACAACCTAACATCACAACTAAAAGAACTGGAGAATCAAGAGCAAACCAGTTCCAAAGTTAGCAGAAGACAATAAATAACCAAAATAGGAACTGAGCTGAAGGAAACAGACACCAAAAACCTTTCAAAAGATCAACTAGGCCGGGCGTGGTGGCTCATGCCTGTAATCCCAGCACTTTGGGAGGCCGAGGTGGGCGGATCACGAGGCCAGGAAATCGAGACCATCCTGGCTAACACGGTGAAACTGTGTATCTACTAAAAATACAAAAAAAATTAGCCGGGCGTGGTGGCGGGCACCTGTAGTCCCAGCTACTCAGGAGGCTGAGGCAGGAGAATGGCATGAACCCGGGAGGCAGAGCTTTCAGTGAGCTGAGATCGCACCACTGCACTCCAGCCTGGGCGACAGAATGAGACTCCGTCTCAAAAAAAAAAAAAAAAAAAAAAGATATGCCACTATCTAGACCGATAAAGAAGAAAATAGAGAAGATCCAAATACCAAATAAACGCAATCAGAAATGACAAGTTGGATATTACTACTGACCCTCAGAAATACAAATAATCATCAGAGAATATTACAAACACCTCTATGCACATAAACTAGAAAAGCTAGGAGAAATGAAAAGAATTCTGGACAGATACACCCTTCCAAGACTGAACCAGGAAGAAATTGAATCCTTAAACAGACCAATAATGGGCTCTGAAAAAGCCCAGGACCACACAGATTCACAGCTGAATTCTACTAGATGTACAAGAAAGAGCTGGTACCATTCCTGCTGAACTATCCCAAAAATTGAGGAGGAATTCCTCCCTAACTCATTCTTTGAGGCCAGCGTCATCCTGCTACCCAAACCTGGCAAAGACACAAACAAAGAGAAAACTTCAGGCCAATATCCTGATGAACAGTGGTGCAAAAATCCTCAACAACATTCTGGCACACTGAATCCAGCAGCACACCAAAAAGCATCCACCACAGTGAAGTAGGATTTATCCCTAGGATGGAAGTTTGGTTCCACATACACAAATCAATAAATGTGATTCACCACATGAATAGAACTAAAGACAAAAACCACATGATTATCTCAATAGATATAAAAATTGCTTTTGATAAAATTAAACACCTGAATGTTAAAAACTCTCAGCAATCTATGTATAGGAGAAACATACCTCAAAATAATAGGAGCTATCTATGACAAACCCACAGCCAACATCTTACTGAGTGGGTAGAAGCTGGAAGCATTCCCCTTGAAAACCAGCACAAGACAAGGATGTCCTCTCTTTTTGCTCCTGTTCAACATAGTATTGGAAGTCCTGGCCAGGCAATCAGGCAAGAGAAAGAAATAAAGGACATTCAAATAGGAAGAGAAGTCAAACTATCCCTGCTTGTAGATGACATGATCCTGTATCTAGAAAATTCCAGAGTCTCAGCCCACAAACTCTGTAAGCTGATAAACAACTCCAGCAAAGTCTCAGGATCCAAAATCAATATGCAAAAATCACTACACTCCTCTACACCAACAACAGTCAAGCCGAGAGCCAAATCAGGAATCCAATCCAATTCACAATTGCTACAAAATAATAACACCTAGGAATACAGCTAACCGGGGAGATGAAAGACCTCCACAAGGAGAACTACAAAACACTACTCCAAGAAATCAGAAATGACACAAACAAATGGAAAAACGTTCCATGCTCAAGGATATTGTTTTCGTGTTCCACTATTAAGATGTTAGCTGTAAGTTTTGTTTTGTTTTGTAGCTAGACTTTGAGTTTGAGAATGTTCTTTTCTGTTGATAGTGTGAATAGTTTTTGCCTTTAATGGATGTTTGATTCTATTAAATGACTTTCTCTTTCACTTGTAAAATACAGTCTAAAAGTATCACAAATGCACATAAATATTTTAAAGATTAAATGTTATGTAATTAATATTAGTTAAACTGGTGTTCAAGTCCAAGTTCAGCTACTATAAGAAAATACCACACACTGGGTAGTTTACAAAGAATAGAAGTTAATTTGTCTCACTCCAAAAAAATAGCACCAGCAGCTGGCCAGTGTAATCCCATGGCAGCAGACATCACATGGTGAGGAAGCATGGGCACATGCCCGCGAGAGAGAGAGAGAGAGAGGAAATGAGAGAGGGAGAGAGAGAGACAGAGACAGAGAGAGAGAGAGAGAGAGAGGAACAGGGCCAGGCTTATCAGGAGCATACTCCCGTGAGAACTCACTTACTCCCATGATAATGACATTAATCCATTTATTAGGTCATAGCCCTCATGGTCTAATTACCTCTAAGACCCCACATCTTAACACTATTTAAATGGCAGAGTTTCCAACACATAAAATTTTGGGCGACACATTCAAACCACAGCACATAATAATTGTAATGGTGATGAATTATAATTGCTATTGAGGTCATCAGTTAATTTTATTTTGTTTTACATTTAGACCTTGATCATGTTTACAAATTATTTCCATGGATGAATATTTCAACCTGAGAGAACCATCCATCTTTATCACTTAGAAACATATTTTTTTTGGAAAGAAAAAGACTATTAAGCATATTTTTATTTGAAGTTGTATTGTATTATTTCATCACAAATAATCAAGGATTCTTTACCATGGTTTTCCCTACCACCTGCCCTCCATATCTGCTTCCTTAGTTGGCAAACTGTACTCATGCTTCACAATCTAATAAATAGCCATGCATCTGTGAAGTTATTTGTAACTCTGCTTCAGGCACAACTGAGGTTGTCTCATATGTGCTTCCAAGGCTACTTCAGATATCAAATCAAACCACAGGAATCACAAATCTTGCCCATACCCAACCTGCTAATGACTCAAACAATATAGGAAAATTGCCATAAATAAAACATTTATTTTCTTAAGGAGTGTAAAACGGTCATCCATGGCTCCTTGGAAATACCCTTTCTCTTCTGCACCAAGTGTATTTTGGTTTTTGAATAACAGACAAGTTGAGAATTTGTGTAACATATATAGAAATATTATTCTGCCTTTTTGGTGTTTTTACTGTCCACTGCACAGACAGAAAATTGCTTACATGACTAACTTATTTTTTCAAACTGCTGTGCCCCATATATTCATATTCCAGACTTATTTACAATAAAGAATTTGAACACGTTTGGTATGTTTTACCCAAATCCTTTTCCATATAGAAGCTTTCTGTTATCTATGCCATTAGCATGTTTACAGAGACTCTTAGGGGAGGACGTTCAGATAATGTATTCACTTGGACCTCCTTTGGGGTATAAGTTATACATCAACTTACCATTAACGTTTTTTTTTTTTCTCTCTAATTTGCACCATAGATTAGTGGTTGGGATCGTTGGTTTTGGTGTCGAATAGTGTTGTATAAAATATAAACCCTGAAGAGTTTTTAACAATCTTGAAGAAGCTTCTTAACCTCTGTGTGTTTCAGTTTCCTCATCTATGAAACAGATAAAATATTTGTCTGTATTAGGTTTTTTGACAATTAAATATGATAAAGTAAATAAAACTCCAGTTTATAGTTGCCTATTAATACAGCACAGATCACACTGAATTGTATATATTTATAAATATATGTCTTTCTATTTTCTCCTCAAGTTACTAGCAAATTTTACAGAAAGAAGAAACATACCATCTTTTTGTTCTTTTTTCTAAGTATTGGTGCAATGTCATTTACAAAATAAGTTAGCTTAAAGTCTAAGTGGAAGAAGGTGAAACCTATTGTCTGTTAAGCTTTAAGCTTAGCAACTCAAGAAACCCTTGATATTGTGAAACTGATAGATTTTTACACAGTATATTTAAAATACAGTTTTGTTACAAACGTTTAAAAATCACGTAATGCCAATTGTGCTTATTTCTTACATATATATTTCTTAATGCTTTTTTATTTTAAAATATAGATCACTCACATTGGAAATAGAGACATAAATTTATACCTTCTATAGATGACCATTCATCATTAACAACTAAGTGGTTTATTAGCAAGAGCTATATAAATGCTTATTATAAAGAATCAATTGGCAGGGAAATAAGTCTATTTTACTCTTCATCATTTATGTTTACCAAAGTGCAATAATTCTTTATTTCATACTTAATAATTTCCTGATATTCATTTGGCATATTTTTAGTTAACTATTATATTTCTCAGGAATATATGACATTGAAACTTCAAAATCTAGGACAAAGAAATATTCAGTAGCTTTGAAATATCCAGTATTTATCTGATCCATTCTGTATCTTTCTATCAAAAATATTTTTTAAAAATCAGAATTTCTGTCAAAGAAATGCATTGGAAACCTGTTTCTGCTTAGGTGGGGCATAAAAGAAGACTCTTAGGATTTAGTTAGAAATCCACAGCTAGCATCACCCTACGGAAGTAATTACTCTTGCTAATATTACCAATGATTTATAGAGAAACACATTGAACATTTCTCTGTGTCTCTCTTATTTGACTTTTCTCTATCATTTCGTACAGTTGTCCACTAAACAGTGGAAATTTATTTTGTCAGTTGGGTTCAAACTGAGAAATAGCTCATTCTTATTGCTTGGCATGTAAGTCTCCACTTCATTATCAGTTTCCTTTTTTTTCTCTGATTGCTCATTTTCAGTGTTCCAGGATCTTTCAGTTCCTTCTGTGCTTTAAATATTTGATTTTTCAAAGTTCTCTTTAGGCTTAAATTTCTTCCTGTCCTTTTGCAATCTCATCCATGTCCATGGCTTTAATTACTACATATATGTCAATGATTCAAATCATTCAATGACACATTTATAGGGAGATTTTTCTCTCTGAGCTCACATGCTCTCTCTCTCTCTTTCACACACACATACACACACACACACACACACACACACACACGATACCTACTGGTATTACCTTCTGCGCATTTCCACTACCTACATCGCAAAACATTCAAAGTCAACTTATATGAAACTGATCTTAGAGTCCTTCCATCTCAATTTACTAACCTGATGGAAAGCTGGGTTATTTACCTAAATAATAAGACTATATCCTTTTTCCCTTTCCTAAAACCTATCTCCAAAAAATTACTAAATCCTGTTTTTATATTTTTCCTCTCTAATACCCTTTTCCATTACTGTGTATCATACCTTATGTTGGCCCTTGTCATTGATGTGGTCAACATCTTCTATCTGGCCTTTTTGTATCCAGCCTTACCTTCCTTCTTTACCATGGTACCAAATGGATTTTTCTAAAATACAAATGCATTTATGCTATTATGTCTATATGCATATTTCAGTGTTTGTCACTTTTAGGATAAAATCTAACACCATTAGTCATCTTCGATCAACTACTACCAGCTCTTTAACCAAACATCTCCAAGGTGAACTTATGCTTCTGCTGGCTGTCTGCTTACCTAATGAATATATTCAGGTTGTCTTTGAATAATTCCTCACTAGGAAGCAGCACATTCTTTAACTTCATGATGCCATTTAAATCCACAAATTCTAAACAATAAAGTGAAAACTGAGATGAATTAATTTTTAAAAATCAGAATTTTAATAATATGAGAAGCAACATAGAGTAGTGATTAAGGACACAGACGTTAATCAAACAGATAAGAAAATCTGATTTGCCCTTTACTTCTTGGGTTACCTTGGACAAGCTACCAAAACTCTTTGCAACTCAGTTTTTACTTCTATAGAGTGGGTAAAAATTGTAAGCAAAATGATTCCTTTAAAAGAATTTGCTAAAAGCCAACTCCTGAAAATAACATTTTCCAAAGAGAAAATTTGTTAAAATTAATTTGGGAAAAATCAACTTGCAAAAATACCATTACATGGATAATTTAACAGATATAATTGGATTGTTTATCTATGTCTCATTAACTTTAAATGGTTTAATGCCCCTTTCTATTTTTTCAAATCTGAGATGTTTAGTACCATCCTTAATTTTATTTCTCATAAGTAAAAATACACATCACAATTAAGTTAAATTACCTGGGATAAACCAGATGTATTAAAATTTCATGCCTCTATCAGAGAGCAGTTTGAATATGCCAACTAGAAGCATTTTACAGGTAAAAAAGAAACTGTTAAATGCAGGTAAAAAAATGGCAATATGCTATCTGTTTTATAGTTCAAATTTGATGTAATTTAATTACAGATAGAAAATAATAAAAATGCAGTTAAATCATAAAAATGACAAAGTTGGTAGATAAAGTTTGGCAAGACTAAGTGATACAGAGGACTAAACATAATTACTGACTAAAAATTCCCATAAAAGTGATTTTTAAAAATGATGAAATATATTTATTATAAATAATATTCTTAAATTTATTATTTCAATATCTCATAATATATTGATTATAATTATATTTCATATTCTTGCTGTTGTATCTCTAGTTTTTGTTAAGACCATTTTTGGTAAAGTAGTAAATATTTTAATTTAACAAATTTGGAAAATTGAAAATCTACAAACTAATCATTAGCTAATTGGGTCTTCAGCAAATTGGTCACTTGGCAAATTGAATATTGGAGAGTTTGTTATCAGCAGTGTGAGATAACTTAAAATCATACATATAATTCATGTTGTCATGGTAAGGAAAAATGTGATTATGCATGCAAATTTTTGCCACGTAATATATATCCAGCATTAGTAACCATTGATACAGATTTCTCATAATTATTTGATTTTCCATCATTATTTTTGTTAGCACAAGTGATTGTTATATTCTTGTCTCTGCCTAACTTTGCAACTTCACTTGTTACCATGTATTAAATTTTATGAGCTGTCCAGAAGATAGTTACAATGGAGCAGATCTTCTTGACTTGAATAGAACAACTTTATTGGACCTCATCGTGCAAATATGTAAGGTACCTAAAACATTCCATCTTGAGGGAGTGTTACATTAGGACTTGTTCTGGTGTTCAGTAAAAATTTCCTGTCATGATATTCTTAGGGAAGGGGATAGAACGTTTTGCATAAGAAGCCAATTTACTCTTTGTGAAAGAAGTGATCAAAACCAGATACCCAATGCTTTATGTTGAAAAACAAAGGGTGGCCCTGGATAAGGCTTATGGGAAGAAAAGGGGAAAATGGACATCAGTGGTCCCAACAAGAACTCATCAAGATGGGGGCTAAGTTTTGAACTGATGAACAGAACTCAACACATAGACAGACGGATTGGATTGAAATGGAAGATTTGGGCACATCATATGTTAATGCTGCAGATCTAGCACCCTGACAGTGACATGATTTAGAAATAGTGGCAGAGCTTGTTGGAAAAGCAAACTAACAACTTGCACTAACCAACCCAATTGATCTCTTTCATCACGTAGCATTATTAGAGCATTACAGAGTGAGAGGGAGATTTCCTCCTGGAATGTTCAAATCAAGATAACAAAACAGATGAAAGATTGAGTCATTTTCTGTATGTTGACTAGGAGAAACAACTTTATCCCTGGTTTTTGTAAAACCCCGACAATCATTGACAGACTGAATTTTATAAAACTAGTATTGATTCATTATGAACAAATTACTAATATCCTTGGTAAACTCACTTACTTTAAAGTACTTGCTGTGTGTGTTCATGTGTGGGTGTGTGTGTGCATGTAATTTGGTAATAACAAATTTCTGAAATTTGTACTTCCTGCAATAAACATTTAAAAGTATTTTTTCCTGAATCGTTTTTTTCTAATCTTTATTTTACAGATTACATTCCCATTGAGGCACGAAAATGGATCTAGCCACAGCTCTGATGATATTGCTTTGCCTTTAACGGTACCTCCCATTAGTCTCTTGCACCAAGATGCACATTTTTCAGTTTACATAGTGGATTTCATCATTCTACTAGAAAGCCTCCACTTTGTTTCTGATTCAGTTTCAGTTTCCAAACCAGGTGCTTTGTCCCTCACTGACTGTTTTGGATGACCTCTAGTTTTTCCCCAAGGTTCTAAATTTAGTTTGGCTTTTATTTGGCCATCATTTTAATTCCCACCTTTTGTTTTGGTGCTGTTGATTGTATAATCCAACCATCTCTACCTTTCAGTATTTGCAGGTTTCTTTTTTCCTGTTTGTCTTGAACATTCTGATTTTTCCTAACCTTTGAGTCACCTGCCTCTGTTTTACCATGTCATTGAATTATGGTTTAGTCAAGTGGAAAGACAAGCTCCTGTCACTGCCTAGTTTCCTTCCAATTATCAATAAAATTCTTTGTTATTAGGTTTCTTCTGTTCCACTATAAGCTCAAGTAATTCACAACAATAAAACAAGACAAAAATAATTAACATTCACGAGAATAAAGAGCAGCCATTAAATCATGAAGTTATCAGGGTAAGTATGCCTTTGAGATGGTCTGTGCCTCTCTGACCTTCTGTTCTGGAACTGATGTACCCAATCAGTCAATTTTACTGATATACAACAAATTATGTTCTACATATTTTTTCAAACCATTGATGAAATTTGAACATTGAGGCTACCAACTTCTCTCTCTGTACTTTTTGCTTAAACTGGAAAAAAATAATATTTCGCTCTTCTCAAAAAAGGAAGATAATTTTCCTCTTTCTTACAACAATCTTTATATTTTTAGTTCTTTCTGAATCTATATGTTGCTATTTTTTCTATCTTTATTCTCTTTCATTTTTGGGTAATTTATATTTATTAATTGGTCAACACTTTTTTTAAAATTATACTTTAAGTTTTAGTGTACATGTGCACATTGTGCAGGTTAGTTACATATGTGTACATGTGCCATGCTGGTGCGCTGCACCCACTAACTCATCATCTAGCATTAGGTATATCTCCCAATGCTATCCCTCCCCCCTCCCCCCACCCCACAACAGTCCCCAGAGTGTGATATTCCCCTTCCTGTGTCCATGTGATCTCATTGTTCAATTCCCACCTATGAGTGAGACTATGCGGTGTTTGGTTTTTTGTTCTTGCGACAGTTTACTGAGAATGATGATTTCCAATTTCATCCATGTCCCTACAAAGGACATGAACTCATCATTTTTTATGGCTGCATAGTATTCCATTGTGTATATGTGCCACATTTTCTTTATCCAGTCTATCATTGTTGGACATTTGGGTTGGTTCCAAGTCTTTGCTATTGTGAATAGTGCCACAATAAACATACGTGTGCATGTGTCTTTACAGCAGCATGATTTATAGTCCTTTGGGTATATACCCAGTAATGGGATGGCTGGGTCAAATGGTATTTCTAGTTCTAGATCCCTGAGGAATTGCCACACTGACTTCCACAAGGGTTGAACTAGTTTACAGTCCCACCAACAGTGTAAAAGTGTTCCTATTTCTCCACATCCTCTCCAGCACCTGTTGTTTCCTGACTTTTTAATGATCGCCATTCTAACTGGTGTGAGACGGTATCTCATTGTGGTTTTGATTTGCATTTCTCTGATGGCCAGTGATGATGAGCATTTTTTCATATGTTTTTTGGCTGCATAAATGTCTTCTTTTGAGAAGTGTCTGTTCATGTCCTGGGAGCTGTAGACAGGAGCTATTCCTATTTGGCCATCTTGGCTCCTCTGGTCAACACTTTTAATACATTTACTACATTTAAGCGCACCTAATTCAAAGATCCATATTTATTATTAACAGAGGGAAACTTTGTAACTTTAAAAAAATTTAGCTTTGAAAATGGAGATCTCTGATTTCTAACATAAGAATCTGCCTGATTAAAATAGCAATTGTAAGGATCTGGCTGAATGTGTTTTTGAATAAGAACCTAAATGATACAAAATTGATTGCTTCTGGCCTGCCAAGAGCTTTATCATCTCTCAAGACAGTTGAAGGGCTCTGAGTGCACAAGATTTCCTCTCTCTTATCTCCAAAGTAAATAGAAAATCTCCATAGAAATACATAAATATACCAAATACATATGTGAGGAAATGTTTTATGTGCTGAAAATAAGATGTAAATAAATTTAATTTTGAAACTTCAGCTTGACCTACAATGTAAATGAACAATTACTAAAGAAAACAACTACAGTATAATGCAGTTTAGAGAAATTCAGTTCTAAACTTCCCCAGATTTCCACAGCTTACTCTAAATTTTAAGATTCATCTATCCTATGAATAGAAAATATTTTCTTAGCAAATTACTGTAACTTTCTCTGTTGTTTTACTTATCTATTGCTACTTAGCAAATCACTCTATAACTTTGCAGCTAAAAACACCAATCTATTATGTTTGTTGGGTCTGCATGTTCACTGGACTTGGCAGGTGGTTCAAATTTTTGGTGTCTCAGGAAATCGAGGTCAGATGGTGGCTAGGGCTGCAAATAGCAGAAGGCTCAACTGAATGGTTTTTTCACATGGCTGGCAGATGAAGCTTCCTGACATCTGGAAGTTCAGCTGGGGCTTTTGGCAGGAACATCTATACTTGGCCTATCAAATGGCTTGGGCTTCTTACGGTTTCACAGCTGGGTTCTGAGAGGGAATATCTGAAAAGCAAGTGTTCCAAGAGGCGCAGTGGAAGTCGGAAGGCTTATGACCCAGACATGGAAATCACACTGAGTCTCTCCCACCACATTGTATTGGTCAAATCAACTCACAAGCCCAGCCCAGTTTCATGGAGAGGGGAAATAGATTCCACTTCCCAATGCAGATGTTGCAAATCAGTTGTGGTCATATATAATAAACCACAGTCAGCCACAAATTATTTGTGTTCCTCATGCATGGAGGACACTTATCTCCTCTCACAGTCCCTAGAAGCTTCATCTATAATATTAAGACCAGACTTGAGGGCCAGCAGCTCATCATCTTAAGCCCAGATATGGATACAGTCCCTCAGGTAGGGTTCTTCAAGTGCAGATCCTTGAACCAGATTACTCTCCACTGTGAGTCATCCTTTCTATTTATAAGAAATGGTCGACTTTTCACAGCTGCGTGTTGAAGGTTCAGGAGCATGTTTTCATTTTGAACTATCTCTGACTTTTTTCAGTCTAAGCTGACAGGCAGAGTTTCTACAGGTAAAACACTCTTAGAAAGGTTGTGAGTTTCCTAAGGATCTTATTGGGATTCACTCTCTTTTGTAAAAGCCATTGCCATAAATCTCTGAGACAGTTCTTCTGTGTCTTGGGAGAGAGGGTGCTGTGAGATCATAGCCTTAAAAACTTTTAGAAGACCTTTGGTTTAGCCAAAGTCAAGAGGGCACATAGTTCATATTCTTAGGAGACTTTTAACTAGCTGAGAAGGAATAGAGGGTACACAAGAGTCTCAGAAATTTTTTGGTTAATTGTCATAGTCTAAGAGTGCCTTAAATCTTTCTAAAACCTTAACAAAACATGTTACAGCCACACTTGGATCAGGGATTTATCCAAAACCACATTTTACTGATGACCCCTTGGATTTGACTTTTGTCCTGTAAAACTTGAATTTTTCATAATGTTTTGGTCTCCGGGTAGTCTTATTTATTACATGGCAGCTAACTTCAAAGAGGTGGCACAAGCAGGGGACATCCTAAGAACAAATATTTCAAGAGGCTTGGATGGAAACTGAAAAACAGTTGGTGACTTATTCTCAGATTTCATACAGCAAATCTGGCATGAAAACTTTTTGGCCTGATTTAAAGTAAAAGAAAACAGAGTAACAATGAATTTATGACCATTTCAATCTATCTCTTTTATAAAAATAAAACTAATAGTTATTACACATTACAAAGCCTTTTAAATGTAAAAAAACCTCTGATTAGATTACAGAAAATGATAAAGTGCATCCATAAATTTAAAATATAAGAATTTAAGAATTTTGAGGAAAGGAAAAATAACACCTCTTGCTTTGGAAATTCTGGATTGTTATGAATGCTTTAGACACTTGCTGAAGCAGTAACTCAGAGAGCAAATGGCAGTTTCGCAGAGAAATAGCTAAATGAACATGGCTGTTAAGTAATAAGATAAGGAGTAAGTACATTTGAAGTGATATTAGGCTAGTAAATGGAATGTGAAAATGCAAACAGTGGTTGCTAATCAAAACAATAATGACAATTATTTTAAAAATTGTAAATTCTATCTATCTATCTATCTGTCTATCTGTGTTGATCTGTCTCTATATATCCTAATATGTGTGAACCTTTGAACAAATTAAATGAGTTTAAACATTTTCTCTTAAAATCAAGTAGGTAAGTTTTCCCTGATTGCATAAAATGTAAAAAAAAAAATAGTATTAGCGTAATACTATAATTTACAAAGGTAAATAGTATAATTTACAAATAAACTTCAATTTATTTTCTTATCAAATTAATTTAAATTATGTCAATTTCCCCCGTTAAATTTTTGGCTAAGTTTTGTTGGTTGTGGTATTTTTTCCCCACAAATGGTTTAAAGGTATAAAAATGTAAAAATAATGTGAACAATTTAATTAAATATTATTATTTGGTATCTTCAAAAAGCAGTAATCTCTTATGGACTTAAGGTATTGCTGAACATTATGTAATTTACTTATTCCACTTAAAATATCTAAGTGAAATATTTATGAACACTTACAATAGTAGTAGTAATCTGTGTGTTTTTTGTATGGTGATATGCATCAGATTAAATAAAGTAAATTATTAGATTAAATTATATATCTAAATGGATACATAGGAGAAAATCTAAGTGACCTTAGGTTTGGCAATAAATTTTTAAAACAATACTAACGGCATTATCCAAGAAGAGAAAAATAATATAACTATTAATATTAATAAATAATGTATTAATCATTAATTATTAACTTGTAATTTATCCATTTATTATATAATAACCATAAAATTTAAATTGGTCTCCTGCCGAAGATGCTATTAAGAGAATCAAAACACAAATCAACAAAGAAAATATTTGCAAACCATGTATCTTATAAGGGACTTTTATCTAAAATCTAAAAAAATAGGACTCTTAAAGCCAAGAATTTAAGAACAAAACTAAAAACAATTGAGAATGGGCAAAAAATTTGAACAGATAGCCCACTAGAGAAAATATATAGAGGGCAAATAAGCATATGGAAAAATGTTAAACACTATTGGTCATTAGGAAATTGCAAATCAAAACAACGATGAGATACTACTTACAACAAACTTTTTTCTTCAAATTTTATTTTAAGTTCCTGGATATATGTGCAGGATGTTCAAGTTTACTACATAGGTAAACATGTGCCATGGTGGTCTGCTGCACAGATCAACCTATCACCTAGGTATTAAACACAGCATCCATTAGCTATTCTTACTGATGCTCTTCCTCCCCATTCCACCATGACAGGCCCCAGTGTGTGCTGTTCCCCCACATGTGTCCATGTGTTCTCATTGTTCAGTTCCAACTTATAAGTGAGAACATATGATGTTTGACTTTCTGTTCCTGCATTAGTTTGCTGAGGGTAATGGCATCCACCTCCATGCAAGTCCCTGCAAACAACATGATTTCATTCCTTTTTATGGCTGCATAGTGTTCCATGGTATACATGTACCACATATTCTTTATCCGTCTATAATTGATGGACATATGGGTTGATTCCATGTCTTTGCTATTGTGAATAGTGCTGCAATGAACATATGTGTGCATGTATCTATAACAGGATGATTGGTGTTCCTTCGGGTATATACCCAGTAATGACATTGCAGGGTCAAATGGTATTTCTGCTTCTAGATCTTGGAGGGATCACCACACTTTCTTCCACTGTGATTGAACTAATTTACTCTCTCACCAACAGTGTCAAAGTGTTCTTTTTTCTTTGCAATCTTGCCAGCATCTGTTCTTGCTGGACTTTTTAATAATCGCTATTCTGACTGGCATCAGATGGGATCTCATTGTGGTTTTGATTTGCATTTCTCTAATGATCAGTGACGTTGAGCTTTTTTTCATATGGTTGTTGGCCACATGAATGTTTTTTTTTGAGAAGTGTCTGTTCATGTTCTTTGCCTACTTTTGAATTGGGTTGTTTGGGTTTTTTTTTGTGAATTTGTTTAAGCTCTTGTATACTCTGGATATTGAACCTTTGTCAGATGGATAGATTGCAAAAATTTTCTCCCACTCTGTAGGCTGTCTCTTCATTCTGATGATAGTTTCTTTTGCTGTGCAGAAGCTCTTTAGTTTAATTAAATCCCATTGTCAATTTTTGCTTTTGTTGCAATAGCTTTTGGCATTTTCAGCATGAAATTTTTGCCTGTGGCTATGTCCTGAATGGTATTGCCTAGATTTTCTTCTAGGGTTTTTTAAGTTTTGGGTTTTACATTTAAGTCTTTAATCCATCTTAAGTTAATTTTGTAAAGGTGTAAGGAAGGAGTCCAGTTTTAATTTTCTGCACATAGCTAGCCAGTTCTCCCACCACCATTTATTAAATAGCAAATCGTTTCCCCATTGCTTTTTTTGTCAGATTCTATAAACATTTTTGAATGGATAAAATTTGAAACAACAGCAACAACAATACCAAGTGCTGGGGAAAATGTGGAGCAATAGAAACTCTCATTCGCTGGTGTTAGGAATGCAAAACGGTAGAGCCACTTTGGAAATTTCCTAAAATAGTTTTATCATGTGACACAGCACTTGAGCTTCTAAGTATTTACCCAGTTGATTTGAAAACATAAATCTACACAAAGTACTGCATATAAATATTTATGGCAGCCTTTTTCATAATCATCAAAAGCTGTCAATAACCAAGATATCCTTCAACAGGTGACCGGATTAAAAAAATAATAATAACTGGAATACAGCCATGTAAGGTAAAGTTATTCGGTGACAGAAAAAATAGAGTTTTTAGGACAGAGGAAAACAGGGAAGAACCCCAAATGCTTCTTGCCTCAAAAAAGCCTGAAAATGCTATATACTATATGCTCCTTATTTTATGAAATTCTGAAAAGACAAAACTATCAAGACAGTAAACAGATAACAGTGGTTGCCAGGGGTTCGGATGAAGTGGGAGAGAATAAATAGATGAAGAATGAGAGTTTTCACACAGTGAAACTATTCTGTGTGTCACTAGATACATGGCATTATGCATTTGTTAAAACCCATAGAGTTTTAGAGCACAAAGGTGAACCTTAATATATGCAAGTTTTAAAACATCATTTAGGAGGTCAGGGGATTCCAGGAAGGAATGCAGACTGTGATGTGTAAATCTATCTGTATCACACATGTATGTACCAACCTCATTGAATGGGATATGGAGAAAAGTGATGACCTAAGTCAGTCTGGAAATGACTGGGGTCTGTAGGACTAAAGAGGAAAGAAATTGCACAAACGTGTATTCTAGCTGACAACATTTTTTCCATGGAGCTAAAGGTTAATAGTTCTGATATTGCTACACATATATGGATACTGCAGTTGAACAATTAACCAAATGAATGGCAGATGGTTGCAATCAGGTTTCTAACTGTTGGAGTGGGAATCCACCAATAAGGGGAACAATCTCGAGTGAACCATGTGACAATAGATCAGAGTTGGAACAGCTGTATGAACTCATGTTTAGCTTAACACAAATAGATTTCATTACATACAGAAATACTTATAGACTTGTGCCTATACACAGGTTTTTAAACACACAGACGTAATGTTGATTTGTCAGCTAAGAGAGCATACAATAAAAGATACCTGATTATCAAGGAGCACACCTAGATCCTAGATCTTGCTTTCTAATACTGTTTTCCAATTAAAAGAACCAAGACTCCTTGGAGAAGCGACTGCATCTAGGACTGGGACAGGAAATATACAAGATGAGTCTGAAGCATCTCGTAATTTATAAGGAGGTGCTAAAAATCCCAATATAACAGGGGCATGTAGGAACGATACAGGAGCAAACTGAAAGAGCTCCCAATGGCCAAAGTTGGAACAATTTAAGCAACAAAATAAATAACAAAAGTAGTACCGGATTATAATCCAAAGCATAAAATACATATCTATTATTCTATACCTATACAAATAAATGAGTAAATAAATATATGAATGGGGGAAAAGAGGTAAACACACATGCATAAGAATTCTTCATAATTTGTATAGATACTCCACCCTTAAGGAAGGACAGCATAACTACCCACTTCATAATTGGAAGCTGCACATAGTAACTTTCTTCCAAAAAATACAGCATGAAATGAAGAAAAAAGAATAACTTCACAGTGGAGAAATCTGATAAACACTAGCTTAGTTAGGTCGTCAAGGCCAGCACCGACAGAGGTATGTCAGGTTGATAGAATGTATCTTTGATTTGATGTGATAAACATGGTGGTCTTTTTCTCTGTCGTCTTGCTCTCAATAACTCGTAACCACAATTTTATTATAAGAAAAGCATCAGACACATTCCAAAGTGGAGCGTCTTACACAATATACCTGACCTGTACTCCTCATATCTGTTGAGGTCATAAAAATAATAAAAGTCTCAGAAACTGCCACAGCAAAAAGGAGCCTAAAGAGACAGAATGAGCAAATATAATGTAGTGCCCTGAATGGGATGCTGGAGACACACACACAAACACTCACACACACACACACACACGCGCACACACACACACACACAGCATTAGGCAAAAAGTACGGAACTCTAAATAAATTATGGATTATAGTAAATAACAGTATATTAATACTGCTTTGTTAATTATCACAATTGTAACATACCAGTGTAAGATGTTAAGGAGAAACTGGGTATGAGGTATTTGGGAACTCTCTGCACCATCCTCTCAACTCGTATATACATATCGAAATGTCCTAAAAGGTAAAGTCTATTAATTTTTTTTTTAAAAAGGACATGTATGCCTATGGAAGGATTGCGTTACTGGAGATATGTGGATTTGCTAAGGTGCAAGTGGATGACAGTTCACCTTTAATTACTTCCACAGTTTTTCAGTGTCTTAATGGGAACAAAATTTGTATACCTAGGTTCACTACGCTAGGTATAATAATTTTAAAGAAACATGAATGTGTACATAAGATAATGGATGTATTTTATTTGTTGAAATATTTTGTTCATATAAATAAGTTCTGTCTTAAAGAAAGTCCTGTTGTGCCAGATTGTGAATATGTATATAACATATATAATATATACATAATACACATATATAATTATATGTAATACATATATAATCACAAATCTGAAAGACAGATTTTAAAAGAAATATATTAAAGGCCGACAAAGTTGGGCAAATTTTTATAGATTGTGAATAATGCAAAATTTTACACGGGTTCTATGCAAAAAAGTGAAATAATTTTTTTCTTGCCTTTAAAAAGACAAATATATCCTGCTGTTTACATGAAAATGCAAAAATAAAAAGGTATTCGATGATTAGATGGATGAGGTTCCTAATAATGCCCAAATGCCCTCACTTTAAAGCCTGTTACTTTATGTACCTCTTTTTTCATTTTTTAAATTATTAACAAGTATTTTTCACTTTTGAAAGGATAGATTTTCTAATAATTATTACTTCTTGTGTTCACCTTAAATATTGTCACTTTACATCAAAATTGAAACCATTTATTCTCTTTAGATACTAAAGATTATTATCTTGTCTTGTATTTTCTAAGACATCTTTTTGATATGGGCTTTCTTAAATCAAATTTAAGAACTCATTTCTAAATAATAAAACTGTTAGACTTCTTTATACCCAGAATACCTTTGAGATTTCCTAGAAAAGTAATTGATCCCAAGTTCTTTTCCCTCATATTACAACAGAAGGGATACAAAAAGTTTATGTATTATTGATAGTCTCTGTATTGTATTTTTAATTAGCTTAAAATATACAGACAACTGTACTGGTTTTAAACCCTTCATTATGGAAAGTATTGACAAACCAAAAGGAGAAATTAAAACAGTTTCTCTCACTTGAACCCAGGAGACGGGGGTTGCAGTGAGCCGAGATTGCGCCACTGCACTCCAGCCTGGGTGACAGAGTGAGACTCTGTCTTAAAATAAAAAATAAATAAATAAAAATAAAAAACCAAAAACAGGTTCTCTAGGTTAAAAAGATACCAGGGGCATGTTAAAAAATATTTCAGGGGTTGTGTCCCTTTCAAGACGGATAAAAGCACAATCATGCTCATGTATATAGAATGTCAGTAACTGCCATCAAGTTGATTTATAAGAGTATTTTGTAATCTCTCATCAATTCATGACCAGCACAACAAACACTTTCTTAGATGAATTAGACGTTTCTGGAGATTTGTCAATACTTCACTGTTCACAATATTTTCTTACTGTCAGGATTGTCATTGATTTAATCGTTATGAACTGAACATTATCTCAGTAAAGCATTCCATTCTCCTTCATTCTGAAATTGCAGTATCTTGCATTAAATTAACCAGAATCTTATAATCTGATTATTGAGAGATGGTTTCTTCACTTCCCTTACCCTTGTTTGCAGGCTCCTGTATAACTATTCTGAAAAAAGGTCAAAAGGATAACTCAGTACATAACACTCACAGTTAGTTTTTACAATTAATATTTCAGGGCATAGACCCATGGACAGGCTTCTCAAGTTCAAACAGATATTTTCACTATAAAGAGATCCTTTTCATCCTGTGAAACTGAGTTAAGATTTCCAAAGCTCTCTTATCCTAGTAGCTGACAACTTCATGCATGAATATTCTTAACTACACCAAGATAATCACAACAATAATTAATTTCTTAGGAGCTAATAAAGTGGATTTATTATGGCCAAAGTTCTGTTTTCTAATGGACATAGAGAAACATCCTTTTCTTTTCTACCTTAGCTATAATAAACGTAACAGGTTATATTTGCATAAACTTTAATGAAACATTATCTAGTTTCTTATTCAAGTAGGCCCTACACACTCCAGAAAATATAGCTTATAAAAATTCTTAAGTATAAGATACTAAATCATTAGGAAAGGTTAAAGGTAATGGATCTACCGAGAGTAGAAATATAGACATACAGATTGAATAGACTTTCCTTGCCTACAAAATTACTCAGAACTATTGTTATATATGGAACAAAGCATACTGACAAGGTTCCTCACTATTCATGACCATGTGGTTATGTACAAAGTTTATTAAGAACTCATGTTTTAGTTAGGACTGTACTTCATTTGTGTATTTGATGCCTAAGTGGTCTCTCACAAATTAGCATAGTATGTATTCTATAGCTAATGGAAATCTATCCTTGTGTGCTGTAACAAATGTTTCTTCCTCACAGATCAAGTATATTCAAACATGTGCTGATTTTAAAAATAAATAATTGGTTAAATAAAAGATACCCTTGGATTGATATGTCCTGCTGGCCACCCCGGTAGAAATGAATCATATCATTATTTTTCTAGCCTTGAAGTGGTCAGGATGAGATCATAAGGGCAATAAAACCTATTTCTGGCTATAGGTGTGATTTAAGTGCGATTCTGTAATAGGTGCTTTGGAGTACAGTACCTAAAGGAACATTAATTCTTAAGCCTTAGGATAATCAAGTATTGTACTCACAGTTTTGTTAACCATAACATGGCGTTTTTATATATTAATTAATGTATCTTGTGGCATTCATGGTAAAGGAGAAACACAAAGCATAAAATTTCCAACATTATAACAGAAAATTACTTAATATAATTAAATGCTGAAATCATGCTTTAGAGGAACCTAAATACAAGGAGAAAATGAAATAGCAAATTGACACTGTGCCTTGGCTGCCATAATTGGTAAACATGTACATTACATCCACCTGTCAAAAGAAAAAGCAAATAACAAATAAAATTTTGAAAACTCATTTTATGCCTTGAGATAAACAATTGTAAAAACAGCAACTAAACAAAAACAACAGGGTTTTCTCATACCGGGAAAAATAAAAGAGTGGTACCCAGTATTTCAACTATCAAATGGTAAGTATTGCTAATATTTTTCAAAATGGTATATTATCTCCCTAAAAATTTTTCCTCTATGACTTTACCAGGCTTTTCTCTATTCATGTGAAATCTTTCCTCTCCTACAAAGAAGTTGGCAGCTTCTCTTTAATGCTTCCAGTGTATCTTGTGCATACCTTTATTAACATGATCAGCATTTTTATGTAAACTCCAGCTTCTCAGTTTCCCTCATTTGATTATTAACTTCTTGACAATTATACCTTATTAACATATGTGTTCAGTGAGTGACATCATATATAGCTGTCAATAGATGTTTGTTGAATTATCCATTGGTAGATTTATAAAAATAATCTATTTTATTTCTCAACTGTTCAGAACGTCTTGTTTATTCATATAGAACATATGATAGCCACTGACACCGTCTAAGAGGTCTTTCTACTCACGGTGTTATTACATATACTTTTCTCAAATTGTTTACCTAAACAAAATAAATTCATAAGATGGACTCTGTGATAGATGATAAATTATTGCCTCTTATCCACTTGAAAACATAACTGAATGATAAAATATTCCTTTTCAAGAGAGAATGCAAATTTCTGTATAAGACTGTTTATGTTTTCAGATGAGGAACACACTGGAATTTTATTTGACTTAATTTGTTTAAGCTTGGATACATTTAATTATGCATCTGTGGTTTAATTATCATTAGGAAGTTAAAGAACTTGCAGTAGTATTGTCTTGCAACAAAAGTATAATTGAGAAATGAATGGTAAAATACCCTAGAAAATCTTCATTGGGAGGATTCCAGGATGTGCACTTAAAAATGGCATAGATTGGGTTGAGGAACAATAAAAAGCAAACAAATAAAACTTCAGGTGACTGCTGAGAAGTTGTTCTCTTCCAAAACCTGTGCTTTAGAGCACTGGTTTTTGAAATTGTATCAAAACTGAAATTGTAGCAAACAAATTTCCAGTACACTCTGAAACAATTATTTATACAATTCATAAAATAAATATGAGTAAAACTTCAATTAATGCATATGTCCAGGTTTCATGTAAAGTAAATGACATTTGGTTGCCTAATTAAATCTTTTACCCATTTACCTATTAAGTGGAGTACAAAAACTGCACTGTATACTCTATGAGTATATTAAGAGGAAGTGGAAGTGAATGTAAGCTTGCTTTTCACTCTTCTGATAAAATGTTATGCTTACTAAATAATCTATGAACTCTTTAATATTTGCTTTGCATATGCCATTTCCACCACCTGAACTGTCTCCTTCTCCCATTCTATTCCCCCAATATCTTTTGCTGCTCCAATGCCAATTAACAAAATCCTACTTTATCCCTCAAGTTTTGGCTCAGACATTTGTAACTCAAGCATAGTGTCAAACAAGCCTATAATCTATATTCTGCTGCAAGATTATTATGCATTCTGAGGGTTTTTATTCTCCTGTCCCTGGGGTATCTTGATCTCACTTGTTTCTCACTGTCTGGCTGTGGTATTTTCTTTCAGCCATCCCACGCTGTCCCATATTCTTGATTTACACACACACACACACACACACCCCTTTATACTGATATATTATTAGACACTTCCTTATTTCATTTTTTTCACCTATTATGTACCAGAGCTTCAGTCTGTTAATATATTGCCACTCTTTTAAATTTTATTTTATTATTTTATTAATTTGAGACAGGTCTCACTCTGCTGCCTAGGCTGCAGTGCAGTGGCATGATCATAGCTCAGTATAGTCTTCATCTCCTAGGCTGGAGTGATCCTCCTGCCTCAGACTCTCAGGTAGCTGGGACCACAGATGTGTGCCACTACACCTGGCTAATTTTTGACTTTTTTAAAGGGATAGGGTCTCACAGTGTTGCCCAAGCTCATCTTAAAGTCCTGGCCTCAAGCAATCTTCCTGCCTCAGCCTCCAAAAGTATTGGGATTACAGGCATGAACCATTGTGCCTGATCTCAGTAGCCACTCTTACTTGCTCCTGCTACTTGCTAGCAATTACAAAATCATTATATTCTTGTATTTTTGGTACCCAGAATGGAGGAAGTGTTTTATTCATGATGCATCTCAAACATCCTTCACAGTGCCTCATACAACAAATCAAATCCTAGCTAAATAAATACATATGTGTGTCTCTAAATCACAGGTTTTCCTAGAAGCCATTTGTGGAAAATAAAAATTTAGTATGATTCATTTTATTATATTTTTCTTGAATATAAATAAATAATGATGCAAAGCTCCAAGTTACTGGTATTTTTCTCGCATTTAGTTTTAATCTCCCAATGTACAAATTATCCTCTAGAAAAATAGTGTAGCATTGGAAGTCTAAGTGCTTTAATAACCTTTAATATCAGTGACTTTTTACATTAATTCAATGATCTGCTTTATAATACCTAGGCTGACTATAATCTTACACAGCCGGAAAATACTTTTTCCCCATTGTACATTCAGAGAGCATCTGTCCAGCTTGTATTTTACAAGTTCATACCTATGGAGGTTTATCTAGACTCTATGGATATTACTCTTCAAAATATCAGTGAAAAAATAAATATTTAATGAAACAATAGGTTCTGTATTCTTTAAATTTAGAGGAAAAGTGCTGAAGGAATTGTAACTGTAATCATGACTGATAAAATAGGTTGAGATGAACTATAAACTCTTTGCACATTGAATATTTTTACAGAAAATAAGCCCAATATTCTACAAAATAGGTGATCACAGAACAAAAATAATGAGGCAAATTGTTATTTAGTTTTCTGCTGTCCCATCTATAGCTGTCATATTTTACACTGGTGTTTCTTAACTCTTTGCCAGACTTCCGAGTCCACAGTTTATCAAGGTTTATCATGATATTTACATAAAGACATAGTATTACATTCCCACATCACTGTGAGTAAAGAAAGCTTTATTTTAATGCAAAATACATAAACAGGCAATATCTATTTTCAAATCTCTTTTAGCTCTGATGCTGACAGTTGCAAATTTATGGGATTCATAGTACCTCTAATGTGGGTAAAATACCTTCTTTTAAAGATTTTCAGAAAAATTAGGACTAGTTTATATGAAAATAAAAAACTGGCAGAGCTTGTGATTGGCCACCTGATCTGCCCTTTCTGTGCTCTTTTAGTCTCTTTCTCTCAGAAGTGCTGTCATCAGCTCCTTCTGTCATATATATATATATATGTATATGTATATTTACATTTTAAATTTTGATAACTTAGAATAGAGAATATGGATATTGTGCAGAGACCGACAATGATGAGCTGATAAGAAAAATTTATCTGAAGAAAAGTGACTTTCTCACTCCAGGTCTTATTCTGGAAATTGAGAAAAGAAAAGGAGGATCATACAGTGAAACACTACCCAATAGGAAATTACTTCTGGAAAAAAAAATCAACATACTTATCACAAAATAAATACATCTTATTATAAAATGGAAAATTTTGAATGAATAGGGAGCAAATAAATTAGTCCAAATGCCAACTGGCTTAAAAGCAAAGACCTTGAGTGAATATGACTAATTATATATACAATTTAAATTCATATTTGTGAGCTATACTTCATTTATGATATTATAGATTGGATTCATATTGCTATGAAATTTTAGATTTTAAAAGATTATTTTGCCAACATTTAAAATACATATTTGTTAAATATGTAGTACTTAAAACATGATTTATCAAGTTTGTATCTTCTTATAATTGCTTCTTTTTTATTCTTATTCTATGTTTATGGCCATTTTGCAATTTATCTATTCTAAGCTAATTATTACACATGCAATATTTTACCATTTGGATTATTTTATTAGAATTTATTCTGAAAATAAGATTACTAGTGGAAGTTATATGAATATTTTTCATGGCTTGCTGTCCTTTAAAGTTGCTAATATAATTTTTGTGATGTTTTTCTTTATCAATTGGAGTCAGACAATTCAACAAATAAATCTTAAAAAAAAAAAGAAGAAACAAAACCTTGTGTAGGTGAACAATTTCTGAGCTCCCTCCCCTCCCTATATTAGTTTAAATATTTTAAGCAAGCCTGGAGCCACAGAAGTTTCCACCACAAAGATAGCCTATGCAGATCACAGAGGCTATCTTTTCACAGAGGCTTCAACAGAGGATGTTTTCGGAAAACCCAAAATAAGACTCCAATAAGTATAACAAAGTCCTGCAACTATCAATTATCTTTGTACAAAATTTTCTAAGTCTCCTTATAAATAATAGTGCACCCTCAGAATAAAATTCTTAGGTATAACTTCTACAAAATATATTCAAGACCTATAAGTAAAACTACAAACGTCTGAGAGAAGACATTTTAAAAAGTAAGAAAATAAAGAGATATTCCATGTTCATGAGTAGTAAGACTCAATATTGTCAAGACATCAGTTCTTGCTAACTTGGTCTATAGATTCTCAATATGGATCTATAAATTTCATGCAATCCAAATCCAGTAAGTTATTTTATAAATATCAACTGATTCAAAAGTTTTTGTAAAGAGGCAAGTGACCCAGAATAGCAAACATGAAATGTTAACAATCAAATTTTGTTGAAGATTTTAGCATGTATGTATACGAAGATGGCGGTTTTTAGTTTTCTTGTAATGTCTTTTTCTGATTTTGGTATTAGCACAATATTGCCTTATAGACTGATTTAGGAAATATTTCTTCTGAAATCACTGGTAGAATTCACTGGTAAACCCATCGGGGCCACATGCTGTTTTAGAAACTTATTAATTAATGATTCATTTTATTTAATATATATAGGCCTGTTCACATTGTCTATTTCTTGTTGTATACGTTTTGACATATTGTGCTTTTAATGAAATTAGTCAATTTTATCTAGTTTACCATATTTTGGGGCATAGAGTTGTTTATATTATTCCTTTATTTCCTTTTATTGTTCTTGGGACCTGTAGTGATATCCCCTCTTTCATTTCTGATATTAGTAATTTGTTTATCCTTTTTATTTTCCTTAGTTAGCTGGCTAGATGCTTGTTGATTTTATTATTTAAGAAAAAAACAAGGTTTTGTTTTTGTTGATTTCTCTGTTTAGTTCCTGTGTTTTCTTTCATCGATTTCTGCTCTAATTCTTATTATTTCATTTTTTCAGTTTACTTTGGATTTAATTTGCTTGTCTTTTTCTATTTTTCTAAGGTGAGAAGTGTATTACTCACTTTGTGTCTTTATTTATTTGTAATATAGGCACTGAAAGCTATAAATCTACCTTTAAACATTACTTTGGCTGCAGTCCATAGATTTTAGTAGGTTGTATTTTTTATTTTCATTTAATTCAAATTATTTCTAAATTTCTCTTGACAGTTATTTTTTGATACACGTGTTATTTAAAAGTGTGTTGTTCACACACTGGGGCCTGCAGGGGTTGGCTAAGGGGAGAGAGAACATCAGGAAGAATAGCTAATGGATGCTGCACTTAACATCTAGGTGATGGGTTGATGGGTACAGCCATCCACCGTGGCACACATTTACCTATGTAACAAATCTGCATATCCTGCACATGTATCCTGAAACTGAAAATAAAATAAAATTTAAAAAGTTAATCAATAAAATGTGTTGTTTAATCTCAAAGTATTTTGAGATTTCCTAGCTCTTTCTGTTATTGGTTTCTAGGTTGATTCCCATGTTTAATTCTGTCATTAATTTCCTTGTTTCCCAGGTAGATTCACATAGAAAATCTATTTCTGAAATTTAATATGGTAATTAAGGATGTTAACTGAGATATGGAGAGCTGAAACACTGGAAGTAACCAGCTCTGGTTACAGCATTTGTAATGTCATATGATCAATCCTGGAGCTGTCAAAGAAAAGTGACAGTGGACAGAATTAAACAGAGAACGAGTTTATTGAAGACTATTGCAATAGGGATGAGGACTATTATTATAGAAAAGGGAAGAGAAACTGAACACCACTGAAACAAAGGTGGAGAGTTTTTGTTTTTTGTTTTGTTTTGCTTTTTGAGACAGAGTTTCTGCTCTTGTTGCCCAGGCTGGAGTGCAATGGCGCGATCTCAGCTCCCGGGTTCTGCAACCTCCACCTCCCAGGTTCAAGTGATTGTCCTGCTTCAGCCTCCTGAGTGCTGGGATTACAGGCATGCGCCACCACGCCCCTCTAATTTTGTATTTTTAGTAGAGACGGGGCTTCTCCATGTTGGTCAGGCTGGTCTGGAACTTCCGACCTCAGGTGATCCACCCGGCTCGGCCTCCCAAAGTGCTGGGACCACAGGCGTGAGCCACCGCGCTGGCCAGTGGAGAATTTTTAAGCATAGAGGTGAGCTAATGGGAAAAGTATTGGATGAACTTGGTCGGGGGGTTGGTCATCTGCATTTGTTAATTAGAGCTTATTAAAATTAGGTTCCTACCCTCCCACAGAGACTGGAAGATAAGGGCACTTTCTTGATGATTATATTTCGAAAGGATGGCTCCCAGGTCCTTGAGAAATTTATTTCTGGTTGTGAAACTGTCAAGAGGCTGTGAGACGATTTACAACTTAAAGAGTCAGAGAAAGAATATACAATTACAAGTTTTTTAAAGTAAATGTCAGAAAAGGGACATCAGGGGCCCATAGTCAGGAAGAAACCTTTCAAAAATTTCATCAAGTTGAGAGGAATGTTAAGACGGTCTTGTCAGGGTAAATTCCAGATACATAAAAACTGTCTCCATAAATTGTATGTCTTAGATAGCAAACACATATGTAAGCCCCACTGATATTTTATCAGCCTATACAGATATGTTTTAAAAAATTAAATTACTAACATTTTAACTTAGTGCTTGGCAAAAAAAGAAAAATCTGACTATTTCCTTGGCTAAACCTACCTACAGTTTTGCCTCACACTTCTTTGGTAGTTCCGTTTGATATAATTCTAGGTTCAAACTCATATTTTTTTTAAAGTATGAAGAATTTGCTCTATTTGTTTATGACGTATATAATGGCTGTTAAGAACTCTGACCTGATTTTTTTTAAAGGGGCAGTTTCTTCTTTATTTGTTTTTATTTGCTTTATGTGTAATGTCTAAAACTCGTGGTGATGTGGCTGACTTTTATTTATATATTCTGCTCAGCATTCAGGTAACACTTTCAGTATGAAAAATCCCATTTCTTTAAAATTTTTATGGTTTTCTATTCTCAGTTTTAAAGTTTCTCTTTTTGTGGATAGTGTGAAGCAGAAGAATAGGGTCTGGAGGCAGGGAACATAAGGCCAATTCATGCTGACTTCCTAGAACTAAATCAAATGGAAACACTGCCTGCATCTATGACAGGAAATATCTACGTAGGGCATACACTAAGTAAATGACTTTGTAACTTTACTTCATCGTCTTCATTTACATATGGCATACACCAGGTATCCAGTGGAAACCTCTAGAGGGTGTTTAAACTGCAGGAAATTCTGTAATGGGGCTCTTGAGCCCCTCTTCTCGGCCCACTCCCATCGTGTGGAGTGTACTTTCATTTTCAGTAAATCTTTGCTTTTGTTGTTTCCTTCTTTCCTTGCTTTGTTTGTGCATTTTGTCCAATTCTTTGTTCAAGACACCAAGAATCTGGACACCCTCCACTGGTAACAAGTGAACCTCTTTATTTTATATGTTTTTGTTTTTGTCACATTTTCTTTCTGCCTTTTAAAGCAATGTATTGAAAATTTGTCTGAATTTATCATACAAATTAATTAGTCAACAACATACTGTTTTATGACTGCAATATACATATAAGTCACACCAACTCTGCAGATTAAGTGTGTTTTTTTTAATATTCCCTAGTTTGTTGAATTATTCTTTTATCTCCTGCAATAATGTTTCCTGTTATTTTATTCTGGTCTCTTTACATGGTCATTCTTCTCATCTTTTTGTGTTGACTTCGTTGTTCATTCATATTTTATAATTAAGAACTGGTTTGGATAATTCATGTTTCTAAAGTTGTTTTTCTGAGCAGCCCCTCCCAGACATAAGGAAGCTCTCTGGGCATGTACATGCGGGATAGGACCTTGACACAAAGAATGCAAGGTGTTATAGACTGAATTGTGCCCTCTTCCTAATTCATACGTTGAAATCCTAATGCCTAGTATCTCAGAATGTGGCTGAATTTCGAAATAGGATCTTTACAGGTGAAATCAAGTTACAATGAATTTATTAGGATGGGCCCTAATTCAATATGACTGGAGTCCTTAAAAAAAGAGGAAATTTGAACACAAACATATGCAAAAGCAAGGCCATGTGAAGATATAGGAAGACAGGGATCTGCAAACCTCAGAGGAAGTCTTCAGTAGAAATCAACCCTGCTGACATCTTGATCTCAGACTTTTTGCCTCCAGAATAATGAGAAAATAAATTCCTGATAGCTCTAAAAATAATGATTAATTCTACAAATTTGAAATTATGCAAGTAACATTTGCCATATAAATATGCAGTATGATTAAAAACCAATTACAAAAAGTAAAGTCTACCTAACTGGAGATAAGAATCCTTTAAAAAATAAATCTTGAGTCAAAAGAAATATACAAATCAAAATTATAGAATTTCTAAAAAGAAATGCTTATAGAAACTGTGTTCACATTTTTAGGAAATAGTTGAAAGAAAATAAAAGCCATAAACATACAATTTAAAAGGTAAGACAATAGACAAAGACATTAAAAAAGTCAAAATAAGAAAACTGTAAGAAATACAAGTGGAAAAGTCAATAAATTAGAATAGAAAAAAAGTTTTTTTTAAAATCCAAGTTATTTAAATATAATGACAAAGTTGACAACCCAGTAACTAGAAAACAGAAGGAATGAAAAATGGAGAAAGAATATTCAAAATAAGAAGTGGTAAGAAGAAAGTAACCAAACCTCAAATAGAGAGGTTTTTAATGTTTGTAAGAAACCACTTTTGCAAATGTGTGCCAAAGAAATTTGAAGCCTAGAGGAAATGGATAATTTTCTAGGAAAAATATAAGTTACCAAAACTGATCCCAGCACAGAATTGTAAACAGCCTAGTTTTTACAGAGCCTATCATTAAAGACCTGCCCCAAATAAGCACTTGGCTTCGGTGAGGATTCAAAGACCAGATAATCCCAGGGTTACCCAAACTGCCTTAGTGAATAGGAAAAACAAAACAAAACAAAACAAAACAAAAAAAGAGGAAAACTTCTGAATTCCTTTTATGCAATAAGCTATCCCAGTCATTTCCATGTTCTCAGATCTGTTTCTGCCCTTTTGTGATCTAGTCTGTAGGGCAGGGTCGGGGACCCACAAGCTACAGTTCCCAGACAACCATACCAAATAAATGATCTCCAGTTGGGTTCGGCAAATGAATTGCACTCATGAGATATTAGACAGGATTAGGAGGGAAGAACTGATTCTGTTCCCCTTCTGTATGGCATGGCATTTCTGGCTGCACGAATAGGAGCAGCAACAACAGTGTTCAGAGTGTTGGGAATGACAGCTGCAGCCACAAACAGGAACATAGGCTTGGGAATGCAGACTCCTTAACCTCCTGCTCAGGCAGTGTGGTTCCCAGCAAAGATAGCTGTGGTCTAGACATGGCACTGACAGGCTCCCTATTAGGAGGATTTGACTTGCAGCAAAAGCCACTTTCTACGTGTGCCACAGAGATCTTGGGCTTGCAGCATCACTGTTTACTGGTTTGCAGCAATTTGATTTTTAGTAATGTTATCTTCACTTCTGCTCCTCTAATCTTTTCCAAACGTGTAACTAACTTATCCATAAATTGCTTCTGTTTGGAATACCTACTGTGGTGTCTGATTTCCACATAGAACATAACAGATGCACAGGCAAAATATTAATATTTAAATCCAATAATGATTTCACATAAAGTATAACTGCAGATCAACCTCATCTGTACGAATACTGATGATATTTGAAATAAAGTAATATTAATAATAGAGGTAGTAGCACATTAAAATTAATGAATAATGACTAAGATTTATTGCAGTAATCCAGAGATGAAAAAACTTAGAAAATCAATTAATATAATTCATGTTATTGAATAGATATAATGAGAAAAAATTATACAATTTCCAGGAAAATTTTTACACAAAATTAAATATCTTTTCACAGGTAAATACCTAATTCACATAAAATTAAATAAAAATGCTCAATAGAAGAGAAATTGATTGGATGTTTCTTATATCAAAATAACTCATATATTAAATAATAGGAAAATGTTGAACCGGTGTCTATTAAATTCAGAGAAAAGGTAAATGAGGCTCATTATTGCTACATTTTTAAACATTGTGTTGAAATTATTAAAAAATAAGATCAGACCAGAAGAAAATGATTATGCTTTCTAACATAATCATGTTATGAAAGCATAAAGCATAAAGGTAAAATTAGAAAGCATAAAGGTAAAATTATCTCTATTTGCAGATGCTGTGAAAATACATCTGCAAAACTACAGAAAATCAAAGAAAAGGAGATGGTGGAAGGGGGGAAGATATCTCTCTCTCTCTTGAGAGAGAGATGAAATAAAGATTAAATAATTGAGTAACTAACAGGATATGGATATAAAATTAATATTCTAAGAGTAAAGTTTCTTGTTATGGTTAATTTTATGTGTCAGCTTGATGGCCAGGCCACAGTATCCAGATATTTGGTCAAACACTATTCTAGATGTATCTGTGGAGGTATTTTTAGATGAGTTTAACATTTCAATCAGTAGACTTTAAGTAAAGCAAGTTACTCTATATAATATGGGTGGGCTTCATCCAATCAGTCACATTTTTAATAGAAAAAAAAAGACCTTTCTCGAGAAAGAGGAAAACGTCAGCAGTCTACCTTTGGTCCTGAGGTGCAGTACCAGCTCTTCCTTGGGTCTCCAGCCTGCTCATCTACTTTGCAGATTTTGAACTTATCAGCCTCTCCCATCATGTGACCTATTCTTAAAATGGATCTCTCCCACCACCCCTCCCACTCCCACCCCCTGACACGCACATCATTTCTGTCTTTCTGGAGAACTCCCACTAACAGTGTAATTTATAGAAGGACCCATTATAACTAAAAGGTTGTATCTGTAGGTAACAGTCCTATGAATAAATGTATCAAGAAAAGTACAAAACCTGACTGAGAAAAACTATAAAACATCTCAAAAGGAAAGAAGGAAAGCCCATGTAGTAGGATGAGATGATACATCATGGAGATGGTAATTTACCCCAAGTCAATTAAATTTAATAGAATCTCAATATGTCATTTCATCTTTTATTCAGAGAGCCCCCACAAAAATCGTTCTCAAAATGACCATTTCTAAATCAACATTAAAACCTATAGTTCTTAACATATAATGGAGTTATATTAAATAAATCTGGCATGTAACTCTAAAAAAGGAAAACATATATGTAATAGAAAAAATGGGTGAATTTCTGTATAATTTAAGAGTCTATAAACCTATCATATATATATATATATATAAAAGATATGATCCTCCTGGCTATTAGACCAATGACTAGGCTTAAGCCACAGCATAATCAAGCTAAGGATATGCTGGTTATGAAAAGAAAGGAAAAGAAGTACTACCTAACAAGGGGACCACTTATGCTCCATCATCTCTTCTTTTTCCCTATTAATCTGCAGCTAATAACTTATAAAACTGAATGCCTCATCCATTGAGGCCTTGCAACTCTCTGACATTTTCATTTTAGAGTAGGTCAACTTGGAGTCAATGACTGATAAAGCAGGATGGGTCCAACAGGCCTTGCTGGGCAAATGGAGATGATATTTCCAAGAACACAGCAAGTCTGGCCCTGTTAGAACTTTTGATTGTTAAACAAGCGGTACTTTTCACTGTAGGGAATCATTATCCCTCCCTTCAACACCCCACACAAAGTTACTGGCTCCCAGCACCATGGATTTATAGAGGTCTCCCTGAATGCATGAGAATGGTTCATTCATGGTTAAGGTGACAGCAATGAATGGTTGACAGCATTCATGAATGCTGTCATCTCATGGTTAAGGTGACAGAACCATGAAGGTTCATTCATGTAAGGTGTCATTGGCCCATCCAGGGCCAGTGACAACTCAGGGAGTTTGACTTGAATAAGAAAGTCAAAACAAAGGGCTGAATTGCCATAGACAGTGCTCCCAAGGGCCAGCATTGTTATATTTTTATCAACTTTTAGGCTGTTGCTGATGGCCCAACCATCTGGTCTGCCACTTACTTGAAAGACTGCAGATGACCAGGTTAAAGATAGCCCTCTTTGGGGTGTGAACTGTGGCAACAAATTGTAATGGTAATCAGTGTGAGCTACTCATGTAGATGCTCAGGTAAGAGACTTAGTGGAATTAGGATGCTGATCAAGACTGTACTGTCTAGCATCCCCATGGCCACCTGGACTTTCATTGCACCAGGCATGGCCCTGGTGCAATGAAATCTACCATCACAGATTGTCCACATAATAAAGGACTATGCATTTGTTATGAAGAAGCTACCACTGTATACTAGGCACGTGATTCCTGTCTAAAGTTGGCCCATTTGTCTTGCAGTGAAGGAGGCAATATTGCATGGGACATTGACTCTAATGTGCTCCCAGAAAATTGACTATATTTGAACTTTGACCCCTTGTTGAAACTACCAGTGGTTTCACAGCTGTTGGCACATTTTTAGGATATGATGTTATAATAGTCTTTTCTTTCACTGCTATAAAGAAGTACTTGAGACTGGGTAACTTAGAAAGAAAAGAAGTTTAATTGGCTCATGGTTCTGCAGGCTGTACAGAAAGCATGGCTGGGGAGGCCTCTGGAAACTTACAACCATGACAGAAGGTGAAGGGAAAGCAGGCATCTCTTACATGGCCGGAGCAGGAGGAAGCAAGAGAAGGGGTGTTGGAGGGTGCGGGGAATGCTACACACTTTCAAACAAGATCTCATGAGAACTCATGAGAACAGCAAGGGGGATCTCTGCCCCCATGATTCAGTCACCTCCCACCAAGCCCCTCCTTCAACACTGGGGACTACGATTTGACATGAGATTTGGGCTGGGGACACAGACCCAAATTATGTCAGATATTATTTCAATCTGATGAGCATCCTCTGGTCACACTATGGTAGCCCATCAAACTAAGGTTTGCCATGTTTTCAGTGTTTTGGACCATTTTCAGTCCGACATTGCTATGGCTTTTGTTGAGCAGGCCACTTATAACGGACTAATAATCAACGTACTTGACAGGCAATCCACATTCCTTATAAGCTGCAGACATCTAGCATTATTGAAAAGCAGAATTAACTCCTCAAAATTCAAATCAAAAGGATATCTTGGTCTACCTCTCCCCTCTCTCTCTTTGCTCCATGAGCCTTATGCAGTTTGATCATTGAATGTAGCCATGCTCAAACAGGATTCTCTTCTTGTTGATTACTCCCCAGTTAATGATCAAATGAAAGAAGTGGAGGATTATGTAGACTGATTTTGAAAATTTTAATTACACCTTGACCATTCTGGACATGATGATTTTTTTTTATTCTGTCAGCAAATACAGGCCAGTGTGATCTGTACACCATGTGACATCCTACCCAAAATGGGGCCTACTATATACAAACTTAATTTTGGTTTAGCCACCTGAATTCTTTTGTTGGATTGACATGATCCTAGATCATTAAGATAATGACAACTTGCTTGAGTACACTGGCAGCCAAGAACCATATAGTGACCCATGTAGGCCAAGGCAGAATATATATTGAGTCTCTCTGCACATTGTGTAAAACTGTCCATGTTCCTCTTGCACTTGAGCTGCCAGATGAAAGGTCTGGGCATAAGTAGGAGGTAAGTGAAGAAGGGTGAAGCTGTAGCTACTAGGATGAGACACACTTGTTTTGTGAACTTGAAAGAACAGTAACAACCCCAGAACCTAAGGAGGAGATACCCACATTAGACCCTGAGAGGTTCAGGGAGTGGAAAACAATTAATGTTCTTTGTCCTTTAGATCCCAAACCACAGCTTAGCAAAACAATCATTAAGCAGTAGTTGTGACTTATAACTGACCTACTGCTGGGTTATGAAAATAGATGTAAAGTCATGTGGACGTGACTAGTCCTGAAATGTTCTGATGCCTCAGAAGCCATCAGTGGTAGCTCCTAACGTGGAGTTCCACAACCCTGCCCTATACATGTAGAAGATGTATAGGCCAGCACTATCTTGCTTCAGGCTAATGGATACAAATTTATATTCTTTTTCTGATACTTGAGTGGCCTCAGCTTGTGCCATAGTGGCAAGAGAGGCTGCAACTATTTGGTCATGGCTCAAGTGGCTTAGTCAAGTCAATGTAATGATGATCAAAGTGAAGTTTAACAACCCTAAACTGGAATGACCTGTGTCACTTCAGATTATATGTTTATATGTTTAAGAGAGCTGGCTATGGAGCATCTTTTCATTAGGGATGGGGTTGCTTTCTGGCCACTCTGTGGGCAGTAATTATTGGCAAAACCCCCAAGTCAGAAAGTCCATCTAGGTTATGAATTGAAATAAATGAAAGACTGGTCTTAGGCTATATCCTTGCTGCCTGAAATAAGACCTACTGGCCCCCCCTCTAAGACTTATTTATATTTGGTTGAGTCTGTGATTCTGGGAGGCCTAGTTTCAGTCAATAATACAGATTGGTTTTATCCTAATGCCTGGATTCTGGTTACTAATAGTCTTAATTAAAAATTTCATAAAAATTAAACTGATTTGTTCTCACCCTCTGCTGGTAAGATTATTCCAAATGGCCAACCAATTGGCATACTCATGAGGAAATTTGACTTCAGCCAAGAATGTGTTAGCAGCAGAGTAGATTGGTGGGAGAGGCAACTCACCAAAGCCCTGATTATCCATCCCTGTACTTTCTTGCTAGAATCCCAAGAAAAGAAGGTCTCGATTGCTCTTTATTCGGGCTATTTCTCAGGGTTTGAAGGTAGTAACACTAAGAGATGAAGTAATATTTCTGTTTAGTACAAAGAACAGTCTTGTGTAACATCTATATGGATCATATCGTGCCACTCCTGTGGGACTTGGGGGCAAGGGAAACTGACATGAATGTGTTGATGCTCATGTTGCTCACTGTGCTGTGAGCAAGAAAGTCCCTTGTTTCTGTCCTGGAAGTCTCATGTCTTCTTCCAGCATCAATGAAAGGGTAATGGATTAAGTTAATAGCTTGTGAGATAAAGTTAAATCCAAGATCTGACATTAATGTTGACTGTTTAACTGATAGACATTTTTTTTTGGTCAGCTCCCCATCCTCATTGTTTTGGAAATTTTTCACTCTATTTCTCGCTTCTATTTCACTATAATGGAATTTTAATTCTATTATATGGTAATTTTGTATAAATTTTGTTATGGTTTCCCATGGTAATTTCCCATGTAAATTCAATCCCAGAGTCTTATGAGAACAGTTTTTTGGTTACAAATTCTCTGAGGAAAGCATTATCATTATCTTTTTTCCACCTTGAGCTGGCCAAACCAAATAGGATTCCCTGATGAGTTCTCTTTCTAACTGATCGACTTTTTTCCAGTTTACCCTTTCAATGAGGATGCAATCTCTTTAGAATCTTGGCTTTATGGCAGCCAACACTGCCTTCTCTATTTTCTATTCTCAGTCCCCTTTACCATGCTCATTAAAAAAAAATAAAATATACGTATTTTCAACATAACACGTGATACACATTTTTATTTAACAAACACTTATATGATGCTTAATATATGCTGGACACTATACTTAAATCTTTATCATGTTATATCATTTAATTTTCCTAATAATCTTATGAAGTAGATACTATTATCTCTGTTTTATAATAAGGAAACAGGCACCAAGAGTTAAGAAATTTGTAAAAGTCCCAGAGCTAAGAAGTTGATGGGCTGTGATGTGAACCTAGGCAATATGGTTCCAAAGCTCATCTCCTAAACCCTATATCATGCTCCTCCTTTTTATTTGTTATGTCTATTTTTGTCTTTCCCTTGAGGGCAGGTATTTTTGTCTGTTTAGTTTATCGGTGCACCTAAGGTGCCAAGAGTGGTGTCTGGAGCTTATTAATAGGTGTTTAGTTAATACTTGATCTATGATTGTGAGCCAGGTAATGTAGTATATTATGAAATCTGAAGTTTCCTCAGGTCAGGGGAGGGAATGAAATCACTGTTAAATGAGTAATCTGAGAAATAAATGCCTAGATGCAAATACTGACAAGTACTATGGAGGAAAACATAGGGTGCCATGAAAGGGTTTAACATGGGCATAATTCAGGCTGTGGGATCTAAAAATGTCTTGATTTTAAAAAAAATGAAATAAAGATTTGAAGGATTGAGTACATACACATACATATAAATACACATACACTTGAATTGTGTGTATGTGTGTATGTGTATGTACACATACACATACACATAAACTGGAAAAAAATGAGTTTTTCAGAGATTGGAGCCAAGATATGTTAAATCTAGCAGGTGAAACTCTACCAGAATTTAAGAATTAAAATTTCAGTGTAACTGAAAACTATGGGTATAAGGTAGCTAGGAGTTCCATTGTCAAGGACCTTAAAATTCATGTTAACGTGGTTGGATTTTATCTTAAGATGGTGGAAAACAATTAGAATTTTAGACAGTGAATTACATAATTTGATTTACTTGGATATCTGAATTCATTCAAATAATAGATTAAAAGCAAGAAAGAGAGAGGGTAAGGAGGCAATGTTGGAAGCTGCTAAACAATATAGAGATCCAGACAAGAGACTATAGTGTTTTAAACTAGGTTTGGGAATGGAGACAACTGTGCAGATATGCAGGGGTAGAATCTGTTGGATTCACCTGTTGATTAGATGTTGGAGATGAAGAAGGGAAAGGAATAAAGGAAAATTTCCTAGATTCTGATTAAAACAATTGGTTTTGCTGACACTTAATAACAAGAAACTTAAAAAATATGGAAGAGTACATTTTAGGAAGTAAATCCTAAATTCAATTTTGGGTAGATTAGGCATATCTATGTGAGGCTCTGGAGAGGGATCTTGGTTGGACACAGAGATTTGTCATTTCTTGGCATATAGAAACTATTACTCCCAGTTAACGTTATTGGAGGAAAATAGAATGACTGGTGAGAGACTTCAGAGTGAGAATAAAAGATTATCTAGAAGAATGAGTGCCTTTATGATGACAATCAGAATTTTAGATAAGGCGAGAGCAAGAAAAGTGCAAAACACTAAGAATAAATGCAAAATATATGGGAATGCTTATCACATTATTGTTTATGGTAGTAGGGAAGTGCTATCAATCTAAATGTTCATCATTAAAGGGACAGATAAATATGTTGAAAGCACACTATGCATTACTATGCCTTCTTAGAACATTAAGATAGATATACATATGGATAGGGGGGTTGATTTTGCACTAAGTAACAAAAGAATATAGAATAAGATAAATAAGATATCACCACTATGTAATTAAATATGCATGTGCACATACACACAAACACTATATATTCTTAAGTATATTTTATATACATACACAAAATATTAAATACATTATACTATATGTATATAGAAAGAAATAGAAATAAAAATCATAAATTTAAAAAGGGAAAATAGTATGGGATCTTGTATAAATGTTAATCATGTGTCTTTGTCCTGAAAAATAGGATTAACTTAATTTTCTGCACTGGAGTTAAAAAGTAAGAGACATTTAAGAATATTGTCAACAGAATCAACTGCTTTCATAATATTAAGGAATGTAAGAATAAGGATGTACTTACTGGCATTAGTAAAATGGTAGTTATTAACTGCCTTAAAAATGTGTGTACGATAAAAAACAAGGCAGAGCCAGATTCGTGACTTACTAGGAATCTGGCTAATCTTTGGAATCAGTCAAGAATAAGAAAAAATATGCCATTCTTTAAAATTAAGTAAAGAAAAGGCATCCTTATTAGACACAAGAGCACAAATGTTTGCCATCTTCCTGGTGCAAAGGGTAGAAGAACGGTGTCTTGCAAAATATGAAAATTCAAGATTTTACCACAAAGGCAGTTCAGGTCTAAATTCAAAATGCCCACTTGGTTGAAACACACAACTTTGAAAATTAAGATTAAGCTTGTCTTAATCTGGAGAAACATGTAAGGCTTCCTAAAGTGACTAAAACACAAACACATTAGGAACACTTTTACAATTCAAGGAACACAGGAATTTCAGGGAAAACCAAGTCACTACGATGAGTTAAACCATGCAAAACTAAAAATAAGACCCCTTCCTCCCCAAACCGAAGTAGGTGAGCAAACAAATCATTATTTGGGGAAGTAAGTAGATACAATGAACTAAAAAACCCTGAACTACTGCAACTGGTTTAAAATCTTCATGAATACAGAAAGAGAGAGAGAGAGGAAAAAAAAAACATTTAGACAAAAATAGCACTTAAAAAAGAAGAATATTGAATGAGAAACAAATACAAATTCTAGAGAGGAAACATAGAAAAGTGTTAGAATAGACAAATATGCCTAAAGATACATAAAAGAAGAGAACAATATGACAGAATTAGTTATATTAAAGTTATATTAAACACATGAGATAGAAAGATGGACACATAAAAGGGACACTGAAGGAGGACTAGAATGACTCATTTCTAATAATACATCCAGAAAAAAAGTAAGTTCAGATAGGAAAGAAAAAAATCATAAAGATTGCGGATGAGAAATTTTCAGAATTGAAGAACTGATAAATCTATAGATTGAAGAAGAACAGAGAAGCCTGAGAGGAATAATAAAAGCACGTATGTCAAAAACATCACATACCTATTTTAGGACAATAGGACAAAGAGAAAAACTGAAAAACAACTAATGAAAAAAATCACACAGAAACAATACATATATTGCATATATGCATATATTGCATATATGCATATATTGCAATACATATATTGGTGTTGATTGAGAAGTTGACTTCTCATCAACACCAAACATACAAGAAAATTCTAAATGAACATCTTCAAAATACAGAGAAAAAAGGACTGTCAGTCCCAATTCAAAAACTATTGAATTTATCATTCAAAATGAGGCAGCATAAAGATGTTTTAAAATATGCAATTACTGAGAAAGTTTATTGTTTAATGATTTTATATGAAAAAGTAGAAAATTAACAATTTATATACTGGGAAGGAGGGAGAATAGAATTAAAAAAACGTAAAAAGGGAAGTTAAAATAGGGTATCCATTTGTAATAGAAACAAAGGCAAAAGATTAAAGTGACTAAGTATTCAAAGACTAAAATTGCCCCAAAAAGACATGAAGGAAGCTTAAATGCATGAGATGAAAGAAGCTAAAGTGAAAAGACTACACATTATACAGTTTCAACTAGTTGATATTCTTGGAAAGGCAAAACTATGGAGACAGTACAAAAATTAGCAATTACCAGGGGCTAGGGAGGATGGAGGAAAGATTGAATAGGTGTAAGAGAGGGGATATTTTAGGGCAGTGAAACTAGTTTATATGATACTATAATGGTGGGTACATATCATTATACATTTGTCAAAACCCATAGAATGTAGAACACTAAGAATTAACCCTAATTTAAATGTTAATAATAATGTATCCATATGTCTTAGTCCATTTTATGCTGCTATAGCAGAATACTATGGGTGGAGTAATTTATTTAAAAAAGAAAATTTATTTTTCACATTTATTTATTTATTTATTTATTTAATTTTTGAGACAGAGTCTCGCTCTGTCACCCAGGCTGGAGTGCAGTGGCGTGATCTTGGCTCACTGCAAGCTCAGCCTCCCGGGTTCACACCATTCTCCCGCCTCAGCCTCCCGAGTAGCTGGGACTACAGGTGCCCACCACCATGCCCAGCTAATTTTTTGTATTTTTAGTAGAGACGGGGTTTCACCACTCACAGGATGGTCTAGATCTCCTGACCTTGTGATCCGCCTGCCTTGGCCTCCCAAAGTTCTGGGATTACAGGCGTGAGCCAGTGCTCCCGGCCTCGTCTCTTAAAGACCTCATCTCCCAATGCCATTATTATGGCAATGAAATTTTCAACACATGCACTTTCGGGGAACACATTCAAACCATAGAACTATATTTGCTCATCAGTCATAACAAATGTACCAAACTGCTGCAAGGTGTTAACAATAAGGGAAATTATGATGGGTGTGATGGTTAATATTAAGTGTCAACTTGATTGGATTGAAGGATGCAAAGTATTGTTTCTGGGTATATCTGGGTATTTCTGGGTGTTGCCAGAAGAGATTAATATTTGAGTCAGTGGACTGGGAGAGGAAGACCCACCCTCAGGAAGACTCACCCACAATGTGGTTGGACACCATCCAACCGGCTGCCTGCAAGTCTAGAAAAAGCAGGCAGAAGAAGGTGGAAGAAGCAAACTTGCTGAGTCTTATAACACTCATTTTTCTCCCTTGCTGGATTTTTCCTGCCCTCGAAGATCAGACCCCAAGTACTTTGGCTTTTGGACTCTTGGAATTACACCAGTAAGTGCGAGGGGCTCCCGAGCCTTTGGCTACAGACTGAAGACTGCACTGTTGGCTGCCTACTTTTGAGGTTTTGGGACTTGGACTGAGCCACTGCTGGCTTCCTTGGTCCTCAACTTGCAGATGGCCTATCGTGGGACTTCACCTTGTGATCATGAGAGTCAATTCTCCTTAATAAACTCCCTTTTATGAATGCATACATCCTATTAGTTCTGTCCCTCCAGAGAACCCTAACTAATACAGTGGGTATGGTCAGCAAGCAGGATGACTTGAGGGAGTATATGGGAACTCCGTGAAATTTTTGCTAATTTTGTCTATAAATCCACAGCTGCCAAAAAAGTCTATAGTTTACTTTTAAAATGCTGAAATTATTTAAATGAATTAAAAATAAAACACAAGTAAACTTTATTCTAACCATATTCTGTTTTAAAAGGTGAAAGTTAAACATTATAATAGAAAATTGGAATACAAGAATAATGAATAAAATGTATACCAGGAAAATTCTAAGCAAAAGAAATGAGTTATATGACCAAAAAGATTTTAAAAACAAGAATATTAATAGGTATTTTTGCAAGATTATTAGTAAAAGAAAAAACACAAAATCAACAAAGACAGTATGCAAATATAGCATCTATATTCACCTAATGACAGAGCCTCAACATGTATAGAGCAAATGACACAAATACAAACAGAAATAGGTAAAGCCACATACTTTGTATTTAATTCTATATCTATCTAAAATAGATAAATAAATAATAATATGACAGAATATTTGAACAACAAAATGGACAAACATGATATAATTGACATAAATAAAATCCTACACTCAAAACAGACGCTGTATTCATTTGTAGCTGAACTGTCCTAGGCCAAAACAGGAAGTCTCAACAAATTCTAAAGAATTTTTATATGTCATAAGTTCTCTCTATTAATCTGTAAAATTAGAAATAAACAATAAAATAGTTGAAAAATTAATACATCATTTGTGAATGTACCAATGTAATTCTAAATAATTCATAATTAACAAGAAACAATAATGGAGATTTTAAAATAATTGAACTTTATATACTAAAGAAATCAATACATATCAAACAATTACAAGATTGATAAAATGGGAATCATAAAGATGTATATTTCAAATAGATGTATTTGTTTTTAAAAGATTGGAAGCAAGTGCTAAACAAATGTAGTCGTATGTCATATTTCTGGAGATAAATTGTAAATAAGATTAAAACATCAGTTTTCCAGAGAATAATATACTTATGTTCTGCAATTCTAATTTAAATTTCGGTGCTTTTAGATTTGGAACCTTAATTTTCATTTGAAAAAATAAAAGTCTGAGACTTCTCACATAATTCAAATAAAAGCAAAATAGTGGGAGCACTTGTCATATCTGATATTGAAACATATTATGATAACAGTTCAATAAAGAGAGGACTAGGTGTATATCATTGGAATAGAGTCCTTGAAAATACATGCAGATATGTAAAAGCAATTGAACATTTGGCAAATGTTGAATTTTAATTTACTGGGAAAAAATAGTGATGTAGAAGTATACCCTTACCATAAGAGACTTAATAAATTCAATATGGATTATAAATATCAATCATAAACTATAAAACAATAAAAACATAATACAATTTAGGATAGTCTATATTTATTCTATAGTTAGTAGAAATTGCTTTGGTCAAGACGAGATACACAAAAATTGCAGAATAGTCTATATATTTGATTTTTTAAAATTATACTTATTGTAACATAAACAATCTTTAAATTCAATTGCAAAAATATTGTCTACACATAAGAGACAAAGTATTAATATTTTTGTACTTTTGAGGGGTGTTCCTGTGGGTAAATAATGTCATGAACATGTGAGTTCTGTTTTTTTCCTCTGAAGTATTAGATTGGTGCAAAAGTAATTGTGGTTTTTGCCATTACTTTTAATGACAAAAGCCATTAAAATGGAAAAAGTAAATTTTAGTGGCAAAATGCCATTAAAAGTAATGGCAAAAACTACAATTATTTTTGCACCAACCTAATAACTTTCCAATATCCACTCTCCAGCTGTCCAAGAGGCAGTTGTGTGTCAACTTCTTTCTTCTAGCATAGAACCAGTAGCCTCAGAGAGAGTAGCTTCTCTAATGGCCAGCTCTGTATTGTTCTGTGAGTCATTCCGGATGGCCCATCCAAGGACCCAATTCTTTAGAAAATTCAGTAACCTTTAACACCTAATTCCTCTTCTGATTAAAATGCCTAGAGTAGGTTAATCTTTCTTGCAGAAACTGATGTCTGAACACAGGGTAGAGATTCTTGGCAGAAAAAAACCCAACAGATGTCCACACTAAGCCACTACTTGCCTGAGAGGCATCCATATCCCTTCTTTTACCCTTACATATAATTTCAAAGATTCTAATGATCACAGATTGAAGGAATTTTAAAGAGAATGATGACTGTGCTGTCTACTGGCTATGAGAAACTAAGATCATTAAATCTAAAATAAACAGAAACAACTGTTGTGTTTCCTTTTACAAATTAATCCAAATCCTGAGGTTATATGTAAAATTGGGCTATATTTATAATATATTTTTCTGGGTGCAGCTACTTATTTTATGTTCTCTTTTTGAAATCCAAAGAAATGAAGAAGAAATGTTGATTGTAGGTAATAAAGTAAAAGACAGAATGTATGCTTGTGTATATGTCTTTGTGAAGGTTAAGTTATACTTGCATGTCCATGAGTTTCAATGAAGAGTGCAATTTGCTAGACTTTAAATTTCATTACTGGACATTTTACTTGATTATAGGACACTAAATCTGTTAGAATAATATTCTGGCTTCTCTCATTTTGAGGGCATTTGCAGATTTAATAACTGAGCCAACTGAATGCATTTTCAACTTTAATTTCTCCCTAGAAAATGTACTAAATAACATTTATTGACATAAGTACAATAGTTATTAAAATGTCAATCAGATTCTTCAAATTATACCCAAAAGCAGCTGGTGAAGCAAGTAAATTTATGTTTATGAAAAACATATGTTATGAAAAACAGCAACTGATAATCAGATCAATAGCCTGTGTTTAGAGCCACAGAAATGTACCTGAAAAAAGGCTGCTTTGGGTGATTTCCAGATAATTGTTTAAATCAAACTAGTTAGAGTGAATTGTTTAAATCAAACTAGTTAAGATGAATCAATAAATTCTAAGGAAATTGGTTCTAAGGATCAATTTCTAATCACTGTCCAAAACAACAGACTCCCATTTCGTCCTCCAGAGAATGACTTCCACATATTATTAACAATAAGAACTTCGGAAAGGCACTTGGTATAAAAATCTGTATTTCATAGTAGATGTGATGAAATTCATGTCCAACAATTGAAGAAAAAAATTCACTCATAATCTGTTTATTTTTTTAAGATCTACCAATATGAGAAAAAATACTTTTAAAAAATTTATTTTTACTATAGTGATGAAATCTGCTTGGAAAATGAAGAAGAGTTGGAGAGCACTATCTCTGTAACATAATCCACAGTTCTTAATTTCTGTTCTTTCATGTCTCCATAAAACATGTGTTGTGTTCCCTTGAAATCTCTAAGACGAATTCCTCTGACTCTCTGGTTTTTTTAATTTAATTTAATTTTTTACTCTGGGCAGTATTATAGGAAAAGTTCCAAATTTAAATATTTATAGAGACAGTTTTACCTAGATGTAATTCATATACCATAAAGTTCACCCTTTTACAGTGTACAATTTAGTGGGTATTAGTAGGTTTACAAAGTTGCATCAATCACTATAATCTAATTCCAGAACATTCTTCATCTTCCCCAAAATATCCTGTACCCATTAGCAGTCACTCCCTATTTCCCCCTCCTCCAGCTCTGGCAACCACTAATCTACTTTCTGTCTCTAGGTTTGCCTATTCTTGATATTTCATGTAAGTAGAATCATATAATATGTGGCTTTTTGTGTCTGGATTCTTTCTTCACCACAGTGTTTCCAGGTTCAGCCATGCTGTGGCTTGAATCAATACTTTTTCTTTTCTTTTCTTTTTTTTTTTTTTTTTTTTTTGAGACGGAGTTTTGCGCTGGAGTGCAGTGGTATGATCTTGGCTCACCACAAACTCTGCCTCCTGGGTTCAAGTGATTCTTCTGCCTCAGCCTCCCGATTATCTGGGATTACAGGCATGCGCCACCACTCCTGAGATTTCTCCATGTTGGTCAGGCTGGTCTGGAACTCCCAACCTCAGATGATCCGCCCACCTTGGCCTCCCAAAGTGTTGGGATTACAGGTGTGAGCCACCGTGCCTGGCCCATTTCTTTTTATGGTTGAATAAGATTCCATTTTATAAATGATAATACCCTATTATTCTGGTTAGTTTATCTTATACCCCTTCATCTCATTCTTTTTCTGAATTTTCTTTCTAATATTTTATTTCCACAAATTTCTCTCATATTTCAACACTTCATGGATTAATTATCAACATGCTGAAGGCAATCTCTGATCAATACTTGTTCTGTTTTGTTTGTTTGTTTTTTGTCTTTCTAAACCACAATCACATGGATTTAATCATTCCCAACATGGAAAATGTCATTGAATTTAGTAGAAAAGTCCTGCTTTTTTATCTTCCTTTTCAGAATTTTCTTACTGATTTATTTTACTCTACTATTTTGTGCAAAGTTTGGACTGATTTTTTGGAATTTTTCCTTCTCCATTGGTAGTTTTTCCATCCACATCGCACTCCCTTCTCCCCACTCTACTGATCTGCAATGTCTATTGTTACCATTTTTATGTTCATGAACACCCAGTGTTTGGCTTCCATTTACAAGTGAGAACGTGCAGTATTTGGTTTTCTGTTCCTGTGTTAATTTGTTTAGGATTATGGTCTCCAGCTGTATCCGTTTTGCTGCAAAAGACATACTTTTGTTCTTTTTTTGTGGCTACATAGTATACCATGGTGTATATGTACACATTTTCTTTATTCAGTCTACCACTGATGGACACTTAGGTTGATTCCATGTCTTTGCTATTGTGAGTAGTATGGCAATGAACATATAAATACACACGTCTTTTTGGTAGAATAATTTATTGTTGTTTGGGTATATACCCAGTAATGGGATTGCTAGGTAGAATGGTAGTTCTAAGCTCTTTAAGAAATATCTAAATCGCTTTCTACGGTGGCTGAAGTAATTTGTATCTCCATAACAGTGTATAAATGTTCCCTTTTCTCTGCAGCCTCCCTGGTATCTGTTGCTTTTTGACTTTTTAATCGTAGTCATTCTGATTGGTGTGAAATGGTATCTCACTGTAGTTTTGATATACATTTCTCTGTTGATCAGTAATGATGAGCATTTATTCATATATTTGTTGGCCTCTTGTTTGTCTTCTTTTAATAAGTGTCTGTTCATATCCTTTGCCCATTTTTAATGGGGTTATTTGGTTTTTGCTTGTTGATTTAAGTTCCTTATAGATTAGGGATATTAGACCTTTGTTGGATGCATAGTTTGTGGATATTTTCTGCATTCTCTAGGGGTTCTGTTTACTTTGTTGATAGCTTATTTTGCTGTGCAGAAGCTCTTCAGTTTAAGGAAGTCTCATTTGTCAATTTTTGTTTGTTGCAGTTGTTTTGGGGGCTTAGCCAAAAATTATTTGCCAAGACCCATGTCATAAGTTTTATTCTGGGATTTTTATAGTTTTACATTTAAATGTCTAATTCATCTTGAGTTAATTTTGTGTATGGTGAAATTTAAGAGTCCAGTTTTACTCTTTTGTATATGGCTTGCCAGTTATCACCACACTATTTATTGAATAGGGAGTCTTTTTTCTGTTGCTTTTTTTTGTCATCCTTGTTGATGATCAGATAGATATAGGTGTACAGCTTTGAAACTTCAGTTGAAGTTTTATTATATTTATAGATCAGTTTTGGAAAAGTACTATGTTTACAATATTACATTTCTAACATTTACAATCCAGTAACATCATTTACCTCTCCAACTTTTTCTTTTCTTACTTCAATTACATTTCTAAAATGGTATTTTGAACTTCTGTTTAGCTATCTACTGTTCAGACTGCTATAATAAAACATCACAGACCAGATGGCTTAAATAACAAATACTTATCTTTCACATTTCTGGAGTCTGGTAGTCTTGAGATCAGGAGGCCAGTATGGTTGAGGGCTTGATGAGGGCACTCTTCCTGGTTTCCTGATAGCTGTCTTTTCACGGTATCCTCACAGGGTGGTGGCAGGGCAAGAGGGGTAGGAAGAGAGTGAGCATGTACACAAATCTTCCCAGTGTCTCTACTTATAAAGGCACTGATCTTAACGTAAGGGATTCACCCTTATGACCCAATAATACTTCCCAAAGACTCAGTCTTCAAATATCATCACTTTGGGGATTAGGGTTTCAACGGTGAATTTTGGGGGGGATCACAAACATTAAATTCGTAGCATCTACCAATTATTTATAATTGCTATGCTATTGTAAATATCTCTTATTTCTGACTTAAGTTTTCAAATTAGATATTCCTCATGTTAGAACTGACACCTCCTGTGATGTCCAGATGCTTCAGCCCATTTACCATGTCATGTGCCCAGTCCGAGGCTTATAAATGCTTGGCTGCTATGGGGTCACCCCTGGGACTTTTAGAGGGCTATTCCTCCTCTCTGGATGGAGAGCTTACATTGTCTGTTTTACCCCTACTCTCATTTTTCTATGTAGAATGTAGCCAATAACTGTCTAGAGTAAAAGTTCATGACCAAAATGGGACCAACTCTGTGATATAATTTAAAATCTGTAAGTCATTGTGGGATTTGGTTGAAGCTGTGACCGCTCATGTTTTCATGCACTTCTTATTGACTTTTTCCACTTTCCTGACCTGATTCCATCACTTGCTTTCTCATATCTTGTAGAATAGTTCCTTGAAAAATCACTTGTGCCTGATCTTTACAGCAGGATCTGCTTCTATGAGAATTTTAACTAACAGTGCTTCATGGGAGCGGCGTTGATTTTTTAATATTCATCTTGTATCCATTAGCAATGTGGAGACTCCTTAGTTTTAATAGGTAGTCTGTAGCTTATTTTAGATTACCAAAGAGAATTGAAAATGATAAGAAGTTGGTCCAGGTGCACTCGCTCACACCCATAATCTCAGCACTTTAGGAGGCCAAGGCAGGAAGATTGTTTGAGGCCAGGAGTTCAAGACCAGCCTGGGCAATGAGGTGAGACCCTCATATCTACAAAACATAAGAAAATTATCCAGGTGTTTTGGCATGCAACTGTAATCTCAGCTACACAAGAGGCTGAGGCAAAAGGACAGTTTGAACCCAGGAGTTAGACGTTGCAGCTGTGAATCTTCATCATGCCACTGCACCTCAGAGTGTGGTTGACGGAGCAAGACCCTGTCTCTAAAACAAAAGAACAAAAACAAGAAGTAAGTGAGTTGAGTCCCAAGGAAACATACACCACATAATTACATGTGCACATTTATTAGACTTTAGTAGGTAGCTCTTGTTCTATATCCTTGTAATAGAATCCCAATTTATTTTAGTGATTTTTTACTGACTCGTTCATTCAAAGACATAGATGTGCTGTGTTACTGTTGTTATCAATCTATTCATAAACCTGGCAGCACATGTATCAGCAAAATTGAGGTCAACTCAGTCAATCATCCTGGCTCTAGTACTGACTTGCAACATATTGCCCCTAGCCTGCAGTACTTATTTTGCTAAAGTGGATCAATTGTGGGAACGTCACACCAGATGGCTGAGTTTCAGGGCAATGCATATGGTCTTATGCAGCCTTCTTTGCTAAACATTGTTTGTTTTCCTCATTTCTGGACGTGACCAGGGAGTGCTGCTGAAAACAACAACTACAATAAGGTTGGGCTTCCTAAATGGAAACTTCTGGCCTGACATGATAGTTCAGCACAAAGTTAGGAAGAAACAAGTGTGAAGGCAACACTCTCTTTCCCAACCTTTTCCTGTTCAGAGCCATCATTTCTCCAATCACATGCCTGAGTCTTTATCATAATTTACCCTCATGATTAAATGTGACTTTACAGTGAATCAGATCTGTCGTATGTTTTATGGCATGATTTGAAAACATCAAGGAAATTACCTGTATCTTATCTTTAGTTTAAAACATTTTGGTGGGAAAGATTGTTAGAAGTTTGTACTACACCTTGTTAATTGATTTGATGTATAGATTTTACAAAACTAAGGATAGGATGGGAACAGCTACAGCATTTTTATAGCCATAGTGAATGATTTGGAAGGGGAAATATATATTTGTGAATCCCAAAAATCAGGAAAATGGGGAAATATATATTTGTGAATCCTAAAAATCAGGCATTTAATCCTATAATTTCCTTTCTTAATAGTGGATGAACCACGGCTGTATTAGTGAGGATATGTTAGATTATATTATGGTGACCAATGACCCCCAAACTTCAATGGCTTACAAAGCCAAATTTTGTTTTTATTCAGTCTACATGTTTATAATATGTAGGGTTGCTAGAGAAAATGCTCTACATCAAATCAATCTTAAATATCAGATAAACAAAAGTATATCTTTTTAGTGTTACTATATCCCATGTAATATTTAGGAATTACTTATACTAAAAAAAATTTATTGTCTGGGCGCGGTGGCTCACATCTGTAATCCCAGCAGTTTGGGAGGTCTAGGCAGGCGGATCACCTGAGGTCAGGACTTTGAGACCAGCCTGGCCAATATGGTGAAACCCTGTGTCTACTAAAAATACAAAAATTAGACAGGCGTGGTGGTGCACGCCTGTAATCCCAGCTACTCCAGAGGCTGAGACAGGAGAATCACTTGAACCCGGGAGGCAGAGGTTGCAGTGAGCCAAGATGGCACCACTGCACTCCAGCCTGAGTGCCACAGTGAGACTCTGTCTCAATAAAAAATAAAAAGAAAAAAATATTATTTCTATGAAATTCAGATTTAATGGGTAGGCTGTATTTTTATTTCCTGTATCTGAAAACCCTAATTGAAATCCATCTGGGAGCACTACTTATCAGTGTCAGTAAAGAACCAGGTTGGTAAAGTCTCCATCTCATCACATGTATCACAGTTGTAGAGACAGGAAATGGAGGAAGAATGTGTCCTCTGTGTCTGTGGGGAGGGTATCATAATTTCAGTTTTTGACATGTTACTCAGAGATTTCAATGAAATATCCAAGGGGAGATACTAAGAAGCAGCTTGATATACCCATCTGTAATTCTGAAGAAAAAAAAAGTATTTATGATTTAATTTGGAAGGAATCAGTGAAATACCTGGATTTCGAATTAGGGTAGAGGTAGAAAGCAACATTTATGCTACTTTTAAATGGCATCCTTCAATCCATTTTTTATCTGCATTGCACTTTCGGTCATTTATGCCATTTCTCATTTGGTTATTTTACTTAATGTATCCAACTATCTATCTTCCTGTTTATTTAAATTTAGTAATAATTTTGAAATTATTTTATTAATTTAATGTTTGTTCCTATGGATCCTTCCTAAATACTAGTGTGTTTAGGTGGGAAAAGATTTAGAGATTTTTGCATTCCCTGGCCAGGCACTATGTGATATTATCAAACCCTCAGGTTATTCCTCTGTAATGTGATTTAAGCAAGTAAGGGAGGGGGTGACATAGTAATGACTGCCCATAAATGAAACAAGAGATGAAAAATGCAGGTCATGAGGAGTGGCGTGGTTGATCAAAGAATGACATTTTTCAAGTTGTGAACATTTTGAGCACATTCAAATACTAATGGCAATGACATAATAGAATGAAACTGGAGATACAGAAATGAAAAGGGCAACTAATACTATAAATATCCTGTGAATATGGGTATGGATTGACTCCAGAGAATCAGTAAAGATACTACCTTTTAGGCGAAAGAAAGAGAAGTTTGTAAATGCTGGGGTGATGCAGGTGGAAAATTTTCTGTTTTTCTGCAAGTGGACGTGGGAAAGAAGGGAAGATAAGTCTGGGGTTTGAGAAGAATGAAAAAAGTTAGCAGTATATGTTACAGTACTTAGAAAGTAAATTCATGACCAAAAGGTAGTGAGATTGTCTGGAAATGTTAATATGGAATCATAGTCACTCTCAGCTAAATTAATGAAAACTCAAACTATATGAGTAGTACAGTAGCAGAAAAAAGATTTTTTGAAAGATCTTGGCAATAGCCTGATTACACCCTCCAGCCATCTTCGTCAATAATACTTTGTTCCAATTCAGCCAACTCTATCTGTTTATCTATCCTTCTGAATTCAGGCCTTCAGGGGACTAATAACCTTATCTTTAAATAGATGCCTACAAAGAATTCTGGCTCACAGAACCTTCAAGCCACTCAGGAACCTCTAGCATCCCATTACCAGCACTGATGATCAGGACTCCAGGTCAAAGTTACACATTCTTATTGTGTCAACTGTTTATCTTTGACTCCAGCCCCACATTGTCCGCAATGGGGTGACAACATGGGGCTCAGGGCTCTAACCTGGATCTTCTACCTTGCTTTCTGTCTTCTCTAATTTAGCATTTCCTATACTAGGCCTCGAAGGCATGTTTACTCCTTTCTTGCTTCCCTAAACTCCCAACTTTCCTGTTTCAAAGTGCATACCTGTAGGGTTCTCTGTGTTTGCATTCCTCTTTCTAAATTCAATTTTGCCCTGCTTTAACGATGCTATTTTACTATTTTTCCCATGACAGGATCTCATCAGGCCTCTACTAGATCAATAAAATAAAAACAAACAAGTGTGATTTGTAAGTACACTGTCTTTTTTCTATAAAGTAGTATGCAGTGATTTTCTGAAAGGAAGAAAGCTGAAGAGGGGTTTGGGCCTGTTTTAATTTACATTTAATTTTAGCCTCAGAGACTCTTAAAGGCAGTGGTTATGTCTGCATGTGAATAGGGATGTTTAATCAGTCCGGGCTGTCAGGTTGATAGTAGTGCTTATCAAGAAATTAGAGAAAAATGTGCTCCCTAGTCCATCCTCCTGCCACATAAGGAGTAACAATTCAGATAAGGAAAGTCAAACACTATGATTAAAAAGCTCATCTTCCCTAGGGAGTCTTCCATATATTATATATTTAATATTCAACTTGGGTGTACTACTGTGCAGACAGCCTTTTCTGTGTCTTAGCAGTTTTAATTGCAATACCTCCCCCATTGAAAAGGCAGAGGTTTTTTTTTTTTAATTCCTTTTAAGTAACACTACTGCTTAGTAATATTTTAAAACTATTGAAGGGCACAGAAGTGTTGGAGGAAATTTTTGGTGATTTTTCAAACAAGTGTCTTTTACTAGGCACGTGGTGAAGTGTCACCTAGAATATCTATAAAATGTTGATATTTCACTGTGCCACCATATATGAATGTTCTCCTTTCAAAATGAATTTTGCTATTAAAGGTATAGCTATGAACAGTAACAACTGTGATTTACGATACTTTACAAGGATAAGTATTTTCAGATTCTCTGAATAGTAGAAAAGCAGTTTTTACTTGCCCTGACTCCATGATTTTTGTTTGTTTGTTTTGTTTATTTTGAGATGGAGCTTCGCTCTTGTCGCCCAGGCTGGAGTGCAACGGCGTGATCTTGGCTCACTGCAACCTCCGCCTCCAGGGCTCAAGTAATTCTCCTGCCTCAGCCTCCTGAGTAGCTGGGACTACAAGCGCAGCCACCACACCCAGCTAATTTTTGTGTTTTTTTAGTAGAGACGGGGTTTCACCATGTTGGCCAGGCAGGTCTTGAACTACTGACCTCGGGTGATCCACCCGCCTCGGCTTCCCAAAGTGCTGGGATTACAGGCGTGAGCCACCTTGCCTGGCCGGCTCCATGATTTTGAGAGCATCAAGTTGCATCTGAGCCTGGCCTTTTTGTGAGGATTCTGGGGGCTCCATAAGTAAGCCTCAGTCTTTTTGTGACATTCTCCCAAGTCATGAACTATGGATAAAACCTGGCTGTGTCAATTAGCCTTTATGTATTTGAGCACTTAGAACCAGTATTCCTGCCCAGGGAATCCATTGGCCAGTGTCTAGAATGCCCTTGCTGTCTTAGCAGGCAGAAGACTCCAACGATCAAGTTCCATGATATCTTTTCTGTGAGGCACAATCTGGTTGTTTTCCCAGAACTTGGAACTACTAAGGCAATGGCTCCTTTGTCTAAGATATCTGTTTCATATTCACTAAATAATATCTTCTGCACTGTAATATGTACTAAACCTCAAAGATATCAGTATTTCCCTTCTTTAAAACAAGGAACTACTGGTTTGCTTCTTCTACCTTTATACCGGGACTGTATTAGCCAGTGTTTTCTAGAGAAAAATAACCAATAGGACATATCTATGTCTATATCTATATTTATATCCATATCTATATCTATATCTGTATCTATCTATCTATCATCTATCAAGATAAATTTATTTTAAGTAATTGGCTTGGCAAGTCCAAAATTTGCAGAACAGACTGTCAGGCTAGATATATTTGTAAAAGTTAATATTGCAGTCTTGACTCTAAATTACATAGGAAATCAGTCTGGAAACTCAGAATTTCTAAGTTACAGTTTTGAAGATCATTTCTTCTTTAGAAAACCTGCTCTTAAGACTATCAACTAATTAGATGAGGCCTATCTAATTAAAAAAAGTAACCAGCTTATTGAAAGTCTGTTAATTTAAATATTAATCACATCTAAAAACTACCTTAATAGTAACACTTAGACTGATGTTTAACCAAAGAACTGGGCACCATAGTCTAGCCAAGTTGACGTGTAAAATTGACTACCACTAGAACGTTTTACTTTGTAACCTCCTACCAACCAAATCGGAAAATAATGTGAAATATTTATGGAAAAAGATATAAGAAATAGAGATGTACAGGAGAAAAAGGATAATGTTGTGATCAACTTGTTATTTTTAGTTTTTGTAGCAAAGAACTCTAGATGTCTCTTCTAAACTGTCCGTTAAAGAAGATGTGCAGTATGTACTTACTGAGCCACAGAAAAAGAAAATTAATTTGTAAAAATCAGCAAAAGATCTTCACAAAAAATCAAGTCAAATATCAGATACAAAGATGATGAGATGTATATGATTATATGTACATGATTACATGACATATTATATTGCCCTTCTTGCTGGAATTCCTCACTCCCTTGCTGGCTTTGGGGAAGTCATCGGTTATGTTAAATAGTCCCATGTGGCAAAAACCAATGGCAGCCTTTAGACAGCCAGCAGGAAAATAAAACAACTAGTCTTAAAGCTACGGTGAAATGAAGTCTGCAACAAACTGAATGAGCTTGGAATTAAATATTTACCCAGTCGAGCATTCTGATGACACCTTCAAGCCCAGGCTCACACCTTAATTAAAATCTTGGGGAGGACACTCCTAAACTGTGCCAAGATTGCTGACACATAGAAAATGTGAAAAAAATAAATGTGTGGTTTTAAGCTGCCAAATTTGTAGTAATATTGTTATGCAGCAGCAATTGATAGCTAACACAATTCAGGTAAGATGTTGATCCAGCATTTTCTGATTGTCTTGCAATCAAACTCTCTCCTTTTAAGTAAAATTTAAAAGTGTGTGTGTTTTTTTAAATCCAAACAAAATGAAATAAGAAATCAGGAACAGAAACTTATGTGGAAAATGTTCAAATATTTGGAAATGAATCAACATACTCATAATTAACCTTAAGTTGAATTTTTAAAAAATTCACAAGAGACATTAGAGAGCATTTTTAAATAAATGACAGTGAAAATGAAGCAGATCAAACTTTGTGGAATGGAGTATAAACTCTTATTAGATGGACATTTATAGCATTAAATACTTATTTAAGAAATAAAAATATGAAAAATTAAAACAATTTTTAAGAAGTTGAAAAAGTAGTAGATATCCATATCTATCTACTTATCTGTTTAATTATCTGTACTGCCTACCTACCTACCTACCTACCTACCTACCTACCTACCTACCTACCTACCTACCTATCTTCATCTTATTGTTTCTGAGCAAAGGCCTAAACTGTTGAAAGAATATCCAGAACAATAGCTATGCCAGTCCATTTCCTCTGATTTTTCTTTTGTAGAAGGCATGTGGCATGCTTTGTCTTCAAAAGAATGAGTGGTATTTGGTTAATTTCAATGTAGCTGAATTTTATTCCTGAATTCCGAGGGGACAAAATATCAGAGAATGTTATTTCATGATTAGCCTTTCCTGTAATCCCTCTAGTAAGCTTTTCTGTAGCAAGTAAATCATGTAAACATTCCATAGCTGGCAGGCATTCAGCTTTCTTCCTTGTGCTTCTAATTTATTGAACTGTATCTTCTTCGGCAACACCTTATGAAAGCTCCAGCATAAATCAAAGCTGCCCTGTCAGAGACTCATGCCAACAGAATTTGTTCAGCATTGTTATCAACTCTTGTTTTATGGGAGATTAGAGATAATGTTTTTCAGAGCTCTGTGATACTGTAATAAATGAATATAAAAACTATAACTGTCTCCAGTCTTCAATCATTTCTTTAATAATCCTAGTTAAAAAAATTATTATGGCCTATGTATCCAAGCTACACATCAAAGCTGTTGTCAGGCACATACGGAAGTTTAGTAGATATTTTTAAACAACTTAATATTGGTTTATTTAAGTTACTGCTTACTGTGTTCAAACGTTGAAACAGTTCAATCATGCTAATCTTGGGTGCTATCTCCGTAGCTTTTGATACAATGATCAGGAAATTATTTTGCCCTATATATTTAAGACCATGGTCACACTGGATATAACAGTTACAAGGACACTTGCTCTGAACTTTATGAGAGATAATAGTGCCTTCACTAATGTAAGGCATAATTGTTGTCAGGAATATAATTGAATGAATCCCTATATATGACATATGTTAATATTGTATTTTGGTATTAAAGTCAATGGATAAAGTAAAAATATATTGCTACGAAGACTTTTTAAATGTGCTTGAGATCCAAATAAAGTTAATAGTTACAGTGAAGGAATTGAGAAAATTAAAAGCTTTGGAAGAAAAACATAGCGGAGTTTGCAAAACATTGTGGTAAGCTTAAAAAAAAAAAACTCACAGAAAAAAAAGAATCTATAAGTTGAAAATGACCCAGAGTTTCTTGTTCATTGCTCATTAAATTTTTTCTTCATCATTATTTATAAACTAATGTCAGGAAAAATTTGAAGCAGTAGGAAATATCATAAATAGAGAGAATCAGTAGGTTTCTCATAAACAAGATGCTAGAAAGCATTCAGGAGTTTGAGACCAGCCCCAGCAACAAAGCAAGACCCTTTCTCTAAAAAACATTAAAAAAAAAATAAGATTAGAAAACAAAATTAGCTGGGCATGGTGGAATGCACCTATAGTCCCGCAACTCTGGAGGCTGATGTGGGAGGGTCATTTGAGCCCAGGAGGTTGAGACTGCAGTAAGCCTATCATTGCACCACTGCACTCCAGCCTGGGCCACAGAGTGAGACCCTGTCCCAAAAGATAAATAAATAAGTAATAAATAAATAAAATCCAGTGGAATTTTGCCTACATTGTGATGTAATTACTGAACACTTGGCAGTGGGTTATTTCCCAAAAGCCTAGTAACATAATGATGTGTAGTGTAAGTGAAAGTAAACCAACAGTTCTTGAGTACTTCTATATGTCAGACTTCATGACTGCAATTTGCACTTAGTAGTTCATTTAAAATATGTTCATTTTCTCATTTGATTCTCTTAGAGAACCTAATATGTGGCTAATATTATGCTTATCTCATGAATGAAAAAATGTGAGGATCTGCAGGAGATTAGGGAAATCTTAAGGTCTCATAACTTGTCAAGAAATCTGATATCTTTATTTAAATTTATTTTTATTTCAATAGCTTTTGGGATACAAGTGGTTTTTGGTTACATGGATGAATTATGTAGTGGTGAATTCTCAGATTTTCAGTGCACCTGTCACCAGAGTAGTATACATTGTAAACAATACGTAGTTTTTTATCCCACATCCCCTTCCCACTCTCCTCCTTCAGAGTCTCCAAAGTCCATTATATCACTCTATAAGATTTTGTGTACTCATAGCTTAGCTCCCACTTATAAGTGAGAACATATGGTATTTGGTTTTCCATTCCTGATGTTTAAGCTTTTTCAATCCTGTAGTTTGGTGAGGGGGAGGGTGTAGTGCCCAGTGGCTTCTTCTCTCTCATTGTTCCGCAAGCAGGAAAGAGTGTTACAGCTCTTTTGCTCCTACAACCCACAGCTCAACAAGCAGGAGCGTTACAGCTCTTTCACTCCCGTAGTTCAGCAAGTTCCAGGTTCTTGTTCCATGACCAAGGTATGCAGACACCAGAGAGTGAGTAAGGCAGAGTAGAATTTTATTGAGTGACAGAAAGAAAGCTCTCAGCTGTGAGAGGGGACCTGAAAGTGGGTAGCCATTTGTGAGGCTGAGTCCAGGGTTTTCATGGGATTGGAATGGGAGAGTGTGTGTTCGATTGGCCCATGGGTGGTTTTGTAAAAAGTACCATTTGATTGACTAAAAGATCATTCAGAAGGAACCAATCAGGAGAGATTGAGTAAGACTAGGATAGAAGTTCACTCTTTCGTCGTGGACTCATGTAGAACTGGCGGCTCGGTTTTCAGGCTTTAAACTACCCTTGGTTTGAAAGTTGGGTTTCACAGGTTACATTATTATTTTTATTTTTGTTTTTTACTTATATTTTTTATTTTTTTTAGAGAAAGGATCTTGCTTTGTTGCTGAGGCTGGTCTCAAGCTCCTAAATGCTTTCTAGCATCTTGTTTATGAGAAACCTATGGATTCTATTTATGATATTTTCTACCGCTTCAAATTTTTCCTGACATTAGTTTATAATTGTCCCTGTCTACCTAGGAATTTATCTATCTCCAGTTGCTATCACTGAGTTATTTCATTCAGAATAATTGCCTCCAGCTCCATCCAAGTTGCCACAGGGGACATTATTTTGTTCCTTTTCTGGATGAGTAGTATTACATTGTGTATATAATGCCATGATTTCTTTAACCACTCATTGGGCAATGGGCACTTAGGTTGGTTCCATATCTTCGCAATTGTGAATTGGGCTGCAATACACACATGTGTGCATGTGTCTTTTTCATATAATGACTTATTTTCCTTTGGGCAAATATAATACCTTAATTAAAAAATACTTTTGCCAGTGATCATCCAAGACTTCAGTGAATTATAATCTTTTTGCTGGTGGAGGGCCTTGCCTTAACATTGATGGCTGCTGATTGACCAGGATGGTGTTTGCTGAAGTTTAGGGTGGCTGTGGAATTTTTTAACAATGAAAGCAACAATGAAGTTTGTCACATCGATTGACTCTTCCTGTCATGATAAATCTCTCTGTAGCATGCATTAATGTTTGATAGCATTTGAACTACACTAGAACTTCTTTGAAATTGGAGTCAGTCTTCCAAACCCTGCCTCTGCTTTTTAAACTTAGTTTATGTAATTTATTAAATCCTTTGTTGTCATTTCAACAATGTTCACGTAATTTTCAGCAGGAGTAGTTTCCATCTCAAGAAACCACTTTGTTTGCTCATCCATAAGAAGCATTTTCTCATTTGTTTAAGCTTTATTATGAGATTACAGGAATTCAGTTACATCTTCAACCTCTACTTCTACTACTAATTCTATTGCTATTTTCACTACATCTGCAGTCACGTCCTCCATGGAGGTCTTGAACCATGCAAAGTTATCCATGAGGATTGTAATCAACTTCTCCAAATTACTGTTAATGTTGATATTTTGATCTTTACCCACGAATCATGAATATTCTTAATGACATGTGGAATGGTAAGTCCTTTCCAGAAAGTTTTCAATTTACTTTATCCAGATCTATCAGGGGATTCACTGTCCATGGCATCTATAGCCTTACAAAATGTACTTTTTAAGTAACATGACTTGGAAGTTGAAATTACTCTTTCACTCATGGGCTGCAGAACAGATATTGCATCAGCAGGCATAAAAACAACATGTTCATGTATCAGAGCTCTTGGGTGAGTAGGTGCATTGTCCATGAGCAGTAATATTTTGAAAGGAATCTTTATTTCTGAGTGGTAGGTCTCAACAGTGGGCTTAAAATACTTAGCACACCATGCTGCAAACAGATGTGCTGTCTTTCTGGCTTTGTTCTTTCATTTATAGAGAATACATATGGTAGGTTTTGTATAATTCTTAAAATCCCTAACATTTTCAAAATGGTAAATGAATATTGGCTTTAATTTAAAGCCACTAACTGCATTAGCCCCTAAAAAGAAAGTCAGCTTGTCCTTTGAAGCTTTAAAGCTAGGCGTCGACTTCTCTCTAGCTATAAAAGTCTTAGATGACAGCTTCTTCCAGTAGAAGGCTGTTTTGTCTGCATGGAAAGTCTGTTGTTTAGTGTTGTTACAGTTATCTCAGGTAGATCTTCTAGATAACTGCAGTTTCTACATCACCACTCATTGCTTCATTTCATTCTTTTATGTTATGGAGATGACTTCTTTCCTTACACCTCATCAACTTATCTCTGCTAGCTTCAGCCATTTCTTCTACCACTTCTTTATCTTACTCAGCCTTCACTGAGTTGAAGAGTGTTAGGGCCTTGCTCTGGATTAGGCATTGGCCTTAAGGAATGTTGTGGTTGGTTTGATCTTCTATTAAGACTACTAAAACTTTCTCCATATAAACAATAAGGCTGTTTTGTTCACGCATTCACTGAAGTGCACTTTTAATATCTTTTAAGAGAATTTTCCTTTGCCTTCAACTTGGCTAACTACTAGGCTCAAGAGGCGTAGCTTTCAGCCTATCTCAGGCTTTGACATATCTTCCTCACTGAGCTTAGTAATTCTAGTTTTTGATTTAAAGTAAGATATGTGTGGCTCTTTTTTCACTTGAACATTTAGAGGCCATTGCAGGGTTATTCATTGACCTAATTTCAATATTGATATGTCTCAGCAAAATGGAAGGTCCAAGGAAAGGGAGAGAGACAGGAGAAGGTGTGATTAGTGGAGCAGACCAGAACACAATTTATTGACTAAGTTCATCATCATATACAGTTGCATTTTATGGACCCCAAAACAGTGACAATAGTAACATCAAATAATATTACCATAACTGATATAATCACATTGAAAAGTTTGAAAAATTGTGAGAATTACCAAAATGTAATACGAGAATAGGAAGTGAGCACATGGTGTTGGAAAAATGGTGCCAATAGACTTGCTCAAAGCAGGGTTGCCTTAAGCCTTCAATTTGTAAAACACACAGCATACATAAAGAAAATTGCTCAAATTATAACTGTACAGAGTGATAAATTTTTAACAAGTAAACATACTCATAAAACTAGCACCCAAAACAGTAACAAAACATTACTGTTCCCTAAAGCCTGCTTTTGTGAACCCTTCTGTTCACTACCTTTCCCAAAGATATACACTATCCTGCATTCTAACACCATAGACTTCTGTGGCCTAATTATAAAAATTATATAGATGAATCATAATAGATATTTTGTTGTATATGGTTTCTTACATTTGTGAGATCCATCTAAGTTGTTGTATGTAGTTACAGTTCATTCCTTTTCAACTGATCATGGTAATACATTGTATGGATAAAACACTATTTATTCTAGTGATGTATGAAATATTGAGTTGTTCCAGGTTTTGCATCTTACAGATAACACTGCCAGAACATGTATTTTGGTGCAGATTGTACTCATTTTGGTTTGTTTTTATATAAGGGGAAAATTTGTGTGGTGGATTATGCATTTATTTAGCTTTTATAAATAGGTTTAAAAAAAGGTTATAGCAATATAAATTCCTAGAGTGGTGTATGAGAGTACTAATTACTCTATTTTCTCACAAGACATTTTTATCTGGCCATTCTGGAGGACATACAAAAGCCCATTGGTGATTTTAATTTGTAATTACCTTATATATTTACTCATTAATTTGAGAATATTTTCATATATGTATTTCATTTTTTAGTGGAATGCGTGCCCACTAAAATCTGCTTCTTTTTTTTTTTTCTTGAGATGGAGTCTTGCTCAGTCACCCAGGCTGGAGGGCAGTGATGTGATCTCAGCTCACTACAACCTTTGCCTCCCGGGTTCAATCTATTCTCCTGTCTCAGCCTCACAAGTAGTTGGGATTGCAGGCACCCACCACCAAGCCTGGCTAATTTTTTGTATTTTTAGTAGAGACGAGGTTTTGCCATATTGGCCAGGCTGGTCTCAAACTCCTGACCTCAAGCAATCTGCCTGCCTCCACCTCCGAAAGTGCTGGGATTATAGACATGAGTACCTGACCTAAAATCTGATTATTTTGCCTAATGTCTACCAGGTTCCTGTTCTTTTCCTTTAGATTTTTAGAGTTCTTACATATTCAGGATATGAAATCTTCCTTTGTTAGAAAACTATTAAAATTATCTTTTCCTCTTTGGCTTTATTTTAACCCTAGCAATATTTTCTAGTTTTTGTAATAAGCCTTTTGTTTTTTTAAAAAATCAGTTTGCAGAAAAATTATAACAGTGTAGAGAATTCTCGCATATTGCTTATTGTCTCAATTTTTCCTAATATTAGCATCTCACATCACTATGGTGTATTTGTCAAAATTAAGAAGCCAACATTGGTAAATTTTTATTAACTAAGCTTCAGACTTTATTTGCGTTTCACCAGTTTTTTCCATTAGTGTCCTGTTTCTCTTCCAGGATCCAATCCAGGCTACCATATAGCACTTAACTGTCATGTCTCCTTAGTCTCCTCAGGTCTGTGACAGTTTCTGTCTTTCCTTATTTTTCATGACCTTAACAGTTTTGCATACTGTTCGGGTATTTCCTAGGGTGTCTGTCAAAGTGGGTATGTCTGATTTTTTTCATTATTAGACTGAAGTTATGTTTCTTTCTGAAAGAACACCACAGAGATGAAGTATCCATCTCTTCACATCACACCAGGAGGTACATAATAACCACATCATATCACTGGTGATAGTAACTATAATATAGTCTTTTGATTAACTTGTCTTAATATTAATGCAATCTAGTTTAGCAAGCTTGTGTCTTTTTAAAAAATATTTACATACCAAAAGATAATGAAGATTTGCTTCTATATTTTATTCCAGAAGTATTATAGTTTTACATTTTGAGTTTAGATATATAACCCACTTTCTCTCTATTATTAGAGATAAGGTTTCAAGATTTTTTTCTATATGAATATTAAATTTAATCCAACACCAATTAAAAAGATAATTATTTCCATATTGTTGCTGCAATATGCACCAATGCATTCATAAGTCACATGACTGCCTGTGTGTGGATCTGTTGTTACACTCTCTGTTATCATTCACTGGTATAATTATCAATGCTTGCACCAAAACCATGTTAAATTGCAGTTGCTTCAAATAAGCTATGATGTCTGGTGATACAACTGCTTTTACATTTTTAATAGTCTTTATTTCTTAGAGCGGTTTTAGATTCACAGCAAAATTGAGGAGAAAGTACAGATTTCCCATATACCGTCTTCCCCCACAGACTCACTGATTCCCTCATTGTCAGTATCCCCCACCAGAGTGGTACATTTGTTGCAACTGATGAACCTCCCTCTTACGTAGTCTATGGGTTTGGACAAATTTATAATACCATGTATCCACCATTATAGTACCATACAGATAATTTTCACGGCCCTAAACAATCTCTGTGTTCTGCCTTACCATCCCTCCCTGCTTCCTAACCCTAACAACCATGGATCTTTTTACTGTCTCCATAGTTTTGCCCTTTTTAGATGTCATATAGTTGGATTACGCGCTATGTAGCCTTTTCAGACTGGCTCCTTTCACTGAGCAATAAGCATTTAAGTTTGCTTCATGTCTTTTCATGGCTTGACAGCTCATTGCTTTTTAGCACTGAATAATATTCCATTGGCTGGATGTACCACAGTTTATTTATACATTCACCTACTGAAAGACACCTTGATTGATTTCAAGATCGCAATTATAAATAAAACTGCAGGGTGTTTTTGTCTATACAAATTTTCAACTTTTTGGCTAAATACCAAGGAGCATGACTGCTCGATTGTATGGTCAAAGTATTTTTACTAATACTTTTCTAAGAAGCTGCCAAACTGCCTTTCAAAGTGGCTATACTATTTTGCATTTCCAATAACAATGAATGAGAGTTCCTTTTGCTCCACATCCTTGCCAGTATTTGATATTGTCAGTGTTACTGATTTTGGCTGTTCCAATAGGCATGTGGTGCTATCTTGTTTTAATTGGCATTTCCATGATGACATATGACATGCAGCATCTTTCTACATGCTTATCACACACACACACACACACACACGCACACACATCTTCTATGATAAGGTGGCTGTTAAGATCTTTGGTCCATTTCTAATAGTGTTATTTTTGTCATGATAATTTCAGTTTTGAGAGATCCAATCCCTTATCGCATGTCTTTTGCAATATTTTCTTTCAGTGTGTGGCTTGTCTTTTCATTCTCTTGACAATGACTTTTGTAAAGCAGAAATATTTTATTTTAATTAAGTCCAGCTTTTTAATTCTTTTATAGATTGTGCTTTCATTGTTACATCTAAAAAGTTACTGACAAATTCAAGGTCATCTGGATTTTCTCTCCTTTTTTATTCCCAAAGGTTGTATGGTTTTATGTGTTACATTTAGGACTTTGATCCGTTTTGAGGTGTTTATTTTTGTCAAGGGAGTACAGTCTGTGTCTATGTTCATTTTCTTTTTTTTTTCATGTGGGTATCTGGAAGTTTCAGCACCATCTGTTGAAAAGAATATCTTTTCTCCATTGTATTGCCTTTACCCATTTGACTATATGTGTGTGGGTCTACTTCTCATTCTCATTTCTGTTCTATGTATTTATTCCTCTTACTCTTATTTATTTATTTATTTATTTATTTATTTATTTATTTATTGAGGTAGAGTCTCGCTCTGTCCCCCAGGCTGGAGTGCAGTAGCAAGATGTCGGCTCACTGCAACCTCTGCCTCCCGGGTTCATGCCATTTTCCTGCCTCAGCCTCCTGAGTAGCTGGGACTACAGGCATCTGCTACCATGCCTGGATAATTTTTTGTATTTTTAGTAGAGACGGGGTTTCACTGTGTTAGCCAGGATGGTCTCCATCTCCTGACCTCGCGATCCGCCCACCTCAGCCTCCCAAAGTGCTGGGATTACAGGCGTGAGCCACGGCACCTGGCCTTCCTGTTACTCTTTTACCAATAACACACTGTCTTGATTATTGTGGCTTTTTAGTACAGATGTTCCTCAACTTACAATGAGGTTACATCCCAATAAACACACAGCAAGTCTTAAGTTGAAAATCCATTTAATTCCTAAGTAAACCCATTGTAAAGTTGAAAAATGGACCATCCTAAGTTCAGATGCCCCTCCATTTATGATGTTGTTATGTTCCAATACGACAATCATAAAATAAAAATACCATAAGTCAAATCATCATAAGTCAGGAATTGCCTGTAAATCTTGAAACTGGGCAATGTCATCCTTCAGCTTTATTTCTTCAATATTGTTTTGGCTATTCTGGGACTTTTGCTTCTCCATGTAAATTTTAGAATCAGTTTGTTGAGGCCAGGCATGGTGACTCACACCTATAATCCCAGCATTTTGGGAGACTAAGACAGGCAGATCACTTGCAGTCAGGAGTTTGAGACTCGTCTGGCCAACATGGTAAAACCCTCTCTCTGCCAAAAAAAAAAAAAAAAAAAAAAAAAAAAAAATTAGCCAGGTGCAATGGCACACACCTATAGTCCCAGCCACTTGGGAGGCTGAGGAATGAGACTTGCTTGAGGCTAGGAGGTGGAGGTTGTAGTGAGCTGAGATTGTGCCACTGCACCGCCAGCCTGGGTGACAGAGTGAGACTCTGTCAAAAAAAAAAAAAAAAGTCGATATCCATAAAATAACTTGCTGAGATTTTGATTGAGATTGCCTTGAATCTATAGATCTAGTTGGCAGGAACTGACATCTTGACTATGTTCAGTCTTCCTATCCATGAACATAAAGTATCTCCCCATTTATTTGGTTCCTTGATTTTTTTATTAACATTTTATAGTTTCCCTTATATAGAACCTTGTACATATTTTGTAATATTTATACTTAAGTATTTTATTTGGGGCATTATTTTGTAAAGAGTACTGATATTTAATTTCAAATATACTTCTTCATCACTGCTCTATAGGAAAGCAATTTACTGCTTTGTCTTAAGCTTGTATTCTGCAACCCTGCTGTAACTGCTGCTTAGTTCCAGGACGTTTTCTGCCTATCCTTTTGGGTTTCCTACGTAGACAATAATGTCTGCGAACAAAGACAGTGTTATTTATTTCTTCTCAATCTATATACCTTTTATATATTTTCCCAGTTGTTTTCCAATAGCTAAGCATGTCTTTACTTTTTCAAGTTTGCCTTGGTTGATTTAACTAAATGCATTTCTATATAAATTTTAGACACAGCTTGTCAATTTCCACAAAATAATTGACATAAACTTGTGGAGAAATGCTATCTATTCAATTTTTATATTTCTATTTTATGAACAAAGTAAAGTTCTCATTGCTATAGATCTTCTATTATCACACACATTTCTATAGATTTATTTCCAGGTACCTTATATAATTAATGTTAAATAATATCATTTATAAGATTTCATTTTCTGTACTTTTTAGTGTTTTGTAAAAATACAATTGACTTTTGTATTGTTACATTTTGTTAACCTTGATAAATTCATTCATTAAATCTAAATGGCTTATATATAGACATACACAATTACGTTATTTGTGAAAAAGAAAATTTACTTTCCCTTTCAATTCCTACCTTATACTTACTTTATTTTATTTTATGTGTTGCCTGTTTATGCTGGCTGCGACTTCTCTTGTGATGATAAACCAAAAGTGTTAATATTTGGCATTCTTGCTTCTTTTTTTGTTATATTTGTTCCATTTTATTATTAGGTACTGTTGTTAACCTTTTACTGAACTTAATTTATTAATTGAACTTTATGATAGATAATTTAGGAAAAGGCTTAGGTTATTTTTGATCTTAGATTAAAAACTTTTTGTACTTGTATTAGTCTGTTCTTGCATTGCTATGAAGAAATATCTGAGACTGAGTAATTTATAAAGAAAAGAGGTTTAATTGAATCACTGTTCCGCAGGCTGTACAGGAAGCATGGCACTGGCTTCTGCTTCTCAGGAGGCCTTCAAAAGCTTACAATCATGGAGGAAGGTGAAGCAGGAGCTTGCACATCACATGGCAAAAGCAGGAGCAAGCGAGAGTAGGGGGAGGTGCCACACACTTTTAAACAATCAGATCTCCTAAACATAGATATAATTTTCTTCATTGCAATCTGTATTAGTTTGTTTTCAGACTGCTATAAAGAATTACCTGCGACTGGCTAATTTATGAAGAAAAGAGATTTAATTGACTCACTGTTCCACAGGCTGTACAGGAAGCATGGCTGGGAGACCTCAGGAAACTTACAATCATTGTAGAAGGTGAAGGGGAAGCAAGCACATCTTACCACGGCAGAGCAGAAGAGAGAGAGCGAGTGAAGATAGCCATACACTTTTAAACCATCAGGTCTCATGAAAACTCACTCACTATCATGAGAACAGCAAAGGGGAAATCCACCCCCATGATCCAGCCACCTCCCACTAGTCCCCTTCCCTGACACAGGAGGATTAGAATTCAACCTGAGATTTGGGTGGGGACACAGAGCCAAACCATATCACAGTCCTAAAAGTTTCAGTTACAGATTTGATGTATTTCTGTTTTTCCCTTGAAAAAGAGAAAAGACAGTGGGTCAACATGATCTACTAGTTTTCTTTGGCTTCATAACATATGAAGCAGCTTGAAACAACACAGATTCATTCTTTTCCAGTTTCAGTAGACCTGAAACTCAGTATACCAACACTGAGTATACTCAGTTCTCTGTTCAAGGTCTCACCAGGCTAAATATGTGGTGTGGGGGTTTCTTCTTCAAATTTCACTTTCTTATATTTTACACACAGTCCTTTTGATCTTCAAGCATCAGTGACATATCAAGTCTTTCTTGTGCTTTTAACTTCCCTCCGCACTGGCTGAAAAATTCTCCATTTTAAGGTCTCAGGTGATTATATTAAATTCACCTAAATAATCTATTTTTGGCTATATAATGTAATGTGATTATGGGAGTGACACAAGGTAGTTCTGCCCACTATTAATCTGGTTAATCTAATTAATCTGGTTCTGCCAGATTAGTTTTCTGATTGATACCATTCATGGACGTGAAAACATTATGTTGAGAAAAATGTCTATGCATATATGAATTTGGAAGGGACCCACCTACATAATATAATTAAATATGTGGTACAGAAACGGCAACTTGTTCACAAAGTAACCTTCCTTCCTTCCCCACCCCATCTGACCTAATATAATCCAATAATTCTCTCCACTTGGCCTCTGGGACATTTATTTATTCACTTGCTTATGAAGTATAAACCACACTACATATCATAAATAACATAGGTAAGAAAAATAGTATCATGTTAAATGTTGTACTGGGAAACACAAACATTAGCTGGCTGTTTGAGTTATCCAGGTCTGTTAGATGGATTAAGCTACTTGAAGTATGACCTTATAGTTCTAACTTCTGCCTAGCATGCAACATGGAAAGCTCCATTTTAATAAAAAGTACAAACCAAGGTCAAATTTTCTGCATTGAGAACCGCAGTCCTCAGTAATTAGTAATCTTATACAACAAAAGGATAACTCCAAGTACAGATTTCTAGCTGGGTGGAAGTGGTATGTTCTTGAATGTAATGGAGGAATGGCAAAATGAGATGTTTGAGATTAAACCTTAGTCACTTCACTTTTCTCTCATGTGACAACCATACATATAGTAATTTATAAACACAAGCATTCTTATTGACTAACAAGTGTGAGAAATTAAGAATTTTAGAACTGAAAACTGAGAACCTGAGTAGTTCTATAGGGTTCTTTAAAAACAAGACTTAACTACTATATTTTTGATGCAAAGAATTTAATAACTTTCAGTTTCTAGTTCATACATTTTAGTTTCAAATTACTTAGCATTTTCATGCTTGGGATAAACCTCAATTAAGTGTTAATAAGTATAAGTTTGCTAATATTAACTAATATTAGTTTAGTTGTGAAGAATTCATGGATGAATACCCCAAATAGACCTTAATTTATTTTCATTACATAATTTTAAAATTATTTCAAGACTTACACGTAGCCTATAAAAATCATTTTAAAAATTCACAATATTTAGGAAATATAACTATATTTATAATGGCAATTACTATTTAACTTTTTTACATTTTAGTTCTTGAAGGACTAGGTTGAAACAGTAAGTTATCCTTAATATTGCAAGTATGACTTCCAAGTTACTTCTACTTGCTAGATTAATAAAATTTGTTTATGTTTGTATGACAAAGAATTAATAATTTACTGATAAGAACATGAAAACATAAACTATAGACTGGGAGAAATTACTTGCAAGTCATATTTCTAATAAAGCACTTATATCTTGAATATATAAAAATTCCTATAACTGTAATTCAATATTAACAAGAAAATTCCTTTAAAAACACATTTAAAGAGAGACTTCTTCAAAGAAGATATAAAAATGGGCAGTGAGCACATTGAGAGATGCTAAGTACAGTTAGTTGTTTGAGGGATACATATATTAGGTTGGTGCAAAAGCAATTGAGGTTTTTGCATTGTTGAAATTTGTCGTTTGATATTGGAATACATTCTTAAATAAATGTGGTTATGTTATACATCATTTCAATGTGCATTTCTCACTTTATTCTTTTTTGCTAATGACTTCTTACTTGCTGTTTATTTTACATTTATTTTACGCTTTTGAAATGATGCCAGACAAAAAGGAAATTTGAGCGATTTTCTTATTTGAGTTCAAAATGGGTCATAAAGCAGCAGAGACAATTCGCACAACAACAACGCATTTGCCCAGGAACTGCTAATGAATGTACAGGGCAGTGGTGGTTCAAGAAGCTTTACAAAGGGGATGGGAACCTGGAAGATGAGAAGCACAGTTGTCGGCCATCAGAAGTTGACAATAACCAATTGTGAGCAATCATTGAAGTTGATCCTCTTACAACTATGCGAGAAGTTGCCCAAGAACTCAACATCGACCATTCTGTGGTTGCTTGGCATTTCAAGCAAATTGGAAAGGTGAAAAAGCTCGATAAGTGGGTGCCTCATGAGCTGACCAAAAATCAAAAAAGTCATTTTGAATGTTTTCTTTTGTTCTATCCAACAATGATGAAGCATTTCTCAATCGGATTTTGACGTGCAATGAAAAGTGGATTTTATATGACAACCGTGACAACGGGCGACGACCAGCTCAGTGGTTGGATCGAGAAGAAGCTCCAAAGCACTTCAGAAAGCCAAATTTGCACCCAAAAAAAGTTATGGTCAGTGTTTGGTGGTTTGCTGCTGGTCTGCTCCACTACAGCTTTCTGAATCCTGGCGAAACCATTACATCTGAGATGTATGTTCAGCAGATCGATGAGATGCACCTAAAACTGCAATACCTGCAGCTGGCATTGGTCAACAGAAGGGGCCCAATTCTTCTCCACGACAACACCTGACCACACATCGCACAACCAACACTTCAAAAGTTGAACGAATTGGGCTACAAAGTTTTGCCTCATCTGCGATATTCACCTGACCTCTGACACACCGTCTACCACTTCTTCAAGCATCTCGGCAATTTTTTGCAGGGTAAATGCTACCACAACAAGCAGCATGCAGAAAATGCTTTCCAAGACTTTGTCGAATCCCTAAGTACGGAATTGTACACTACGGGAATAAGCAAACTTATTTCTTTTTGGCAAAAATGTGTTGATTGTAATCGTTCTTATTTTGATTAATAAAGATGTGCTTGAGCCTAATTATGATTTAAAATTCGCAGTCCAAAACCGAAAATGCCCTGCTACTTTCCACCCTCTGTGATGGCTATAATCAAAAAGACAGACAATGAGAAGTGCTGGTGAGGATGTGGGGAGATAGGAGTCCTTAAATGTTGCTAGTCGTTAAGTAAATTGACACAACCATTTTGGAAAATACTTTGGCATCTACTTAAAAAGTTAAACATTTACCATACAGTCTACCAATTCCACTCTTGGGCATCCAACCAATAAAAGTTAAATTAATATATTTCCACAAATAAACTTGGATGTTAATGTTCATGGAAATATTATTCTTAATACCATAACTGGAAACAATTTAAATGTCCATCAGCACACTATAGCTTATCTGTCCAGTAGAATGTTATTCAGCAATGAAAAAGAGTAAAGTACTGAAACATAGCACAGTATGAATTATCTCAAAATTATTTTGCTAAGCGACAGAAGTCTGTTATAAAAGACTTATGCTGTATGATTCAACTTACGTGAATTTCCCAGAAAAGGCAAATCTGTAGAGACAGACTCAGATCAGTTGTTGCCTGAGACTGGAGGTGAGAACAGGAATTCACTTCAAATGGGCAGAAAAAATTTTGAGGGGTAATGGAAATGTTCTAAAACTTGATGTTTGTGATAGTTGCACAACTCTACCGTTGTGTTAAAAGCTAGTTCTTTACTTGGAATAAGTGCATCCTTATAGATGGAAATAATACTTTGTTATATAAAGTTATTTTTTAAAATATTGAATCAATTTCTCTCATATTCAGCTGGGAAACAGGTGCTCCAAATTTTTCATATCTTGGATCTTTGGCTAAATCCTCTTCTTTGGCAAAGCTGTAGTATTTAATCAGGTAAAAACAAAACAATTTTCTCAAACGTCAGCGTCACCAGATGACAATGATATGAATTACACTTTCTTTAAATATAATTTAATTATTGTTTTTTTTCCCACGAGAAAGTTTTTTTTTTTTTTGCTCTGCTCTGTATTTTGGGAGATTAGCTGAGAAGACCACTGTTTTCCATGCCCCGTAGATTTCCTTTTGAAGTTCTAGTCCCAGAGATCATGTGTGTATGTACGTGGCATAAAAATAAGAGTTGCTAATCATGCTGGAATCTGATCTAGGTGATAATATTTCTTTGCATACATAGCATATAGCAAATGATATTGTAAAAATATGTCTTACAATTTAAATAAAACAGAATTCTGGACAATAGATAACCTTGCTAAAGTTCACAATCTTTGTTTAATTTAAAAAATATTCATCCTATGAACATTTTTAAAACTAACTACCACAATGGATTTTTTAATAGCTTTCTCTAGGTTCAGTATTTTATTTTTATCACTATTTTATTTGCATAATATAATATAATCAGAAATTTAAATTTCAAGTCCATAAACAAATAATTTGTAAAAGTTTAACAACCAATTTAACTTCCTATGTACAACAAATCTGTTAGTATTAAGAAGAGAAGTTGTAATTCATATTTACAAATTCAGTTACCTTTCTGACAAAATAAAAATAAAAATTCATTAACAGCTCTTATTGAGCAACAGTCTTTGGGCATCATCTATGTGCCAAGCCCACTCCTGAGTATTGGAGTTACAAATATTTCCCTTGTTTCAGTCCACGTGAACATAAGAGGAGTCAAGCAATTGTGCATAATGTGCAACCTTCATCTTCCAGCTGGCTTTTTACCTTCTCAATCAAACTGTCTTCTCCTGATATTCTAGATAACATTACTTTTCAGAAATATAAACAAAATAAATTTGGGAACACAAGAAAGCTCATTTAATTTAATTCCTTATAACTTGAGTTAATCAACATTTTTGCTTGCTGGTTATATGTGCTAAGTCTAAAATACATTACATTTTACATTCAAGAATATAAATATCTTACCACTCTTACAATGTACAGCTCATTCTAGTTTTTAATAATTAGATAAAGTTAATAAAATTTGGAATTACTTAAAATTAAAAGGCAATGACAGCAGGAAAGTGCAAATTGATTATGTAAAGAATATTGAAAGTACTTATTGGAGTAAATCTCTTAAATAAATAGGATCTATGAGCTGGACATATATTAAGCTTTCTGAAAACATGGTTATGTTTTCATTTCACTATAGTTTGGTTTCCTCCTAAAACAGCTTTTAATTCAAATAGGTTTGAATAAAACAAAGGCTTCATAATCAAATATGTAACACTTATATTTATGTATGCAACAATGTCTTCGTTTCATGGAACACTGAAGAAATAAATAAATGTTTACCTTTCAATTCAGAAAGAACGAAACAAAGTGAAAACATATATAATATTTAATTAAGCTGGAAGAAAGCTTTACCAACATAACTTGCTTTTCTCCCTTTTCTCAATGCATAATATTTTCTAATTAAACCATAAAGTAAAGTTTCTTTATTTTATCAAAGGCCTTGTTCAGTTGTTCAGTTTATTTTCATTTCTGCTTTTATTGCTTGGTCTTAGGCCTATTTCTAAAATGCTTTTTTGAAATTAATAAAAAATATTTTTCTATCTTATAGTTTTTTTAATTCTAGTTGCTTTTCTGGATTGCCTTTTAACCAAGAATACTGTATTATCCCCGTCTATAGGAGATATATATATATATATATATATATATATATATATATATATATATATTAGCTTGCTCTGTTGAGAGTTTTGTAATTCATTGTAGTAGCAATTTCACCTGCCACAATGCCCTGCAACTTCAGAAAATGTCAGAAAACCTAATTAGTCTGATTTAGGGGCTTGTTAAAAGAAATGACCTTATTTGGTTTAAAATTATATGAAGATGTGAAGAGTTGACAATAGACAAAGAGACAATGTGAAAAATGTGCAGACCCTAGATGGAGATGCACCCAATAGCAACCCAATCAGATTGCCATGTGTTCTGTGGTGTCAACTGATCAGAAATCAATCAAAATTTCTGAGAAAATATTTACAAAATCATATTTTGACAAATATAATATTATCCATTAATCTACTTCTGTGTTTTTCTTGAGAACAATGGATCAGAAAAGTAATAGATGTGGGAATATTATTATTCAGAATACCTTTTCACCAAACTGGAACAATTTAAAGTTTTCTCTCTTTTGTTTTCTTCAAATAATTGGCAAATAACTGTAATTGCTACAGATAATATATTACATCAAAATAGGAGTATATTTGATGGAAGAACCCATTTCTACTTATTATAGATTTTTTATGGCCCTGGAGGAAGTTATCACCTCATGGCAAGTTTTTCTTTTCCCTCCGCTTGCTCCTCCCTTGGTAAGAGGAATGAATGAATTATCTGCTTGCCAATGAGCAGAGACCAATATCACCTGAGCCATACAAATAGGCTAATACATAACTTATTGAGCACATAAAACATAGAAAACATAGTCTATAGGTGCTGTCTCTCTCTTTTCCTTCTTCCTTGTTTCATGGATTATAAGAAGGGATCAGGCTGGCCCTTGATTTCCTCTAGTGGTTAGTAAATAGGCATGCTTTCACAAGCCATTTTTTTCTTCAGCTTCCCTGGTTATTACTAAATTGATGAATCAGTGTTTGGTAGATCCCTGGGCTAAATTTGGCTGTACAGGAATACAACTTTGCTAGTATTAAAGATGGTAAAATATTTTGATCCAATGTTAGTACCTTGCTCTCAATTATTTACAAATACTAAGTGTATAAATAATTAGTAACCCTAAACAAAGACAATTTAAGAAAGCTTTTCCGGAACACTCCACATCATTCTAGATACTTGATTAAGAATATTTAATAAAAATTTTCAAAAAAGTAGATGTACTGATGGATTATATTTTATAGCCTGACATGAATTATGCACTTTTTCAGAATTTAGTAAAGTTTATTTTGAACCTCAGTTAGTGTTCAAAATATTTGGCTCCAGATCAAAATTTCCCATATGTCATATGCCATTCAGTGCTCAAACTTACCTCCCCCACCAGCCCCCACAGAAATGATAAAGTGGAAAAATATGCTAACAACATTTGTGAAGTGCAGTGGACAAAATACGGTCATATTTTAAATATTTTAACAACTTTTTGATAAGTCAGAAATAATTTTGAAATACAATATTTAAAAAATGCATATTTTTGGATTCATAGCAGCCATAATGACTTCACCTGATGACTGCTACACTGATTTTTCAAGATAAGAAGAGACATTTACAATTTTTAAAATTGAAATTAAAAATTAAAAAAATTAAAAATAAAATACAAATAAAAAATAGACAAAACCAAAAAACAAAATACCTTACAAATATTTCTTATTGAATAAAAACAGCAATAATTTATATTTTCAAGATTTCTAATATACTGTTTGAAGTTATTTGGGGAACTTTGTGATTCAAAATAACTTTTAGTTAAAAACTAGTTGTTTTGGTGAATTAGTATTTTGGATAATTTAATATTTACCTTCTTTTAAAGAAGTCATTACTTTATAAAGTGAGATTCTGTGTTTCACTTTTTGAATTGGAATATTTGAGTAGTTATAAAGTTATGTAGGATCACACAAGATCATATGACAAAACAACTTATTACCAGAAGGTATTGCCCAAACCAAAAATTGAGTTGATATATTTTCTTTAAAATATCCTATATCCTATATTGTGATGGAGTAGATAAACTGAATAACCACCGAGGGCCAAAAACCAAAGCTTGATGCCTTTATACAGCAGCAATTTATTATGAATCCAATATCTTTCCATTTTGATGCTGTTATTTGTGATGTGACTACACTCCTAGAATGGAAATTTGAAAGATAAATTACAAAATGTCAGAAAGAAAATAAAATCAATAGAGAAGGCTTTTCCTTTTGGGTTCATTGTTTGTTTCTAATCAGAGTCAATTACTTTATAGTGCTCTTTTTGCTCTTTATCTTTTCTTATTTAGAAAACATCAGTGTAGCAGGTAAAGTCACCATGGCTGCCATGGATCAAAAATATATGTATTGTTTAAACATTTTATTTTGAAATGATTTCTGACTTTTTTTTCGTTCATTGTTTGTTTGCTTTTAACCAAAGTAAATTATCTCATAGTGCCTCTTTTTGCCCGAGAGGGACAGAGTCATTTGATTATGTTACAATGAACCGTGACTTCTCTTATTCTTTTTGTTCATATGCCCAATGATAGCATTGGATTAAGCCATCAGTTATTCTTGACATATATAACTTCCTCATTTTCTGAATGTTCTACAAAACTAAGCTGAAAATAGCATATCTGTGCTATTTCAAATAAAGTATATTCCACATAAATATCCCTAATTTTCAAAAAGTCTGACATTTTCTAGGATGATATCCAAGGCATAGTTTCTCTAAGCCCTCTGTTGTTTGCAATTTAATAATCTTGCAATAAGTATATCATATAACACAGAGATTTAAAATGAAATAGATGGAAAAATATTGGATACTTTCACTACATAAATAATTCCAGTTTCAGAAATAATGACAGAGCACCAATAGTAGTCTCCTGTGAATTTTGAGTTGAATTACTGACTTAACAGTGTTAAATATGTCTAGTTAATATTATAAATGTCTAATATTTATAATAAGTATTATGAATGAGCATTTAACACAACTGTATCTTAGTCATTTTTCTTGTTAAACAGAAATACACAACTCAGGATATGTACTATTATTAAATCATTAATTTCTAAATGAAGTTAAAATAATTCATTATATTCTGTTTTCATAGTTATTTGAGTTATGGGTACATAAATATTCAGATTAGAAGACATTCTGGATAATAATTTCTTTCTTAGAAGTTATGAATATGCTTTATATGATGCAGATAAAGTACTTAACATAGTATCTGTAACAGAGAAAGTGCCCAATAAATAGGTCAATATTTATTATTTTTATCTTATTACAAGTAAAACTTTAAATATTAGGTTGTCTTCAGGAAAATCTTAATGTACAAGCATTCTTGTACATTCATAGCAGAGAAATGTAGATAAATGTTAAGCATCAGATAATTATAGTTGTAATTTAAATTCCACAGTGTAAACTTTAACATTTTGCATGAAGAAATAAATGCTTATTGTCAAAAGATGAAAACACTAGACATCCTCTGTTTGAGAAGTATACATATAGATTTTTAAAAATTAATTAACAGACTGTCTTCTGAGCAGTTTTAGGTTTACAATAACATTGGGCAAAAAGTACAGAGTTCCCATGTACTTCCTTCTTCATCATCCCTGCCCACAGTTTCCCCTATTGTTAACCCTTTTTCCATTAAGAAAACAAAAATGCATCTTGCTGCCAGTGCTCATTTAATTTTACATAAGCACACTCTTTGAGGCTGAAGCAATCTGACTGATTTTCCATGTGAAAATAAAATATAAAAACTATCATTGGAGTGATTTCTAAACAGAACTAATATCAAAATTGTCTGAATCATCAGAATTATCTATTTTAGAAAAATCGGATTTGTCAAATTAATCTTCAGCCAACAACTCTTCGGGAGTGATGCTAACATCACGGGTAAGAATGCTACGTTTTCTAGCGTGTGACATTTTCTGTAATCGAAAATTACTATATTTTGTAAATAGATATACAACTACTAAAAACAAAATGCTATAAATAGAATGATATAGAATGATATCTTTTGTTTCCAAAGCCTATATAATGGAGGGATGTGAAAATAATAATAAAAGTGAGATATTACATGGATATTTCTTGGGGAAAACATGGCAGCTGCAAGAGCCCTGACAAGTATTCTCAGGGCAAATGGGAAAAGGATTAGCATCTTGCATTGGTGTGGCACACTTTTTATAATTGATAGACTAATATTAATGTATTGTCATTAACTAAAGTTCATAGTTTACAGTAAGTTTCACTCATTATGCTCTATGGTTTTTGGGTTTTGACTAATTCATAGTATCATGTACTCACCATTACAGTATCCATACAAAATGTTTTGCTGCTCTCTATATTTTTATTTTTCTTCAGTTCTTAGTGCTTTATTCTCTAAAATCAGCTGGGTCTTACTGTTGGTCCAAGAAATGTGTCATTTTCCTTTTTGAAATCTTCAAATAGTTAGAAATTCTGTCTACTGAGGCTCATCCATACTCACTGTACTTACATGTCAGCAGCATATAACTGTAATGTTTCACAGTATTACACTGAAAGGTTTATAGGTACATAGATCAGTAAAGATGTGTGTGAAGGAGATATTGTGCTTCTGAAAATTAAGGAAACACTAATAATCAAAGTTAAACCATGAATTTCATTTCATATTCATAAAATCATTGACACTCTCACAACCATAAACACATCCACTATTTATTAAGGAATTAATATTTTCCAGTTACTCTGGTAGGTATTTTATATTTATGTGTGTGTATATATATATATATTATATGTGTATATATATTATATATGTGTGTATATATAATATATATACACACACATATATATATTTTTTTTTCTAAAACTCTTACAATCTTGCAGCATGTGTTTCCAAATTTACAGATTAGGAAATATTTTTTCAGTGATGGTGCTCATAAAAGTTAAACATTTCATCCAAAGACAGAAAAACCGAAAAATCAAACTGAAATATGCCTGATTCCAGTTTGCATTATATCCTGAACTTTGCATGATATCCTGCAACCTAGGAAAAACACATTTATAGAAACGGAGAGGTGAAAAAGAAGAGGTGGAAGAGGAAAAGGAGAAGAAGGGAGAGAGCAACAAAAATATAGAGGAAAAATCAAAAGAAGAAGAAGAGGACAAAGAGAAAAAAAAAGAGGAGAAGGAAGAGGAAGGACAGAAAGAAGTCCAGTAATACACGTTGATTATACCCATATTTCAGAAAAAACCTTTAACTTTATCCGAATTTATAAAAACATGTCTGAATCCATAACATCATTTATGAGTATACTGCTCATTTGCATTGGCTATAAAAATTACCTCCTGAGTACCTATGCAGTCTGTTGAGTTTCCTGCAACATAGTGTAAGTAGGCTGCAAGACAAACCAGAACTCAGTAATTCCTCTCAGAAATACTGGCTTTTTAGTTTTTATTTCATAAAAAGGTGGAGGGAGAGGAGACGGAGAGAGAGACAGGGAGAGAGAGAGAGAGAGAGGATCTTTAAAATATGAAATGGCATTTTCACATTTTAAAAAATGTTATGTCCTTATTCCTTCCTTTTCCCTCCCTTACTGAGCCCCCTTGTGGTAGATCTGTAAGTTGTCCCTTTGGGACAGCTTTTTAAAGGGTTTCAAGTCTTTGTTTTCCTGCATGCACCATACTGCACTTTATAATTCAAATCATAATTCACCGCTGAAGGAAAAAATAATTCATATTATTTTCTTTTAAAATTATATTTATCTTTTTTTTTCTTTGAGACGGAGTCTCGCTGTGTTGCCCAGGCTGGAGCGCCATGGCATGTTCTCTGCTCACTAGAACTTCTGCCTCCCGGGTTCAAGCGATTCCCCTGCCTAAGCCTCCTAAGTAGCTGGGATTACAGGCTTGACCCATTACACCCGGCTCATTTTTGTATTTTTAGTAGAGACGGGGTTTCGCCATGTTGGCCAGGCTGGTCTCGAACTCCTGACCTCAAGAGATCCGCCCGCCTCGGCCTCTCAAAGTGCTGGGATTACAGACATGAGGCACAGCGCCCGGCCTTATCTTTTAAATATATAAATATACTTGGCATTTTAAAATATATGTGATGGTTCTCTTGTTGAAATTCACATATAAACATCTATGTATACGTATATATATGCACACACACATATACACACAATTTTAATTTAGTATTAACTATCAATGAAATGAAAAATACCATTGGAAAGTGTTAAGGCCATAAGAGATTCAGCTAAAATACAAGTATAAATTAGGTATGTTTGGCTAGAATTTATAGCAGGATAATAATTTTCCTCAAGGTTGTATTTTTTGTGTTGTTATTAATGGTTTCTTAACAGACATCAAAAGCATCACAGACAGCTTCATTGTATAATTTATAGAATGGCCTGGGGAAATTTTCCTCTTAGCAAACATAGACTGAGAGAACCACCACACAAAAAACAAGAAAAAAAAATATATTGCTAAGTATTGCATTTGCTAGCAAGTAGATCTAGTATCTTTCAAAGTTCCTTGACTTCTTTTCCTTCTTCCCTTTCCCTTTCACCAACTAGGTTCCATTCCCAATGGGACTTGCTTACAAATGCCATTATCTTTAATATCTTGTATATCTTTAATACAAATGCCAATATCTTTTTTACTCATGGCTAGAGATTTTAAAATATTTTGAAATATTTCAAAACTTAAAAACTATGATCATTAGAGGAAGAATTTTGGTACTCAAGAAGCTGGTACACTTTGTGCATTTATCAAACACCTTTTAATTAAAAATTTGGCACTGTCCAAGGTCTTCATATAATGTATACTATATGAGAATGCAGAAGTGATAGAACTTGTTCCACAAGAAGGCCGAAAAATATGAAATAGAATAGAAAAATGAAATATTAAAGTTTACTGCACAATGTAAGTTAAAATATTGTTTTCTGGAATTGTATTTCAACTGTGTGTATGTGGGTGCATATGCATGTATTATGGGTCACAGTAAAAAATTTTTACTACAGGTCATTTTCAAAATATGTGAATATCAGTGCAATGCACCCTAAGTATATAATAATACTGCTCCATATTAGACAAAAAGCAAAGTGGTTACTTGAATGGCTAACGTTAGTAGTCAAGATTAGAATGGCTCAGAGACATGGTATAGCAGCTGAAAGTTATTATACTCTTCAAGATTATTCAAAATCTGTAGTTTCCCTTTGAATTTGAAATGCATCCTTATTTGATAGTTCATGTCTTTCCTGTTGGTGGCACTGTGCACATAGGAGTTATGAAAAACTTATGGGAAAGACCACTTTATTTATAGCTATAAATTCACCATTTGAATGATGCCTGTCTTTTTAAAAATTCCAGAGCAGCAGTTTACACTTCTCAGAACCATGATATTCCAATCTTTTCTAAAATACATTTCTGTGATATCCCTTACTTAATACTCATTGGCAATATGGAGATTCCTGTGAATTCAGCTGAACTACATTTTAAAAACTACTGAATCTTCTTTGCCTAACTTCTTACCAAATTTTTGGTGAAAAATAGTCATTGTTCTCTATATTAGGCTTCCATGACATGGTCTATAGTAACAGTTTAAAAATGGCAAAAATCCTTAAAATCAATGAAGAAACATCAGCTTTGTGATCTACCTATGTGCTTTATCAATTTCTTTCTGTTGTTTTGTATTCATTTTTTTATAACAAGGAAATTATACACTGAAAAAAAATTGGAAGCTGTCAAGAAAATATTAGAAGATACTTTCTAGAATCTCGATTAAGGTCTGTGAATGAATATGTAGCCCTCCAGTGAGATTTAAACAGGATAAAAGGAATTGATCTGGTACAGCTAATTCAGAAAATGTTGGAGCATTGAGATTCAAGCAAAATAGATTTGAGCATTTATATAATATGAGAGGTGGCCTTAAACAGACACTACCCCAAAACGAAGTTTATGTTATGTGCACTACCCATTACAAATGATGTTTGGTTGTGAATTTCTGCTGTTGGATCTTAAAACAATAATACAAGTATCTACACGAAATATCAATAATGTATTAGTTACATGAACTGAAGATCACATTAGCAGATTTAAGAGAATATCAGATTCTTCAATCTATGTGTGAGCATTGCAATTTCACTCCTTTATAGAACAATATTTTTATTATTATTTCTTTTCCTTAATCATTTCAATCTATATTAAAAACATTTTAAAATTTTATTTGGCTTTTAACAAAATAAATTGGCTCACATGAACAATATTTTTCAACAACTGAGTTATTTTAAATGCAAAGAAAAGAAACTCCCACTTAAAATCTGTTCATTTCAGCAAGGCAAATGAGCAGCACAGATAAAATCTAAAGCACGTGCCAAAAAAAAAAATCAGATTTTACTGTATTCTACCAAAGCTGTTCTTCACAATTCCTTGAAATAATTAAACCTCTATTCATGCTGATATCAAGATCACCAAATTAAAAATAATCAAAACTTAGTGGCATACCTATATTTAATTATGCATTATTCTATTTTCTAGAAAGCAATCGTTATGGATGGAATGTTTATGTCTCCCCCAAATTTATGTATCGAAATCTAATCTCTAATGTGATAGTATTTGGAGGTGGTGAGGTACTTAGGTCATGAGGATGGAGCTTTTGTGAATGGGTGCCCTTGCAAGGAAGTCCAGAAAGCTAACTCTCTTTCTACCTTGTGAGGACAGAGAGTAGGCAGTCTATAACCTAGAAGAGAGTCTTCACCAAAATCCAGCAGGCTGAGTCTACAATCTAGAAGAGGGTCTTCATCCAAATGGACCAGGCTGATACCCTGATCTGGAACTTCTACCCTCTGGAACTGTGAGAAATAAATTTCTGTTGTTTATAAGCCACTCATTCTATGATACTTTGTTAAAGCAGTCCAAACTGTTCAAGATAGTAATATTTAGATATAATTTATCTGTAATTATATTGACTCTTTTTTATATCATAGAAAACAATGTTGATTCTTAAGGACACAATAATTAATTTGACAAAAGAATCAATAAGTGGATAAGAGTGTATATAAGCATGATTTTGAATAGACCACCAATAAAATCCCTAGGGAAATACAGGGTAGCTTATGTTTGATTTTAATACACTTACCAATTTTGTTCAGATGTCAATTATCTACTGTTTTGCTCAACAGAATTATATTCTATAAAATTTTACTGAATTCTGTCATCTTTAACTGTCATCCTGAAGACAAATATTTCTAGTTATTAAGACCCACGTTTAGTGTTCGTTTAATGGTGCTTTGTTTTATAAAAAAATTAATAGATATTTTAAAGCAGTTTATTTAACAGCAAAATTGAGCAGAAAGTACAGAGTTCTATATATCCCCTGCTCTACATATGCATAGCCTCCCCCACCATCAACATCCCACACCAGAGAGGTACATTTGATACAGTTGATGAACCTACATTGACACATCTTTACCACCTGGGGTCTATAGTTTACATTAGGGTTCTCTCTTGCTGGTGTAGTTTCTATGGCTCAGATAAATGTATAATGACATTTATACATCATTAGAGTATCATATGAAATATTTTACTGCCCGAAAATCCTTGTGTTCTGTTTCTTATCATTCCCTCCCTCCTAGCTCCTGGGAACCACTGATCTTTTTATCGTTTCCATAGTTATAAATTTTTCCAGAATGTCATATATTTGGAATCATATGGTACTGTAGCCTTGTAAGACTACTAGACTCTTTTACTTAGTAATATACATTTAACTTTCCTCTGTGTCTTTGTATGGCTTGATAGCTAATAATTTTCAGTGCTGAATCATATTCAATTTTCTGGATATAACACAGTTTATCTATCCATTTGCTTATTAACGGACATCATCTATTAGAATATACAAGTGCACGTGCCTTTTTGGTAGAAATATTTATTTTCTTTTGGATATATACCCAATAATGGGATTGCTGGGTCAAATGGTAGTTGTGTTTTAAGTTCTTTGAGAAAATCTCCAAACTGCTCTCCCCAGTGGCTGAACTAAGTTACATTCTCACCAACAATGCATAAGCATTCCTTTTTCTCTTCAGCCTTTCCAGTATCTGTTATTTTTTGACTTTTTAATAAAAGACATTCTGACTGGTGTGAAATGATATCTCATTGTGATTTTGATTTTCATTTCTCTGGTGATTGGTGTTGATGAACATTTTTTCGTATATTTTTTGACTTGTATGTCATCTTTTGGAAAGAGTTCATACATGTGTTTTGCCCATTTTATAATGGAAGTAATGGAATTATTTGTTGAATTAAGTTCCTGATAGATTCTAAATCTGAGACCTTAGTCAGCTGCACAATTTGCAAATATTTTCTCCCATTCTGTAGCTTGCCTGTTTACTCTGTTGATAGGTTTTTGTTGTTGTTGTTTTTTGTTGTTATTGTTTTATTTTGTTTTTTGTTTTTGCAGTGCAGAAGCTTTTTAGTTTAATTAGGACCCACTTGTCAATTTTTGTTTTTATCGCAAATGCTTTTAAAAACTTAGTCATAAATTCTCTCCCAAGGCTGATGTCCAGAATGGTGTTTCCTAGGTTTTCTTCTAGCATTCTTATAGTTTGAGGTCTTACATTTAAATCTCCAATTCATCTTGAATTAATTGTTGTCTATGGTGAAAGGTAGGGGTCCAGCCTCATTCTTATGCATATAACTAGTCAGCTGTCTCAGCACCATTTATTGAATAGGGAGTCCTTTCCCTATTGCTTGTTTTTATTGACTTTGTTGAAGATCAGATGGCTGTACACGTGCAATTTTATTTCTTGGTTATCTATTATGTTCCATTGGTCTGTGTGCCTGTTTTTGTACCAGTTTCATGCTATTTTAATTAATGTAGCCTTATAGTATAGTTTGAAGTCGGGTAATGTGATACCTCCAGTTTTGTTCTTTTTGCTTAGAATTACTTGGTGATTTTGGCTCTTTTTTGCTTCCATATGAATTGTAGAATAGTATCTTCTAAATCTTTGAACAATAACATTGGTAGTTGATAGAAATATCATTGAATCTGAAGATTGATTTGGGCAGCATGGTCATTTCAACAATATTGATCTTTCTAATCCATGAGCAAGGAATGATTTTTTTGTTTGTTTGTGTCATCTATGATTTCTTCAGTGTTTTGCAGTTCTCCTTGTAGAGATATTTTACCTCCATGATTAGATGTAATTCTAGGTGTCTTTTTGTGTGTATGGCTATTGTAAATGGGATTGCATTTTTAATTTGGCTTCCATCTTGAACTCTATTGGTGTATAAAATTGCTACTGATAGTGTATATTGATTTTGTGTCCTGAAATTTTACTGAAGTCATTTATCAGTTCCAGGAGCCTTTTGGAGGAGTTTTTAGGGTTTTTCTAGAGGTAGAGTAATAAATATCATGAGCAAAGAGCCGTAATTTGACTTCTTTTCCTATTTGACACATTTTATTTCTTCTTCTTGTGTTATTGCATTATCTATGACTTCCAGTATTATGGTAAACAAGAGTGGTAAGAGTGGACATTATTGTCTTCTTCCAGTTCTCAAGGGAAATTGTTCAAGCTTTAGTCCATTCAGTATGATGTTGTTTGTGGGTTTGTCATAGATGGCTCTTATTGTTTTGAGGTATGTTTCTTCAATGCCTAGTTTTTGGAGGGTTTTTATCATGAAGGGATGCTGGATTTTATCGAAAGCTTTCTCTGTGTCTATTGATATGATCATTTGATTTTTGTTTCTAATTCTGTTTATATAGTGAATCACATTCATTGATTTGCATATATTGAATCAACCTTGCATTCCAGGAATGAAGCCTATTTGATTGTGGTAGATTAATTTTTTGATGTGCGGCTGGATTTAGTTTGTTAGTATTTTGTGGAGGATTTTTACATCTATGTTCATCAGGGATATTGGCCTGTAGTTTTTGTTGTTGTTGTTATGTCTTTGCAAGATTTTGGTCAATCTTGAATTATGTTTCATGTGTAGATGAGAAGGATGTATATTCTGTGGCTGATAAGTGGAGTATTCGGTAGATGTCTATTAGGTCCAATTGGTTAAGGGTCTAATTTAAGTCCATCTTTGTTGGTTTTCTGCCTCAATGATCTGTCTAATGCTGTAAGTGGAGTGTTGAAGTCTCTCGCTATCATTGTGGGTTGTCTAAGTCTTCCCAAAGGCCTAGAATTTTTTTTCTTCTGAACTTCGCATTCCAATGTTGGGTGCATAGATATTTATGCTAGTTAAGTTTTCTTGTTGAATTTACTCCTTCACCATTATGTAACGCCTTTCTTTGTCCCTTTTTACTATTACTGGTTTAAAGTCTGTTTTTTCTAAAATGAGGATTGCATCTTCTTCTTTTTTCTGTTTTCCACTTGCTTGGTAGATTTTTTTCCCATCCCTTTATTTTGAGCCTGTGGATGTCATTCCCTGTGAAATGAGTCTCTTGAAGACAGCAGAAAGATGGGTCTTATTTTTTATCCAACTTGCAACTGTGCCTTTTAAGTGGGGCTTTTAATGTTAGTATGTGAGATTGTGATCCTATTTTGAAGCTGTTAGATGGCTCTTTATAGTTTCTATTGTGTGGTTGCACTATAGGCTATGTAATTAAAGTATGTTTTTGTGGTAGCAGTTATCTTTCTTTCATTTCCATATGTAGAACTCTTTTAAGTAAGAATCTCTTGAAATGGTGGTTGAATGGTAACAAATTCCCTTACCACTAGCTTGTCTGGATAATATTTTATTTTTCTTTCACTTATGAAGCTTCATTTGTCAGAATATGAAATTCTTGTTTGGAATTTCTTTTTTTTAAGAATGCTGAAAGTAGGCCCCCAATCTGTCCTGGCCTGTTAGGTTTCTGGTGAGAAGTCCATTGTTAGCCTGATGAGGTTTTCTGTATGTGATCTTTTTCTCTGGCTGCTTTTAAGAATTTTTCTTTAGTGTTGACCTTGGACAGTCTAGTGACTCTATGCCTTGGTGATGTTTGTTTTGCATGGTATCTTGTAGATGTTCTATGGGTTTCCTGAATATCTACCTCTCTGGAAGCATTAGGGAAATTTTCTTGAATTAGTCTCTCAAATTTGTTTTCCAGGTTATTTAAATTTTCTTCTTCTGTCTTAGGAATGCCACTACCTTGTAGATTTGTTCACTTTACATAATCCCATATTCCTCAAAGACTTTTTCACTAAAACTTGTTTTTTTTGTTTTGTTTTGTTTTGTTTGTTTGTTTTTATCTGACTGGGTTCATTCAAGAGACTGGTCTTCAAGTTCTGAAATATTTTTTCTGCTTTGTCCAGGCTATTGTTAAAGCTTTCAATTTTATTCTGAAATTCCTTGTGTTTCTCTAGAAGCTCTGATTGATTTCTTTTTATTATGTTTATCTCTTGAGCTTTCTTGCAATCCATGCTTTGGATTTTTTTTTTTTTTTTTTTTTTTTTTGAGACACAGTCTTGCTCTGTTGACCAGGCTGGAGTGCAGTGGCATGATCTCAGCTCACTGCAATCTCTGCTTCCTGGGTTCAAGCGATTCTCATGCCTCAGACTTTCAAGTAGCTGGGGCTACAGGCATGTGCCACCACACCCAGCTAATGTTTTGTATTTATTTAGTAGAGATGGCATTTCACCATGTTGCCCAGGCTGGTCTTGAACTCCTGGACTTAACTGATCCACCCACCTTAGCCTCCCCAAAATGCTGGGATTACAAGTTTGAGCTACTGCACCTGGCCTATGCTTTGGATTATTCATCTGTCTCTTCTGAGTTTTCATTTTGGTGTTGGACTACTGCTGGAGAGTGAGTGTGGTCCTTTGTTCATGTCACCACATTCAGATTTTTTTATGGTGCCAGGATTCTTGCACTGGTTCCTTCTCATTTGGAGATGTTGGTACTTCTACCTTTTGTAAAATTTTCATGTGGATAGGATTTTTCTTTTCCTTTCTTTCCCTATAATACTATTGCTTTTTTTCTCCTTTTCCTTCTCTTCTCCTGAGGGGATGTGACTGTAGGGAGTGTTCGGTAAGGCCTTTTGGCTTTGCTTCTATAGCCCTATGTACTTCTTTTGGCAGGATTTATATTAGGCTGTGTGGTTTGACCTACGAGTCAGTAGATGGTGCTTATGGGTAAGAACCAGCTGTGGTCAACCCGGCTCAGTATATACTTGATTCTTACTTACTGGGAGAAACTCTCTGTTGCCTCAGGCAATGGGCTAATCTCTGGGGTGCACAGTGGCCTGAGCTCCCTGGCTAGACCCCAATTGTGGCAGTGGGCCATATAGGTGAGGCCAGACCAGGAACGTTCACCTATTGGTGCCCTAATGGCAAGCACAAGCACAAGCACCAGCACTGAGAGATCACTCAGTGGGAAAGCATCAAGTGCCCAGCGGTGTGCTTAGCCTAGGAGCTGGGAAACCTCCTTGGCTCCATGTTTCCTACATTGCGGGTTGGTCACCTAAACTCCTAATCCATGAAAGTAGGTGCTCCAGATGCCTGGAGATCTACCTGGATGTGCAGCATAGGGGGCTCTGCTGCACCATAATGTCTGCACAGGAAAGGTGAGGTGGCTCAGGCTGCTGAAGTGGATAGGTGCTATAATACTTGCAAATATGTCCGGGCATGTGGCAGAGAGGGTCCCACTCTACCAGTCTTTTCACAGGTAGGGTGGAGCAGCTCAGGTTGCTGATACAGGCAAACAGGTGCTCTGAATGTCTGTAGATCAGCCTGAGCATGGAGCAGAAAAGTTGTCACTGCACTGAAATCTCTGAACAGGAATGATAGGGCAGCTTAGGCTGCTGGTTCAGGTGAGTGACTGCTCCAGCTACCTGGGCATGGAACAGAGAGGTACCCCCTGCACCAAGATCTCTGCACAGGACAGGTGTGCTGAACCAGGAAAGCAGGTGTTCCAAATGCCTGGAGATCTGCCTGGGTGTGGAGAAGAAAGAGCAATACTGCTCCCAGATCTCTGCCCAGGAAGGGTGGGGAGGCACCAGCTGCTGATCTAGGTGAGTAGATGCTCTGAATGCCTGAGGATGTGCCTGGCGTAGAGCAGAGAGGTCTCACTGCAACATAATCTATGCCCAAGAAGGGTGGAGGCTGCTAAGACTGCTGGCCCAGGGAAACATGTGCCCCAAACGCCTGGATTTCTGCTTGAGGATGGAGCGGAAAGGCCCTGTTGCATCACAGACTCAGGGGAGCAGGCTGGAGCATCCGATAAAGCAATACACAGACTAGTTCCAGGTTGCCAAGCTGGCCCTGCCTGCAAGTCTCATTGTCCAGGAAAAAGCACAGCTGCAGCAGTCCTCCTCCTGCCCCAGGCCTGTGACAGAGAAAACATAATTCCAGTGTCTACTGTTCAGGCACTTCCCACAGTTTTGGCTGTGGAGAGCCCTACTCTGCTCTAGAGCAAGTGCTTCAGTTTTTGGCAAGAGACTAAAATGTCTGTGTGACCATGCTGCTAGGTCATCAAAGAATGACTGACTTTGTATGTGCCTAGATTAAAAATGCCATCCTGCTCTCAGTCCAAGGGCTGAAAACATGCCTGCAGATTTTCCCACTTTGTTTCCCCCTCTGTGCCTCCAAGCCACTCCTCACATTAGCTCCAGGACTTGGAAGGAACAAAGTGTTGTCTCTTGGACTGTGTTGCTTGAATCCCCAGTGAAAAGGTGAGTCACATAGGGAGACTGTCTGCTTCTCTCATGTACTCTGGCTTCACTCCCTTTTGTCAGTCAGATGCCATCACAGGGGCTTGTTGGCTCATGTTTTCCCAGGGATCTGGGATGTCCTTCAGTATTCTGATGGATTCCCATTTTCCTTCTTGAATTAAAACTCACAGAGTTTATCTTTCTGCACTGTCTTGGTATTTCCAAGTGGCTGAGGCATGTTAAAAGCCTCCAATCCACCATCTTGAAAAAATAACATACTATCTTGACTTTTAGAACAATGGCAAAATACTGAGAGGCATAACGTACAATTATCAGTACAAGCAAAATCAGTCTCTAACTGTCAATTTTGTGGTCCTGCACTATTAAACCTGAGCTTTGGTTCCCCAGTTGCTTCTGCCCATCTCTAGTTCTAATTATTCTATTTGATGTCCTCCATTCTCACTCCTAGTTCGCACCTGGTTAAAATTCAGATTAATGATGTAATAATTTTCCCTTTGGCCTATCTGAAGACATTTTTCCTCTTTAAGTGTATTAAGGGTAGTATAAATGAAGCCATTCGCACTTTTAGATATTATTGTTGTTCTAAACTGTTAGGATAGATGGAAAAGTAGAGTTTCCAGGAAGTCTAATGACCAGCATAGGCTATGAAAAAAAAATAATAAAAACAGAGACAGACAGACAGAGAGAGACAGAGAGAGAGAGAAGAGTTATTCTGATACAGAAGAAGTCAATAAGAGAGGTAGTTTTATTTTATTAATAGCATTCACCAGGATAATGTTTATTCAGTCATTCATCCCACATATATTTAGACATGTTGATGAATAAATGAGAAAAAAAAATAATTGGCCCATGTGCTTTGGGCTTTAAATTCTATAGGGGAATAAAGACATTACATCAGTAATTACAAATGAGGTAAAGATGAAAAGGAAAGAAATAGTTAAGAAATTTGTAGTAGAAAACCTAACCTAGTGTGATCAGAGATAGACTCACTGAGAAACTGACAGCAATTGTGAAGGCCTGGAGGCAGGAAAGAATGTATCCTTCTTCACAAATTAAAGGATGTCCATTGTGTTTTCAGCTTCACTTGTGAGTGAGAACTTGACCTAAGATTGGGCTGGATAAGAAGTCTGAGAATACACCATATATCATGGAGGCGTTATAAGCCCAATGTAGGGATTTCACTTGGGATCTAGGCATAACTAGAAACCATATGAAGGTATTATTCAAGGAAGTAACATGATCAAGTCTGAGCTAATTTTGGCAGCACTTTGGAGAAAAGAGACAAATTTTAATTAAGTAATCAAGACAGAGATTGGAGTGTTTATAACAAATGTAGTGGCAATAGAGCTGTTTAGAAATACAGAGTAGACTGGGTAATAATTTAGGAAGTGAACACAGCAGTATTTGGTGATTGACCAGGTGTGTTTAAAGAGGGAGGATAGCAACAAAAAACGTGGGACAATCAATGTAGAGTTGCTTAACTTAAAAATACAGGATATTCAGTTAAATTTGAATTTCAGAAAAATAATGAATTTTTTTAAGCATGTGGATGCTTTTTGTACTGTTTAAGATTTGCCTATACAAAAGTATTTACTCTTTCCCTGAAATTCGAATTTAACTGGGCATTCTATTTTATTTGGCAACCCTCTATCTGTGGAATTAGAAATTTATAAAAAGGTGAATAGTTGGTCTCATGTACTAACTTTGTTAATGAAAAAGTTTAGTAGGAGGTGCCAGTATGATATTCAAGAGGAAAGTCAGAGTAGGTTTTTTAGAGATATGGATCTAGATTTCAAGTGAAAATATTCTTGATGTGATAGTTCTCTTGCTATACCAAATAAATCCTAAAAGAATAGAAATAGATAATCTTTTTTTCTTGTATAGTATATGGAGTGAGAACAAGATAATATGGGAGACAAACAAAATTTAAAGGCTGGATAGAAAAATGATTCACTATTCAAGAACTTAGGAGCCTTGTATGAAACAGGGCAATCAGGAGACCTAGTAACACAAAATCCCAGTGAAACGAGTTATTTGAGAAGGAGAGATTGTTACAAGAGTCGAAAGCTCTCCTATTTCTTTCATTGAGCTATTATCACTTCTGTAGGTCTATCTTTATCCCAGTGTGCAGTAGGTGTTGCTAGTTTCCCTGCCATATCCTTATCATTTCAGTGCAAAATTGTTGGATTCCCAACTGCCTGCATCTGTATCTCTTTTCCTATGAGCAAAGTCTCTTTTGCTCTTTTCCCGCAGAGACCACTCAGAGTTCAGCCTCATAAAGGGTCAAAAGTGCTGAGGAAGAATGCCTTCCCTTTACCCCACTATGGGAGCAGCTCCCATCCAACAATTGCTGGGAGTTGGTGTGTAAATACAGCTATGCTGTCATTAGCTATGAAACTCATATTCTTCACTGACTCTCAAAGTTCTCTGGTTCTCATTAGGTTCCAAGTATTCCCAAGGATAACTTTCTTGATAAGATACTTAATTAGTCTTCTTTCCTTTTCTATGTCACTTCTCACTCCTTAACAAATGTTTTCTGAGATCTGCAACCAAATAAACTAGTTCTTCCTTGGGATCTGAATCTGGCGAAAATCAAGCTAAGATGCAGTGCTTTGACAGAAATTTGTTTTTCTTTCTTTAGTCAAAATCACAGGGATAATTTGAAAATGTTAAAATTTATCAGGCCATGAAAGGTTCTAAGAAATTCTGGACATAAAACTTCCTGTATTTCCCATTTGTGCAGCCTTCCCCCAAAACACTGAGACATTGAGAACACTCCTGAGCATCCAGCAACCTGTCTGTAGTAGACCTATCAGGGGTTCCTGCCCAAGCAAAAGTGGAAAAGAAAATTACAAGTGCAATCTAGGTAAATGTCAAGGGTTGATTTGATAGTCTTTGGGAAAAGTTTGAGAACACTTTCATGCAATCGAGTTCAGCTCCTTTCCCTAGATCAGGCAATGAGAAATACAATCTCAGAAGTATTTTGCCATTTTCAAGATTGTTGAGTGTGGCTACTCTAAAATGAAAAGGCATGAGTGTCTAAGAGTTTACAGACTTGATAGCTCCATTATATGAATGGAATACGTCGCCCTAAAAGCCAATAGAACAGAATGTTTTAATAAGAATGAAGTGCTAAATTCTGAGAAACACTTCTGAGAGATTAACAAAATCAAAATATGTACTTCAGATTTGGCTGTAGGAAGGCCATAAGATTTTCAGAGAAAAAGTCAAGGGAAAAATAATCTAAATGTTTCCAGAAAGAAAAGTAAGATAACCTAGAAAAGGTACAAGAATCCAACTGGAATCTTATTATTCCTCAGCAATAATAGATGCTAGAATAGAGTGGATGCTGTAATACAGTCTTAGAGATTCTAAGGGGAAATGATTTTTAAGCTTAAATTATGTAAACAGTCAGGCTTTTGGTTAGTTTTTTTCAGACACCTAGGGGATCAAAGTTGTGGAATTTGTCTTTTTAGGGATGTCACTTCAACAAGTATGGGAATAAAACAAAGTGAAAATCAAGAAAAGTTCAGTAAAGAAAAATCTCAAGATAGTATTCTGCAATTGACCTAGAAAATAAGAGGTACAACTTAGAACAGAAAATCAGTGGATTTCTAAAAAAGATATGTTTAAGAAGATAGTAATGAATTTCAGGCCACAAAAAGAATGAGCAAGCACTAGAGATTATTGGTGATATAGAGAATGAGGTATATAACATTTTTCAATATTAAAACAAACTACTAAGGAATCTTTGTAATTTGGAGGAGGGACTCGAAAAAAATCTTAGTGCAAATGTAAAATCAAATAAATGTTTAAATAATGTATAAGTAGTTAAAACATGTTCTTTGATGAAGTAAATGTATTGTTTGAAAATTAGCAAAGGGAGTGAGTTAGCTCTGTAATCAACAATATTTCTATAATTATAATAAGGTCAATATCACTCATTTTTTCAACTTTTAGATTTAACCTATCAATAGAGCAGAGAAAAGTTGATTATGATTATAAAATATAAATATGAATCTCAAAAAGGAAATATAAAATATAACTAAAATAAACTTAAAATGAAATTCTGTGGAAAGGTAGAAAGAAAGGTGAAGATGCTGTAATCTTTGTTTAAAAGTGGACTAGAAGAGCAATATGTTTTTCTGTTTTTTTTTTTTTTTTTTTTGAGGAAAAAAGCATGGTGGTAACCAATATGCACAGCCAAGTAGAGAAGGCCCAGTTGAAAATACAGGAGAAAGCAAAATGGCCTAAGAGCAACCTCTTTGATAAAGTAGAAAAAGTGAAATTTGGAGCATTTAAAATATTTTCACTAACATCATGAAAGCCAAACAAACACTACTATAAAAAAAATCCTCCAGTTTGCGTAATCTCTATTTGATTACCCTAGCTGAGAATAACTGTTTTATTCCAAAGAGGATGATATTATACAAATAATACTGCTGTTTCCCCATTTGTTTTTCTTGGGATTTATGGTAAACTTGTGAGAATATAAGAATATATGTCCTGGAAAGTGTTCTCCTCTGTCTTCATTGAAATCTCAGACAGCTTCATCGAGAAATAGTTTTATGACACTTTCCATAAGAACTGTATGTTTTCTATTTATAGAAATAACCATCTTTGAGTCATTAGTAGAAACAGACTTTCCTTGACTATATAGATTTTGATTTTCTGTGATTATATAGAAATAGATTTTTTCTGGGACTAAATTAAATCTCCTTTCAGTTCTTCTAGAAAGCTTATCATTAAACTACATTTGGGTTCAGACACAGGAATATGCTGGTAAAGATCACGATGGGAATAGTGTGATATCAGAAGTACTTTACAATAACAAAGTTGTCATCAATTTGTCTTTCAGCAGTGAGTGATTTCCTAACAAAGAAGAGATTGTACATTCTGCAATATATGTAATATATGTTTCCCTACCAATAACATTATTATATTATTATTCTTTCTCCTTTGCATAAACAGAAAAAGACTTGACTTTAGCTAATTTATTTTATATTATCTGTTTTCCAAAGGAAAACTTACATCTCAACTAAAGAGAACTAATGCATAATGGCTATTTTAAAACAATTTGTAAGCTTCATTGAGAGATGAATGAATGTAGTACAGTTTAAGAATGAATAAATATATAGTACTATTGATATAATTAATACTAATAGTGCTACATGTGTGAATTTTCTGGGTTTTGAAAGGATGCAGCTAAAATTATTTGTATGTTTATATTTCTATCGTGTAGGCTTGGATACTACTGTAAGTCAAAGCGGATCAATGTGTCAGCATTTCACAAGCTCTTAGTATTGGAGAGTTCTGGATAACTAGTCTGTAGAAGCTATATAGGTTCCATATTCACATACATGGGATCATGGATGTTCACTGAAGTGGAAGGAGCTGCCCACAGGCAATATAGCAAGTAGAAAGTTTTCTACCAATTGGACATAGAAATTTTTATTTTGAATGAATGGAAAAAGGAAACTATTTATTCTAGATAAAGGAAATTACAGATAAAGCTTACTGTCTTAAATAGTTGCCCTTCTATTAGATGTAAATTATGTATTTACCTAATGGTACAACAAAAGCATCCTATATCAAAAATATTGGATGCATTATGCCTTGAGGAAACCATTTGATGTCTGTGACTGTGATGTATAAAAGAGTAGAAATAAAATTTTATATATAGTGATGTGATTAATATCATTAAGCTACGAATCACAGCTACCTTACCCCTCAAAGAGTCTTATGATGAGTATACCTCATTATATTGCATTTTACTTTACTGTATTTTGCAGATATGGTGGTTTTTACAAATTGAAAATTTGTACCAACTTTGCATCCATCATGTCTAATTGTGGCATTTTTTTAACAGAATGTGCTCACTTCATGTCTTTGTGTCATATTGTAGTAATTCTCACAACTTTTTAAATTTTCAAATTATAATTATATCTGTTATGGTGATCTTTGATGTTACTGTAGTAAATTTGGGGGGCACCACAAATCACTCCCATATAAGACAGCAAACATAATTGATAGATATGTGTGTTCTGATTGCTCCATCGACCAGATTTTCCCCATCTCTCTCCCTCTCCTTGGGCCTCCCTATTCCCTGAAACAGCAGTATTGAAATTTGGTTGATTAAAAACCCCACTATGGCCTCTAAGTGTTCAAGTGAAAAAAAAGAATCATGTGTCTCTTGCCGGAAATCAAAAGCTAGAAACAATTAAGCTTAGTGAGGAAGGTTGTTGAAAGTTGAGATGGGCTAAAAGTGTAGCCTCTTGTGCCAAATAGCCAAGTTGTGAATGCAGAGAAAAACTTACTGAAGAAAATTAAAAGTGCTACTCCAGTGAACACGTGAGTGATAAGAGAGAAAGACAGCCTTGTTGCTGATAATGGAGAAAGTAATAGTGGTCTGGATAGAAGATCAAACCAGCCACAACACTGCCTTAATCCAAAGCCTAATTCCAAGAAACATCCTAATTTTCGTCAGTTCTATGAAGGCTAAGAGAGGTGAAGAAGCTGCAGAAGAAAAGTTTGAAGCTAGCAGAGGTTGAGTCTTGAGTTTTGATGAAAGAAGCTCTTTCTATAACATAAAAATGCAAGGTAAAGCAGCAAGGGCTGATGTAGAAGCTGCAGCAAGTTACCCAGAAGATCTAACTGAGATGATTGATGAATGTGGCTGCACTAAACAATTTTCCATGTATGCAAAATAGCCATTTACTGGAAGAAGATGCAAATGCGTGGCTTCAAAGCTTCAAAGGATAAGCTGACAATCTTGCTAGGGTCCAATACAGGTGGTGAAATTAAGTTGAAGCCAATGGTCCTTTACCATTTTGAAAATCCTAGGGCCCTTAAGAATTATGCTAAATCTACCATGCCTTGCACTGTAAATGGAAGAACAAAACCTGGATGATAGCACATCTGTTTACAGGATGGTTTACTGAATATTGTAAGACCACTGATTAAACTTACTCCTCAGGAAAAAGGATTCCTTTCAAAATATTGCTGCTCATTGAAAATGCACCTGGTTACCCAAGAGCTCTGATAGAGATGTACAGGGACATTAATGTTGTTTTCATGCCTGCTTATACAACATTCATTCTGCAGCCCATGGATAAGGGAGTAATTTTGACTTTCAAGTGTTATAATTTAAGAAATACTTTTCATGAGCCTATAGCTACCACAGATAGTGATTCCTCTGATGGTGCTGCATACAGTAACTTGAAAACCTCCTGGAAAGAATTCACCATCTAGATGCTACTAAGGACACTCATGATTCATGGGAGGACGTCAAAATATCCATGTTAACAATGGTTTGGAAGAAGTTAATCACAGCCCTCATGGATGACTTTCAGGGGTTTGAGACTGCAGTGGATGAAGTAACTGCAGATGTGGTGAAAATAGCAAGAGAACTAGAATTAGAAGCAGAGTAAAGATGTGACTGAATTGCTGTAATCTCATGATAAAACAAACATATGAGGAATTGTTTCTTAAGGATGAGTAAAGAAAGTGGTTTCTTGTGATGGAGTTCACTCCTGCTAAAGATGCTGTAAACATTGTTGAAACGACAACCAATGGTTTATAATATTACATAAATGGAGTTGATAAAGCCAAGGCAGAGTTTGGAAGATTGACACCAATTTTGAAAGAAGTTCTATCTACTGTGGTTAAAATGCTATCAAGCAGCATCACATGCTACAGATAAATCTTTCATGAAAGGAAGAGTCAATTAATGTGGCAAACTTTATTGTTGTCTTAATTTAAGAAATTGCCATAGCTTACCCCAAACTCAGCAACCACCACCCTGATCAGTCAGCAGCCGTCAACACTGAGGCAAGACTTGCAACTAGCAAAAAGGTTATGACTCGTGAAAGGCTTCAATGATTATTAGCAATTTTAACAATAAAGTGTTTTTAAATGAAGATATGTACATTGTTTGTTTGGACATAACACTATCACATACTTAGACTATATTATAGTGTAAACATGACTTTTATATGCACCCAAAAACAAAAAAAAAGTGTGTGACTCACTTTATTGCAATATTTGTTTTATTGTTATGGCCTCAAACCAAACCTTCAGTATCTCCAATGTATAACTGTATTTCAAATCACATTACTTTTTAAACATTAAGATATTTCAGAAAGATAACACACATACAGAAAAGTACAAAAATCTGCATAAAACTTGATTAATTATCACAACAAAAGATGTACAACTTTCACATATGCTACGAACAAGAATATTATGAGCACTCGAAAGATTGTTCTATGTTGCTTCTCAATCACTAATCTTCCACATCCAAAAATCAATTATTCTGACCTCTGACAAAATATAAGATTGCCTATCATTGTACTTCATATTAATGGAATCATATAGGAATATTTTTGTGGTTGCATTTATTTCTTATTTTTTGGGTGAGACTCTCACATGGCATTGCATGCTACAATTGTGCACTTTTTCATTGTTATATAGTGTTCTGCTATTGTTTGAACATCCCCTCCAAAACTCATGTTTAAATTTAATTGACATTGTGATGGTTTCAAGAGGTCAAAGTTTAAGAGGTAATTAGGTCATCAGAGCTTTGCTCTCGTGAATGGAATAATGCCATTATCATAGGAGTGGGTTAGTTATTGTGAGAGTTAAGTTCCCTTTTTCTTTCTGTCTCAAATGCTACCTTGAGATATGATGTCTTCATCATAGGATGGCCCTCATCAGATACCACTGACATCCTCTAGGACTTTCCAGCCTCCAGAACCATTAGCCAAGTACACTTCTATTCTTTATAAATTACTCAGTCTGTGGTATCTTGTTATAGAAGCAGGAAATGAACTAAGCCATATTCCATAGTATAAATATAACACAGTTCATTTCTCTTTTCTCTTACACTTCTGGGTTGCTTCCAGTGTAGAGATATTATGAATAATGCTGCTATAAATATGCCTGTACATGTCTTTTGGTACATATGTACACACATTTCTGTTGGATATAACTCAGCAACGGTAATTGCTTGCTAGAATACTCAACTTTAGTAAAAAATGTCAAAATTTTTTCCAAAGTGATTTAACCACATGCTATGATCAGAAAAATATGAGAGTATTTCTTTCTCTACATGCTAACCATGATTTGCATTGCCAGTCTATTTAATATTTGACATTCTAGTAGGAGAGTAGTGATGGCTTAATGTGGTTTTATTTTAAATAACTAAAGAGGGTGAGTACCTTTCAGATCATTTCCCTAATGTCTTTTGTGAACTGTATACTCAATTTTATGCATATATTTCTATCGGATAATTTGTCTTATCTTGTTTATTTTTAGGTTTTTAAAATATATGTACTAGATGCATGTTGTAAATCTCATTCTATTACTTACCTCTTCATATTGTTAACTGGGATTTTGAGAACAAGATTTCTTAAATTTTATATATTAAAAATCACCAATATTTTCCCTCTGTGTGTGTGTGTGTGTGTGTGCATGGGTGTGTGTGTTTTACATTTAAATATGTGATCTAATTAGAGGTTATTTTTGTTCTTTATGTGAGACAAGAGTCAGGTTGCAACTTTTTTTTTTATAATGCAAGACTCAGAAAATTTTTTCTGAAAATGATTGCATTATAACTGCATCGCTGTGATTTGTGGTGGATACCAAGCAGTGGTGAGAAGCAATGAAAGCAACACATATAGTCTCTGTTGCAACTAATCAACTCTTTCACTGTAGTATGAAAGGAATCATAGATAATAAGTAAACAAACAAACAAAAAATATTGCTGAGCTTTACTAAAACTACAGATATTGAAATTTTAGTGTTACATAATTTGCATATGTAATGAAACATTTTTCTTTTTATTTTATTGTATTTATTTATTCCTTAAATGTCTGATAGTGTTCTCAAGTGAAGCCATCCTCCCAGGAGACTTTGTTATGAAGAAATGTTTAATGATGAAGTCAAACTATTTAATAGAAAATGGGGCAATTCAGATTATTTTTTTCATTCTCTTTTGGGAATTTATCTATTTTTATTTTTATAAATTTTACAAACTTATTAAATTTAATAAAATTATTAATTTATTGCTTGTTCATTTAAACACTTGTCAAATGTATTACCATAAAACTTTATAATATTCCCTTATTAATATTTAATTGCCTGTAGGATCTGTAGTTAGAACCCATCTTTAACTCCTGATCTTAATTTAGCTCCTCTTTTTCAGGTGATCAATTTTATTAATTAAAAAACCTTTTTATGTTTTTGGTTTTTTTATTTTTCATTTTCCCTTTTGTTTATTTGTGTTTTTGTCTTTATTATTTCTTTGTGTCCTTTAGCATTGGTTTTAATTTTGCATTTTAAGTTTCTATTTTAGGATGAAGCTTAGATTACTGATTTTAGACCTTCTCCTCTAATAAAATTTGTATAACTTAAAGATATAAACTAATCTATAGCTGTTTTGAAGAATCTAATCCATTTTGATAATTGTGTTTTTATTTTTACTCACTTCAAAATATTTTAAGATTTGCCTAGTAATTTACCTTTGACTCAAAGGTTATTTAGAGATGTGTTTGTGGATTTTTCAGATATCTTTCTGTTTTGAATTTCTACTTCTCTAAAAAGTTTTATTTTTCAAGCACATACTTTGGTTTATTTTTATCCTTCTTAATTTTTTTAATAATCTGGAATATAATTTTGATTGATAGATGTTCCACATGTATTTAAAAATAGCCTGGTTGCTGCTGTTGGAGGTGACATATTCTGTATGTGTCAGCTGTGTATTCCAAGTCTCCTATAAGTGGTTTTCTATTTGTTCTACCACTTAATTTCATCAAGGTGTTAAAACACTTAACAGTAATTGGGATTTTATATATTTCTCCTTTCTGTTCTGTCAGTTTTTGCCTCATATATCTGAAGTTCTGTTAGAGGCATACACACTTAAGATTGGTGTGAATTCTTGATAAATTCCTCTTTCATTAGTAATAATTCTTTCTGTTACTAGTGATATTGCTTGTTTTGGAATCTACTATGTCTCTTATTAATATACCCAAATGAAAGTCTTAGTTAAGATAATCAAATGAAAATCTTAATATAGACAAATGAAAGTCCTAATCTTCATGTTTATATATTTTTTCAATTGGTTTAATTCCAACCTATTTGTGTATTTATCACCTCCCCTGCATCTTTCAAGGGCTTGATGGTGGCGCTAATCTCCGCAATTCCTCCAGGAATGAGATATTGTTTTTGATTTACTATTTTCTAGGTGGAAGCAGCTCTAATGGCTTCCATTTAGCCTTTCTCACCATAATAGCCTTACTCTACAAGTCATGGAGCCAATGTGGGGGTTCAGTCAGCTGCTGAGCATGTCTATGCACTGGGGAAATGACCACAGGAGGAGTCCAGGGACCCACTGTAAGTCGGACTTGAGCTAAAACTCCATTAATTACCTGACCTCTATAAGCACCTACTTTAACTGGAGAACCAAAATGATGTTTTGGGTCCTGTGGAATCAATGTCAGATCAGAGCCAGTGTCTAGTAGTCCCTGAAATATCTGATCATTTCCTTTCCCCAGTGCAGAGTTACCCTGATAATAGACCAGAGATCTCCTTGGGGAAGGATGGGAGAAAGATTCACTGCACAAATTGTTGGCAATGTAGTAGGGTCCTTCCTCAAGGGGACCCAGCCTAGACTTTTTTCAAGGGGTTCTGAGTCTATAAACTACCTAAAGTCTTGGAATTGATTGAGGGGCCATGATTCCCTGTTTTTATAATTCAAATTAGTCTTTTATCCATTCAACCTAGAAGTTTTCTGCTTGTATAAATTAAGTAGAAATGCAGTAGGCTTCCTACCAATTTCACTTCTAGGAACACCATCATTAATTAGCCAATGCCAGAGGTCTACACAAGTCAGACTATTCTGATTGCTGCTTTGCCTCTGCTGTTTATTATGGTAGCTACTCCCACCTTGCCTTTGATGGTTTAGTGTCACCACTTGGCCCCTGCCAACTCTAGATCCAATTTTTCCCATTGTATTTAAATTTTGTAGTTGCATGACTGTGGTTCCCACTGTTAGATCTGACATACAGAGAAGAGCAATAACCGGGCTCTTCAAAGATGCAGGTGCTGCCCTCACAAATCTATTTCTAGAGGCATTGGTTAAGGGTATATCTTCTGGACCCTCCCAGCTAGAATGAGCATGTCTAAAGTGACTAATCCACTCCACCATCCCAATCTCAAGACTTTGGATCCCTTCCTCTACATTAAACCAAGGGAGATCAGGCATTTCCAGCTTGCTCGCAGTGGGCCATCTTTTAATCCATATTTCAGCTAACCAAGCAAATAAACTATTAGAATCTTTCTTAACTCCCCAAGCTGCAAATTAAATGCAGAGTCCCTTCTTATGGTCAAAGGTATCATGTATGTATTATGTCTTACATTCAGCCTGATCCAAATCTATGTTCCTTCCACCATTATCCCACACCCTTAATATCCATTCCCATGCTTGTTCTCCAGATTTCTATTTATATAAATTAGAAAACTCAAGCAGTTCTTTTTGAGTGTAGTGCACCTCCTCATGGGTCACACTCTCAACCTCACCTCTAGGAGTCTGCTGGGATGTTAGTTATAGGTCTAGAAACAAAGATAGGTGTTGGGGGTAGCTTCTGAGGAGAACCAACATTATCTTGCCTGGCAACTACCTCAGGGGAGGCCATCATTGTTGCCTCAGGCAGCGCAGGGCATATCTCCTCAGACAAAGGTGGAAAGGCTAATGGCAGCGTGGGTCCAGGAGGGGATCCTGCCACTATTGTGGATGGGGAAGTTGTTTCTTCTGGCAAAAAAATGTTCATCAGGGTTTACAAACTCAGTGTGCCCAGCTTCATCAGGGTCCTCCCACACGTCCCCATTCCAAGTTGCAAGGCCCCAGTCTTTTCCAATCAATGCTCTCACTTTAACAATAGACACCTGGTGAGGCTGCCACGCACCTTTCGTTACAGGTCTGCCACTTGCATGATAAGAGCTTGGTTTTTTTTTGTTGTTGTTGTGGTTTTTTGTTTTTTGTTTTTTCCCCCCACAATTTCAGCTCTTTCTCTACAGGAGACAAGACTCTCACTCATGGCAATCTTAGCAGATTTGAGGCTCAGTATCTGCTTCTGAGACAGGAGATAGAATCCCTGAGTTCATCATTTTCTTTCATCACTTTGTCCATGAACTTAGAAGCAACCAACCAACTTCATTATGTTCCTTGGATCTCCACACATGGTCAAAGGTATTATGTATGGAGTCACTAAACTCCTTGCCTCTCATGAGCGGTGCATCAGGAGTGTCAAATGCATCCTCCTGATGGGGACCACACACAGTTCTTGCTTATCCCCTAGTGGCAGGCTACAATTCCCTGTCATCCCACAAAATATTCAAACAAATCAATCACATCTTCCTGTGAAAACCAGAGGTCATCTCATCCTCTTGTTACTACGAAGACTGCCTCTGATATCCCCTGCTCATTCATTCTGTGCCTCAGTGTAACCCCTGTGTGACCCTGCACTGCGTGGTATGTTCCACCACCAGGCTATGAGTATATGTGAATAATAAATTGTTGTTGATCTCATCTATCCAATGTTGATGTATCATTTGCTTAGCCATCTCCAAAATCCTAAGATGGGAAAACCTCCTTACCCAATGGGGTGAAGAGTAGGCAATCAAAACAGGATCTACAAACTACATCCCTTTATCTTCTTTTTTTTTCACCACCCTCTGTGAGAAGAACTGTGTCTTTTGCCAACACAGAGGGTTATTATGGGTTGAATCATGTCACTCCTCCCACTCCCAAAATAAGTTGAAGTCCTAACCTTCACTACCTCAGACTGTGATCTTATATGAAAATAATATCTTTTCACATGTATTAAGTTAAGATGAGGTCTTACTGCTGTAGGGTAAAAGAAGACAGCTCTCTGAAGACCCAGAGACACACGGGGAGAATACCATGTGAAATTGAAGGCAGAAATTAGAGTTGTGCCATTGCAAGCCAAGCAATGCTGAAGATTGCTGGCAAACCGCCAGCAGCTAGGAAGAGGCAAGAAAAGATTACCCAACAGGTTTTAGAGGAAGCCTAACTCTATCACTTTGGTTTCATGCTTTTAGCCTCCAGAACTTTGAGACAATACATTTCTCTCATTTTAAGCCACCCAACTTGTAATACTTTGATTATGACAACCCTAGAAAACTAATACACTTGGTTTTGCCATTAATCTGGTACATTCTGGGCATTTCTTAATAAATATGAAAAGGTTGTCCTTGGATTATATGGTCAGTTGGTTAATATGTACTAGTTTACCTATTTATATAGATGTTATGTTTATTTATTGTTTGTATTTATACCTTTTATAGCTTGATAGATATTTGAAGTTAGTAAGAATGTGATGTTTTGGGGTTTTTTTGCCTTAAAGTAGTGTTTTAAACTCTAGATCATCTGAAACTACTTCCTTAATTTTGACTTTTTTAACAGTTAACTTTTAGTTTAGGCCATTTATTTTCATAATTCTAAAAAAATTTTGATTCTTGCATATCTGAGAAAAATATTATATTTTCTTTTCATGAATAAAATAGCATAAATTTTTGAACTCTTTCAGAGATATGTGTATATTATTCTTTACTTTTCTGGCATTTATTATTATAAATATATCTGAGGCCAACAGATTTGCATGTAACCATTAATCTTCTCTAAATTAAAGCTTATAGATATTCACATTTAGGAATTAATAAAGAAAATGATTACTTCTGTTAAATATTATTACTTGTGTGGATTTATTTTATTCTCCAGAAATACCAATAGTCCATAGTCTGAATTTATATTACCTTTCATAACAAATGAATAATTTTCTTCAATTTTATCTTGTTTTAATTTTGTTTTGTAATATGGAGGGCTTCCTGAATTTGGCCTTTTACATAATAATGACATTCTTGATTATATACTTATGAATCTAATATGACTTGAAGCATCTCATTGTTTTTTCTTTCTTTATTATTATTGCTTTGGTAATAAAATATTCTTATTCTTCACTGCTGCTTCCAATCCAGTTCTTTTTTCAATGTCTGTTTGAATGGCTTTATTCCATTGTGTTCCTGTCTTTTTTACCTTTGGTTTTATTGGTTTCAAGCCTTCTTGAATTCTATTATGAATTTAGGACAAACATTTCCTATGTATGTCTAATATTATTTTCAAAACTACATTGTCCCTCTTCAACACTAAGGCCAAGTTCTCATTATTTTTTAAATATTTGCTCATCCTTGAATAATGTTTGTTCAGGCTGATATGTGTCTGTATACTCTTTACTCTTCAATGTTAGTTATTGTTTACTTTTTATTTCTTCAATGTTAGATGTTGTTGAGTTTATATTCATGTGGAAAGGACTACTCAACATATTTATATTGGTAATTTGTTCTCATATTGGAAATGTGCTTTTCTTGGTGAATACTTTGTTTCTCCTAAGTGGACTGTTTTTCTCTCAAAAGAAAAGAAAGTCCAGAGGGGCATTATTTACTTAAATCAGGTTGACTATTCTAACACGGAATTATGTTTATATTTATTTTAGCTTATTTTGCAATATATATGGTTAAGTATTGAATCATATATCAATTCCAATCCCTTTCTATCCCCTTTTCCAACTATGTAAACCCCTTTAGGCATCATTAAATTATAAATTTTTAAATAAAATGTATTACTAATTACATAGCTGAAAAATAAAAGCTTTAGCATTTTATAAATTATCTCTAATACAAAAAATATTGATCACAAATTTATTTAACAAAATTCTTCTAAAATTTGATAAAACCATAGATTTTAAGGACAAGCCATAAGTTTTAATATCAAAACACTTTAAATATTTTAAAAATATGAAAGATATATAAGTCATTGTAGTGATAAAACATTATTTTATTAAAACATGTATGTTTTTAAATATAAGAATCATGGATTTAATTCTTTTTTTTTTCATTAAGTCTATACTGTTTCTTTTAACCTCCTGGGATTAAAGTAATGTCATCAAACCCAAAAGAAAAATAAATACTATTTTAGACTAGTAGAGTTTACAGAGTTTTTTCAGGTCATAAAGCTTGTTTATACCCCCTATGTAATTTGAATCAAAGACAACAATTAGGTTGACATCATGTATTACATTAATATGAAATCCTCCACTTGGTTTAATTTCTTACAACCTAGTTCCTGAAGTTTGTTTGCTCAGAGTGAACATGGTCCTGTTGTTATCCCATATTGGCCTGTTCTATTAGCATTACTGAAATCCCATGTATATGGGAGATAGTTAACTGACACTAAATCAGTCATGTTGTACAACCAGGAAAAGGTATAAATGACTATGGTTCTAGTTTATACAATATCACAACTCTTGCTATAGTTCACTTTTGCCGCTGATCCCATATCCACATATACAAAGTACCTCACCCATTCATTTCAGTACCTACTTACATTGTATTTCTAGAAATCATATTTCCAAAATATATAATATATACCCCATGTTCTGACTCAAAAATATTAGTAAGTGCCACTATGTTTAATTATGGTATAAATAATTTTAAACCAGAATATTAGATATCTAGCCTCAAATTGTATAAAAGTATAGGGTTTTAAAAAATTTTTTTCTAGTTTATTTAAAAATAATGTTTAAGAAAAAGAGCTCATTAGGCTCTAAGACACTTAGTGCATAATAAATATACATGTTCTATTGAAGAGAATAATTTCCACAAAATTATGGTGTTGCTATAATATAAAAATACTTTCATTATCCCTATTAGGGATATTCATGAAAATATAATGAAAACATAAGTGAAAGATTGGTAATTAACTACATATTATTCATATTCAGGGAATTACATATTAATAAAGATCAAAAATCCAATATTTCACTTCTGAATATTTTCCTGAATAGATGAGTCAGAGACTTCTAAAATTCCCTCATTGGAAATCTGCTTTTCTTGGGGAATACTTCCCTTCTCATAGGTGGACTGTTTTTCTTTAAAAAAAAAAAAAAGAAAGCCTGGAGGGGCGTTATTTACCTACTTAACACAGGTTCTCCATTCTAACACAGAATCATGTTTATATTTATATTAATTTATTTTGCAATATATGTAATGAAAACTGAATCATTTGTCAGTTTAACTCACTTTCTGTTCCCTTTTCCAAGTATTTTAGTTATTCACCTTTATGGATTTGCTCAAGAGCATAGCTCAGTAAATTTTAGATAACATTGTCAGTACTTGCCAGGAAAGTGTTAACATTTTAAATTAAAATTAGATTTAACTAAAATGTATACTTCATATTTCCTATTAGTTGTGTGGCAACTTATATAGCTCTTAACTGTATAAAATAGTAAACAAATTCATTTTGTCTATAGTTTCACAATAACAATGCTAAGCTTATGATTGATCAGAGAGATTACATAGCATGCCCTGAAGTTCTTTAATAAGAATACTCCTGTGACCATAGATAGAGACTTTATCCTCTTCTAAGCTTAAGCTGCTTCCCAGAACTGATAGATGCTGTGTTAACACACACCCATGTGTGCACACAGAAACACCACACCTCTATAGCTTTCCCTTCAAAATAGCACAAAATTCACTAAAACTTTTGCTTAACATTAATGTGAATATAGTCATTCCCTGCTTTGTTAAATTAAAAATATCCTACCTTGTATAAATTAATTCCATTTGCATTCTTTTCTCAGTGCAGATAGAATAAACAAGCAAACAAAGTGGAAAACAAAAACCAAAAAATCGTGTCAACAGAGTGTTCAGTAAAGCTATTGTGACAAACTTAAAGGACACTTATAGTTTATTAGTAGATCAAGGTCAAAAGTAACACAGGAACCTCAGGGTCTTAATTTTGTTGGGATTGTGGGTAATTGCACAGTGCTTACAGACATTCTACTGAGAATATATTTACATTTTGACAAGCCTCCTAAGGAAATTTTAAATATTTACTTTTTGTTTTATCATCAGATTCTCAACTATATAGTTTGACTTCAGTGAATAAATGACAACACTATTTCATGCTTAAGGGAGTTCACAGAAAATTTTGAGATTCTTTCTAAACATTATTTTCTTCTAAAACAAGTGTTTTAGTTGAGTAAATCTTTGTAAAACTGAACTACAAATGTGTTTGTTAGTTATATTGGCATCTGTTAGACTGTGAATATCAAAAATAAATACAGTCAGCACCAGGGATGCTTGAATAAAATATATGTGGATAAGGTTGATTTATTTGAACTGATTTTTTTTCCCATATGAAAAAGAAAAGCATTTTCAACAAAACCCCCAGAAACAAGATAGTCCTTCAAACTGATCACTAAATCAAGTAGCAGGTATTGAACAGACCATCAGAGGTTCCTTTTATCCTTAGGAGAGTGAAATATATAAACTAAAATGAATTCTCAAGATGAACGAAAGCAAAGGGCACAACAACTAACAGAGCATTTCAGACCTGAATTGGTAAAGGAACTAGCAACTGCTTATTTGTTGTTCATTTTTGATTCCATTTAAAATCACCCTCAAGAGGAAATGTCAGGAAAAGTGAAGATTCAGTAACTTATTTTTACTATGCTGTCAAATTTCTCCAGTATCAAATTGTATTTTAAAAAATAGTTCTAATGACAAGCAGAAGATGATTCCATTTGTTTTAAAAAGCAATGTTTTTTTCTGAATGATGTATGGTTTACAACAGTCATTAAAGCAAGTATTTACAAGGCAAGTAAACTTCTCTCTCTAGTGAATTTGGTAATAGTGTTATCTATTTATGATTTGCTAATACAAATGCCACACAATGATATGTTTTAGAATAAATTGCTCAATGACTTAAATTTAAAACGTTAGTTCAAAAATTCTCACAGTTATATTTTGAATACTCTGTCCTCGTTACTTTTAGCATGCCCTTTACAGAAAATGAAATGGTTGGATCACTCTCAGATTGAGAAAAGAAGAAAGCTATCTGTTTCTGAATAAGGAAACCAAACAAATAAATAAATAAAATTATAAAACCATAATAGTAGCATCAACAATAACAATGTCAAAAACACACCTGACATAAAGAGTACTTGAAGTGTAGAATCTCAAATTAAACTTTTCATAGGTATTGATTAATATTATTATTTGTGAATGTGGGCTAAAATACAAAAATTGAAAAATGGAACATGACCAATGTTCCCAGTGTGTTTTAATTTGACTACATGAAGACATTGCAGTTACATAACTTCTTACAAACACAGTTTTGTGTGTGTGTGTGTGTGTGTGTGTGTTTTAATTATACTTTAAGCTCTGGGGTACATGTGCAGAACGTGCAGGTTTGTTACATAGGTGTACATGTGTCATGGTGGTTTGCTGCACCCATCAACCTGTCATCTACATTAATTTCAGTTTTTTAAAAAAACTCTTGGTATTAAAAACATCTTTTACGTTAATCTATCTATGTCTTTATACATAAAGAGAGTTTCTTTTAGACAGCTTATAATTGAGTCTGGCTTTTATCCAATCTGATAATGTCTGTCTTTTAACTGGTGTCTTTGCATCATTAACATTTAAAGTGATCATTGATATGGTTAGATTAAAATTTACAATATTGCTTGCTTTTTTCTTGGCACTTATTTTCTATTTTCTGGATTTTTTTCTATAAATACAGTCATACAATATGTCATCATTTTTGAGTATCTTCTTTCACTTAGCACAATGTTATCAAGTTCATCCATGCTGTAGCATTTATCAGTAATTCATTCTTTTTCATTGTAGAATAGTATTCCATCGTACAGATACATCATATTTTATATATCCATTTATCAGTTGATAGGCATTTGGGTTGTTCTAATATTTTTGCTATTTTAAAGAATCTGACCATGCATAATCACATATTTTTGTATGGGTATATATGTCTTTTCTCTTGAATATATTTCTCTGGAATTTCTGGGTTATATAATCACCCTATACTTTACTTTTTGAGAAACTGTAAATATGTTTTTCAAAGAGGCTGCATCATTTTACATTCCACAAGAATGTATGAGGTTTGTCATATATCATATGTGTATTTCCCCACATACTTGTTGTATTAGTCCATTCTCACACTACTAATAAAGACATACCCGAGACTGGTTAATTTATAAAGGAAAGATATTTAATTGACTAACAGTTCAGCATGGCTAGGGAAGCCTCAGGAAACTTACAATCATGGTAGAAGGGGAAGCAAACATGGCCTCCTTCACATGGTGGCAGCAAGGAAAAGTGACAAGCAAAAGCGGGAAAAGTCCCTTATGAAACCAACAGATCTCATGAGAACTCACTCATTATCATGAGAGCAGCATGAGGGTAACCGCCCCCATGATTAAAATACCTTCCACCGGATCCCTTCCATGACAATTCAAGATGAGATTTGGGCAGGGACACAGCCAAACCATATTATTCCACCCCTGGTCTCTCCCAAATCTCATGTCCTGACATTTCAATACACAATCAAGCAATTCAACAGTCCTCCAAAGTCTAAACTCATTCTAGCATTAACTCAAAAGTCCAAGTTCAAAGTCTCATCTGAGACAAGGCAAGTCTGAAATCCAATAGGCCAGTCATTAAACTTTAAAGTTCCAAAATGATCTCATTTGACCCCACGTCTCACATCCAGGTCACAGTGATACAAGAAATGGGCTCCCACAATGTTGAGCAGCTCCGCCCCTGTGGCTTTGCATGATACAGCCCCCTTCTGGCTGCTTTCACAGGCTGGCATTGAATATCTGCAGCTTTTCCAGGTGCATGGTGCAAGGTGTCAGTGGATGTACCATTCTGGGGTCTGGACAATGATGGCCCCTCTTCTCACAGTTCCACTAGGCAGTGCCTTACTAGAGACTCTGTGGGAACTCCAACCCCACATTTCCCTTTTGTATTGTCCTCGGAGAAGTTCTCCATGAGGGCTCTGCCCCTGCAGCACACCTCTGCCAAGACACCAAGCATTTACATATATCCTCTGAAATCTAAGCAGAGGTTTCCAAACCTCAACTCTTGTTTTCTGTGCACCCACAGGACCAACAACACATGGAAGCTGCCAAGGCTGGTGGTTTGCACCCCCTGGATCCATGACCCTAACTGCACCTTGGCCCCTTTTAGCCATGGCTGGAGCAGCTGGGATGGAGGGCACCAGGTCCCTAGGCTGCACACAGCAGAGGGGCCCTGGACCCAGCCCAGGAAACCATTTTTCCCTCCTAGCTCTCTGGGCCTGTGATGGGAAGCGCTGTCGTGAAGGTCTCTAACTACCCTCAAGACATTTTCGCTATTTCTTGGTGATTAACGTTTGACTCCTTGTTACTTATGCCAATTTCTGTAGCCAGCTTGAATTTCTCCTAAGAAGATGAGTTTTTCTTTTCTATTGCATCTTGAGGCTGCAAATTTTCCAAACTTTTATGCTCTGTCACCTCTTGAATGCTTTGCTGTTTAGAAATTTCTACTGCCAGATACCCTAAATCATCTCTCTCAAATTCAAAGTTCCACAGATCTCTAGGGCAGAAGCAAAATGCCACCAATCTTCTTGCTAAAGCATAACAACAGTCACCTTTGCTGCAGTTCCCAACAAGTTCCTCATCTCCGTCTGAGACCAGTTTAGCCTGGACCTTATTGTCCTTATCACTCTCAGAATTTTGGTCAAAGCCATTCAACAAGTCTCTAGGAAGTTCCAAACTTTCCCACATCTTCCTGTCTTTTTCTGAGCCTTCCAAACTCTTTCAACCTCTGTGTGTTACCCAGTTCCAAAGTCACTTCCATATTTTTTGGTATCTTTTCAGCAGTGGCACTGCTGAACATTCCCTTTACACTCCCGGTACGAATTTACTGTATGAGTTCATTTTCATGCTGCTAATAAAGACATACCAAAGAATGGGTAATTTATAAAGGAAAGAGGTTTAATTGACTCACAGTTCAGCGTGGCTGGGGAGACCTCAGGAAACTTACGATAATGGTGAAAGGGGGAGCAACACATCCTTCTTCACATAGTGGCAGCAAGGAGCAGTGCCAAGCAAAAGGGGGAAAGTCCCCTAGAAAACCATCAGATCTCATGAGCACTCACTCACTAAGATGAGAACAGCATGAGAGTAACCAAGCCTGTGATTAAATTACCCCCTCTGGGTCACTCCCATGACACATGGGGATTATGGGAGCTACAAATAAAAATGAGATTTGGGTGGGGGACACAGCCAAACCATATCACACGTCAACAGTTCTTATCATTTATCTTTTTAATTATAAATGTCCTAGTGGGTATAAAATTGCATCTGATTGTCATTTCACTTTACATATTTCTAATGACTAGAGATGTTGAGCATTTTTTATTGTGCTTATTGAACATTTGTATATCTTCTTTTGGGAATTGTTTATTCAAATCCATTGCCCATTTTTGATAGGGTTATTGGATTATTGCTGAGTTGTAAGAGTTCTTCATTCTGGAAACAAATCTCTTATCATATATGTAATTGTTAAATATTTTCCTTCATTCTTGGGGGTGACTTTTTACTTTATCCTGTTTACAAAAGTTTTAAAATTTGATGCAATCCAATAATCCTTTCCTCCTTGTTTCTTGTGCTTTTGATTGCCCATATAAGAAACCGTTGCCTGATCCAAGTCAGAGACTTACTTCTATGTTTTTTTTCTAAGAGGTTTATACTTTAAGTGGCAGCTCATGCCTGTAATCCCAGAACTTTGGGAGGCTGAAGCAGGAATATCACTTGAGCCCAGGAGTTTAAGACCAGCCTGAGAAAAATAGAGAGAGCCAATCTCTACAAAAAAATAAAAATAATAAAAAAAATTAGTTGAATGTTGTGGCATATGTCTGTGGTCCTAGCTACTAAAGAGCCTGAGGTAGGAGGATTGCTTGAGATCAGGAGGTCAAGGCTGCAGTGAGATGTCATCACACCAGTGCACTGCAGACTAGGTGATAGATTATTTTTATCAAAAATAACAAAAATAAGTAAGTATATATATATATATATACACACACACACACAAACACGTACTATATATATCGTTCTAGCTCTTACATTCAGTTCTGTGATCCATTTTGAGTTAATTTCTGTACATGACGTGTGTAAGGGTCCAACTTTATTCTTTCTCATGTGGGTATTGTTTTGTCTGAGCATCTTTTATTGAAAAGACTATTTTTCCCCACTGAGTTGTCTTGGCACCCTTGTCCAAATTAGCCATAAGCATAAGTTTTTTTTTCTTCAACTTTCAATCGTTTTATTGACCTATACATCTATCCTTATGCCAGAACCATGCCAACTCAATTACTGTAGTTTTGTAATAACATGCATTATTATTGTTCAGTGATAATATATTTTATGAGAATAAATAATCTTATATTTCAGATGATTGTCACTCAACTCACCCCCCCCATTCCATGGCTCTATATTACATGTAATACTAGTGGAATAATTTATTTTGATTCCTTGTTTTCTTTATACACTAAGAATATGAAGCCTAATTTTGTGACCCACATTAAACAATTTTTGCAGGAAATTTAGATGTTTAAATTTGCTGTTAAGGTGACCTCTTAGCTAGTTTCAAGTATACAGAAATTTTACTATTTTATATTCAAATAATTTAATATATAAATTTAATGCATATGTTATGTGTTTGTTCTTTGAAAATACAAGATTTTATTCTTTGACAATATGATTTAATAGCATTTAATTCAAATTAATTTGATAACTCTGTAAATGAGACTAACACTTTTTTGATATTCATTAACCTAAAGAATGAACAGCACAGAAGTGAACACACCATAGCTTTCAAAAATGTTCATTATTTTCTATTATGCAGCAGGAGAGAAACAATTGCTTACTGACTAGATGACATTTTTCTGGAAAATGCTTATTATGGAGTCCGCTAACCTCTGAAACTTGTGTTTCCATTAATCCATCCAATCAAATCAATGAGCATTGACTAAGCATTGTCCTAGACATGGAATACATAGCCAAGATGTCTGGCTGGAAAGGATTTATAGACTGGTGTAGACATAAATAATTAAACAGGAACTGTTTATGGTAATAAGTACTGAGATATAGACAAGGAAAAATACGAGGCTCCCATACCAGATGGGACAGTCAGTAAAGGCAGAAAGAAGTAAAGTTTAAATAAATTCATGAAAGAAAGTAGAGCTAGCATAACAAAACCTTCTGGAGAGTACTACTGCTGCCAAGTGAACTTTAAAATTTCTATCTTGCTTCAGTAAAAATAATTTGTTTCTAGTCTTAAAATCATATTTTAATACAACCTCAGGACACAGTTGTACCTGAGAAAATAGAAAGTTATGAATAAAGTAGAAATATTAAGCTGAAGAGTTTTTAGATGTTGAGACCATGTAAATATTAACTGAATATTTGTTGAAGAGAACAATAAGGAATTAAGTTGTAAGATCTTTACTTAGTGCCATTGCATTGAAAAGTGTGTGAGAGTCATTCTCACAAAACATCACTACTGCTATTTCATCTTCTGCTCAAATTCTGTGCTGTTTTTCGAGGCATGGAATTACATGGTTGGTAGTAACTCAAAGATTTGCGGAAGTAAGTCCATGGACCTTCACAGGTCTGTGGGCTACCTTTCTAGAACAGGGTATATACAGTGCATATATTCACAACTCTGCTCTCTGGATTCATGACCTCTATTCTAAAAACTGCTCCAATCTATCTCTGCAAAATTTCAGTCCAACTTAACACTCTCTTTATCTTTTGAGAGAAGAATCTGTTACATATTTTTAGAAGAAAATTATGACCATAAAATCAGATATATATATCGATATATCTATATCGATATAGAGATATATATATCTATATCTATATTTTGTATCTACTCATATGATGTCTATCCAAGGTCTGTATTTGGCCAGTTTGTGTACACAATCTTGTAATCCACTCTATCTCTCTCTATTTTATTGCCATGAGGAATGGAAATAAAGAGTGAAGAGACTAGAAAAAAAAATCGATACTCAGAACAAATTTAATCACTTTGCCCCCCCAATAACAGAGTATGATTTCCTCTACAAAAGGAGGTTATACTGTTTTTAGGAGAAAAACAAGATGACGGCACTTAATTCTGTATTTATTTGCTTATAAACTCAACTACCTCAGAGAAAATCAGAAAATATGTTGCTTCGAAATAAATTTGTATATAGAATTTAAGTTCAATATTATGTTTCAGTGAAGTTAGCAAACACTAAATACCAAGAATGAAGAAAAAGACAGTGAAATGTTTAAGAGGAAATAATCTGCCATTGTCTAAGTCTGTATCTGAATGTTATCTGCTCCAGGTATCAGGGAGAGGCTGTCAATCAGCTCTATTGCTGGAATGAAAGAGTAGAAGGTACAGTTTAATTTTATTATGGAAATTGATTTGCATCTCTTATATTTCTTGATTGAAATCTTTTCCAGGTAATGGCATTGAAGAATACTCATAAAACTGCCATGACTGGGGTAATAACTATTATTATGATCAAATTTAATAAAAAAACTTGCCTGCAATATGGGAACTATGAATAATTCATGTAAACTGTTGCTTAAAATGTGATAGAGAGGAAAAGACTTGTAGAAAAAAACCTTAATGTATCCAGACAGGGATCATAATTGGTTTTTGCAAATAATGAATACTTCATGTACGAGCCAAGACTAACAAGGATAGAAGTGAAGACTCCACACAGAGGAAACAATTCCACATATTTGATTTTTGCAGCATAAGTGGGATAGATGGCTTTTTATAAAAGAACTGTCAGAAAATACATATCCAAAATTTATATTTCAGAACAACATAATGCTTCTTTTAAATAAACAAAGATTAGGGAAATATTTAAAACAAGCCTATATTCATACACTTGTGAATGGTCTATGAAAAAATTGACTTCAGATCTCAAGTTTAGTATTTTTCTATCTATATTTTTTAGCAGTCTCAGAGGCTTTGAAATTCAACTTACTCCTAAAGATTTTGTACACATTCAATATCAGAAGAAAGTCATTTTAAAAAGCTTTGTTTTTATTTACTCAGTAGATCGAATTTTTGCAAGTGTGTTTGTATCTATAGCTACAATCAAATTTTTTTTGTTTGAGATTTATTTCAACTTAGTTTTGTTTATTTTAACTCTGGAAATCTCTTTGTTTCCTGCTTTTATTGGCTACCATCTGGTGGAAAAAAATTGTAATAGCAGAAAAAGGTTAAAATATATGCAATAAGACAAAGATTTTAATTTTAAATATGTTTGTCACAAAATACTGCTGATACAGGTAGCAAGCTTGATACTAAAATATTTTTCTTACCAAACCAAGTTTCATTATAATTATGCCTATTTGGCTCTGAAGCAATATGAGAATGTGTTTAATTGTTTATATATAAAATAGCTATCATACTATAAGATATTCAAAGAAGGTAGGGGCCAGTTTGCTTTAGTTTTTTCCATGTCTGTTTGCCCTGGACACACTTGTTTTACATACATTGTTTCAGCATAACTATTAATAGTGCCTCCTTTCAGTTTCAAACTATACAGAATAAGAAAATGTATTATATAAAAGCATTAGTATGGTGCTCATGGACACACTATGCATTAAATATTTTTAATTCTTTTAATTCAGCATTTCTGCTGTTTTTCTCCATGTGTTGGGTAATTTGGCATAGATTCTCATAGAATTCTTAAAGATAACATCAAAAAAACAAACATTTAATTATGAATTAAAATGTAATAGTTGATCAGTTACTTCAATTCTAATTATTTTGGAAGTATATTGACTAGTTCATTGCTTATAAAAATGGCAAGTTTTTTTACATGGTTAATAAGTACAATGTGGAGTACAAACCAGTATTATTCGCTGATTTAACTCATGATGTCTTAATATTGATCTTCTTGCACTTTTGAGTAAATTGGCTGAGAGAATAATTTTGTTGCAGGTATAATGTTTTACTATATATAATAAAACCTACAATTAATTTAGGGCAAAAATAAAATTAAATGACATATATCCATATGTAAGTTATATATCACTTAGGTAAAATAATTATAATTTTGATGATTAATTCATTCTTGTCATTCTTGCCCACAGTGCTTCTTAAGATACAACTCTTAAAAAAGGGTTTATAGTCCTCAAAATTTATTTGTATTTATACTTTGAAAAAGTTATACATTTTAATATTTAAAAAGATTTAAAAATGCTATTATCAATATATAATTTTATTTGTTAACATATCTTAATGGTCCCAGGATTCACATAGCCAAACTTACTGATTAAAATCAACAAAGGTCATATTCTAATGCCATGTACTTGTTTATTTTATAATTTACAGTAAATATCTTCAAATACTTTAAAGTAATATGTCAAGAGAGAGAAACAAAACACAGTATTAAAATCTGTTGCAGCTAGAGTTGAGCATTCAGGTATACTTAATCACAAATCTGTTGTTCCAATTAGATTAATAATGTTCAATTTCTATTTAAGTGAATTGTTACCCTAGGCTGTTAAAAATGGAATTTACATTAGAATAGTTATGGTAGTTATAAAATTATTTTGAGTTTTAAAGTTTTTAAATCTGGAATCTTCCAAAGAGAAATGTAAAAATAAAACTATCTAGTTCCTTAAAAAATAAAAATCAATTTAATGAGGTCAAGTAATAAAGATGAACTCTGTTCCTTTATGTACATGCATTATATGCTTTCCTCCATATAAGTGAATTCTAAGAATTTATATATACATGTAAGAAATGATGTTTATCTACAAATGAAAACACACTTACATCACATAATACATATTTTTCCTTTGAAATTTGCATTCAAGAAACCTCATATCACATTATGTGCCCCTTTTAGCATATAAACTCCTATTTGGGATGGAGAAGTTTATATACCTATCAATAGGAGATGTTGGAAACTTATAGTTGATATGATTAAATCAAAATCATATTAAAAATTATTTGTAAAACCCATAACTCAACTCTACATACAGTGTGCTGAAAAGAAAAAGCCACACGGCCTTACCTATTCATAATTGAGCTATCCAAAAGCCTTTAGACTGAGATTTATAAATAAATTTTTCCATAAGTTCTCAAATGATTGTTCAGATAATTTAGCCATTATTAATATATAAATTGATGGATCAATTTAAGCATAAAAGAGAGAAACAATGGCTATGGTTAAAATATTAAATGTTGGCATACAGACATACAAACATAGAGTTTTATTGGTTTTCTCGGAGATGCTAGGAAAATAATTTATTATTCTGAAAAGTGCTTTAAAAAAAAGAATCAAGCATTTATCCCTTCTTTTGTGTATTAAGTATTTTGTGGTAATCAAAGACTATATAAGAGAAACTTTCTTTTATGGAAATATTCCAGCCAATAAATCAATGAGGATCAGAATTAGAATATCACTATTTTGCAACTTTAAATTAATTGTTTTTAGATAATTATCATTAATAACTTCAAATAAAGTAAAATCAAGAAAAGCAGGCTTTATGGCCTCCTAATGGAAGTACTTAGAATCTATTAAGCCTATTACATAAATTCTTTCTAAAATTTAACTAAATTTCTAGATCTAACAATCAATTCACAGAGAATACTGAGAAACATATTAAAAGACACCACAGGCTGTGTGCTGTGGCTCACACCTGTAATCCCAGCACTTTGGGAGGCCAAGGCAGGCAGATCACTTGAGGTAAGGAGTTCGAGACCAGTCTGACCAACATAGAGAAACCCCATCTCTACTAAAAACACAAAAAGCTTGGCATAGTGGCGCGCGCCTGTAATCCCAGTTACTCTGGAGGCTGAGGCAGGAGAATCCTTGGAACCCGGACGGCGGAGGTTGCAGTAAGCCGAGATCGCGAGATCACGTCACTGCACTCCAGCCTGGGTGACAGAGTAAGACTGTCTCAAAAAAAAAAAAAAAACAAAAAACAACAACAACAAAAAAACAAATAAAAAAATAAGACACCACAGAGAAGCAATAAGAAAAATTCGGACTGTGGGAAATTATGAGGAACAAATAACTTGACTTATTTACTTTCAGCAAAATCTCAAGGGTAAGAAAAAAGTTCAAAAGGAGGAAAAGATAAACATATGAAGAGAATTTAAGAGACTGGTTAATTCCAGTGTATCGATCTTATCTTTACCCTGATTCAATTAAATCAACTGTGTAACTTCATGAGAAAACTCGAGAAATCTGAAAACTCACTAAATACTTGCGTGCATTAATGTTATTTAAGTCCATTCATGATATTTAAGGCACTACTGTTAACCCTTCAAGGTAGTTTATGATATTATGATTATGTTTTTGAAAGATTGCTTGTATTTAAGGATGCATAAGAAATATACATAGAAGAATGATATATCATCTGGGTTTAGTTCCTTAATGTAAGATAGGGTTAAGTGATAGGGATATAGATAAAACAAAATTCGTTATAAACCTTTATTCATTGGAAGAAGATGAGGAATAGATACGTGATACATGGTTACATTATTATTTGCTCTTTCCATGCACACACATGTATCTGTATACATGTATAGTCATATATGTGTGATTATGTATGTATATATCATACATACACATATATATTTACTTCCATGTATGTATATATCTTCCCTGGGTGTTCTTAGTGCACTCACACTCCATTTAGATTCTTTTGTGAATGATTTTCTTTAATGTACAATATGTAGTTTAGCCCTAGGCTTTGTAATTTTGTCTATCGAGATAGGGATGCAGCACTCTTTGGATAATAATCTTTTAATATTTTGATGCTACTAATTCAAACACATGAAAAGAAGGAATTTATAAAAATTCCTCATAAAACAGTGATTCATATAATTCTGCCCTAATGGTTTATGTATGAAACCTTTGAATGACAAAATATTTCATTGACTGGATCTCTAATATTTGCGTAGAACACTCCGCTTAGTTGTTTCAGGGCTGCAATTATATCCTTTTTTATTCCTCAGAAATTACATTTTAAATCCTTAAGATGATGCAGTTCAGTGCATCCCAGTGTTGGATTTTGCAAGTCTTTTTATTCTTCAAATTATTACAGTAAGCTAATGATGGGAACAGCTAAACATCAGAAACCATGGAAACTCAATTCCTGGGCCAGTCACACTGATGTATTAGTTCATCTGTAATGACATTTGGGATGACAGAATTCTTCCCTGATGAAAGAACTACTGAATATTAGCCCTAAAAGCACTTTCTTTATCTACTTATTTCAGTATGATATACATATTTTTTAGTTCAAGTTTAAGAAGAAATTATGCAGCAGATAAAATATAGAGCAATAATGAAAGTTGTGGGAAGCATAGCTTTGACTAGGCTCCTTTCTAAACTTTACTATGTTAATCATTTATGCATAGAATGTGCGTTGCATTAAACAGGCTTGTATAATCAGTTTCTATGTCAACCAAGAAGCTGGCAGATTATATTGATTCATACAGGATGGTTTCCCAGGTTGTGACCAATTTATTAGACCTAATTATTATATTTAAATGACTGGCAATAGAAGCTGGAAAATAAGTGATAGAAGCTCATCATTTAAAATATTCTTACACTTCAAAGGCTATTTAGATGTATAATAATCCTTATGAAAATAATTGAGGTAAGTAAAATTGATGAGTGAATCCAAAGTACATATTAAGCTAATGAATTAAGAAAAAAATAACAATCATGATTTAAGCTTGAGGGACCAAACTGCTTTTTATCTGATATTAGGAGGGTAAAAAATATTTACTCATAAAACTATATTGAAAAATGATCTCAGTACATTTAAGAAAACATAGAAGCTTAAAATAAATAACTCATATTACCATAGTATTTGTTATTTCCTCAAAACACGTATCTTTTCTGTTCTAAATTGCTATTTTTTAAAAAAAGGATTGTTTGTTAGTGACAAAGAGCAAACTATCGCAAGGACAAAAAAACAAACACCGCATGTTCTCACTCATAGGTGGGAATTGAACAATGAGAACACCTGGACACAGGAAGGGGAACATCACACACTGGGGCCTGTTGTGGGGTGGGGGGAGGGGGGAGAGATAGCATTAGGTGATATACCTAATGTTAAGTGACGAGTTAATGGGTGCAGCACACCAGCATGGTACATGTATACGTATGTAACTAACCTGCACGTTGTGCACATGTACCCTAAAACTTAAAGTATAATAAAAAAATGAAGTGGCAGAGAATAATAGTTCTTCATCCAACATACACTGAGTTCTAAAAGATCTATGTAGTTTCCTGTTTTTAAGATTATAGATTGGGTTGAGGAATGGTTATAAAATGTGGCAAAAAGGGAGCCAAGAAAGTGATCAATTTTCTAACAAAGATTGGTATGACGTAAAAACACAAGCTATGTTCAGTATAACTAATATTGGGAAAACACTAGTCATAAAAACTCAAGGATACGGAATCACATCTTATGGTTTCAAGTATGATTGCACCTGATGGCCTCAAGTGATGTGTTTTTCAAGTGAGATTTGCTGATCCAAGGATGATTAAGTTGCTTTTATAAAATTCAAATTACTTAATGAGGATGTTCCGAACAAAACCGCCTGATCATCTTCTATGACACAGATCTTACCCATGAGAAGTGACCTCCATTATCAATTTTAAAAAAATGACAGACCATTTTGAAGCTGATGTTGATGTTAAGACTACCAATTATTATTTGCTTCATCTCTTCAGTGCTGGTTTTACTAAGAATTGCAACAATCAAATTTGAAAGTCCTCTTATGCTCAGCACACACAGATTCATCAAATCCGGAAGAAGAAGATGGAAATCATGATCCAAGAGGAGCAGGCAAGTGCCTTGAAAAAAGTGGTCAATAAATTAATTGCAGAAAGCAGTGGAAAATACCTAGAAAAGTTTGCAATCCATTTATTCTCTCCATGATGTCTCCGATAAAATAGAAAACATGTTGAGGAAGCTGAAGTTCAAGAATTGGAAAAACTCTTGAAGCTTTATAGAAAAGTAGTAATTTTGAAATGCTACTGAGAATGAGACAGGTGCTAAAGTTGAATGACTTGATGGATTTGAGTCAGCGGTCCAAGAGTCTGCTTAAAATTCAGATTTTTATTAGAGACAAATGAACAGTTGTATTTAAGAAAGAAAGAAGGAAAGGAAGAAAGGAAGGAAGGAAGGAAGGAAGGAAGGAATCCTGTTTGGGAAAAAGACTTGAACTTAAGAGCACACATTCTTTTAAAATAATCCTTAGAAAATGAGAGTTACGTCTTTCAAATGATTACAAAATCCAGATTTAAACAAATAAAAAGTTGTGACTTACTTTCCAATTCCTCGAGTAAATTTTATAAGCAAAATATTTTATTTTAATTTAATTGTGTTTATTCATGTTTTCTGTAGTAATTCTCCATATTGGTTAAAAAAATCCTCACTATTTAGTGAGACTGTCTCCTATATTGACCCCAAGTATTCTACAGTTTTCCATTTTACTTTTCCATTTTAAAACTATCTCTAATTTATTTATAGGTGATAAGAAAAGAAACTTGAATTATTTTTGTTCCAGTTTTCAAATATGCCTGTGTGTATATGTACATACATACAAGGAGTCTTTAAGAAGTTTATGGAAAGTGTGTATGATGAAAAATCTATACATGGATTTCAAAAATTTTTGCACCAAAATAAACTTGTACTAACTTGTCATACCATGTCTGAACAGGATCACAGGATCTAGTTTGAGGTACTAAGAAAGATAAGACATCAGTTTGAAAAAAGTCCCTATCAGAGCAACGTGAATTCTGCTAATTTTTGAAGCAGGAACAAACGTCAATATTATAATGGAGCTTGGGTGGAAGGAATGATGAATTTATTGATACTTTATTAAAAGTTTAAAGAACAATACCCCAAAGAAATAAACAGTTTACAAATAAATAACTTGTTTTAAGAAGGGATGAGAAAATGTAGAAGTTGAAGCTGGCAGTGGCAGACCATCCACATCAATTTGCAAGTAAATATTAATATCATTTGTGCCCTAATGGAAGAAGACCAGTGATTAACAGGAGAAACAATAGACAACATCATACACATTTCCATTTGTTCAGCTTACACAATTCTGACAGAAATGTTAAAGTTGAACAAAGTTTCTACTTGATGAGTGCCGTAATTGTTATTCCCTGATCAGTTGCAGAAAGGAACAAAGCTGATGCAAAACAAGTAAGATCGAGATTCTGAAGCCTTTCTCAGAAGAATTGTAAAAGGAGATGAAACATGGCTTTACCAGTATGATTCTGATGACAAAGTACATTGAAAGCAGTGACTACCAAGAGGTGGAAGTGGTTCAGTCAAAGCAAAAGCAGTTTGGTCAAGAGTAAAGTCATGGCAAAATTTTGGGTGGATGTTTAAGACATTTTGCTTGTTGACTTTTGGAAGAGCCAAAGAATGATAACATCTGCTTGTTGTGAGATATGCTCATCTCTCATCTGCTTATTTGAGAAAGTTTTCCAACGCTTTAACAGAAAAATGCCCAGGACGGCTTTACCAGAGAGTCATTCTCTACTACAGCAATGCTTCTGTTCATGCCTCATCAAACAAGGGCAATTTTTCTAGAATTTTGAAGAAAAATTATTAGACATCCATGTTACAGTCCTGATTTTTCTCTCTCTGACTTATTTTTTTTTCTAATATTTAAAAATCTGGAAGGGCACTCATTTTTCTTTGCAATTAATGATGTAAAAAAGACTACAATGACATGGCTAAATTCCCAGGACCGTCATCAGCTCTTTATGGATAGATTAAATGACTGGTATTATTGTTTACAAACATGTCTTGACCTTGATAGAGCTTATGTTGAGAAATACGGTTTACATTTCACACTTTTATTGTCTAATTCCATTTTTCCAGGAACTTTTTGAAGTCCCCTCATATTTTCAGGAAGCTTATTCTGTTCCAGTTGTCAATAAAATTATGCCATTCTTCAGTTTGAGCTTTTCCCCATGCAATTTAGAATCAGCTTGTTAATTTCTACAAAATATCTTTTGACATTTATAATAGAATTTCATTTTGTTTACAGCCCTATTCAGTAAAACTTGACATTTTTGTGATCTATCACTACATTCATTTACTTAAATTCTTTCAATATAACACTATAAACTTTTACTCAAATTTTGTAAAAACTTGTGTTGGATTTAATCCTGATTATTTAATAATTTAATCCTATTTTTCATGGCACATATTATAAAATTATATTTTCTGTTTATTGCTTGTTTGCGAGAATGCAATTGGTCTTATAAAAATTTGTATCTGCAATCCTAAAATTGTTGAATTGTATGTTAACTAAAGTTTTTTTGAGTTTTCTAGGTAAACAATTATATAGCCCATAAATAACTTAATTGATAATGGTGATAGTGGGCAATCTTGCTTTTCTTCTTCTTGAAGAACATTATTTTAATCTTTTATTATTTTTCAATATCTGGATGTAATTTGTTAGTAAATATACTTTAATATTTTAAGAATATATCCTTCTATAAATAGTTGGCTAATAATTTTTAGTATGAGCATATATTGTACTTTATGGACTACTGATTTTCTGTCTCTATTGAAATGAATGAGTGATTATTTCTTTTAATGTAGTAAACTATATTAATCTCTAATATTAACCTACTGTACATTCCTGGGAAACATTCTTCTTTATCATTGTCATTATTTTTAATGTATTCCTTGTTTGGTTAGAAAATATGTACTTGGGATTTTTTATCTTTGTTATTAAGATGGGATTGTAATTTTTTTTAATCTTACTGACTTGAGATACTGAATCGTACATACAGATTTTAGTGTTACCCTTATGCTGACCTTATAAAATTAGCTGATGACTATTTCCTTTTTTGTTGTCTGGGAAAAATAAATAGAAATACAATAATTCATTCTTTTAGAGTTTAATACAATTTTCAAGGAAACCAGTCAGGGATGGCTGTTATCAGTATTAGCTTCTAACCACTGAAAACCAAAGGTGTTTTTTGTTTCCTTTCAGATTCAACTACTGTAAGTTTTAGATTTCATATAATTTGTTTAAGCATTAAATAATTTTGTTTCTAACTAATAATTTTTAATATCTGTAGCATCAATGACTATTATTTTTAAATTTATATTATTTCTGTAACTTCTCTTTTAATTTCTTAATTTTCCTAGAGTTCTGTCAATATTACTAGTGTTATACATAAAAGACTTTTGGGTTTGTTGGTCCTATCTCTTGAATCTCCAGTTTCTGTTTCATTCATGTCTTTTATTTTCTTGAGTGTTTCCTTCCCTCTCTGATTTTGGTGTACTGTTCCTATAGTAATCAGTGCTAGATTTTAGTAGCTACATATATTTACAGACTTTATTTCAATTTATGAAGTTATTTAGCACATATTTTTTTTCCTGAGGATTACCATAGCCATATAGCATAAAAGGATTGAATTTTGAAATTACAACTTTGTAAACTTATTTACTAATTTATTTTTATTATATTAAGGACACAAATTGAGATATATCCTCTCAACAAATTTTTAAATGCACAATATGATATCGTTAAATATGTGTACCATGTTTTACAGCAGATACCTATTATTTATCTTACATAACTGAAACTTTATATCCCTTGAACAGCAATCCCTCGCTCCAATTCCCCTTACACACAGCCTCTGGCAACCATCATTCTTTCTCTGTTTCTGTGAGTTTGACTATTTTAAATACCTCATGTAAATGGAATCATGTGTTTGTCATTCTGTGACTAGCTTATTTTACTTAATATCCTCCATGTTCATCCACGTTGTCACAAATGGCAGGAGTTTCTTCTTTTTTACTAGTGAATAATATTCTATCATATGTCTATACCATACTTTATTTTCTTTATCCATTCATCCATTGATGAGAAGTTAGGTTGTTTCCACAACTTGGGTATTGTGAATAATGTAATAAATGTGGGAGAGTAGACATCTCTTCAAGATCCTCATTTTAGTTCTTTGGGATATATACTCAGAATTGCTGGATCACATGGTAGTCTGTTTTTAATTTTTTGAGGAACCTCCATACTCTTTTCTATAGTGGTTGCATTGATTTACATTCCCACCAAAAGTATACAAGGGCTCCAAATTGTCTGGATTATTGCCAACACCTACGTGTTGTTTTGTTTTCTTTGATAGTAGTCATTTTAAGAGGTGGGAGGTGATATCTCATTATGGTTTTGATTTGCATTTTCCTGATGATTAATGATGCTGTGCATCTTTTCACATACCTGATGGCGATTTCTATGTCTTCTTTTGGGAATTCTCTATTCAATTAATTTGTCCATTTTTTGCTATTGTTTTTCTTATTTTTTTCATAGCCACCCCTTTTTGGGTATACAGGCTGGAAATATTTTGTCCCATGATATTGGTTACCTCTTTGCTTCATAATTGCTGCTTTAGCTGTGCAGAACCTTTTTAGCTTGATGTAGTCCCACTTTATTTTTTCTTTTGTTGCCTATGTTTTTGGTGTCATGTCCAATAAATCATTGCCAAAACCAATGTCATTAAGATTTTCCCCTTGTTTTCTTCTAGGAATTTCACAATTTTACATCTTACATTTAAATCTGTAATCTATTTTGAGTTTACTTTTATGTATGGTGTAAAACAAGGGTCTCATTTTATTCTTTTCTATGTGGTTTTGCAGTTTTCCCAACACCATTTGCTGAAGAGATTATCATTTCCCCACTGTATATTCTTGATCAACAAACTCATATGCTGATCAAGTTTATTTCTGGGTTCTCTCCTCTGTTTCAATGGTCTCTTTATCAGTTTGAATGTCTGTACCTGCTGTTTTTATTAGTAGATCTTTGCAGTAGATTTTGAAATCTGGTAGTGTGATGCCTCCAGCTTTGTTGTTTCTTAAGATTGCTTTGGCTATTTGGGGTTTTTGTGGCTTCATCATAATTTTAGAATTGATTTTTCCTATGTCTGCACAAATTGCCATTGGGATTTTGATAGGTATTGAACCCGATCTGTAGATTACTGTAAGCATATGGGTATTTAAAAAATATTGTCATCCAAAACATTAGCATGGAATGCCTATTTATTCATGTCTTCTTTAGTTTCTTTCATCAATATTTTGTGACTTACAATGTCCAAGTCTTTTACCCTCACAGTTAAAACTTATTAGGAAATATTTTATTCTGTTGATCTTTTGTACATGTGATTATTTTCTTAATTTTCTTTAGGATAGTCTGTTATTTATAAAAACAAAACAGATTTTTTTGCATGTTGAGTTTATGTACTACATCTTTACTGAATTAATTAGTTCTAACAGTGGTGTGATGGGGGGTTGTGCGGGTGTTTAGGGTCATTAGTGTTTTTTATACATAAGATCATGCCATCTGTGAACAGAGGTAATTGATGATCATTTTACCTCTTCTTTTCCCAGTTGGATGTATTTTTTTCTTTTTCTCCATCTATTAAGCAGATGATGTGATTTCCATCTTTCGTTTTGTTAATGTGGTGTATCACATTAATTGATTTGTGCTTATTGAATGACCATTGCATCTCTGAGATAAATCCCACTTGATCATGGTCTATGATCCTTTTAATGTGCTTTTTATTTCCACTTTCCTTTGTTGAGGATTTTCGTATCTATGTTCATCAGAAATACTGACCTATAGTTTTTATTAGTTGTAGTATCTTTAGTATTAGGATAATTCTGACCTCATTAAATAAAGTTGAAAGTGTTCCCTCTCTCTAAATTTTTTGGAATTATTTAAAATGACTGGTATTAATTCATCTTGAAATGTTTGCTAGAATTCACCAGTGCAGATATCACTGGCCCTGAACTTTTCTTTCTTGGGTGGTTTTTGATTATTTATTCAATCTCTTACTTATTACTGGTCTGTTTAGATTTTCCATTTCTTCATAATTCTTGGTAGGTTGTAAGTGTCTAGGCATTTATTCATTTTTTCTAGGTTATAAAATTTGTTTACATATACTTGTTTCTACTAGTCTCATGATCTTTTCTATTTCTGTGTCATCAGTTGTAATATCTCCTCCTTCATTTCTGATTTTGAGTTTTCACTTTTTTCTTAGTTACATTAGCAAAGATTGTCAATTTTATTTATCTTTTCAAAAAACAAACTGGTAGTTTCTTGGAGTTTTTATTGTTTTAATTTAATTTATTTAAATTATTGAATTTATTTCTGATCTAATCTTTATTATTTCCTTCCCTGTACTAACTTTGGGCTAAGTTTATTCTTCTTTTTCTAGTTTCTTGAGGTCTAAATTTAGGTTATTTACATCATCTCCTTCTTCTTTTTTGTTGTAGATGTTTATCGCTATAAACTTCCCTCTTAGTACTGCATTTGCTGCATGCCAGATGTTTTTGTATGTTTAATTTTCATTTTCTTGAGATATTTTCTAATTTCTCTTTTGATTTCTTCTTTACTCAGTGGTTATTTAAAATTGTGTTATTGAATTTTTATATACTTTGAATTTTCCAGTTTTCCTTCCGTTATTAATTTTTTTTTGCTGTAAAGCTTCTCCGCTACCTTGCCTGTCTTTGAGTATCACCAATGCAATGACGGTAGCTAACTCTCTTCTCACTAAATCTCTGAATAAAGTCTCTTCTCTCATTTGGTTTGTCTTGCTTATTTCCACATAATTTATCTTGGAAAGATTCATCTCTTCCAGGGATTTTAATTTCTCGGAACAGTTTATGATATTAATTTATGAGGTTTTAACTTTATCTGATTTTTTTTTTTTTGAGATGGAATTTTGTGCTGGAGTGCAATGGTGCAATCTTGGCTTATTGCAACCTCTGCCTCCCAGGTTCAAGTGATTCTCCTGCCTCAGCCTCCCGAGTAGCTGGGATTATAGGCATGTGCCACCATGCCCAGCTAATTTTATATTTTTAGTAGAGATGGGGTTTCTCCATGTTGGTCAGGCTGGTCTCGAACTCCCGACCTCAGGTGATCCACCCACCTCAGCCTCCCAAAGTGCTAGGATTACAGGCATGAGCCACTGGGCCCAACCCCTGATTTTTTAAATAAAAGTTGTTGAAGCAGAAACACCAGTAGACCATGAATTTCTGACTTATTTCTAGAAAAAGAAGTCTAGGTCAAATGTTCTTAAAGTTTGGGACAGTTCAAGTGTTGTCTATTGGCCAGCTGCTTTATCTACATGAAGCCCTGCTACCATCGCCCGAAGAAAAATTATTCTATGGGCACAGAATGATGTCCTTGCTTTACACCTTCAATTAAACTACTTAACCACAAAGTATCCTGGGAATTATGTTTGGTGGTTTAGAGCAAGAGTCAGCAGGTAAGGCCCTCAGGCCAAATCCAGATAGCCACCTGCTTTTGTAAATACAGTTTTATTGGAATACTGTCATATTTTCTCTTTACATACTATCTATGTCTTCTATAATGCTACAATAGCAGAGTGGAATAGCTGCAACTGAAAATGTTCGGCTCACAAAGCCTAAAATATTTACACTGTGGCCCTTTATAAAAAAAATTGATGACTATTAGTTTAGAATGGATATGTCAGATACTGTATTTTTCAGGTCAAGAATTTTCATTGGATCTAACAAATAATTTTAATATCTCTTCTCATTGAGTTCATGCTTTCCATAAAATATTTGAACATATTTATAACAGCTCTTCTAATCTTCTTGACTACTAATTTCATTACCCCTGTCATTTCTGATTTTATTCGTTTTGGCTAAGTTTTCTCCTCGTCATGAGTCACATTCTTCTGTCTGTACAGTGAGTTTTAATTGGATACTGGATATTCTAAGCATTATGTTGTTGAAAATCTGGGTTTTGTTATCTTCCTTTGAAGTTTGTAAGGATTTGTTCTAGTAGGCAATTTTGGGGAAGGGGCAACTCCAAATTAGGTTATATTTTGAGGTACTGGGGTCTAGAACTCCAACGTATGAGTTTTCGGGAAAGACAATTCAACCTGTATCACAGGGACAATTGATCAAAGGACCCACAGGCCAAAAATGCCTATTTTTCAATTATCCAGATGTCTATTTGATGCCTATAACAGGTAGATTTAAGACAGGAGCTGAATAAGATTGATTTGAATAGAGCAGAAAACACAAAATAATAGTAGTTTAAAAAATGTGTAAGTTCACTTTTCTCCCATGTGAGGGAAGCCCAAGGCTGGCCTGGAGTCTTTATAGATATCAGGGACTCATCTTCCTCTTACAGTTCTATCATCAACAATGCCACTTCACATTCCAAGAGGTCTGCTAGGACTTTAACAATCATGTGTATATTATCTGGCTGCTTCCTAAATAAGTCCAGTTTCTTTAAACATTCTTCTTGGGAGTCCTACAAAATACTTCTACTTATATTTAACTGACCAAAATTAGATCAAATGAATACTGCTAGCAGCAAAAGAGCCTACAAAAAACAGTATTTCAGTTGGGTATGATACCTCTCCAAATAAAATTGTTTGCTATTAAGGAAAAAATGATACGTGGGGATAACTAGAAATCTCTGCCACATTTGCCAAGGATTGATGGCTGATTTATGAAGAATGGAGAAGTAAGGCCCTCTCAACAGACTTGAAGTCAAGTAAAAGATATTATTTCATTAGAGAAAACAGAGAATTTCCCAGGTTCTTCAGAGATTGGTCTTTGTGGTAATTAATGGTGCTGGTAAGAGTTGCATCAGCCTCACTTACCAATGTGAAAAGATAAATGTTTGAGTTCACCTTACCACTGGAACTCCAGATGTGTTTGGAACTATTCTGTTTCTACAATTTATTAGTCAGTAAGATAGGAATAAAAAGGTCTGTAAACCAATGTACAAATCCATATTATCTATGACACTACAGTGAGGAAACGAATTAACACTAAGAGCTCTAGGCCATGCTCAATATAATATAGGTTCGGATGTGTTAAATTGGATTTCCTTATAGCCAGACTAATAAAAATTGTGTTACTACAAGTCACTAGTTATCAAGTCTACCAAGCATTGTGCTAATTATCTATTATCTAATTACTACTTCTATTAACTCTTCATGGTAAACATTACATCCTCATTTTACTAAGTAGGACATTGAGATTTCAAGAAATAATTTAATTTTAATGGTGGCCCAATTAATAAGTGACAAACTTGGGATTCATAGCCACATTTGTCTGACATCAAAGGCATTATGATATGATAATTATATAAGAAAGTAGGTAATTAAAAGACATTGTCTTAAAAATCAGACAATTGGAGCTAAATCAGGTTTCCTGAGAGACACATGTCATGGTTTTCAGTCTGTTCATGACATATTTGAAAAAGGCAATCAAGTAAAATAGAAATGTGTATCCTAGAGAAGGTCTTAAGGGGAAATAAACTGTCTTAATGATTTAATATTCTACAATATTGAGGAGGCAATACTCTATTCTGTATAAGCTCAAGAAAGAATGAATTAGGGAAACAAGGCCAGGGGATTTTGTTTCAAGGACTTTTTTTTTCATCTGAGCTATCCGTGGATACAAGTGGTAACATCCTGAAATGTGACTTTCTAATGTCAACAGAAAGTATTTAAGCAGAGATACTTGAGATTTCTCTGTCATCTGAGTGAATGGTTGGCTTAGATGCATTTGAGTATCCTGACAGTGGGTTGAACTGTGTCTCCCAAAAGGTACACAGAAAACCCAACCACCTTTATCTATGAATATGCCTTATGTGAAAACAGGATCTTTCAGACATAGGTTAATATTGAACTCATAATGGATTAGGATGAGCTTTAAATTCAATGACTGGTGCTCCAATAAGAGATAATTTGTTCCTGTGTTTGTTGGCTTTATATGTGTTCTTTTGAGAAGTGTCTGTTCATGTCCTTTGCCCACTTTTGTTTGTTTGTATGTTTGTTTGAGAGCCTCGTCCTGGTTGCCCTGGCTGGAGTGCAATGGTGTGATATCAGCTCACTGCAGTTTTGACCTCCTGCTTTGCCCGCTTTTTAATGAGGTTGTGTTTTACTTGATGATTTATATAAGTTCCCTATACATTCTGGATATTAGACCTTTGTTAGATGCATAGTTTGTGGATATTTTCTCCCATTCTGTAGGTTGTCTGTTTACTCTGTTGATAATTTCTTTTGCTGTTCAGAAGCTCTTTAGCTTTTTTAGGTCTTACTTGTCAACTTTTGCTTTTGTTGCAATTGCTTTTTGGGACTTAGCCATAAATTCTTTGCCAAGACTAATGTCAAGAAGGGCATTTTTATAGTTTGAGGATTTAAACCTTTAATCCATCTTGAGCTAATTTTTAGGAAGGGGTCGAGTTTCATTCTTCTGCATATGGCTAGCCAGTTATCCCAGCACCACTAATCATCAGAGAAATGCAAATCAAAACAACAATGAGATACCATCTCACACCAGTCAGAATGGCTATTATTAAAAAGACAAAAAATAACTCATGCTGGCAAGGCTGCAGAGAAAGGGTGCATATACACTGGTTGGTAGGAATAAAAATTAGTTCAGCCACTGTGGAAAGCTGTTTGATTCTTCAAAGAACTTAAAATAGAACTGCTATTTGACCCAGCAATCCTATTTCTGGGTATATACCCAAAAGGAGATAAATCATTCTACCAAAAAGACACATGCATGCATATGTTCATCATAGCACTATTCATAATAGCAAAGACATGGAATCAATCTAAGAGGCATCTATCAATGGTGGATTGAATAAAGAAGATATGGTACATACATACCATGGAATACTACACAGTCATAAAAAGAAGGAAGTTATGTTCTTTGCAGCAATGTGGGTGCAGCTGGAGGCCATTATCCTAAGCAAATTAACACAGGAACAGAAAACCAAGTATCACATGTTCTCACTTGTAAGTGGAAGCTAAACATTGGATACTCATGGATATAAACATCAGAACAATGGACACTGGGGATTATTAGAGCTAGAGCAGGAGAAACAGAGGTGGGTATGGGCTGAAAAAGTACCTGTTGGGTACTATGCTTGCTACCTGGGTAATGGGATCATCCATACCCCAAACCTCAGCATCACGCAATATACCCATGTAACAAACCTGCACTTGTACCCCATGGATCTAAAACAAAAGTTGAAATTACCTGTTTAAAAAAGAAGAGAGAAATTTGGAGACACATACACACACAGAGGAAAGCTGGCCATGGGGAAACAGAGACAGAACTTGGAGTGATGCAGCAAGGAATGCTAAGGATTTCCAGTGATTACCAGACCTGGGAGGAATCAAGAAAGAATTCAATCCTAGAGTCATCCTACGGTGCGTAGTCCTGATGAAACTTTGTTTTCAGACTTCTGTTCTCCAGAAATGTGAGAGATAAATTTCTCTTGGTTTAGGTAATCTGGTTTGTAGCACTCTGTTATGAAGCACTGGGAAGCTAACACGGTGCCTTTCAAACCTGAAAATCTACTCTTGGCTCTAAGGAGAAAAGGCCTCAGCAAAGAGAGTCCTGAAATAGGGAGGATTCCAAGCAGGCAGCCATCTTAGGTTGGTCCATTAAAAAAAAGTGTTCTTTTATCTTATGCAGAGGGAAAAAATGAATGAGAGCAATTAAAGAGAGACAGATAATGTGAGCCCATGACCAAAGGTTAGAATAGAATATGATATGAACAAGGAGGAATTAGGAGACCAGTCTAAGAACTGGGAGAGCTAGTATGACATTATTGTTTAATAAGCCTGAGGTGATTAATTGTGGAAATTACAGATGGCATGCAGTTCACTATGGGGAATTCAAACTTTAACGGGTTTGGAGGAGTGAATGAAGGATTCACAAAGAAGTACGTACAGAAAGTGAGATGCAGGATTAGTTTTGAATCACCTGGAGAATTGGCTTAAGGAGCAGTAATTTAAGGTTATTGTATTGAAAGATATTCTGGAAGTATTCAGAAGGGGGAAAGTAACAGGAATTATTGATAAAAAAAGAAAAAGTTTGAAGCAGAGAGAGAGAGAAAGAGACAACAAAGGTGACTGCATGTTTTGATTCATTAGGGAAAGGGAAATAGTATACTTTCTGTTTAGATCTGTTGTCTGTATAGAGGGTTTAGGAACTAAATATTCTAGACTTTGTAGGATATGAGGTCTCTGTCACAACTACTTAATTCTGCCATTGAATACAATGGCAAAGAAATCTGATTTTTCAGCTTTAATTTATTTTTTCTGGGCCGCCTAATAATTTGCCACTTCTTGATTGAAGTGGATTTTACAGACACCCATTTGATGTCCAGAAATCTTGAAGTAAATAATGTTGTTGCAATCTGTAAAGTCCACTTGGCATTGTTTTAATTATTTCAAATATTTTTCATGTTGAGATAAAATTTAATACATCTGCTACTGTTGTTATATTCTTTAGGCAATTGATAAAAAATATTTTGAGAAATAGCCAGGTATTAATGCAGATAGAGGAAGAGTAGTTCTTCCTGAATGTTTTTTTCAAAAGGAAACCTAACAGTTTCCATAGTAGAAAATATCAAACTGTACGAGTCAGAGTGAATACATCTGTTCTTTCCTTTTGCTAATAGGATTGCATTTTTAACACCTTTTTCATGATTCATCTCATTTCAGATGATTGCTTGTAAGCAAGCACTTCTGAATTCAACTAGATCATTTCTGATGCAGGGCATCATGAAGGACTCAATTAAGGATGGAAATGCGCCGTTCTATTTTTGCAGGTCCTACACAAAATTTAAACATAAACTCATAACTGCCTACAAGGTCCATAGTGTAAGAGCATCTTTGTACACCTGACATTTTGTCAAGAATAACATCCATTTTCTATCACTGCATGTGATTACTGAGATTTGTGTTTGCTGACAATATGATTTTTTACCTCAGAAACCCTAAAGACTCCCCCAGAAAGCTCCTAGAACTGATCAAACAATTCAGCAAAGTATCCAGATACAAGATTAATGTACACAAATCAGCAGCTTTTCTATACACCAATAGCTACCAAATGGAAAATCAAATCAAGAATGAAACACCTTTTTTCTTTACTCTTATGGAAAGGACTTTATTCTTTGGTAATTGAAAATCAAGTGAATATGAACAGTCTGATACTCAGAAAATAGTTTTGTGAAACACAGGCTGTAAACTATCTGAAACATTTATATTTAATTTTACAAAACCTTTTTCTAGGCTACTAACAAGAGACTGAATAGTGTGAGGAAAGGGATGTGTCTACATCTCTTACATCATTGTAAATACTTGACAAAACATTTGTAAACTTCATTAATTTATGTGAAATTTGTAGCAAGACTTTAACTGGATTAGTGTACACTTCAACTTGAAGTTGAATTCAAGTGTATCAAGCTGATGCTTTCTTTTGGCAAGAAATCACAATACTGATGAAGTTGGGAGTGGAAGGATTTCACTGCATTCACCTCTATAAAATGTGAGGATCAAAAATGTGGAAAAGGTTTTTGAGAATCAAATGTTGAATATGAATTCTTTGAGTTACTGTATTGCTAGGAAGTAATCAGATAAAACAATTATTTTAGGGTTAAAGATTATCTTTATTCCTCAAGTTGAAAAGTTTTATATTTAAAATATTATGCACATTTTACTTAAAATAGTGGATTTTTTAACTTAGTAGCTTTCTCCAAGTATCCTATTGTTCTTTATACATATAATCATAAATATCATTCTGTGTCCAGAATTGTTGGGTTCTTGGTCTCACTGACTTCAAGAATGAAGCCGCGGACCCTCGCGGTGAGTGTTACAGTTCCTAAAGGCGGCATGTCTGGAGTTTGTTCCTTCTGATGTTCGGATGTGTTTGGAGTTCCTTCCTTCCTTTATTTATTTATTTATTTATTTTATTATACTTTAAGTTTTAGGGTACATGTGCACATTGTGCAGGTTAGTTACATATGTATACATGTGCCATGCTGGTGCGCTGCACCCACTAACTCGTCATCTAGCATTAGGTATATCTCCCAATGCTATCCCTCCCCCCTCCCCTCACCCCACCACAGTCCCCAGAGTGTGATATTCCCCTTCCTGTGTCCATGTGATCTCACTGTTCAATTCCCACCTATGAGTGAGAATATGCGGTGTTTGGTTTTTTGTTCTTGCAATAGTTTACTAAGAATGATGATTTCCAATTTCATCCATGTCCCTACAAAGGACATGAACTCATCATTTTTTATGGCTGCATAGTATTCCATGGTGTATATATGCCACATTTTCTTAATCCAGTCTATCATTGTTGGACATTTGGGTTGGTTCCAAGTCTTTGCTATTGTGAATAATGCCGCAATAAACAAACGTGTGCATGTGTCTGTATAGCAGCATGATTTATAGTCCTTTGGGTATATACCCAGTAATGGGATGGCTGGGTCAAATGGTATTTCTAGTTCTAGATCCCTGAGGAATCGCCACACTGACTTCCACAATGGTTGAACTAGTTTACAGTCCCACCAACAGTGTAAAAGTGTTCCTATTTCTCCACATCCTCTCCAGCACCTGTTGTTTCCTGATTTTTTAATGATTGCCATTCTAACTGGTGTGAGATGGTATCTCATTGTGGTTTTCATTTGCATTTCTCTGATGGCCAGTGATGATGAGCATTTTTTCATGTGTTTTTTGGCTGCATAAATGTCTTCTTTTGAGAAGTGTGTGTTCATGTCCTTTGCCCACTTTTTGATGGGGTTGTTTGTTTTTTTCTTGTAAATTTGTTTGAGTTCATTGTAGATTCTGGATATTAGCCCTTTGTCAGATGAGTAGGTTGCGAAAATTTTCTCCCATTCTGTAGGTTGCCTGTTCACTCTGATGGTAGTTTCTTTTGCTGTGCAGAAGCTCTTTAGTTTAATTAGATCCCATTTGTCAATTTTGGCTTTTGTTGCCATTGCTTTTGGTGTTTTAGACATGAAGTCCTTCCCCATGCCTATGTCCTGAATGGTAATGCCTAGGTTTTCTTCTAGGGTCTTCATGGTTTTAGGTCTAACGTTTAAGTCTTTAATCCATCTTGAATTGATTTTTGTATAAGGTGTAAGGAAGGGATCCAGTTTCAGCTTTCTACATATGGCTAGCCAGTTTTCCCAGCACCATTTATTAAATAGGGAATCCTTTCCCCATTGCTTGTTTTTCTCAGGTTTGTCAAAGATCAGATAGTTGTAGATATGTGGTGTTATTTCTGAGGGCTCTGTTCTGTTCCATTGATCTATATCTCTGTTTTGGTACCAGTACCATGCTGTTTTGGTTACTATAGCCTTGTAGTATAGTTTGAAGTCAGGTAGTGTGATGCCTCCAGCTTTGTTCTTTTGGCTTAGGATTGCCTTGGCGATGCGGGCTCTTTTTTGGTTCCATATGAACTTTAAAGTAGTTTTTTCCAATTCTGTGAAGAAACTCATTGGTAGCTTTATGGAGATGGCATTGAATTTGTAAATTACCTTGGGCAGTATGGCCATTTTCACGATACTGATTCTTCCTACCCATGAGCATGGAATGTTCTTCCATTTGTTTGTATCCTCTTTTATTTCCTTGATCCCACAGAAATACAAACTACCATCAGAGAATACTACAAACACCTCTACGCAAATAAACTAGAAAATCTAGAAGAAATGGATAAATTCCTCGACACATACACTCTCCCAAGACTAAACCAGGAAGAAGTTGAATCTCTGAATAGACCAATAACAGGAGCTGAAATTGTGGCAATAATCAATAGTTTACCAACCAAAAAGAGTCCAGGACCAGATGGATTCATGGCCGAATTCTACCAGAGGTACAAGGAGGAACTGGTACCATTCCTTCTGAAACTATTCCAATCAATAGAAAAAGAGGGAATCCTCCCTAACTCATTTTATGAGGCCAGCATCATTCTGATACCAAAGCCGGGCAGAGACACAACCAAAAAAGAGAATTTTAGACCAATATCCTTGATGAACATTGATGCAAAAATCCTCAATAAAATACTGGCAAAACGAATCCAGCGGCACATCAAAAAGCTTATCCACCATGATCAAGTGGGCTTCATCCCTGGGATGCAAGGCTGGTTCAATATACGCAAATCAATAAATGTAATCCAGCATATAAACAGAGCCAAAGACAAAAACCACATGATTATCTCAATAGATGCAGAAAAAGCCTTTGACAAAATTCGACAACCTTCATGCTAAAAACTCTCAATAAATTAGGTATTGATGGGATGTATTTCAAAATAATAAGAGCTATCTATGACAAACCCACAGCCAATATCATACTGAATGGGCAAAAACTGGAAGCATTCCCTTTGAAAACTGGCACAAGACAGGGATGCCCTCTCTCACCACTCCTATTCAACATAGTGTTGGAAGTTCTGGCCAGGGCAATTAGGCAGGAGAAGGAAATAAAAGGTATTCAATTAGGAAAAGAGGAAGTCAAATTGTCCGTGTTTGCAGATGACATGATTGTATATCTAGAAAACCCCATTGTCTCAGCCCAAAATCTCCTTAAGCTGATAAGCAACTTCAGCAAAGTCTCAGGATACAAAATCAATGTACAAAAATCACAAGCATTCTTATACACCAACAACAGACAGAGAGCCAAATCATGAGTGAACGCCCATTCACAATTGCTTCAAAGAGAATAAAATACCTAGGAATCCAACTTACAAGGGATGTGAAGGACCTCTTCAAGGGGAACTGGAGTTTCTTCCTTCTGGTGGGTTTGTGGTCTCGGTGGCTCAGGAGTGAAGCTGCGGGCTGCGGACCTTCCCGGTGAGTGTTACAGCTCTTAAGGCGGGGCGTCTGGAGTTGTTGGTTCCTCCCGGTGGGTTCGTGGTCTCGCTGGCTTCAGGAGTGAAGCTGCAGACCTTCACGTTGAGTGTTACAGCTCATAAAGGCATTGTGGACCCAAAGAGTGAGCAGCAACACGATTTATTGCAAAGAGCGAAAGAACAAAGCTTCCACAGTGTGGAAGGGGACCCCAGCGGGTTGCCACTGCTGGATCGGGCAGCCTGCTTTTATTCTCTTATCTGGCCCCATCCACATCCTGCTGATTGGTAGAGCTGAGTGGTCTGTTTTGACAGGGCACTGATTGGTGCGTTTACAATCCCTGAGCTAGACACAAATGTTCTCCACGTCCCCACCAGATTAGCTAGATACAGAGTGTGGACACAAAGGTTCCCCACGTCCCCACCAGACTCAGGAGCCCAGCTGGCTTCACCCAGTGGATCCTGCACCGGGGCTGCAGGGGGAGCTGCCTGCCAGTCCCGTGCCGTGTGCCCGCACTCCTCAGCCCTTGGGTGGTCGATGGGACTGGGCGCCGTGGAGCAGGGGGTGGCGTTCGTCAGGGAGGCTGGGGCTGCACAGGAGCCCACGGAGGCGGGAGGGAGGCTCAGGCATGGCGGGCTGCAGGTCCCGAGCCCTGCCCCGCGGGAAGGCAGCTAAGGCCCAGCGAGAAATCGAGCGCAGCACCGGTGGGCCGGCACTGCTGGGAGACCCAGCACACCCTCCGCAGCCGCTGGCCCAGGTGCTAAGCCCCTCATTGCCCGGGGCGGGCAGGCCCTGCCGGCTGCTCCGAATGCCGGGCCCGCCAAGGCCACGCCCACCCGGAACTCCAGCTGGCCGGCAAGCGCCGCGCGCAGCCCCGGTTCCCGCCGGCGCCTTTCCCTCCACACCTCCCTGCAAGCTGAGGGAGCCGGCTCTGGCCTTGGCCAGCCGAGAAAGGGGCTCCCACAGTGCAGCAGAGGGTTGAAGGGCTCCTCAAGTGCCGCCAAAGTGGGAGCCCAGGCAGAGGAGGTGCCGAGAGCTAGCGAGGGCTGTGAGGACTGCCAGCACCCTGTCACCTCTCAATTCTACTTGTATAAAAAGGAAGATTCTAGACCTTCAATAGTAAGGCAAAATTAAACAATGGGTATATGTATTGTTTCACAAAATATAATTAAATTATCGACATGTGAGTATATTATTTCACTGATAATATATATAGAATTTCCTTGTAAATTATATGTTTGCCATGTATGCAGTTGAGGACATGGTACATTCTACTGAAATAAAAAGACAAATGGGATTTTCTAGATATGTTTTTTAATAGTCAGTTTGAACTACAAAACTTTAAATTCTCAAACCAGTAATTATTCCAAAAGCTATGATTACTAATAAAAAAGTAATGAAATCGATTTGCAATTTTAGCCTAGAGTTTCACATGAGAGATATTAGGTAAGTAATCCAAGTCATCATTCTTTCCCAATTCTGCTAAGAATTAAGCATTAATTAATTAAACAATTAATCAAATATTTATGGAGTCTTTGTTATGTACTGTACATGGCCTTGGAGATAGAAAAGATGAATAAGAAGCATCCGTGATTCCAAGGACTACGTGGCTAATATTTAGGGACACAGATGTAGAGTTGGGTAATTACAAAGCACAGTAGTGCATGCAGTGAAAGAAAGATTCGGGGAACATTGGCCCTTGGAAAAAGAGTACAGAAGACAGATTATTTCCATTTCACCATTTTATTACTTGTCTTTTCATGTAACAAACAGACTTCCCTGTTTCCTGTAATACAGCACTCCCAGCTGTCATGTTTACCATCATGTATTCCAAGTTCCTGGTTTTCTGGCAATTTACAACTAGATGTAGAGAAACAAGGAATGCAAGGGAGCATAATTTGCAGGGCCCCTATTTCAGCCTGCTAAGACAGACTGCTACAACAAAATTTTATAGACTGGATGACTTAATTAATAGATTATTACTTCTTGCAGTTCTGGAGTCTGGGAAGTCCAAGATCAAGATGCCACAGATCTGGTGAGGGGTCTCTTCCTAGTTTGCAGCTGTCTTCTCCTTACGTCCTCACATGGTCTTTCCTTGGTGCTTGCATGCTGAGAGAGAGAGAGAGAGAGAGAGACCTCATGCCCTCATGTCTCTTTCTTGGTTCATAAGGGCATTAATTCCACCTTGAGGGCCCTGCCCTCATGACATAATGTAACAGTAATTACCTCCCAAAGCCCTGCTTCCAAAAACCGTCATAGTGGGGATTAGACCTTCAACAATTTGAAAGGACACAAACATTCAGTCCATAGCAGCCCCTCACTTGCTCATACATATTCCATAGGCCTAGTACTTTTGTAAAGCAATTTTCTTAAGGGGGACCTACAAATTGCATATGATTCCAATTACATAAAACCTGGATTCATCCTTATAATCTGGTTCATAGGCCTATATTTTATTTTTCCTATGGTTTAAATATTGTTTCTAATATGTGAACTATGTAATACATATTTAGTGAAACCTGAGATTTCCACAGGTAATATTTTAATCTAGCCCCCATCATAGGCAAAAAGTATGATATACAGTGGTAGCTCAGAAAGGAGGGAGAGAGATAGATTTGTACAAAGCTCTTTTCTTAAGATGGTCAAAATACAGAAAGAAGGACCATTAAATTCCCTGAAATAGAGGAATGGCCTAGTATTTTAATTTCTTTGCCACTCTCACTTTTAGAGCGTAAATATAAAGGCACAATACCCCAGAGTGGTGGAGAAGGTAAATTTCAAAGTCCATTCTATTTATATGTCTCCTTACATGCACTTCCATGATCGCTGTCTAATGAATCCATCATTAAAACACCATTAATTAGAAAAATAAGTGATAAGCAACAGAAACACATACATCATTTTAAACATATTGGAAAGCCACCCGTAATCAATTATGTATTAGTAGGACAAGAATGAGCAATCATTTCTAAATAATGTTGTTGCATTAAGTTTATCTAATAGTGGCACTCTACCTTAATCAATCCTAAATTAGATCATTAGTTAATTAAAATAGCTATTAATTAAATACTCTTGATTTTTATTTGTATCATGAGATAAAAATTCCTAACAAAATTCCATTTGAAGATTGGATACATTTAAAAATTCCTGCTTTTTAATTCCACTGCAATGGAGACAGCTCATTGTAAAAAGAAAGGTTTTATAAGATGTTGCCATCACAGTTCACTGATGGCAATGTTGTTTGAATTATGGATCAGAATGACAATCTCATGGTAAAACTTCACGTTATGATCAGTGAGTGGTGCAAATTGAGGGTTACCATTCCTATTCAGGGAATACACACTTCTAGAATATTAGAGCTGCAAATATCCTTAGACTCTCCGAATGGAATACCTACATTTTGGAAGTGAGTGCACTGAATTCCCTAAATGCTGTAGTTTGCCTAAGATCAAAGACTTACCAGTTGAGATGAGGCAAAAAAAAAAAAAAAAAAAGCAAAAAAAAAAACCCCACATAATTCCTTAATTCCAACTTGTGTTTTTAGTAATGTATCATTCAACCCCTTACAATATCACATTTAAAAGGCTTAGAAGTCACTCTTATTTGTCAACACAGCCAAGCAAACTCCTCCTTGGATGTTGGATTTTAACATTGGCTAATGTAGCAGCATGACGGTTTTATTTCCTACAGAGGACTGAGAAAGTTGTTAATGTCTACAAAATCTAGATGAGGTCTTGATTCTACCTTGAGCCACTAATCTTTCACTGACAACTATAAGAAGGTTCATCACTCTCTAAAACAGCATGCTTTCCAGAGATGTCCTGTTAAGTTGCCAGGCAACAGATACCTTAGCTTTTAGGTCCTAAATCTGGGGAGAAGGAATTCAATACAGGAAAAAAATGAACACCCTGAAAAAAGAAAGCCGCAATTATACAGTTGGACTAACAAAGGAAAATTTACTATTTATTGAAAATGCCCTGGGTATTAATAGGCTTTACAATATTTTAAAAATAATACTATAAATATTACCTAATCTTATATGTGCTCAGTTATATAATTTTCCATTTTTTACAGTTTTCCTTTAAATGAAGAATAGGAATCTTTTCATATAACAGGAAATGCACTTAATTAACTTTCTCAGCATTGTAAAATATACTAGTTTTAGACAGATATAATTAATTTCAGTGGCATTATAAATAAAACATCTGTGAGGAACAATCATATTCTGACAAAGAATCAAAGAGTTAAATGCCCCTTAATTTATTGAACTTGGCAAACCTCCCAAGGCTTTTACTCAGTTTATGTTATCTGCCAGGTGGATGCAAACTCACTCTATAAAAAGAAATTAATTTACTAAGGTATGATGGACCTTTTCTTTTCTCTATTTTGCTAATTGAATATTCGTCACATAACAAGTGCCACTAATTAACTGATTATTCCATTTACTGGCAAATAATGAAGTTGCGACACCCATCAAATAAAGCAAGAGTTGAAAAATAAACTTTTATTTGGTTACTACTGCTCAGATAAATTTTTAAATCTTCAGAGCATACAATGTATTTCACTGTAATGAATCCTTATTTAGTAGCTATAGAATTTAAGCTTAATCTCCAGGAAATGGAGGTTTTTAGGTTAACAATTGATCTGTGTAACAAAATATCTGATCTTTGTAAGTCTATGTGTTTGGCTGAATTTAATAGTTTGATGAAATTAACAATGTGAGCATCTCCTCAATTTTTATTTAAGTTGGGTGTTTCATTTGGGAGATATTTTAACAGAGTTTGTTTTAGGAATTTTAATTATTTATGTTGATATTTACCAATGATGCTACTTAAATATTTTAAAGTCTAATTGATAAAGTGATTTATGAATTAAAAATATTTAGCATGTGTTGTAATCATTTTTATATTATCACAATGGTTTCCCATGTTAAATATTTCTGGCCAAACATAGTAAAATGATTGGCACCAGAGAGACCAATTCTGACCATCCTTTGTAGAAATGCAAACATGCAGTGTGCACACCCTCGTCCCCACCCTCATCATACAGAGAGGCTGGGTGCTAAATGGTGAGAGCACTGGTTTCTTTACTCCACTGGGTCCAGGCTTTTTTTTCTAGGCAACAAACTGGAGAATATGAAAGTCTGTGAAGAAACTGATTGGCCTAAGAGAAAAGTCTTACCAATTACCCATTTTGAAATGTGAGAATAAAGTTGTCAGCCTCCCATGGTAGTGTCTTTGAGGGAGGCCCACCAATAAAAACAGGACGCACACAGACTTTCAATCACCAATTTAGTGTCTATAAACAGAGAGTGAAGGGTCACCACAAATTGAGGAAATAATCCAAGATAAAATATCAGAATAAAACCAACAGATAATAAGAAGGACATGGAGAGGGAAGAGAAACAATGGTAAAATAGAGATATACTGAATCATAGTGGGAGAAGGGGATATTATATGTTTTGGGTTAAGGGGTTGGAGGAAAATATTTAGAGAGGATCTAGTTCTGAGAATGTTAAATTCCAGTTTTCCACAGTAGAATGTAAATAGTTGATATTTAACATTTAGAACTAAGAAAGAAGTGTGATAAATATATTCTTCTGAAATATGAATTAATACACCAGGAAAAAGAAAAACAAATAAACAAACAAAATAACCAGCTCAAGTATTTGAGAGTGGTTGCCTCAGAAGGCTGGTCCATGAACTAAATTCTTTCCGTATATCTATTTTGTATGGATGATAGTAACATAAAGAGGAATGCTTGTCATTAATTGGTTTTAAAGTATGTAATGGAGACTACCAGACATAACTATCCCATCAGAATTCTAGATATGAATGCTAATTGATGTAGATATATTCTAATGGTTTTAAGGTTGTATTTGAGGAAAACATGGAGTATATGGGAGGTTATATCACAACTACTTTCCCTTCTGAGGAAGGCAGGAACTGGGGAGAAAGATATTACAATTAGCTTTCTAAGTGTCCCTGGAGATCACTGAGCAGCACAGAGGAAAGAAACTCTGGATTCCAAAGAGCTATCAAGTAGAGAAAGAATGAAATCTAAAGACAGATAATCCTATCATGTGGAGGAAGATATTATCCATCAAGGTTTCTGTCTGGAGATATGCATAGAGGTGGTTCAGTGAGATTCTGATGGCTGCTAACATTCAGTTCACAACATGTCAGGTATTCTGGCTCTGTGAATCTGCCGAAGACAGTTGGGGTGGTCTGCATCTAGTTGAAGTGAGCTCCTCATTTGTGCACTCCAGGTCTAGCAGCATTCTCAGAACATACACTGGGCACTCTGAATATTCTCTGGGAAGCATCACTTGCCCATGCTTAAATACATCACTAATGAGAGGAATAAAATCACTGCGATAGGTTTAGGCTGGTCAACATTTATTCATTGTGGCTGGAAGCAAAGCTGTCTTTTCTAGGAACGTGGTGTTTCATGCAAGGGAGGGGGGACGATGCTACCTCTTTATAGGGGGTCAGCCACTATTATATCTGTAAGTAGTTATAAGTTTGTCTTCTACTTCAAGTATTTATAGCTCTTATTTAGTTTTTCTGATCATATGAAACTGGCCTAAAAAGTTTTGGACAGCATTAGAAAATGGTAGAGGTATTATTTTGTTTCTGCTTTTTACCTCTGCACATCAGGTGCCTGTATGTAGTTCCCAATTAAAACAAAATTTAAATTGGTTTGACTTAATAAGAGGTTTTTATTTTTTAAATTAAGGATGAGTGTTAAATTTTACTTTTTATACTTAACAATTTTTCAAGTTTTCTACTCTACATTTCATTTGTTTTTGTGCTGTTAGTATAGAAAGATTAATAGATTTGTTTCATTGAGAAACAGTCTACTATTTCTTGGATGATTATGTATTAATCATGGTATATTATTCTATAAATGCACCTCAATTACTAATATTTCATATTTAGAATTTAGAGTTTATATTAATATTAAGGATTGAACTGCATATTTTTTCTTTTAAGGTACACTACTTATAGTTTTTAATATCAAGATTATTCTATTATCCTAATTTTATGAAAAAGAATTGTTATTTCTGTGTCTGGAAAAGTTTAAATGACAAAAGAGTTATTAATACCTTCAAAGTTGAAACACCTTGCCAGTAACACGGTATGGGCCTGAGGCCTTTTGAAAGTATTTCTTAGAAAATTTCAACAATTCCTTTCACAGTTATTGTTCTGCTCATGTTAGCTAAATTTTATTTAATTATACTGTGTATGTTTTCCTGAAAAGCTATTTTATCTAGATTTTAATATATTGTTGTAAAGTTATATAATGTAGCCAATAATTATTTTATTTTTTTCCTATATGTTGATCATGTGCTTGTTCTTGTTTCTAAATTTGTGTATTTATATACTAATTTTTGCTTGGTTAGAATAGCTAGAGAAATATAGTTTAGTTGATCGTATTTCTCAGCCATTGTTTTTTGTTCTTATTTTTCTAAAAATGAGATTTCAAAAACTTTCAAACAATATGACATTTCTCTAAAATTGTCTTTGTAGTTTTTAAAAATATATTTGATTTTATGATAAAGGAACAGCTAAAAAACCATGATGTAACACATTTAAGGACATGGCCTGTGGATATAGACTGTCTGGGTTCAAATCCAAGGCCTTCTACTTACCTGCTCTGGAACTTTGAAGAAGTTACTTCATTACCTCTGTCTTCCTTTTTAAAATTCGGAAATGGCTTTTACACTAGCACCTACATTTTAGAGTTGGCTTTGGAGAAATTAATACATATAAAGAACTTTAAATGGTACTGACACATGTATGATTTTAAAAATATTTAAAAACTCAAGACAGTTTAGCTTAAGTGCATGTTGCAGACTTCATCAATATAGTGATCCTCTTTGTCCTATTTACTGATTTTTTTTTTATCTTCAGAACACATTCTGTCTAATACTTATATCTTTTGTTTTTTGTTAGCACCTTTTAATTCCTTACTCATTCTTCAGGGTTAACCCAAGGCAACGGAAATCTGGCCATCTGCTGGTCCTGGGCTGCTACTGCTGGAATTCAAATAGGAATTCCCCATGAGTAAAACTAAAGAAAGAAGACTATGCGATATTGTAAGCTATTGTTTACACATACTTGACCAGAATAAGTGAGAGAAGTCACACAACAAGAGAAGCTGGGCGGCCCCTCAAGGGCACAGGCTCAACGTTTTCCACATGAGTAATATACTTCCTCTTTGGGACATTTCTTCTCTGTCTGTACCATAGCTCCTCAGGAGACTTCATCATCTGTAGACCCACCACTAAGTACTTCTTATTTCTCCAGAGAAACAGAAGATATGGCAGCCTGAAAGTTCTGGCAAGAGTTGATGTTGCATTTTTGAGTCTGAAAGCATTTTGGAGGCAGGATTTGTTCCTCTTTGGGGATTTAGTCTTTTATCTAAAGGCCTTCAGCTGATTGTATAAAGCCCACCCATATTATGGAGAGTAACCTGCTTTATACAAAATCAACTGATTATAAATGTTAATTACATCTTTAAAAAAGTGCCTTCACAGCAACATATTGGCTGGTGTTTGACCAAACAACTGGGCACCATAGCATAGTTAAGTTAACACATCAAATTAACCATTGCAGATGGGATTTTTGTTATTACAGTGCCATTGATCTCAGGTGTGGAGTTTACTGCTAGGGCTATTTAGACTGGACTCTGTGTACTGGGCCTGTGATAAGACCTTTAACCCAATCTGATCAAATCCTTTAAAGTTTGAAATCTTCACTCTTGTGGCTGAGTGTAGCACATTTCACCATTGTGCCTATTTTCTCCATCTATGATGACTGACACTCTGGAATCTGAGTAACAAGTTGTATTTTTCCACCGAGGATACCCGAGGATATGTATGAAATATTATGTAGAAATAAGAAATAATGCAATAAAGTAAGGCAGGTATGTTTGGAACAAATATATGCTACCCTATATTGGAATCCTCAAAATTAAATTTTATAATTTTTAATTAGCATATTAATTTTAAAAAGTTTAATAAAATTAAAAATAGTACCATTACACTCTTCATTTTATTAATACACAAAAGTTTTTTAGCAAAGTTAAAGGAAATCAGAAAACGAATTAAAGGTAAATTGTTGAGGTCATCAAAAGAAAAGTCTGAGAAACCGTCACAGTCTAGAGAACCTTAAGGAGACATAAGGAATAAATGTGACATGGGAACCTGGAAAAAATCCTGGAACAAAAAAAGGACATCGGTAAAAACTAAAGAAATCTAAATAAAGTATGGATTTCAGTTAATATGAAAGTACCAATACTGGTTGATTAGTTGTGACAAATGTACCATAATAATGTTAACAACAAGTGAAACTAAGTGTGACATATATATGAATTCTCTGTAATATTCTTGCAACTTTTTTGTAAATCTAAAACTATTCTAAAATATTTCAAAAGTTTTATTGAGGAAAAAAATGCTCTATTATTGCTTCCAGCTATAATAGAGTAGTAAAGATTAGATGTAAACTCCATAATAAACAGCTACAATATGAGAAAAACATACATTAAAGAAAACATTTTCAAACATCAAAAAACTGGCAGCACAGTGATCCCTGAGAGCAGAGAAGAAAAACAAGTGAGGTAAGCCTATGAGTCCCTGGCTTTTCTGCCTGGAGGCAACCTCTGGATTCCAGGCACATAAAGAAGAAGCACAGAGATCTATAGCCTCATTGAAGTGAGGAAATGAAGACTGAAGTTTAGGGAAGTTGAGGCAGCAGATTTACAGGGCAGTATGACAGAATGTTGAGGCAGCAGATTTACAGGGCAGTGTGACAGAATGGAAAAAGCAGTGTGGAAAATTAGGATCCAGAAAATGGAAAAGGTATTTCTTTCTGGCCTTCTGAACGGGATGCCTTACATGTGCTGAATGGAAGTTCACAGAGTCAGCAATGAGCACTAAGGAGTTGTAAGTTCAAGAATTATATCTCACAAAGTTGAGGAGCTGTTTGAGCACAGTATTAGTCCATTTTCAAGCTGCCAATAAAGACATACCTGAGACTGGACAATTTACAAAGGAAAGAGGTTTCATTGGACTTACAGTTCCACATTGCTGCGGAAGCCTCACAATCATGGTGGAAGACAAGGAGGAGCAAGTCATGTCTTAAACGGATGGCAGTAGGCAAAGAGAGAGAGCTTGTGCAGGGGAGGGGAACTCCTCTTTTTAAAACCATCAGATCTCATGAGACTTATTCACTATCACAAAAATGACTTGTCCCCATGATTTAATAACCTACCACTGGGTCCCTCCCACAACATGTGGGAATTCAAGATGAGATTTGGGTGGGGACACAGCCAAACCATATCAAGCACTAGTCAGCCAGAGGAGAGAATCCTCTATGATCACCTGGAATTGAGAAGAGACTCCAAGTGGATCATACCTTCCCAGTACAACTAAAATATCACTGGAGTGGAGGCTTCTCCAGGCTTTCTTTAGAAATGCTTTTAAAGCAGAACTCAAAAGAGTCAAACTCATCTGCAATTATTGCTTGCCAAAATGAAGCTTGACATTTTTTATAGAAATAATAAAAAAAATCATGCAATTTTCATAAAGTTCAGCACCTAATAAAAAATCTCCATGCAAAAAGAAAATGGCGGATAGGAGGCAGGACTAACTTGCAGCTCCCACTCAGATGGACAAAGCAGTATGTGGAGACTCACATCGTGAACTTTTACTCCAGGAACTACTGCAGAAACATACCAGGAAAGCCAAAAGAATTCACAGACCCTTTGAATGATGTGGATTTCCTCTGTAAGCTCTGTGGAACAGCCAAGGAACTGTGAGTTGGCTTGCTTCTCAGTTATGAGACTTGTAGCCTGGGGCAAGTTCTGAGCCCTGGTCACTAGCTTCCTGAAAAGAAACTCAGTGCTATTAGGGGGGCACAAAATGAGTAAGACCAGCCTTTCAGGCTGCAGGCTGTGTGAAAGCTGGGTGAGGCCTGTGGCTGCTGGCTTTCCCTCAGTTCCCTGGTGATCTGTGTGAGGCAGCAGAGGCAGCCATAATCCCCCTGGGAGCATAGCTCCATTGGCCTGGGAACCACACCCCCAACCCTGGCTAACACTGGCTCCACCTGATGGTCTTTCTCTACCCATCCTGGTGGCTGAAGACAAAGGACGTAATCTCTTGGGGGATCTAGGGCCCTGCCCACTGCCTGAGAAAGCTGAATGCTTACCCAAAGGCAGATCTGGGGAAAGCTTGTATCCTACCACAGCTGATGAGCTCTTCAAAGTGCCACCTCCTGGCTGGAGGCCAACCAACACAAAATCAGCTCACTTAACAAAAATACAACCGAGGACCCTCACAGAGTCCACTTCACTCCCCTGCTACCTCCACCAGTGCAGGTGTTGGTATCCATGGCTGAGAGACCTGAAGACAGACCACATCACAGTACACTTTGCAGACACTCCCCAGTACCAGCTTGGAGACCAGTTGCTCTGCTAGGTGGCTAGATCCAGAAGAGAAATAACAATCACTGCAGTTCCACTCTCAGGAAGCTCTATCCCTAGGGGAAGGGGGAGAGCACCATATCAAGGGAGCACCCTAAGGAACAAAAGAATCTGAACAGCAGCCTTGGAGTCCTAGATCCTCCCTTTGATATAGTCTATCTAAATGAAAAGGAATCAGGAAAACAATTCTGGTAATATGACAAAACAAATTCTTTAACAACCCAAAAAGATCACAGTAGCTCATCAGCAGTGAATCCAAACCAAGATGAAATCTCTGAATTGCCAGAAAAATAATTCAGAAGGTCAATTATAAGCTAATTAAGGAGGCACCAGAGGAAGGTGAAATCCAACTTAAAGAAAAAAAATTAATAAAGGATATGAATGGAAAAATCTCCAGTGAAATAGATAGCATAGATAAAAAAACAAGCACAACTTCTGGAAACGAAGGACACACTTAGAGAAATGCAAAATGCACTGGAAAGTCTCAGTAATAGAATCAGACAAGTAAAAGAAAGAACTTCAAGCTTGAAGACAAGGCTTTCCAATTAGCCAAATCTGAAAAAGACAAAGAAAAAAGCATTTAAGAAATGAACAAAGCCTCCAAGAAGTCTGGGATTATATTAAATGACCAAACCTAAGAATAATTGGTCTTCCCAAGGAAGAAGAGAAATCTAAAACTTTGGAAAACATATTTGAGGGAATAATCAAGTAAAACTTCACCAGCCTTGCTAGAGATCTAGACATCCAAATACAAGAAGCTCAAAGAACACCTGGGAAATTCATCACCAAAAGATTATTGCTTAGGCATGTAGTTATCAGGCTATCTAAAGATAAGACAAAGGAAAGAATCTTAATAGCTGTGAGGCAAAAGCACCAGGTAACCTATAAAGAAAAACCTATCAGATTAACAGCAGATTTCCCAGCAGAAACTTCAAAGCTAGAAGGGATTGGGGTCCTATCTTTAGCCTCCTGAAGTGAAACAATTATCAGCCAAGAATTTTGTAGCCAGCAAAACTAAGCTTCATAAATGAAGGAAAGATACAGTCTTTTTCAGACAAACAAATGCTGTGAAAATTCACCAATACAAAGCCAGTGCTACAAGAACTGCTAAAAGGAGTGCTACATCTTGAAACAAATCCTTGAAATACACCAAAATAGAATCTTTTTAAATGATAAATCTTATGGGAACTATCGAGCAGTAACACAATGAAGAAAAACAAGGTATTCAGGCAACAAATGGCAAAATGAATAGAATAGTTCCTCGTATCGCAATACTAACATTGAATGTAAATGGCCTAAATGCTCCACTTGAAAGATACAGAACCACATAATGGATAAGAACTCACCAACCAGATGTCTGCTGTCTTCAAGAGACTCACGTGACACATAAGGAATCACATACATTTAAAAAAAAGGGGATAAAAAAGATATTCCATGCAAATGGACACCAAAAGTGAGCAGAAGTAGCTATTATATCAAACAAAACAAACTTTAAAGCAACAGCAGTTAAAAAAGACAAAGAGGGACATTATATAATGATAAAAGGACTACTTCAACAGGAAAATATCACAATCCTAAATATATATGCACCTAACACTGGAGCTCCCAAATTTATAAAACAATTACTACTAGACCTAAGAAATGAGATAGACAATAACAGAGTAATAATGGGGGACTTCAGTACTCCACTGACAGCACTAGACAGATCATCAAAACAGAAAGTCAGAACATAAACTAGAATCAAGGAACTAGATTTAAACTATACCCTAGAACAAATGAACTTAACAGATATTTACAAAACATTCTACCCAATAATTGCAGAATATACATTCCATTCATCAGCACAGTGAACATTCTCCAAGATATACCACATGATAGGCCACAGAACAAATCTTAACAAATTTTAGAAAACTGAAATTATATCAAGTAATTTATCACACTACAGTGGAATAAAATTGGAAATTAACTCCAAAAGGAGGGCTCAAAACCATGCAAATACATGGAAATTAACTAACCTACTCCTGAATGATCATTGGGTCAACAATGAAATCAAGATGGAAATTAAAAAACTTCTTTGAACCGAATGATAACAATGAAACAACTTGTCAAAATGTCTGGGACACAGCAAAAGTGGTGCTAAAAGGAAAGTTCATAGCATTAAATGCCTACATTAAAAAGTCTGAAAGAGCACAAATAGACAATCTTAGGTCGTACCTCAAGGAACCAGAGAAACAAGAACAAACCAAACTCAAACCTAGCAGAAGAAAAGAAATCACCAAGATCAGAGCAGAAGTAAAGGTAATTGAAACAAACAAACAAACATACAAAAGATAATGAATTTTAAAAGTTGGTTATTTGAAAAGATAAATACCATGGAATACCACTTAGCCATAAAAAGATACAAAATAATGACATTCACAGCAACCTGAATGGGATTGGAGACCACTAATCTAAGTGAAGTAACTCAGGAATGGAAAACCAAAAATCGTATGTTCTCACTCATAAGTGGGAGCTAAGCTATGAGGACACAGAAGCACAAAAATGATATAATGGACTTTGGGGACTTGAGGGGAAAAGTAGGAGGGGAATGAGGGATAAAAGACTACACATTGGGCACAGTGTACACTGATCAGTGATTGGTGCACTGAAATCCCTGAAGTCGCCACTAAAGAAATTATTCATTTAACCAAACACGACCTGTTCCCCAAAAACCTACTGAAATTAAATAAATAAATAAATATCTCTAAGCTTGCCAAGTAGCAGAATATTGCAACTCAAAATCATTTTTTAAAACCCAACAAAAATAGACCCCAAAATGTTAAAGATGATGGAACTAGCAAAAAATAATTTTAAAAGAGCTATTATATTTTTGTACAGATATGTAAATGATAATATAAACGGAAAAGAAAGAAATGGAATGCACACAAAAAAGACTTAAATGAATTTTTCTCTATTATCGGGAAAAAGCCAAGAGTGTTTACTCTTGCTATTTCTATTCAATATTGAACCGATTATTCTAGCTAGCGAAATAAGGCAAGAAAAAAAGAAATCTAGGTATACACTTGAAAAGAAAGAAGTAAATAACCTTTATTTGCAAAAGACACAATTGTATATGGAAAAATTCTAAGAAATCTAATAAAGGCTGCTGGAACTAATAACTGCCTTTAGCAAGGCCACAGAACACAGGAGCAATTTCAAAAATCATTTGTTTGACTATATATCAGCGAGAGACACAATTTTTGAAAATGAACAATACCATTATCAAAAACATCAAAACATGAAGTATTGTTGGATACAATTAATAAAAGTTGTTTAACAATTTTACAATGAAATCTATAACTCATTAGAGTAATTAAGGATGGCCTAAGTACATGGATACTTTTACCATGTTCCTGTGTTGGAACATTTAAATGTGGCAATTTGACACAAGGTGACCTGTGGATCCAACACAATGGAAATCAGTAGATATTTTATTTCTTTGTAGAAAAACCAACTTGTCAAAAATATGTATGACAATACAAATGTTTTAAAATAGCCAAATCAATTTTGAAGCAATAAAATGGCCACATTTCTAGGGCATAATTTGGCTGGTTTTAGAATTTACTATAATGTTACAATCATTGACACATCTATGTCAATCAATTTTTGACCAAGGTAGCCGGAAGTTACAAGGAAGGAAGGAAAATCTTTTCAATAACTGATGCAGAAAAAACTAGATATCTACAAATATTTTAAACAGGGAATCTTTACTTGTACCTTATGTTATACACAATAATTTAACTTAATATGGATCACAAACATGAACACAAAGGCTAAAATTGTAATATTTATAAAAAACAAACAAAAATACTTGGGAGGCTATTCTTTTATAATTGACCATATCTTAGGCCAAAGAATCATGAATCAACAAAATGATAAACTAGACTTCATGAAAATTAAATATATACCTTAAAGTATATACATAAAATTTGTACATATAAATATTTACAAATGATGCATCGATAAACTTTGTTTTAGAAAACAGTACTAAATACAAGGGAAGATTTATGTTAATATGATCATCTGTGGAAGATCATTTGATAATGTGCATCAGGGCCTGAAATATCTTCATCCTTATTTGTGTATTATTTCAAATTCTAGAAACTTATCCTAAAGAAATAAAGCAGAAACACTAGAAGGCTATTCAATATGGTATCACTAAAATAGAAAAAAAGTAGTTTGAATGTACATGTATAATAGGAAAATCTGCTTTTGGTATAATGTTTTTAATAAAAAATAAATAAGTAAATAATTCAAATATAGAAATGTGTTTAAAGTATTATATATTATATTTTTCTTATCCAATAAAAACATTCATTTCATGAAAAGTTGGCAAAATATATTTAAAAATTACCTGTAATATGACTCCTTGGATATTAAGACTACTAACAATTTTCTGGAGCTTTTTTGTAGCAAATTATGTAAATGATACAGGATGGGTTTGTATGTATGTATATAGATGTGTGCTTTTCATATTCTATTTCTTAAAATATTAAAAAGTCTTATGGAATATTAATATGGGTTATTTCTAGGAGATGGGAATCTTAGTGATTTTTATTTAATTTTTTATCCATTTCCATGTTTAAAAAATAAAATGTGCAGTACTAGTGGAATAGAATAAATACAGACATAAAGATGAAATGATATACCTGCATTAAACAATAATATAGAGGAATTTTGTCAGATATACATATTTTATGTATATAAATACATAAAGTACATTTATATGTTTTGGGTGCTATCAGAAATAGTATTTCATTTTAATTACTATAATGTTCCAGTTGTTTCATTGTTGGTGTATAAGCGTATGATTGACTCATTCATACTGACCTTTTATTCATTGTCTCTATTATGCACACGTTACTCCTAGGAGCTTTTAAAATAGATTCCTAGTTATATTTCACCTAGAAAATCATGTCACATTTGAATAGAAAGTTTTATTTCTCTTTTCTAATCTGTATGCCTTTTATCTTTTTTCCTTGCCTTATTGCACTGTTTTCTAGTGTGATGTTAAATAGTAGTGGTGAGAGAGCATATTTTTACTCTATTTCTGTCTTGAGTTTAAAACATTCATTCTCTCACCATTACTTATAATGTTAGCTATACGTTCTTTATAGATCTCATTTATTAGGTTAAATAAATTTCTTTCTTGGCCAGGCATGGTGGCTCATGCTTGTAATCCCAGCACTTCGGGTGGCCGAGGCAAGTGGATTGCTTGCGCTCAGGAGTTAAAGATCAGCTTGGCCAACATGGCGAAACAATCCTATCTCTACAAAAGAATACAAAAATTAGCTGGGTGTTGTGGCGCCTGTCTGTACTCCCAGCTACCTGGGAGGCTGAGGTGGGAGGATTGCTTGAACCCAGGAGGCAAAGAGGCAGAGATTGCAGTGAGTCGAGATTGCACCACTGCACTCCAGCCTGGGTGACAGAGCCAGACCCTGTCTAAAAGAAGAAAAAAAAGAAATAAAGAAAGAAAAGAAAAGAAATTCTAGGTTGCTAAAAGTGATATTTTTCTTTCCTTTTCACAGGAATGAAAATTTTGTTGAATTTTGTTGAAAGATTTTTCTATATCTATTAAAATAATCAAATGGTATTTTTCTCATATACTATATAAATATGTCAAATAACATTGATTAATTTTCAAGTAATAATTCAGTCATATTCCTGAGTGAATTCAATGTGGTCATAATTTATTATCATTTTTATATATTGCTGAATTCAATTTAGTAATATTTTGTTAAAAACTTTTGTATCTATGCTCATGATGTTTATTGGTCTTCTGTTCTTACAGTTTTGTCTTATTTTGGTATTAGAACAATACTGATATCAACTGTTGCCTCCTCTTCTATTCACTGGAAGTGATCTGTAGAATCGATAATATTTCTTTTGACAAGATGCATCATAAGCTCTTTTCCTATTTTTTTTATTTGTATAAATTTAGGGGGCACAAGTGTGGTTTTATTACATGGATATATTGCATACTGGTGAAGTCTAGACTTTTCGTGCAACCATTGTCCTAGTAGTGTACATTGTACCCATCAAGTACTCTCTCATTCCTCACTCGCCTCTCACCCTCCTATCCTTCAGATGTTTATTATTCCACATTCTGTGCATATGTGTATATTATTTAGCTCCCAAGTACAAGTGAGAACATGTGGTATTTGACTTTCTATCTCTATTTTATTTCACTTAATGACTGCTCTATTAAATGTTTGGTAGATTTTAATACCAATGTTTGGTAGACCTGCAACCTTCCAGGTCTTGGTGATGTGGTTTGGCCATGTCCCCACCCAATTCTCATCTTGAATTGTAGTTCCCATAATCCCCATGTGTCATGGGAGAGACCTGGTGAAAGGTAATTGAATCATGGGGGTGGTTAACTCCATCCTGTTCTCATGATACTGAGTTCTCTTGAGATCTGATGATTTCATAAGGGGCTTTTCTCCTGCTTAACTCTGCACTTCTCCTTCCTGCCATCATGTGAAGAAGGATATGTTTGCTTCTCTTTCTGCCATGATTTTAAGTTTCCTGAGGACTCCCCAGTTTGCTGAACTGCGAGTCAAATTAAACCTCTTTCCTTTAAAAATCACCCAGTCTTGGGTCTGTCTTTATTAGCAGTATGAGGACAGACTAATGCATTGGGTTTTTTTTTCTTTTGATAGAACATAAAATAAAAATAGGAATTTTTACCTAATGTATTTTGAAGATTTGTTCAGTGTGTACATGTCTGGGATTATTATGTCTTTTCAGATAATTTACTCCTTTATTATGATGTAATGTGGTGACTTAACACTGACAGTATTTCCTGTTTGGAAGTCTATTAATTTTTTTTTTCTGTAGATATATAACTTTCTTTTAATCAATGTTTGCATGTTATAATTTTCTCCTTTCACTTTCAACGTTTCTTTTTTATTAGATCCTTGTATCATATAGATTTGTTATACTTCTGTTGATGATCTTTGTCTTTTAACTGGTTTGTGAAGACCATTGACATTTACATTTATTATAGGAATTCTTGTTTTAAAATCTATCATCTTGTTAGCAGTTCCTATTTTTTACTTGTCCTTTGTTCCTGTTTCAGTCACAGTTATTTTAAGTGCTTGTTCTCTTTCAGTGTGTGCTTTTTCTTGCTGTATTTTTGTTTGTTTGTTTGTTTGTTTGTTTTTCCCAAGATGGATTTTCGCTCTTATTGCCCAGGCTGCAGTGCAATAGTGCAATCTCAGCACACTGCAGCCTCCACCTCCTGGGTTCAAGTGATTCTCCTGCCTCTGCCTCCCAAGTAGCTGGGATTACAGGCACCCGCCACCACACCCAGCTATGTCTTGCATAAGATAGTAGATACTAACGTAAATGATTTTTATGCTTGAAGATTAGTGAGTGCACCATTCCTTCTGCTAGACCTTTAGTAGCTGCACTGAGTTATGCTGTGCTGTTCTTATGCATATTCTCAGCATACCACAGGATTAAAGTTCTTCTAGTGATATTTGGTTTAGAGTGGAGACTGGGTTTCAGAGGTCATTTTCTCAATTTCTGCTTCCCTCCTGAAGGTGTGTCTTCTTTTTTCCCCAGATACAATCTTTCTCCTTCAACTCTCCCAGCTGTACTCTCCTATTATTTTTAATCAATACTAGTTGGCCTGATGGTGGGGGCTCTGCTAGAGTCTAATTCTATGTTCTGATGAATCCTCCATCTTAGGAACTGGCTCTCAGGGCACATTTACACATGTACTTCATTCAGTTGTGGTGCTAGGCATAGTAAATATTTCTGCCTTTTGGTAGGCAGATTTTTTTTTTCACTTTCCTTCCCCTACTTGTACCTGTGCCCAAAGGTGAGTTTTTAAAAAAAATTCTTCTTCCTTCATGTAAAGGCATGTGGTCCATAAAATAAATATAGGAGACAGGCCTGTTTTATATTGGTAATGATTGCAGTTCCTCCTTTCAACGAATATCAAAAGAAAAGCTCCCTAAAAATTCTTCCTCATAAGCCCCAAAATACCTAGTGGGGATCATGGGAAAAAGGCAAGCAAAAAGATGCAGACCTCCTTGTATCTGTGGCCTCTGGAGGTTTCATATTTAGTGTTTAGCAATTTTTTTTAAGTCAGCTATATTTTCTTATTTACTTCTATAAAGTCCAGTGATGTCTGCAGCATCTGAGCAAAAGTTTGGATCCTGTTTGTCTGCGCAAGCAGGTGTCTTTCTCTAGATTTATGGTTATTTGGTTGCCCTGAGACCTCAATTCTCTGGTTGGCTTTAGAAAATACTATAATTTGCAGTTTATCCAAGTTTTGTTGTTGTCGTTGTTATAATACTGGGGACCACACTATTTACAGCTCTTTACGTCTCTGAGATTCAGTATGTTTTTTTTGATTGTGTTCACAAATTTTTTTAAGTTATAGCACAAGCTAAATTGATACATTAATAGCATTAACATTATTTAGAGAACAAATAAGAAAAAGAAGTGAAAAAAAGAGGAATTGTGGTGCTTTATGGAACCTAGGAAGAGGAATAAAGATTAAAATATAACTTCTAAAGTTTTCTATAATATTGATGAATAGAATTTCCACTAGTAACTATGAAAATATTTTGTTCCAGTCTTTGTAATTCAGAATTATAATAATTTATTTCACTGTGGCTAGTTATTAATAATAAACTTGTACTGCCAGTAAATGTTAACTGATGCCTGTTTTTCCCTTTGAAATAGAGAAAGAAACTGAATGAGTCATGAGCATGATAGAGAAATTCCTCATCCATATAGCACATTTAGCACCATTCTCTCATAGGATCCTGTACTGAGAAACAAATATCCTGGTCACCTTGAGAGACAATGTTGTACACTTTCATTATTGTCCTAAGGCAGTTTCTATTTTTATAGTTTTACCCAACATCCATCTGGCTTTAAACTGGGACACCAACCTTCTGATAGTCTTGCTCAGTATCCTGATTTCCTTTTCCTGAGTAGCAAAGAACAATTGTAAATTTAACCTTCCACTGCCTACATCAAAGTAATCATATATGGTGATCACTTTTTAAACTGTGGTGCAGTTTAATTTTCAATAATATGAAATGGTCAACAAACCAAGATATGACATACTCTCTGTCTATGTTCTCATGAGTTGTTTACATAAAATTTGAAACTAGAGGTCCCAGGATTTTGTTGATGTGCAAGAAGTACAGGCTCAGTTTAAAAAACATGCTACAGATTTTCAGCCTTGAAAGTAGTGTTTAGGGCACAGGAATAATGCACTAAAGCTCAATGCATATCCCATTATTTTTCTTTCTGTTTCTCTGTTTTGTCTTTTTTTTCTGGCCAAAATCTTATCATCTGAATTACATTATGATGAAAACTATGTCTATAATGTACCAGATATAATGTCATTCATTTTAGAACAAATAAATCTAGTGAGATTATTGAATTTATGGAAATTAGTCAAGGCTTTGCTTCTGATGTTGTCTCTACCCTGTTTGGGTGTGTGAGCTTACTCTCATGATCAGATGAAAAGTATATTTAAAGGGAAAGAAACATTAGGAGAACAAAAATGAAACCTTCAAATGTCAGTGTAAGTGAGTCTGTACACTTGCTTAAACTGGTTTCTAAGTCAGTCTCCTCATACAGGTTGTGGTAGTGAACTGCCTTTGCCGTATATTTGTATCTGAATATTTTAACATGTTTACTACTTTGGTGTTTGTATTTTCATGGTCATGTGAAAATTATTATGACAATTGGGATTAGGTTTTCATATTCTTAAATATTTCATTTGTTGTTTTGTTATTGAACTAGTCATTCCTATACTATAGATTCTGTTTTATGAAGTTCAAATCATTTTTCATAAATATATTCATATTTACATTCCTATCTCTACCAAAACAGTGAATCCTTTGATAATTTTTTTTTTTTTGAGATGGGGTCTCACTCTGTTGCCCAGGCTGGAGTGCAGTGGTGTGATCTCAGCTCATTGCAACTTCCGCCTCCTGGGTTCAAGCGATTCTCCTGCCTCAGCCTCCGAATAGCTTGGACTACAGGTGCGTGTCACAACCCCTGGCTAATTTTTGTATTTTTAGTAGAGATGGGGTTTCATTTTGTTAGCCAGGACAGTCTTGATCTTCTGACGTCCTGATCTGCCCGACTCGGCCTCCCAAAGTGCTAGGATTACAGGCATAAGCCACAGTGCCTGGCTGTGAATCCTTTGACAATTTTACAAGTGCTGTGCCAATTAAAATCCTAGACTTTTATGGATTGATAAAAATGTATATGTAAAATAACTTCATTTAGTTCAATCTTTACTATCATCTCTAACCTTTTATCAAATGGATATTTCTAAGTACATTGAAAACTAACAGTATGGAAACTAATTCCTACAGCACATATGATAATAATATGATAAAAGTAATGTAAAATTTATCATCACTGGCCTTGGATTTAAGTATCAGATCCACTTCTGTATCTCTATGAACTTGATAGTCATATATTTTTTTCAAGAGCCTTGGTTTTCTTATCTGCAAAGTTTTTAGTAATAGCATTGCCCTCCCACTTCACAGAATTTCATGACAATCACCTTACACAATGTAGGTGAATGAATAAAATTTAAATGCATATTCACCTTGTATATTGTCATTATTTAAATTATATACATAAATGAATAGGTCATCTCTGAATATTTACTTGTCTAACTAACATCTACTTGTCTATCTATGTGTCTACTTGTCTAACTATTTATTATCGTATTATAGTATACTATTATTATATATAAGCAAGCTGAAAACATAATATTTATCAGCTAATATCAAGATGGTAGACTTAACCACAACCTGGTGATCATATTAAATGTAAGTGGTCTAAAAACACCAATTTAAAATCACATATTTTAGATTGAACTAATTAAAAAAAACCAAATATATGCTGCCATCTGCCCAAAAAGCACTTGAAATGTAAAGGCACAAATTAGTTAAAATTTTTTAAATGGAAAAGATATACCACGCTAACAGTCAACTGTTAAACTGTTGAAAATAAGACTAGATTGGCTATATGAAATTTATCAGGGTTCAAGAGTGTCATTTCATAATGAGTTCAGTTTATCTAGATGGTGTTAAAATCTGAACAGTTTATATACCTCATAACAAAGCTTCAGAATATATGAAACAAAACTAATGGAGCTGAAAGGAGAAATGGACAAATTCACAATTATAGTTTTCAACAACTTCTCAATAATTGATTCAACAGGAAGACAGAAACTCATAAAGTATATAGAAGAGTTGAATAATATTATCATCTACCTGTAATAATTGCTATTTATAGAAAACTCCAGCTAGCACCAACAGAATACACATTTTTCCCAAGTGCATGCTGAACATTTAAGATGGATTATATTCTGAGTGATAAAATAAGTCCAATAAATGGAAAAGTATTCAAATTGTGCAAAATATATTCTCTGACCAAAAGGAAATGAATGTAGAAATCAATAAAATACAATTTAACAACCTAGAAAATGTCTAAATATTCAAAAACTCACTACATTTCTAAATAATCCACTGGTCAAAGAAAAAAACAAATTCTTAAATTACAGAGTATTTGACCAATTAAAATAAAAACATTATGTAATATTTTTTCTCTCATTACAGGTCAATACAATTAGATACCACTAATAGTAAAATAAATAAAAAATTCCCTAACATTTGGAATTCAAAATGTTTGTTAAAAAATTATAAGAGAAACTAGAAAATATTTTGAACTAAATGATAAAAAAAGTTCAACATAACCAAATTTGTACATAGTGGGAAATGTTATAGCTTTAAATTCTGTGTTAGAAGAGAAGGTTTTCAAATTTTATGAAGTGCACTTAAACTAGAAAAAAACTAGATGAAAACCCTCAGCAAACAGAAAGACAGAAATAGTAAAGGCCTATGCAGAAATTACTGAAATAGTAAAAAGAAAAGCAACAAACAATATAATCAGAAGATAATTCTTTTTTCTAAAAAAATCACTAACATTATTAAATATCTAAAGATTAGGAAAAATAGAAAGAAACATCAGTCACCTCTATCAGACATGAAAGAAGTGTCGTTATTATAGGCCATTCAAAATTAGAAGGATAATATGGGTCCCATTCAATATGGAACACAAATCTATGCCAATAAATTAGTTACTCCAGATTATGGACAAATTTCTTGAAAAAATAAAATATGAAACCCTAAAAGCATTTTTGAGTAAATTTACAAATTAATTTTAAAATTTACAAAATAACTCGAATAGCTAAAACACTTTTGAACAAGAACAACAAAATTAGAATACTTTATCTAACTTTAAGATTTATTATAAAAGCTACCAGAATCAAGACAGATTGGTATAGCCATAATCATAGCTATATAGATAAATGGAACAGAATACAAAATCCATAAATATTCTGCCCTCATGTGGTCAATGGCCAACTGACTTTTGGCAAAGGTGCCAAAATAATGTAAATGGAGAAAGATAATCTTTTCATAAAATGCTATTTGAACAACTGAATATCTGTATGATATTCAAGTCTTATCTTACTCTCTATATAAAATTTCAAGTCTTGAAATTTCAAGTCTTATCTTACTCTCTATATAAAAATTATCTTAATGAGTATTACAGGTCTAACTCAATATGCTCAAACTATTAAAGTTTTAGGCGAAAACACAGAAGAAAATCTCTGTTACATTTGATTAACAATAGCTTTTAAACAGGCCACTATATACACAAGCAGGAATTAAAGAAATAAAATGGACTTCAGGAATAGAAATATATTTGCTAGGAAAAGACATATTTAAAACAAAAACAAAACAAACAAACAAAACCAAGACAGATACTAGAAGAAAAACATTTTTAAGAAGAATATATTCAAACCAAGTGTTTTTATCTGCAGTCAGTAATAAGAAATAAAACAATCTAAGTGAAAATGTACAAATAATTTAACACATCAGAAAGATGCAAATTCATACCACAAGTGAATATCACAACACACCAACTAAAATGAGTAAACAAAAAACAATAGTATCTACTGTTGCAGGGAATTTGTAGTAACTGGAAATTTCATACGTTGCTGATGGGAATGAAGAAAGGTACTATCTTATAAAGTGAAATACACACTTATCAAAAGGACAAAGCAGCTTCTCTTGTAGATATTTACGTAAGAGAAATACAAATATACATCCACAGAAAAACATGAACATAAACATTCACAATAGCATTATTCAAAATCATCAAAATCTGGAGGCAACACAAATTTCCATTCATTTGTGAATGCATACACATATTCTGTATGTCTGTCCCATAAAATACTACACAAAAATAATGCAGCAACATTAATCAATCTCAAAAACATCATGGTAAGTTAAAGAAATCAAACAGAAAATACTATGTATGAATCTGCTGATATGAAATTCTGGAAAAAACACAACTTTGTGAAAGAAAGCAGATGGGCTTTGTCTGAGGTGGTAGTTGTGGGGTGAGGATTGGATGTAAAGGGACATCAAAAAACTTTTTTAGAGTTTTAATATCTGTGATGTCTTCATGATTAGACACAATTATAAAAATTTCTCAAGCTGCACATTTAAAATTTGTGAACTTAATTCTGTATAAATAATATATTAGTAAAAATTATAGAATATAAATAAATAGAAAAAATAGAAAAAATCTCCCAATATATGTCTCCTCCCCGGGGAGGCCTCTCCCAATCACTCTGTTAAAATGTTTGCCTTTATGCCTTAGAAATCTAAATGTTGTATATCTCCATCTCTATAGTTGGTCTCTGCTCTGTTTGTGGTCTGTACACATCCCTAATAGTTCCTCTGTATTTTTATTTTACAATAAGGAAAAAATATAAATTACTGATTAACATATTTATAAATTTAGATATTGTAAAATTATGAATGTTGAGGTAGCAACCAATATAAAAACTCTCATTTCAAAGGGTAGCAAAAGAGCAAATAATGTTTTCCCAGATCAGCATTTTTGCCCCACAAATTGTTGTTTAGTTTTTGGTCAGAAGTGGGTCAGCTAAATAAAGTCTGCAAACACTGGTCAGTTCTTTCCTGTGGTCCCTCATTGAGTACATAGGTATGGCCTTGTGAAGAATGAGAGAGATGCCATCTGAGGGACAGACATGGGATGCTCCTCTAGTAAAGGCAGGGCCTACTGAAGGCTGACTGTGTGGCAGGCTAGAAAAAAAAAAAGCCTCTAAAGTGGGCCTTCGATGAGAGTGGATGAGAGTGTTACAGATTCTGACTAAAAAGGGAGAAGGTAAGGAGAGCTGAGATAAAGAAATAAATCCCTTTAAGGTGCCCTAGACCTTTACAGGCTTTGCAGACATCCTCTGAAGGGAGATGAGAGGGAAAGGTGAGAAAAGTATTTCAGAGATACTCTGCGCCTGCATTGAGTACAAAGAAGCCATCAGTGGAAGGCTAAGGGCAGGGCAAGAGAGGTAGGCAAATCCCTCTCTGGTCTATACTGTTTGAAGCAAAATGATCCTCTGAAGGCTCAAGCAGGGTAGCAGGGTGACATGAAATCACCTAAATAATAAAATGTGAGGCTGGGACTGGAGATATAAGAGACGTCCTCAAAGATTTAAAAATGAGAATAAACACCTGATGCCATTCTCAAATACTGAGAGTCCATACTCAAATACTGAGAGTCAGTGGTGAACTAAATCTAACTCAAGTTTAAATTCTAATTCTAATACTAGTAGCCTGATTAAAAGGAGAGTGTTATTTTCTGGCGTAATTATTTTATTATAGGTTAAAGAATTCTCTTACATAAAATTTCATGCTTACAATAAAACATTAAGGCGAAAATGTAAAAGCTATGATGAGCTGTTTGTGGTCAAATGACAAAACAGTCAATACAAGCAAAAACAAAAATGAGCCAGATGGTGGAACAATCAGAGAGAAGCTTTACATGTATAATGATGATGTCAAATAATCTAATGGCAAAGGTAAACAGCATGCATAAAGAGTCAGGGAATATTAGGAGATAGGTGGAAACCATGAAAAGGAGTTAAATAGAAATGTTAAGGAAAACATGCAATGTCAGAAAAAAATATGATTAATAACATTAGATTCAGCTGAAATGTGGTACAGAGAGCTTGAATAGGGATTCATTAAAATTATTCAAAATAAATAAAGTAAAAATTAAACTTAAAAATAAATTAAATGCCCAAGATATGTGGGACTATATCAAGCAGTACAACATATGTGTCATTGGAACTGTAGAAAGTAGAGATAAAGAAAAGACCAGATTAAACTGAAGTAAAAATGGAGGAAAATTTCCAAAAATGATTAAATATGTCAAGCTCAAATTCTAAGAAATTTAGTGAACTTTGAGTTAAAAAAGAATAAACAACAACTAGAAACATCATAGTCTACCCATTGAAAACCAAAGATACAAAGTACTGAAAGTTGACAGAAGGGCTATAAACACATTACACTGAGGGAGATCATGATACAAATGATGGTTGACTTCTCATCAAAGACATATGGCATCTGTAAAATGCTGGAGAAAAGGACAACCTATCTTTGTCCTTAAAAAAGATTTGATATCCATGCAAAACATCCTTTATAAATACAGGGAAAACACATATCTTGATAAAAGACTGGTATGTAAACTATACAAAAAGTTCTTAAAACTCAACAAAAAGAAAACAAACACTGCAATTAAGAAATAGGCAAAAGATCTGAACAGAAAATGAATCAAAAAACAATATGCAGATGGTGTGGGAAGATGGCACCTGGAAACTCTGTACTGTCTGCTCGTTCTTTCTACAAAGCCAAACCTGTTCCATTAATTAAAAAGTTCAAAAAATGAAGGGAAAAGTTAAAATATTTTCTTACAGAAGAAAGCTGTACGAATTAGTCTCCAACCACCCCTAAAAGACATGCTAAAAGAAAGTCTTCAGGTTGATTGGAAATAACACTACTGGAAAAAAGAATGACATGCACTAGAAAAATAAATAAATGTGTGTGTGTGTCACATGTATATGACAGGCAGAAATAAGATCGTGGGCCGGGTATGGCAGCTTATGTCTGTAATCCCAGCACTTTGGGAGGCTGAGGCAGGTGGATCACTTGAGGTCATTAGTTCGATACCAGCCTGGCCAACATGGCAAAACCCCATCTCTACTAAAAATACAAAAATTAGTTGGGCGTGGTGGCAGGCACCTGTAATCCCAGCTACTCAGGAGGCTGAGGCAGAAGAATCGCTTGAGCCTGGGAGGCAGAGGTTGCAATGAGCCTAGATCTTGCTCTATTACACTCCAGCCTGGGCGACAAGAGCAAAAACTCAGTCTCAAAAAACAAAAAGAAACAAGATAATGAAAAATGTATGCTATTTATGTGAACAGTGAGTCTAAAAAATAAAAAACATATGTTCTCTGATGATTATAGCATTAAATTAGAAGTAATTTATAACAAGGTATTAATAAAATTCCTAAGTATGTTAAAATTTACAAATTTGCTTATAAAATACTATGATAAAAAATTATGAGACAATTTAGAAAATGTTGTGAACCAAATGATAAGGGAAGCATAACATAAATCTCTGGATTGAAGTTAGGCTGTGGTTACTAGAAATTTATCATGTTAATAATTAACTTTTAAGTGAAAATACCTCATATCAGAAAAGAAAAAAATATTTATCTAAGCTTCCAATTTAAGAAGGTGGGGAAAGAAAAGCAAATTGAATCTAAAGACAGGCCATCACAGATATATGGGTAGAAATCAATGATATAAAATAATTGAGATTCAATTTTTAATGATTAAATTGACATTGATATTTGATGAGATTAATAAAATTGATAAGGCCATAGTAACACTCTCCATGATGTTAAAAGTAAAACATACAAATATCAGGATCAAAATATTCTACATACATTGAAGAGATAATAAAAGGATACTATAAGCACTAGGCTCACTGTTGATACAACCACCATAGACTATAAACCTCGAATACATTTTGTTGGGTGAAAAAACTCAAAGGCATGAGAAAATACGTACCTTGTAATTTCGTTTATACAAATTCTAACAAGAGGCAAAGCTAATCTATTGTGATAGTTATCAGAAATTTGTCATTTCAGAGTGAGTAATTTACTGGAAGGTGTCACAAGAGGACTTTTTGAGTGAGGAGAATATGCTCTGTAATGTTTTGGGTGGTGGATATATGTGCTCATTCAAATATTAAAACCCATTAACTGGCATCCTAATACTTGGGAGACCAAGACAGGCAGATGGCTTGAGTCCAGGAGTTCCAGACCAGCCTGGGCAACATGGTGAAACCTCGTCTCTATTAAAAAAACAAAAATTTCCCAGGCGTGGTGGTGCACACGGGTAGTCCTGGCTACCTGGGAGGCTGAGGTCTGAGGATTGCTTGAGTCCAGGGGGTGGAGATTGCAGTGACCTGAGATTGTGCCACTGTACTTACTACACTTCAGCCTAGGTGACAGAAGGAGACCCTGTCTCAAAACGAAAGTAAAAACAAACAAAAAAATCCTCACTATCTGAAACACTTAAGATCTTTGCATTTTGTATTATGTAAATTGTATCTCAACTAAAAAAATTGTTTTTAGTTAATTCCACCTCACTTTCTCCTATTATACACCATTACTTATTTGTCTCATAGGTATTAATATTCGTGTTTTATTTTTCCATTAATATTTCCCAATTGTGTGTTAAAGTTTGTATACATGTGTGTGTTTTCAACAGAGTTGAAGTTGAAACAATAGAGGAAAGAGTATTTTTAGTTTAAGAGGCCCAAAACTGTGGGTGACTCTCTTTGCTTTACTCAATTTGATTTGATATGGTATTTATTAGACACTTAACTGTGATTTTTAAGACAAAGATTGATGTATGTTTAAGAAAGATATTTCTGTAAGATATCTTGATAATAGAATTAAAGCCTGCTTGATTTTTTCATTATTCCTTAAAATTACTCCAGTGCTACAATAATAATAGTCCTATTAAATAAATTAGAAAAGAATATGTATACGCACATAGACATCTTAGTCTTTGGTTGGCTAATGGCTTTTTATTTAATAAGTACAGCGAAAATGGAAAAGAAATATATCTCGCCCTGTTGTTAACAATTACAAAGGTCCTGTTTTCCTATATGAATGATAATGATTCCACTGAACTGAATAACTATTGTTCTCATTCTCCTCACAGCTGGCAGATGATATAGTAGAGATAGTCCTAATTACCTGACGGTCTAAGAATAAGCAAGGGAAAGATCAGTAGTTTGGTGATTTAATCACTGAATAAAATTAGTGTAGGACCCATTAATTTCCTTTTATATACAAACTACCATAAAAAGGCTCTTTAAACTGATTTCAGCATTATTTCTACTATTTAGAAATGTTAAATAATATTATCTCATAGCATTTTCCCCAACAGCAAAAACTGTTGAACACTTTCTCTGCTAGAAATGTTATTGAGGAGCTGTTTAAATTACTGAAGCATTTAAAAAATCAACATAATTAAAGTATAATGTACCACTTTCAAGTATATATTTTGATGAGTTTTGACGAATTTATACATCTTTGTAACAACCACACAGTAAAGAAATAGAACATTTCTGTTGCTCTTGTGCCATCTCAGTCAATTCTACCCCTCCAGACTTAGGCAACTACTGATATGTTTTCTGTTCCTATAGATTCTGTCCCTATAGATTATTTTAATATTTTTCCTCCCCATTTTCTCTCACCTAGTAAGACCCTCTTTCAAGGATAATGAAATTAACAGAAGTTATATCTGAGATCCAAATAGGCTGAACTTCCTATATTTTCCTTTTTCTTAGAAATTATAGAATACTTACTTCTTTCTCACCGGTCATTTAGCAGCTTTCAGTGGCCCTATTATAACATTGAAAGTGAATTTATAAATACTCAATTACAAAATAGTTTCACTGTATAGTCCAAACAATAATTATTTGACAATTGTCTATGGGGAGTGTACCATGTTTCAGTCACTCATTCAGATGGTGGTGTACAAAGTTAGGAGAGATGTAATATCTGCTAAAGCAGGGGTCCCCAATCCCCGAGGGCCACTGCCTGTTAGGAACCTTGCCGCACATTAGAAGGTGAGCAGTGAGCAAGCATTACCCCAGAGCGCCTCTGCCTTCTGTCAGATCAACAGCAGCATTAGATTTTCATACGAGCGTGAACCTTACTGTGAACTGCGCGTGTGAGGGATCTATGTTCCACACTCCTTATGAGAATCTAATGCCTGATGATCTGAGGTGGAGGTTTCATCCCGAATACAACCCCCTCTCCCCACCATTCCTGGAAAAATTGTCTTCCATGAAACTAGTCCCTGGTGTCAAAAAGACTGGGGACTGCTGTGCTAAAGGACAGGAAGCACAGCTGGAGGTTATCATGCAGGAAGATGAGTGAGTACAGGGACTGTGGGGTACATGCAGGAGTACTCATTTAGATAGCACAGTACTATACTATATGAGAAGCATAGTCTTCGAGCTCATGAAGAATTTTTGAAGGGAGTGACATCTCATCTGAGAATTCAAGAAATTAAAAGAATTTGCAGAGGAAGATGGCAGGAAAATAACTTCAGTTAGGATGAAGAAGTTGAGCAACAACAAAGAGCCAAGCATTCCACTGAAGGCCAAAGATAAACTACAGATCAGAGCTCTTAAAATTTGCCTTAAGGGATTTGTACTGAGGATCACAGGAAGCCACTGAAAGCATTTAAAGGGTAGTGACATCATTATATTTTATATTTCAGCAAGATTATTCTTGCTTTCATAAGGGAAATTGATCATAGTTGTACGAGGTTACATATTAGTCAAAGATGATGTTAGTATAAAACATGGTATAGACTTTGAGAGAAGCAGATGTATTTGAACACATTTAAGAGCTAAAAATCTGCAGCAATTGAGCACTGATTAAATATGTGTATTGAAAGAGAAAGCAGTGTTTTTCAGTTTGACAAAGGAGTGAGAGATTTCATTATTTCTTGATCTAGGAAACCTGGTAGATATGTACACTTTGAGATGCCTGCAGACTTTGTCAAATAAGTGAAAAGAACATTCATATACCTTTTACCAGATCCACCAATTAAGTTTGTCATCCCCCCTTTACACACACACACACATTTGAAATTTGTAGATACCATACTACATACTCTAAATACTTCAGCACCTATCCCCTAAGAACATATTTTCTACACAACTATAGTTATCCAACTATTCAAGAAATATAATATGAGTACATTACTTTTATCTAATATGCTATAGTCCATATCAAAACTACCCAATTGTTCCAAATATGTTATTTATAGTCATTGAATTTCTCTTCTACACACACACACACACACACACACACACACACACAATTTCTTATCTAGATACAGCAAATCGTACAATTTTTCTCTCTAAGTAGTAACACTTATACTTTTCAAATTCTCATGAGGTCCATGATGTTCTTAGAAAAACAAATTTAGTCCACTTCCAGAGAGTAAGAGTGATAGTGTAATTTGGACAGAATAGAGATAGAGTGAACTGAACCAAAAGAATCCTCATAAAATATTAAAAATATTAAAAGTTCATATACAGAGTTTCATAACTTTTCTTTTGTTTTAGATTTTTTTTAATATATATTAACAATCTGTCTTACTATCAGACATTTGGGTTAGGTGTAGCTCTTTTCATGATTTTCTGCTCCAGCATAAATCTTTCAATTTTAACAAGAATTATGATTCACAAACTATAGTTTCTCAATATTATTATTATTATTGTTGTTGTTGTTGTTGTTGTTTTGTTCAAGCAATCAAAGCTATATAGCGTTCCATGGCGTTGTCCCTCTCTCTCTCTCTATCTCTCTCTACACACACACAGACATACACACACACACACACCATAATTTAGGAGTTGGAGGGATATTGGTAATTTTAAAATGTAACATTTAATTATGTATAAGGATTATAACCTTTAAATGACATAATACTTATTTTCCTTATGAATGCATGGAATATAGCCGTCAATAAATTTACTCAAATTGAAAGTTACCTCCTTGGCAGATTGGAATACAATTATCTCTAAGATTTCTAAAGCTTTCTGCATTAGATTTAGGGAGTCTCAACATGGAAAGGACACTGGTATAGAAGAAGGAGATGAGTCTCTAGAACGGAATCTGACACTATGGGTTGCTTATGTTTTGTGGATTTCTTTACTTGTTAAATGAGGACATTATAGGAGAAATATTTTAAGGCTCTTTTATATAATAATTTAATTGTAGAAATTTATAAAAGCTTGACGCAAGATGTGTTTTGTGCTGCTGTATCTCAATTTATTTCTTCCTTATGGGTGCAACAAAGTTAAGTGAATTTTCAGATTCATGGTGTTACAGAAAAATACAGGTCTTGATGTGCTCAAGTCCATTCCCTGAATCAAATTTGAACATATATTATTATATTCCATCTTGCAAAAGCATTAAAATCTCTCCTTGTTGTAATTCTATTGCTTTTGATCTTGCTTATGTAGCTTTTTAGCATAACAGTAATTTACAAAGTGAAAAATATATGGAAATGGCTTCCAGCAACATGGATGACTAATCTGATCAAAAACTTCTTGTTTGAAATGTACAAAAATACTGTGAAAAATATAAGTTACCATTTTAAGATGAGAACTAAGTTTAAGAGGAAGCAAGAAACCCTGGACATGAAGAGTAAACTCAAACTGGCAATGGAAAACTCATGACTTAACTTGAAAGTGACCTGGATAATAGAATAAAATTGGAATCACTTTACCAGCAAAAGCCTGGATTTTTAATAAGGAAAGATGCAGTCTTATCCCTTAAGAGCTAAAACTGTAACTCTTACATAAGGGAGTGTCTCTGATTAAAATAAAATGTCTGAGGAAACTGCATTCAATAGAGAGAAGTGAAAAGTATGATTGTCTTCCCAGGTCTCTGAGAGAGAGGTTGGGTTTGGCACAGAGAGTGGTGATCTCTAATAAAATGATTAAACCATAGCCTAAAGATACATGAAGGTGTGGGACCCAAATGTCCAGATGTATATTGTATTATCCAAATGTGCAGTAATCTCATGACTATAACTTAGTGATAAAATAAAAATAGTTTCAGTTAAAGCTCTGGGATGCCTGTAGAAGTAAATTTGAACTATTCTGTAGAAACATTTCCATAAAGTAGGTCATAGAGGACTTGGTCAGGGAAACAAACAAATACAAACTAAGCCTTCACTAAAGAAGAGCTCACATTTAAAACTTTGCAATCATAAGAATTAACAATTCACTCTAGGGAGAAGTAAGCAGAAATTACAAACAGAAGAATTAGTAATCCCCAAATTGATATAATGAAACCATTTGTAAGAAATATGATTAAAGAATAGAAAAGAATAAAATTATACTAAAATGTATAATAAAAATAATTATAATAAAAGGAAGAAAAATTATAGAAACCAAAAGAAAAAAAGCATTTAATAAAAACTATACAAATCTTGTAGAGAAATCTCCATCTCTCTATATATTTCTATTTATACCTGTATGCCTCTATATCCATATATCCATATGTGTGGCTATATGTTATTGATATTAAATAATGAGTGGGTGATTGAACAGCATTACACATAGCTGAAGAGAGAAAGTTTAAAGGTAAAGTTTAATGTGAATCTGAGGAAAGTATGTAAAATAGATAAAGAGAAGGAAAATATGAAAGAACATTTAATTAACACATTTTATCTCTGTGTGTAAAAGATAAGAAAGAGGTAATATTCACAGAAATAAGGGAGGAAAGTTTTTTATAATTAAAAAGAAATCAGAAATGTTTAGATTTAAGAAACATAGTTAAGTGTTTATCAGGATTAGTGGACACAATCTCACCTCTACAAACATCAGAAAGTGAGCACCGAAAAGTGAATTCAAGAGAATCTTCACATAAGGCAAAAATCATTATGATCATCATGTCCCTTTTATGGTTAAAGGGACTGAACAGTGCAGAATAGTTAAATAATTTTCAGTGCAGAATAGTTAAATGATTTCACATATGTTCACCTAGCAAGTGGACAACATCATTTACAAAGGTAACACATGAGAATTCAAATACAAAATTATAGATTTCAAATTTCATGATATTTTCACCATACCAAATATCCATTTAACCTGTTACTAATCTTTTACTTTTTCTTACCTGACAAGGAATATTTTATATACACTATATAGGAATCACACCATCGTAATAATAATGGTATTTTAAAATGGTGTTTCTATGTCAAGTACTGTTCTAAGCCCTTTATGGCTTTCTCTGATTTAATTCCCTCCTTTAGTCTTTACAACAACCCTATAAAATAGGTAATATAATTGTTATCTCCACATTATGAATGGATAAATTTCTTACCTGATCTCTTACATATTAGAATTAAATTCTTATAGAATTATTTTTGTTTATCTCAGTTTGTCACATGCCAAGTGCCATTTCCTTGTTATCATCGTTCGTTATTGAAGAGATAAAACAACTGATTTAACAAAGTATAACTTTAACAGGCATTTTTTTATTTGAAAATATAATGGTCTCTTCCTAAAGAATAATGAGAGAGGTTGAAAATTTCAGCAAGAGTTATATTGAAAGCATTTTATGAACATTTAGAGGAATTTTTTAAAATTATGTTATATCCTTAATATCATTGCCATCTTGGAATTATTTTTCTTATATTGTTTATATATTCTGTAAGTTAAATTGTATCAGTACATCTATGAACTAAAAGTTCAAACAAAAATGGAATGTAAATTGTGGAAAGTGACGATTCTCTCTCTCTCTCTCTCTGTCTCTTTCCATCTCTCTCTTTGTTCCCCTCCTTTCCCACTCTCTCTCCTTCTCTCTCTCTTCTCACCCTCTGTCTCTGTATCTATCTATCTATCTATCTATCTATCTATCTATCTATCTCTCTGTCATCATATTATGCAGATGATAGGTGATTAATAGAAAAATAGATAGACAAATGAACATGTAAATAAATAGGGAAGCGAAATTTTTTCCTTAGAGTGACATAGAAGTTACTAAATGTACAATAAAAAGTGGAGTAGAAAATCAACATTTTGTAACTGTCATACTAATAATTAATTCAGCCCAAACAAATAAAAGCAACAGGTGCTAAATCTACTGTGTGAAAACTTGAAAATGAACAGTATATTTTCAGTTTTGCAGTTTTCTCCCATGAAATATTTCAAATACAAATCAATAATAATAATTTTATAGTGTATAAACTTTGTCATCACGACCTTAACCTAGTTATCTTATACTTAATAAAGCAATCAAACTTAATTTCACCATTAAGGGGATGAACTGCCATCATGTACCTCCTTATATGATACACTGAGAATAATACAACCTCATTTTTGAATACCCTTGTCAAAAATATGAATAACACAAATCTATCTGTGAAGAAACATTGAATTTCCAAATTGTGGGATAATCTACAAAATAATTGGGCTGTCATTTTTAAAATGTCAAAATGAAAAAAGATAAAGACTGAGAAAGTTTCTGATGAAAGCAGCTAAAAGGAACATGACAATTAGTCTTATGGGTGATACTAAATTGCATTTCTTAGAAGAAAAAAATCTATTAAAGGGACTGATTGGTCAATTAGGGACATTTGAATATGAACTGTTGGTACAAAATTGTTTTATTAATAATGCTACATCTCTCGATTCCTTCTTCTTATGAAATACACTCTAAAAGGTTTATAAATAAAGGGACAAATTATAATGAAATTAATTAGAATAAACATATTATGAATAAATAATAGATTTCACAGCAAGATTGACACATAGAAATAAATTATAAATTTAGAGTAAGACAGAGGGAAAAATGAACAAATGGTAAGGCGAATGAAACAAAATGTTAAGAATTTTTGAACCTAGGTAGAGTAAACAAAAGTTGTTTTTTTATGCTTAAAACTTTTCTGGTGAATGTGGTTCTTTGGGTGGTGTGTATGCCTGGATCTGTCACTGTAGCTACATGCTTGCCTGGTAGTAAGATATCAGATGCTTACTTTTGACACTCACCAACAGACTGCCTAATTCTATTTTTTGAACATTCATTTACTAAGGAAAAAGATTTGAAATATATCAATAATTTTTAATTTACATTTTACTAATAATTATGAGATTGACTTTTTTTTTGCAATTTGTGCTTTTTAAAAAGTATTTATTCATTCATTTATATTGTGCATTTATAATTTAGGATGTTACTTCCCTTTGATTTTTATGAGCACCTTACATATGAAATAATCTGATATCTTTGACATTTATTCTATAAACATTTTAATTGCTCTCATATTTCTTTTAACTACTTTTTAAAAAGAGAGTATTTTCCATTTGACTATTCCTTTCTCTTTTTTTTTGAAACGGAGTCTCGTTCTGTCACCCAGGCTGGAGTGCAGTGGCGCAATCTCAGCTCACTGCAACCTCTGCCTCCTGGGTTCAAGTGATTCTCCTGCCTCAGCCTCCCAAGTAGCTGGGATTAGAGGTGTGTGCCACCATGCCTCGTTATTTTAGTATTTTTAGTAGAGATGGGATTTCACCATGTTAGCCAGGCTGGTCTCGAACACCTGGCCTCGTGATCCACCAGCCTCGGCCTCCCAAAGTGCTGGGATTACAGGCATGAGCCACCGCGCCAGGACCATTTGACTATTTCATATGCCATTTCTTTTGATACATAAGGGCATTCATTGTTAATTTTTAGGTAATGATTTATCCCAAAATTGTTAGTAAGTTATTTATACTCATTTAATCCTAGACCAAGTGCCTTCCGGCTAATTTCCTGGATACTGCTGTCAAAATAAAATCAATCAATGGATATATATGGATCCTGAACTCTTTATTTATCTCCTTTACAGAACTTACCTTTGACTGAATTTATTTTAATTCTTTAGTTTTCAAGCTTTATCATCTGCCTCTTCCTACTTATCTATTGTTCTATAATGAAGCACCTTCCAAATTAGTAGTTTAATCTCACAATTTATTAGTATCTTTCAGATTTCTGTGGGTTGACTGAGCTCAGTGGCTTGGTCCTTGCTTAGGGTCTCTCATGTAGATGTCCTCATCTGAAGACTCCATCAGCCTACATGTCCAAGATAGCTCATTCCCAGGGCTGGAGAAGCCATTTGTCAGCCGCATTCCATTGACCCTGTATATCACCTTTTTTTTCTATTGTTCATAAAAGTCAAGACCAAGTTCAAAGGAAGTAGAATAAATCTCTGTCCCTCAATAACAAGAGTAACAAATGATTTGTGATCATATTAATTTGCCACAGTCCTCCCCAGTCTTTGATGGCAGAAAATCTGCATTTTTAACTGCTGATTCACAACCTCCTAGATAGACTGGTACTGGGATGTCTCCAAGAGCATGTCTCATTATGGTTCCTGCTATAGTCCATTAATCTACTCATTTATGCACCAGTACCACGTATTTAAAACAGCTCAGTTTATAGTATATTTTAGCACATAACAGAGCTGTGTACATGTTTTATTGTCCTACATGAACATAATACTGAAGGAACGTTCTTGACCCTGTCTATATCTTATTTTGAGAAGATTTGGATGATTAAAGATGAGAAAAAGTTGTTGTTTTCCAACCCAACAAGTTCTCAACTACATATGAATTCTACATTCTGCTTACAAAGTCTGTTTTGAGCTCAGCTCTTACTTTTAGTTTTTATTTTTTATACCAAAAAGGGCAAAACCCAAGCTGTCAACATTTTATTTTCTCCAGAGGTCTCCTTTTCCAATTCTAAAAATTCATTAGGTGCATTTTCAATCTTCTAAATAACCTCACGTGAGAGTTTTATCAAATATTTCATTACTACAAAACACGTCTCCAATTTTTCATCCTCCTAAAACAGTTCCCTTGACATTTTCCCAACCTCTTCTAACCATTTCCTCAGAGACTGCTGCCTGTTGTAAAGGCAATGCCAGAAAATTTAGATTTTTATAATGACAGTACCCTTTTCTGGTACCAATTTCTGTATCAATCAACTCTTACTATAAAAAGTGCCATATTACAAACAAGCACAAAACCTCGGTGACATAACTTAATAATCATTACTTTGTTCCTAAATTTGAAGATAAGCTGGGGATTAGACTCTACTCAACTGGATCAGTCCCTTGAACCAGTGAGCTAGTCATGTTCTAATGGTGAAAGCAGAGGTATTGCAAACATTCTTTCCTAGCCTCTTATCAAATTACTATGATGCATATCCCATTGGCTACAGTAATCTTCAGGGCTAAACACAAAGGCAAGGGAAGCAGAAATATATTTCACCTCTGTAATGAGAGGGTCTGCAAAATCACATTGTACAAAGAGTGTGAATATATAAATTAATATAATCTAAGACAATGTTTAACTTCTCTGCTTGACTTGCGCATATTTTTTAAATTGCATACTTACATTGAAAGTTTAGACGTTTGACATTTCATCTTTATGGGTAAATCGTCTCTGAAATAAGAGAAAACCTACTAAGAAATAAATGAACAGGACAATTTCAGAGGGTTATGCATTCTAAAATATTACAAATGAGGATGAAGAAATACTTTAAGCAGCATAGATTGGTGGTTAAGAGCATGTATTAAGACAAACTGCCTTGGTCCAAGTCTCACTTACTGAGATTCTAGTTATTACAAATTTCTTATACTTTCCTTGTCTCCATTTCTTGCTTTAAGTAAAATATAATTATTACAGTACTATTTCATAGGGTTTTCATCAGGATTAAATGAGTTAATTTATGTTAAGTGCATAAAGTCATGCTTTGTATATGACAAGTACTGAGTTTACCAAGTGCTGACGAGATGTTTCAATTGATAGTTGAATGATTAAAAGATGTGAAGGAGATATGTGTAAGAATATTCTTTGCAGATGGTACAGCAATGTGAAGGCCCAAAGATTAAGAAAGAAAGAAAGAAAGAAACTCTAGAGGAACAAGAAGAAAGTCAATGTATTATTCATTCATTTATGTGAGAACTTCAAGCATTTCTTTATTTTTTTATTTATCGTTTTGAGACAGAGTCTCTATCGCCCAGGCTGGAGGGCAGTGGCACGATCTCTGCTCACTGCAACCTCCACCTCCCAGGTTCAAGAGATTCTCCTGCCTCAGGCTCCTGAGTAGCCAGGATTACAGGCATGTGCCACCATGCCCGGTTAATTTTTTTTTTTTTTTTGTATTTTTACTAGAGATGGGGTTACACCATGTTAGCTAGGCTGATCTCGAACTCCTGACCTCAGGTGATCTGCCCACCTCAGCCTCCCAAAATGCTGGGATTACAGGTGTGAGGCACCACACCTGGCTTAAACCAAGCATTTCTTTAATGTGGATAAAGACCAATTCTTCATTTCCAAACTTATCATTTTAACATTTTGTTTTAATCTGTACTTTCAAATTAATTCCTAAAAGACATGTTTGTTTTGTTGTCCTCACTGGCTTCAAATCATAGTATTTTGAAAGTTGGAATAATCATATCTGTCTCAACATGTTAGTTTTTCCTTCTTTAATCAAAATAGAGACATTATTCTTCAGAGATCCCACTGTATTAGACTATTTGGACTGTTAAAATACCTTAGACTGGGTAATTTATAAACATCAGAAATTTATTGCTCAGAGTTCTGGAGGCTGGGACATTCAAGATCAAGGTACCAGCAGATTTGATGTCTGGTGAAGCCTCCCTCTTTGACTCACAGATGATGCCATCTATGTCCTCACATGGTGAAATGGAAAAACAAGTTACCTCAATCCTCTTTTATGGGAGCACTAATTCCATTGATGAGATGACCTTATGGCCTAATCAACTCCCAAAGGCTTCATATCTTAATACCACCACTTTGAAGTTAGGTTTCAACATATGAATTTTGAGGGGGACACAAACATTCACAATAGCAGTCACATAGTCACATAAATACTTCGTGGGGTTTCCTTTGATTTCTTAGCACTCTTAATTTACCCATTCATTCACCAAGTTTTGTAGATTTCTCTTATGAGGTATTGAACAGATGCTTCTCTTTTCTTAGTTTCTTCATCTACCATACTAATCCAGTAATTATTCCATTCATGATCTGCTTGTCTCATAGCTCATTGTAGTCAGCATCTAAGCAGATATTAATATACTACCTACTGTTATCTTGTCCCTCTATAGCAATTGTGACTCTATAAACTCATACTCCTACTCACTTTTACATTATATTTCCACAGATACTAATATGCTGTAGTGAAGAGTCCTTAGCTTGGCAATAGAATCTTCAAAGTTTCCATATAATTCTTTAAGCAAATTACTTAACATCTTAAGGCTGAACATCTTCCTTTTAAAATGGGAAAGAAAGAGTTATTTCATGCATTCGTTTATTCTTCAGTCTATTTATCCATTCAAACACGCATGTATTCAATACATGTTAATTTTTGCTCACTAAATTCCAGGAGCTCAAATATAAACAGGACATAAAAAATAAAAAAATACATACAGATGAGTCTCATCTACAAAAAATGTGTCTCATCAAATTTTTGTATTTCTATTAAAAGCAAATTCAAAACCAGAAGGCAAAAACATACAAATAGAGTAGTTCAAGAAAAGTTTGTTATTGATATGTAAAACCTACATAGAATTGTGGAAAATAGGGTTTCCTTAGACACCCATTTAGAACTTTATTATATGCTTGTCAAAAATTTGAGCATATTCTTAAATGGTTGATTTTAATTTTCTATTTATTGGATAAAAATATTTTAAAATACACTAATTATGGTTTTTCTTAATTTATTTCCATGCAATAGTTTTGTAGGAAAGTAAAGAATGGGACATTTGGGGGCACTTAATTATTGTTCTGGCAATGATTAAGTTTTGTTTTAAATAATTAAATCATTTCGCTCCTTGCCAATGTATGCTTTAATTAAATTGACATCAATGAAGGTAATACAACATAAAAATAATTTTACAGTGAATTTAATGTTCACTACCTTCTATACTATTTAGATTGGGATAATTAAACTTGGCATATTTATTAAATGAAAAAACATCCATTTAAGGTTACTCTTTAATGAATTTATTTGGTAGTAAAATTGCATTAAATATTTAAAACAGCTTATGAATATATTTTATTCCCTCAAATATGCTAATGAATTTTTAATACAGAACAAATGTTTTATTTTTATTTTATTTTTCAATGTGTGTGTTTGCATATATGTGTATGTTTTGGTTCATTCTGCAAAGACTGTATGCTAATGTTAAAAATTATTGCAACAGAGTCTATTTATAGTTCATAAAAAAACCTTATGTTAAACATACATTTTTGGTTTGGGTTTCTTCCATATAGGTGAAATACTGAAGCCTGGCTTTCCAGACTTTAAGACTAAATGAAAGGATTTAAAAAGGCTCTAAAATCTTTATAGGGAAAAAAAACCCAGGAAAGTCATGTCTTCAAATGCTCAGCCTTATTCTGTGGAAAGCTTTCTTGCTTTAAGGATTAAGATATTCATGGGAAATCTTCATTTTACCCTGCTGGACTCAACTTCATGCTCTGAAATAGAATTAACTTAACGAGTCTAAGAAGTATCTGTCCAAAATCTAAATGACATTTTATAATAAGATCATGAATTAATCTGTTTCTAGGCAAACTCATTTGAACTACATAAAGTGAGCTCTTGCATGATACCATGCTTTAGGAGACAGATCCAGATATCACATGCCTGCTTTTCATTAAGATGGCCTTCTGTGATTTGACTGACTATTTCTGTCTTCTTCATTTGACCTCAATACTTTAGAACTAATAGAGTTTAATCCATAGTCTGTGGTATTATTATTTATGCTTATAGTTTATAAAATGCTTCTAAAATTCCATATTCATTTTTCTTGCATAAAATTCTCCTCACCTTAGTGAGAAATTGGGTTCTATTCTTTTAACTAGACACACTGAAGACATAAGAATTTCTAAGGATACCAATCATAGGTAAATGATAAATCAAGTTTGAACTTTCTTTGTTTTGCCTTATATTGTCTCGTAAGAGAGTAAATTTTATTCAATTTCTGTCAATTTATCAATATTAGGTATTTGTCTTAAATTATTTTTGAACTCCATTGTTTTATTTAAGGGAATATGTACTTTCTAATTTTAACAATACTTAGCTTGCAAGGTTCAAGACATTTTTGTGTACGTGGTCCATTCACTGGTGATTCCTGTATAAAAGGTCACTTTTGAAAATCTAAAACTAAACTATGGCTAATTTTGAAGTTCAAAGAATATAAAGAAAACATCTGAGATGCAGCTATAAGAGGAATGTACAAGCACTGCTGATTCTGAAAGTGGTACGGAGTGCACTCTGACCATATGATTTGACCTTAGACTTAATGTCACATGGGCTTAGCGGCTTCAGAGTACTTCTTTCTGGGTGTTTGTTATATTACGTTTGTGCAAAACTAATTATGGTTTTTGCCATTCCTTCAATTGCAAGAAATTCTTACATTTAGCTTTTTTAAAAAATCAATAACAACAACAATAAAATTATTTTGTTAGGTAGAGATTTGTTGCTTCTATTTAAATTCTGCTGATTTATTATCTGCTTAATTCTGAGGAAGCTCAGTAATTTGTTATGCTTTATCTTGAGGCTCATAGTAATCATGAATGATTTATTAAATGTTTGCAATTACATGAACATTAATAATACTGAATGCTCTATACTGGTATATTTATGCTATATATTTACTTTCTTCACTTCTCTTGTTCTGTCTTGAGCCCACTCCAGTCATGCTTTCTTCCCCACACTCTGCAAGTACTTACCTAGTCCAGGTCATTAATGATCTCCATGTTGATAAATCCAGTGATCAGTTCTCAGTGTTTATCTTACTTAACTTGCAAGCAGCAGAACCATGTTGAATAACTTTCCCTCCTACTATCACTTTTCAATGGGTTTCCAAAACAACACTCTCTTGTTGTTTGCCTATCTCCATGGCCATACCTGTTAGTCTCCTTTGCAGATTTTCCCTCTTTTAGATTTCTTAACAATGGAATACTCCAGAATTGAGAATATTTTAAAAATTCTGCTCTTTGCTATCAATATTGTCTCTTGGTGACTTCGTGCAGTGTCATGACTTGAAATGCCATTAGTATTCTGAAAACTCTGAATATATCTCTAGATATCGCCACTTAAATTAAAGCTTCAGATATGCAACTAATTATTCATCTTCTCCATTTGCATTTCAAATAGACAACTCAAACATATATGTCCATATTAGAACTCCTGATCCTTTCCTCCAAATTGGCCCTATTCTCAGTCTTTCCCTTTACCATAATATAGCAACTACCTCCATCCAGTTTTAAAGATCAAAACTTTGGAGTCATCCTCTTGACTTCTGTCTTCTTCCTACATTCTAACACATTTCTTTAGAAAACACTGATGGGTCATCAAATATAGCTAGGTTCTAACTACTTCTCATGTTACTATCTCAGTCCAAGTCGTTCTTATGCCTTACTTGTATTTCCCCTGTAGCTTCCAAAATTTTGTTCACAAAATATCAATTTTCAACATAGGAGCCTCTGTGATCTTGTTTTATTTAGGATAATGTCACCCATCATTCAGAATATTTCAAGGGTACTCTAATTCCACAAGATTATAAGCCAGCATTTTAATGAAAGCTTTCTAGGCCCTACATGCTGAATGGCATGTTAATGCTCTTCCTTCAACATCTACTACTTTCTTTCTTACTCTCTTTCAGCCACATTGGCTTTCTACCCTTTATGGAGCACATCCACCAAGGGCCACCCTTAGTATACTGGCAGTTCTTCATGTCTGCAATGCTCTCCCCCAGATATCTATAGGTCTCAATCCCTTAATTAATTCAAATGAAATAAAGCTATGTATTCAAACTTGTAAGAATTTGCATTTTTCCTCACAATATTTTGTTTAATGTTTATTGTCTACTCCTCTAAAATTTAATTTCTACCACGGAAGAATTTCTGAATTGGCATATTCACTGGTATATTTTCAAGAACCTAGAGGAGGGCCTAACTCACATTATAAACACACACACACACACACACACACAAACAGATGTAGGTAGGCTGATAGATAAATAATTTGTTGAAATAGAGGATAAATAGAAAAATATAAAGCATGGAAGTCAGAAACTACTAAACAGTTCTTGTGTGTTAGGCATTGTCCTTTGTTTGTAATATTTTACTTATTTTGTGACAAATCTATGAAGAGTACACTAGTATTATCACTTTTCAACTAAGCATCTGAGGGGCAGAAATAAAGATAATTTAAGTTTAAGTGACTTAGATATATCCTGAAGGAAAGCAAAAGCACAATCAAGAATTTTAGCAAACAATATAAACCACACTAAATTAAAATAAGACTAAAAGTGGAAAGATCAATGACAGTATTATTTAAGAAAGTTATGGATTTTATAATTGGTTTTAATCATTCTTGTGTTAGGTAATACTATATATTTTATTAAGTGAATTATTTCTTAAAGTTAAAAAAGATAGCACCCAATTTTATTTGGCAAAATTTTCCTAATAAAAGCTAAATATTTTCCGCAAAAAGATATTATCTAGAGGATGCCAGTGACAATCCAGGTGCTTAGTGTGAACAAATAACTCAAGGAATAAAAGACACGTATCAGCAACTGGGGGGGGACAGTTGTCTGATTCTTTTCACCAGATATCCTCAGTTTCTAAGCTTAAATCCAAGGCAAAGTAAAGGAACAAGTTGATGTTGCATTTTATCCAGGAAAATTGAATGTTCATTCTTATAACACTTTATTGGCTTGGTTCCAGTGATGGAGGATTTTTACTTTTCCCCTTTCTCTTGACTATTCCTTTTCAGTTTTCTTTGTAGGATCCTCCCTTTCTTCCCAATTCTCAGGCCAAGTCTCCTTTTTTCTCAAAGTATGCCTTCTCTTCCCTGATTACAACTTTCATTGACATTCCTGTCTCTAAGCTGGGGCACATTGTGACTTTCATAGGCCTTGGGCAATTTCGCTTCCATGGATGTCTTCCTCTATTAAAAAAAAAATTGAACATTGTATTTCACAACTGCCTTGGTATAGAGATAAATATATTTATAGCATATATTAAAATATTTTTTAATTTAAAATTCATTTTTGTCTTCGGATTGTAAAACATTAAAATATTTTTTGAACTTCTGAAATTACTGTGGGCTCTAGGCATTGTGCCTGCTGCACCTAATGAAAAAGTTCATCCAGAAGCACAGGCCATACATGGTAGGGCCTCTCTCCACCTTTCAAACTCCTTCTCCTCCCACTGTGTCTCTTGTTCATTATGCTCCAGCCCTTGTTGGCCCTTAAAGACATAAATTGCACCTTCCCCAGAGACTTTGCACTGGTCGTTGGCTTCTACTGCTCTTCCCACGATATCCACGCCACTTACTCCTTCACTTTATTGTCTTCCTAATGACTATCTCAAAAACAACACACTCCTCCTCTCCTTATCCTTACTCTGCTTTATATATTTATTTTTGTTTTTAAAATTTTTTATTTTTTATTTCAATAGGTTTTTGGGGAACAGGTGGTGTTTGGTTACATGCATAAGTTCTCTAGGGGTGATTTCTGAGATTTTGGTGCACCCAGCACCCAAGCAGTGTGCTGCTTTTTTATCCCTCGCCGCTCTCCCCCTTTCCCCCAGGTTTCCAACGTTCCATGTATCATTCTTATGCCTTTGCATCCTCATAGCTTAGCTCCCACACCTGAATGAGAACACACAATGTTTGGTTTTCCATTACTGAATTAGTTCACTTAGAACAGTGGTCTCCAATTCCATCCAGGCTGCTGTGAGTGCCATTATTTCATTCCTTTTTATGGCTGAGTAGTATTCCATGGTATACATATATACCACAGTTTCTTAATCCACTCATTGATTGATGGGCATTTGGGTTGGTTGCATATTTTTGCACTTCTCAATTGTGCTGCTATAAACGTGTGTGTGTACAAGTATCCTTTTTGTATAATGACTTCTTTTCCTCTGGGTAGGTACCTAGTAGTGGGCTGCTGGATCAAAGGATAGATCTACTTTTAGTTCTTTAAAGAATCTCCACACTGCTTTCCATAGTGGTTGTACTAGTTTACATTCCCACTAACAGTGTAAAAGTGTTCCCTTTTCACCACATCCCTGCCAACATCTAATATTTTTTGATTATTGCCCATTTTTGTATATTTTATAGCACTTACTCATCAAAAAAACCCCTTTATATTATACATTGTTTTTTCCATGTATCTTTCCCTCTCCTTAAAAAAGTAATTATGCAGGAATTTCCTGGCTTCATGCTGTTCACCAGTACGTAAAAGAGGGCCTGAAACATGGTAGGTACTCGGGAAATTCTTTCGAATAAAAGAAAGTAACTATTATATTAGCATTTGAAATTAAAGCGATGATATACATTAATCATTTAAAATGTATCCATTTTGCTGGACCAATGGTTTTCATATACAGATCTTTTCTTCATTCAAAGTAAAGATGAGGACATTCCCCAAATTTCTATTAACTCATCTCTTATAGTTTATATCTGGCTTTACCTTTCTTACAAAAAAGCATACCTCCCTCCCCCATAGTCTTCCATAATGTTAAGGAGAAACATTATTCCCTTGGTGTCAGCTCATCACATCATCAGATTTTCTACCAATCACTAGCCCCAGAACAGCTATTCAAGAAATAACTTAGCTTTTGAAGCCTGAATGACATGGGATTTGATTTCGGTGCAGCTATTTGTGTGACAAAGAGCCCTACTAATCTTCAGACTGTTAACCTGAAAGATGGACATGATAGCTAGCTCAACATTTTTGAGAAGCATCCAACATGATATGTGTGGTGTGACCACTGTAATGTCCAGTGTATAGTACATTTCAATAAAAACTAAACATTTCCTTTATTTCTGATTATTTTCCTGTCTTTACTAGCCTCTATTACTTTTCATTCAGCTTCCCTTTCCTCTTTCTTTCTTAATCTCCTCTTTCCCTTTCCTGTGGGAAATACCCTCTCTAATAAAAGATTTATAATAACACCCCCATCATCATTTCCTATCCTTTACTCAGTTTTCAATATTTTGTCCCATCTCTCCCTTTTCCTTTTTCTCTCTCTCTCTCCTCTCGCTCTCTCCTCTCTCTCTCTTCTCTATGTCCTCTTTCTCTCTCTCTCTCTCCTCTCTCTGTCTTCTCTATGTCCTCTTTCTCTCTCTCTCCCATCCTACTATATTGAGGCTCTAAGCTGAACAGTAAAACAGTGTGGCAAAAACAACCTTAGAAAAGTCATTAGCATTTTACCTACCTAGAATTCTATGAAATTGCACTGGAATTTCTCAGTACTCGTGGCCAAGTTCAGCAAAACTTGGTGTCGGGTTTTATTTTTTAATGTAAAATTTATATGAGGAGATAACAGTTGTCCAAGGTAGAAAGCACTAAGTGAAATAATGCAGAAAATGATATAAATCCATCCTAAGGAAGTTTCAAGAAAATTATTCATGTTTGAGAAGATAATCATGAAATCTTTCTCAGAAGAAACAACTTATGTGTAAACGTTAGCACCAAGCTGGCTGTAGGAAGAGAGTTCTATGAAGTAAATCAGTTCAATTGGCCATAATTTGGAAGATTTTAAGCTGGCCTTTTAAAATCTATTAATTAATTAATACCTGCTTTTAACTAGAGAAAACATGATTCTGAAAAGTGTGGAAAGAGTGAATGTGAATTGTAGTAGACACAATTCAAGTTTGCTCAGACACAAACTGAGCATAGGTTGACCTGCTAGGAAATAAAGCAGCTGAAATAATCAAGGCTAAAAATAAGAGGATCTGAATTAAGATAGAACAAGCAGAGTTGAAAAGAGTGGTTTTTAGAGACTGTGCAGTACATTCACATCATTTCTTATGTTAGTGTCCATGGTGTAGAGAGTTAAGGAAGAATCAAATTAACCCGTATCAGAGCCCAGCCCTGTTCATTTTTGCTTGTATCTATGTAAACCTTGTGTCTCCTACAGGGACTGGCTCGTACTTGCTTCTCGAATTCATATTTGATGTATAAATAATGAAAACTTTTTAAATACAAGCTAAGTTTTTATAAAATAAAACAGGTTTGTTAAGCTATAACTCATATAGATATTCTCTTACATCACCAAGACTCTAAACAAGACCATGAGAACCTTAGCTATTCATGGAGTCTTTATAAATAATGACAAACTTTTTTTCTTTTTTTTTTAAAACCAATTTTGTGTTTAGATTTAACATGATAAGCAATCTGTAGCCAGGATATTGAAGTGTGCCCTAATATAACAATGTAGATTATCACATCAATTTGAATATTTTGTTAAAAGAGATGCAAGTGTGACCCTACACATTACTTACCATAATGATTCCAGAATTGATTTAACCACTGCACACAGCCGATTCCTTTGCTTTATATGCTCAAGGATATTTTTGCACGGGGGACATTTCTTTGCTCAATGACACAGGCAGAGGTGCCAGGCTGAGCAGCTCATGGCTGCTGTATTGATGCTTTGGTGAAGGAGGAGATCAGCTACCCCGAGATTTGGGCATTGTAAACGTCTTTCATTTTCCTTCCTTTCCCTGGTTTTAATTAGCATTGGTGATTCAGGGCTGACTAAATTTTTCATCCAAGTTTTTCTTTCAAGTCATTGATCAATAACTCGTTAATGAAGCCAGGAGAAGAGAACGAAGCATTCTTAAATGTCCAGTACCACTCCTAAAAGCAAACAAATAAACAAGCCAGGAGCTGCACTGAAGAAATCATTCAGCTAGCTAAACCGTGCAGTGGCTACGAGGAAGAGTAATTGATTTAGTGGGGAGGGTGCTAACATCCCTAAACATTAAATCCAAGACATAATATTTAAAACATTGCTTTAAAGGGTATTAATATTTGCATTATCATTTTCCATTTAACTTTCATGAAATGTCATATGGTCTTAATAAAATAGTTTTCAAGCTATAGTTCATCTGAAGAGCCATTAATTCAACCTTCTCTAAATAGAGTTCTTTAGAAGACCGTTACATTTTGAATCTCCAAAGGAACAGAGCAGTGTGTGATGCATATCCTCACTATTCATGCAGAGACTAGAGAAGGTCATTTGCACTTCTGTGCCAGACATTTCAAAAATAAAGCAAAAAAAAAAAAAAAAAAAAAAGTGGAAGTCTCCATGCACAGTTCAAGGATCTTTCCACTAGGTGGCAGAAGCGCTCCTTCAGCTCTTCCGCTTCTTCTGGTGTGGGCTGTAATTAGGTCAGTTTAAGTTAAAGTAGGGCTGAGAGATGAATAAAGTAGATTTTCTCCTCTGGAACACACTGCAGTTTAATTTCACTTCTTTCTACATTGTGCGATGAAGGTGGATTTAACTTTTAAAGGCAAAGAGACAAATCTCTGCCAGGGTAAATGAAAAGACTCAGGGAGGGCAACTGGCACAAAAAAAAAACATAAAAGAAAGGAAATGCTTTTTGGCTGTTTCCTAATTTTGATATCCGGGTCATAGTCAGAAATCATTTTCAGAGGTAAAGTGTTATATAGGTTCTGTGAAAAGCGGGGGTGACTTCTGAAGCCTAAGGGGGCCGGCTTGCTGGGTGTCGATGTTAAAAATTTCCCCTACTGGTGACATTAAATAAAATAAAGCCATTTTATCCTCGACGCTTTTCTAATTTTGCCAGCAGCCAGAGAAGCATGCTAATCTGAGAGGAAAACTCCACACCCCAACACAGGCTTCCCTTTCCTGCTGAATAAGGCACTTAGGAAGGAAGTGGTCCTGAAGGTGAAAGTTGAAACCTGTGTTTTACCCAGTGCTGCCTGTTAGAGGCCCTGGGGAGGACAGGGACGTCCTGGAATCGGGATGGGCTGAGCGCACCAGGCAGCCTGGTGAGGAGGTGGAGGAGCTTCCCTATCAGAGAGCGTCAGGAAGTCACTGCGGTCACCTCTGTGAGAAACAGTGGGGAAAAGGGGAGGACAATCGCAGGAAAACCCATTCACTCTTCTGCTGCCGATCATGGCATTGAATGTGCAAAAGCCAGATATTGTTAAAGAAAATAAAGGCAAATAAGATATGAGAACAGACGTGGCATAAATAATGATGTTTCCTGATTCTAAACTCTTTAGAGGTTGAGAGCATCCAGCTAATTTGGAGGTTGTTTCTTTGAATCACAGGTCATGTCACAGGGAATGCCAAACTCAGAGAGGAGAGGAGGTTGGCGGCACAATAAAAGCTGTATGGGGGATGGGGGGGAAATGGGGATGGCTAATGGGTACAAAAAATAGAAAGAATGAATACAATCTGATATTTGATAACACCGCAGGGTGACTATAGTCAACAATAATTTAACTGTAGATTTTTAAAAAACTAAGTGTATAATTGGATTGTTTGTAATACTAAAGATAAATGCTTGAGGTGGTGGATACCCCATTTACCCTGATGTGATTATTATGCATTGCGTGCATGTGTCAAAATATCTCACTAGCTCTGTAACTACATATATATATATATATCAGCTACGTATCCAAAAAAATTTTAAAAATTTAAATAAATATGTGAGGAAATAAGCTAAATACACAAACAGGTGGCTCAGATATACTAAGATTATTCAAATAATTCTTTAATTTTCTGAAAAATGTTTAAGATTGGAGTTGACAGTGCCTTCTGACGCCTCTTCAGCGTTGCCCAGTTGCTAATGTCTTTGTGTTACCCCAAAATTTGTTCAAACATATTGAAACTGGAAATCCACCTGGTTAACAATACCTCCTGTTTGTGCAGGCTGTTTTCCATCTGTAGCCACAGATGATATGATTACAGACTTTGTGTGCAATTCGGTGTTCTTATGTTTGCCTACGGAATCATAGACAATCACATTAAAGCTATGTGCAAACATGGCACATGACTCAATTCTCCATTCCTCAAATGATGTTCTGTGTATGTCTCAATATTGAAGAAAGGAATAAAGAGTGATGGAGAGCAGAGTAAGAAGGCAAGGAATAAAGAACATGAATTAAAGACTCTTGAAATCTTATTTCAAGGACACAATCACTGTGTTGTAGCTTCTCATTTCAAATATACTAACAGATCCAATTGTTGACATACACTAGTCAGATATGGTACAACTAGATACTGTACTTCTTGATGAGATTGGAAACAGAAAACACAGTCAATGAATTGTGATTTATAAAGACAGTGGACTGATCCCTGATGTATATCTCAGAAATCAGATAGTTTATCCCGGTTAGGAATTTGGAGACAAATGTTTGAAAACCATTCTGTCAGTTAATCAAAATGTGTTGAAAGAATACAGTGTCACAAACAGAGCAAGCATACCCACACACACATGCATACCCACACACACATGCGTACCACACACACATGCCCACATATACCTGGGTTAGATTTTAGTTGAAACTTTGGTTAGAAATCCTCATTTCTTTGCTTAAAATTTGTAAGCTTAACTTTCTTCACGTGTTTGTTTTAGACTATAAATTGAATTTAGGAAGCAAGTATTTTGTTCATTTGTAAAATGAGAGTAGTCTATTCAAACTTTTTAAAGCATAAGCCATACTCTTGCTAAGTCTGTAAATCTGGGATTAGAAGCATCACGAACAACCATTGGATTGTAGCATAGACAATCCAACTGTATAGAAAAATCTCTGATAATCTGTATACCCCAGCAGACTTTATAGAACGCCATTGTTAATAAATATTTTATGGTCTTTAAAGTTTTAGTCATCATTACTACTACATATTCTGTGAAAGGTTGTGAAAATATTAAAGGTATCTAAGTAAAATACTTTCCTAGGAATACCTCAGGTAACTTTTAGAGACAGGGTCTTGCTCTGTCACCCAGGCTGGAGTGCAGTGCAGTGATCATAGCTCACTGTAACCTCCAACTCCTGGGCTCAGGGTATCCTCCCACCTCAGACTCCAAGTAGCTAGGACTACAGGCACATGCCACACACCTGGATTATTATTATTATTATTATATATATTATTATTTGTAGAAACAGGGTCTCACGATGTTGCCCAGGCTAGTCTTAAACTCCTGACCTCCAGTGATCCTTCCTCCTTGGCTTCCCAAAATGCTGGGATAGGCATGAGCAGTGCACCTGGCAAGTAGTCTGATTTTTATTTTAAATGCCTAGCGTGGGTCCGAATACAATGGTACAAGTGACAGAAAGGAATAAAGAATCACAACTGTGCTTTGGCCTTCTCCCCACTGTTATCCTCTTATGTGTGTCCCTGTGGATCTTTCTGCATAACCAATGCTATTATCCCACTGCAGTTAATTATTTCCATATCCACAGAAGTGTAAAACTGGAAATGAGTAATAATTCTATTTACTTAAATTCTGTGGCATGGAAATATCTGGCATGCAGTAGGTATTTGATAAATATATGCTGAACTAATGAATAAATAGAACTAATGAGTTAGCACTAGTTTTATTTCAATTAGCTATGACATGTAAAGCTACATTCTATAGGAGGAACTAGAGCTAAATCTCAAGTTTCTAGTTTCTCGATTCCAAGATTTTTTGGTTTTCGTTTTAATGTTATTATTTTTGTATATATCAGCACCTATTACATAGTGATCTTTTTTTGCTTTGCATGTAAACATTTTCAGTAGATGTATCAGTATGTATATTTCAGGATAGAGAGAGAGAGAGAGAGAGAGAGAGAGAGAGACAGAGATAGATAGATAGATAGATAGATAGATAAATAGATAGATAGATATCTTTGGGGACATATAATCTAAATATACAAGTGTAGGCACTGCTGGGTCACTATGTGCTTCTTAAGCAGTTAGTTCATTTTAAAGGCGGTTAATCTTCTCACACATTAAATAATTATACATTAGTTAATGTTGTGCATAGTGGAAAATAATCCCAAACTTAAGTTTCATTTTATTAAATAAAGTTAATTCCTTCAAACTTTTACAAAGAGGGCCAACTATGACACTAATTATATAAGTATGACCTTTAATAGGCATTCATTCTGCAGGAATATATTGAAATGCTTGTATTTCCAATAATTTCTTTTATTCAAACAAAATTTTGAAGACAATGTCTTATGATACCAGTCTAACCTTCATTATAACAAAACAATAGATGTTTTACATCAACTGATTATAATAGGAATCTTCTTCACTGGTAGAAGTTACAATATTTATAATTGATCCAAATTACAAAATGTTTTATTTATTTTTTATTTTATTATTATTATTTTTCTTTTTTGGGACAGAGTTTTGATCTTGTTGCCCAGGCTGGAGTGCAATAGCGCAATTTCAGCTTACTGCAACCTCCGCCTCCTGGATTCAAGCAATTCTCCTGCCTCAGCCTCCAGAGCAGCTGGGATTACAGGCATGCGCCACCATGCCTGGCTAATCTTGTATTTTTAGTAGAGACAGAGTTTCTCCATGTTGGCCAGGCTGGGCTCGAACTCCTGACCTCAGGTGATCCACCCACCTCGGCCTCCCAAACTGCTGGAATTACAGGAGTGAGCCATCACACCCAGCCCAAAATGTTTTCATTTAATGAAACACAATTATTAAGTCTTTATTAGGTTATACGAAAGTTTTATACCCATAAGCATACATATATTTTAGCTAATGATTATGTTGTATATTATTTTAGAATGTTACATGTATGTTTCCTTGCCATGAAGCTTATTTAAATCACTCTCCTTCTTATGCAAAACTTTTACTAATGTATAATATACATAAACTAAAGTGCACAGATATTAAATGTGTAATTTGATGAATTGTCATATGCTGAACACACCTGGGGAAATCAACATTAAGTCAAGAAACAAAATCACCACTTAAGACCTATCCTTCTCCTTTTTAGTTATTATTTATCAACTTAATATAAATGAAATACATTTGTATTTGGACACTCTCTGCAGGCTATACAGTTTTTTCAAGATAACCACTGACCTGACATCTATCACCATACCTAATACTAGCATCTTGTCTGATTTGGGATTTTATATATTTGGAATCATGCAGAATGTACTCTTTGGGGCCTTTTTTCTTTCACTCAATATTTTATTCGTGTGATTCATCTATATTGTTGAGTATAGGTGTAGTTTGCTTATTCCCATTGCTGTATAGTGTTCCACTGAATGACTTTAATACAAGTTACTTATTCATTTTATAAATAAATTCCAGTTTGGGAATGTTGAAGATAGCATTGTTATGAACATCTTTATAGTTGCTACACAATGTGAAGCTGTATATGCTCACATTTGGAAAACTCATATATGAAAACGCTGTGTAAAATATCTATATATTTAATTTTTTGACATATTAAGATAGAGTTTAAAATGGTTGCATCAACTAACATTTTCATTAGTGATGTACAAGTATTAAAATTGATCTATGTCCTTTCAACACTTAGTATTCTATCTTTTCCATTTTAAACATTAAGTTTTTTTTTAATCTCTTTCCATAGAAATAACAAAGATGTTTAAAACAATGCAGATGGTAGAAGCAGTTAGTAAACTCAAAATAGATAACTTGTTTTGTTTCAATTCGTGGGTCTTTTTTTTTTTAATTAATCTTTTGTAAGATGTCAAGGTGACTACCAAAGGAAGAGTATGATTATGGATATCTTTATGTCAGAAATCAGAAGAGACCTGAAATTAAAAAAAGGTGGTGTTTATACTCATGACTTTCAATAAACCAACATCAAATTAAAGACCACATGAACAGTTTTGTTAGTATTAAAATAATAATTACAAGTGAAGGAAAAAGAACTTGTAACATAGAATCCAAAACATGTTGATTTTGCCTTTACCACTTATATTAAATTAGGCCCCAAGAGTCAAGTCAGTGTGAGGCATGTAATACATTTCCCAATCATAAAACAAAAAATGTTTTCCAAGGTATTCCTGGAAAACTACAATTCAGCTTGAAAATTTTATAGCCTGCAGAAAAATGTCCAAATACAACTGTGTCTTACTTACATTAAATTAATTAAAACAATCTTTTTATATAAAATATACATTAAGATTCTTTCAGAAACTCATTAAAAGACCACAAAAAATTCGGAAACTATAATTGAAATTATTCTTTTTATTTTCCAGTGTGATTAATCCATTTTATTTGATGTATTTTCTGTAGATTGGTATATAGAATAAATGCAAACTTTATAAAGTCATTCTGCATGAGACAAAAATTCTCTTCAGTCATTTATTGGCAAAGGAGTTATAGAATCATGAATTATCTAAATTACAAGATACTGTCTCATATAAACTGAAGTATTTGATTAATAAAATGTTTTGATTATTAAGATATTTGAGTAACATTTTTACTACATAGGTTGAGAGAGCTTCTGGCAAGTTTTTATGAAAATAATTCAAACCTGTTCCTACAAGTTGCTTCATTGTATATTATGGAAATACAATTAAAGTTCAATATTTAAGTAATTAAATTTCAAACATTCTATGTTCTATAATTTAATTAATATTTAGTCAGAATTCATTATATTCAAGCTACCGTGCAAAGTATTACTCATGTGAAGGATACTCTTTGCCGAGGAAATAATACTAATTTTGTGAAGAATATTCAATGTACCTGAAACAATTGGCCTTTTATGCACTTAATGTCAATTTCCATTGCTCTGATACACTTCACCCAAATCATTTAAAATATTTGGATGTGTCGATCAACACTTTTTGTACTCAATTATTTTATCTATTTTGAAGACTGGAAATTATAGTGAAGATTCACAGAAACACACTGAATGTTTCAAACTGTGGTACAAAGCTATAAGAGAAGACATTATTCTTTTCCAGCAAAAATTGTAGGAGCATTGCATATAGCAAGAAGTATTTTATAAGCCCTTGCAGATTCAATAAAAGCTTGTCAAGTCCTCAGTGTGAGAAGTAGTCATTCTGATTTGTCCTTCTGGCTCCATTTAAACCTACCATTTAAAATCAATTTTAGTATTAATACCTTCTAAAATGTAGATTTAAAAAAGAATAATTTTAAAGTGGCTGATTCATTTCACATCTTTGAAATAAATGGAATTTTGAAAATTATCTCATATTTCTGCCCCTGTGTTTTCTCTGATAACATGTCCCATATCAGGAGACTAAACTTTCATTGCTCACTTAGTTGGCACTTTAATGGAAATTATTTGCAATTAAAAATACATAAACATTTTTTAATGGAGAGAAAATTATTTTCTGTACAAATTCTAATAATATATTTATATTATATTAAAACACAATATATGGTTTGTGTGTATATAAGGAAAATGAGGCATTAGAAGACAAAAGCTTTAAAGAAAACATTCTTTTCTGAAAGAAAAATGACAAAATTTTGGAAATAATCAACTATTTTATCCAAAAAACAAAAGTACATTTTATGCTTGTATTATTTATTGCCTTTTATCTAAGTATTCTTTACCATTTTCATAAATGAGATATTACAATTTGAAATTAGTGGCTGAAGAAATACATTATTAACCATTGAAATATCAGAAATTTGGTACTCCTATTTCAGTGAAGTATGGTCACTATAACGAATATCTCCCATGTAGGTTTCAGCCTTCCCTGGAGCTTAGAAAAAGCTTTGGCTGGCAAACATGAAATGAAACCTGATCTCTAGACAGTTAGAATCTTGTCTGACCTTCTTTCCCACATGTCAGTGATAATTATTAAAGAATTAAGCCACTGTTTTATAATAAAGTATTCTCTTACAAATGCAAATTTGCTGCATCTGTTTTCAGTGGTTTAACTTTAAACTATCAATTACATTCTAATTTTCATATTTTTGAGCAATTTTTATTGTCATAATCTTGTCTACCCATGATTCTTTTTCTTTTCATTTTTTAATTGACACATAATAATTATACATATTTATGAGGTATAACGTGATGTTTCAATACATGTATACATTGTGTAATACGTCATGGTATTTAGCATATTCATCACCTCATACAGTTATCATTTCTTTCATAAACATTCAGAGTCCTTTCTTCTAACCATTTTGCAATATACAACACAATATTATTAACCATAGTTACCCTTGTATGCAATAGAACATCAGAATTTATTTCTTCTATCTAACTGCAAGTTTGTACTTCTTGACAAATCTTTCCCTATTTCCCCCTCTCCCCTGATCTCCCCAGCCTCTGGTATCCACTATTCTATTCTCTACCTTTATGAGATAAACGTCCTTAAATTCCACACATGAGTGAGATCATGCGGTGTTTGTCTTTCTATGCCTGCTTATTCCACTTAACATAATGTTTTCCAGGTTCATCCATGTTGTTGCAAATGACAGGTCTTCATTATTTTTCATAACTGAATAGTATTGCATGGTGTATATATACCACATTTTCTTTATCCATTCATCTGTTAATAGACACTTAGGTTGATTCTATACCTTGGCTATTGTGAATAGTGCAGCAGTAAACATGGGAGTGCAGGTATCTCTCCAACATACTGCTTTCATTTCCTTTTAATATATACTCAATAGTGGGATTGCTGGATCATATTGTAGTTCTATTTTTAATTTTTTGAGGAGCCTCCACATTGTTTTCCATAACAGCTATACTAATTTTCATCCCCACCAGCAGTGTATAAGTGTTCCTCTTTGTCCACATACACAGCAGCATTTATTATTTTTTATCTTTTTGATAATAGCTGTAGGTGGGAGGATCACGAGGTCAGGAGTTCGAGACCAGCCTGGCCAACGTGGTGAAACCCTGTCTCTACTAAATATACAAAAATTAGCTGGGTGTGGTGATGTGCACCTGTAATCCCAGCTACTCGGGAGGCTGAGGCAGGAGAATAACTTGAACCTGGGAGACGGAGTTTGCAGTGAGCCGAGATAGCACCATTGTACTCCAGCATGGGCAACAGTGCAAGACTCTGTCTCAAAAAAAAAAAAAAAAAAATAGCTCTTCCAGTTGGGGTGATGTGATATGTCATTGTGGTTTTGATTCGCATTTCCCTGATGATTAGTGATGTCGAGCATTTTCTCATATGCCTGTAGGCCACCTGTATATCATTTTGAGAAATGTCTATTCATTTCTTTTACCCAAATTTAAATTGGGTTATTTGTTTTTATTTATTTTCTGCTACGGGGTTGTTTCTTGTATATTCTGAAATATTAACCTCATCAGATTTATGATTTGCATACAATCTATTTCACATCGTAAAAGTATTTTTACCTACTCAAACTCTCATTTTTTCCTTATATCCTTGAACATACTAAGCAGTTATTCAAAAGACTGTTACAGTTAGCTTTAAAATGGGGATATTCTGTTATTCTGTTGCTATAATTTGTTATTCCTACTGTTTTACCTTAATTTTATTATTTCCATATATATGCCTGGCTATGCTCTATTTTGTGCCATTGTGTTTGCAAAATTGTTTGTAGAATTATAATGCAAATGAGGGTGATGATCTTTTCCTCCAGAGAGGGTTTGCTTTGACTTCAGCCAGGCAACAGCAATCTGGGATTACTTCAATTTCATTTCATGGATTGAAATGATTCAAATATGAACGGCAGCTTCAGCCAGAACCTATATAATAAGATTTCTACTTACTCATAATTGTTATCCATTCATTGTCCTCCATACTCTAATTCCTGCCCTCCTAGCATCAAGAGGCCATCAAAGTACTATCAGCTTTTTAGCCTATAAGATGTCCTTCTGAAACAGTCAGATGCCCTCAAAGGAAAATCAGCCCCAAATACTAGGCTCATTTTTATAAATATATCTGTTTTTTTTTTCTCAAATCATGACCCTGAAATTTTGCTATATTTTGACTTACAAAATGCTGTCAAGGAAATTTGTTTTTATACTTTGTATGACTTTTCTATTTTTCCTCATTAAGTGAGTTGGCCTGAAACATTAATTTCATCTTGTTAGTCCCTCCCACTGCAACATGAGTGGACAGACAAAAATGATGAGAAAAGAAAGCCACCAGTTATTTATATAACTGATATTTGCCTATCTATTTATACACAGATAAATATGTTTTATATAACATATGGTTTAAAACAAACAGATCAAAATGTCTTGGAAGAGGAAGAAACTGTGCAATTTTTCTTGAATGAAAGGGCAAGTAACATTTCTAGAAATCCATGACAGTACTATAATAAAAGTGCATTCAAGAAACAAACAAATAAGAATATAATTATTTTAAGTTAAATTTATAGTAACATGAAAACGTAATTGAAACTGTGAGAGATGAAGTTGGAATATTTTCCCAGAAAGACAGCAAAAGACAATAGAAAACAGGGAAAAGTTGATCCAGAAGAAAAACATTAAAAATAGATCGTAAATATGGAAAGGGCAAAATAATAATAATTCAACTTCTGTTTTTAGCTCAGAGAGACAAAATGCCAGAAAGAGCTTCACTTGTAAACTTACAAGAAAAACTAGACAGACTGCAAATAAACAGCTTCTCTTGAATCTATCAGAAAACTGAGCACACAGGGCAAACAAACAATGTGAAGTAGGGAAGTGAGTCATGAAAAGCACCTGAATGCAAAAACAGGCACTGAGCATTTGCTTATCTTGGACAAATGCCAATGAATGACATACAAGACAAAAAGTAGTTTCAAGTGGAAATTATTAATGAATTGCAAAAGGCCAAGTATGTCCTAAGGTGAAAGTATAAAACCCCTGGGAGAGATAGTCATGGCAGGTTTCACGTACTCCTGCAGGCTTTTTTCTTTAAGAACCCCTCTCCCCAGGCCCTTCTCAGATGTTCACAGGGAAGATGAAGAAGTATCCTCAGAAAGCTTTTGCCATAGTGTTGACTGGAGAGTGGAATAACAGTCATCTCTAAAATTCTATCAAGAGCCACTATTATATCTTCCCTAGTCTGTATGGCAGAGTTCATTAAAATACAAAGCCTGAAGGCACTGGCAGAAACCCACTGCCACTTGAGGAGGGGAACAGAGAAGAAGAAATTAAACTGTACTTTTTGAAGAGGAACACAGATACATGTTATACCCAGCATTTCATCTGAAGGAGGAGCCAAAACACTTAGGAAGATGCAGTACTCCTGAGATTCACTTTTTCAGTGCCTTCATAAGACTAAGACCTACATAGTGCATCAGAAAATGCACCCCCCACCCCAGCTCACAAAACGACACTAAAGTATCAAAAAATCAAATCAAAGCAGCAATGGAATACAGCGGAAAAATACTGCAAGGGACAGATCACTCCAGGGACTGGCACAGAGTTAAGACAAAACCTAAGTGTCAGAGACAAAAAACAAGACACACGGACACACTTACACACACACATACACACAACACACACAAACACAAATACAGATACCAGAATATGCTTGCCTATACAACACGTCAAAATTTCAGCTGAAAATTATGAGGCATAAAAAGGTGAGAATAAATATAATATTGAAATACAAGGCAATATAAGAATCAGGCTCATATGTAAGACATATGGCAGGAATAAAGAAAACAAGTTTAAAATAACTATGAGAGGTTAAAGACTCTATTGAGGAAAAAAACAAACAACATGCAAGATCAAATAGATTATTTTAGCAGAGATATGTAAACTAATAAAAACTCAAGTAAAAATGTTAGAAAGTAGAAACACAGTAGCAGACATGAAGAAATCTCAGAGTCCAGTGAAAAGAAGTACAAAAGTTCCCAAAACTTGGCATATTAATCAAACTTTCCTAAACCAGACAGTGAGAAAATCTTAAATGTAGCCAGAAGGGGAAAATTACATGCTACATTCCAAAGAACAAGGATAAGAACTTCAACAGACTTCCTGTATGAAATCATGAGAGCAAGAGGACAATAGAAAGAGTTCTTTTACAGTGCTGAAAATTAAAACAAAATGAAATTTTTGAATTTTATACCCCATAAAAATACCGCTTAAAAGGAAAAAAGGAAATAAAGACTTCCTGAGAACAAAACATAAGAAATCTCATTAACAGAAGATCCATTCCATGAGAAATGTTACAAGAAGTCCTTCAGACAGAAAAAAAAATAGGTTATAGGCTGGAAGATTGAATATATACAAAGAGAAGATTATTACTGGAAATGGAATAAATAAAAGTAAAATAAAATATCTTGTTATTCTTGTTATTTTTATACATTTAAAGGCAACTGATTAATTAAAGGAACAATAATAACAATATCCTGTGTGTATAGCATGTGCAAAAGGGAAATGCATGACCGCAGTGACACAGGGGTGGGAAAGGAGTTGAGAAGATACTGTGATAATCTCCATATACTATATGTAAAGAAGTATACTATTATCTGAAAGTGACCTTAGATGATTGAAACATGTATATTTTGTATCTTGGGGCAATCACTAAAAAGCAAAAGAAAGAAGTACAAGTGAGGAATATAAAATGAAATTATAAATATACACAATTAAAATTGGAGAAGGTAGAAAAAATATGTATTTATAAAAAACAAATGCGAATAACTAGCCAGATGGTAGAATTTGATCTGTGTTGATAATTACTTTTGATATGAATAATATAAATACATCAATTGTCAGGTTGGACACAAAATCAAAACTCAACTGTAAGCTTATATACTATCAGAGGTGACTAAGGAGACATGAAGGCTGAAAGTCATGTGGTGTCTTGGATTGGTTCCTGGAACAGAGAGAGGACTCATTAAAAAAGAATAGCATATGGATAAAAAATAAGCTAAAAAAGACAAAAGTTCATTATTTGTATAATGGAAATTACAAATAAAGGAAATATTTTTGCTTTATATAACAAAGTCTTATAGTTGTTTTACTTATTTAGTTTATTTGAATATATAAATTTGATAAAAATTAAATTAGCAATATTGGAGAAGCAGAACTTCACAAATGGTTGAGTGAGGAGCTCTGAAATCTTTTTCCCACAAAGTGATTATTAAACTGAACAAAATTTTCAAAAGATAACCATTCTGGGGCTCTGGATGTTAATCAGTGGTGTATAAAAATTTAAGAAGCACTTATTTAAGAAAAGTTTTGTTAGAATAGTGGAAGTGTGCAGTGTTTTAGATTGTGGCTGCTCACATACCCTCTCACTCACCTCCCCCTCCTTTGTGCAGTAGTTGTACCACTGTAGGGTAGGCCAGGAGGATCTGTAACTAGCCAGTCAGGGAGACTGATTTGACTTGATGGGACCTTGGGGAAAAACAAACAAACAAAAAAAGCCTTTTTTCCAGGACATTGATGAAAATGATAGTGATTTCAGTGAGAAACAATCAGGGAATGCAAATATTGCAGGTAACCTGAAGACAAGATACTGATTGAGGCAAGAAACCAAACACAGGTCATCCAGAAATTTCACAGGGAGGCACAGGTCATAAGACACCCATAGTAGATGGTATTGGTTAGGTTTATTTGTCAACTTGACTAGGCAATGGTATCTAATTATGTAACAAAACAGTAAGCTAAATACAGTGTTGCTGTGAAGATATTTTATAGATGTGGTTAACATCTACAATCAGCTGACTTTAAAAAAAAGAGTAAATAACAAAAAGAGTAAATAAAAGAATTCTCAGAGAAGAAAAAAATCTACCTTAAGACCATGGCATTTACTCCTATTGGAGTTTCCAGCCTGATCCTAGCCTGCTCTACAGATTTTGGACATGTCAGCACCCACAATTATATGAACTAATTCTTTAAAATAAATTCTCTCTTTCTCTCTCTCTGGATAAAGAAATAAGCTCTCTCTCTCTCTCTCTGTGTATATACATAAAATCTCTCTGTCTCTCTCTACACACACACACACACACACACACACACACACATCTATATATCTATCTTATTAGTTCTCCTACTTTTGAGAACCATGACTGATATACAGACCTAAGCTCTTAAACTCTTACTCATTCCTGAGGATCTGGATTTATACATGTCCAAGGTTGCACACACATTTATGATGATCCTAGTTATCTACTGGTACCTGACTGAATTTGAAGTGTTGCTTCCATAGAAGATAAAACATGGTACAGTTTTGTAAACTGCCTAACCCTTAGCTGTGTTACTCACCCATACACAGATCCATTGACAAATGATGCAACCCTTAGCGCACGTTATTTCAGCATACCCTCTGACTAATTGTTGATTGACCACTTAGCCAATCTGACCCTAGGTAGAACCCTAGGAACCCATGTTTGAAAAAATAAAAACAAGGAAACAAAAGTGAATCATAGGCATTACTGGCATTACTGATGTCAGGAGAGACCACAGAACTATTCCCACCCAGTCATTAAACAAATAAATTTTTTTAAAAAAACATAAAAACAAAACATAGCTGGTATGGTTTGAACATTGGCCCCCTCCAAATCTCATGTTGAAATTTAATCTCCAATGTGGCAGTATTGAGAGGTGGGGCCTTTAAGAGGTGATTGGATCATGAGGGTTCTGTCCTCATGGGTGGATTAATTCATTCATGGATTACTGGATTAATGGGTTATCATGGAAGGGGAACTAGTGGCTTTATAAGAAGAGGAAAAGTGACCTGACTAGCATGTTAGCATGCTCAGCCTCCTTGCCATATGATGCTTTGGGTTACCTTGGGATGTCACATAGAATCACCACCAGCAAGAAAGGCCTCACCAGATTCACCACCTGGGTATTGGACTTCACAGCCTCTATAACTGTAAAAAATAAATTTCTTTATAAATTACCCAGCTTCACTTATTTTGTTATAAGCAACAGAAAATGGACTAAAGCAATAACAAAAAACAGAAAAACAACACCAGCTTAGAACAGGGAATAATAATTCACAGTTGCTGTAATATTTCATATTAAGTGGCCAGATTTCAAAACCCAGTGCTATACACAAAGAAATAGGGATGTATGATCAGTATACAGAAAATAAAATTCAATCAATAGAAACTATCTCCGAAGGGCTCCAGATGTATGTAGTACATCACAGAAAAAATATCAAAGCAGCTCTTATAAATATAATTAAAAGCCTCAGAAATCCTTATTAAAAGAGGTAAAGATAAGTATGATGTCAACAGATTATCAGAGGATAGCAATAAAGAAATAGATAAAATAATTAAATGGAAATTATGAACCTGAGGCATTCAATAACTAAAATTTAAAAATATACTAGAAAGGCTCAATGGGTGATTAGTAATGACAGAAAGAATAATTCAGGGAATATGAAGATATACGTGTGTGTGTAGAAATAAATATTAATAAAAATGAACAGAACTTTAGTGGCTGGTGAAATACCATCTAACATACCAACACATGCATAAAGAGAGTCCTAGAAGGAGAGAGGATAAAGGGAGAGAAAAATAATAAATAATGGCAAATATTTCCTCAATTTGATGAAAAACGTTTGTCTACACATTCAAGAGGATGCAAATTATACTCCTGAAATCATACTGTAAGATAAAAATATTTTACTAGAAGCAAATAGAGGCATTTTATAAAGACAATGGGATAAACTCATTAGGAATTTATAATTTTTATAAACATACACCCACAAGTATTTATATACACACTCAACAAATGACCTCAAAATAATATGAGGCAAATCTGGCAGAATTTAAAGAAGAAATAGCTAATTGAACAGTAATATTTTGATACTTCAGTAACTCACTCTCAGTAATACAGAAAATAAATATAATTCAGAAAGGAAACAGACACTTTGGCAACACTATCAACCAACTTGACCTAATGTCATTGCACCCAACAACAGCAGAATGAACATTCTGTTAAAGTTTTCAGAAAATACTTTTTGAGAATAGTCCATTTTTAGGGTTTTAAGACAAGTTTCAATGCATGTAAATGGGTTGAAAGTCATTTAAAAATTGTTTTTGCTACAACCAAATCAAATTAGAGATCAACAACAAAAAAAACCTTACATAATCTTCAAATATTCACATATTAAATAAAATGCTTTTAAATGACCCATAAACCCAGAGAATTCATAAGAGAGGTTAGAAAATATTTTTATCTTAATGAAAATAAGCATATCAAAATGTAAGGAATGTAGTTAAATCAGTGCTCAGCAGGAAAGTTTGACTTTAAACACCTTATCTTTGTCTTTTTGTGCTGCTATAACTAAATATCTGATAGTGGGTAATTTATAAAGAATAGTTGATTTTCTCACAGTTCTGGGGAATGGGAAGTCCAAAATCATGGTGCCGACAGATTAGGTGTCTCGTGAGAGATGTTTTCTGCTTTCAAAATGGTGCCTTGTTGCTGTGTCCTCACATGGTAGAAGAGGTAAATATTGTGTTCTCACAGAGCAGAAGGACAAAAAAGAGCAAAAGGGACAAACATTTTCAGAAGAAATGGAAGGGACAAAAGGGCAGAGGGAAAGAAGATCCTCTCTAAAAGCTTTTTTCTAAGGTCATTAATAATTTCCTAATAATTTCTCCCAAAAGGTCCGCTTCTAATATCATTGCTGTGATGATTAAGTTTTAATATGAATTTTGAAGCAGCACAAACATTCAAATCATAACATGCCTCATTAGAAAACAAAACAAAAAAAAGATCTCAAATCAATAACCTAGGCTTCCAAATTAGGAGAAAACAAAACCTAAAGCAAGAAGGAAGGAAGTAATATCAGACTGCAAATCAAATATATATATAACAAAACAATAGAGAAAAATCAATAAAATTAGAAGTAAGGGCTTTTTTTTAAAAAAAAATGGTTAAATCTTTAGCTAAAAAGATGAGGGAAAAAAAAGAGAGAAGATACGAATTAACCAAACTGCGAAAGAGAAGATTTCATTACAGATCTTACAGAAATTAAAATAATAAAAGGGACCATTACAAACAAATGACACAACTTAAAAGAGTTGGAAAAATTCTTCAGAAAGGCAAAATTACCAAAATTAACTCAAGAAGAAATACAAATGACACAACTTAAAAAATTGGAAAAATTCTTCAGAAAGACACATTTACCAAAATCAACTCAAGAAGAAACACCTAAATTTCGCCAATATAAAAGTAAATTTAATAATTAAAAATCCATCCCAGACCCACATAAATTCACTAGTAAATTTTATCAAACATTTAAAGAAGAAGTAATACCAAACCCCATAAAGCCTTCCAGAAAATAGAGTAATGAAGCTTTCCCAACTCATTCAATGAAGCTTGTATTGTAGTGACACCATTCACAGAGAGACACATCACAGGTAAAGAAAACTATATACTTATATTTTCCATAAACATAAACTCAAAAATCCTCAAGAAAATATCAACAAAGAGAATATAGCAACATAAAAATATGTTAATACATTATGGTCAAATGGAGTTTATTCCAGAAATTCCAGGCTGCTTTAACATTAAAAAATCAATCTATGTAATTCACTATATATTGACAAACTAAAGAAAAACAATATAGGCATCTCAATAGAAGCAGAAAAAGTAATTAAAGATTCAGTGTTAATCTGTGATAAAAAAGATTTCTTGCCCATTAGAAACAGAAGTGGCATTCTTTAATAAAGGTTATGTTTGAGAACCATTAGCTGTCATCATACTTACTGATGAGAGACTAAAAGCTTTACCGATAAGATCAGGGACAAAGCAAGGATATTTTTTCTCATCATGCCTATGCACTTTTGTCCTAAAGTCCTAGCTAGTGTAATAAGTTAAGAAAAATAAATTAGAGCCATCAAATCATAAAGGAAGAAATAAAACCATCTCTTATTAGGAAGAACAAGATTTTCCATAACAAATTTTCAAGTAATTCACTAAATATTACTAGAACAAGTTTAGCTATATTATAAGATACAAAATTATTATAAAAAATCACTATATTTTATATACCATCATAGCAAAGAACAATCCACTCAAAGATTTATACACAAATATTTTATAGCAGCATTATTCATAATAGTCAAAAAGTAGAAATTATCTGAATGTCAATGCATTGGTTAGTAGATACCCAAGAAATATTATATCCACACAATCATATATATTCAGCAACAGGATACTTTTGATACATGTTGCAACATGGATGAACCTCATATGCTAAGGAAGACAAATGCAAAAGACCAAATATTGTATGATTCCATTTATATGAAATGTCTACAAAAGTCAAATCTTTATCGAGAGAATAGACTAATGGTCATCTGAGTGTGGAGATGAAACTGAGAGGTGAATTCAAGTAATACAAAGGTTGTGAAGTGATGGTTGCTCAACGCAGTAAATTTACTAAAAGTACCTTCAAACTATTAAGTTGTATGTTTAAAATTTAAAATGGGTGGATTTTATGGTGTATAGATTACTTAACCAAAATGCTCTTACAAATTAAATTATCTTTTAAAAAACAAGCAAAATAAAAACAAGCCAACAAACTCCTGGTTTGTTTTGGAGACAAGGTCTCACTCTCACCCAGGCTGGAATACAGTGACGTAATCTCAGCTCACTGCAGCCTCGACCTCTCCAGGCTTAGGTGATCCTCCCACTTCAGCCTCCTGAGTAGCTGAAACTACAGGCACATGCCACAACGTCTGGTTAAATTTATTTTGTATTTTTTGTAGAGACGTGGTTTCACCATGTTGCCCTGGCTGATTTCTAACACCTGTACTCAAGCAAGCCACCCACTTTGGCCTTCAAAAGTGCTGGGATTACCGGTGTGAGCCACCGTGCCCAGCCAAAAACTTTTAAACAACAACAGAAAAGTTTTTGTGGGTGAGTGGTAAATGACAAATCTTTCATTTGGAATATACATTGCATATATTTGGTGATTTTAACATTCTCTCTGTGTTTTGTTATTGCTGATGCATCTGATATTTGATGTCTGATATTTAGTAAACATGGAAGAACCCCCACAATCCCCTGCCCCTCCTGTTTTCCCCATCCCTTTCTATTGTGACACAAATTACACACCAATCTTTGGAAGTATTTGGATCATTGTTCCCATTTCTTCAGGTTTATACCTTCCCCAACTACAAATATTTCCATGCTAAATCACTTTGGATGTTTTCTTATGGTTTTTACTAACCAAACTACAGGTCACTATTTTTTTTAAGAATACTCAAAACAGGTCAAATATTCTAATGAAATTAGCACTAATTTATTAGAAGTAAATAAATGAAAGACTGAGTGACATTTTAGATGTTCTTGGAGCATTAATGAATCAGATCTGTGAGGTTAGGAGGCCTTATCAGAAAAGTCAGTATGAGGGTATTATTGTCCATTTGATGCTACTGCATTGTATGTTGTCATTGGTTATCAGTGTAACAGTTTTTATTATTTTAATAAGGTAACAGCACAGCTTCATTCTTTGTTGGAACCAAACAAAATAATGAATATCGATAAAATAGTAGCATGTGTACAGAGAAATAATTATTTTAATGCTCAGTTGATGCCATGCACAGTTTATCGCTGATTACTGGGGAAGGTACAAGTAAAATTTTGTTGCTATGAAAATTAGTTCCACATGTGACTCATTGAGGAGATGACAGAAGAAAAATTTTGAATTAATTTGAATTATATTTTAATATTTAAAAAATTGTTTCAGTCTTCTATGTTTCATTGAAGTCAGGTGCAATCCAGACAATTTGGAAATGGTTAATCCTCTCAAGAAGCCAAAAAATATGTGCTCAGTATTTTTAATTATTTTCCCCAAAATAGAATTAACTATTTGATTATATAAGCACTGAAGATACAGGATTAAGGATCTGTTAACAAGAGAGTGAGTGTGTTGAGCTGAAGTAGCAAGATCTTTTATTATAAGCTTAGTAAAGTGTTTTATTGTGCATTAGTCATATTATATATATACATATATTAGTTTGAAGCATATGAAATCTGTTTTTATATATCAAAATAAGAGAACATTGTCCATTCCCAAAGGTTTAATTGTATACTCACTATATAAAATATGAAAGAAAATAACAAAACTTTATTTATTTTAAAGTGAGAATTTATATTAATGCGTTTTTGTTTTTTCTTTAATCTAAAAATACAGAAGTCTCAGTAAAACCAAATATTTAGTAAAATATATGTCTCTACAAAGAAACATATAAGACATTTTTATTTTTATGCTCTTTGTGAATAATTTTTAGTGCCAGAGCAGAGAATATCACATTTAATTAAAAATAGGTAAACAGGCTGGGTGCAGTGGCTCATGCCTGTAATCCCAGCACTTTGGGAGGCTGAGGCAGGCAGATCACTTGAGGTCAGGGGTTCGAGATCAGCCTAGCCAACATGGTGAAACCCTGTCTCTACAAAAAGTACAAAAATTAGCCAGTCATGCTGGCGGGCACCTGTAATCCCAGCTACTTGGGAAGCTGAGGCAAGAGAATCGCTTGAACCCAGGAGGTGGAGGGTTGCAGTGTGCCAGGATCATGCCACTGCACTCCAGCCTGGGCTACAGAGTGAGACTCCATCTCAAAAAAAAAAAAAAGGAAAGAAAGAAAAGAAAAAAGAAAAAAATAGGTAAACAATAATTATTCCTTAAGGAAACTCATTTAAAAGTCATTTGCTTGGAAATATTTATTTTATTAATATTCTAGTATTAGTATTCTTTAAGAACATGAAAAAGTAAGAAGAGGAGAAGAAAAAGAAATAAACAGCAAAAATAAAATAGTAACCATTCCAGATAACAGGATAGGAGGATAGGAATATTTTATGTTATCATCTAGGCATGTCAAGAGTAAATATTAAAATTATGTGAAGATGGAAGCTAACGTCAATTTAAAACATAGAATTTCATAAAATTCCTCCTATGCATATATACAAATTTTTATGACCTTCTGAGAAGTCTTTTCCTTTAGTAGTCTTATTCTCTCAAGAATAAAATTTTTGTTTATTGATAATGTTGAGAGAAGATGACACTATGGATGTTTAAATGTCAAAATGGTGCAAGGTTCAAGGTAATCTTTTAAGATGATTTCTTGAGAATAAAACTGAACATAAAATTGCAATAAATTATTACAGAGATAGAGAAACAACTAAAAAACAACATTTAAAAAATCTTCATTAATATCCACACAAGAAGCAAGTTAATCAAGAGACCATTAAAACATAAGAAAACACATATTTCCCTTAAGAGAAAGAAAATTCATGAGACAGAGGCAATATTAATTCTTGGAACATAAACGATTTCTTCATTGGCTCCTTTTTGACATCTTGCCTTGTATGGATTCTGTACACAGCTGTGATGTATGACACAAGAGAGCAGGAAGTGAGCCTTAGTGAATGTGAATAAAGATGTTTCTTTTGGTTACAAGTACAGGAAAGAGTAAGATGTCAGTTACTTCTGAGATGAGAAAGAATGCCAGTTGAATAATTTCATGGACTCCTTTTGTGTCCAAAAGGCTTCATATCATGCTTTTATATATCACTTGAGGGAAGCCAAGAGACAGATTAAACTTTGTCAAATTCTCTTTTTGAACAGCTATGTTACTGTTCATTTGAAACTCCAGATTGGACCACAATCTACATAGATGACTCTAGACTTTTTAAGGCAAGAAAAATTCCTTCACTTATTTCAAAAGATCCCATTATAACCCCTATAAAAACAGTTCAAGCCCTGAAGCATGAAATTTGATTGCCAACTCATCTACTTTCATTGCTCCCTACACAGTATCATGATAATGTATCCTTGAATTTTATTGAGAGATTTATTTCCACTACAGATTAAAAACCAGCCATTCCCTTCAGAAATACATTTGCCACTATCTTTTTATATTAGAGAGAACTTTGTTAATAGCATTTAATGTGACTGCATCTGGATACAAGTTTGTTTATGCATTTGGAAACCAGGAATACCACAATGATACTTTCTGGCATTTGTAAAACTCCACAGAACAGAGAGCTATTTGCAGAACTATTCAGTATCCAAAAGACACACATGAATATCATATTCGTGCAACAAAAATGGATCCATTGTATTATGTCCACATCAATAGGTTTACTAGTCCCAATTCCAGAAATCTAAGTTTGGAGATGCAAATTCGAATGTATGTGGGACTAGGATTCCTCCCTTCCAAACTAGAAGAAAACAACATTTTTTCCAAGTATTAGAATTGAAGCCATTATTAATGGTGTCCACCCTCAGCATATTTAACTAACCTTAATTTGCAACAGAAGAGATTGGCATTTATCCTCAGGAAGAAATGGAAAACCTCTAATGCTGGAGTTCCTAGCTACTGGAATAAAACAAACAAACAGACTAAATAAAGCCTTACATATTAAAAAGGAAGATTTATGGGCAATGTGATCTTGTATGTAGAAAATTTTGTGAATTTATGAAAAGATACTAGTCTTAAAACAATTTTAGCAAGGTTGCAGTATTCAACGTAAATATATAAAAAATAATTGTAGCTATAATCTCTAGAAATGAACAAGTAGAAAATAAAATTAAGAAGAAACAATTCCTTTCCAATAGCCTCAAAAATTATAAAATATGAATAAATATGACAAAAACCGTGAAAGACCTCTACCTTACAAATTGCAAAACATTACTGAGGCAAATTATTAAAAAAACAAATAAAGACAAAGTTATAATGTGTACCTAGATTAGAAAACTCAATATTATTAAAATAACAGTTCTCAAATTTATCTGTAGACTTAGTGCTACATAGTTGCAAAATCACAGAGGATTTTTTTTGTAAAAACTGACAAGTTAATTTTAGATATATTTGGAAATACAAATGACCTACACACTAAAGTAAATATGGAAAACCTAATTTGAAGGACTTACACTTTAAAATTTCAGATTTCCTAGTGAGCAATTGTAATAAATACGGTATGGTATTTTCATAAAGATGGATGACCAATCTTTCATAAAGATTAATAGACCAGAATTCGGCTGACTCATATATGGCTAATTGATTTTTGTCAAAGATGTCAAGGTAGCTCACTGGGAGAAGGATAACCTTTCAACAAGTAATGCTGGAACGATATTTGGTCATTGTGTGTCATAGTGACACACAATTGCAATTGAACACATCTGAGAATGTCGTTAGGACCTCCTGAGGCTGTGTCATGCATGCATCATTAACCTTGGCAAAATAAATCTTCTAAATTGATTTAGATCTGTCTCAGATATTTTTGGGTTCGTAGATGCGTAAGGCAAAAATGATAATTGAGGAAGCCCACTACCTTGTTTCTTCTTGGGTCTTGAAGTCCTAGTTGGTCTGTTTTCTTCTTGCTACCTTTTGGAGTTTTCTTATGTTTGTTTTACATAGACATTTACGTGTATGTTTTAGCTGTACATAGTGAAAGGAATAGAAAAACATATGTACTCTATCTTTCAGTAAGTGGATATCTCTTTGCTTTTAAGGTTTTATACATTTTAGGGAGACCTAAAACAGCAATCAATATGTGTAAGATATACACTGCTTTAGTTTAGAATGTGGGGACAACTCAAAGCCAGGGCTTTAACCAGGTAGCTAAGAGACAAAATGTTGCATTTTTGGGGTCCTTGACTGGCCTTTCACTGAATACAAAATTTACATGTGAGAGGGAGCAGAGGAATAGTCACTTATGACTCAGTCTGGCTCAGTGAATTTGCATTTTTACATAAGCAATAAGGCAGAGGAAGCAATCAGATATGCATTTGTCTCAGGTGAGCAGAGGGATGACTTTGAATTCTGTCTTTCGTCCCACACTGGTGAAGATAAGCTATCAATCTTCATTGCCAAGGTTAAATTCAACATAACCATTTCAGAGTAAAGATCTTGAGGACCACAAGGAATTTCCTTGTAGGCAAATTGTAAGGGAGGTATATAGCTTTTTATCTTTGCAGCCATATTATTTAGGAACAAAATGGGAGGCAGGTTTGCCTGATGCAGTTCTCAGCTGGACTTTTCCCCTTTGACTTAGTGATTTTGGGGTCCCGAGATTTACTTTCTTTTCACGTACTCCACAGAAGTTATTGGAGAAACCAATGACCTGGAAAAGCCAATAGTTGCAGACAAAAAAAAAGCTCCCCCCAAAGCCTGCTCTCTTTAGTTGAATAAACAAACAAACAAAAAAAGGCAGCCTGACAAGTGCAGATCTTTTCAACAATAACAGCTGTACTCCAGATAAACACTGTAAAATAACTGTGGCACCACCCTCATCTAAAAAGGTCAAGCAGGGAGCCTAGATTTCCACTGTCACCAGGTTGTAATGAGGTGACCCACACTGATTACAGGGTGGTGTCAGAGGAGGAAGAATGGAGATCAAGAACACTCATCACCACTGGGTGGTAACAAGGACTCTCCCTTCACAGTGTCTGAGTAGACAAGGTGGGCACCCTGGACTTCTGCCCCACCCCTGGAGGTAGTAAGCCAGCCCTCACCCTTCTCACTGGGGGGTGTCACAGTAGGCCCTGTGGAGATTGAATATTTTCAACCTCATTTAGCAGCAATGAGACCAACCTTCACTCCTGTAGTATCAGTGCAGGCCACATGAAGAGTAATAGAAAGGCACCCCTTGTTCATCAACCAAAGTGGCATTAGTGAAGGCCAAGTGAAAAGCGTGAGCTCTGATCCCAAATCCAACAATAATAGCAAGGTGCCATTTTTCCTGGAGGCAACTGTCAACAGAAACCAAATGGAAAACCTAGACTTATTTCCTCACGTGGCTATAAGGAGGTGGTATTACTCTTCCTTAGCTGGACCAGACAAAGAAAGACTGCTAAAGCTCAAGGTTTAAGTAGGATCCAGGGTCTCACATCATATTACTCAAAATGTTCAGGTTTTAATAAAAAATCTTTCATTATTCTAAGAACAAGAAGACTTCTAATTACTAAAAAAATGACAATCAATAGAAGCTGAAGTTTAGGTAAAATAGACAGTAGAATTATCTCAAAAGGATTCAATAGCAGTCATCATAAAAATGCTTCTGTAAACAATTATGAACATTCTTCAAATAAATGAAAAAATGAAAATTCATCCAAGAAATGAAAAATAGAAGAATCAAATGAGAAGCATAACTCTGAAAAAATACAATAACTTAAATTTTTAAAAACTCACTGAGTGTGCTCAACAGCAGAATGCAGAAAACAAAAGTGAATCTGTGGACTTGATGGTAAAACAATAGAAATCATACAATGAGAATGACATTGGAAGCAAAAATATGAGTAAATACAGTAAGCTTTTCTTCTCTTCTTGAGTTTCCTAAATTATATTTGGCAGATGAAGCAAAAATCATAAAAAGTGTCAAATGAATCCTAAGTAAAAATATGAGTAAATACAGTAAGTTTTCTTTCTCTTGAGTTTTCTAAATTGTGTTTAGCAAATGAAGCAAAAACCATAAAATATGTCTAATATGGTTCTAAATGTACATAGGGGACATTTTTACACAATTCTACTATAAGTGGCAGAGGTTAAGGACATGTAATGGGAGATAAGGTTTCTGTATATCATGTGAACTGGTAATATGGTGAAAACAGAAGACTGTGATAAGTCATGCATAGATAATATAATACCTACAGCAATCTCCATAAAAGCTATATAAAAAGATACATTAAAATGCTTTGGTAATTTAAAACAAAATTCTGAGGCATGTTTGATTAACTCATAGAAATGTTTAAAAAAGCAGTGAAATGAAAATAAAGGGAACAAATAGAAAGTATATACCAATATATGTCATATTCTGACCTTTAAGCCATCTCCAACAAATTTAAAAGAATTGAAACCCTACTAAATTGTTATCTGTTCACAATTCAACCAAATTATAAATCAATAACAGAAAGATTACCAAAAAGCCTCCAAATACCTGGAAGGGCACTCTTAAATAATCCATAGGCAAAGTGGAAGTCTCAAGGCAAATAAAAAATACATCGAATTGAATACAAATGAAAATATAACGTATCAAGATTTCTGGGGCACAGCTAAAGAAGTGCTGCAATAGAATTTATACCACTAAATGCTTACTTTAGAAAAGAGGAGAAGCCTTAAAAAATATTCTCAGTTTCTACCTCAAGAAACTAGAGAAAACAGAGCAAAAATAAACCCAAAGAAGGGAGCAGGAATGAAACAATAAACACTGATGTTCATGAAGTTTAAACAAAGAAAAACAGAGAAAATTAATAAGCAATCAAACAAACAAAACCTTGGTTATTTGAAATGATCAGTGTAATTGTCAAATCTATAGTAATAAAGAGAAAAAGAGAAGGCAAAAGTCACTAATATTAAAAATGAACCAGTGGATATCACTGCAGAACATGAAGGCATCAAATGAAATAGGGATTATGAAGAAAAACTCTAAAACCACTAATTTTACAATTGAGATGAAATGGACAAAATTGAAAAAGTAGAAAAAGACAGCTCACCCAATATAAAACAGGTAATTTAAGTAGTTCTATAACTATCAAAATAACTTGAATTCATAATTTCAAACTTCACATAAATGAAATTATCAGGCCCAAGTGATTTTACTGAAGAATTATACCAATCATTAAAAGAAGAATTAATACCAATACTCTATCATCTCTTCCAAAGCATGGAAGAAGAAAGAGCTTGTCAAACTCATTTTATGAAACTGGTATCATCCCAATATCAAAACCACGTAAAAGTAGTATTAAAAAATCCAATATCAACATCTCTTATGAATATCAGTACAAAAAATTTTGACAAAATATAATCAAATACAATTGAGTTATATGTTTTTGTTCCAGACATGCAAGACTAGCTCAATATTTAAAAATGAAAAAATCTACAATGTCAATAAGCCAAGCAAGAACAATCATGTGATATATTGTTTAATGCAGAAAACACATAAGGCAAAATTCAATACCCATTTGTGTTAAAAATTTCACAAATCTAGGAATGGAAGATAATTTTCTAAACTTGATAAGGAGCACCTATACAAAACCTCAAGTAATTTAATACTTGATAACAAAAGAACTAATGCTTTCTCTCTAAGACTGTCCAAAAGGCAAGGCTTTCTACTCTAACTTCTGTTATTCAAAAATAGTACTGGGAGTTCTAGGTAATTCAATAAAGAAAGGAAATTAAAGATACACACATTGAGAAGGAAGAAATAAAAGTGTCCTTATTTCCAGATGATTTATAGTTCTATGTAAAAAACTCCAAGGAATCTAAAAAAGAGGCCTAGAATTAATAAGTGATTTTAGGAAGATCTTAGTATACAAAATCAAAATTAAGAATCAATTGTACTTCTATACACTATCAACAAGTGTGTAGAAATTGAAATTTAAAATATTGATACAATACTATCTGCAGTGTTAAAAAAAGAAAAAAGGTATAAATTTAACAAAACACATATAGGACTTGTATTCTGAAAGCTACAAAATATTGATGAAATAAGTCAAAGAATATCTAAATAAATAAAGAGACACACCATGCTCATAGGTTAGAAGACTTCACCAGTAAAGACGTCGATTCTCTTCAACTCGATATACAAGTCCAAGCAATTCCTGTAAAAATACTGGCATGAATTTTTTATAGTTATAGATGAGTTACTCTGAAATTTATATGGAAAAGTAAAGGAACTAGAATAGCCAAAGCAATTATAAGAAAAAAAGAAGAAATTAGGAGAATTCTATCTACCTGATTTCAAGGTTTACGATATAGAGGAAGTAATCATGACTGGAAGTACTGGTGGTAAAATAGTCACATAGGTAAATAAAGCAATAGAATGCCTACAGATAGCCCCACACAAGTGTGGCCAACTGGCATTTGCAAAAGTGTGAAAAAGTTCAATGTTGGAAGGATAGTTTTGTTAACAAATGGTGCTGGAGCAATTGTATATCTGTAAGTTCAAAAATGAAACTTGCCCTAAACCTCACAGTTTGTATAAAATTTAACTCAGAAGGATCATATATTTTAATGTAAAATGTAAACTATGAGGCTTTTTAAAGATAACAGAGAAAAAAATATCATTGGGACCTAGGGTCTGTTGAAGAGTTGTTAGGCATAAAACCAAATCCACCATCCATCAGAGGAAAAACTGAAAAATTCGATTTCATGAAAATTAAAGACGCCCTGCGAATGACCCTGTTAAGAGGATGAAAGGATAAGTTACAGACTAGGAGAAAATATTTGCAAACAACTTATCCAACAAAGGACCAGTATCTAGAAAACATAAAGAACTCTCAACATTCAACAGTAAAACAAATGAAACAATCTGGCTGGAAATGGGCCAAAGACATGAAGAGATGCTTCAATGAAAAGGGTATGTGGTTGGCAAATAAGCACATGAAAATATGTTTGACACCTGTTATTAGAGAAGTGCAAAGTAAGACAAGTTATCACTGCATGCCTATTAGAGCAGCTAAAATAAAGCATAGTGAAAATCCCCCATGCTGGAGAACATGGGGAGAGACTAGGTCCCTCATACATATTTAGTGGGAAGGTAGTGTTACAGTCAATCTGGAAAAAAAATTGGCAATCTCTAAAAGCACTAAATTTGCTATTACAGTGTCATCTAACAATTGCAATTCCAGATGTTTATCTCAAATATGTGAAAATATATATTCACATAGAATCCCATTGATAAATGCTTATAGCATTTTCATTTGTTTTTTGTTTGTTTGTTTGTTTGAGATAGGGTCTCTGCTCACTCTGTTGCCCAGGCTGGAGTGCAGTGGTACAATCATGGCTCACTGTAGCCTTAACCTCCTGGGCACAAGCGATACTCCCATCTTAGCTTTTTGAGTACCTAGGACTTCAGGTGTGTGCCACCATGCCTGGCTAATATTTTATATTTTGTGGAGATGATTTCTCACTACGTTGCCTAGGCAGGTCTTGAACTTAAGCAATCCTCCCGCCTCAGCCTCCCAAAGTGCTGGGATTACAGACATGAGCCACCACAACTGGTAAAGAGTTTTATTTGTAATAGCTCAAAACTAGGAACAATCTAAATGTCCTTCAGTGGGGGAAAGGTTAAACTATGGTACATCCATACCATTAAATACTATTCTGCAATAAAAAAGAATGAATCTATGCAAGAACTGGGATGGATCTTAAGGACATTATGCTGTGTGAAGAAAAGCTCAAAAGATTACATATTTTATTATTCCATATATATAAAAAACTCTAAAAATGTTCAAATTACAGAGATAGAGAACAAATTAGTGATTGCCAGGGATTTAGTGTAATGGGGAAAGTGTGCCTTTAAATGAACAGCATAAAGGAGGCCTTTCTGTGATATAATTTTTTAGTATCTTGATTGTGGTGGTGATTACACAAATCTACACACATAGCGAATTGATGTGGAACTATATACACACGTTATACCAATGTCAATTATCTGGCTTTGATACTGTGCTATAATAATATGCAGTATAACCACAGAGGAAACCGAGTGAAGAATACATAGGACCTCTGAACTGTCTTTGGTACTTTCTATGAATCTATAATTATTTCAAAATAAAACGTTTAAAAAAGAGTGAAGATTTGGAGTAATATATCACTTTTAGACTCAAGGAATAATTTTTAATTCTGTAAGTGGAGATGAAATAAAAAGAAACAATTATCCAGAGTTTTATTTATATTCTACTTCATTCAGTAACACTGGAATTACTTAGCAATGGTGGCGATGACACTTTGAACTTTTCTTTCATTGTGACTCTGTACTCAAAGAACCTTGGTGTGCACAAGCCAGAAAATCTAACAACTGTCCTATCACTGTCTAGGGGCTGCTAAGCATCCCCTCTCCTAGGCTATGAACTTACACGTTTCTAACATACACATATGAGAAGGAAAGAAAAGCAATACCAGGACAGAGCAGGAGTAGATGATGGCAGTGACCCACTAATATCAAATAAGTGTTTTTATTATGCATTAAAAAGCACTGTGAGCAACTATGGAAAACCAGTCATAGTAAGTGTTTCAAATTTGTATATCAGTTCAGAGAATCACAAAGCAAGACAGCTGATGTGAAATGAAGCTATGTCTCTTCTGAGTGAAAAAGAATCAATGCAATATGTGAGAAAAAGTGTGTCATTGTTTTCTGTTTTTTTTTGTTTGTTTGGTTTTTGGTTTCTTTTTTTCCTTAAGGCACTGACTTTGGAACCTGGGCTCAGGTTTTGAATTTCTGCTCCACCATATTTTTTCTCTGAATTCTCTGAAATTAGAAATTCAAATGCTTACTGTGAAATTTAATTGTAATTTTTAACAATCCTATATTGACACTGCTGCAAAAATAGGTTATAATCCAGTTTAGTGGGTTTTCTATTCTTAACTTGTAAAATAACAAAAATTGTATGTGTATATTACCTTTGAAAAATACTAAAACACACAAAAAGTAATTATAAAATTCACAATACTTTATTTTTAATGGTTGGTAGTAGTAGAATGTCTTCTTGGAGCCATTCAGTATAACTCCTACAAGTAACCACAGTTGAACGTTTTGTGTTACATATGTTGTTTCACATTTTAGAGGAATACGTAATTTCAAATAAAAGAGTTACTAGAATTCTGTTTAAAAATACACACTAAATGGTAGTCCTTAATACAGATCATTCAACAGTTATGCTACTATTCCCGTGAAGACTCACTCTAAACTTTATAGTAAACATTTGAGTAAGATTAATCATACATATGTATAATCTTGTATTTAAAAGAAATAAACATCCTTATCAATTTTTATCTTATATAGATATGAATTGATATATGACATTTTTATTCAGTTAATAACTTACCCCTATCCTAGTGTGCATATACCTATTTCATTTCAATGGCTATATAATTTTTAATAATAGATATAACAAATTTTATTTAACAATTATTTTGATGGGCATTCAGCTTCTTTTTAAGTTATGCTAATAAGGTTATAATAAACATTCTAATACATTACTGTCACAGAATCCTTAGGGTGTCATGTTTCTAGTTGGAAACCTCTGTGCCAGTGGTGCCTTTGCCCAAGTTTTGCTTGGGTCCGCTGGGCTCATTCCACCCACTCAGCCCAGCAGGACCACTTGGCTCATGCTACTGGCCTGTATCCCATGCCTGCCAAGGGCAAGCCAAGTGCAGAGTGGCAAGGGGTTTGTGAGTGAGCACAGGGCCCAGACACTGCACACAGCCAGGTGTGCTGGCTGCGGTGAGGCAGATACCTCCAGGCATCTGTTCCTGTGAGGCTGCTGCTAGACCAGGCATATGGCAAGATGCTTCCACTTGGGTATTGGAGAACATGGTGGCACCAGGAAGCTTGAAGATGCCAGGAACTGTAGAGCCCCAAAGAGAGTGTCACAGCCCTGGCTTGGGGGGCTTTTAGGTTTAAGCTCCCTGAAGGGCCACAGCTCTTCTTTCCTTCTCACTTCTCTCCTTCTTGTCATCTACAACATGGCAAGTGAAGGTGGAGAGGGGAGGGGATTCAGCTCTGTTTGTGTTACAGCGCTTTCATTCCTGCCATTCAGTGGGTCCCAAGTTCTTGTTCCATGTCCAGGAAGAATGAGGTATGCAAAGAACTGGAGGGTGAAAAAGGCAGAAAGGAGCTTCACTGAGCAACAAAACAGCTCTTAGGAGACCTGAGGTGGGTAGATACTATCTGCAGACCACAGGTTGTTCCAGCTAGTGTCCAGCTCTCAGCAGAGAGGAGAACCATGGGTAGCTCCTTTCCACAGGCAAGTTGTCCTGAAAAGTTGAGGAGAACTGAAGTGAGTAATGCCTTCCTGCAGCTGGTAGTACCAAAGTCTGGGTGATTCTGGCTGAGTCCAGGGTTTTTATGAGCTTTGAACGGAAGAAATGCATACTGATTGGTCCATGGGAAGCCATGGGCCAACCTGGAAAAGGCACTATGAGTTCTTACTTCAGGCTGTGGATTCCACCCAGAACTGGCAGCCTGGCCCGCAGGCTTCAGGCTGTCCCTGGCTTGAAGGTGGGGTTTCACTGGGGACCTGCCCCTTTCTGCCCAGGAACCTGTCTGCCTCACACTATCAACATGCCTTCCGTGGCACCCAGGCTGTTCCTGCCCAGAGGTTCCTTATAGGTCCAGGCTGAGCTGCCCTCAGCACCCCTCCCTTTTGTGCTCACTGACACCCAAAGTCTGGAGAGGCCTGAGGCAGCAGGGGGCTTGCATGTCAGCACTGCCCTGTGTACATATGCGCAACTGGCCAGGTTGCAACAGCGCCCAGGCTTGGCTACAACTTTGCTCCACAATTGGAGCTGGCACCAGAGTTGGGAGAAGCTAGGGAGCAGGAGCAGGCACTTCCCAGCCTGCAGGGACAGGGAGGGCTTCCTGGGCTCCAAAAAGCACAGGGATGCCCAAGTCTGGAGCCACAGCTAGGTGGCTATAGCTGTGCCCAGAAGCACAGGGCTCCTGTCCCACTGACTCGGAAGTGGGTGAGGCTCCTGCCTGTTCCCAGCCCCCGCCAGCTCTCTGAGTGCATAGCCCCGGCCACATCTCCCAAGCTGCAGCTGGCATCTTCACAGCAGCCACTCCAGAAGGGTCGCCACTGCCATCATTACCACCACAAATATGGTGTGGCTGAGTCTTCAAATATAATTTTGAATTTTCTATCTAGTCAAGTAGATCTTTTAGCATGAAAATTATTTCCACATATTCTAGGTCTCACAAAACATGCTATCCATGTGCCATACTTTAGAAATGATTTTTGAAATAGTTACAGTTACAAAAGAGAAAAAATACATCTCATTATTAGATTGAAGACTGCCTGTAATAATAATTCTTTTTAAGGAATTAAGGAATTAACCTGTTTCACATTAAATGAAAAACAGACCAGAAACTAAATTAATTTAACAACGTTTTGGTGAACAATGAATGGAGGAATACATTTGCAATACTTATGAATAAATTTGTCTTTCAACAAAAATTCATATCATGTTGAGTATCAAATCCAGGAGTCATTTTCATTCAGTAGAAGAATGTCATTTTTATCTTTTATTATTGGATGTTGATGCAAATGTGATAAAATAAATAATCCAGATATAAATATTGGAAATAAATTAACCAATATAGTGTCAATTTTAGATGATATTTTTGTAGCAAAACAAATGGTATCAGCTAAGAAACAGTAAAAATTCTATCATTTTTAGTTATAGAAGATAATAGCTTAATGGTTTACAGTGCAATGACCATAACAACTTAGAAAATATAATAAAAGTAATCATTTATAAGAATTATTGGGGTTTAAGTGGGTATGATATGTAACACCACTCTTTTCTCCACCTGAGTTTCTAATGAAATATAAAACAAATGCATGAAAAGGAGAATGTAACAACCATCTTTATCACTGATAAGCAGATGTTAAACAATGTACTGAATCTGCAGGAAATTAGCTTTCTTAATACTGAACCTGAGAATTAAGTAGACTTAAAACCTATAATAGTGCTGAATCTATGCAGGCGTCCCAATGTAAAACTTACAGTGCCCCTGTAAAACATATAGTGTGGAGGACCGTGGCAAAACATGCCATCTTTATGGAAGATTTATTCCCAAGAAGCAGTGAGGTCTAGGATAATTTCACCAGATTTCTTTTTGCAAAATTATTAGTCTGATTAAATTACTCTTCCTCAAGAAAGCTTAAGGAATAGAGAGAGTAAATAAGTAAAATACTAGCATATCTTCTTCCACTTGGAAGTAAACATTAGAAAGTGGGGTGGAAGCAATCCAGATCAACAGTAAACAAGTGTAAGAACACAACAATGCAGTTGTATAGGTTACATATGAAGACATCTAAAAAGGCTGAGAGAAAAAATAAATGATTAAATAAAATATTGAGAATTACCTAGTGTTTCTATAGGGAAAACAATTATTTTAAAGATACTGCATCTCCACCAATATATAATAGGACATTGCATTCAGTTAGGTCTGTTGCATGTCTGATTTATTCTGCCATCACAGAAGAATTACTTTTCTGCCTCTTCTGGTACTGGCAACTTTTCTGCCTCTTCTGGTACTGGCTGCGAAGAACTTCAAATCTGGCTCCAGTTCAGCACCCAAGATATGAAATATAATCATAAGGCATTTTTGTAATATGTTCTTCAATTTTGAATTATTTTACTGTTCAAATTTGGAAGTTGCATAAAATAGTATATGTTAATAGATGTATCATCATTTAAAAATATGTGCATATACATTTATCTCCCTCTACCTTACTGTAATATACATATATTATGCATATACATATATTATACATATAATATACATATTATATATTATATATACATATATAATGCTCAATACATATATATACACATATATATGTGTGTCCATATATCAATACCTACATATATATATCAATACATACATACATACATATATATATATATATAAAATGCTCAATTCCACATTTCACTTGAATGATTAGAGTCTCATGTTTGAGTATAAGAAACCAATTAGGATTATACTAATCAATGAAGACAATGTCTTTCAAAAGTTAAAATTATTGATGGAAAGTTCAAGATAACTGTAACTTCAGCTCATCAAAACCTTTAAAAATATTGAGAAATAAATGCATATGATTGCACTAGAGCCTTACTTCCTTGACTGAGTGTGGAAGAGAAAGTAATCAATGCTAAGATCCTCACCACAGTCGTGGGAGTTGTTCAGTATTCTGCATCCAACTTGGGAAATATATCTAATTAAAGGAAGTTTGCTTTAACGATTTGCCTTAGGATCACAATTAGTAGAGACCTCTAGGGACTGTGGTTTCTACTTAGGATCTTTCAATTTGACTATACTGTTATCTCATATTGGAAATTAATGAATGCTTAATGAAAAAGATATATTGCCTACCTTACTGAATCAGTTCCTTTCAAAACTACATTTTCCTTCTTAAATGTTTAAGTGTATGTCTCCATTTTAAAAGGAAAGGTTTACAAATACTTCTATTTGTGGATGTACTACGCCTTTTTCATTTTAATTTATGAGAGATGGCAGCTGTCTTTAATGGCTGATATAAAGATAAAGCCTAGAGGTTCATTTTTCTTCAAAAATTTTTGACAGCCAACTATGCAGGCTGATTTTTCATATGAGAAGGACATCAGAACACTGATTCTAACTCATGTTTCTAAAAGTAATGTATATTATATAGTAGGAATTTATAGGCTAATAGTGGAATAAAAACACTGTGATGATAGGCTTATAAAATAACTCCTAATGGGCCCTATCTGCTGATATTCAAACCCTTTGCAATCTACTCTCTATGAGTGTGGACTGGATCTACTGACTTGCTTCTAACAAATAGAATATGGCAAAAGAGATGGGATGTCACTTCCGAGATTAGGTTATTAAAGACTGACTTCTGTCTTGTCTGCACTCACACACTGGATTTTGTCAGATTGTCCACATGGAAGTAGCCCACATGGCAAAGGACTGAGGTGTCCTCCAGGTAACGACCACTGAGGAACTTAGGTCCTCTAACAGCCCACAGAGAACTGATTCTTACCTACAACCACATGAGTGAGTGAGCTTTGAAATCAGATCCTTCTCCTGTTGAGCCTTGAGATGACTACAGCCCTACTGGACAAATTGATTGCAGCCTTGGGGGATACCCGAGAAAGAGGAACAAGAAAAGCTGAGCCTGGATTTAGGAGCCACATAATCTGTGAAAAATAAATCCTGCTTAAACCATTATGTTTTTGAGTAATCTGTTAGGCAGCAATAGAAAACTAATACAAATATACATGTCTATAGTATTTAAAATAGATGACATTGTTCCATGGAATAACCAGCAACAAAGTAAAATGATATTATTGTTATTACCAAAAATTCCTCAAAATTATTTGAGTTCAAGCATCTTATCAGTTCATGTTGGTGCTACTATAACAAAATACCACAAATGGAGTGGCTTAAACGATTTCATGTTTCTCATTCTAGTGGTTGGCAGTCCAAGTTAAAGGTGCTAGCAGGGCAGGATTCTTGATGGGAACACTTTTCCTAGTTTACTGACAAATTGTCTTTCTGCATCCTCTCTTGAAGTAAAGAGAGCAAGCTAGATTCCTGGCCTCTTTTTATAGGGTCTTTTCCATACTCATGACTTAATTCCTTCCAAAAGCTCGATCTCCAAATACCATCACATTTAAATTAGGGTTTCAACATGTGAAAGTTGTCATATCAAAATGAAGTCACTCATGTTAAAAACAAAACAAAAGAAAAGAAAACCCTGAAAAATGGAGCCAGGGAAAGCTATCAGGCGAGAGTTCTCATGCTTGTATGCCTGATAACAAAATTAGCACAAAGGACTCTGCAAATACCACAAGCCAGCACAAAGGTCATTGCGACTTTACATAAAAAATTACTTTTGTGAAGACATCAGCTCAGCAACTGTCTGTCTAACCTTGAAATGGCCATCAGTCACGTTATTGATCCCTGCAGCCAAAGATAATCATTTCAAAACATGCAATCCTCTTATTTTTCCTTTAAAACCCCTTGTCTTCCTTTACCTCCCTAAATCTGCACATACTTTACTATGGCACATATATTCCCATTGTGACGCCCTGTTCCAAAATAAATATATTTTTCTTGTAGAAATCCTCTCTCTGTTTGATATTTAGATTGACAAACATGAACTTTTGCAAAGCAGAAACATTTAGTCCATTGCAAGCAGCCAAAGTAAATATTAAATATATTAAATTTAAATTTATTAGGCTTATATATAGTATAACTTACATAGTTTATGTAGTATTTATGTATGTATGGTATGTGTGTATATATATATATATATATATATATATACACACACATACACACAAACACACACACACACACACACAGACACTGTCTTCAAAACTGTTGCCTTACAATATTCTTAACATAGGGTAGTGTTATGTCTTCTAACATTGTTGTTCTGTTTTGTCTTGGTTTCTGTTGTGTCTTTTAAATCTTTTTCCTTTATATATATACTTTAGAATTAGTCTGTCAATATCTATAAAATATATCCCTGAGATTTTTATTATGCAGATTTTCTAGATCAAGTTAGCAAAACGTAGTATTTTAACAATGTTGAGTATTATAATCCATGAACACTGAATATCTCTTCATTATTTAGATCTACATTGAGTTCCTTCTTCAGAGTCTTATAATTTTCTGCCTGTAGATCTTGCACATATTTTGTTAGACTTACATCAAAATATTTTTGGTGGTATTTTAAATGCTATTGTTTTCAATTTAATTTCAAATTCCAAATCTTAATTACTGGTATGAAAAATTGGCTTTTTTATATTAACCTTGTATTCTGCAATCTTGCTATATTCACTTAAAGTCCAGAACTAGTTGTTTTTTCTCTTCTTTTGTTAATATTCAGGTCATTTACCAATAAAAACAGTTTTGTTTCTTCTACACCATCTGTATAGCTTTCATTTACTTTAGCTTTATTTCCCTGCCATTGACCTCCAGAATGATATTGAATACAAGTGGTAAGAGAGACCTTGTTTTAAATCTTAGAGGAAAAACATAGTTTCTCACCATTAAGTAGAATGACAGCTGTAAGTTTTTATGGTTGCCCTTTATCAAGTTGAGGAAGTTTCCCCCTATTACTAGTTTGATGAGAGTTTTAATAAAGAATAGGTGTTGCATTTTGTCACATACTTTTCATCATCTATTTACATAATCATCTGATTTTTCTTTTTTAGCCTGTTGATGTGATGGGTTACATTAACTGATTTTTTTGAATATTGAAACAGCCTGCATAGGTGGAATAAATCTCACTTGGTCATAGTATATAATTCATTTTATATATGAATGGATTCAATTTGCAAATATTCTGTTGAGAATTTTTGTATCTATGTTCACATGAGACATACCGGTTTGCAGTTTAAAACATTATAATGTTTTTATCTGGTTTTATTATAAATGCAATGCTGTCCTCATAGAATAAGTTTTAAGTGTTCCCTCTTCTACACGTTTTGGAATAGATGAGGGAGAGCTGGTATTATTTCTTCCTTTAATGTTGGTTATAAAGTACTAATGAAACCATCTGGACTGATACTATTTACTTATTCATTCATTCATTCATTTATCTATTCATATTTATTACTGTTGCCAATACTTTCTTTTGAAGGTTATTAATTATTAATTCAATTTCTTTTTTTATATATAGACCTGTTCAGATTATCTACTTCTCCTCGTGAATTTTGACTTGGTACCTCTCAAAGAATGGCCCCACTTCATGTACCTTATTAATTTTGTAGCCAATAAGTTGTTCAGTGCTTTTCTTTAGCATTCTTTTAGTATCTGTGGGATTACTAGTGATGACCTGTCTTTCATTTCTGATATTTATACATTTGTGTGTTTCCTCTTATATTAGTCTGCTTAGGCTGCTATAACAAAATATCATGGACTGAGTGATTTAACTGAAATTTATTTTCTCACAGTTCTGGAGTCTGGAAGTACACAATAAAGTGCCAATAGAATTTGCTTCTTGTGAGGCCTTCCTTCCTGGATTACACATTACTGCCTTATTGCTGTATTTTTCTTCTGTGCACATGCAGAGAGAGAGACAGAGAGAGTGAGAGTGAGCAAGCGAGAGAGAGATCTGGTATTTCTGCCTCTTCTTACAAGGACACAAGTCCTATATGATTAGGGCCCCACCTTTATGATCTTATTTAACTTAAATTACCTCTTTAAAGTCTCTGTTTCCAAATAGAGTCTCATTGGCCGTTTTGAATTCAACATATGAATTTGGAGGGGGCATACCATTTTTTAAATTAACCTTATTAAAAATTTGATTTATCAATTGTTTTGATCTTTTTAAAAATGAACTTTTTTGGTTTTGTTGGTTTTGTCTATTGATTTCCTTTTTTTTCAAATTCATTAATTTCTTTTCTAATTTTTATTGGTTTCTTCTTGTTTTAGAATAAATTTCCTCTTCCTTCTCTAATTTACTAAGGGGGATGGTAAGATTATTGATTTTAGATCTTTCTTCTTTTCTAATATCTACTTTCAATGCTAAAAATTTCCCTCTTAGTACTGCCTTCCATACATTCCACATATTCTAATAGGTTGTAATTTCATTTTCATGTAGTTGAAAATGTTTAATATTTTTTTCTTAAGATTTGTTTTTTGACCCATTTTTAGGATTGTTTTGTCTAATATCAGGACTTTTCAAAAATTTCTAGCTCTCTTTTCATTATTGATTTCTAGGTTAATTCTATTGTGATCTGAGAGAACATTTTGCATGACCTGCCTTAGTCCATTCAGGCTACTCTAACAAAATATTATAGACTGGATGATTTATAACCAACAAATATTTATTTCTTACAATTCTGGAGGCTGTGAAGTCCAAGACCAAGATACTGGCAGATTCTTCGTCTGATGAGGGCCTGTTCCTCATAAAGGGAGGCTTATTTCTGCATCATCACATGTTGGAAAGGCAAGGAGTCTTTCTTGGGCCTCTTTATGAAGTCCCTAATCCCACTGACGAAGGCTCAGCTCTTATGATCTAATAATTTCCCAAAGGCCCCACTTCTAATAATATCATCTTGGTTTTAGGATTTAAATATATGAATTGTGGTTGAACACAAACATTCACACCATAGCAACTTCTTTTCTTTTAAATTTAAGGTGTGTTTTATAGCACAAGATAGAATCTATCTTGGTGAAAGCTTCATGGGATCTTCAAAAAAATACATATTCGGTTGCTATTGGATGAATTAGTCTATGAATGCGAATTAGATCGTGTGGATTGATAGTCCTATCCAGGTCAACTATATCCTTACTGATTTTTGCCTGCTTGAACTATCAATTACTAAAATTGAAGTGTTGAAGTACCAAATAAGAGTGAATTTTTCTACTTTTTTCTTGTAATACTGTTTTTGTCTCGTGTCTTTTGACATTCTCATATTAGATCATACACCTTTAGTGTTGTTATGTATTTTTGAAAAATTGACTTTTAAAAATTCTGTAATGACCCTATTTATCACTGATGATCTTCCTTGTCTGCAATTAATATACCTACTTCCCATTTCTTCAGATGCTGTTAGCATGGGTCTATTCTCCTTCTTCCAGAGGGAAGACCATGCAAGGACACAGTGAAGAGAAGGCCATCTGCTAGCCAATGAGAAAGGCCTCAGAAGAAACCAACCCTGCCCACAACTTGATCTTGGGCTTTTAGACACCACAACTGTGAGAAAGTAAATTTCTGTCGTTTAAGCCACCCAGCCTTTGATATTTGTTACATCAGCCTTAGCAAAGTAATACATGCATATTATTATTTTAAATATTGTAGACCTTTTAGAATGTACATTAAAATTAATAACCAAATTTAAAATTATTAGTAATATTCATCTCTAGTTTTAATAATATTTCTGTTTGCAACCTGTTATAGCATTATTTTATCCAACTTTTGAAACTTTATATTGTTTTATTTTTAATTTGTCACAATACAAGTCATTTATCACAGCCCAAATATTTTTTAAATAAGATACAGGATGCATAATTTTTCTGTATTTCTTTTAAAAAAATAACTTTCTGTGAAATTCTTAAATAAATCTTGTGTCTAAAATCATTTAGAATTTATAATGAAGCTACTCCCACTTTATGATGTTTATTGTTCACTCTGATTTAGCTAAGAATAATTATAAGCTTTTCTGCTCATGTCTTATAATTTGAAGACTATGTTAGAATTTATTCACTAATAGGAAATTTTATCAGTCTACATATTAAGATCTATCTTTAGTGAAGGAAAAACATTATTTTACAGGGTTGCTTATACATCATGGCATTTGTTCCGAATGCCATGGTCTATTTTCAAGAATAGTGATTGTCTCTGTGTTAATATATCACTATTCTATCTATATCCTCCCTGTACGTCCCCCTTTTTTCACATTTTCTTTCTTTTACTATTGCATTTGATATTTTTGCATAACTGACTTAGGCTGTTAGTGCTCTATGATTCTAATATTTGCTTAATCTTGTTTTAGTGATAATTATTCGAACTTTACTCCTTTTTGTAGTCTGTTTTTGTTGCCTCTTTATTCTGCCAATAACCTCATTTGCCTTTTTTACCTACTTTCATTGAAGTATCATCTGAATGCCAAATATTTCTAATTTTTCAAATCTTATCATTATATTATTTTTAATATAAAAGATTTATTTTGATCCTCTAAGCCCTGTTGTCACTTTTATTCTATTTTACAAGGGTTCCTACGAGTATTTTACTCTGTCTTTATAGATTATCAATTACATGTGGTGAGTTTTTTTCACTGGGTCCACTAGGCAGGCAATATATATTTTTTAATTTTTATTTTTTTAAGTTTTAGATTTAGGGGGTACTTGTGCAACTTTGTTACATAGATATATTGTGTGATTGTGAAGTTTGAGCTTCTTGTATACCCATCACCCAAACAGTGAACATTGTACCCATGGGTGATTTCTTAACCCTTACCCCCCCACCCCCTCCCTTCTTTTGGAGTCCCCAGTGTCCGTATTTTCCATCTTTATGTCCACAAATACCAATTGTTTAGTTTTTCACTTACAAGTGGAACACATGGCATTTGATTTTCTGTTTTTGAGTTTATTTCACTTAGCATAATGGCCCCCAGCTTTATCCATGTTGCTGCAAAAGGCATGATTTCATTCTTTTTTATGGCTGCATAGTATCCCATGATGTCTATATATCACATTTGCTTTAACCAATCAACCGTTGATGGACACTTAGGTTGATTCCATGAGATTGATTCCATGAAGTTGTCATGATTCCATGACATTCAGGTTGATTCCACTTGGTATTATGAATAGTGCTGTAATAAACATATAAGTGTAGGAGTCTTTTTTATATAATGATTAATTTTCCTTTGGATACATGCCCAGTAGTAGGACTGCTGAGTCAAATGGTAGTTCTGTTTTTCGTTCTTTAAGAAATTGCCATACTGTTTTCCACAGAGATTGTACTAATTTGCATTTCTACCAAGAGTGCATAAGGGTTCCCTTTTCACTTCATCCATGACAACATTTGTTGTTTGGGGACTTTTTAATAATAGCCATTCTGATGGGTGTAAGATGATACCTCAATGTTGTTTTAACTTGCATGTCTCTGATGATTAGTGATGTTGAATATTTTTTCATATATTTCTTGGCCACTTGTATGTCTTTTTTTTCTTCTTCTTTTTTTAAGAGACAAGGTTAGCTGGGCATGGTGGCTCATGCCTATATTTCCAGCACTTTGAGAGGCTTAAGTGTGTAGATAGCTTGGGCCCAGGAATCTGGGACCAGCCTGGGCAACATGGCAAAACCCCATCTCTACAAAAAAATACAAAAGGTAGCCAGGCATACTGGCATGTGCCTATAGTCCCAGCTACTTGGGAGGATAAGGCAGGAGGATTGCTTAAACCCAGGGGATTGAGGCTGCAGTGAAACAAGATTGCACCACTGCACTCCAGCCTGGACAGGAGACCAAGACCCAGTCTCTCTTTCTCTTTTTCTCTCTCTTTTTGAGATGGGGTCTCATCCTGCTGTCCAGGCTGGATCGCAGTGGTGCAATCTTGGCTCACTGCAGCCTCAACCTCCTGGGTTTAAGCGATCCTACCGCCACATTCTCCTGAGTATATAGGACTATAGCTGCATGACACTATGCCCAGCTAAATTTAAAATTTTTCTAGAGAAGGGGTCTTGCTATTTTGTCCAGGCTGGTCTAAAACTCCTGGCCTCAAGTGATCCTATTGCCTTGGCCTCCCAAAGTGCTGGGATTACAGCCATGAGTTACTGCGTCCAGTCATATGCTTTCTTTCAAGAATGGGATTTCTTTTTGCTTGTTGAATTGTTTGAGTTCATTTTAGGTTCTGGATATTCGTCTTTTGTTAGAGACATAATTTGCAAATATTTTCCTCCATTCTGTCAGTTGTCTGTTTACTCTACTGACTATTTCTTTTGCTGTGCAGAAGCTTTTTATTTTAATTAAGTCCCATTGTCTATTTTTTTGTTTTTGTTGCATTTAGTTTTGGGGTCTTAGGCAGAAATTATATGTCTAAGTCAACGTCCAGAAGAGTTTTTCCTAGGTTTTCTTCTAGGACTTTTACAGTTTCAGGTGTTGCCTTTAGAACTTTAATCCATCTTGAGTTAATTTTTGAGTGGTGAGAAATAGATATCAGTTTCATTCTCGACAGACAATATTTCAAATTAGAAAGCCCCTTAAAAAATGCCCAGGGAGAACTGACAAACCAGAGTCTATCCAAAACAAGGTCACTATATTGTGAAGTGACTATTACTTATGTCACATGAGGAGTCATAAATCTGACAGTTGTTTACTTGGGAGAATAAAGGAGATGTTGAAAAGATGTAGATGTCTAAGTATTGTCAGGGCTGTAATTAGGAAAAATGATATTTTCAACATGGATATAGCAAATTGTAGATTGCAGATTTCATTTCGATCTACATAAAAACTGTGTTACAAAAAGATCCAATGTTTGTTTATTTAAATTGTTCTCTATTATAGATATTCAAATATAGCCAAAATGACCTATTGCCAAAGGGCCTTTTGAAAGAGATTTCTAATTTTTGTGGATATTCGGTTAGATGTTTTTTCCTAGTACAAGATTGCATGTAAAGGCAAAAGGAAAGAGTAAGCAAAATTTGATTTTTTAATTTATACCAGCTTGCCATCTGAAAAGAGAGGCTTTCAAAATTTTATTTTCCTTTATTAAAAAACCCACATTTCCAAAATGCTAGAGTTTGATCCTAATGATACAGTTGATGAATGCAAATTGGATTCTAAAGTAATTATTATTTCCAGTCCAATAATCATAAACAGCTTTAACAATTTTCCTTTTGCTCTAGAATAAAGTGAAATATATTTAAGTCAGTTATTTAGAAAAGGCATGCATAAAGAATAGATGTAAAGGAAAGTAATGCTGAAAAACACTGAAATTTTACTTATTAAACTGAGGCAGGTTTTTTCACCTGGGCAAAATTTCAGAATGTGTACAAAAAGCTAATACTTTTTCTACTGAAAAGTAGCTTTCAGAATATTTATAAAAAGTGTTAACTATGCTTTTCCTTGTTTTTAAATCATCTCTTTCTAGGATATAATTTTAAAATTGCTACCTGAATTTCTAAGTAAACCTAATAAGTATGTTATCCCTTTCTTTAAAGTATAATATTGCCACTAATTTTTCCGTATAAGAAGTCGAATGTTTATTGTAATAACTGATTTAAAGGAAATAATATTTATACATGTTGTTTAATAAATTATTAACAAAATATAGTTAAACTCTGTGCACTGTTCTTCCTTCCAATTTAGAAAGTATTCAGATAGGGTATCTCATTTGGGATTACCCTGTGAGATATTATCGTAAATGCTTCAGAATGATTTTCCTTTTAAGCCAATATCACAAGTCATTTAGCTATTCTAATGAATAAAGAGAAGCTTCCCTCCTTGCTCTAATTTCTACATGTATATGATTTCAAAATGTCATGGTTGATGCTCTCATTACCCTAGCCATGCCTGCTTATAATGAAAGCTTCCCACACAATTTTCCACTAAAGATTACAAAACTTTGATTAGATTGACTTTGAATCTACATCATTCACTTTTGTGGGTAATTAAGGCTACAATTGAACATATGTATGGTATTTTCACTTAGCTTTGAAATATGTACATTTGTGTCCTTTTTAATTTCTTTTCAGTCCTTCATTAAAGAGTGAATTAAATTTACAGTGATAGGACAAATGCAAATATAAAATATGATTCAATTTGACTAGATGTAGTTTCATGTTTTCAAGTAAAACTATTATGCATGTTTTATTAGTTATTAAAGTTATTTTGACACAAAACATACAGATGGAGAACATTTTAGATTCACTTGTGCATTTATCCCAGGGCCACTTATCCATGCGACTCAATCCTGTACCAGAGAAAATGCTTGTGTCTGAAGCATAGTAGACACTTAACAAATATTATTATTTATGAATATTTATGTCTATTATTCTTTATCAATAAAGCAAAATGACAAAAAGAAGTCCCCAATCAGCAAATTAAATGTCATAAATTCCATATACTAATAATCTGCATTTTTTCATAGAAGAGTCTTACAAGTAATCAATTACAAGTTGTGTGCTATTAATGGATAAGTTATTTAATAAATTTCAATGATAAGTGTTAGGGTACTCAGGAGTTCAGAAGGAGTATACATTGTAACAAGGATATGTAGTAAAGGTCTTAAAAGAGGTGTCTGTTATTTGCAGACTCATAACATCCATGAGTAGTAGAATCTGATATGGTTGATCATAACAATTTGGCATCACTGGTTGGGAGGTGGAGTTTGTTGGAAAGAGTCCCACATATTTCTGGAGCTCCAGATAGTTTCACTAGTGAACTGTTTAATTTAACAAATAATGTGCATCAAGCCATATTAAAGCTCAACATACTATTCTAAATTCTGTATTTCTAAATACAGAAACATGTCTAAGAAGTTGTAAAATATACCTGTGAAAAATACTTTAAAATACTTGCATAAGATGAAGTATGCTTCCTTCACCAATTAAATTTTCATGTGAGAAATACCTCATTTTTCAACAATGTTAAGAATGGCAGAAGTATGTATTTTATCACCTGCATTTGTAAAATATTCTTTCGCCTTTCTTCTTTATTTGGTATTCCAGAAAAGAGGTAACTCTCATAAATGCATGTCAGTAATGCAAGTAGCTAGAAGGTAAGGTAGGTGATTTGTATTTACTATTATCCCCTAGTTCTTAGGCTACAAACTTATGTTGGCTTTGAGAAGTTCCACTAATAATCGGGGCGTCATACTAATTAAATAAGCCAGAAGATGTCATTTTAAAAATATTTATTATTTTTTGATGTGTGAGCACTTGAAGTATGTCCCCTAAACAAATTTAATTTTTGCTTCGGGAACCCTGCATGTAATATCTTTTTAATATATACTTTCAATATCTATCAAATTTCACATTATTTTACATTATTCCTTTGATAAATGTGTTCTTTCTTTTTAACACCTTCGTTGAGTATAATTTATGTGCCATAAAATTTAACCATGTTAAGTGTAAACATCAGTGGTTTTAATAAATGTACACAGTCAGGCATTCATCACCAAAAAACATTTTTAGAATAATATCACCCCCAAATTTCTCCATGCCTATTGGCAGTCAATTGCTGCTCTCAGACCTATCCCCATGGACTTGCAGTCTTCTGTGTGTGTGTTTGTGAGTGTATATGTGTGTGCATGCTACATTTTTCCTTTTCTAGAAAAGTTACATAAATGGATTTGGATTCGTACAGCATGTAATCTTTTGTGTCTGGCTTATTTTTCCGAACATTATGTTTTTAGAGAGTCGTCCCTGTTTTGTGTGTATTGATACTTAGTTTAAAATTACGTGTGAGGGCTAGGTGCAATAGCTGACACCTGTAATCCCAGCATTTTGGGAGGCTAAGGCAGGCAGATTGCTTGAGTCTGGGAGTTTGAGACCACCATGCGTAGTATGGCGAAACTGGTCTGGTGAATGCCTGTAGTTCCAGCTACTCGGGAGGCTGAGGCAGGAGGATTGCTTGAGCCGGGAGGAGGAAGTTGCAGTGAGCAGAGATATTGCCACTGCACTACAGCCTGGACAAAAGAGTGAGACCCTGTCTCAAATAAATGAGTAAATAAATAAATAAATAAATAACTTGTGAGTACACGCATACATCCTACGTTACTTATTCACTAGTTAAAACACATTGTTTATTACTAGTTAAGGCTATTATGAATACTGTTGCTATGATAATTCACATATAGGCCTTTCTGTGGACAAATGTTTTAATTTTTTTGGATATATTATTTGGAAAGGAATTATCCGGTCCTATGGTAAATGTTATGTTTTGCTTTAAACAAACAAACAAAAACACACATATGCACACTGCCAAACCACTTTATAAATGCCAGTATATTTTCTAAAGTTTCAGGACCAATTTAGGTTTCCAATAGGAATGCTTCAAAGTCCAATTTTTCTGTATCTTCTCTGATACCTGCTAAAATTAATGCTCTTTATTTTCGTTATTTTAGTGGTCATTCAATGGTTTTAATTTCCATTTCCTCAATGACTAATGTTTTTGAGCATATTTTAATGTGCTTATGTGCCCTTTAAGCACCTCCTTTGGTTATGTGTTTATTTCTCTGCTATTTAGTTGTTTGTGTTATCATTAATTTGTAAGAATTATGTATATTTTTTCAATACATGTACTATATGAGATTTATATTTTGAAAACATTTTTCATCTAGGATGTGAATTTTCATTTTCTTAATGGTCTTTTATGAAGTTCACACATTTTTAATTTTGACAAAGTACAATTTATCAACATCTCCCTTTTCTGTTTCCAACTTTTGCGCTTATGAAAGCTTTGCTTTAAACACAAAATTTTTCTATTACGTTTTGTTCTAGGAGTTTTATATCTTTAAATATTATATTTAGGGCTATTGTTTTTAATTATTATATTTAGGGCTATTATTTATTATAAGTGAATTATCAAATATGTGAACAAAATTCTCTGAAAAAAATTTGAAGGAAAGAGACTTTATTCCTGTAAACAATTTTCAAATCAGGAAGATGCAGTCTTCAGTGTAAAACAAAGGTTCATTACAGAGAACAAAGAGAGGGTTTGGGGTTTACAGCAAAAGTTCCTGTTCAAGATCTCAATCAGGTCTGTTTCTGCAAATGAAGGCTTGAAACATTTACTTTTGATTGGTTGGCACAGCTGAGTTCTGATTGGTTGATATAGCTGAGCCTTCATGACTGGGCCAGGTGACCTCTTATTTGTTGTTTTCCAAGCTGGAAATCAGAAGTCTCCATCACGTGTTTCAAACTGGGGAATAGAAGAGGGTATTTCTGGAAGTTTATTTTGACACCTAAAACTGCAATCGATTTGGCTTGATTGTGTAAAGGGAGATCTTGTGATAATTTTACACCTTTCCGAGAACACAGAGTCCAGTGACTGCTCCTTCACCCCGCCATGACTATCTGCTTCTGGTTTAACTTCCAGCAGCTCAGTTTGCCGTGGGGAATCCATTTTGTCTGTCGGCCAGGAACATACTTTACCAGGTATAGTGGTGTGAGAGTCTATTTGTTTGTTTTTTGCATTTGTATAAACAATTGTTCTACTACAGTTATTAAAAATGTCATACTTTTCCTATTACATTTTCTTGGCATCTTTTTTGGAAAATCAATTGTCCATATGTGTTTTGGTAAATATCTGAACCTTTACTATGTTGTGTTTATCTATATGGTTCTCCTTACACTAATACTGCAGTCTTGTTTGCTACAGAATCCCAAAGTATTATATTATGTTTTAAAATCATGTAGTATAAGTCTGCATTCCACTGTTTCAAAATTGTTTAGCTGCTGTATATAGATGGATAGATATAAATAATATACATACAAAATAAATAATAAAAATTTTCAATTTCTAGATAAAATCCAGGATTTTAATATGAAATATTTAAAATTTATATATCAATTTAGGGAGAATTGCCTTCTTAACAACATTTAGTATTCCAGTACATGAAAAGGACATGTCTATTTGTTTAGATGTTCCTTACTTTCTCTTAGCAATGTTTTATAGCTTTTAATATACAGTACATGCACAGCACATCTTTCACTAACTTTTTTGTAAATAGTATTTTTCTTACCTTTGTAAATAGAATATTTATAAAATTTCCTTTTTGAATTGTTTGAGAATAGTATATAGAGACATAATTGTTTGCATATTAATTTGTATTCCATGCCTTCACTAAATTTACTGACTAATTTCAGTGGCTCTCTTATAGACTAATTAGAGTTTTCCACATACACCATGATAGTCTCTGTGAATAAAGACAGTTTTGCTTTCTTTTTTCCAACTGCGTGATTTTTATTTCTTTTCTTGGTTTATTACTTTTTTTAGAGGGGAGCAGAGCCTCCATTCCAATGGTGAATAGCAGTGTGAGGGTAAATTTCCTTGCCTTGTTCCAAACCTGAGCTTTTTAGTAGTTGCCCCAAAGTTTACAATATATATATTTAATTTATCATAATCTATTTCAGTTAATATTGATTTACATTGGCTAAAATATAGCAGTTCTTATCAGCACAGTTCCGTTTCCTTGCCCTTTTTTCCTGCTAGTCTCTGTGTGTGTGTGTGTGTGTGTGTGTGTGTGTGTGTGTGTGTGTATGTATGTGTAGTTTTTACTTTAAATAGTCATATGGTTTTTAATTAATCAACAGAAAAAGAAAACATGTGAATATTTTATAATTACCCTGATATTTACTATTTCTACTTTTCTTCATTTCTTCCTGTCCAGGTGAATTTTACAATCTAGCGCCATTTCTTTTCAGCCTGGAGAGCTTTCTTTAGTATTTCTTGTAGGACAGCTCTCCTAGACATAACATTCTCTGTTTATTTTTTATCATTATTTTAAAATCTAGAACTGTCTTTATTTTATCTTTCTTTATTAAAGTCAATTTTGCTGAATACATATTCTTACTTGACAATTTGTGGTGTGTGTGTTTCACTTTCACTTTGTCATTCTTCTGAAAAGTATCTTCTGTTTTCTATTGTTTCTGATGAGAAATCAGCCATTAAGAAACTGTTGTTTGTAAATCTTCTTCGTTTTAACCCTGTATGAGTTTTATTGAGTTTATTGAATTTTTAAAGTTTTAACCCAGATTTTGAAACTTTTTAGCCATTATGTTTTTCCAACAGTTTTTTTTTTCTACTTCTTTCTTTCTTTTTAATTTCTGGAAAAAATTACTCATTTGTGGGGATTCCTGATATTGTTCCATTGTTCTCTAGAGCTCCGTTTATGTTTCTTCCAATTTTTGTTTCCCTCTGATTTAAGAGTAATTACTGTTGATGTATTCTCAAATTCAATAATTCTTTCTTCTGCCATCCCAAATTTCTGTTTAACATATTTAGTGAAATTTTTGTTATTATATTTTCACCTCTAGAATAGTGTTTCATAATTCTTAGTATATTTTCATTTGTTTTAAAAAATTTTGTCTTTATTTTAAAATAGTGGCTTTGAAGTATTTCCTCAGTCCAACCCATGTGCCCACACTGAATCCGTTTCTAGCAACTGCTTTTTAAAAACCAAGTTGAATATGGGCAATACTTTCATATTTTCTTCTTTTTCTTTTCTAATAATTTTTAGTTAAAAACTATGTGTCATAGATTATACTTTGCAGCAACTCTTTCTTCCTTTTCATTTTTTTAAAGTTTTTGATTTTTGGTTTTCCTGGACTAAGTAGCAAAAGAAGGCCGCAATCTTACTACCATTCTTACCTAAAGAAGTAACAGCTCTTCCACATTAAACACTTCTAATTTTTTTTTCAGTTAAATAAGAAGTCTCTTTTGGAAAGTTTAGTCCAATTTATATCTGTTTTCTGCAGAGTAGAGTTCTTCAGGCATCTTTCTTTATACAACAATTACAAGAAGTAACTCCAAAACAAGATATTTTAACCAACACAAGGAAATATTTTGAAGAGCCTGACAATATATTTTTACTTATAGATGTCCTGCGTAAAAGAATATATGGTGCTTACAGATACTAAATGATATTGAATTAGCAAATAACCAATGGTTTACAAGCCTTAGTCTTTTTGTATGCACAATTGCATCCAAAAAAAAAAAAGAAGATATATGACACTAATAATAGAGTTTCAGGTTACCCTCTAAGTTGAATTTCAAAATTACTTCATTCAGACTATGAAATATTTGCTTCAATAGTTGTCACCTCAAATTATCAAAATGTTTATTTTCCCTTTGAACTTATATGTATAATATAGTGGTATGACTAAATATCTTTACTTTTGTATGATATTGTACAAAAACTTTACTATTTTGTCATGAGGCTATCTTTAAGTATAAAATTTATCTAGAGTGATCCCTTGATTTGTTGGTCCTGTTCTGCATAGTATTTTTCCAACTGTGTGTTTATAGCTAGGAACATGTAAGTAATATACAAATTAATCAATTTCTTTATTATTCTGAAGTTTCCACAGTTTTTCTCAAGATTTCATGCTTAGCAACTTCATAGTGTCTGGAAATTTTCCCTTAGATCTTTAATAAATCTCTCAAATGTCAATTTTATTTCATAATATCAGTATACATGGTTAAATTATTTCCACTGTTAAATTAGGGTTGATGTAAAAAATAATTTTACTTTATTCTGATAAGGAGTTATTTCCCTAAAATATTTCTCTGTACCAATATAAGCAAAACTTCAAGTTAAATACCTTTTCCATCAGTGCTGTAAGTTAGTAATTCAAGTAATATTTGAAAGTATGTTTCAAGAAGGTTACAGTACTTGTGCTAAAATTAAAACTACCCTTGATTCTCCCATGAAAGAATCTTTCCAGTGAAAATAATAACTTGTGTGCATTGAGCTAATATTGGTCTATGAGAAATGGTTTCTCAAATGCTATGTTTCAGCTGTGATTAGATCGCATCCCCAAGGAATTTGACTATATTTTTCTTTCACTAGCCTGGAGAGTAGAATAGTTATAATCTCAGTAGAAATCTATGAGACATTAAGAACTTAATCTAGAAAACTAAAAGCAATCTGGGACCTAAGGGTTATCTAAAGATAGAATCTCAGGGAAAACATGCTTTTACTGTTAAAGAAGGTAGTTCAGATAGCTTTTTATTTTTATATATTAACTTTATGTGAAGATATATTTATATTCTTATAATTCACTTCAAGCTTTGAAATAAATATGACTTCTCCCTTAAATCTATTCAAATAAGCCACTCATATTTCTTAACCTAACTTGTTATTCTCAATTTGCTAGTGATGGACCAGTTTTAATTAATGGTGCTTGCCTCTTAATTGATCTTCAAACCCAGATGTACATCACTTTACAGGATATATTGGTCTCAATGAACTATGAGAATCTTTAGCTCATAATACAAAACACCTCCTTTCTGTAGTATTAAAGACTAAGCTTTCGAATCAGTGACCCATTCTCAAATTCTTACTTCCAATTTTTATCTCCATTGGATTCAGAATTACCAATCAAAGCACAAATTATGAGTATCCTTAGTAATATCACACCGGTCAATTCTGTGAACACCGTGTACTATTTTGTGTCTCCAATCTTTTGTATTGCTACTTATATCTATATGTGCTTTGTGCCCTAAAAAGTATCTCCTGTTATTCAAGACCTAGTTCAAATGTCAGCTTTTCTGAGATATATGTTATTGATGCTCTTTTAGATTTCAGGGAGGTGACATTCATATCACCATCAGCAATGTTAGTTCATGGTAAGTTTATGTGGAGATTTCATGGCATCATTTATTTAGCTGTACAGTTACCCTAAATCTTACTGCTTATACATAGAAGGTATATGATCAACGAATAGAATTGCTAGTTTTTTTATAATGATAACACAATTTTATAATTTTTTGTAGTGTAACAATTGCTGTAAGCCTCACTCTAGATAAACCCAGGTAATTCATATGACCCAATAAAACTGGAGAATAGTACTTGACTTTTTGGTAATACATACTTCAAGATGCTTGAGAGATGAGATATTCATATTTCATTCACTCTCTCACATATTTATGTGCTCATCCAGCAACTATTTCTTAAATATCTGCTGGATGTATTTAAGATTGCAGAAAGATGTGCTGGTAGAGAAACATGGAAAATGCCCCATGCAAGGACTGTCAAAACACAATAACCAGGCCCTGAACATGTGTGAAATAAGTGTCCTAAAACCTAACTTAACTAGCTTGACTGATGTATTGATTAGGGTTTGACCAAAGAAGTATATTAGTAGAGTAATATGAAAGAGAGTGTTTACTATAGGAATAAAATTACAAAAATGTGGGAGCTGTTGAAGAATGCAAGGGAAGACTCACACTACTGTGTCTCCTGGTGAATCTAAAATTGCTATAGGTCAGGACAACTGGCAGGCAGAAAATATTTGATCCGATGATGGAGGAAAGCAAAGGAAAAGTCGAATAGACAGGAACAAACTGAAGCCCTGAACTTATGTAAAATAAATGGCTCAGTGATGTGTGTTGGAAGCAGTTAAGATGTAGGAGTAAGATTTTAACTGACTTCAACCTCAGAAATGCTAGTTTCTGGTAAACGTTGCTAGCACCTATTCCCATGGAGCTGCACATGTGCCTAACCGCATGTGTACAGGACCTGGAGAAGCTGAAGCAGGAGGGTTGAGGGGAGCTAAAGTAGCTGCATACTCAAAGGATGATAGAATATTTTGGCCACCCGTGTGTAAGCTCTAGTGGAGCTCAGTGCATTATGAAGACCTTCAAAATGAAGTGCTCATGCACTTTTTGCATCCTTGAATTGGCAAACATTTCTGTTGTGGCCATGCCTAACCTGAATCACAGAGGGAAGGGAATACTGGGGAATGTAGTTCGGGCATAGATAAGTTGACAGTATAGAGCCACCTCTGCTAGATCCCTGTCTCTAGAACTTATTTAAAACACAATCAACTTATTATATGTTTCATAAGGTTGCTGTTTGAGTTGTTTCAGCAAATATATATATATATATTTTGAGACGACAGGGTCTTGCGCTGTTGCCCAGGCTGGAGTGCAGTAGCATGATCATGGCCGACTACAGCCTTGACTTCTTGGGCTCAAGAGATCTTCTTGCCTCAGCCTCCCGAGTAGCTGTGTGTGTGACACCACAGATAGCTACTTTTTTCTTTTTCATTTTTCTTTTTGAGACAAAGTTTCACTCTGTCACCCAGGCTGCAGTGAAGTGGCATGATTCTCAGATCACTGCGAACTCCGCCTCTTGGGTTCAAGTGATTCTCCTAATTCGGCCTCCTGAGTAACTGGGACTACAAACATGCGCCACTATGCCCAGCTAATTTTTTTGTATTTTTAGTACAGACGGGGTTTCACCATATTGGCCAGGCTGGTCTCGAACTCCTGACAGTAAGTTATCCCCTGCGTCAGCCTCCCAAAGTACTGGGATTACAGGCATAAGCCACCGCAGCCCCTCATAATTTTTTCTTTCTCTTTTCTCTCTCTTTTTTTTTTTCTTGTAGAGACAGGGTCTCACTGTGTTGCCTAGGCTGGTCTTGAATTCCTGGGTTCAAGCGATCGTCTCACATCAGCCTTCCAAAGTGCAGGCATTACAGGTGTGAGCTACCATGCATAACCCTTCAGCAAATATTTCAAAGCAAATAGAGCTGTGAAACGTGGTAGATATTTAATTTGTCTTTGAGTTATAGTTTGTCTGTCAGTCATCTTACATCAGCAAGCTAAATATAAAGAGCCTTTTCCCATATGAGGATTTCAATATTTTATATATGTGTGTGTGTGTGTGTATATGTGTGTGTATATATATATATGAATTTATCTGCCAACATGTTAGGAGTCTTATATAATGTAGACATATTGAGCAATTTAACTTCATGAAAATAAATACCTGTTCAAAATTACATGATGGGTTGGAACATATCCCAAGTTTACTTAGTGTTTAGTGCCACTTTATGTGTGGCATTAAATTCCATGCTTATGTTTTCTAATACCAAACATGCAAAAGCAACATTTATATTTATGTGGCCAAATCGGGAAAATTACATGTGTTTTTAATATAGATACTATATTATTTAACAGTAGAACATACAGAATATAATCTGATAATTATTTTCTTCTACAGACTGCTGGCATGAAATGTAATTTTGGGTGAAAAAAAAATCCAGCTGTGCCATCTTTCGTTTCCATTCTGGAATTTTTTTATTTTGTTGTCATTTTAAGTGAATTACTAAGCTTAACTTTTTATGATTGACTTTGTTTTAAAATCAAGACATGAAATGAAATTGACTATCTCTCAATATTATACATTACTAACAGCCTTTTATAATCAGAGAGATCAGTTAATTGGCATATTTATTTCCACTTAGGTCTAATAATTAAGATAATTTTCACTTATTAATACAAGAAATTTTGTGGGAGTGTGAAATCTACTGATTATCTCAAAAAATAAAATTGAAATTTTAATTGCTAACATAGCCTGAAGAAACAACAGCAAGAATAAAACAAACTCCAAGACTTCGTGCTTAATAAGGTCTTTCCCTAAGTTTACCTGTTTGATACAATAAGCTCAAACTGGCCACAAAACACATATTCAGGCTCTCTGGTAATTAAGAAAATACTAAAAATTCAGATAACAATTATTGAAGGTAAAAAAATCTCGATTTCATAATTGATTGTTTATATATGTATCTACATATGTATATGTTTGCCTATGTTATATTTAATATACATGGCTTGTTTTTCTTTCTCCAAGGGTAGAATAGTAGAGTGGTCTGGCAGATTACATTTTTAAAGTTGGCTAAAACAGTATCTTTCATTATAGATTACCTTCAGTGCAATTTAGATACTCTTCTCATTGTGAGGTGAAGTATATGTCCTCCTCTTGGATGTAGGTCTGCTTATGAATACGGCAAAAGTGATGCTATGTAACTTCTAAAGCTGGACCATCAAAGATATAATAGTTTCCATTTGATTCTATTGAGATACCTTTTCTTGGAACTGAATCACTATGCCCTGTGGAAGTCCAAGTAGACTGTGGAAAGGTTCACGTGGAGATAAAATGAAACTCCCCATCTCCCCACCTGCCCCCCTTAACATACACCCCCCTCACACACACACACACAGGCCCTGGCTGAACTTCCAGGCTGTGGCCAGTAGCATTTTTTGAGCTAAGTGAGTGAAGCATCTTGAAAGTGGATAATCTTATCCCCTGTGAAGCTGCCTCACACGAACCCATATGGAGAGAGACAAAAAGGCCTAACAAAGTCCAAATTCACATTTCTCAGCAAAACGAAAGATTGTTTTGTTTTATGTAATACCATTAGGACACAAAAGGTACTGAGTTTCCACCTGATTCACTTGGAACACTTGCCTTTGGAGCCCTGAGTGCCATGTGAGAAATCCAATGCTGTCATCCTGTTAGGGTGCTCATGCCACATAGAAAGGCCATAGTAGGTGATAGATTACCAGCTGGTTGACCATTACAGCTGAGTGAGATCTCCAGTGACAGCCACCATCAACTTTCAGGCATGCAAATAAGGGAGTCTCTACATGAGTTTTGCTCTAGCAAGCCAGTCACTGCCAATCTGTTATTACAGAATAAGGAGCAGAAAGAACTGTGCCCATTCTGAATTGGTGTTTTATGGGGTCTGTGAGCATTCTATTGAATGGTCATTTTAGGACCATAACTTTTGGGTTAATGTGTTACACATAAATAGCCAAAATAGATAAATCATGGTATCAGGAATGAAGTGCTGCCTTTACACAATCAAAAATACATTACGATGGTGTGATACTGATTGGTGGCAGAAGCTGTAAGGATATTGAGGAGACCATTAGTTAAAGCCTAAAGGGTGTCAAAAAGGGTGTTAGCAAAAGCCTGAGGGACCAGGGGAGTTTGTAGGTAGGGCTTAAAGGAAAGTGAGGAAAATGTTACCGATAGAGAAAAGGACATCTTTTATATTAAGAGACAGTATCAAATTGACAACTATAGTAATATAGAAAATATTAATTAACTTGATGATCTAGCTAAGGAAATTTCCACATAAAACTTTGAGTGTGCAGTTTGTCATTTTCTAGCTGCCAGGTATAAAATGAGAGAGAAAAATTTTAGTATAAATATAAATGAGCCTAGATTTGCTGAGTTTGCAAATAAAACTGTCTCTCATTCCTTACTGCTTTAAGAGAAGATTCGTAGAGTAAGAAATAGCCATGTGTCATAGTTTAACCCCAGGTCACTGTCAAGAAAATGTCTCATGGTAAAAATGTAACTAAGGATGCAAATTTAAAACCATTTGTTAATACTTCAGGCTTCAGTGTTTATAGATTCAGAATCTAATTGCATAGTCTGTGGACATCTCTCTTAAAAAATAAGGTTTGTGATATGGTTTGGCTGTGTCCCCACCAAAATCTCATTTTCAATTCCCACATGTCATGGGATGAAGCCAGTGCAAAGTAATTGAATCATGGGGTGGGTCTTTCTCATGCTGTTCTCATTGATAGTGAATAAGTCTCATGAGATCTGATGGTTTTATAAAGAGGAGTCCCCCTGTACAAGCTCTCTCTTTGCCTGCTGCCATTCATGTAAGAGTGACTTGATCCTCCTTGCCTTCCACTATGATAGTGAGGCCTCCCCTGCCACATGGAACTGTGAGTCCATTACAACCTCTTTTTCTTCCCAGTCTCGGGTATATCTATATCAGCAGTGTGAAAACAGACTAATACAGTAAATTGGTACCAGGAGTGGGGTGTTGCTGAAAAGATACCTGAAAATGTGGAAGCAATTTTGGAACTGGGTAAAAGGCAAAGGTTGGAACAGTATGGAGGACTCAGAAGACAGATAGGAAAATGTGCAAAGGCTTGGAACTTCCTAGAGACTTGCTGAATGGCTTTGACAAAAATGCTGATAGTGATATGAACATTAATGTCCAGGCTTAGGTAGTCTCAGATGGAAATGAGAAATTTGCTGGGAACTGGAGCAAAGGTGACCCTTGTTATGTTTTAGCAAAGAGACTGGTGGCATTTTGCCCCTGCCCTAGAGATTTAAATTTGAGAGAGATGATTTGGGGTATCTTGTGGAAGAAATTTCTAAGCAGCAAAGCATTCAAGATGTGACTTGGGTGCTGTTAAAGGCATTCAGTTTTAAAAGGGAAACAGAACATAAACGTTTGGAAAGTTTGCCCTGACAATGTGATAGAAAAGAAAATACCATTTTCTGAGGATAAATTCAAGTTAGTTGCAGAAATTTCTATAAGTAATGAGGAGCCAAAATTCAATCTGAAAGACAAGGGGAAAACGTCTTCAGGGCATGTCAGTGGTCTTCACTGCAGCCCCTCCCATCACAGGCTTGGAGGCCTTGGAGGAAATAATTGTTTTGTGATCTGGGTCCAGGGTCCCCATGCTGTTTGCAGTCTAGGGACTTGGTGCCCTGCATCCCAGCCACTCCAGCTGTGACTTAAAAGGGCCAACGTATAGCTTGGGCTATGGCTTTAGAGGGTATAATCCCCAACCCTTGGCAGCTTCCACATGGGTTGAGCCTGCAGGTGCACAGAAGTTAAGAACTGAGGTTTGAGAACCTCTGCCTAGATTTCAGAGGATGTATGGAAATGCCCAGATGTCCAGGCAGTAGTTTGCTGCAGGGGCGGGGCCCTCATGGAGAACTTCTCTCTGCAGAAGAAAAATGTGGAGTTGGTGCTCCCACACAGAGTCCCTACTGATGAACTGCCTAGTGAAGCTGTGAGAAGAGGGCCACCATCCTCCAGACCCCAGAATAGTAGATCCACTGACAGCTTGCACTGTGTGCCTGGAAAAGCTGCAGACGCTCAATGCCAGCCCATGGAAGCAGCCAGGAGAGGAGCTATACCACTATACCCTGCAAAGCCACAGGGGTGGAGCTGCCCAAGGCTGTGGGAGCCTGCCTCTTGCACCAGCATGACCTGGATGTGAGACATGGAGTCAAAGGAGATCATTTTGATGCTTTCAGATTTGACTACCCCACTGGATTTTGGACTTGCATGGGGCCTGTAGCATGTGTGCTTTGCCCAGTTTCTCACATTTAGAATGGCTGTATTTACCCAATGCGTGTACCCCCATTGTATCTAGGAAGTAACTAACTTGCTTTTGATTTTACAGGCTCATGGGCAGAAGGGACTTGCTTTGTCTCAGATGAGACTTTGGACTGTGAACTTTTGATTTAATGCTGAAATGAGTTAAAACTTTTGGGGACTGTTGGGAAGGCAGGATTGGTTTTTGAAATGTGAGGACATGAGATTTGGGAGGGGCCAGGGGTGGATTGATATGGTTTGGCTGTGTTCCCACCCAAATCTCATCTTCAATTTCCATGTGTCATGGGAGGAACCCAGTGGGAGGTAATTGAATCATGGGGTGGGTCTTTCTCATGCTGTTCCTGTGATAGTGAATAAGTCTGAAGAGATCTGATGGTTTTATAAAGAGGAGTTCCCCTGCACAAGCTCTTTCTTTGCCCACTGCCATCCCTGTAAGATGTGACTTGCTCCTCCTTGCCTTCTGCCATGATTGTGAGGCCTCCCCAGCCACATGGAACTGTGAGTCCCTTAAAACCTCTTTTTCTTCCCAGTCACAGTATGTCTATATCAGCATGTGAAAATGAACTAATACAGTTTTTAAGGTCTTGAAATGCTTTATGCCTTAGTAGACTCAAAGGGATCTCTCAGTGAAACATTTTCGTGGATGTGGATGTGGATTTTGTTTAATAGATTGATTATAAATTGATACCCAGAAAGCCTATAAACTTGTAAAAATATATTATTAGTATATGTTATTCAATTAAAAGCAGAGGAGATAGAAAAGTAAAGAAATCATTTCTCACTCCTTTAGGGGATACAGGCAGAAGGCAGGTGGAGAGAAATACTCAGTTACAAACACATGCCATTTCCTATGGAAAAAGAAGGAGTCTTCAGAGGGCAAAAGCAAGAGCTTGAAACATAATGCCTAGATCCACCCTGTACTCCCAGGCAGAACTTTTCCCTAAACACTGATCTGGCAACATCTGTGTGGCTGGATTCTGAAAATTCTGTGGACGAATAACCATTGAGAACCTTATCTTTTTGAATGAGTGTCTATATCAGCTATTCTGTGCCCATCTCATCATAGCATTCTGTCCAGGGGAGGAAGCTGGAGGGCAGATAACTTGTTTCTTTAGTTCACAAGTAATTCAGATTGAGATAAATTGTATTCTAGGAGTTCTACACACAGTAGAAAACCTAAAGTGCCTCATCTATAGTTGGACCTGATTTACCTGAGGAAATCCTGGACTTTGATGAACTACTGTCATAGTAGGATAACACTTAGGGATTTTGTGGGCAGGCAGTGCTATATTTAGTATATGAGAGCAAGTGAATTATTTAGGTAGAAGGCAGACTAGCAGATTGCATGTTCTGAAAGATGGCCACAATAATATCTCCAACACCATAAATTCTTTTTATGAAGTGTTCTGACATCCCTCCCATTGAAAGTTAGGATCTACGCTTCCTCTCTCAGGTTTACGCAGTTTTGTTAGTGTGGCAATAAGACTGGTACATCCATGGGTAGGTCATAAAAGGCAATATGGCTCCCATCTGATTATCAGCATGCTTGTTTTCACAGCCCTGAACAACCACATCTACTGGAGTTAGCCATGCTATGAGGAAGCCAAGGCCACATGGTGAGGTTCTGTGTTAGTGTTCTGGCCAATAAGTGGCAGGCAAAACTGTCACCTTTTGCATTATTGATTTAATTTCCAGTAATTCTGATGACATTAATATTTATGTCTCATTTTATATTCACTGTAGTTATTTTTTCCTCATTCTATGAAGAGGTACTTTTTTGGCTGATTTGAAAATATTACATATCTATTTTTAATTCTGAGGTTATTTATAACCTACTAAAACTTTAAGTTCGGATTCCCTTGCAATTTTTCAGTGATTGAGTTCTACATTTTTCTCTTAAATCAGACTAGACTTTACTTTAAGATTTTATTTATTTCCTCTTACCCATCTATCTCCCAATGTTAATGTTTATTTTGGTATTAGTCCACAATTATATGAACATAATTGTTATATTTTTCCTACTTTATTCTTTCTATATTTAGATGACAATAATCTTTAATAAATTGTTCACTAAGCCCTATTTTACCTGCTTCCTTTAGCATTTCTCTTGGTTGATTTTTATCCATTGAATAGGATCTCCTCCAATAAATTTTGTTCTATGATAAAGTTTTTAAAGTACCTTTAATTGTGTCTTTGTTTTAAATCTCAGTTTAGTTTGCCATAAAATTAGAAGCATCATATAATTCTTTATATTTTATGTTTTGAAAATATTGCTCCACTGTCTTTTTGCCCTTGGTGTTGTTAATAATTCTAACATTGATTTCATTAGAATTGTTTTCATTATTTTGAAGAAGTTTAGTTTCACTATTATGTGTCTGGTTGTGGCTTTTTGAAAGTTTCTGTCTTTATTTTACGAGATTTTTCTAATATAATATATTTTGTCTTTTAAATATTTGGATCTGTTCTATCCTTACTGTTTCAAATAGTTCCTCTGTTCAATATATATTTAAACTCCTTCAAGGACTCCTATTTCAGGCAGTTACATGTCTAGTTCTACCTTACAGACACCGCAAATTCTTATTATTTCCATAATTTTTAGTATTTTCTGATGATTTCTGGAAGAGTTTTTAAACTTAATAATCCAGTTCAAAAAAATACCACTTTTGGCTATATTATTCTGTTATAAAATCTTCTATTGTGGTTTTTATTTCCAATACAAGAATTTGATTTTTATAAGAAACTATTTCCCTTTGGTTCCTCTTTATAACTTTATTGTCTTATTTTATGTTACCAATAATTTTTATAGTATTTTGGCTTCTTATTTTCAGATATTTACTTTTCTCTTTGTTGTGATCATTTATAATCCCTAGGTGATTATCAATCACTAGAGTAGAAAATAGAATCCAGAAATAGGATTTGAAGTCACAAACTTTGCTTGTGTAGTGAACTTAATACAGGGTTGAAAATAGTGAAATTGTCTACCTCCACATTTTCTACTGCTCCCCAAAAAGTAAACTTCTCATCAAGGAGATTATATGTATCTACCGTTTGAATTTCTCCTTTGCTGTTCTTCTAGAGCTTGAGAAATGCAGGAAAGAGGGAGACAACAGGGGGTCAATGGTCAGGAAGCCTATTTTGAATTTGTTTTATGCTCCGCCTCTGAGACAGGCTCTAGCAGCATCCTGTTGCTTCTCTAAATTAAGGCCAATTTATACTAAGCAATACTAAGCATCAGTAAAATATATTTCCTTGTCACTTATCCAGTGTGTTATTTAAGTAGAAAATTACATATTTCAGCCATTGCTTTTAGATTTTCTTTTTTTGGGGGAGTAGGGGGAGGATAGAGTCTTGCTCTGTCTCCCAGGCTAGAGTGCCATCTCAGCTCACTGCAGCCTCGCATCCTGGGTTCAAGCGATTCTTCTCCCTCAGCCTCCCGAGTAACTGGGGTTACAGGCATATGTTAACACGCCTGGCTACTTTTGTATTTTTAGTAGAGTTGGGGTTTTGCCGTGTTGGCCATGCTGGTCTCAAACTCATGACCTCATGGAATCCACCCTCCCAGCCTCCCAAATTGCTAGGATTACAGGCATGAGCCACCATGCCCATCCTTGCTTTCATACTTCCTATTGGATTATTTTTCTCTTTGAACTTAGAGAACATGCAGAAGAAGGAAAAAAAATCTGAGAAAACTAAGTTCCAAGATCTCATATTTATAAAATTATATCTTACTGTGGATAAATTCATTCCTTTATCCCTGAAAATTGCTTCTTTTAATTTCAGGATCCTTTTTGTTTTTAAAATACTTTCATTTGGATTGGGTTTATTTACTCAATGCCCATATGCCCATTGTATCTAGGAAGTAACTAACTTGCTTTTGATTTTACAGGCTCATAGGTGGAAGGGACCTGTCTTGTCTTAGTTGAGACTTGGGACTGTGGACTTCTGAGTTAATGCTGAATGAGTTAAGACTTTGGGGGACTTTTGGGAAGGTGTGGTTGGTTTTGAAATGTGAGGACGTGAGATTTGGGAGGGGGTGGTTGGAATGATATGGTTTGGCTATATCCCCACCAAAATCTCATCCTGCATGGCAGCTCCCTTAATTCCCACATGTCATGGGAGGGAGCTGGTGAGAGATAATTGAATCACTGAGGTGGGTCTTTCCTTTGCTGTACTTGTGATAGTGAATAAGTCTCATGAGATCTCATAGTTTTAGAAAGGGGAGTTCTCCTCCACAAGTTCTCTTGCCTGTCACCATGTAAGATGTGACTTAGCTCCTCATTTGTTTTCAGCCATGATTGTGAGGCCTTCCCAGCCATGTGGAACTGTGAGTCAATTAAACCTCTTTCCTTTGTACATTACCCAGTCTCAGATATGACTTTATTAGCAGTGTGAGAACAGAAACTTTGGGATATAAACAGAAACTTTGGGACAATGAATGTGTATTGTTTTAAGCCACTAATTTTTGGGAAAGCAAATTGAGACACTAAATCTGCTAGGCAGCAATTGATACCTAATACAGCATCTTGAAACTTAATGGGCTAATGAAATTCGTTCCAATTCATATTTAGATTATCTGTTATTTCTTATTAGCTTTTGAATTAAGGATAATGGTCAGATTATGTTTAGTTTGTAAGAATGCCAAACTGTCTTTCAAAATGGCTTTCATTCCCACCAGCAATGAATGATGGTTCCTGTTCCATATCCACCCCAGCATTTGTTGCCATACTTTTGTTTGCATTTTGGCCATTCTAATATATGAGTAGTGGTATCTCGTTGTTGTTTTAATCTGTAATTAATTTTCTAATGAGAGGATATTGAGCATCTTTTAATAGGCTTATTTGCCATCTGTGTATCTTTTTTGGTGAGGTGTCTGTTAAGGTTTCTTGCCCAAATTTAAAATCTGCTTTTTCTTTCTTGTTGAGTTTTAAGAATTTTTTGTATATTTTGGATAACATATGTTTTTCAGTGTGCCTTTTGCAAATGTTTTCTCCCAGTCTATGGCTTGTTTTCTCATTCTTTCAACAGTATATTTCATAGGAGAAGTTTTTAATTTTTAATGAAATCAAATTTCTCAATTATTTCTTTTATAGACCATGTCTTTGGTGTTGTGTTGAAAAAGTCATCATCATACCTAAGATTATTTAGATTTTCTCTTATGTTATCTTTTAAGAATTTTATAGTTTTGCATTGTACATTTAAGTCTATGACCCATTTTGATTTAATTGTTACATAAAGTGCAAATTCTGTGTCTGGATTCTTTTTTTTTTTTTTGCATGTGGATATCTTTTGCTAAAAGACAATTGCTTCTCCATATATTGCCTTTGTTAACTGTAATATATAATGAGTTTCATCAATCTTAAGTGTTTTGACAAAAGATTACAATGTGCATGTAGCATTATAACCATAATTGAGAGTATCGTCACCATCTGAAATAGTTCATTGGAGCCTCTTTGTAGTCAGCTCCATCCTGCAACCCCAGTCTATGGCAAACAATTATCTGGTTTCTGTCACTATATGTTTGTCTTTTTACAAATATGTTATAAAACAATTATACACTATATTATCTTTTTTGTGTGGCTTTGCATTTAGAATCATTCTTTAGAAATTCATTTAAACTGAGTGAATTGATCATAGTTTGGGGCTTTTATGTGTATGTCCGTTAACATTTGAGGACAAATCTTTCTGTAAACCTCTACTATTTTCGTTTTCTTTTGTGAGGATCTAGGGAGGCATTTATCTGAGTCACATCATGAGGAAATATGCAACTGTATGAAAAAATGTAAAAGAGACTTCCCACATTACCATTTTGCATTCTCACCAACAATGTATAAGAGTTCCAGTGATGTCTCATTCTCATGCATGCTTTATATCTTTAGAATCTTTAATTTTAGCCATTCTGCTGGGCGCTTAGCTATCTTACTATAATTTTAATTTCTGTATTCCTAATGACTAATGAGTGGTGTTGGACCTCTTTTTAATTTGCTTATTTTCCATTTGAATATTTTCCTGAGTAAAGTGTTCATTGAAGTACTTTATACATCTTATTTTTTAAGAGTTATTACTACTGAAGAGTTCTGTGTATATTTTGAATAGAAATCTTTTATCAGATATATGATTTGCAACTATTTTCTCTCATGTGTGACTTAATTTAGCACTTTCTTAACAGTGTATTTTGAAGAGCAGAAGATTTAATTTTGCTGATGTCTACATTTAGTATCCTATGTAAAGAATCTTTGCATAAACCAAGGACAATTTTATTCTCTCTTTTCTCCTAAATTTTAATATTCTGAGTTCCTACATTCATTTCCATAATCCACTTTGAGTTAATTTTTGTGTAAGTTATGAAATGAGGTTCATTATTTTGGATACATATGTCTAATATTTTCAGCACTTAATTTTTTTACAAAGACTACACATTCCTCATTTTCTTGGCACCTTTGTGGAAAATAAGTGGTCAGTATATGTCTCATTTTGGAAAATATAGTCTACTCCCATTTATTCATGTGAGTATCCTTACTCCAAACCACACTGCAGATTACTTAAACAATACACATTCCTTCTTAACCATTAACATTTAGGGCAAGAGTGAATAAGCATTGTTTGTAAGCAAACCAACAATCGACTTTTAAAAAAGAAATTGGACTCATATAGACAATAAAGATCTGTAATTCTTGTAAAAAAACTATGTAGAAAACTTTGGGAGACTTCTTGTACTCTAAACATAGAGGGAGATATAATCATTAGTAGTTTTTAATCACTGAAAGTATAATCATGGCAAAACAAATGTTTTACTCTTTTGTATTTCCATCAATAGAGGTACATAATATAAAAATCTAAATGTAATGACTGTAATAGCTCATTGTGAATGATGTATATTAGATATAAAGATAATTATTTGATTTTATAGTCTCAGAAATTTTAGTCATACTTCTCAGAAATAATTTGTAATAAAAGTCACTAAAATATATACTGCTATGCATTCTTTTACATCAAGGAATAAAACGGCACATACTACTCACTTTAAACTTCGGTACTGTCTGTCAGGTATCCCACTAAAATCCCAAGTGTTTCTCAAAAGTCACATCTAAGTGTAATATAAATACAAAACGAAAGGTTTGTCTCAATTATTTCCACATTTATTTATCTTACAAACCTCAGTTATTAACAGAAGTTAACAGAAATCTTAACAGAAATATTATTTGCTATGATTTATATTAGATTGAGATTCAGAAAATTTTAATTCTGGCATTGTTTTCCAAATAAGCAGCTGTATTTTTCTATATGAACACTAACGTCTCAGTTTTCTCACCGGTAATAATAAAATTGGACTCAATGTAATCCCTTAGTTATTCGTAGTTTTAGATAGTGCTCAGTATTCCATTTTCAGCTCAGTCATGTAGAAAGGTGAGAAGAGGTTAACTCCCGCAACTACAACAAGAAATTGGAGACCGGGCAGGGTGGCTCACGCCTGTAATCCCAGCACTTTGGGAGGCCGAGGCGGGCAGATCACGAGGTCAGGAGATTGAGACCATCCTGGCTAACACAGTGAAATCCCGGCTCTACCAAAAATACAAAAAATTAGCTGGGCGTGGTGGCGGGCGCCTGTGGTCCCAGCTACTCGGGAGGCTGAGACAGGAGAATGGCGTGAACCCGGGAGGCGGAGCTTGCAGTGAGCCGGGATCGCGCCACTGCACTCCAGCCTGGGCGACAGAGCGAGACTCTGTCTCAAAAAAAAAAAAAAAAGAAGTTGGAAGGGCACCTGGCAAATTAATTACTCTTCTTGAAAATAGAAGAGACTGAGATCACAGGAAAAACAACTAAACTGAAACTTACACACATGCAGAAATCATCAGAAAGAAACAGACCTTTATTTAGCATTTGTCTAGTTGACCCCAATACCACCTAATACCATGTAACCCAGTAAGAAGGACCAGCTAGAAATTTCTAAAACCTTGATAAAGAACAATTGGGAGCCACAGACATAGAGGAATTTACACCCTGTTGCAAGATTTTTTCTTCAGGGATGCCATAGTTGCTCAAAGGAACATTTGGGAAAAACCATGAGAAACCTTGACTGGCAGTGTTGATTGGAGAATAAGACGAGAAATCACTGTCAAAATTGGGCCAGAATCCATCTCTCTGTTTTCCCTATGAAACATAATATTTAATCTTTCGAGTGAAGGACAACACAACTATAGCCTGGGGACACTTGTAAGAACCTACTGCAGCTGGGGGTTGGGGTACAGGAAATAACAAACCTGTCGCCTTGGGGGAGGGAACGGTATAACTACCAGAGTCAACATTGTATCTGGAGGGAGAGGCAGGAATGTTTCTGAAAGCCGTATTTCTGAGACCATGTTGAGAACATCAGAGAGCTTTCATCTCTTCTCCCTTTCTTTTGAAAGGAGACAATCACCACCACAATAAATGTTGAGTAAACATATTATGGGAATACAGTTGGGACACTGGTAGTAAGAGATTCTCCTGAGGAGCAGCACAAAGAGAGGACCCAAAGTCAAGCAAAAATACAAAACCTAGCAATCTAAGCAAGGATCAAACTTCAGACTATGCCTAACTTCTTTCCAGGACTCAGGGATGTTCGATCTTTTGGCTTCCTTGGGCCACAATGGAAGAATAATTGTCTTGGGCCACACAAAATATACACTAACACTAACAATAGCTGATGAGCTAAAAAAAAAAAATCACATAATGTTTTTTAAAAAGTTTACAAGTATGAGATAGATATAACATGGATTTTAGAACTATCAGGCAGGCATTTCAAAATAACTATAATTAGCATATTAACGGCTCTAGCTGAAAATACAGGAAACATGAAAAATCAGATAGGTACTTTTAGCAGAGAGATGAAAACTATAGGGAATGATTAGATTAAAATGACAGAAATTTTTTATAAATTGAGAAAGACTGGGTGTATTATATGTACTCACCAGTAGACTAAAAAAAACTTAGGAAGAATCAGCTAGTTTGAAGATATTAACAGAAATTCCCCAAGTGGGGAAAAAACGTAATGCATGAAAAAACTAAGTTAAAAAAAAGAACATCCAGCTGGGCGCGGTGGCTCACGCCTGTAATCCCAACACTTTGGGAGGCCGAGGCAGGCGGATCACCTGAGGTTAGGAGTTTGAGACAAGCCTGACCAACATGTAGAAACCCCGTCTCTACTAAAAATACAAAATTAGCCGGGCGTGGTGGCGCATGCTTGTAATCCCAGCTACTAGGGAGGCTGAGGCAGGAGAATCACCTGAACCCGGGAGGCAGAGGTTGCAGCGAGCCGAGATCGCACCATTGCACTTCAGCCTGGGCAACAAGAGTAAAACTCCGTCTCAAAAAATAAAATAAAATAAAATAACTTCCAAGATTTGTGAAACAATATTAATATCATATAATCTAACATAAACCTAGTGGAGCCCTTGAAGCAGAAGAAAGATGGAAGAGGGATGAAAATATACTCGAAGAAATAATGGTTAACAGTGTTCTAAATTAGTGACAGACACCAAACAAAAGATCCAATATTCTCGTAGAGCAAGAAAGAAGATGCATATAAAAACCAAAACGACAGAACATGAACAAACAAGCAAACAAAACTAAACCCAAAGACAGAGAAAATTTTAAAGGCAAACAGAGAAAAGAAAGACACATTGCTTAGAAAGACACATAAATAAGAAAATAGCCGATGTCTTACGTGAAGCCATATAAACAAACATACAATGGAATGATATTTCTAATGTGCTAAAAAAAAAAACAAAAAACTCTTTCAGCTTTGGTAGGAAGGCAAAAGGTCACAGTCACTTTTTAAGTCAACCTGGAAGTTTCTTTTTTTTTTTTTTTTTACTTTCTTTCTTATAACTGATAATTTTGAAATAATTACAAGAAGTTGCTAAGGTAAAGAATAATACAGAAAGGTTAAATCTATGATCCATTATAATGTTTAAACATACAATATTAATACAATCAATAATCACACTCCTACATACTTCCTAGTGAATTGAAAAGTTATGTTCACACACAAAAGGCATTTGTGCAAATATTTATAGATGATTTATTCTTTATTGATCATCAGCCCAATAAGAAACAAACAAGATGTCCTTTAACAGGTAAATGGATAAAAAAACTCTACTGTGTATACAACAAATGCTACTTGGCAATAAAAAGAAATACACAACTGATACAAGCAATAATATGGATGAATCTTAAATGCATTTTTCCATGTGAAAGAATTCAATTTATACAAAATTCTAAAAAACATAAAACTTAAGTTTGGGAAACAAATTAGTGTTTGATAAGAAGGCATGGAGGCTAAGAATTTGACTCACAAGGGACTGCCCAAGAGAACTGTAGGGTAATGAAACAGTTCTGTATGGCAATTTCATGGCAGATATATGAGTATAATTTTTTTAAACTTACAGAATTGTACACCACAAAGAGTGTACTTTATGAAAAATACTAAAAATAAATTATGATATTGTGGAATACCAAGATGGCAAGCAGAATGTTGTAAATGAATCTAAGTGTATCTCATATATATGGCAGACTTCATTGAATGGGGCAAGATAAAAAGGATCTGACAAGTAACTGAAAATCAGTGTTTCATTAAATATTATAGAAATAAATATATAATGAATTATATACAAATACTATCCTTTATTTGGTATTTTTTTACTCAATTCTGAAACTATTTTATATATACTAGAGTTGATTAAATGTATACATATGTATAATTAGAGCCAAATGTTTCATTGTCAGAAAAAATACAAATAAGGTATGAGACAAGGTTAGAATAAATCCTATTGTGCTGGGTAAAAATCAAAGATAGGAATTCAAGTATATATGTCTGTGTGTGTGTGTGTGTGTGTGTGTGTGGTGTGTACACATATATGCATGCATATGTATATGCATACATATGTGTATATGTATGAATGCCTGTGTATATACATATATATGTATATACATATATATACACAAAAATATATATACATAGTATGTATATTTTATTTTGTAAACATAGTCACACATATGTTAACTAAAAGATATCTGAAACAGATCTCAATCAACTTAGAGGTTTATTTTGCCAAGGTTAAGGACCATGGCCCATGGCCCATGACAGCCTCCAGAGTTCCTAAGAACATGTGCCCCAGGTGGTTGGGTTACAGTTTGGTTTTATACATTTTAAGGAGATAGAAGTCACAGGCAAAGACAAAATCAATACATGTAAGGTATACACTGGTTTGGCCTGGAAAGGGGGGATATCTCAAAGTTGCGGGGCTTCCAGATCATACATGATTTAAAAGATTTCCTGATTGGTATTTGTTTAAAAGAGTTAAGCCCTGACTAAAACGTTGAATTTAGCATAAAGAAGTGTTTGAGTTTATGTAAGAAGGTTGTGGAAGCCAAGATTCTTGTTATGTAGATGAAGCTTCCAAGTAGCAGTTTTCAGAGAAAATAGTTGGTGAATGTCTCTTATCAGTCCTCAAATAGTGTCAGATTCTCAAGAAAAGACGTAGTAAGAGAAGGAGATTCTCTACAGGGTGCAAATTTCACCCACAAGAGACAATTTTTCAGGGCCATTTCAGAATATTTTGGGGTAAAATAATTAGATTTCCTTCAAGCCCTGTTATTTGTCATGTGATGCTATACGAGAGTGGGGTTGGAATTTGGTATCTTATTGCTATAAAAAGTCTGTTTTGACAGTCTTAGGATCTTATATTTAATGATAACACTAGTCAGTTGTATTTAAACTGCTGAGGAGGAGAGTATAATGAGACATGTCTGACATGCTCTTTCTGTCATGGCCTGAACTAGATTTTCAGGTTTCTTTGAGGTCCACTGGGCCAAGAGAGGGATGCTTGAGTCAGCTGGGGGTGCTTAGAATTTTATTTTTGGTACACATACACACACACACACACACACACACACACACCATAGATTAATGTAGATAAGCACAGACAGAAAAGTAGATATAGATGTGTATGTATCTATGTGTTCATATGCACACATATATTTTCTAAATCTGTCTGCTCAGAGTGCCTGGCACACAGCAACATTCTTGTGCTCAGATCTTAGATCTTAGTTTCTAAGTAACATTCTCCAATAAAAACAAATAAATAAGTAAAGCTTCTTGGCATAATTGCTGATGCTAGGCCTGGGGCAGGAATCTTTTGGCCAGCAAAATAAAAAGTAACAATATTGAATTGCCTCACAAAGAAGAACATAAGTATCCATGAGTCCAAACTGGCATTACATAAGTAAATAAATGAAGTAGAATGGCTAAATTTCCTTATAGAATTCCACATAATAAATGTGGAAGTAATTAAGGGAAAAGAAAATAGTCATTAGGAAATCACAGTCATTGCTTCAAGCAAGATCTGCTGATGAATGCTAAATTAGTTGACAAACTATTAAGAAGAAACAAGATAGTTAAATAGCTTCAAGATATCTTCCTCATAATATTTAATAAGTGCTGTGATATTTTATATACATGTCTATATATTCTTTGATACTCCTCCTTCCAGGAGATGGAGCTTAATTTCCCTACCCTTGAGATTAGGTTGGATTTAAAGACTAGCATATATCAAATAGCATATGAAAAGGGAAATCCAGTAGTTTATGGTGAAAATTTTAACAAATAGCATTTCAATCAAATATTCAAAATTAACATTATGAGTGATAAGATATCCCTGTTATCAGGAGATGAGGGAAGAAAAAAAATAAACCAAACTTCAATTCTATGAAACTTTTCCCCTAAATCCATAGTAACCTTAGACTAGTCATGGAAAATAGACAAAACTTTTAAGATAGTTATAAACAAGGAAGTCTGAGAAACTGAGAAAGATTGGAGGAGATCAAGGAGACATGATGACTAAATGTAATGTGGTATCCTGGACAGAATCTTGGAAAAGAAAAAGGGCATTAGAAAACTTGTAAGTTCTGAACCAATTTTAGTTGATACTATTGCACCAATGTTAATTTCTTACTTTTGATAAATGTAGTATGGCTATGAAACATGTTGTGCTGTTGTGAAATATATAGTTGGTCTTTGTACTGTTTCCTGGTATATAACTCCTAAAATTGTTGGAAACTTTAAGGTGACCGGTATCTTTTTGTATGCTAATATGTTGATTTAGGCTGGCATCTCTCTTAAGTAGCTTCAGGATGGGGGCTGCTAACTGGAAAGAACAAAGCAGTGTTACAGAAAAGAGGTACCGATCCAGACCCCAAGAGAGGGTTATTGGATCTCATGCAAGAAAGTATTCAGGGCGAGTCCTCAGTGCAAAGTGAAAGCAAGTTTATTAAGAGAGTGAAAGAATAAAAGAATCGCTACTCCATTGACAGAGCAGCCTTGAGGGCTGCTGATTGCTCATTTTTACGGTGATTTATTGATAATATCCTAAACAAGGAGTGGATTATTCATGCCTCTGCTTTGTAGACCATATAGGGTAACTTCCTGACATTGCCATGGCATTTGTAAACCATCATGGCGCTGGTGAGGGTGTAGCAGTGAGAACAACCAGAGGTCACTCTTGTTGCCATTTTGGTTTTGGTGGGTTTTGGCTGGCTCCTTCACTGAAAACTGTTTTATCAGCAAGGTCTTTGTGACCTGTATTTTGTGTTGACCTCTTATCTCATCCTGTGACTTACAATGCCTTAACCATCTGGGAACACAGCCCACTAGGTTTCAGCCTCATTTTACCCAGATCCTATTTAAGATGGAGTTGCTCTTGTTCACACGCCTCTGAACGCAGGATTAGAGGATTGGGACTTTCAGCCTCACACCCTACCCACAAGGGAAGGGATGAAATTAAGTTGATCATCAACGGCCAATGATTTAATCAATCTTGCCTATGTAATGAAGTCTCCATAAATACCCAAAATGACAGGGTTTTGAGAGCTTTTGGATAGCTGACTAATGGGTGTTCCTGGATAGCTGAACATGGTGAAGTTCCTGGAGGGTAGCACACCACACCTCCATGGGACAAAAGTTCCTGCAGTAGGGATATTTCTAGACCTTGCTCTATGTATCTTTTCATCTGATTTTTTTTCATCCTTTAAAACATGTTTTGTAACAAACTGGTAAATGTAAGAGAATGTTTCCTTGAGTTCTGTGAGTGCTCTAGTAAATTAACTGAACCCGGGTTGGGGGATATGGTAAACCTGATTTACAATCAGTCAGAAGGAGAGGCAAAATAACCCGGGGCTTATGATTGCTGTCAGAAATTAGGGGCTGTCTTGTGGAACTGAGTCCTCAACCGATGGGATCTGGTACTACCTCCAGGTAGAGAGTGTGGGAATTGAGCTGGGTTGGAGGACACCCAGCGAGGGCCTGCTGTAGAATTGATTGCTTGCTTTGCCCTTTGCATATGGTGTCAGAAGCATGTTGTGAGAGTATAGTAAGAGAAACTGAGTTTGTTTTTTCCGCTCAGATGTTCACATTATGAAAAGCTTTTAAGTTTACATTGGAATTCTTTGTACTATTTTTCTGTAGATCTAAAATTGTTTAAAAATAAAAAGGCTAGGTTGGGCATGGTGGCTCATGCCTGTAATCCTAGCACTTTGCGAGGCCAAGGTGGGCAGATCACAAGGTCACGAGTTTGATACCAGTCTGGCCAACATAGTGAAACCTCATCTCTACTAAAAATACAAAAAATCAGCTAGGTGTGGTGGTGTGTGCCTGTAATCCCAGCTATTTGGGAGGCTGAGGCAGGAGAACTGCATGAACCCAGGAGACAGAGGTTGCAGTGGGCCAAGATCATGCCATTGCACTCCAACCCCAGGCAACAGTGCAAGACTCTGTCTCAAATAAATAAATAAATAAGTAGGCTAAAAATTATCATGTTTAGGTGGATTATAGCATTTGTCTTTTCTAGATTTCTGTAAGGCTATTTAAAAATGTAGAAATGAAGTGGTTTTGTCCAATGACTTTGTTACTTAAAATCCTAAGAACCCTGTATGGTTAGAGTTCTATAATGTACACTGTAAGTTAACACATATGTTACCTTGTGCTGTGGTTTTAGTACATCCCCCAAAGTTTGTGTGTTGAAAACTTAATCCTCAATGCAGCAACATTGAAAAGGTGGGAACTTTCAATAAGGTCATAAGGTAATAAGGTCATAAGGGCTCTTCCCTCATGAATAAATTAGGTCTGTATCATGAGAGTGGGTTAGTTATTTTGGCCCCTTCTCTGTCTTGTCTGCTTTCTTGCATTTCTGCCTATCTGCCATGGGATGATGCAGCAGGAGGGCCCTAGCCAGATGCCAGCACCATGCTCTTGCACTTTTCAGTCTCCAGAAACTTGAACAAAATAAACTTCTTTTCTTTATAAATATTACCCAGGTATGGTATTCTGTTATAGCACTGGAAAGTGGACCAAGTCACACTGGGTTAGCAAATAAAAAGTCAAAATATTTCAGTGCACAGATTTATAATCATGATAGGCAAAATTACTTATCTAATTCTGAGGGATAAATTATCTAACTTTTACTTGGAGTTTTCTAAAAGACCTAAAATGTTTAACTGTGGGTCAACCTTTACCTGATATGCTTACTTATAAAAGTCTAAGAATACTGATTTTTTTCTCAATTTGCTTATGTGTTTAGAATTATTATTTTTAAAAACACCCAACTAGTCTTCCCCACATCTAATTAATCAATATGCACAGAAAACAAATAAATAAAAATATAGAAAAGACACTGAAAATTTAAAGTTTAAGAACTAATGGATTGATAAGAAAAACAGTGCCTCAAAAATGCTTTTTATATATATATAAATTATGTATATAATACATTATAATGTATGTTTATAATAATATATAATTTTACCATAATTTATAATTTATATCATAAATTATATATACATATTTGATAAAAATATTATTTTAACCATATATATATACACACAAACACACACACATATATATATAACCATTATATATATACTGATAAAAATTTTACACCACTGGAACATTTCATTATTTTGGCAGGATTGTCTTTGGGCAGCACAACCTTGAGGAGCAATGTAGCAATATCTTATAAGGCTGAAGAAACAGCCATAGACAGCTCAGTAATGAAATCATCACTGAATGTGTACACTAGAGAAACTCTTACATATGTGCAAATTTAGTAAATGCTCCCTGTCCCTTTGGCCTGATGAGTTCACCTACTGCTCCTTTAAACAGCTACTGACCTGCTGCTAGACTATAACTTCCTGTTTCTGCATCACCCTTCTCCACTTAAGCCGTTTCTCTGAAAACAAATGAGATAGAAATGCTGGACACAGGAACACTCAGTATGTGCCTGTGTTAACACTACTTAAGGGTAATCCTCAACAATTGGGGCTAAAAGGCAACGGCTAAATCCTGTAGCTCCCTTGTACTGTGGTAGAACTAACCCAAGGTATGTTCCTTACAATCCCCAGTGGGATTGTGACTCAGTTGTTAACTGTGGTACTCAAGCTTGTTAAGACGTGACTTTATTGCCCCTTTTCTCTTGCCTATTTCCCTTTCTTTCTTTTCTCATTTTTGGTGCCTGGGATCAACTTCAAAATAAAATGTCTGTGTCCAAATCCTCGACTCCATTGGATTTGCTGGGGGAAGGATTAAGACTAAACAGAATATGAGAATGTCCATTCCAGCATGATTTGTAATAGTAAACAATCAGCAAAATTGAGGCTTTTAAATTTTATTGTGTTTTATAGTAGCTTAGCAAAATAAATCAATAATTTATTTTTATATCTAGAACAACCGAGAATTTACATTCAGAGATATTAAATTTATAATATCTTCATAAATTGGAATTGGAATTAATTTATAATATTTTCTTATGTGAAGTCAATACTATTGACTATCAAGACTTCTTATGTGAAGTCAATATTATTATCACTTTTTGGTGTAAGTGTGGAACATACATTCAAATGACTACCAAGTAATGGGATTAAATGCATGCTTAGAAATAAATACAGATATCAAATTCTGAATAAGTGGTCATGTTAGTATTTATTCCCAGATAATTGCAACAAACCATGTAGAAATTATATATTTCTTAGATGAATCAACAATTCAATTGTATTATACTGTGTATTAGTCTGTTCAGGCTGTCAGAACAAAATACAATAGACTTGATGGCCTAAACACAGAAATGTATTTTCTCATAATTCTGAAACTGGAAGTCCAAAAGCAAGGAGCCAGCAGGGTTGGTGTGTGGTGAGGGTTTGCCCCTTGGGTTGCAGATGATTGGATGCCTCCTTGCTACATTTGCTACATGCTGTCTTGATCTTTTCTTTGTGTCCTCCTGGAGAGACAGCGAGAGAGAGAGAGAAAGAGAGAGAGTGAGAGAGAGGAGAAAGTTATTTTTCTCTCTGGTGTTTCTTCTTATAAAGACATTATTTCTATTGGATTAGGGTCCCAATTTAATGATATTATTTAACCTTAATTATATCTGTAGAGGCTTCTTCTCCAAATACACAAATACAGTCATATTGGCAGTTAGGCCTTCAATATATGAATCTGGGGGAAGGAATATAAATATTTAGTCTATAATATACTCACATTCTGTACTCAAGACTTTTTATTAAAATAAGTTACAAGGAACTTATCATCCACTGATTACTAAGAGGCTTTGGGAACCATATGCAAATAATTTTTAATCTTGATCCTTCTAACACTTTATTACAAACTATTCATATCTAGAATTTAAGATTTGGATGAAATTTTCAGATTATCTACTATAAGCACAACATACAAGGATATTTCTATGTGTTTCTTGGCAAGGTGCCAAGATCATACTTTATTTCTGGGCAGAGGGAACAGTGCATTGTATTTACCTAAATATTTAGAGTCTTCTTAATATTGACTTATAATATTTTTTCTCATAATGTCTATACATTTGACATAAATATGCCATCTGGAAAATGCTGACCATATGTGTTCTCTGATTCCAAGTATCACTGTATTTATTTTCATGGTAACCTAGCTTCAGAACAACTCAAGTGCTCAAACTGAACACTGTAATATGGATACTGCCTGTCAACTAACAGATACTTTTTCTATGATTTCCTCATAAAAAGTATTTGCACAGGCTGGGTGCGGTGGCTCAGCTGTAATCCCAGCACTTTGGGAGGCTGAGGTGGGCGGATCACGAGGTCAGGAGTTCGAGAACAGCCTGGCCAACATGGTGAAACACCATCTTTACTAAAAATACAAAAATTAGCTGAGCGTGGTAATGAGCTTCTGTAATCCCAGCTACTCAGGAAGCTGAGGCAGGAGAATCATTGGAACCCAGGAGGCAGAGGTTGCAGTGAGCTGAGATCACGCCACTGCACTCCAGCCTGGGCGACAGAGCCAGACTCTGTCTCAAAAAAAAAAAAAAAGGATTAGCACAATACAGAACCCTTTTCTCATAATGCCATTTCAAAATTAAAGTTGTTTGTTTTGTTGTTGTTGTAGTTGTTTTGGTAAAAGGAAGAAGAAGAAGAGAAAAATTATGGATATGAGGGCAATCTAAGAGCAACATCTATCAACCATTTGATTGCCAGGGTTGGTGCAGCAGATCTGGTTGACTAGACAGGTGTTCCTTTCCTTCCTCACCACTCCATATGCGTTCCTCCCAAAGCTGTGTGCTCGGTAAAAGAGGATGACCATCCCCGATGGAGAAGCACCCATCTTCAGTCAAGGGCATGTGAGTAGATGGGCTTCCCTGCTAGAACTTCCAAACAAGCTCTCAAGAAGAGAAAAATCAATCACATGATATTATTCTTCACCTCTCTTGTTTATTATTTATTGATTTATTTTGTTGCCATTGTTGAATAGTTCATATAGAGTAAGTCTGGAGAAAAATAAATTAAACGGTAAGGACAATTCAGTGATTATCCAATTGAACAGCTGTATGTGAAATAACATCATTATTGGTATTACTTTATTACTTTTAGGGTTTGAATTCTTGTGTTCAAGTGTAGTTCTTTCAGATATTGTTGCTGTATTATCATCTCTAAATTTGTAAGTTGTTTCTTATTTCACAGGGACATAAAGACTAGAAACGAGCTTTGTTGCCATTGGGGTTCAGTTGTATCTAAGTGATAAGAGAAAATTTCTTGGTGTTGTAGAAGAGCAGAAGCCATTGTTCTCATGCCATGGCTGAGGATAAATGTGTGGGCTTTGACAAATGGCAGACATGGGTTTTCGCCCATTGATTTTGGAGATCTTCCTGAGAATCATCTTCTTAGGTGTGGTAGGCAACTAAAATAATTGTTAATGGCTTCCTGAGATTCCTTCACTTAAAAATATCTTGAAAGCAGCTTTTCTGACTGTCATTTTGCCACCTCTCAGCAGTTTTATTGGCCACTAGTTCTGTGTCTTAAACCTCTTTACATGTAAAAATACTTAAGAGTGCTTTCAGTTTTAATATCTAAACTCTTATCTATTCAGTAGTGGATATTTGCCACTCTCTTCTAGGAAATATCTGGTTTTCTAATGGATTATATGGTTATGTGAGAAAAATCCCAGAATTAAAAAAAAATCAGTCCTATTAAATTAACCACGTACCTCCATCACACCCAAAGCTCTCGCTGCTTTTCCTCATTCTTTCAAAATTTTTTTTTATGGTTTCAAAACTCCATGCTGATAGTTTTTATCTTTTGTAATGATATAAATCAAGAAAATATGTCAGGAAATAAAATTGATATAATTTCAATACATTTATTTTTGTATTGTTTTATTTTGTATTAGACTTGATTTTTATGATAAAAGTCAATGAAAGTTATCAAAATTTAGAAAAATAAAAATGAGATGAAATGTATTAAAAGGAAATCTTTAGACAAATTTAAAGGAGTTTAATGAAGCAGAGAATTATTTGGGAATCCAGTAGCTCTCAAGAGCCAGCAGAGAGGTTCAGAGATCTCAGTTCTGCAAAGTAGGTGGGCAGTACATATGGACAGAAAATGAAAGTACGGTACAGAAACTGGTTGGTTACAGCTTAGCATTTTTTACTTGTTTGGACATGGTCTGATCAATTGGCAGCCTGTGATTGGCTGAAGCTAGTCTGCTGTGACTGGCTGAGACCTAGCAATTTGTTACAATATGTACTCCTAAATTAGGCTTTCAGTTTGTTTAGTTAAATTGTAGTTTGTTATGTAGGGACCTACAGTACCGAGACAGCCTCAAGCCAAATTTAATTTAATTAAACAATCATCACCTCAATCTTAATCTTGGCAAAGGAAATACTAAAATAGGATGGGCCATTGAGGAATCTTTGAGCCTTCCAAGTAAAATGGCAAATTTCAAGTTACACCGCATTACTACAGGAACTACAGAGGTTAGAGTTTTGATCAAAGACTTAAAAAATTGCCATCCAGTGAACAGATACCTGATTAAAGTTACCTCTAAAGAGGGCAAATATTTAATAAATGGCAACAAAGAGCTGGCTGGGTGTGGTGGCTCACGTATGTAATCCCAGCATTGTGGGAGGCCGAGGAAGGATGATCGCTTGAAGCCAGGAGTGGTAGACCAGCCTGGGCAACATAGTGAGACCCTGTCTCTACAAAAAATAAAAATAAATTAAAAAAATTAAAATAAATAAGTAAATAAATAAGAGCTCCCAGTTTTTGCTTTAATAACCCAGGCTTGAAATGTTGGTTTTTTTTTTCCATTGGAAAAAAAACATTTTAAGATTTCACTTTATTTTTGCTGAATTGTTAACATTGCTGAGCTGATTTCACCTAAATTATGGTAAAGATTAATCAGAGACCCTAAACTCTGAAGGAAGTAGCTTAACTATTTTTCCAGAACTCACTAACCACAAGTCCTAGAAAACTCCCAAGGGCAAGTTTCATATTTCTGGCCTTATTTTAAAACTGAAATCATTTTGGGGAAAATTCTAAAGCGTTTGAAGAGAAGGATCCAAAAATTTCAATTGCTTCTCTGAAACCTTGGAATCCTGCCTGTTAATAATCTCCATGCTCTTTGCTTAGAATTTACCCACAGAATTAACTGACAGGAAACTGCCCATCACCCTCCACCCTCCCAGTAAGACTGTGCCAAAACACTCATCAGAAGCCACAATGACAAAAATAGATCCAATTGACGACTATGCAGTGACTAAGAAACGGATGTACCGATTTAAGCTATCTTCATTATCTTTTTCCTTGTTTTGATGGCAAAAAGAAAGAGAAAGCTACGTAATAGCATCTGGGCAAAACAGCTTGTACACCAAGTTCTGCCCTATGTAATTTAAAATATTTGAGTTCTTATAACATCCCTGAAAAGCATGGCTTTTAATACAAACACCACATACATACAGTACAGATCATCTAACTATAGTCATGCTTCTGGGCAGAGCTTGCAGCAATAGCAAAAATAATAAAAGAAAATTCTCTTTGTACAGCTGAATGGCTGCACTAGAATTTTCAGTGTTCAGATGTAATTAGAAAACAGCTGTGAAGGAAAATCAATTGTTCCTGGTAGTCAATGGCTAATTTTCCACAATCAAAATAAAGAATGCAATATGACATGTTTGTAATGAGCAAGTAATTGTTTCTCTTTTGTTTATTGTTTTAACATTTTTCCCTTTATTTGTGGGAGCTGTCATTTGCTTGCTTTAGGACAACTTCTCCCAGTCTTTGCTTCTCCCATCCATATTTAAATACTAGCAACTGCCAAAGAGGCTATGCAGTCCAGCTCAGTTTATTCACGATTGCCTTGCTTATGATGGTGATTTGTGGATTTGCAAGGAAATATTGTCCTTGCTTTTAAGAATTCACAATAAAGCTTCCATAAACGGAATGATTATTAAACACTAGCATTTATTCATGGGATTTAACTTTGATTCATTCTGCAAAGGTCTCATGTGTCAAAAAGATGCAGTTCCCAGAAATCATTGACCTGCTGCTCCAAGTGCGTCTGCATTGCAAAACAAAACAAAACTGAAACGACCACACGGCCCTTTTTTTATACCCTTCAATCATTAGCATAGACTGGAAGGTATTGGTGTAGCAGATGGATAGAAAAGCTAAACCTCTATGGTGCACACTTGGAATTTAGATGGTTGGAAAATTAACTTAAATGCTAGAATAGACCAATGAGGGTAAAATTGTTTTATCACGCAAGAGAGTCTGGTTGAGAAACACCAAGAGGATTAACACTCCTAGGCTGCTTTCAGCTGATACAAAAAGAAAAAAAAATGCTTATATTATTTAGTGAAATTAATGTCTATATTATTCTTTTTCTACACTTATATTTTTCTGGAACATTCTTTGAAAGCAAATATAATTGCAGTTTCAGAGAATGAAATGAATAATAAATAAGGACTGAATCTTAATTGCTGTGTGATCTTGGGACCATGTCTTAGTCTTGGTTTATCTCTATTTCTTTGTGAGAAAAATGATATTAATATGTGAATATAGGTTCTTCCTCTTCTAATATTATTACATAAAATATATTAGTATATGAATATTTCCAAATTTTAAAGTTCTGGAGGAAAGACATTTTCCATTAAAAAAATGCATGATAAGCCATTAGTAGCCACTAAGTCATAACTAGTTTCATCACATCCATTTAAACCTGTAACTGACAATTGTCTGATAGTACTTCTGAATTTTTCTCAGTCTTTTGTCTTCGGAGAGCCTGTTCCAGAATCTGTGCAGTGTTTATTATATAGCTCCATTTCTTGGCCCTAAAAAGGCATTGTGGTTTGAAGTCGCTGATGATGAGAAGGGAATTCTATATTTTATGAAGCAGAGTAAACTATTAACTGAACCAAACTTTGAACTGAACTTTGAAAACTATTGGTCTACTTCAATTATTATGGATAACAAACCTGAATATATTTTTTGAATGGCTAAGGTGCCATGCAGCTTTTGTTATAGAATTTCAGGAGGCACTCTCCTCTGTGATTCCCTGTCTATCCACTTTTGTTCTTCATAGTCTTAAGTAGAATACCAATAATTTGATATTCATATTTCCTCCTAATAAATCTCATACTTTCATACTTCATTACCTCTGCTTTTTCTTACCCTCAGCACAGAACGTCCCCTTTTTCCACTTCCCAGTTTTTTGAAAAGCACCACAGGCAAAGTCAAGAGATGTTTGCTTGTTTGATTTTTAATTTGTGTTGTTTGTTTTTGAGATCACGACGTTATACATACTTTTGTAGATGTTGTGCCAATGAAGCCAGTGGAAATTTGACTGGAAGATGAAATGATAAAAGATGGATGACACTTCTCATCCCATGACTATAAGAAGAGATAACGTAACTAAAAGGTAGTTAGATGGTATAATTAAAATATATAGTATAAGACCTGACAACCAATTGAAATGAAGGAGGAAGACAGAAGGATGGTGGAGTTCTGTAAATTCTCCAAGTTGGTAGTATTATTTTATGTCTACAACATGCTTCCTACAAGTACAAACATATGACTGATGCTGTGTCAAATATATATTGTCTTTCAGAAATTTGAAAATTGTGGTACTGCACACAAGGAGTGTATAGAAGGCTGAGTTGAGTCAGTTCATGACAATCTAAAAAGGAGAAGAATGTCAAACTCTTGCTGCTGAGATTCTGAGATCTCTCCTTTTCCTTGCTCAGGGGTTGATTCTTTAGCTGTTTTCTTGATTTTCTGATCAACCCAAAAACTTTTCCAAGAAGTCCTCTTCCCGCAAATTTTCCCCTTATTTTATTCACAATTGTTTTCTGGTGCATGGTATTCAAATAAGTTAAAGTAATAAATAAAGTAATGCAGAAGTTAGTACCTGAGTGTGGCTTGCAAGAAGCAGACCCTGAGTAAAAGTGTTGGTGTGGAATCATTCAGCAGATCACGATGAGACTACCATCTGAATGGTAATGTGAAAACAGTGTTTGGCAGTGGTAAAATATCCAGCAAAAGCTTTATTTCAAATCCCCTAAGACTATATTCCCATTGGCAAAGTCTCTGTGGAAAAGGTAGCTACTCCCATACACTGATTTTTATAAGATATAAGCAATGACAGAACCATGGAGAGAAACGTTTGTGTTGGATACATTGAAATATATAACATAAAGAAAAACAAACTCAAATTTTGAAGTTATTGCATCAAATAATAAAATAAAGCTTCAGTTGGACTCCAAACAGGGTTAAAAAATACTAATTTCTTCTTGCAATAGTAGTAATAGGAATAAAATACCAGATATTGATTCTTAATGTTACTGAAATATTGCAGAGGTTGACATAGTACATGACTTAACAAGATTTGTTACCCAAAGGTTAGGGTGTTGATTAAAATACACTATCAGCCAACCACATTGGGGATATCTTGGAATATACAAACAATTTGCTAGGTCCCTCACCTCCAATGATCTCTATTCTCCATCTGATAAGGTTTCTTTTTTATCTTCTTTGCTCACAGAAGATGTAATTCTATGGTGGGAGGAGATAAAAAATTTTCTCTGAAGTCCCACATCCAAGGCCACATCTCCTACTGATGCTATCTTTGCTGGGTTAACAAAATCCAATTTCAACAAGGCCATAAAAATAAGATACATAACTGACTTGGGAAGGAGAATTACATATATAAGCAATTGTAGAAATGTGGCAATGAATGCCATCTAAAACCTTATGAGATTTTGCCTAATAAGGGTAAATATAATTTTCAAATAAGTTGAAGTATTTTTTCTACATATCTACTTACTGGATAATTATCTATGTAGCTAAAATAAATGGTAATAAAGATTGATCTAAACTATGTTACATATTTAACAATTTGAAATTCTCCATGTAATATAGGTAAGGAAGGGTAACGACAGTATCAAATAAGGATGTTGAATTAATTTTGTCTTCTGCATAGTCTACCTGGTCTGTATCCAATTCCTGAATCTATATCCCTATATGGATGGATTTAGCTTCCTTCCTGTCGTATAAGTTAAAATGTCTCTGATGCTACCTGAGATAAAACCTTCCTTATGTATTCTCAATTTCCTCTCATCTAATTAAGGATGTTGCTCCTGTAATTCTCATCTGCACTCCTTCATCACTGAGGGCTCCTGTGTACTGGACCATTTCTATCATCCGTAAACATTTCCAATCTTAAAAAATAAAAATAAACTATGCCGTATATGCACAGATCAACCCTGATTCTTAGCTTCTGTTTTTGTTTTGTTTTGTTTGTTTTGTTCCGTTTTTTAGATGGAGTCTCACTCTGTCACCCAGGCTGGAGTGCAATGGCACGATCTCGGCTCACCACAATCTCTGCCTCCAGGGCTCAAGTGATTCTCCTGCCTCAGCCTCCCGAGTAGCTGGGATTAGAGGCGCCCGCCACCATGCACAGCTAATTTTTGTATTTTTAGTAGAGTTGGAGTTTCACCAGGTTTGCCAGGCTGGTCTTGAACTCCTGACCTCAGGTAATCCACCCGCCTCAGCCTCCCAAAGTGCTGGGATTATAGGAATGAGCCACCGCACCCCGGCCCCTTAGCTTCTGTTTATAGCTAATGATCAAAAGGGTTGTCTTACTCAGTTTCTTTACTTCCTTTTCTCTCATTCTCTCTTGCACTCTCTCCAACTCAGGTTTTATTCCCACTACTCAACAGAGATGATTTTTGTTAAAATCACCAAGAGACCTATCTGCATTTCCAGATTTGAAACTTAATTCTCAGTCCTCATCCTAAAAACTACTTAAATGATATATTTAAAACATTTGAGTGCTCACCTCTTCTTGAAATACTTCCCTCACAGGGCTTTAGGACATCACTCTTTCTTGATTCACCATATTTTCTAACGCTTCTTTGCCTTTATCTCGTCTAATCTTATTGAATGTGATTTTAGGAATGCCCCAAGCTGGATCCTAAGCCATCTCTCTTTCTGTACCTATTCTCTAGCTAATTTTGTCTAGTCTTATGACTAACACCATACAAAAAGTGTTGACTTCCAAATTTAAAACTTAATTATCAATATTTCTCCTGAAGTACAGCCTGAAACACTTAATCTCACTAAAGACACGTAATGTTTACTTAGATATCTAGTGAATTTATTAATGTTACCATGTCCAGAATCAAACTCTATTTTCTTCCCCTAAATTTCCTCCAAAAGTTTTTTAAAAATTTAACGTTCTCATTGCAATACAGTATTCCAATATATCAATACACCACGTTTGTATAACAGTTTCTTTATTGGTGTACATTTGACTTTTCCCAGGTTAGAACTCTTAGGAATAGTGCTAGGGTGAACATTTTTACACACCTTTGATAAACATATATGTTTTTATCCTAAGTATATATCTTGAAGTAGAATTGCTGAGTATGCTTAAAATCGGCTTTAGTGAATAAGGCCCAAAATATTTCTCGAGTGGTGTACATAGCCACACGTCTATTAGCAATGTATGAGCTTCTCACTTGAGGCATGTCCTGGCCTAAACTTGGTACTTTGTCTTTTAAAATTTTGCTATTAACAGTGATTAGTAGTACCGAGTTGTCATTTTATGTACATTTCCCTCATCACTATTGAAATTAGACATCTTTACACATCATTGGTCATATAGTACCTCTCTTTATTTTAAGAGCTTGTTCCAGACTTTGGCCCAATTTCTATAGGATTGCCCATTATTCTGCAGGGTTTAAAAAAAAATCTGGATGTGACTCCTTTATCAGAATTATATATAGGAAACATTTTCTCTTTGTATATGGCTGCTCTTGTCACATGCTAAAGGAGTAGGTATAGCCAAAATTGTATTTTTTCTCATTATTATCGATATTTGTGTCTTGATTAACAAATTTGCTTACTCCAAAGTCAAAATAAGATTCACTTATGTTTGTTTAGTATCTTTACTGTTTTAACTTTTTACATATGGATCTACCATTTATTTAGAATTGTTTTTTTCTGTAAGGGTTGAGAGTAGGGATTAATATCAATTTCTTTGCATGTGATTGAATTTTGGTTGGGCTTACAATGATTTAAGAAGAGTGAAATTTTAATACCATTAAATCTTCAATCCCATGGACATTTTACTCCTTCTTTGCTTTAGGTTATGTAATTTAGCTCAATAATATTTTGCAGTTTTAGTGTAGATATCCAGATATTGATTCATCTTCATTAAATTTATTGCTAGGTATTAAATAATTGATAAGACCTTTATAAATTGATTCATTTTTAAATTTTATTTGCCTTGTATTCATTTACGCTATATCAATAACATGTAAATTATCCTAACAACCTGCTAAATTCACTTATTTATTCTAATATTTGTTAACCCCTAGGAATTTCTGTATTTACAACCATATCTGTGTGAAAATTGGTATTACTTCTTCCTTTATAACTCATATATCTCATTTATTTTAATTGCCCTATTGTACTGAAAAGAACTTTCAGTACACTGTTACTGGGCAATGGTCGTAGAAAGTATCCTCTTGCATTTTTCACCTCAAGGAAAATGCTTAAAGTGTTTATTATTAAGTACGATGTTTGAAATATGTTTTCTGTAGTCATGTCTGATTGCAATATTTTTAAAGTACCTTCTATTATCTGATTACTAAGAGTTTTAAAGTGAATTTGTGTTGAATTTTACAAAATCCTTTTTAAGTGCAGCTATTAAGAGGAGAATGGGACTTTTAAAGTTTACTTTTGAATGGGAGGTTATATTGATTAAATTAGAATATTTTAAATAAAATTTATATTCCTGGAATACATGCGACTTGGTATTTTCATTTTTATAAGTGTCTGGGTTTGATTTGCTATTTGTTTAGGATTTTTGCATTTATAAGAAGATTGGTCTGTGCCTTCCTCTTTTTTAGTAATATATTTTATGACATTTGACCAACAAACATATTAAGTTTCAACTACTGACTTGGGAAATCCTTTCTTCTGTTCTAATTAATCTCAGAAGTTTATTTAAGATTACTGTCACTTCATCTTTAAATATGGAAGCATTCTCCAGCAAAAATAAGTGTTTTTTTAGATTACATTCTGAGAGGGCTGAAAGATACAATTTCTTTAACACATAATGTCACTTCAGATTTTATGTATCTCTTTTGTTAATTATATAAAATTGTGTTTTTCTAGATATCAATTAAATTTTATAATTTTACATAAACATGTTCAGAACTTCTATAATCTTTTTGTGTCTGTTGGATCTTTAATGGTGTTTTCTTTTTCATGTCAGTTATTTGTAACTTGTGTTTTTATTATTTTTTTGATCAACATTGCTATAGGTCTATGCTTTTTAAAAAATTTATTTAAGGCCAGGCATGGTGGCTTACGCCTGCAATCCCAGGACTTTGGGAGGCCGAGGCAGGTGGATCACGATGTCAAGAGTTGAAGACCAGCATGGCCAAGATGGTGAAACCCCATCTCTACTAAAAATACAAAAATTAGCTGGGCATGGTGGCAGGCACCTGTAATCCAGCTGCTTGGAAGGATGAGGTAGAGAATTGCTTGAACCCGGGAGGTGGAGGTTGTGGTGAGCCTAGATCGTGCCACTGCATTCCAGCCTGCGTGACAGAGTGAGATTCTATCTCAAAAAAAATTATTTAATATAAATATGATGATTTTTAATCTTATATGTGTGTTTCTTCACTCATGGAGAGGTGTGTAATAATGTTTTGCAATGTGATTATGAATTTGTCTATCTAACCATTTGGAAGCTATGTTCTTATATATAAATTTAGAATTGTTTAATCTACCTGGTGGATTAACCAGTGAATTGTTCTTCTACATCACTTCTTCGTTCAAGGATAATGTGTTTGATATTGATATAACTTTTGTTATATTTGTACTTGTACTATCATTTACCTTCAGCCTTTCTGAGCTCAAGTGAAAAAACCTGCAAAGTACAGGGCCCAGGCTAACTTCTCCTTTCCTCTATCTTCTTGAGATCTTAGTTTATCTCCAGGTCCTGGCTTTGTTGGCAGCTCTTACTTCAATACTGCCCATTCAGTCATGTAAGATGCCCAATAATTCTTCTGGTTCTATAGCTTTGGCATCGGCCTTAGCAACAGATTTGCTCAAAAATCAACAAATATTCTTGTAGAAGAAGCAGATGTAAAATATCAGCTCACTGCTCTATAAATCCCTTATCTTGAATTTTGACCCATCAAATTCTGTGAGTTCCATCAGTTCTTTTATATATTTAGTTTTTTTTTTTTTTTTTTTTTTTCCATTTTTATCCAGGTTTCTTTGTTGTCATTGCTGGGAACATTGGTCTGGTGAAAGCTATTTCATCATGGTCAGAAGTAATATTACAGTAATCATTTAAAAATATCTCATATCACATCATTCCACAGCTCAAAACACTCACATCACAAGAAAATGGAAGTCAAAGTCATTACAAAGGCATAGAATCCCCATATAACCTTGACTGACTGCTCAGGCCTGATGTCCTAGCACTCACCCACTACTTTACTCTACATTGTGCTTCAACCATTCTGATGATGTTTTCCTATTCCTTGATAGTCCAATATTAGCAATACTCTTTGTTTTCACTTCTTGCAGTGCTATTCCTCCAAATATTTGCATGACTCTTTCCTTTTTCATGTTGATTTCTCTGCATTGTTTGTTTTATATAAGGCCTGCAACATCAGCCCGCATACTTCTGATGCTTTTTAATTTTTCTTAATAGCTCTTATCTCCACCTGTCATAATAGATATTTACTTGTTTTTTTTCTGTATTTGTCTCCCTCTCTCTAGTAGATTATGATTATATTACATGAAAACGGAGACCTTGTCTACTCTGGTCACTGCTCAATATCTAGCACTTGGAATATTTCCTGATAGTGTATGACATTTAATAAATATTTATGTATTCTGTCAGCGCACCATTTCATTTTATTTTGTCCCATTTAATCAGAAAATTTTCCTTTTTTATAGCCATAGATGAATAGATTACTCAGAAAATTCTGGAATCTATTAAAACTAAACAGAAAAACAAACAAATCCAAAACACATAGGAACAAACACAGCAACCCCCAAACAAGCAAAACAACAAATACAATTTACTGCAGATTATGACAGAAATTTTGGCATAGAGACTGCAATTAAATTGTGAGTTTATGAACAAAATAGTGTTAGGAATTGTGATAAATACCACTTATCACATTATGTAATAATTTGAACCATGGGGGAAAAAGACATTGAAAAGCAAGACTTAAAAGACTTGAGACATACAGCAGAACTCTACAGAAAATAAACACCATTGTACATAATTATAGGGAAAACAGCCAGCAGATTTATAATCTCGGACCTATAGTAAAATAATCTATGTAGCATTTAATACTAAGATATGTAAAAACAAAAACATCATTAGGGAATATTTGAATCAATTTTCTCAGCATAGAATGTAAAAGCCAGTGAACTGAGAACTAAATAGAAGCTGCAGATGGAGAGATGCAGAAAGAATACTATTTTACCAACTCCCTTCAGAAAAAAAAGAACAGTGAATTCACTTTGCTGGAGATGAGTGGAGGGAAGTTTTATGGAGAGTTTTTATTTAGGATGATATATGGATAAGTATTATAGGTTGAATTTTCTCCCACTAAAGTTCTTATGTTGAAGTCCTAACCTCCAGTTCCTTAGAATGTGACTATATTTCCTCTTTAAGGAGGAAATAAAGATTAAAGGAGGTCATTAGGGTAGGCCCTAATTCAATTTTACTTATGCCCTTTTAAGAAGATAGATTAGGACACAAGACATGATAAAAGGGACGACTGTATGAAAACAAAGAAGAGAGCCATCTACAATTCAAGGTGAGAAGGCCTCAGAAGCCCTGCTGGCACCTTGGCCTTTGACTTCTGAACTGAGAGGAAATAAATTTATGTTGTTTAAGCCATCCAGCTTCTGGTACTTTTTCATGGCAGTCCCAGCAAATTAACACAGCATGTTTCCAACCTAAAAGGAAAGTATACAAGAAACAAGATGGATGAAGCAGTGAAGAATGGAAATAATTTTTAGATCAAGGACCAAAAGATGGTAGAGCGATGTATCCAGAGGTATAATAGTGAGGTAGAAATTGGAGAATGTGTTAAATTGTGTCATAATAACTATTTAGCAAAGGTACTGATAACAACAAGAGGCCGCCAAATGCCTAAGCAGATAGGGGCTGGTACCCAGTGAAACCCCACCTCCAATCAAGCCAAAGACAGTTTAAAGACTGAGAGCCAAGCTACAAATTAAATCCTTAGAGTGGATTGAGAAATTGTCTTCCTGTTTCAGGTGCTTTCCTCTGATTGATCCCCACCATTCACCCATTTTACATATACTTACCTTTTCCTAATTGGTTTTCTACCCTGTTGTGCCCACATTTGAGGGGTGTCTTCACTTTAACTTTATGCATACTCACAAAACAATTAACACACATTCCCTATCCTGCGCCTATAAAGACCCCAGACTCAGCTGGTAGAGGAGGAGATGGCCAGACTTTGGGGAAGACTTCCTGCCCCCCTCCAGCTCCCATCTCCAGCTGCCCTCTCCACTGAGAGCCATTTTCATTGCTCAATAAAATTCTCTGCCTTCACCATCCTTCAGTCATTCATGTGATCTCATTCTTCTTGGATGCTGGACAAGAGCTCATGATCCACCAAGTGTAAGTACCCAGAAAAGGCTGTCACACTGGCCCTTTGCCCTCACTGGTGGAGGGCAACCACCCTTCTTAAGAAGGCAAGGGGCCAACTGAGCTGCTAACACACTGCTGTATGTTGGACTGCAGATGGCAGAACTAAATGAGCACTGTAACACCCCCTCCAGTCTCACTGGGGTCATGGGCACCTTCACTTGGGTTTCACCACATTCCCTTCCTGGTGACATCCCTTGTCTGACCATGGGCCCCACATGGCGATTGTTCCTGTGTTGGTGCCTGGAGTGGCTGTCCGGGTCCTGCATTTGCTCGCTTACGTGCTCCTTTCTGCAGGGGGCCGAGTGCAATGGACCAAATAAATGGGACACCCCTGCTGCAAGTCTGGTGAAGGGGCCAAGAAAAATCCTGCATCATCTGGGGGCTCATCCAGGACTCAGAAGGGTGAGTGAATATGGATCTGACTCTTCACTTTTTTCCAAGACTTCTTGTGCTCAAACTTTCCTCTGAAGGGAGATGAAGCACCAAACCTCTGAGTGGCCAGTTAAGAGCAAATGGCACAGCTAGAGAGGACAGGATGTGACCCTACCACCTCTCTTTCAGATGAAAGAAATGTTTTTTTGTTTCTCTTCACAGACGTCTAGCCACTGTGTTGAACCAGAATGAAGTCCTGGGGCAACTGAAGACATCTGGCCAAGGCCACTCCTCAGGGTTGCTGGAAGGCCCCTAGACTGGCTCTGTCCCCAAACTCCCATCAGAGCATTGGCCAAGACCCCCAGACTTTTCTGTGGTATTTTTCATTCCTTCTTTTATGCTTTGAAATGGCTCCTATCTCTTCTTTTATAATGTTAAGGGTGTTGCTGCAAACTGCAGAGATATTACTAGGTGGAATAAGCATTTGACTTAGCCACCAAATATGCAATTCAGAGCAATGTGATTCCCATCTGCTGTTAGAGGCAAGGAGGATACAGTGATTAAGAATATTTCCCCTGTTGAAGGAACCCATTTGCATAGATCAAGAGGCTTTTTCCCTCAGGCACCTGCCCCTCCCCCTACACTTAAGCTTTTCTTTTTTCCTTTTATCCACCTTGTCAGGGGTTCACATGACCCTGCAAATGCAGGGAGCTCTTCTAGGTGAGGAGAATTGATTTTTCTACCTTAGAACTATGCTTATGATGGGGAAGCAATGGAGGAGTGACCATCCTGTCTGCTGGCTGCAAATTTGGCAAGGGCCACCTGGGACTTAATTTAAAGAAATCCATGCACTCCCCTGAGACAACTTTTTTCCAAAACTCAATTGCAAGCTTTGGGTTGAAGCCCTAGAAAGGAAAACTAGATCTGAGGGATCCAAAGGCAGGCAACCACAGAAGTGAAGGGGCACAGTGCAGGTGAGCATGACTAATTCCTGCCCATTAGCCTCCCAACACACACATTTCATGGGTAGATGTTATACTAGTATCCATGGCATAAATGAGGTCTGGGGAACTCAGAGTTTACTGACAGCAGTGGGGACAGGCAGCATGTGGGTGAGTGCCAATCATTTCCACCCTTTAGGCCTCCCTGTTAATGTGGATGAAAGCTGCATTGGCACTCATGGGCAGCACCCTGCTGATGTCACTGGGACCCAAGGATTTAAGGATGGCAGAAGGAAGGGGGATGCCATTTCTTTCTCTCCCTCACATACCCAATGTATTCATTTGGAAGAGAAAGGAACTGAGAAACCACTTTTCCTCTCTTTCCAAATGGATAACCAATCATCTTCAGTCAATACTTCTCCTGAATCACTGGGACTCCTTTGGGAAAAAAAAAAAAGACTTTTCCTCTGTCCTCTCTTTGTGGATGAGTAATTGTGTCCCTATACCAGGACACTCTCCTCAGATGCATCCTCCAAACTGGGAAAAGTTAATTTCACAAACCTTAAATTGCTTGGCTTAAAATTGAGCTTGAGGGAAGGGAATGCAGAGGCCTGATATAGCAGCAAAACAGTAAAAGTTTTTTACTGGTCGGAGTTCTGGCCTCTCTCTCCCTGTGCAAACTTATAAAAAGGAATGGTAAGGGTCACTGTAAAGTTCTGAAAAACCTGGATGAGGGCTCCATCTTGTTTTACGTCCTTGAGAGCCTGATCTTGCAACCACATAACGGTACTTTCTTTTGGTCTCTGCCATTTTAAAATAGCGGCCTGGGTTCAATTCCGGCCAGGGAATGAGTACTTTCTGGTTAATATCTGTGTGACTTTTACTATTTGCTGATTCTCTTCCCCTCTATGAACTTCTAGTTTCCTTTCTTAAATCTTCCTTTCTCTGAGCTACCTATAAAGATTCTAGATTTTCTAAAAACTGCTTATCACCTCTTTGAAAATACCTCATACACTTGTGGTTAAGTCATAACCTTAGCTGAGGCTTGCTGGTTTCACCTGTGAGGCTGCATTTGGTAAATTTCTAAAGCCAGAAATATGGGCTACTTGGCATGGTTAAAGTCAGGTAACAAGGGATTTAAGAGAATTTTCTTAAAGAGCACTATGGTTAAAAGTCACCTTAAGTAAAAGTGAATATCAAAGTCATAAGTATTTAATATAGTTAAAAGACCTTTATATTTTTCTATTCGTGGACCTTGTTTTTTTGGACAAAGGTTTTTTTCATAGTCAACTGAATTATTTTTCTCCATTTTGTCTTTTCACTTTTAGTGCACACCCAATAGGCCCTAAGATAACTTCTAAGAGAATAGGATTCCTTGGAAAAAACAGAGAAGGTGCCATGAACCCCATTTTGGAGGGGAAAAAACCCCTCTTTTTACCTCATGGAACCCTAGGCATTAAAAGCAGATAGACTCCTCTCAAAATCTGTTTTTGTCTTCCAGCTATGCCTGTTTTTTAGGCCCTAGAAACTGCATGTTTTCCTAGCCCTCCTTTTTGAAAGGCTCCACCCTGAGGTCCATAATCCAATTAGGAGATTGGCAAATGAAAAATATTTCAACTACTGGATCTTCTTATGTCTATCTTTGTAGTCATATATGTGTTATGTGTGTGATGAGTATATAAAAAAGAGCTCTAATTAATTGGCTTAGAGAAAAATAAGCACTTAGATCAAATTTTTTTGAAGGAAAAATAAGAGCTATACTGCCTTTTATTTCATGCGATTTAATCTTTGAGATATAAAAATGGTTCTACTTTGGGAGGCCGAGGCGAGCGGATCACGAGGTTAGGAGATAGAGACAATCCTGGCTAACAAGGTGAAACCCTGTCTCACTAAAAATACAAAAAATTAGCCAGGCGTGGTGGTGGGCAGATGTAGTCCCAGCTACTTGGAAGATGAGGCAGGAGAATGGCGTGAACCTGGGAGGCGGAGCTTGCAGTGAGCTGAGATTGAGCCACTGCACTTCAGCCTGGGTGACAGAGTGAGACTCCATGTCAAAACAAACAAACAAACAAAAAAACAGTTCTAAAGATTACTGGTAAGATACAAATGTCTTTGAAATGTACATATGCAATCTAAATTATGCAGGTCAGATACTAGGTTTGCTAAATGTTTTAAGGTTGTAAACTGCTTCTTTAGTTTTTCAGAACTGGTCAATTTACCTGCTTCACAATTTGGTAAGGCTTAGGGAAATATAGAATTAACCACACCCCAAACTATGTTGGAAAGAGTCAGACTTTATCTGCACCTAGTATATAATTGAAATAACTTATCAGGTTTTACATTAAATTTTAAAATTGCTCAGAATTACCATTATAACATGTAATTGAGACTACTGAAAATAGATCTACATGCAAGTTGTGTGAGAGAAGTAAAATGTGTTTTTAGATAAAGATTATAAAAAGGCATGGGAATGTAAATTTTTGTCTAGTTTAGAGGGTTAGAGGATTGTTTTAAATTAGATAAGATAAAGCTAAATGTTTAAATAAGTTGAGAAAACTTTGCAAAAATTAATGTTGTAAAAGAAATTCTGTGTGTGAACATATTAACAAAAATTTGTAAAAGATTATCAAAGGTTTATAAGACTCACCTCATGGTCAAACTGATTAAGATAGGATAAAATTATCTATAAAGTCTTATTTAAAAAATGGGGTTGACATTAATAGTAGACTCATGCAAGAGTAAAATTTGGCCTTCTCTCTCTTGAACAGGATTTTCATGTAATTTTAAAGACAGATTGTTTGGAATCGAGTCTTTCTTCCTAATGAATAAAAGTTTTGCCTTGTTTTAAAATTTTTGAGTCAACATTTTGGCTAAAATAAATGACTTATGGTAATGCAGAATTCTATTTCATAATATCAAGTGTTTTAAAATTTTAACCTGTTTGGTAGCCTTCCCAAAATAAAAATTCATCTTCAAAAATTGTCTTCTCTGACCCCTAACTTTTGAATTCTACAGAGGTCCCTTGGAGCATCCAAAAGAGAGGAAAACAGGATTATTTGATATGTTTAGTTACATGGGATTGCCAAAATAAAAATAAAGTTTAATATTCATTAGGTTATATAATAGAAGATTAATGTATGTTCCAAAATTGTATGAAATTTCTAAAATTCTAATGTCTTAGTATATAGTATCAATCATAATTTAGGTTCTTGTGTTAAGTTATTGTAAACCACAGAAATAATCAAATTTCTATGTCAATCATGTTTTTGATTGTCACCACCCATAGACATTGTGTCACTCACAGACAATTGTTGTCTTGTTTTCATCCTTTTCAAAAGACAGTTTATAATCAGCTATAGGACTTTGATTGGTGCTCTCAAATGCAAGTTTCTAATAACTTTGGAGATTGTGATGATGGAACAGAGGAAAAACATATAATACTCATGAAGAGCTAAAATGTTCATGAATATCAACCCGAACAAGAGTTAATGGAATGGACTGAACTAATATAAAACTGAAATAATCTTTTTTAACTTTTTCTTAAAATCTTGCTGATTCTTGTTTTGTTTTTCAGAGTCAAGGAAAGTTTTCTTTTGAACTCTCAACAGTTTTTAACAATTAAGTTATTTTCCTGTGAACAAAATTTGGAGCATATTTGTTTCTCTTGGTCTGGCTTCTCCAGAATTTCAAAACTATTTATGAGTATTCTTAACTTATGGCAATATAGTTATTTGCATCAGTGCAATAAAAATCTATTTTCTTCTGCAGCAGGACACAATTGGAGAAACTGGTAGTTTTACCAAGGCTCTGACTGGAAGGGTGTGCTTTCCTTTAAGGAATCAAGCTTGACTTGCAGAGTCAATAAAAACCCCTGGGGAAAATTGGCCTCACACCTTGTCTTCACAGTTCTGGCATAGGGTTGCAACCCTGTGGTAAGTAAAGAATGTCACTTTCTAACAGGCCCAGGAGCCACATGTTATCTTGAAACCTCAAGAAGAGAGGAATTTACCCAACTCATATGAGGGTACAAGCCCTTGTGGGCTCAGCTTTATCTGAGATTCCTTGTGGAACAGAGTTCCATCAAAGCCAATTTAAAAAGTCTATGTGAAAGATAGTTATTCTTGCCACACTTTATGTGAATAATCAGGTCAAGCATAAGACTAAGGTTTATTTTGCAAACAACACAGTCCTATAATGATTTGTTTTTAGCAAAACTGAGGATTGGAGAGAGAAAAATTATGTTTCAAAACTTATATGCTTGTCATTAAATTCTAGTCTCATTACTTGTTTTTAAGTTTTTGCCTACATTTTACACTAATCATGCTTATTCCTGTGAACCAACCAGTGATCTACAGCTGCAGCTCAGGAGAAACAAAAGGGATAGGTAATGTAAAAATCTGGATCAATATTCTAGTTCTGAGCCATTATCCTGCAAATCTTGCCAGGTAATTGAAGTAAACAGGATGCCCATCACCCAGAGGTTTCTTTGGGAAAATAAGACCAAGGGAGCTAACCAAAGCCAAGTCCTATGCACCCAAATCTTAGTAGGCTTAACTATAGCCACCAGTTATCTGTGCATAAAAGCAGTCTCGGGATTTTTGAGCTGTCCCTACCCCTGCCTTGTTTTGTTTTGATACATATCTCGTAATAACCTGGTTTGTCTCTTCTGGCCTTCAGGCAGTCATACTCCAAACAGTCATGAAACCAGAGGTTCAAACGATGGCTCCCTTTTACAAGGGAACCTTAGATGGGTCTCTGAGGGAAATCTGACTGCTGTATTCCCAAAACAGTGACCTCTGTCAACAGGAAGCCATTAAGACTGGTCTTTGTCCCTATTCTAATGGAAGTTAGATGTACTTCTTCAGAGGGGGAAATGATAGAGGCAGGAGGCAGACAAATGTCTAGGCAGATAGGGGCATGTATCTGGTGAAACTCCACCTCCAAGCCAAAGACAGTTTAAAGCCTGAAAGCCAAGCTGCAAGCTAAATCCTCAGACAGGATTAAGAACCTGTCTTCCCTTTTGGCACACTTTCCTCTGACTGATCCTTACTCTCCACCTATTTTACATAGACTTACCCTTTCCATATTGGTTTTCTATACTGTTGTGCCCAGCTTTCAGTGTTCCCTTCACTTTAACCTTTTTTGCCTACTCACAAACCAATCAGCATGCATTTCTCATCCTGCACCTTTAAAGACCCAAGACTCAGTCAGTAGAGGAGGAGACAGCCTAACTTTGGGGAAGATGACCTGCCCTTCACATCTCTCTCCAGCTCCCCTCTCCACTGAGAGCCGTTTTCATCACTCAATAAATTTATCTGCCTTCATCCATGTGGCTTAATCATCCACATAACCTTACCCTTCTTGGACACAGGACAAGAGCTTGGGGCCCCTGAGTGTGGGTACCCAGATAGGGCTATCACACTGACCCTTTGCCTTTGTCAGTGGAGGGCAGCTGCCCCATGGGATGAGACAAGGGGCCAACAGAGCTGCTAACATACTGCCGTCTGTTGGACTGTGGACAGGGAAAGTAAATGAGCACTGTAACAACCTCTCCAGTCTCTTTGGGGTCATTGGCATCCTCACCTGGGTGCCACTGCATTCCCCTTAAGGCAACATGCCTAGTCTGACTGTGGGCCCTACACAGAATTTGCTTCTATGTTTGCTGGATCCCACACTCACTTGCTCATGTACTCTCTCCCACAAGGGGCTGAGCACAGTGGACCAAGTGGACGGGGCACCCTTGCCAATAGTCCAGTGAAGGAGCTGAGAAAAATCCTGCATCAGTACTTAATAGCCATATCAGCACAGATTAAACTTCAGTTTCTGCCTAAGGATCTTATATGTCTCAGGTAAATTTAAACACTCTACAATTTACACAGTTATTAGGGACCCTGTATTTTGTATTCTCCATCACCCATAGGAGCATTTCTTTTATCCTGGACAACATAGTGGTTACTTTTTCAGGTATCTAACTCAAATCTGTTGTCATTGCATACTTAGCTTTCAGTAAGAAATGACCAAAAATAGTGAATTAATGTTTAAACAGTTACATGTATTTATATTTGCAGGAGAAAATAAGAATCAAAAGATAACAGAAGTGAGACATAACAAAGAAATCAGAAGGACAAAAAGTATGTAATTTAAATAAATTTAATGAAGTTTAGTGATTTGGAAACAACAGCAAACAACAAACAGATACCTAAGGATTTAGCAGAATTTAGAAAAGGGCCAGAAAATAATAGTGTAATGATCAAACCTGAAAATTAAAAAATAATAATGTGATAGGTTTGTGTTTATGTAATAGAGGGTCAAAGGAAAATCCAAGAGTTTAAATAATTGGGTCAGTGTGGACCATGTCATTGGGCATGTATATTATGGAACAGAACGTTCACTCTAACCAAAGGGGTAAAACCCACCTGGATCAACTCTGTGAGAGATGTATTGTAAACAGTTGCTCACACATATGCAGGTTAATAAAATCTCCAGCCATGAATCCTATCATTATATTCCTTTTATTATATGGATTATTCAGGAATATTTGGTTATGATTTGAGAGTTCCTATCTATCTTATTACAGATATCAAATGCAAAATTAAGTTTTTTTTCTATTTTTATGTACGTTCCACATTGTTGATTTGTGCTTACTAATCTATTAATTACACAGATGGGCCATTGGTTTCTGAACAATTACTATTGAGGAAAAAAACTCTCATTGTTTACAGAAATATTAGAAAATATTTTCTGTTTTTATTAATTGATATCAACCTGTCTCAGTCAGGTATTCCAAGTTCAAAGTTCGCTAACTTCTCTGTTTTCTTACAGATTTTTCACTTCTCTGTCCTTTGTGGATGATAATATTTAGATTTCAGAATGCACAAGGGGGTATTGTAATTCCCTGCAGGCAGTGAATCTCTGCCCATTGATCTGTGTGTCATTTCACCAGACTCTCAGGCACAGCAATGTTATAGTCTGGCAGCAGATAATGAAGACCTGAAACAACCTCCCATTCTGATGAATAAAATAAAGTAAATATTTTAAATCTGTTTATTTTCTATTGGAGGTAGCCTGTAGTTGAACATATATATTACCTTTTGAAAATCAACAAAAATATTTAGTTGATTCCAGTAGCACTTGGAGTTGTGAATTCATATATAGAATATTGAATTAATGGAAAAAAACCAGAGCATCCGAGTATAAACAGTGAAAAATGGTGCAAAATGAAGAAAGCAGGGGCGTGGGTGCATAAAACAGACACTTGAGAAATTTTTCAAGCATGATTCTTTGTCTTCTTGAACTCTGATTTAAAGGTTGCTAAGCAACAGTGGCAGTAACAGCTGGGACACCCTTGATCTTGTTGTGTAAACTATTAAAAATAGGTGATGGAAAGTGGCACCATGGAAACAATGACTCTACTGAAGCAGGTGTCTGTAATGCAGCTTTTCAATCTCATGTTAGAGGTGTAAATTACAAAAAGACAAAAATAAAATAACTGTGTCTTTCATTTTCCTAATCTTTGACTTTGGTAAGGGATATTTCTTCTCCTTTGCATTTTCTTGCAATTCCCCAAGCATGTTGGCTCAAGAAATTGTTGATAATTTTAACTAATTACTAACATTGGATTTTGACTTCTAAATTTCAAAAGTGATTTCTTTTTTATAATTTCAAACTCAATCGAAATTCTATATATCCAGTTAAATATAAAGTGCTATATAATGGCCATTGTGCATGAATCTTTTCAGGTTTCTGATTAACTAATATTAATTTTCAGAGGCTGATCATGTTATTATTTATTTTAGATTAACAGGAATCACCCTTGAAGCCCTCCCTGAATCTTGTTGTATAAATGTTTTCAATAATAACAACACAAATATATACACCTAGTCTATATATTTCAAGGACTCATTCTATTATATTTATAAAATCAACAGTAAATAATTCAGCTCTTATTTTCAGATAGTTTATTAGATGCCAGCACTTAATGACCTATAGAACCAGTGTAAACCTCAGTACTTACAGAGGTAGAAAGGACACATTTCCAACAATGTCACCTAAATCAAGCTTTTCCTGCCAGTCAAGTAAATTTGTTTTTTTAGACATTCAATTGAAGGACCATTAAAATAAGAATATTCAGATATTTTGTATTTAGAGCATTTAAATAAAATGTGTAATAACTAGAAGAGTCTGTAAGACCATTTCTACTTTCATTTTACACATGAGAAACTGAAAAACCACAAAAACGTTAACTAAGGCAGAGACTACAGTTCCTAAAGTAACATATTAATCTGTCTCCTATTCCAGAGCTCTTTCCACTGCGGGATGATGCTAAATTTAGCCTATTCTAATAAAGATTTTAGAACTTTGTGAAGATTTGATTATTATCGAATGATAATTGATAACAAGTTTCATGGGAATTTCTGCTCATTTTAGTTTTCTAAACTCATGCATTAAACTTCGTTTTCATAAAACACACAAAACAATTATAAGACATATAAATTTAAGATATTAAGAATATCATGTTCTTGTTCGAACACAAGATATTCCATTGACACTAACTGGCAGTGAAACATAAATCGGTGAGTCATGCTGAGCGCCTTGTCTTCTGAATTCCAAGTTTGGGAAGAGGCAGATATGGCTGAAAGCCTGGATTCTGCAGAGCAATGACAAAAATAATTGTTCTGTATTAATAGTCATTTGGAGCCAGGCTGTGAGTTTGGAATTAAGGAATATGTTGGGGCTCTTCTCACAAGAAAAAAGGCAGAAACCATTGCCTGTGACTATGGCTTTCATTATCCACATAGTAAGTCTACTTAAAAAAAAAAAAAAAAACTTTTAGAAATAATAAGTTAAACAAAGTTAAAAGATGAAATATTCAATATTGTTTCCATATAACACAATTTTAAATTTAAAAAATTGAAACAGAAGTCATATACTTCTCAATATAATGCACAACGTTTATGGAAATGAATATACCAAAATGTTTTCAACCCTATATTAAGAAAATGATTAACCATTACTGAAGATTATTAAAGAAGTCATAAATACATGCATAAAATAAAAAGTATGATTTTTATATAAAGTAGACAATATTATAAAGACAGCAATTTTCCCACCAAATTAGCTATAAGTTAAATGGAATTTAAGTCAACCTCTCAATAGGTTTTCTTATGAAACTTGACAAGCTGATGTTACTACATCATGTGGAAGAGTAAATGACCACTAACTGCCAAGATAATTTTGGGAAAGGTTGTTGATATGGTTTGGCTGTGTCCCCACCCAAATCTCATTTTGAATTGTAACTCCCACAATTCCCATGTGTCATGGAAGGAACCGGGTGGGAAGAGATTGAATTATGGGGGTGGGTTTTTCCTGTGCTGTTCTCATGATGATCATGAATGAGTCTCACAAGATCTGATGGTTTTAAAAACGGGAATTTCCCTGCATAAGCTCTCTCTTGCCACTGCCATGTAAGAAGTGCTTTTCGCCTTCCACCATGATTGTGAGGCCTCCCTAGCCATGTGGAACCATAAGTCCATTAAACCTCTTTCTTATGTAAATTCCTCAGTCTTGGGTATGTCTTTATCACCAGTGTGAAAACAGACTAATACAGGTGTGGTGTTTGTAATAGCCTTACCCTACCCAGGTTCAAGGGAATTCTGTTTGGGCTCTTTATAAGAAGTGCATTATCAGAAAAGATATTTGCTTGGATACATTTCTCAAATTAATGAATTTGAAAAATATTCACTAACCCTGTAATTATATTTTTAAACTCTCCATTGAAGTTGTCAGGGGAGGCAAATTTAACTATTAAGATGCCAGACTTGCTTCGCAGAAATTAAGATAGTTACCTATTTTACTGTTGTTTATTCCTACAATATTGTAAGTGCAATTTTTCATAGCCTTTTGTATCCCAGGATTAATTTTATGTTTTTCATTATTTTGAAGAAAAATAGGAATATAATAACAATACCTCCCTTCTGAATTGTTTTGGAGAATGTTTGAGTATTACCTTGCCATAATTGATGAGGTACTTCAGAGGAGACACTTTTGTCCTGCTATTTTCAAATTTAACAATCCTACATGTTTAGTTAATGTTAAAGGGTATTGTCAAACGCTGCTCCTATACTTCTGACTTAGGCAAAATCCCTATTGCTTAAGTCACCTAAGGACATCAGACTCAAATTCTTGCTGATTAATCCTCCATAAATCTATCATCTATTTAATATTTTAAAGTATATTAATAGAGTTTTATTGTTGAACTAATTTAATTCATCCAAGCTAAAGTTCTTCCTCTTTTAAAAGAGCAACCTCAATAGGACCATGTTTCAATATGCAAAACATAATAATACTGAAGTAGCAAGTAAAGGAAAGTAATTGTGTCCTTCCATATTACAATCCATTAAAAAATATCAGTAGCTCCTATAATTGTCCACATGTCAAATTTGAGCTGTTTCTTAGGTTATAAATATTGCTAAATTCCCAAACTGGGGAGTAATTTGAGAGCCAGACTGGCTTGCTTTAAATCCTAGATCCACCTCTTGTTAGCTATGCGAAGTTGGGCAAATTTTTATTATTCGATTTTCTCATCAGTAACAGAGATTATAATAATAGCAACTACTTCATGTGGTTCTTATGTAGGTGAAATGAGTTAGTATATGTGAGCCTTATGGAAGAGTATGTGACACAAGTCAACACCATATGGGTCAGCTATGATCTTGCTAGCTGATGTTGTGCTAATGTTCTTCCTCTAGCTCCAGGTGTTCCCTTCAAAAGCACTTGAGATTTTTTAGGATAAACATATGAGGCCTAATAAAAAAGAATCATACCTCCCTGTGATTCAGACTCTAAACATTTACTTTATTGAAAGGGGGCTAATCAAGATAGAAAATATATGAAAATATATGAATTGTCTCTAATCATGCCAAAGAAACAATTTTAAATTTAGCTTTTTACTTTTTAAATTTCCCTAAAAATCAATTGTTAAGTTATATAGATTATTTTTTGCTAAAAAATTTGTAAACTCAGGTCAGCAGGAAATATATACCCATGTGTAAGTCTACAAATATGTATGCACCACTCTTCTGATATTTACACCATGATAATTGGTAAATACAAAAATATTTTATGTATATATGTGTAAAGATGATACAGCAAGAAAAATAATCCATATTTGTGTGCCATTTTCAAAACAAATTTTATCTGGAATAATTATAGATTTAGTGAAAACTTGCAAAGATAGTTTTCATATTCCATTCACCCAGTTTCCCTAATGTTAACTTTAAAAAATAACAATGATATATTTGTTGAATTTAAAAGTAACATTCTGAGGTAGGAAGCGGGACTTGATGCTAGAGCCAGTTTCATGCGCTTCCATGTGAAGAGACCACCAAACAGGCTTTGTGTGAGCAATAAAGCTTTTAATCACCTGGGTGCAGGCAGGCTGAGTCCAAAAAGATAGTCAGCCAAGGGAGATAGGGGTGGGGCCGTTTTATAGGCTTTGGGTAGGCAAAGGAAAAAGGGTGGTTGTTCTCTGGTGGGCAGGAGTGGGGATCACAACATACTCAGTGGGGGAGCCTTTGAGCCAGGAGAAGGAATTTCACAAGACAATGTCATCAATTAAGGCAGGAACAGGCCATTTTCACTTCTTTTGTGGTGGAATGTCATCAGTTAAGGCAGGAACTGGCCATCTGAATGTGTATGTGCAGGTCACAGGGGATATAATGGCTTAGCTTGGGCTCAGAGGCCTGACATTCCTGTCTTCTTATATTAATAAGAAAAATAAACTGAAATAGTTGTAAAGCGTTGGGACGGCGAAAATTTTGGGGGATGGTATGGAGAGATAATGGGCGATGTTTCTCAGGGCTGCTTCAAGCGGATTAGGGGCGGCGTGGGAACCTAGAGTGGGAGAGATTAAGCTGAAGGGAGATCTTGTGGTAAGGGGTGATATTGTGGGGATGTTAGAAGAAACGTTTGACGTATAGAATGATTGGTGATGGCCTGGATACGGTTTTGAATGAATTGAGAAACTAAACGGAAGATACAAGGTCCGGATAATAGAAGGAGAAAAATGGGTATTAAAGGACTAAGAATTGGGAGGACCCAGGACATCCAATTAGAGAGTGCCCAAGGGGATTCAGTGTAATTACTTGCTTGGTTGGCAAGTTTTTGGGCTCTATCCTTGAGTTTTTTTATGTTGTCATACACCAGGCCAGATTGATTTAGGTAAAAACAACAACACTCTTCATTTAAGAATGTACAGAGTCCTCCTTTTTCAGCAGTGAGTAAGTCAAGGCTTCGGTGGTTTTGGAGGACAACTGCAGCTAAAGAGTCAACTTGGGCCTGGAGGAATGATAAAGTTTGTGATATGTCTGTGATGCTAGCAGAGAAGTCATTAGACAGGCCACGGAAGGTCGTGACAGAGGTTGAAATGCCTGCTATTCCAGTACCGAGAGCAATAGTGGAGGCAGAAAGTCCTAAACCCACCAGCAAGGGAATTAGTGGAATAAATTTTTTTTGTCATGTCGGTGTCATGAGGGGAACAGGGAGCTCTTCGATCCCATTTGCAAATTGAATTTTGGGGGTAAGGAAAACTAGTGTGCATGTGCCTGTCCAATTAGCAGGTAGACACATGTAGGTAGAGGATCCACAGAGGAAGAAGAGACCTTGTGTGAGGCAAAACTGGAGATGTAAAGTAAAAAGGTGAGAAGGAGTGCTGAAAGGGGTGTCTTGTATCCAGACTCCTAGGGATCCAGCTAGGGCGGCAGCTGTCAGAGGTTGTAATGGGGACTGATGGGGTAACTGCGTAGAGGAGGAGGTTCGATTTTCATGGTGTATGAGAAAACATTGAGTATCTATGAGCAACCTTTCACTGTTATTTCGGGGCTGGGTATAAGTAAACAAGAAGAGGGCCTGGGAGGAGAGTCTGACTAGCAAGGGGAAGGTAGCCAAGGATGGAGTGAAATACAGGGTAAGTGTCTTCCTGAACAATAATTACTGCTAATGTTTTTGAGTTTGTCAGTATTGATAGAGGGCTTGTCTGTAATATGGAGCTGGAAGGCTCCCATTGTTTCAGTGATGTGTGTAGTTGGGCTTTGGAGATGAAGAGTAAAGGAACATCGAGAAGGTGAAATATTACCTAGGGGAATTCCAGTGGGTCTTTGCTGAGAGATAGATAAAGGAGCAGCCACAGGAATTGTAGTTTGTGTTGTGAGAGGTCCAAATATGGGGGGAGTAGAGTTAATATAAAGGTTTTTTAAATAAGTGCGGAGGAGGGTGGCAGCTTGCTGATGTGAGATGTCTGGGGAGGTCTTGCTGGACCTGTCTAGAAAGTAAATGAGTTCTTCAGGAGGGTAAAGGTGAGGGCTGTTAAAGGAAGTTCAGAGGTGTAAGGAGACAGGAGATGTTGCCGTGTCTGTCTGTAAAGTGGGGACAGCTGTGTAGGCACTGGAAGAAAGGGAAATGCAAAGCCAGCAGTTGTTCGCTAAGGAGGGATTAGAAGCGGCTAGGAGAGAATGGGTAAGGTTGATAGTGTGGTGGAGATAGCTGGGGAGAGGTAAAGGGTGGCATAAGAATGGGAATGAGAATAAGAGTGAGTATAAAAGTGAAGAATAGAACTTCATCAGGGTGGAAGTATTGGAGGGTGCCCTGCCTGCGAAGATCATCTACCCACTCTAAGAGGGAATTAAGAGTAGTGGTTTGGGGATAGCACCAAGAGATATCAGCTGTGATGGCTTGAAGAAACAGTGTAAGCCAGCAGTGTAAACAAGAGTAGGGCATTTATAAGTAGTTAAGAATGGAGAATAGGAGTATGACTAGACAGAAAATAGTAGGGATGACAAGTTTTTTGGGGCTCGGCCTAAGTGGTGGGGGTGACGTCATAAAGCCCTGTTGCAAAAAGTAGGGTAAGGACGAATAGACCTAATAGAATGAAGGGATGTATTAGGCTCATAAGGGTTATTACTGTTCTTCAGAAATACGAGTGAGTTTAAGGGAAGTAGGGGAGAGTACTTGCGACTTCCAGGAGGAAGAGGAGGGATTAGGCTGGCTGTCTGATGGACAGAGCTTTATTCTGGAATGGTGAACCCAGTGGGGAGGATCCTGCAGGCAGACAGCAGTTGGGGTACTATAGATGACTAAGTAGGGTCCGGTCCATTGAGGTTGTAGAGTTTGAGGGGTCAATTTTTAACAAGAGCTGATCGTCCAGCTAGGGTGTCTTCATATGGCTGGGGATCTGGAGTAGGCAAGAGAAGATTAGCAGCCTGGCGAATTTCCTGTCTAGCCTGCTGGAGGACTGTAAGATAGTCGCCTAGAGGGCTGGAATCTGGGATGAGGTTGGGGCCAAGCAAGAAAGTGCGTCCATATAAAAGTTCAAATGGACTGTACCCTGTAGCATCTCGAGGACAGGCTCTAATTCTGAGAAGCGCAAGAGGTAAAAGTACTATCCAATCCTTTTTAAGTTGGAGGCTGAGCTTGGTGAGGTGTGTCTTTAAAAGACCATTAGTCCCTTCTACCTTTCCTGAAGATTGAGGATGGTAAGGGATATGAAGGTTCCATTGAATACCAAGAGCCTGAGAAACTGCTTCGGTGATTTGACAAGTAAAGGCTGGTCCATTATCAGACTGTATAGAGGTGGGAAGGCCAAACTGAGGAATTATGTCTGACAGAATGGAAGAAATGACTGTGGTGGCCTTCTCAGACCCTGTGGGAAAGGCCTCTACCCATCTAGTGAAAGTGTCTACTTAGACTAAGAGGTATTTGAGTTTTTGTGACTCGGGGCATGTTGAGTAAAGCTAATTTGCCAGTCCTGGGCGGAGGCAAATCCTTGAGCTTGATGTGTAGGGAAGGGAGGGGGCCTGAATAATCCTTGAGGAGTAGTAGAATAGCAGGTGGAACACTGAGAAGTTATTTCCTTGAGGATAGATTTCTATGATGGAAAGGAAATGAGAGGTTTTAAGAGGTGGGCTAGTGGCTTGTACTACAGCATAGCCTGCCTTTGCTGGTGTGTGGTAATTAGGCCTGGTGGAACCGTCATCAATAAACAAAGTGTGATCAGGGTGAGAAACAGGGAAGAAGGAAATGTGGGGAAATGGGGTAAACATCAGCTGGATCAGAGAGATGCAGTCATGAGGGTCAGGTGTGGTATCAGGAATAATGTGGGAGGCCGGATTGAAGTCTGGGCCAGGAATAATGGTAATTGCGGGAGACTCAACAAAGCGTGAGTGCAGCTGAAGGAGCCAGGGAGCAGAAAGTATATGTGTCAGGTGTGAGGAAGAAAATAGATTTTGGAAGTTATGAGAGCTGTAGAGAGTGAGTTGAGCATAGTTTGTGATTTTAAGGGCCTCTAAAAGTATTAGGGCAGCAGCAGCCACTGCACAGAGACATAATGGCCAGCTTAAAACTGTAAGGTCAAGTTGTTTGGACAAAAAGTCTACAGGACGCGATCCCGGTCCTTGTGTAAGAATTCTGACTGCACAGCCCTGCACTTCAGCTGTGTGTAATGAAAAGGGTTGGGATGAGTCAGGGAGAAGTAGAGTGGGGGCAGTCTCTAAAGTTGTCTTCAAGGAACAGAAAGAGGAGTGGGGAAAGGATTTAGGATCTATGGGGTCAGCTAGGTTTCCTTTTGTGAGTTTATATAATGGTTTTGTTAGGATGGCAAAACTAGGTATCCAAAGGCGAAAGTATCTAACCATGCCGAGGAAGGAAAGGAGCTGTTGTTTTGTAGAAGGGGTTGGGGTTTGAGAGATTAGTTGAACAGGATCGGCAGGGAGAGCACGTGTGTTTTTATGAGAATTATGCTGAGATAGGTAACAGATGAGGAAGAAATTTGGGCTTGACTGAAGTAATGGGGGTTTTCTATGAAGATTTGTGGCAGTACAGCCTAGGTAATTTGCTGGGCCTGATGGGTGTCAGGGTCAGTCCAAGTGAAGCGAAGAGAGGCTGGAATGACGGGTGCAAAGGAATAGTAAAGAAAGCATGTTTGAGATCCAGAACAGAATAATGGATTGTGGAGGGAGGTATTGAGGATAGGAGAGTATATGGGTTTGGCACCATGGGGTGGATAGGCAAAACAATTTGGTTGATAAGGCATAGATCCTGAACTAACTTGTAAGGCTTGTCTGGTTTTAGGACAGGTAAAATGGGGGAATTGTAAGGAGAGTTTATAGGCTTTAAAAGGCCATGCTGTAGCAGGCGAGTGATAACAGGCTTTTATCCTTTCAAAGCATGTAGTAGGATGGGATATTGGCATTGAGCGGGGTAAGGATGATTAGGTTTTAATGAGATGGTAAGGGGTGCATGATCGGTCACCAAGGAGGGAGTAGAGGTATCTTATACTTGTGGGTTAAGGTGGGGGAATACAAGAGGAGGACGCAAAGGAGGCTTTGGATTGGGAAGAAGGGCTGCAATGAGATGCAGCTGTAATCCAGGAATAGTCAGGGAAGCAGATAATTTAGTTAAAGTGTCTCAGCCTAATAATCATACTGGGCAGGTGGGGATAACTAAAAGGAGGGCTTAAAAGAGTATTGTCTAAGTTGGCACCAGAGTTGGGGAGTTTTAAGAGGTTTAGAAGCCTGGCTGTCAATACCCACAACAGTTATGGAGGCAAGGGAAACAGGCCCTTGAAAAGAAGGTAATATGGAGTGGGTAGCCTCCGTATTGATTAAGAAGGGGATGGACTTACCCTCCACTGTGAGAGTTACCTAAAGCTCGGCGTCCGTGATAGTCTATGGGCTTCCGAGGCAATCGGGCAGTGTCAGTCTTCAGCCGCTAAGCCGAGAAGATCTGGGAAGGAGTCAGAGAGCCTTGGGCCAGAGTTCCAGTGGCTGCCAGGTGAGTTGAACAGTCTGATTTCCAGTGGGGTCCTGCACAGATGGGACACGGCTTAGGAGGAATCCTGGGCTGCAGGCATTCCTTGGCCTGGTGGCCAGATTTCTGGCACTTGTAGCAAGCTCCTGGGGAAGGTGGTTCTGGAGGAACGCCTGGCCACTGTGGTTTAGGCGTTTGGAAGTTCTTGTGTGCTGGAGATGTGGCTGGGATTCGTCTCACAGTGGAGGCAAGGAATTGAAACTCAGAAATATATTGCTACTTGGCTGCCTCTATTATTGTACACCTTGAAGGCGAGGTTAATTAAGTCCTGTTGTGGGGTTTGAGGGCCGGAATTTAATTTTTGGATTTTTATTTAATGTCGGGAGCAGATTGGGTAATAAAATGTATATTGAGAATAAGATGGCCTTTTGATATTTTAGGGTCTAGGGCTGTAAAGCGTCTCAGGGTTGCTGCGAAATGAGCCATGAACTGGGCTGGATTTTTATATTTGATGAAAAAGAGCCTAAACGCTATCTGATTTGGGATAAAGAAAAAGGAGCATTAACCTTGACTATGCCTTTAGCTCCAGCCACCTTTTTAAGAGTAAATTGCTGGGCAGGTGGTGGAGGGCTACTCATGGAACTTAACTGTAAGCTGGACCAGGTGTGAGGAGGGGAGGTGATAAGAGGATTATAGGGTGGAGGAGCGGAGGCTGAGGAAGAATTGGGACCTAGCTTGGCCTGGCGAGGAGCAGCCTGGGGAGGAGGGGAGAGGTCAGATGGGTCTGTAGAAAAGGAAGATTAGAAAGACTCAGCGATGCTTGGGGTTGAGACTGAGGGGACGGGCAGGAGGGAAAGAAGGAAGATTCGGGATGAGTTGCATTGGGCACAGAGACTAGGGAGGGACTGATGTGTAGAAGAATGCCTGGACATCATGCACCTCAGACCATTTGCCTATTTTAGTCCAAGACAAGAATTATTTAGATCTTGCAGGATGGAAAAATTGAAAGTGCCGTTTTCTGGCTATTTGGAACCACTGTCGAGTTTGTACTGGGGTCAAGCGGCATTGCAGGAGAAAATAAGGCATTTAGGTTTTAGGTTCGGTGTGAGTTGAAGAGGTTTTAAGTTCTTGAGAGCACAGGCTAAGGGAGATGGAGGAATGGAGGGTGGAAGGTTGTCCATAGTGAAAGAGGCAAGCCTAGAGAAAAGAGAGAGTAGAGACATGGAGGGAAGGGGTTCGGGGGTTCTTACCTTCCAGAAAAGTGGGAAAGGGGTCGGGGCATGGAAATAAGGGATTGGGGCACAGAGATAAGAGGTCAGGGCACAGAAATAAGGGATTGGGGCACAGAGATAAGAGGTCGGGGCATGGAAATAAGGGATGAGGCACAGAGATAAGAGGTCAGGGTGCGGAAATAAGGGATTGGGGGTTCTTTTCTCCTGGAAAAGCAGGACTTACCACTAAGGGTGAAGGAGAAGGGGTTTGAGGGGTTCTTGCCCCTCACCCAGAAAAGCAGAGAAGGGGTGGAGACATGGAGAGAAGGGGTTGGGGTACTTGCACCTCCCCTAGAAAAGTGGAACTTGCTGCTAAGGGTGAAGGACAAAGGCAGGCATCCCCGTGTGGTCTGACACCTCTGAAACCTGGGTAAATAATCAGGCATCCCTGCAATGATTAAACACCAAGGGAAGGCTGCCTTCCCTAGTCCATGACCGGCGCCGGAGTTTTGGGCCCACAGATAAAACGTGTCTCCTTTGTCTCTACCAGAAAATGAAAGGAATTGAAATTAAGAGAATTGGGGGATTGAAGTGTGGCACCAAGATTGAAAGGAGAAAGAGGTTGAGGGATAGTGACGGAGGTTGGAGAAGAGAGTAAAATGAGGCCGCTTACCTGATTTGAAATTGGTGAGATGTTTCTTGGGCTGGTCGGTCTGAGGACCTGAGGTTGTAGGTGGACCTTTCTCACGGAGCAAAGAGCAGGAGGACAGGGGATTGATCTCCCAAGGGAGGTCCCCCGATCTGAGTGACGGCACCATATTTCATGCGCATCCGTGTGAAGAGACCACTAAACAGGCTTTGTGTGAGCAATAAAGCTTTTAATCACCTGGGTGCAGGCAGGCTGAGTCTAAAAAGAGAATTAGTGAAGGGAGATAGGGATGGGGCCGTTTTACAGGATTTGGGTAGGTAAAGGAAAAAGGGGGATTGTTCTCTGGTGGGCAGGAGTGGGGGTCACAAGGTACTCAGTGGGGGAGCCTTTGAGCCAGGATGAGCCAGGAGAAGGAATTTCACAAGACAATGTCATCAGTTAAAGCAGGAACAGGCCATTTTCACTTCTTTTGTGGTGGAATGTCATCAGTTAAGGCAGGAACCGGCCATCTGGATGTGTATGTGCAGGTCACAGGGGATGTAATGGCTTAGCTTGGGCTCAGAGGCCTGACAGCCAGGGCTTGGACACCAGACCAAATTGAGAACTAGCTAAAACAGGGCTGCAGTGGAAGAAGCTTTCCATCAGACATGTCCACCAGTGTGCCATGTCAGTTATATGGCAATACCTGGGAATTACCACCTCTTTCCTTGGCAATGACAAATGATCCAAGAGTTACTACCCCTTCCCTAGAAATTTCTGCATAAACCACCCTTTAATCTGGATGTTATTAAAAGTAGGTATAAATGTGACTGCAAAACAGCCCTGAGCTGCTACTCTGTGCCTACGGGGTAGCCCTGCTCTGCAGTAGCAATCATAGAGCTGTACCACTGCCTCTTCAGTAAAGTTGTTTACTTCTACCTGTGGCTTGCCCTTGAATTCTTTCCTGGGCGAGGCCAAGAACCCCCTCCTGGGCTAAGCTCCACTTTAGGGCTTGCCAGCCCTGTATCAATTAGTACATTTCTATTAACTAAACAAAAGGCTTTATTTACATTTTACCAGTTTTTAAAAATTCTTTCTCTGGACCAAGATCTAATACAGGATATTACATTATATTTAGTCATTTCTCCTCAACCTCCTTTGGTCTTTGACAGTTGCTTACTTATTTATTGTTACTCACTGCTTTGAAATTTGAAAGAATGCTGGTCTGGTATTCTGAAAAATGTCCCAGTTATAAATGATTTTTATCTGAGCAGTGGTATCATCAGTGCTTTTTTTCTTTCCTGTCCCTTTTTATCATTTTTCTTGAATCTTAATAATGAACCATAATTAGGTCTATTACTTTTCCTATCACAATGTTGGCCAGACATCTTATACCACACATGACAACTTCTTAGCTCATCTTTGTGTCCTGAATGTTCCTTGGCCTCCAGCTGCACACAGGGACAGATCCACAAAGCCTAAGTTTTTCTTTCTTTCTTAGGGCTCCTGTGCTTTTGTTCCCTGGATGCCTGCCAAGCTTGCTCACATGCACACTCTTACACACCTTTAAAGAACAAGGGACAGGATCTGATGGCTATAAAATCCCCACCTTCCATTTTTCAGACAGAAAATTCTCAGTTGCATTTATGTGATTCATTCTGTTCCATTGAATTCCATTGAATTCCACTGAATTCCATTCCATTCTATTCTCAAGTAGATTCTACACTCTCTTTAGAAGGATCAAGACCCAGTGGCTCAAAGCAGAAATCAGTGTTAAAAAATACTCTTAGGTAGGGCCAGTCATGGTGACTCATGCCTGTAATCCCAGTACTTTGGGAAACTGACAAAGGAGGTTTGCTTGAAGCCAGCAGTTTGAGACCAGCCTGGGCAACATAACAAGTCCTCATCTCTACCAAAAAAATGTATGTTTAAAAAATTTGCTGGGCATGGTGATGTGTGCATGCAGTCCCAGTTAATCAAGAGGCTGAGGTGGGAGGATCAATTACACCCAGGAATTCAAGACTGCAGTGAGTCATGATCCCACAACTATACTCTAGCCTGGGTGACAGAGCAACACCCTGTCTCTAAGCAAACAAATAAGCAAACAACAACAACAACAACTCTTAGAGTGACTTTTCTTCCTTCTATACTTTACTCTTTTCAGTTCCCTGACTCCAGTTCCCTTGGTACAAGCATTTTAAGGTGAGGGGGTGGGGTGAAGTGGCAATCAAATCTCAGAGTAAAACAAAATAATTTTTAAAATGTGTGTAAGTTCATCACATGTTATAAGTAATATCCTTGGCCAGTGCTCATGTTATTTAGATCACTTAGTCTAACATTTATCACATCTTATTTGTAGGCATAGGAGGAAAGATTGAAACAAGGGAAAAAAATCTGATGCCTTTTTAATTTACAGTGGTCTCTTGAACAACATAGGTTTGAATGGCATGAATGCATTCATATGCAGATTTCCTTCCCCCTCTGCCACCCCTGGGACGGCAAGACCCATCCTTCCTCTTCCTCTCCTCCTCAGCCAACTCAAAATGATGACAAAGAAGAAGACTTTTGTAATGATCCACTTCCACTTAATGAATAGTAAACATATTTTCTCTTTCATATGATTTTCTTAATAATATGTTCCTTTCTCTATTTTATTGTAAGAATACTGTATCTAATACATATCACATCGAAAATATGTGTTAATTGACTGTTTATGTTATTGGTAAGGCTTCCAGTCAATAATAGGCTATTAGTAGTTAACTCTTTGGGTTAGTGAAAAGTTATACATGGACTTTTTGACTATTTGAGTGGTTGGTACCCCTTAAAGACCTACATAGTGAAAGTGAACATAATAGATTTGATCACTGATATTAATTAAGCACAATGAGGTCTTTCAAGCCAATAAAATTAGGTAAAGTAAAATGAAAAGGAAGAAATCTCCATAGATACTTTTATCTAAGTTTTGAGTTCTAAAATTAATTCACAAGGAGATAAAAACTAGAATAAGGAGTTAAAGTTGGTCATTGTTCTCTATTATATTTTATGTTTGTACCATGACACTGTTGGAGGATATGGAATCATAAAAAATTACTCTGTTAAAAACAAATATTCTTGTCTTTTGCAATTAAAAGAGCTTAGCAATGGCACAAACCAGCATGCATATTAGAATTGAGATAAGAATTAAGGTAAATAATTGTGAAGTATTTCTGTTTTTTTTTTTTTTTTTTTGAGACGGAGTTTCGCTCTGTCGCCCAGGCTGGAGTGCAGTGGTGTGATCTCGACTCACTGCAAGCTCTGCCTCCCGGGTTCACGCCATTCTCCTGCCTCAGCCTCCCGCGTAGCTGGGACTACAGGCGCGCGCCACCATGCCCGGCTAATTTTTTGTATTTTTAGTAGAGACGGGGTTTCACCGTGTTAGCCAGGATGGTCTCGATCTCCTGACGTCGTGATCCACCCGTCTCGGCCTCCCAAAGTGCTGGGATTACAGGCGTGAGCCACCGCGCCCGGCCGTGAAGTATTTCTTATGCAAGAGAAAGTAACAAATGAAGGGTAGGATTTTCCTTATTATCACAGACTGTAACATCCAACACTCATTTCTTTACAGGAAAAATATTTCATACTCTGTACAAGGCACTGTGCTAAAAACTGGGCATGTATCAGTGAACAAAACCCACGTAGTCACTGGGACCATGAGACTCCAAGTGGTAGGAAAAGTGTATGCTAAAACGTTGAGGACTTACATAAGCAATACTTTTGAAATGTGACAGATGAAGGAAAACATTAGGATACAATAAAACAGAACAATCTGAGTGGATATCAATTTAAATTAGGTAATTAGGAAAGACCTCCTTTAAGTAAAAATTTAAGCTGGCCCATAAACCATGGTTGACTTTCTCAGTGAAAAGAAAGACAAAAACTTCTGAAAATAAATAAAGGAAAATTTAAGAAGCAAAGAAAAACTGTAAAATATGTATGTTTCTGGTAAAGCATACTTACTGGAAATACTGGAAAATATTGACATGTTAAAAGTTACTGACAGCCCAGGTGATACATTAATAATAAATTTGATCCAGTCAACGGAATGAGGTGATGAATTTGCGGTGAAAAAATAAAATAGAAAATACCAGAAGAATAACTATGTCTCTTTAAAACATCCAATTATTGTAGAAAAATGAGTTTACACAAAAAAATATAGGAGTTGTTTTGCTTAAGGGAATAACAAAACTTTATAATAGGATTTACAATCTTAGCTTTCCTACCGTAGAAGCCCCACTACAGTAGAGTAGGTTATTAAATATGGGTAATATTATAAATATAATAATTATTCAGCAAAGTAAATGTAAAATGTAGAAATTAAAGATCCACAATTATTCTTTAGTGTATTTGATTAAGAAATTGAAGCACTGAAGCAAATATTACTTATAATATTATTTATATTAGGAATATTTACACATTATTATGGTACAGTCTCATTGGTACATTGGGGCAAGAAATGTTTGATTTCCACCCAGACTAGAGTTATCCATTTGAGAATGGCTTCTGCATGTTCCATATTCAATTATAAGCATAAATTTTATTTATACATGGCTTGGTCTACTTGTTAATTTTCTTTCTCCTCCTATAGAATGTAAGCTCCAAAATTATGCCTCTCTTAATTTTGTCCAGTATCTTCAATAGAATTTTATAAGTATTCATTGAATTAATGAATGAAAACATTATTTTAAAATATTTAGCATTAACAATAGATTTTTCATGAAACAGAAACACAATGTAAGTGTACATGTTATCTTCAAAGCAAAATCAATTTCAGAATAATGTGGGGAAAAGACTGTTTACCTTTAATTCCAGGAAAGATAATTCAATTGCCATTATACAGTTAATAAACCTGAAATTCAAAGACAAATGACATGCTTTTGGTAATTTAGCTTTAAATGATATGATTGGGAGTGGGCACAAAGTATTCTGTCATAGATGAGGATTATTTTTAATAATCATTTATCTTCATTCTGTGAATTGAGCTTATGTAGTTTCCGATGCAGACTGTTAGATGAAAACTACTCATTTCCATAAACTAGATTCAAGGCTAGTTATACATTTATTTATTTTTCTTTTTCTTTTCCTTTCCTAATTCGTGAGGTTGCTAGATATTTGAGTTATTATAATTCTAATTATTCCTCTCTCCTAAACTCTCTTTACTGTTCCCTTGATGACCGTTGCTTAGTCAACCTGATGAAGCTTGTCTAATAAACTCCTCTTGACATTATAGTAAGGAATTCAGTGGGGGACAGTATATTAGAGGGGTTAATATTGTAGGCTCTGGCACCAGTGCGTGGATCCCAGTCCTGTCTTTATCACTTAGCAGTTGTGAAAACTTTAGCAAGTTATTTAACTGCACTTCAGCTCTTCACAGGTAAAGCAAAGATAATGAAAGTATCATTTAATTCCTTGGGAAGACTTCCTTGATCTTTCTACAAGGTTAAGTTGACTATTCTATGATCTCGCAAAACATTACCTTGCTTTTGTAGCACTAATAACACTTTAACACTTGTAATTAATTTCACATCTATTTGTAGAATGTTTAAGTTGTGGATAATCTTAATGCTATAATCTACATGACAGTATTATTTCTTTTTGGGTTGATTATTGTTTTTTTTTTTTTTTCTTCGCTCATCATTACATACTTGATAGCTGACACATAGTAGATGCTCAGTGTATAAATGCTGAATTAATGAATAAATTTTCATATTTAGTAGCATCCTATAATTGTAGCACCCCTCCTATTCCATCTTACTGGTGGTGTGCAAAGTGTCAACTACTCCCTTTCCCCTTTCTGGCCTCATGCTATTTCCATTGTTTTGAAGTTACTGCATTGGAATTAAGAATAAAAGGATGAATTTTTTTAATATTTCAATATGACTCCAAATCATGATCGTGCAAAAATAATTCACTTTCCCTTTAGAATCCAGATGCAAATGACATTTTATAAAAGTGCGTCAATTAAGGTAATAAAAACTATTCTCGCCTTCTTCATTATAACAACAATGTACCTTGGTACTATTAAATCTATTTCTCAAAATTAATTTTTAGGAAGTTAAGACAAGGTGTTCTCAGGGCTGTATTAATTTAACTGTAGACCAAAGCTTAATTTCAGACTTGAACACAAGCAAATATACATTTTCTTTCTTTTGTGTATTCATGCTGAATTAAATCCTTAGGTCAAGTAATCAGCCAATTCTTAACAAAGTTTTCAAAATAATTCTATGTTCCCCAGTAGGTAGATGTCCTTATGGGCAAGCTCTATTTTGAAAATCTAAAAATAAAAAACAGTGTAGCTTATCATTAGGCAGGTGTTAATTGCTTTTTCTAATTGAACAGCAGTAAATACACGCTTCCTTTTAACTGAAGAAATATATGCTCTATATTTAAACTTAACTGCCCATATAATCTTAGAGAGAGTTGAAATTTAAAAATTTTATGATTTCCTTAAAGTTTTTAAACTAAATATTAAAGACCATCAAAGGAATATATATATATTTTTTCTCACATTTCATATATATATACGTGTGTATCTATCTATACATATATTTTTTTTTCAGCAGAGAATTCCTGTATCTAAAATTTTAGTAAGTTTTAGAATAGGAAAGAGAAAATGTCTGCAGATATTTACAGTTCTCATAAATAAAATTATCTTTTGGATATACTTAATTTTAAAATAAATTCTCAAAGTCCTCCAATACAGTAAATCATCAATCAAAGAGGTGATTGCCACTTTTTGTTTGGATCTAGAATGCTGAAATAGAGGCTCAGTAACTCTATCCTGACTAAGAGACTGCAAAGAAAATTTGGTATTAGAGGGACGTCACTTTGTAAAACTTTAAAATATCTTTTTTTTTTCCTTAAAATTTTCAAAGAAATGCAGTTTTACTCAAAGTTCTTTTAAACTCTTAAGGGACATGTAGTTCTCATTTTACATAGCTGATTACAGATTATACTAAATAATGTAATGTTTGTTATACATTTTATGTAGCCAATATGACTGTTAATAATAAAAAAGCAAGAGTCAGTGATAAAAAAAATCTAAAAACTAAAAAAGAAAACAAAATTACAGTAATCCAGTAGAAATTAAAATTACCCATGGCATTTTCAATGACCTGGGTAACAGTATTTTTCCTTTAACCTTCACACCTTCATTAGAGGGAATACAAAGAGGATCCACATATCTCTCCCTGCTCCTAGATCCTTCCTCTGGTCTCTAAGCCAACAGTGTGGGACTGCAAGGCGGACAGTCAGTGCACTCAGGGCTCCTGTTAACATCACTCCAATACTTCACACATCCAGTGGTTTTTGTCTCTCAGACTGATAAAAAAGAAAATTACCTTTCATTTAAAAAGCAACCCACATATATAAAAGCCACATTCATATTCACACATAACTGTGAAAGAACCATGAGCCTTATCTGGAACTAGGCACTGTATGGAGTCTTTCTAACTCTAAACATTTCCTCTCCTGAATCACGTGGATCAGCCTCCAGGGAAAGGCTTCTTCATATTTCTTGTCCTCTGTCTTAGAAACAAATTGCAACTCCATCTAAATGCTATAGAGCTTTGTGGATGGTGCCTCTGGGAATCTTGAATGTAGATGCTGTCATGAAGTGCAGAGAGAATTTGAACAGCAGAAATGCTTAAGGAAGGAAAAAGACAGATTAATTAACTTTCAGATCTTCCATTCAGCAAGAATGCAATAAATTCTTACATATGGAAGTGTTATTTCCAAGTAGTGCTCAACATCTATTTTCCTATATTTATTTTTGTTTCAATTATGATTATAGAGGTAGTCACAAATTAGTAAAACATTCGCAATATAGTAAATGATTTCTAATTACGTGGAGGTATGAATTCCTCACAATATTAAGTATTTAATACTATATATAAGATTTCTACATGTGAAATACATATAGAAAAAACATCTGTAAGGCATAATTCTGACTCTTCCCATAGGTAACTGGATGATTATTGCCTGCTAGAAATGAATTTTGCCAAATATATTCAATTCAGTTGAATTAATTTTTAAATTAAAAAATCTGCACTTCTAAAATAATTTTGACTTGTTATTTTGATTTCTTATTTTTGTCCTCAATTTTAATAATTTCAAATATTTTAGAAAAAAGTTTTTGAAGGCATGAAGTTTATTTTTAAAGCTTTACATTGTCAGTTTACACTTTTATGAAAGTATATTGTCTCAGTTATTTTTGTTAATAGGTACACAACTTGTGTGAAAATATTAGAATAGTGGAAGTAATGATTTTGCTAAAATGAGAAAAATAAATTGAATTAAATATGTAATAATGCAAGAGTGATGAGTATTTTCATTTTATTACTCATGCAAATATTTCTGTCCCATCAACAGAGCATATACATACAGAAGGATAATTAAGTTCAATCATCTTTGATCTTTTACTAATTTTTGGTCACTTTAAAATACTTTACACATTTTATCAAAATAAAAATACATTTATGAAGTAGAAGGATAGAACTCAATTTATTTAATGATTTGTGAGCTTTATTTAAACATTGAAAATATTTAGATTATGAGATAAAGACTTCCAACTGCACTCTTTTTCTATTAACATAAAATTATGATGGAACTAATTTTACCTTAGGGGTTAGACTGAATTCTGGCTAACCCCAGAGAACACACCTTCCTTTGTAGTACATTCAGACTATTTCTCTCCCACACTTCAAGTACTTCAAGAAGTCAGACCTTTATTATCTTCTACATGACTCTCCAAAAACAAACAATAAAAAAAAAACACCTCATGATATTCAGCTACATTATTTACTACTCTTTCTTTTGGAATTCTATATGCCACCTAGTATACTCTCACTTCTCAAGGATTTTAGAAATTGGTTCATTTTTCTCCATCACAATTTGTCACAACTCTTAGGAATTTAATATTGATATAAAAGATCTTACTCATTCTTTTACTTTCCCATTTCAGATGATCTTGTTTTTCACCCCATCTCAATCACTATATCAATAATCATATCCTAGATCTGAACTCCTTCCACAATCTTACATTTAGCGCCAGATACAACATTTAAAAATTTCAATCTATTTCATCTAGTTATTCAACTGTAATATTTTTCCTACCCTATTACTTCTTAATAAGATTATATTTTTATCCTCATACACTCATAGTCTTACTTCTTGCTTATATTCCATTGTTTAATACTATATTTTAGCAAAAAAAACCTCCCAGCACAATATCTATATATATTATCAATTGTTTACACCTTCTTCTCTTTGTCATATATGCCCAGTACACTCAATCCTATTTAAATAAAACTCTGCACACATCATACCAGTAGCCAAGGAGTTGAATGTAGCGGAGAAAATAAGAAATCCGTGTTGATTTGCTTCACATTAAATCATGACCACAATCATTAAGCAGATTTTCAGTTCTGACAAATAATTACATTTGGGTTCCCTTGTTAACTCACTAGCTACACCCATTGATGCCTCTGTCATGCCTTCTTTTTCCCTCCAGCTCCATGTCTCTTCTTATGAGCATCAACCGATGATCTTTATTCTTATTACACTGTGTGGAACATTCAGGATAGAATTTGTACATTCTTCTCCCACCCACTTATGCACTTACCATAACAACAAATATTCATCTACACCCAAATGCACTGCTTTCCCTTCTGGGTTTTTTTTTTTTTTTAATTTAAGTGAATTAAGGTAAACTCCTCCACTTGGACACAAAATTCTATCCTTTCCTGCTTACTCACTTATGAAATTATTCCTTCTCTCCTACAAACATATTTTGCTCTGTACTGAATCATTTCTATCACCATGGAAACCAAGTATAATATTTCTCATCTTAAAATAAAATATTTCCTTGTGTTCACATATCCCTCCAATGACCTCTCCATTCTTCTATTTCACATTAGAGCAAAACTCTTTGAAACTATTGTCCATATTTTCTGCATCCACTTCTGATTTTTACAGTGTCTCTTGAATCTAACTTATTAAGACATTTATTCTGCCACTGCACTGACATTGCTATTCTCCAATCATAGGCCACATCTTAGTGGTCCTACCAGCAACATTGGCCAAAGTTGATTCCTCACTACTCTTTGAAGTCCATCCTTCACTTAGCCTTCACAACAAAACTTATGGGAAATCATTTAATAGATCCATTTAAATTAGAAAAATTATCCATTTCATTATAATTGTCTGTTAATCTCTATAAGATTTGATTGATCACTCTGATAGTTTGCTGTCTTCACATCTCTTTCTATCCTTCCCCAGTGGTTTACAGTGTCCTATAGGACCTGGCCTCCTTGCTGTTCCTGGAATACATATACAAGTTGGCTACAATTTCAGTCATTTCACTTGCTGTTCACTCTACATGGAAAACATCTCTAGCAGAAATCATTGCAGCCCACACCATCACTTCCTTCAATTCCTGTTAAACTGTTTTCTTATCAGAAAGGCCTTCCCTGATAAGCCTATCAAAAAGAGCATTCCTGACAGATTACTCTGCCTACATACCTTGCTATATTTTTATTTTCATCCTAGAATGCAATCCCTGTCGTATTTTTTAAACTGTTTTGTTTGTTTTTGTGTTTACTTCTCATATCTTTCTACAAGAATTTATGTGCTAGGATATCGACATATTTTGGAAAAACTGCATCAATATATGTTTAAAATGTTACACTTAGACAATTCAAAAAGAATTAAGGCAATATTTTACAAAATATATAATTGAAAAATAGCCAGAATGTTGACGAATACTAGGATGGCACACACAGGATAACAAATGAATCAAACTCTTCTACAGGTGTTTGATATAACCACACTGACAGAGATGGGGAAAAAAGAAACCAGCAAAGAATATAAGGAGCTTATCTAATGTAACTTTGGAAAAATGTTTAGGCTGGAAACTGTAAGGCTAAAGTTCTGAAAGGATATGTAAATAAACACTGTACTTGGTACCTTAGAGCTAGAGGTTAACAATTATAAAACCATTGCACTTGTATATTATGGTGGAATAAATAAGTAAACAGTGTTGGTGGGAGCCAGGTTTCTTACTGTCAGAAGGGAAAGTTACAAATAAGCAAGAAAGGAGGTCTAGAGTGGATCCCAATGTACTGTATTAGAGTTGGAGAACTCTAATGTATTTATGTTTAGCTTAATAAGCATTCATAGATGGATAGATACTAAAACAGTTATGAATATGTGTGTATACATTGATTAATATACATATATATTCACTGATGACTGAGAAGGCTAGAAGCAATGGCACTCCTGTGCCTAGATGATGGGATCTAAAATATATTCTCCAACAAAAGAACTAAGAGATCCTTGGAAAAAATGGCAAATTTTAGGGCTAAAACAGGAAAAACATAAGAGAATCCTTGAGCATTTCATAGTACCAGAAAGGAAGGAAGAATTCAAACAACAATAATACCAATAGCAGTGTGGTGGGAGAAAAGGGACAGAGGAGGCAACATAAAAAATTTCCCTCTGGTCAAAACTGAAAAACCAAATTGAGCAACAATACATAACATAGATTAGATTATAACCCAATGTATGACATTAAAATAAATAAATCTATACTGACATAAATATATGACTGAATAAATAATTATAGGAGAAGAGAAAAATCTTTCTTACAGAATAATTCCAAATAATATATCTACGTGGTCCCTCTTCAGGAGGTAGAGCTTAATCAATCCCCAAGGTGTGTGTAGGGGGTAATAGGGTTAAACTTATTTATCAGCTTCCAAAGTATATAGAAACATAAAACAGTAACTTTCCAGTAAAGAAACCTGGAAAACATTACCTGAACCCAGTGATGAAGGTTAACATCACGAGTAATACCATGTGAATGTCATTTAACCCCTGATATAATGTAACAAGGAAACATTGCTTCTGTGCTATCCTTTCTAAAAACCCATAATGCCGGCCAGTCATGAGAAAAACATCGGACAGACCCTAACTGAAGGACAATTTCAAAATACCGTCCTTGGCAGGGCGCCGTCGCTCACGCCTGTAATCCCAGCACTTTGGGAAGCCGAGGCAAGAGGACCACCTGAGATAGCAGATGGAGATCAGCCTGGCCAACATGGTGAAACCCTGTCTCTACTAAAAATACAAAAATTAGCCAGGCATGGTCGCGGGTGCCTATAATCCCAGCTACTCGTGAGGCTAACATAGGAGAATCGCTAGAACCCAGGAGGCAGAGGTTGCAGTGAGCCAAGATCGCACCACTGCACTCCAGGCTGAGCCATAGAGTGACTCTGTCTCAAAAAAAAAAAAAATACAAAAACAAAACAAAAAACAAACAAACACCTTCCTATAACTTCTCAAAATTGTTAAGGTTATAAAAAGTGAAGAAAAGCTGATATACCATCCCAAACCAGAGGAGACTAAGGTGACATGACATTTAAAGGTAATGTGGTAAGCTGGTCTGAATCACGGAACAGAAAGAGGAAATTCCTGGTAAACTGATAATATATCAATAAACTCTGGAGTATAGTTAACTATAATATACCCATATTAGTTTTATAATTTTGACAAATGTACCTTGATAAAATAAGATGCCAACAGTAGGAGAAACTAGGTGAAGTACGTGTGGCAATTCCCTGCACTAACTGCAACTTTTATATATGGGGAGAATTATTCCAAAATACAAAGATAACTTAAAATAATGAATTAGTGAAGCAGTGAGATAAAATTATACAAATTGATGTTCAAATTAGAAATTAGAAAAAAAAGACTGGAAATTAAATACAAATAAATGAAAGTAAATAAGTAGAGACTAAAAATCAATGATTTAGAATATAAAAAAACTATATCATAGCAATAAAATCAAAAGATTTCAATAAAATCTTTGGGAAAAAATAAGCAAAACCAATAGCTTCTAGAAGACTTATCAAGACACAGTGGTGCTGAGTAGAGTCAAGAAATAGACTGACACAGATGTAATCAATTGATTTTGATGAAAGTATCCAATTGAAAGGGACAAAGGATAGTCTTTTCAAAATAAAATAATGGAACAATTGTACATCCATAAGAAAAATGAATAAAACTGAATTGTGACCTCATAGCATATTCTTAAATTGACTTCAAATGGAACTTAGACATAAATATGAAAGCAAAACCTTAAAACTTCTAGAAGAAAAGCACTGTTGGAAACAGTTTGACAATTCTTACCATGATAAACATATAGTTACCATATTACTCAGCATTTCCAATCCTAGGCATTTACCCAAGATAAATGAAATATATGTGTGCACCTAGATTTGTGCATGAATGTACAAAAAACTTCAACATAATAGTTGAAAACAGGAAACACCTCAATTGTCCATCAACTGGAGAATAAACGAATTGTGGTATATCCATAAAATAGAATACCATTCAGCAATCAAAATAAATAAACCTGTAACATATAGATGACAAATATAGATGGATACGAGCAAAACATAGCTATCCAAAAGATTATTCTGAGCAAAACCAAGCAGAAAAGGACATGATACATGATTAAACTTATATTAAATATATGACATTACATTATATGCAAATCTAGAAATGACTAATTTGCTATATAGTGGCAGAAAGTAGATCAGTGCTTGCTAGGGCCTAGAAAATGAATTTCTGTATTGTGGAGTTATATGAGGTTATGGAGATGTAATCTGTTAAATTTATTATTAATGAATTTAATTAATCACATCTTATAGAAATTTTTATGTTTAATTTTAGATGTATTTGTATTAGGTTTTATTGTTTTAAAAATCACTACAATAAATTGTGCAACACATCAAAAGAATTTACGTGAATTTTCTTGGGAAGGTCACTAATTTTGAAGATGTCAAGGAAAGAAGCAGATTTATGCATTGGTGGCCACAAAGTGCTAACAAGGACAGTATGTGGGAGTTAGAGGCATCATTTGTAAACTGAACTAATTCAAACAGAAATGGGAGCTGAAAGACTATTAGGAAAACATTCTTCATCCTGAATGTCATGGCTTTCATTATCCACAGGATACAGTATAAATCCATTTCATTTACTCTAAAATGGATTTGAAAAAAAAGAAATCAACGGCAATAGTAATATCCATATGCAAATTAAATGGGAAGAAGCTGAGTTTCCCCCAGCTTTACTACCAAAGTAGAAAATCATTTATTTTTTTAAAAATTAATAAAATAAAATAAAATAAGATTTAAAAAATGAGGGATGATGACTTGGTACAATATTGTATTGCTGGGATTATGGGTGATTTACATCAGTGGTCCCCAATCTTTTTGGCACCAGGGACCAATTTCCTGAAAAACAATTTTTCCATGGACTCTGGGTGGGGGGAAATAGTTTCAGGATGATTCAAGCGTATTACATATATTGTGTACTTTATTTCTATTATTATTACACTTTAATATATAATGAAATAATTATACAACTCACCATAATGTTGTTTCAGTGGCAGCTCTGAGCTTGTTTTCCTGCAACTAGATGATCCTATCTACAGATGATGGGAGACAGTGACAGATCATCAGGCATTAGATTCTCATAAGACCCGTGCAACCTAGATTCCTTGGATGTGCATTTCACAATAGGGTTTGTGTTCCTATGAGAATCTAACGCCACTGCTGATTGGACAGGAGGCAGAGCTCAGGTGGTAATGCCAGTGATGATGAGCCCCTGTAAATACAGATGAAGCTTTGCTCACTTGCCCACCACTCACTTTCTGCTGTGTGGCTGGGTTCCTAATGGCTCATGGACCAGAGGATGGGGACCCTTGATTTATGTCATTAAATTTGAAATTGTCTATATTTTCTACATACTCAGCCATAGTTATGTACTTTTATAAAGAAATTAACCTTTTGCTATTTATCATGAAAATTTTCAAGAAAATATTACTCATCGCTATTTTTGCTTGAAATGCAAGGCATACAAGTGTTTAATTCATAAAATCGATTGAATATAAAATGTATAAGCAGGATTTTTTTCTATGATTAACAAAAGATTAGGCATATGGTTTAGTAAGCAGAAGAGATTTTGGCCTACACTTAGTATCTACCACTCCAGATGAGAACACATTGATTTAGTAAGCATTTATTGAGTTCCTGCTATGTTCTAAGCTTCTTAGATGCGAAAAATCTTCCTGAATTTATTTCTTCTATAAGTGTAGGTAAAACTATGGTTTATTCCAAGGGTTAAATAATACATTTTACAGTCTTAATCTGTTGCCACATGTCCATTTGATTGTTAAGTGTAATTTGTGTAAGATAGAAGACAAATTGCTTAAATAATTGGGCCATATTTATATTTTTATTTGTTCTATTATTCAAATTAATTAAATATTTTAACTATTCTGTTTTAAAAAACACACACATGTTAAATATACGTTAAAAACATAAAATATCAAAATTTTACTTATGTGTTTACAAAGACGGAAGAAAGACCCTCGTCTATGTTATTTACATAAATTACCTTAAATATTTCACCCAAAAGTAAAAAAAACTTAAGGCACTCTGTGTCATAGTTTTAGGTTATTTTTTCAGTAATCTACTATTTCAATATCATTTATAACATTTGAAACTGTATCTGATCCCTAGCTACTATTTAAAATTCTTTGTACCTGTGTTTAACTACCGTGCATATTCATAAGCATGTAAATCAATTTTCAGCAGATTATCTGGTTTACAGACTTCTTTTTTTAACTCCTAGAAGTGAGTTTTTTGACAAGCTAAAAATATTTTCTTATCACACCTTTCAATTCTAGTTTCACATACTATATTTGTTTTCTACTGCTGCCATAACAAATTACCATAAACTAAGTGGTTTAAAAAAATACAGGCTTATTATTTATTACCTAATAATTCTGGAATTAGAAACCTGAAATGGGTCTCTCTATGCTAAAGTCAGGTGTCTACAGGGTTACCATATGAGGTAACACAGTTACTGGTTACAGAGATTAGAGGATGGACATTTTGGGGGGTCCATTATTCTGCCTACCACACACACAACTAAAAATCATTCTGAAAGACAAGTCAAACTGCGAGAAAATATCTGAAAATACATATTCGATGAAGAATTGATATTCAAAATACACAAAGAACCTTAATGCTCAACAAAAAGGAAACAAATAACCCAATTAAAAAAATGGTCAAAAGACCCTAACAGGCACCTCACCCAAGAAGATATGCAGATGATAAATAAGCATATGAAAAAATACTCAACATCATATGTCATTATGGGAATTGCAAAATAAAGTAACAATGGGATACCATTATATATCTATTAGAATGGTCAAAAAAAAAAAAAGAAAAAAGAAAAACACTGAATATGCCAAATGCTGGGGAGCAGCTGGAATTCTCATTCATTGCTACTAGCAATGCAAAATGGTGCAACGTTTTTGGAAGACAGTCTGGCAGTTTCTTACAAAAGTAAATGCACTCTTACCATGTGATCCACCAGTCATGCTCCTTGCTATTTCTTAAATGTGTTGAACATTTATCTCTACACAAAACCCAGCAATGACTGTTTATAGCAAATTTATTCTTAATTCCCCAAACTTGGAAGCAATCAAGATGTCCTTAAGTAGGGGAATGGATAAACCAACTGTGATACATTAATATGTTGTAATATAATTGTATGATCAAAACAAATGAGCTGTTTAACCACAAAAAGACATGGGGAACTTTAAATGAATATCGCTAAGTGAAAGAAGCCAATCTGAAAAGGCTGCATACCACTTTGTACATTGGCAGTATCGTAGTCAATGAGGTTTCTCCAAGGTGTGATTATTGGTAATTGAAAATGAAGGTTTATTCATTTTGTTTGTTGGCTTAGTTAATCAAGAAAAGTCACTACCACAGATTACCAAGGATTAATGGACTTTGGCTTGATTTGGTGATTGGACAAAACTTGAGTTTTCTTAACGTGGAAAGACACGAATGATTCTGTTTGAGGAATAGAGAGTGCAGTGAATACTTGGAGCCCAGAAATGAAGACTCTGCCACTTATTTATGATTATTTACCAAATATTTCTGGTTCTTCCACTTTGAAGCATATGGTAGGATTACATTTAACTGCCTGCTTGAAGTTTTTGTCATGGCATCTCTTATTTTGCTCAATATAGTATGAGCAAAGGTGTTGTATCTCAATTTTGGTTGAAAGATTTCAAAGCTGGTATAAGATTCATCATTTTTTCTTTTATCTTAAACAAAATACTGTGGATGCTTATGTGAAACTGGAGGCTCCATTAATATTTGTCCTTGAGTAACTTGAATAAGTTGCTTGAATAAGCATCATTTTTAACCTGCTTTGGACATCAAGGACAAACAAGAAATATTGTTGTGTTAAACTACTAAGATTTTGGGAGAGTTTCTTACTGTGGCATAATTTAGCCCATCCTGATCAAACATTACTAGATTAATTATTCAAGACAAAAGACTCACTGATGAGCCTTTTCAATACGTATTCCCTTAGTTTATTTTTTAATATATAGATTGCTTTTTATCATAAAGAAATAATGAGGATTGGAGAGAGACAACGTGTGACAAACAAATCAATAATTCAAGAAAACATATCCCTGAGAGTTAAATACCAATTAGAAGCTAAGATTCAGCTTTAATTTTAATTCAATGAAACTTTAATATAATGATCTTAGAAAACACACTTGAGTTTAGGTAGTTGAGTTTTAGATATATTTTTTATGAATTGCATAGTTTTTCCTTTTATTTGAATGTGTTACATGTATATTATTCCTCTGTTAAATGATCCTGGTGATATATGAGAGACAGCATTCCTCCAATGAGTACTTTAATTTAGTACTCTATTCAAAGTTCTGTGAAGAATCCAACTTAAAAAGAAATTGAGTGCATGTTATTTTCTTAATGTACATATTTGCTTTCCTTTCCCAACTTAAGATAAAAGAGGATTTTGTTGATAAATGTGAAAAGATTTGGTCACTACAGAGCCACATCCAAAATAATAGTAGTATATCAAAATATCAAATACCTATTACTTCTACCTTTTAACCGTATATTCATAGAGTATCCTGAATGACCTAACTATGATGATGATCAATGTATAGTACAGGACTTTCCTATATAATATTGTTATATCCACAGGATTTTTAGCCTATGTGTCTTTCAGGCATGTAGCTAATCTTCTATGCTTCACATGAAAAGACATTTGGAAATATTTTCTTATATATAAATTCCCAACATTGATGGATGAAATAGCTAAGCCTAATTAATGTAGCACTTTAAGCAGATTTGTATGTAACAATTCTATCATCTTTCATTTTGTTAAAAGAAATTTTGGAAGAATTATGTTAAAACAAAGGGAAGACAGATACATTCTGGCATAGAAAATTAAACAAGGTTTACCTTTAAGATTCTTCCAAAATTATTCACAGAATATTTAACTCTTTTTTTTCTTTATTTCTTCTTTAAAAAAACAAACAAAAAACAAAACAAACAAAACGGGATACATGTGCAGAACGTGCAGGTTTGTTACATAGGCGTATGTGTGCCATGGTGGTTTGCTGCACCTATTGAACCATCCTCTAAGTTCCCTCCCCTCATCCCCCACTCCCCATCCCCCAACAGGCCCTGGTGTGTGTTTCCCTCTCTGTGTCCACGTGTGTTCTCAATGTTCAGCTCCCACTTATGACCGAGAATATGCAGTGTTTGGTTTTCTGTTCCTGTGTTTGTTTGCTGAGGGTGATGGCTTCCAGCTTCATCCATGTCCCTGTAAAGGACATGATCTCATTCCTTTTTATGGTGGCATAGTATTCCATGGTGTATATGCACCACATTTCTTTATCCAGTTTATCATTGATGGACATTTGGGTTGGTTCCACGTCTTTGCTATTGTAAACAGTGCTGCAATAAACATACGTGTGCATGTGTCTTTATAGTAGAATGAGTTGTATTCCCCTGGATATATACCCAGGGATTGCTGGGTCAAATGTTTTTCTGGTTCTAGATCCTTGAGGAATCGCCATACTGTCTTCCACTGTGGTTGAACTAATTTACATTCCCACCAACAGTGTAAAAGTGTTCCTATTTCTCCAGAGCCTTGCCAGCATCCATTGTTTCCTGACTTTTTTTTTTTGAGACAGAGTTCTGCTCTGTGGCCAGGCTGGAGTACAGTGGCACGATCTCGGCTCACTGCAACCTCTACCTCCAGGGTTCAAGTGATTCTCCTGCCTCAGCCTCCAGAGTAGCGGGGACTACAGGCGTGTGCCACCAAGCCTGGCTAATTTTTTTGTGTTTTTAGTAGAGATGGGGTTTCACCGTGTTAGCCAGGATGGTCTCAATCTCCTGACCTCGTGATCTGTCCACCTCGGCCTCCCAAAGTGCTGACTTTTTAATAATCGCCATTCTGACTGGCTTGAGATGATCTCTCGTTGTAGATTTGATTTGCATTTCTCTGATGATCAGTGATGTTGAGCTTTTTTCACATGTTTTTTGGCCACATAAATGTCTTCCATTAAGAAGTGTCCGTTCATATCCTTTGCCCACTTTTCGATGGGGCTGTTTTTTCTTGTAAATATGTTTAAGTTCCTTGCAAATTCTGGATATTAGACATTTGTCAGAAGTGTAGATTGCAAAAATTTTCACCCATTCTGTAGGTTGCCTGTTCACTCTGATGATAGTTTCTTTTACTGTACAGAAGCTCTTTTGTTAACTCTTAAGGGACAATGACATTAATGATATTCATAAATTTGATAAGTTTTAGTTTTAATTTATGAATCCTAAAAATTAAAAGTATAAAACTGTAATTATGATTGATGAAAGTAGCCTAATTACTGTGTGTATTCACTAGTTCAAGTAAATATTGGAACATGCAGATGATTTAAAATATGTTCTTGGGATTAACATATGCTTCTAATCAAATTTATTTTATATATATATACATATGTATTGCATGTACATATGTATCACATATGCATATGTATATGTATTGCATGTACATATGTATATGTATGTTTACCCCCTTTTTTCATGTTTGACTTCTTGTATTATTAAACATAAGTCCCACAAAATGGAAAGGGAGATATAGTTTCATTCAAAAAGCACCAGTCTATAGGAGGAGGCAAAGTATAAGCCAATCCATTAAAATTAAAAATTTGATTGCCTGCTGTTCAGCCTGCTATTTCTTTAGATACTAGCAGTGTCTAGTCTTTAAAAAATTATTTTCTCTAATATCTTGTCAATCTTTGGTAGATTTCATTTCAGTATCTCTGCAAATATCGACGCCATTCATTCCTTTAAAAAAATCTTACCTATTTTTCAAAAGCAATTGCATACTTAGTGCCTTACTTGAAAGAGAGCAGGTGCAGTTCAAAGAAAAAATTTAGTTAATGAAAAATATTACAATTTAGTATGTTGTAAATATGACTTTTAAAATTAATGGTGGAATTATTTTTATAATCAAGGAATGGTTTTCCAACAACTGCATTGTCAGCAACAGAAAAAACAATGCCTTTCTTCCCTATTTTACATTTAAAAGTTAAGTTCTAGTTTGAACAATGAGTTCAATGTAAAAAACAACGAAATCAGTAAATTACTAGAATTCCAGTATGGGATATATTTTTCTACCTATGAAACAGCTATAGTACTTTAAGTAAGGCACAAAATCCAAAATCCTCAAGGAAAAAAAAATCTATCAACACATATACACACACCTTCAGCCATGTACACACTGAGATAGGAATACAAATTTGAAATACAGCAAGAGTTTAAAAGGAGAAAATTAAAAATGTCTCATGAATAATGAAAGGGTAAACAAAAGATAAACACTTACAAGTTGTTCTTTTACAAATATGTATAGCATTATATGTGCCTGTGGTTGCACGGAAGTTAAGAATTGAGGTTTGGGAACCTCCACCTAGATTTTGGAAGATGTATGGAAATGCCTGGATACCCAGGCAGATATATATATATATGTATATATACATATACATATATATATGTGTGTGTGTGTGTATATATACATATGTGTATATATATGGCATATATATATAAATACTGAATTCTCCCATATTTGTGACTAAGAGAAAAGAACAATCCCGAGTAGTGTTTATTTTTTAAATAAACTTTTCAGAGTAGTTTTATGTTATGGAAAAAATTACAAAGATATTACTAAGAACTTGCATATATCTCACACCCAGTTTCCTTACTATTAATGTCTTCCATTGCCATTTTACATTTCTCTCAATTGATGAACCAATATTGATAAAGTATTATCTAAATTTATACTTTTTTCAGGTTTCATCAGTTTCTACTTAATGTCCTTTATCTTATCCCGTACAGGTCACCATACTACATTTAGTCATCATGTCTCCCTATGCTCGTCCTTGCTGTGACAATTTCTTAGACTCGTTTTGTTTTTTGATAACTTTAACAGTTTTGAGGAATATTTGCGAAGTGTTTTGTAGAGAGCCCCTACATTTGGGTTATTCAGATGTATTTCTCATTTCTAGACTGGGCTTATGGGTTTGGGGGATGAAGGTGCCACTATTGCTATAAATCAGTGGTACTTTTTGGCAAATATGATTTGTCAATGGTGATGTTAAGCTTACCTGGCTAAAGTAGTGTTTGTCAGTTTTCTCTATTCTAAAGTTACTCTCTTTCTGCCTTTCCATTCTGTATTGTTTGAAAGAATGTCACTATGTAAAATCAGCCTACAATGAAAGGTGAGTTATGTTCCATCTTCTTAAGAGTATCTACATAAATTATTTGGAATTTCTCTACACAGATTTGTCTATTTCCCCCATTGATTTGTTTGTTCAGTCATCTACTGCTGTGTCCCCATTCAAATCTCAACTGAATTCTACCTCCTAGAATTCCTGTTTGTTATGGGAGGGACTTAGGGGGAGATAACTGAATCATGGGGGCCAGTCTTTCCCATGCTATTCTCATGATAGTGAATAAGTCTCAAGAGATCTGATGGGTTTATCAGGGGTTTCCGCGTTTGCTTCTTCCTCATTTTTCTCTTGCTGCCACCATGTAAGAAGTGCCTTTCACTTCCCGCCATGATTCTGAGGCCTCCCCAGCCATGTGGAACTGAAAGTCCAATTAAACCTCTTTTTGTTCCCAGTTTTGGGTATGTCTTTATCAGCAGAATGAAAATAGACTAATATAGTAAATTAGTACCAGTACAGTGGGGCATTGCTGAAAAGATACCCGAAAATGTGGAAGTGACTTTGGAACTGGGAAACAGGCAGAGATGGAACACTTTGGAGGGCTCAGAAGAAGACAGGAAAATGTGGGAAAATTTGGAACCTCCTAGAGATTTGTTGAATGACTTTGAGAAAAATGCTGATAGTGATATGAAAAATAAGGTCCAGGCTGAGGTAGTCTCAGATGGAAATGAGGAACTTGTTGGGAACCGGAGCAAAGGTGACTCTTGTTATGTTTTAGCAAAGAGACTGGTGCCATTTTGCCTCTGTCCTAGAGATCTGTGGAACTTAGAACTTGAGAGAGACGATTTAGGGTATGTGGCAGAAGAAATTTTTAAGCAGAAAAATATTCAAGAGGTGTCTTGGGTACTGTTAAAAACATTCAATTTTAAAAGGGAAACAGAGCGTAAAAGTTTGGAAAATTTGCAGCCTGATGATGCAGTAGAAAAGAAAAAACAATTTTTTTTGAGGACAAATTCAAGCTGGTTGCAGACATTTGCACAAGTAGCAAGGAGCCTAATGTTAATCCCCAAGACCATGGGGGAAATGTCTCCAGGCTATGTCAGAGACCCCTCACGGGCCTGGAGGCCCAGAAGGAAAAAGTGGTTTCGTGGGCCAAGCCCAGAGGCCCTGTGCTGTGTGCAGCCTGAGGACTTGGTGCCCGGTATCCCAGCCGCTCCAGCTGTGGCTGAAGAGCCCAACGTACAATTCGGGCTGTGGCTTCAGAGGGTGGAACCCCAAACCTTGGCAGCTTCCATGTGGTGTTGAGCCTGTGAGTGCACAGGAGTCAAGAATTGAGGTTTGGGAACCTCTGCCTAGATTTCAGAAGATGTATGGGAATGCCTGGATGCCCAGGCAGAAATTTGGTTCATAGATGAAATGAACTATAAAGTTGAATGGAGAGCCCAGAAAGAGACCTAATCATATACAACTCCATGTAGTGTAATAACAGTGACAATGCTTATGTGAAAATCAATTTTTGACAGAATCAAGATTTAACATATGAAATAGTAAACATTGAGAAAATAGTAAAACATTGAGAAAAAACATAGAAGATTTTTCTAGATGAGCCTGAGGTAGGCAAATATTTCTTAAGCAGGACATACAATTGCTGACCAAAAGAAAAATAATTCATAAAATGAACTATATTATACTCACAGAACTTCTGTTCCTCAAGGTATACTTCATGGTGAAAGGGCAACCCATAGAGTGGGAGGTGCTGTTCACTATATATTCATATATATGATACAGAATTCTTAATTGTAATGTATAAGGATCTCTTTCAAATAAAAGTAATGCAACTCATCATTAGTCATCAAAAAATGCAAATCAAAAGTAACATACTGTATTTATATACAACCATCAGAGTGGCTGAAATGAAATAGATAATGCCAAATTGGTAAGAAATTAAAGTATCAGAGGCTTCAAGTGAAGGGGTATATAGAAGTATTTGTACAATTCACAAAACCCTTAGGCAGTATTTACTAATGCTGAACACATGCATAACTTGTGACTCACTCCTGGGTACATCACCAAAGTAATGGCCAGCAGGTTTCTCAGCAGACTATCACAAGGACAAAAAACCAAACACCTCATGTTCTCACTCATAGGTGGGAATTGAACAATGAGAACACGTGGACACAGGAACGGGAACATCACACACCGGGGCCTGTTGTGGGGTCGGGGGAGGGGGTAGGGATAGCATTAGGAGATATACCTAATATTAAATGAAGAGTTAATGGGTACAGCACACCAGAATGGCACATGTATACATATGTAACAAACCTGCACGTTGTGCACATGTACCCTAAAACTTAAAGTATAATAAAAAGAAAGAAAAAGAAAATAAATGTCCAGCATGCGCCTGCTAAAATGTTTTTTATGGCACTACTTAGGCTAGTCCAAAATGCCTATTAACAACAGACTGAATAATAAATGTATGTTCATTCAACAGAATACTATCCAAAAATAATAATATGTATCTTATGAGTACACAAAATATAAATGAATCTCTCAAAGAAAATACTGTTCAAAGGTGCTAGACACAAAGGATTATATTTTGTATTATTCTGTTTACATAAAATATTCAAACTAGAATGACAAACTTATATCTTCAAAAGTCAGGATAGTGTTTATCTTTGCTGGTGGGGAAAAGTGACTGGTGAGTGGAAGAGTACAAAATAGTCTTCTGGGAATTTGCCAACATCCTGTTTTTTAAGCTAATTGATACATACCCAGGTGTGCTTAATTATTCATTTATGATGCAGACACTTTCAATTTAATAGCTTAGCAAATTAAGTTATCTCTGTCCTGGTACAGTGTGCTTTCATTATTGGTTTTGCCCAAATATTAAATATGGACATATAAATCATGTCTATTAATATCTCTACTATGTTTGATATGTATATGCTCAAAGACTTCTAATACTGTAATATATAGATGGTGGTTGCAATCTTTGAGGTGGCAGAAATCACCCAGAAAGGAATAATGCTGTAAAAGAAGAAGCTCAAGAATTAATTCCTTGGAAACAGCAGGGAGGCTAGAGTTTAGTCCATAACTATAACTAGTGCTTTTAAAAGAGACAGCAACATAAAACAGAGACAAGCCATACTCAGGTAACCATGAGAAGCTTCAGTAACCATATTCCAATAAGTTAGAGAAAGAAAAAGGAACTTCTTAATTCTACAATTATCATTAGTTTCTGTTCAACCTTCTCCATCTGCCATGTCTTATTTCAGAGCTAATTGAGTGTCCTATTTTCCATCTCATTATTCCAATCCACCTTTCTGGAGAGTATATAAAAACAAATGCATAATCAATTCATTGCCAATACTCAAAACTCTTCAAATATTGCTCTGTTGCACATAGGACAGAGTACAAATTGAAATCCGCTAGATCAGTTAAAGAAGAGTTTCAGTATTTGGCCTTTACTACACCAGGTAGATTAACGGCTTGTCTTATATTGCTCTCACATACAGATTCCATGATTTTGGCGTGAGAACTACTTAACATTTAGATCAATTGTGTATTCAATGAGTTTATGCTTTCTGACATGAGGCCTGCCTTGAGACAAGTGTCAATTCAAGGCTCATCTTCCTGACAAAGCTTTACCAGACCTCATTTTACAGCACTCCACATTGCAGGTAATACTGCAACACAGATCACTGTTCATTCCACTAGATTTAATATTTAATTCTCAGTCTCCAGATTTCAAAAGTCACCTTTGTATCCTGAGTTTCCAGCTCTATATCTGGCACATGGGAGGTGAAATGTGCCTCATTTTAGTTAGGATAGGTTTGGCTGTGAGAAAGACCTAAAAATTGTGGCATAAACAATACAGACATTTTTTTTCCTGACATGAAACATTTGAAGAACGGTAATGGGGGTTGCTGTTACGGTTGCTTAGTTCTATGTCCTCTCAACCCCTTGTAACTTCTCTGTTGCATGTGGCTCCCATTCACAAAGTTATTCTAGGATTCAGGAAAAGAGAAAAAGGCTCTTTAAATTTCATTTAAAGGAAAATATTACAAGTCCTCACAGAGCGTTTTCATTAAAACTCCATTTGTCAGAATTTCCTCCCATGGGGACTTTCCCATTCATAAGGGAAGCTAGGAATATAGTGCTTATCATCCTAAGTCTCCTCACTGCTTTTCCTCAACTGCCTCCTCTTCCACATCTTCTCTTTCTCCTTCTTACAATTTAACTCACTTTGGGTATTAGGGTTCTCCTGAGAGACAGAACCAATAGCATAGATAGATGGTAGGTAGGTGGATGGATGGATGGATGGATGGATGGATGGACGGACGGACAGACAGACAGACAGACAGACAGACAGACAGACAGATAGATAGATAGAAACAAACATAAGTGTGAAGTGATTTATTAGGGGAATTGGTTCATAGGATTATGGAGACTGGAGTCTCACAACAAGCTGTCTGCAAGCTGGAGACCCTGGGATACAGGTTGCCAGCCTCACTCCAAATCTCAAAGCCTCAGAAGCAGAGAAGCTGAAGACCTGAGAAACTGGGGAGGGTGGGGGAGCAGGGAGTTGGGGGCTCTGCTGTAAGTCCGGGAGTCCCAAGGCCAGAGAACCTGGAATTCTCATGCCCAAGAGCAAGAGTAAGAGAGAGTCCTAGCTCCATGGCAGTGAGAGCTGAAACCCTTTCTTACTATTTTGTTCTCTCCAGGCCACCATCCAATTGGATGGTGCTGCCCACACCGAGAGCAGATCTTCTTCACTCAGTCCACAGACTCCATCACTCTCACAGGTACATCCAGAAGTAATTAATGCATTAACAGTTCTCTAGGTATTCCCTAAACCAGTCAAGGTGACCCCCAAAATTAACGGTCACACTTCCTTTTCCTTTCCCTCTTCTCTCCTCCTACCTTGCCCTCGTCTCTCCTTCTACCTTTCCCCCTCTTCAGTTTCTCTTCACCAAATCCTTCCAGTCTGCCCAGCCACCTATCCTAAATCTTCCAGGAGCAGTGAAACATAAGTGATGTCGATCAACAGGAAGACATATCTGAGTATATTGAATTGAAGAAGATGAGTATTAAAGTTAAACAATGTATATAAATACATTTTATACTGGTAGATACATTACCATATAGAGTCAATTACAACCTAGTATTTAATTCTCTAATCTTTGCTCTGTCAGAACTTTGTAAACTAATATAACTGGATAAAACTCTCCATGTTGATTCACTTAATCGATATTTTTTACCATATAGTAATTTAATAAAATTATAAATGATTCATATTTAATATTTACTTCAATATACATATAATCCTTGGTCATGTGATTTCTCCGTGATTCACGATGGCTGGTTATTTATCTTAAGTAAATGTATGACCAAGACAGAATTTTATTCCTCTTGCAACATTAATATTTTCAATGGCAATTTGGAGATACTGGATTTGACAGCCTTGGGCAGATTTGCCCACGGTTAGAAAGATTCAGCCAAAGCATCTGTTGCCATGGTAGTTCGCTGTAGGGTATCCTGATATACTGTCTATTTTATTATTCTTGTGGAAGCTAAGTTACTTTTCAAGAAATGAAAAACATTTTGAAGGCTCCTGCCTTTGAAAGAAAATAAAAAGTAGGTACAGGTAGTTAAAATGAATTTTTTAAAATATTGTGCTAAAACACCTCCTTGACAATGTGTTACACACACAAACACATACACACACACCCCTGAGAAATAAAAATGTCATGTATTTTGATGATTCTATTTCAACTTAAATAACATTCTGTCTTTTTCAAAATTGAAATTGTTATTCCAAACTGCATATATACACATGAAATCTTAATGATATTAAACATCCCATGATATCTTACAGGCTAGTGATTCAAAGACAAATTTAAGTTAAATTTACAGGGAAATATTATATAAATGCATATAATAGTTATTCAATTCAAGCAATTTTCAAAAAGCAAATATGTCCAGGGAATCAACACTCAGATCGATCAATAATAGAATACATATACCCTCTCAATCACTACTCCACCACGAAGGGAACCAGCATCTTGCTTTCTATCAGGATTGATTGGTTTTGATGGGTTTTTAGTAGCATGTAAGTAGAATTATAAAATATGTACTTTGTCACTGTCTTATTTTTGTCAGCAGTATGTTTGAAGAATTGGTGTTTCACATGTCGCATCAATTTGTCAATACTCAGGACAATATAATATTTTATTGTATAGATCATGGTTTCTTAATTTTGGTGTTATTGATATTTTTGACCAGATAATTAGTCATCTGGGGCCTATTTTGTACCTTTTAGAATGTTTAACATCCCAACATCCCTAGTCTCTACCCCTTAGATGCCTGTAACACTGTTCTCATCCCACCTCTTCAATAGTTACGATAATGAAAAATACCTCTCCCATCACCAAATGCCTCCTAGAGGGCCAAATCACTCTCAGTTGAGAACCACTGATATAAATATACCAAAGTATTTATACAATCACCTGTTGATAGACCTATAAATAGTTTCTGGTTTAGGACTTTCATAAATAGTGATGTTATGAAATTCTTTTATCTGTTCTTGTTCATATGCATGTATTTTTGTTGAGTACACATTTAGGATCTAAATTGCTGGGTCATAAGAAATAAGTATGTTTATCTTTAGTAGATAATGCCAAGCATTTTTAGATTGATTATACCAGTTTATACCCTTTCTGAAACATCCTAACTGCTTTACATCCTCATCAACATTTGTTATTTTTTAATAGTTCCTGAAAGAGATGTTTAACAAAATCTTGTCATAGTTTTAATTTTCATTTGCCTAATGACTACTAAACTTTAACAGCTCTTTTGATATTTATTGAGTAGCTAAAGATTTTTTTGTTGTTTTGTAATGTGGAATTATGTTTCTTGACTGTTTTATCTGTTGGGCTATGTTGTTATTGATTTACAAGAATGTGTATACATTCAGAATATAATATCTTTGTTGCATACAAGTAAAGCAAATGTCTTCTCCCCTTCTGTGATGTAACTTGTCGTTCTCTTAATGTGTCTTTTGACTTAGCGCGTTCTGCCTCTAGTTTACAACCATGTCTTCGGTGTATCCTTCTGAGTTCTGCACTGAGTCTGTTGTGGTGTTTAAGCAGGTGGATTGTGAACTACAGTTTTTGTCTTTCTGGTAATTCAAGTACTGCAATTGGGTTTTCGGCTGCTTTCTAAAATTCACACTGCATAGATTCAAAAGGAAAATGCCTCATGCTGAAAACTAGGACAGTGTTAGACTCACTTCATTAGGTTTTCCTCATCTCTGGCATCTTATCCCCTCAAGTTCGTCTTGCCTTGACATCTCCAAACTCCCATTGTTCTCTACTCAGATAGCTTTTCTCTGTCTTAGCTGCTTTCTGCTGAATTCATCATGTCCTGAAAAACTTTAATGTTACCAGTTGGTTCAGGGACAAAAATGTAGCACAGAGATTTAACTTACTTTAATGAGCTTCCCATTTTATGCTCTTCTGTCCCCTCAAGTCCTGGCTGTCTCAACTCTCCAAAGCTGTTAAACACCTTTAAAAAATTAATACAGACATCTAGTTGTTCTTAGAGGAAACACTGCTCTTCTACAAGATACTCCATCATCATCTGAAGTGGGACTCTATCAATGAGTAGTTTTAAAACAGATAGTACTGATATGAGAATAATTACTGATGTTCATAAAATTCCGTTCATAGTTTCTATGCTGGCAACTGTTTTAATGTGAAACACAATGAGTAATTGTAACAGTCCTCTACTTAATACTCCCAAATAGATATCTTAGATTTGGATTTTTACATTGTTTTAAAATTGTTTCTTTTTGGATTTACTTATGGTACTGGCTTAACTAATGCTTTTAACCTTGAGATTCCTTGGCAGCTATCTTAAATAAGTAAACAAGTGACACTAGAAAGGTGACAGTTTACTGTGATAGTTGTAAAGAAAATATTCCTCTTTTATTGTAGCCATTTTGGAATTCAATAAATAACTTTGTTTTATTCAGATATCTGATGCTTTTTGCTAGGCCATGGTGACAGTTTGCCATGCATTATGTTTAAATCAGAGTATAAAAATAGCAAGATAAGAGAAGATGCACGAACCTCCAATCTTCCAAATTAGTAGAAGAGTGTATCAAGTTGTATAAAACATATCATGTATAACTAATTATATTCATGCTTGGGAAATACAATGTCCAGTGCAGCTTTGAAATTGTATAGTTTTCTTTTTCTTTATTTTTACTTACAGGATCATTCTTCTAGTCAGCGAAACAACCTTTACCAGTCCTAAAGAGTGCATTTCCAATTGTGTAGGTGTACCTTTGAGAGTTCTCATGAGTATTATTCTTACATTACAATTAAAATGAAATATATTCACGTTATATTATTAATGAATGTACATTTATGTTTATTACCTAACACAAACTTCATAATAATATGTAATATAGGCAAGCATAAACTATTATTGATTCCTCTTTTAAGAATAAGTGTGGCTCAGAATTTTACATAAGATTTGTTAATACATGAAAGGTAGCACTTGAAACAAAAGCTTCTGCGTTACTAAGAGGGAAAAAAGAACATGAGAAAATTATTACAAAACAGCGTGTGGTCAAGTATACATAAACATGCCTTTTTCTTATAGGGTAAAATAAATGATGAGGTTTTTTTTCTTTCTTTCTTTCTTTTTTTTTTTTTTTTTTTTTTTTGACGGAGTCTCACTCTTTCACCCAGGCCAGAGTGCAGTGGCGCTGTCTCGGCTCACTGCAACCTCCGCCTCCCGGGTTGACGCCATTCTCCTGCCTCAGCATCACTAGTAGCTGGGACTACAGGCGCCCTCCACCGCGCCCGGCTAATTTTTTGTATTTTTAGTAGAGGCGGGGTTTCACCGTGTTAGCCAGGATAGTCTCGATCCCCTGACCTCATGATCCGCCTGCCTCGGCCTCCCAAAGTGCTGGGATTACCGGCGTGAGCCACCGCGCCCGGCCAATGATGAGTATTTTTAAACATTATTCTGAATGACGTTAGCAGATCCAATGCCCTGCTTCACTCTGCACGTAGGGAGGATCATGTGCTAGGCCAAGCAAAGGCTTTCTGTTGTGTTTCTTTACTTGCTGGGAGAGAAAAGTTCTAACAGAATGGGTCTAAAAGAAAAGCTGAGTTTATACAAATATTTTATTTTTATGTATATTATTGCTGAAAATATGAGTCAAAAGTGAAAGGCATATAGAATGATAAACTCTAATATAAACACTAATACTTCTGGATAAACAGTCAGTTCCCTACCACACTCTATGTCCTCATTTATTTTAATATGCTCCAACTTCCAAAAAAGCATCATATCATTTCGGATGCTTCCTTCTGCCCATAGTTAATTGGATCCAGTGCTGACCCAAATTATGTCAGACTCCATTTCTAAAGTACATTTTATCTAAGCTGCAAGATCTTAAAAGGGAGGGCTGTGACCACTTGAAATGAAGATCTTCCAGTGTTGGTGTCAGGGTGGACATCTTCCATCTGTGTACCACGCACAAATAAGCATAATGTAGGCACAAAACAAATGATCACAAAAATAAACGAAAACACTGTGGACTACTAAAATCCATAGGACGTACACATTTACTTAAAACTCTCTGTGACTTTCTTTTATTGCGAAGAATTACAGATAATTTCCTCAAATCCAGAGCTACTTGCTCAACTTATTAATAATTTGTAGAGTGTTATAGTAGTTTTGGGAAAGGAGAGTTACCTGGTGATGATTTTTAGTTGTCATAAAATCCTCATCAGTTTTCTGGTATCAAAGAGTTAAAATTTTATATAGCAATATTACAGAGTGAGTGGGACCACATTTCTTTTAGAATTAAGAATATTTGGTCTGGCACAGTGACTCATGCCTGTATTCTCAGCACTTTGGGAGTTCGAGGCAGCCAGCTCACTTGAGCTCAGGAGTTGGAGATCAGCCTGGGCAACATGGTGAAACCCTGTCTATTCAAAAAATACAAACATTATTCAGGTGTGGTGGTTTGCACCTGAAGTCCCAGCTACTCAGGAGGCTGAGGTGGGAGGATGAGGTGGAAGGATCACTTGAGCCCTGGAGGTGGGTGTTGCAGTGAGTCAGTTGCACCACTGCAGTCCAGCCAGGGCAAGAGAACCAGACCCTGTCTCAAAAACAAAACAAACAAGCAAACAAAAAGAATAATTAACAATAAATGTTGATTTTTTTTCACAAAGAACTTTGAATCATGTAGGCATATAGAAGTCCAGAACTACCTTAATATTTTAAAATCATAAGTGATATAAATATCCTGATACTAAAATGAAAGGTGCATTAAAGAATGAGAAAATAAAATCTAAATTCGAAATTTAATTCCAGAAAACTAAGCTAATAAGACTTTAATAGTAGCCAATCTTTTATATTAATCACTCAGAAAAGAGGAGATGTTTGATTGTTTTATGATTGAAATAACATAGCATGTCAATTACACTTCTTACCTAAAATGTTTTTTTGAACCCGGGTGCAGTGGTTCATGCCTGTAATCCCAGCACTTTGGGAGGCCGAGGCAGGCGGATCACTTGAGGAGAGGATTTTGAGACCTGCCTGGCCAACATGGTGAAACCCTTGCTCTACTAAAAACACAAAAATTAGTCAAGTGTGGTGGGGCGTGCCTACAATCCCTACTACTCAGGAGGCTGAGGCAGGAGAATTGCTTGAACCTGGAAGGCTGAGGTTGCAGTGGGGCAAGATCATGCCACTGTACTCCAGCCTGGGTGACAGAGAGAGACTCTGCCTCAAAATAAGTAAATAAATAAAAATATAAAATAACATAAAATGTTTTTTTGAGAAACAAGGCACTAACATTATATGCCCACTTTGTTTTTAGCATTAAGTGGCCTTACTACCATTTTCTTATAAGTTCTAAGTTTCATATTCTAACTTCATTTGCTTTGTATTGTCTTTATGTATATCCTAGTTTCTACAAGAGATTTTATAAAAATAATAAATAAATACAAACCATTCATTTTCTAATTACTTGTTAGTTTTCAAAGATAATCTCAACCATTCCCTTGTCCTCTTCTCCAAAATGAGAAAGTACAATTTAATTTTGTTTGGGCTTCAAATAACAGAGAAAACTCAAGGCAGTGAGTAAAATTACTTGATACTTCAATGGCCCATATAGATATCTAAAAATGATCTTTCATATGGTATATTAGTTATAGGTGATGCAAGCAAAATTAAGTTTCTAGTTGTGTAAAGAACGTATTCCACAAGAAATAGATGCCATTCAATTTAAACTGTCTCAATGAAGTTATGTAATCAAACAACAACAAATAATTGGTGGTAAACACAAACTCTCCAGTATGCTGGAATAGGCATACTCGTTCTATGTTTTTGAATACTCTTGCCTCCAGTTACTACACCACCCCTAGAAAACATTCATTCACCTTAAATTTCTTCGTCTATAGAGCACATTGGCTCAATGGATATAAGGTTGTTCACATTTTCAACTTCAGTTGAGAATCTGGTTCATTAAAGACCTCAACACAATATGTATATATGGTCGATAAATAGATTGATAGAGGATAGTTAGAGGGTAGATGGAGGAGGATAGTTGGGTAGATAAACACATGAAACTATTTGTTGTATCTGAACCACAGAAAAATTATGGTTAAAAACTAATACATGTTTTTTGACAAGCAAGATTTACTTTTTGGAAGAGGGCTTTGTAGGATATGAATTTCACTTCAATCTTTTCTCACTTTAGTGGTGACTGGATCACAAAAATGATGTACTTATGGATAAAATATTTGATATGACCTCTAGAGTTTAAAATACCAAGACTGCTGAGTAAGAATAATACTGCCTGTTATATATTTACAAAGAATAAATACACAAAACCTTTTACAGTGAGAAGAAATAAGAAATAATATAATAAAATGCATAATCCTAAAAGTATAAATCTTTTATATCCATTATATGATTTAACTTTAATAATCTTTTCTTTCTAAAACTTGAAATAACTTTTGAAAGAAGCAATGCACTATCCTCAAAATGTTTTAAATGATAACTTGGTAGACTATTATGCAACTCTTAAACATGTTGATTATGCAGATTATGCAAAAATATGAAGAATGTTAATGAAATTATGTTAAGTGAAATAAAAATATATACATTGTGTTTGCACACAACATGCTAATTCTAGCCTCCATTTCTGTGGTTTTGATTTCATTACTGGGAATCCTGCAACTGGCACTACTTTCAGCCTAGAAAATTCCCACTTACACTTTAAAACTTATTTTAGGAATCAATCACTATTACTGAAATACTTATTCATTTTCTGCTACTATACCTGGTAAAGAATTTATTATTATACTTGTCACATTGCATGGTGATTATCCATGTAAAGTCTTCCTTGCCTCTAGAATATTATTTTCCTGAAGGCTGTAATTGCCTTTTCCATGCTTGTAACCCTGTTGTATTACAAAATGCCTGACATGATACTCAGCATCTTGGCGATTAATCTATTCAATAAACCACAGTTTTGCCAGTGCTGGCCTCTCTAAGCAAGTGCCAGACTTCTGGTAAGCAAAGCCGCTACTGCCACTGCACTTTCGAGTGATGTTGGAACACACCAAGAAAAGACAGGAGATAACTTCCATGCTCCCAGCCTTATCATCAGGCCATTCGTGGAAAAATTCTTTTGAAATCCTTAGAGCTAGCTAACCCCACAGTGTATCATAACCCTGCAGTTTTGTCAATGCCCAGAATACCAGAGAAAAACAGAAACTGATGAATGGAAGTGATTACTTGAAAAGCTTAATGAATTAATAAACATATTTCCATACAATTTATTTAAATGTTAATCCCAAACTTGTCTATAGTAGTCAAAAATTAGATAGAAAACAATCCAATATTAATTAACAGAAGAATTTATTTTAAATTTGGTTATATGCATAAAATGACATCTAAGCCACCAATAAAAGGAACAAATCATAAACACACACAAAAAATAAATCTTCAAAACATAATGTGAGCAAGAGAAACTGACAAAAAGGGTACATCCTATGTGCATATAACTATCTAGATATATATGTATAAAATATATCTAGATATATAAATATCTAGATATATATATCTAGACCAAAAAAAATCTATGGTGAAATAAATCAGAACTTTGATAACCTCCTGGGTTAGAGATAGGAATTGTCTGGGAAAGAGACTAGCAATCTTTTTGAGGTAATTAAAATGTTTTGTATTTTGAGGGGGTTGTGGGTTACATATGCATTTGTCAAAACTCATTTTCGGTGACTTTGATGTCTATTCAACACACTAAATGTAAACTGTACCTAGATTCCAAAATGAAAATAATATCTAAGTGTGCTTAATATGGAGTACTGGAGAAGCTTATTCCAAAATGTATATGAATACTCAAAACAGTGTTTAAAAAATTAAATTGCTGTACTTACACATGTTGTTTTAAAATGTACTGTGAAGATACAGTGATTAAGAATATGTAGTAGTGGAGTAAGAATAGTCAAATGGACCAAGGAACACGAATAGACAGTTGAGGGAAAAAACACATGTATATGATGGATAGATATTTGAACAAAGGCAAAATGGGAATTTAGAAGAGGAATGAACATAATGTATTTTGAATAAACACCATGGAATCACTTGCATATCTGTATGAAATGACGTGAACTTCAAAAACTACTTCATTTGATACACAAAGAATAATTCAAACCTGAATCTAAAAACAAGACACAGAAACATTTAAGATGAAAACTTAGACAAATATCCTTAGTAACTTGGAGTAGGCAAGAGTTTCTTATACGATAAAAAACAAAGCATTAGATACAAAAGAAAAAAGCTAAATTGAGGTTGATAAACGTTAAAAATTTCTGCTCCTCAAAGGACATCATTAGGAAAATGAAAAAAGTTTCAGACTAGAAGAAAATTTTCATTATATGTGTGTGTGTGTGTGTGTGTATACATGTATATATATATCTGTCAGATATTACATATGTCAAATATTTTATATATAAAGTATATATAAGAATATATATATCATATATATAAGAAAATGTCCATTATATATATAAAACATATGTGTCAGATATTTTATATCTATATGTAAAATGAACATTTTCTGTGAGATATATATGTGTCTGTTGGGTAGAAAACAGATATATATATCAGGTACATATATATAAATACTGTCATATATACATAATCTATATATAAATATCTGGATATTCACATATATTTATATTTATATATTCTATATATATATTCTATATTTATTCTGTCATATATATTCTCTATATATTCTGTCATATATATTTTATATTTCTATATATACTCTGCCAGATATGTACGTATCTCTCTCTCTCTCTCTCTCTCTATATATATACACATATATATATAACTGACAGAGCATTTGTATACCCAGAATATCTGAATGCTTCCTACAACCTAATAATAAAATAAAACAATCCAATCAAAAAGGGGGAAAAAAGACATGAAAAAACACTTCACAAAGCAACATAATTCAGTGGTTAATGAACACATGAAAAGGTGCTCAACACCGTTAATCTTTAGGGAAACCAGTGAAAAACATTTCACATTTTCTAGAAGGGCCAAAGCTAAAGATTGAGAGTGTGTTAGAAAGAATGCAAACCAATTGAATATTTTTAACAAATCACTGTAAAATTTATGAGTACAGAAAACTGTTTCAAAGATTTTTTTATAACATCAAACATACACTTATCAAATGACCTAGAAATTCTATAGCTACCTACTTAAGAAAAATAAAAGGTGATATCTACAAAAAGACATACAAAAATGTTTATAGATTCCTCATTCATAATGCCAAAGCAGAGAAAAATTAAATGTCCATATACGTGAAGATGTATGATCCCAACCCAATAGTCCTATAGATAGTTATTTTTCAATAAACAGAAATTGACCATTCTTATCTTAAAGCTTGAAAATTATATTTGTTTTATCTGAGTTCCTTCCTCAGGGAAAGATTTTCAGGCCTCTCAAAAGAAGTATCAAAAAACTGAAACTCATCAGATAACTGCATCTAGACAATGAGATGTCAGACCCATTATTCATCATGATTGCTTCCTGGTTCCTCCCTAGTCTCTGCTTTCTTACACATTATTATATTTCTTCTCTGCTATATAAACCCCTAGTTTTAGTTAATCAGGGAGATGGATTTGAGACAGATCTCCCATTTACTTGGCTGCAGCACCTGATTAAAGCCTTCTTCCTTGTGTCAGTGATTGGTTTTCTGAGCAGGCGCAGCCGGACTTACACTGAACCCCTGGTGTTTCAGTAACAAGGATAGATATGTTTTGATAAACAATGAATATTTATCTGGTATAAAATGGGGCATGACACTGATGCTCCCGACAGGTACATTAAAGTTTGACTGTCTATATATTATAGTTAAGAACAGGCAAAACTAATTTATGATGGGAGATACAAAAACTGTAGTCTCTCCTGATAATGGTGGAAATTTCTGGGGAAGGGGGACTAGGAAACTTCCTGTGGCTAAGGAAAAGTAATATATCTTGGTTTATAGGGTGCATATACAGGTGTATACACTTGTGAAAACATAGCATACATTATTTATGATGTGTACCTTTTATTAAATGTATATAATATCTCAATAAAAATCTTCATATAGATTATTGTTTTGCTCCCTGCAGAATATATTTAGAGCCTCTGACTACATTTTCTATCAATTAATTTAAAAAGAAAAACTAGATACAGTAATGCTGAGCATTTTTTCAATTAAAAGGGTAAGTGGATTTTTCTTATTTCTCATTATCATCTACCTTGATCCTGTTGGAGATCATTTTTATTGATTGATTGAATTAATTTTTTTATTTCATTTTTTTTGAAGAAATGGGGTCTCATTCTGGCTCCGGGCTGGAGTGCAGTGGCACAATCATTGCTTACCACGGCCTTGAAAACCCAGGCTCAGGCACTATTTCTGCCTCAGTCTCCTGAGTAGCTAGGATTATAAGCACATGCTGGGATTACAGGCGTGAACCAGGGTACTCAGCCCCTAGTGGTTACTTTTAATTTTTTAAAGCTAGTGTTTTAGTTGCTATGAAGTGATATTATTCTTTCAAAAGTCTAGCTGGAACTATGAGAGTCAAGGCAATATTAGTTTTTCTGTGTGACATTTTGGTTTGATTTTGTACTATACTTTTGGTTAACTATTATTTTCATTACTTGGGTGCCACACTGCCTGCAATCTCCAAACAGAGGAAACTTTTGCTCACTCCTTTATCTCCTTATACAAATAATTTGCTTTTGGAGAACCTAAATGTTCACTAAACTAATTAGAATCAAGATGGCATGGATTCTTGGTGGGTTAGTCATATTAGGGCTCTACAAAAGGACTGAAGGCTACCCTAAGGACATATACAAACAAGCAAACGATTCATAAACCTAGGGCCAACCTGAGTATAATACAATTTTTGGAAACTGGAAATTTCTGATTAAGGTGGTTTGAATAATTAACAAGCAGTATAAAGTTATGGAATGAATATACACTGTCTGTGGAATCCAAAAGAGTTTGATTTAATGCTAGTTTTGTCATTTATTGTGTGATCTTTCCATGTTTAAGATGTATTGACTAACATTGAAGGTAGCAATGTTACTGAAACACCAGGGGTTTGGTCTAAGTCCTGCTGCTCACCACACAGAAAGCCAATCACTGAGACAAGTATTGCTGGAGACGACAGCTTTAATCTGATGCTGCAGCCAAGGAGATGGGAGATTAGTCTGAAATCCATTTCCACAACTAACTGAAATTGGGGGTTTACATGACAGAGAAGAAATGAATCCATGTGTTGGAGAACAGGAATTAGGGAGGAGTAAAGAGGAGAGTTTGGTCAACAGGATGCAGGTAGTTAGATTAGATAGTCATGATGGATGACAGGTCTGCATCTTATTGTCCAGGTGTGGTGATCTAGTAAATTTTAGTTCTTTGATACTATCTGAGAGGACCAATAGTTGGTTTCCTGAGAAAGGAACTCAGATAAGACAAATTTAACTTTCTTATGTTTCAAGACTGGGGATCGATTTTTATGTTTATTCAAAGGAGACCATAAACATTAGTACCATGGGACAATTGAGCTGGTTTCAGTGCCCCCCTTTCTATTTATCAATTCCTGAATCATGGAGAATCTGGTCATCAATATTTCTGTCTGCCTCATGCTGGGGAGGGGCAGTGTGGACAGCTCTACACATCATGGGTGAATATGGGCAATAAGCAAATCAGAGGTTAATCTTATACTATAATTTTCTTTTAGAACATAATCTCTCTCTCTCCCCAGTCCCCCACTTCCACCAAAGATAGATCTATTTTGCAGTCTACCTGCAAAATAAGCTTCAGTCCCACTGTACTTGGCCTGATTACCCACAAAAATTTCAGTAATAGGCTTTCCATTGTCCAAATAGGCTCTCCTAAATTGGCTTTGCTGGAACCAAGGATCAGACTTGACCTCCACAGGCATCTTCAGCCCAGGCAAGGATGCATCCGCACCTGCAGATACCTGTATGAATTGGGTGAACTCTTTTCTTCAGGCCTCAGCAACTTGAGATTCCTTGGCCCTGTCAGAAAGTGATGCTCTCCACTAACCACAGACAAGGAACCCTGCAAAGGAACTGTGTAGATGAAGTGCCAGGCCAGTCGTAAGGGGTTCTCATTGGCTGTATAAAGTTAGTATCAATTTCTTGAAGCAGTCTGCTTATATCTGAAAACATGCCATTTCAGTCAAAGCCTAGGGAAAATAACCGTTTCCTCCAACTGTGTCTTGTTATAAAAGAAAACAGATTTTTATTGAACTTATGCAAACAACTGCAGTTCCATGAATTCAGAATATTCACAAATAGTTTCTGAATTCTGGATAAATCAGGAAGAGAGAAAGAAATATGCCTAAAATTCTTCTAAAAAGAGTGTACTCTCCTCAGTTGTTAAAGGCTATAAATAACTCAGAAGAACATTTCCTCCAGGCTCTGAAAAACAAAAAAGACTCAGCAATGTTTCAAAAAAGCTATAAAAATTATTTCTTTCCTCCATTAGTTCAGTCCACACAATCAACTCCTGCTCTGTTCATATTGGGTATTCAATCTTTATAAACACATTGGCCTTTTAATTCAAGTCCTGGAAGTTTTCTCTTTAGTCCAATGGCACAATCTCCAAAGTTATCAGAAACCCGCATTCAGGAGTCCTTTTCATGAACTCCCCCAAAGAAGCAAGTCTTGAACTATAGCTGCTTATAAGTTGCTTTTTGAGAAGAATCAAAGCCAAAGAATTGTGGATGACAAAAGTCTTAGGACAAACACAACTGACAAGGAAATTTGGTTATTTCTGTGGCATACAAAAATTTAACATAATAATCATAATAATTACTGACAACATATATTAATACATATGAGAATTTCAGGAATCACATACAATACTGAGACAAACATTAAAAATACATTTATTTAAGTATAATCCAAAGAAAAGTAAACACCACCTCACATTTTAAACTAGTTTGACCATAAAGTAAGATCTCCTTAACCTTTCATATTTTTGTAATTTTCTATTGCAGAGAAGATCAATGCTCTAAGAAAATGTTCTTATTCTGCCACATGGGTCTAGGTGCTGGCCTTAAATCAGTGTGCTTGGTATATTATTCTGAACTAATTTTGTCCCTCAGAATTGGCCCTTACATTCTCATGCACCCACCTCTTCTACAATAGTTTCTGAGCCTAGAAGGATTGAATAGTTTTCATTTCTGGCTTTGTGTCTCATGAAAGCAGTTCATTTTTATTATCATCTTCTCCTATGTCTAAAGACAAGGCTTTGATTGGCATCAATGTTCAAGATTTATCAGGAGTTGATGCCTTTTTCAAACCTAGGAGTCAAAGCCTTGTAACTTAACAGCATAAGGATTAGTAAATAGGACATTTTTACTGCAGAAATTCCTATCATTCTCTCCAACAATGTCACAAATTAAAATACTGTCATTTGGTGTCCAGTTGCAGCACTTCAAGCTATTATATTAAAGTGGTTAGGTTACTTCTTGCATATATCTAATTGCTAGCATTCTAGTTACAGAACTATACCAAAAGCATAAAAATGGGATAGGTCCTTTGGCAAACTTATCAAAGTAAGATCATTAACTTCTCTCCATAAAGAAATGGCAAATGCAAATATCAGCTTTGGAAGTTCAGTATGAGGACGAATAATCTCCTTTCACTTCAATAGTACACAACAAAACAAGGGCAAAGTAAGAACAAACATACAATAATTCCTGTTCAGCTATTATAAAAGTGTATTGTCACACATTTCCAAGATTGGTTTCCACATATAGTACTGATGGCTGATTAGGTAACTTTTACCACTAGAATCTTTAAACCAGCGCAACATGTGTTTTCAAGTACACACATGAAAACCCAACAGTGATAGAAGACTTGGGTCCAAACATCAATAGAATATTCTCATATTTGATAGAAGCTTAGGTTCGAAAATCACTAGAACATGTTTTTTTAAACTGCTACTTAATCCAAGTGAATGTCACTTAATTTTAACAATGGTAGGCACAACTAAAGTAGTTTGAAAGCAATCCCAATCAATATAATTTCGATAATGACAAGGACAATCTTTCCTGAATATTAAAACTTAGTACCCACATCAAAGTTTTCCTTCATGACTTGAAGGAAAAGATCTTAAGCCAACCCAAATTATTGATAGAATTGAGTTACCATGGAAATAAACACCACTTAAACATTTCTACTGTTACCTACTTTTCTAAATAAAAAAATATATAATGAACTATTTCTGTTCAGAACTTATAAATCCTTTATTTTTATGCCAGGACGCTTAACAGCTCTCTATATAAGAGATAAGCAAAGTCAATCTGATTTTAAATGGCTTGAGCAAGGTAGCTTAGGTATTTTAGGTAAATAGAGCAAATGATGAATTGTTGGAAATGCATAGGAAACAAAATGACTAATCATAGAACCAAATATAAGCCTTCCATTAGAAACTAAAAAACATAAATGGTTTTATATGTGTATATATAAGTAAAATCCAAAGGAGGACAAACATCAAATAAATTAAGATTAGAAGCAAAAACAAATAAACAATAAATCAACTCCCAATTTTTCGCCTACTCAGTTTACCTTGGAGGCTAGTGTTACCTAGGGCCTAAAAAAAAAAACACAGGATGGTTTTATTTTATTGATATACAAGTTAATATCTGTAAGTCCACTAACACCACTATACACTTCGTGCAATTAAGAAACATATTTCAGACATGTGAATGGTAAGTACTTTAGTACATGCAGAATAGCAGATATGGTGTGAAACAAAGCAATGCAAACATCTATGTGAAATTTGGCTCCATGCTAAATCTGGCTCTGTGCTTAACTATATTAAAAAATGATTGCCAAATTTCAAATGTAATTTGTATAATATTTTTTATTTTAACTTCATGAATGCTAAGAGCTTTAACTATGAGCAATATTGATTAGCCAAATTTCTCTAATTTTTTATTGGATTTTCAAGAGTATTTTATTACACAGATTTTTTCAATTTTCTATTTTCTCTGTATGTGCATGAAGATAGACACAGAGAAACAGGGAAAAAAAAACTAAATAGGACATGCTTGGACTTTCTGTTTTGTCCTAATTTTTAAAATAACCAATTATTTTATTTTAGGACAAAAATTTACCATAGTCCATAATTTGAATCAACCTTTAGATAACTGCTGAATTAGACAAAATTATTATTTTTGTTAATAAGAACACATCTTTTTGGCATATTTTTTATACAGAATTATACACTAACTAGAAATCTTATTGTTAGTAGCTTTAAATTTTAGTGAAAACCTAGTAAGCAAGAAGTCTCGAGTTATCAGTTATCAGTTATCAGTTATCTCGAGTATTTTATAGATGAGAACATTCTACAATTTTTAGAAGCATATTTCCCAATATCATGACCTTTTATTAATTAGAAATGACCCAGACACCTAATGAACATCAAAAATAATTTTAAATTTAAAATTATACAAAAAGTAAACCTACAAGTTGTTTCATTTACATGTACTCAATTCTTTCATTTTTTAAACAGGTTATCTAGATTATTTATGAGAACTAAGATATTAGACCAAACTAGTCATTTCCTTGTTGACTATTTTGAAACCTGTGAATTGTAAGTGTCCATCTTAGTAAGAATTTTAAAGTTAAATACATGGGTATTTTCACCAATAACTCAGAAGATGAAGCTGTATTCATTAAACCAACAACATTAAATAAGTCTTATTTATAAAAAAAATCACAGAAACAAAGATTATTTTTGTATTGGCTGGGTTTATAGATTTATAATCATCTGTGCCAAACTCTGACACCTCAAAATATCTAGCAGACACAAATATAAAACCAAGATAAAAATATATACTGACAATTCCAATGACATTTAAATTTTTATTTTACCAGTACTTTTAAAGTCAACTTGTTTATTAAAGATTTACTTAAGTCGCATGAACTTGAAAATTGCTTGGACTTAATTTAGGAGTGCTCTTTTATTTATAAGCCAATTTGGTAGACACAACATATGAAATAATATACATACATGTAAACACATCTAAACATATATACATACATGCAAACAAAGATCCAATAACTTTTACCTTGGAACTCTAGCCATGATATACCAATACAAACTCACAGGCTTATTAACATGTTCACATGGCTAAACTTCTTTTGCTCTGATAGGCAATCCAATGAAGGTTGTGAACCAAAGTTTTGGGTATAGCAGTTTCTGTGGCATTTCGATTTTTAAAGGCTAAACCTCTCCACACTCCAAGGACGACTGGAGCCAGAAAAAACCACAGAAGAACATCATGTACTAATCAAGCCTGACCTTGCTTTGAACAACAGCATAAAAGCCTGAATACACAAAACTCCACCCGGCTTTGCCATTCAGCAGCAAAACGAGGCACATGGAGAGGCCAAACTTATCCAGATTCAAAGATATGAGGCCAAACAGTATTACATAAGATTATCAGCTTATCAAATTCTTACTTCCCATGGCTATATTGACATACACAAATAAACAGTCACCAAAATACAATACAAGTGCTGCAGCAACCAACAAACCCCAAGAGTGTCCAAACTGAAACAGCGGAGCTTCCTCTTTCCATGGGTTGAGCTTGATGAACTTGCACACCAAAATTCTTCAGACTGTCCCTAGTTGAGAGGAGCAGATCCCGTTGTCTGGTACCCACAAAAGACACTCACTTGCTCAGAAACACATGCAATTACTAAAAAGCCCCCAAGAGTGTCCAAACTGAAAACAGTTAGCGTGCTTCCCTCTCTTGGTCAGGTGGGCTTGTTCAACCTGCAAACAGAAATGTATTTAAAAGTTTCCCAAGTAGAGAGGAGCAGATCCTGCTGTCTGGGCCCAGAGAGGACACTCACCAACTACCCAGAAGCAGATGTTGAATTTCAAAGGCCGTTCTTCCTGGGCAATCAGGCATGTGGTTGGGGCCAGCAGTGCCAGGGCCAAAAAGAGAGGCAGAAACCTACATCCAGTCCTAAAAGGACAGGCAGCTGCTTAGAAAGGCTTTTAAGCTCCTCCAGCCTGCAGCAGACAGCAAAGCCACAAGCAATGCATTCCAGATCAGCATACCAACATGCCAGGGGTTTGGTCTAGGTCTTGCCAATCACTGAGACAATGAGTATTGCCAGGGAAGAAGGCTTTAACCTGGTGCTGCAGCTGAGGAGACGGGAGATTAGTCTCAAATCCATCTCCTCAACTGACTGAAATTTGGGGGTTACATGACAGGGAAGAAAGGTAACCATTTGTGGGAAATAGGAAGGAGTAAGGAAGAGAGGTTGTCAACAGGAAGCTGGTGGTCAATTATGCAGTCATGATGGGTGAAGGTGTGGCATCTTATTGTCCAGATGTGGTGATCTGGTAAAGTTCAGTTCCTTAATACTATCTGAGAGTCCTGATTACTGGTTTCCTGAGAAAGGAACTCAGACAAATGTAACTCTCAAATGTCAAGACTCGGAGGATCAATTTCTATGTTTATTCAAAAGAAACCATAAACATCAGTTCTATGGGGCAATTAGGCCAGTTTCAGAAATATTCCTATTTTATAATTGTGAATATTAAACGTAGTACTAAATATAAACTAGATGGCACATGATGGAGTCCAAATAAATACTCATTTCCTTTACCAGGGTTATGCAGTCAGGAGTCAGTGTAAGGTGACAAGGGGAGGACAGGGTACAGATCTGCTGTTTAGGCAGTTGCTAAATATAAACAGATCCACTTAATTTAGCCAAGAGTTAAAATTGACAGTAATAGAGTCAGATGGGATGTACGGGAGATAAGTATACCAAGTATTTGGCTTAAGATTTTTCCTCCCTTTCTGGTTTCTGACTTTTCAAATAACACTGAAGTTTTTTTTGTATAAATTTAGACTAGGGAAAATACAAACTATAAAATACTCGGTAGGTTATTTGAAGTGCTGGCAATCAGTGCCAAAGTTTTTGAAGTAAATTATGGCTTTCAAAATAAGCTTGGGTTTAAAAATAAAGACATTTTGCACCAAAACTTCCAAGCAAGTATTGAAGATCCACAAAGGCTTTCATTGCAGAATTGCTTCTGGCCACATTTGCCAACAGCACTTTCTCTTCCTTCTATCCATGCCAATCTCTTTCTTTTGATTCTTAGATAGTTTTGTACATTAGAGAAACATTCTTATTGGCCTCATAAAAAATGAATTCCCAGTAAAAAGGGAATTCATAGAACAGAGAAATAAATGAGCTTACAAAAGTCCACTGCAGTAATTTGAGTTGGCTCAGACATCAGTCATTTTGGCCCTTAAACAGTGAGAAGGGGAAACAAGCAAGGGATTGGATAAGCTCCAGTTTCCATGGCAAGGCAAAAGTAGGTGAAAGTGATCTGGTTATAGAGATACGAAGGCGTGGGGGACTACTTAAGCACAGTGCTATATACACTGTATACAATGCATGAATGGGCATTTTTTTTTACAATACAATGTATTAAATGGCATTGTTTTACAACTATTACAAACTTAAGCATTTGTAAAATTGAATAGAAATTAATTACAAAAACTGATTAAGCATATTAATGTAATGACAATTTCAAAATGCTCTAAATGTTTCCAAATGCTCACACTCAATTATTGTACTTAATCCAAGGTAGAAAAGAAATAGTTCAGTGACTGGCATTAGTCCATGGATCACAATTTGAGTAGTACCGATCTGTAGGGCATACTAGTTTTAATCTAGGGTGAGCTAATAAAGCAACTATTTGAATCTTTTTTAAAGGAAACAAAAGAGGACAAACCTAAAACCTCATTTGTAGTGTTTGCCAATTCTTATAATGATAAACTTCTTCCATGGCTGACTTCAAGCTCTCAATACGATGTTACTGAATGCAAGATGGAAAGAAAAGTGCAGAATCCACTCTTGAGCCTCTTGAGGACATCACTGGTTTAATACTAATTCAAGTAAAGGGCAGAAGAACTTTTAGAGCCCATCCATCATGTCAGTGAAAAATGTGGCTGGCAGTGAAGTTTTGGAGAGTAAGATCGCAAGTACACAAACTTTTGCTGGGAAATGTGTTTGTTCTTAGGAGCTTTCATTACAAGGCAAGTTACTTTGTGCTGTCCTGGGAAAGAGATGAAGCAATAAGACCACCAGGTTGATTCGGAGTGTGGTAAAATCAGAAAGTTCAGAGAAATATTTTAATATTAGATGGGGTTTAGGATTACTCACTAGATAAATTGGTCAGAACCACACAGTGGTGGGTTTTTTTTGTTTTTTTTTGTTTTGTTTTGTTTTTTGTTTTTTGTTTTTTTTTTTACCAGCTATACTCTATTCTCTTAACATACAGAATCTTATTTACTCTTGCCTTAAAACCTCAGATAGATTTTGCTGTCCTCATTTTGCAGAAGGGCAATACAAAACTAAGAGTGTTTGACAAACTTGCTCATGATTTCAAATCCAGAAAATGATAAAGCTAAGATTTGAAGTTTTCCATCTGAACTCCGAAGTCCATCATCTTGACCTGAACATCATACTCAATTCTTAGAATGTACCCCATAAAGGAAGAGAAGTTGAAAGGAGACATTTTTTTATGTGTTTTTAGTTATCCAGGTTCAGTGAAGTTTCTTCAAGGGCCAAATAGGAACTCAGCAGAAATGGCTGATTGCAATTCAGCAAAACCTAGGATAAGTCACTTGCTGAGTGAAATGGTTATTAACTAACCTCTGTATGTCTTATTATTGCATCAGTAAAATAAAGATAATAAGTATAAAGGGTTGCTTTATATTTATTAAAACATTAATAACTCATATTAAAGGGTTGTTTTAAGGCTCAGATAATCATTGTGCACACCACGTAAGTGGTAATAAATTAATAAATAGTATTTTAATTATTTGATTATTATGATTATCAGCTGAGAAATTAGGCTCTCTTGAGCCTGCAGGTGAGGTGTAGTGGATTTAAGTACAAAACGCAGAGAAACCAGAGGTAGGGAAATGAGCACTGGTATAGCTTTGCCTTTGATGTCATAAAACATTGAGTGCTTGTTATATTCTTCTGGCGTTCTTTGTTCACATGCATCTAATCCATCTAATTGTGTTCAGAGGAGTACTTACAATAGTGGTAGAGAGAAAATATGTGTAATTTTTTCAATAACTCAGTCTTGTTTTTTCTTACATACCATTGCTCATAAGCATGATTTTTTAATACCTGAATATTAGAACAAATGGAATTATGCAAGCTCCAAGTTTGAATTATATCAATACATGCAAGTGTTATGGTTAACTTATTCATGTGTAAAACTAGTGAACCAGTTCAAAATAGTTAAAAGGATATATGAAATACCAAGGTCCTAGAGTTACAAAAATATAACTAGTTTTGTATTAATTTAACCTGCTGAATTGTGGTAATGTTAAGGAGAACAGAAAGCTAACACACTGTAGAAATTCTCTAATCTGTCTACAAGCCTCTTTGCTAATATACTTACTAAAATCAGCACTAAGCTGTATATTAAAGCAAAATAACATTAGTTAATTTCAAACTTCCTCTTATCTCATTTTTTTTTCAACTCCTGTCTTTCAGGTGCCAGGTGCTGACAAAAGTATGCCACTGAGGGAAATTTTCTATTGGAAATTGATTCTCTAAGAGCTTTTAGTTTCTTGTAATTAGCAAATATTGGGTTATGTGTTTCTTGGTATAATTAGATACATTATTATGTTTGACGCCCCTGTCAGTTCATAAGAGAGTCAAAATCTTCAAAGCTCTCCATAATCATCACTTGCTTTTTTGTACCTTATTTCAAATTATCATTATCATAGCACAACAAACAAAAGGCTCATTTTAGATGTGTATATCAGAGTAAGAAAAATGTAATGGTTACTGCATGCACATATCTTTTCCTAGAAATATTCTTTTGGTTCAGAAAGAAAATCTTGAGAGGCTATTTTTAGTATAAAATTTAGGGCTCCAAAACCAATCCTAGGAGAATAGATATAGCTACCTACAGGAGCAGTTTTCTTATATAAAGGGACATAGTAAGCTCATGGTAACCCAATAGGGTGAAAGTGGAATAGAGTCCCTCCTCTTTTTCTCTTCCACCTTTGACTTCCTGCTGGTGTCTCCCATAGGTTAAAGCCAGCTTGCTGTCAAACAGAAAGGAGCATTTGCAGGCAGTTCATACACATGAGACGCTCAGTATATTGAGCAAGGTGACAAAGTATGAAGAGGAATCAACAGGGACAAGCAGAAACATCTGCACAAATTAAGAGCTAAAAGATCTGAATAAGAAATGAGTAAGAATGTGCTGATGGGGTCAAATCATCTGGAAAAGATTACAAACTGGAAGGTGGTTCTGAGCAACATACCTACAGGCTTTTGGGGACTACTGAGAAAGCAGGCTTATAAGAAATATATGACAGTAACATGGCCAAAGGACTTATAATAATAGAGATGTATAATATTTATTTTGGCATTGTCATCATAGCTATTATGTAACCTGGCTTCACTGCCACCACCATACCACTATATATATCATAAGTAAAATTCTGCTACATAGACTTTTTAAAAAAACTTTCGTATATGGAGCAACTAAAAAAAAAAAAAGGAAGGAAGGCAGGCTTTGGATGATGGTAAGTGAATGAAAAGAGACAGCAACAATCTGTAAATATGAGATCCTAGAGACACCACACACTGTGCCTCTTGAACTAACAAATTTCTTCAAGAATTCCCTAAGACGCAAAAAGGGATGCTGCCGGGTTGTCTGTCCATGTGGAATTGGGATTGAGCTAAAATTTCATTTGTTATCAAAAGATGAAGCAAACCCAGTTGGCTTCCAGGGTGCTACATCAGTATTTTCAGATCTATTACAATATCCTGATGGTTAAGAGACTATCATTTTTAAGACTAAAGAGAAAAGATAAGAGTTTCTGAAGAATAGTGGAATCATATAGTTATTTCTAATAACTGATGAACTCTAAGAATAAATAAAACATAATAAATATTTGGAGTGAAAAAGGGAAATTGATCATTGGCAGTCCCTCCCTCTTAATTTCCCCCAAATGCAGGGAGATGTAGTTCTATGTAAAGAAAATTTCACCAACAGAAGCAATTTGTCCAGGGCTTGTAATAATCTTGTGATAGCTTTACTTGTAAAAAATATATTCATAGAGCAGGTAAATTATTTGTGATTTTTTTCCAGGATCATACAAATATGCAATAAGTTCTGTTGTGCATTTGATGATCGTTGAAATAATCATAAGGTTATTACAAGTTTATTTGCTTTTATTAGGTTGCTGCAAAACTAATTGCAGTTTTCCAGTTTTGTTTTAATTGCAAAAACTGTAATTACTTTTTTTACCAATCCAATAAATAGAGAATAAGATGATTTCTAACATAAAGTGTATGAAACACCCACACTCTACTTCTTCACACTTGGCTTATGTACCACTTGGTAGATGTAGTAGGAATTTTGTGTCTAACGCTCCCATTATGAGGCCAAAGTTTTAGGTAGGTGTAGTACATCACTAAATGAAGGTAATATCAATATAAGGCCAGCAGACTCTGTAATTCACTCAGAATACAAACTGTTTAAACAATCATTTCACACAGGTGCAGGGTAATTAAATACATAGATACACTCAATAGATTGGCAAGATGTGGCTGTTTCTAAAATTGCAAAATTTATTTGATGAAATGATATCTTTTCTCTGGAGAATTTATTAGCATAGAGCAATATTCAGAAAGTTTTATATCAAAATCACAACACCAGTGAAACATAAGCTAAGTCAATTTCCAACGAAAAACGATGTTTTAAAAACCAATGATTACCAAGAGTTTCTAAGAGTTTAAGTAATAGCATGTTAATGATTTATTTATTTCATTGAGCAGCAAAAAACATTTCAAATGCCAATACTTTTCTTCTTTCTTTTTGGTTATTCTTATTATACAGATTTATTTTTCATTGGATTAAAAAAAAGCAACAGCCATCTTGACATCGCTTACTGAATGTAAATTTTATAATGATGAATGATGATAGCTTTATTTGGAAAATATAATTTATATTCAAGGACAGAAGATACGAAGTTTTAAGATGGTGATAATAATAATTTTTCTTTAGTTACCAGAGAATTCCATAATCACATAACTCTGTGGGGAAAACAGTGGGAGGAAAATCACTAGTATATTACTACTCCTACAAATTTCTTCAAGAATTGCATGACAAAATCATCCTTTTGTGATTGCCAATAGTGGTGACAAATAATCAGAGGAACTTGTGCAATAGTTGTGAATTTTCAGTAATTTTGCAAAAAAAAAACCGATTTCTACTCTGAACAATATCTAAAATTTTATTATGAAAAATATTTTGTTTCTGTGTCAGGGGATATTAATCATTTTTTTTTTGGATTGCAAAATTCTCTTTAAGAAAAGGTAAACGTTTGGTCTTAATAAAATGTTACCATTTAGACAATGCAGGTTTCTAGAGAGAAATACTGAAAGTTAGACTGTATCCATTTACTTCAGTTCTCTAAAGAAATGGTTTTTTTTAAATAATGTGGATTATCCGCATACACTGAATCATGGTTTTAAAATTCATTAATCTGGCTTCTACTCCACTTCAAATAAAAGTCATCAGTGACCTCCTGTTTACAAAATCATTTACCTTAATAGTAATAATAGTTTTTATGTTTGGAGCTCTAACAGTGCAAAATTCCTAAAACATTATATAATTGGGAATGATATGCATTTCTGTAAATATTTGATAGAAAACACCATAAAGCTATCTCTATTTAAGATTTTCTTGGTGGAAAGTTTTTAAATCACTCATGAATTTTATATTTTCTCATACATCCATTTAGGTTTCCTATTTCTTCTTCAGTCAGTTTTGGTAATGTGTCTTTCTAGAAATTTATCCATTTGACTTAAGTTGCCTAATTTGTTGGCATAAAGTTGTTTATATTAATTCGTTAAAATTCTTTCAATTTTTTTTAATGTCGACAGTGGTGTCCCCCTTTCGTGCCTTTGTAATTCTGTCTGGTTTATATTTCTTTAATTTCTGCTCTAATTATCTTATCTTCTGCCTTTTGCTGGTTTTTTAAAATTAGCCTCCTCCTTTTTTTTTCTTTCTAGTTTCTTGAGGTGGAACCTTATGCTATCTATTAATTGAGACCTTTTCTCTTTTTTTAATGGAGGCATTTAAAGCTATCAATTTTTCTTCTATGCATGATTTAGCTGCATCCCATGAATCTTGCTGTGTTGTGCTTTGATCATCTCAAAGCATTTTATAATATTTGTAATTTCATTTGGAACTTTTTCTTTAGACCCTGGTGTATTAGTTCGTTCTCACACTGTTATGGGATCTTTGGGGTGTCGCATTTCTGTCCAGAAACCTGTGGCTGGTGGCACCTTTGCCTAAGTTTTGCTCAGATCCACTGGGCTCATTCTGCCCACTCAGCCTGGCAGGCTATGCTCAGCTCACACTACAGGCCTGGATCCCAAGCCTCCAAGGGAGACTGCGAGTCAGACATGGAGTGGTGAGGGGTGTGTGATGGAGCCTGTGGTCCAGCCACTGCGCAGTCAGACACGCCAGCTGCTGCTGCGGGGTGGGCAGCTCCAGTTGCTGGCATGGGCGCCCGGCTCTCTGCAAGACTGCAGCTGGACCAGGCACACCACAAACAGCTTCCGCAGCTGGCACTGAGGAATCCAGTGGTCCCCAGAAGCTTGGAGGTGCTAGGAATCACGGGGCCCCATAGAGGGAGTTACAGCATTGGCTAGGGAAGCTCCCAGGTCTGGGCTCCCTGAAGGGCCGCAGCTTTTCTCTACTTCTCTTCACTTGCAATGAGGTGAACAAGGAGCATGTTTCAGCCTTGTTTGTGCTACAGCTTTATTAGCCTTATCATTAGGTGGGTCTTGAGTTCTTGTCCTGCAACCAGGAAGAATGAGGTATGCAGACAAGTGGAGGATGAGCAAGACGAAGGAGAGCTTTAATGAGGGACAGAACAGCTCAGAGGGGACCCTCTTTCTGCAGCCAGGGTGTCTCGATGAGTGTTTAGCTCTTAGCAGAGAGGAGACCCTGGAGTGGGAAGCTCCTCTTTGCAGGTAGGTCATCCCATCATCTCTGCAGTTCTCAGCAGAGAGGGTAGCTCCTCTGCAGCTGGTAGTCCTGTTGTCTCTCCGTCCCCTGCTTTGGCTGAGCCCGGGGTTTTTGTATGAGCCTCAGAGGGGAGGAAGTGCGTGCTGTTTGGTCCATGGCCAGCATGGATGGGCCCGGAAAAGGCACCACAAGTTCCCACTCCGGTCCCCACGACTGTTAGCCTGGACCCCAACCTTGAGGCCCTCCCTGGCCTGAAGGTGGGACCTCACCAGGGACCTGCCCCTTCTGCCCAGGAGCCTGTTGGCCTCCTGCTGCTGCTGTCCGCGGCACCAAGGCTGCTCAAACCAAGGCTGCTCACACCAAGGGGCACTTACAGGCCAGCACCGAGCTGCCCTCATCCTTCCCACTCAGCCTCCACCCCCACGCTTGACGGTGGCCAAAGTCCAGAGTGGGCCAAGGCAGGAGGGGGCTAGCATGTCAGCACTGCCCAGAGCGTTTGCACTCCTGGCCGAGCTGTGACAGTGACCGAGCTGAGCCCAACCCTGTTCCAAGATCAGAGCAGGCGCAGGAGTCGGGAGAGGCCAGGCAGCGGGAGCAGACACTCTCCAGCCTGCAGGTACAGGAGGACCTTCCTGCGTCTCCTGGAGTGCAGAAATGCCTGGGTTATTGGTGGCGGCAGGGCAGCTGCAGCTGCACCTAAAGAGCTCCCACACTGCCAACTCAGAAAGGGGAGGGCTCCCGCTTATCCCCGGCTCCCGCTGGCTCTGTGGGGTGTGCAGCCCTGGACTTGCCCGCCTTGCAGCCTAGGGTAGGGGGTCCAGGTCTTTGCTGGGCCCTAGCCGATGTTTTGGGCGGGAGCGATGTCACCACAAGCTTGCCCCATTGGCCCTGGGGCTCAGAGGCACCCCGGGGTTCCCACTTGCCTGGCTTGTGACCCTTCCTGTGGGGTTGCATCCAGGTGCGCATCATGGGTCCCAAGCCCAGCCATCAGGAGTGTCGGCCTCAGTGGTCACCCAATGCAGGGCAGACCCCAGGGACATGGCCCTGGGAGGTCCTGCACAGAGCCTCCTCCAAAAGCACAGCAAGCAGGGTGGGCACAGTGGCCGTGCCACTGGCTGGATCCCCAGAGCAGGCACTGCTCTCACTTTCTGCCTCTGCCCCCCAAAGCACGGCCCCTTCCACTTGCCCCAGGCCCGCTCCTCCACCCCCCACACACCCCCGCCCCCCACAGCCCCTCCCCCCCGCCCCCAGCTCCATGTGCAAAGCAAGGCACAGCCCTGGGCCCAGGTCCACCTCAGGGCCCCTCTCTGCCTGATCTTGCTGCTCCCCTGCCGGCAGACGACTCAACCTGGCCCCACTGTGGCATCTCCCAGGGCAGCAGGCTCTGCAGGTGTGGCTTCCCTGATGATTTGTTTTCCATTATGTCAGGATCAATTTTTCAGAGTCTTCCTTTCTTCAGTGAGTCAACACTGAACTGTCCGCTCAGCTTTTTGTTTCTTGTTTTGGGGTTGAAGTTTGGCTTCCGAATGTTGTTCTTGGGTCAGTGTAAACTAGTAGTCAGGCAATGACTGGCCAGAAATTGTCTTTAAACACCTTGATCCAAGAAGTCTTCAATATTTTTCAGATAATCGGTGGGTAACATGGAAATTTTTTCAGGCATTTATTTCTTTATATAATCGTTAACTTTACCAAAATTATCGGAAAAATTAAGCTTAGTTCATTATCTTTAATACCTTTATTTGAAATCATTTGTTTTTTGGCTAAAGTCCATACTCCAGTAATTTTTATTTCTTTTTATTTTTATAAATTTATAAAGTCTGCCATATTTTTATTTATATCAGCCAGTTTAAAAAAAAATAATTTTCCCTCCTTTCCTCTGCATGTTATCCTCTGCACATGTTACTTTTGGTGTTGCCATATGCTCTTGAGTCGTTTTTGAGCACATCAAGCAGATGTTTCCTAAAATTTCATGTTTCTTTCATCTGTTTTCTTGGCCAATATTCCCTCTCCCTTGTATTGAACTTTTTCTTGAATTACCGTCATGTAGATATCACCATTACCCTTTCTACAGGTATAGTAGGTAATTTTTTTGTTCCTCATTTTCCTGTTTGATTATCCAGATCCATCTGCACTTAAATACATTTATTCTTTGCTTAATTTGAAGTGCCTAGGTTTTAATTATGTAATGTAGGTGAATACTAAGTAATAAGAAAATCTGCTCTGCTTTAGCCATACATTACCTAGTTAAAAAGTAAAATGCAACTTAATATTCTTCCTTGCCAATGTTCTTCTAATTGTTTGTTTTGTCTGAATATTTATTATTTTTGTACTGATATTTCAAGTATATATTTTCATTTATGAATCAATATTTTTAAAAGAACCTAGAATTTATATTAGGTATGCCTACTTAGTACCATTTTACCCAGATGTTTATTCCAAATTTGAATCTTTGAAGTGAGACTGGGCACGGTGGCTGATGTCTGTAATCCTAGCACTTTGGGAGGCCAAGGTGGGCCAGAGTTGAGGTTCAGAGTTCGAGACCAGCCTGGCCAAAGTAGTAAAACTCCATCTCTACTAAAAATACAAAATTAGCTGGGTTTGGTGGCTCACGCCTATAATCCCACCTATAATCCCAGCTTTAAGGGAGGCTGAGGCAGGAGGACCACTTGATACCAGGAGGCAGAGGTTTCAGTGAACCAAGATTGCATCACTGCACTCCGGCCTGGGCAACAGATGGAGACTCCATCTCAAATAAATAAATAAATATTTGAAGTGAAACTATAGAGAAGGCTTTCCATGATTTGCTGAGTGACAGGTAATCTGATGTCAGCTGTCAGTGCTTGCTACTTAGACCCAAGTCAGCCAACGTGCTCTTGCTGACCTGGACGAAACTGCATTTCAATGGTCTACATTTGTCTCTTATCCTAATTTCCCCTTACTTTAAAAATAGTCTGAAGTTCTAGTTTCATTTTTTGAATGTCCACAGAATACATACAGTTTGTGACTTATGAAGTTTCCACTTACAATTTTTTGACTTTGCAAAGGTGTTATAAGGATGTAACTCCATCATAAATTGAGGGTCATCTATCATGTGTGAGACATCTTTTGTCAAAAGTCTTGTTTTAAAGTTGTTTTATTGAAACATCTGCACATTTATTTGCTGAATCAGCTAACAAAAACCTAATTTCTATCAAATTATATTCACTTATTTGTGAACTGTAGGTAATGTCGGACAGTTGTGTTGATTATATGCCTATGATGTGCTTAGTGCAATGCCTGGCACAGAGTAGATGTTTGAGAGATGTGAAAGCCCAATGGAATTACTCTCAGAAAGCATCTTTTATGATATCATTTGGACTTATAGTTTGAAAATAATGCATTCACATCCTAAATTTCCAGATTTTAGTTTTCCTTTATAATTTATCACAATTATCTACAAGTTTATACATGTTATTTATAATTTTAATTGTTATTATCTACTGTCTTCCATTCTAATAAAGGACAAACTTCTTAGGATTAACAGCTAGCTTTTCAAATTTCCCCCTACATCTAACATAGTGCTTTTCTCTTTGCTGGTGATTAAGATATTTGTTCAATAAAACATTTAATATGAACCAAGTTTATCACTTCCATAATCCCTCTTCCTTTTCTTCCTTCTATCTTTCCTTTGACATGCATTATTAGTCAAATAACAACAGTTTAGATATGCTGAATATTTTTAGTTTAAGAAAAATAGGTATGACATCACACTATTTTTCAGTTTAGTTTAGTGGAGTAACTCACATTTAACTGTTTATGTATGTATGAATGAGAACAAACACAGTTTTTTTTGTTTATTTTGGTAACTGAATAAGATGAAAGAGGGAAAGAGGAGGAGGAGGAGAAGGGAAAGAAAGAGAAGAAAGAGAGAAGGAGGAAGGGAGGAAGGCAAGGGAAGAAGAAAATAAGAGAGAAGAGGAGGAAAAGTAGAAGCGGGAAAATGAAAAGAAGGCAATCTCAATGGAATAATAGAAGAAGAGCTATGGAAAATATGAAATATCTATGTCAAGACAAACTGTTTCTCTTATAAAGAATGTTCTTAATACTGAAAAATAAGTCAGACTTAATTTTCTGAAAAACCAATTGAGTTAAAATGCATTAAATGTGTATGAATATCATGTAAACACTGTGTTTTGGAAATGTTCAAAGGCCATGCTAAATAAGGATGTAGTCTTTAACCCAACTGGAATGAATTAATCAATGTCAGGACTTATTTTAATTAATGTAATTTACGAATAATTTCACTTAATTATTAAGGGATAAAGATGTGACCTCACTAATTAAAAAATGCATAACAGTTTAATAACATTCCAAAGAACATTTTATGGAGTGATTATTATTAGGAAAGGATAACAGTGGATTCATATGTCTGTATTTACTTTCCAATAGGATGGATTTGTGCTTACTATCTGTAATATACAAAGCAACACAATATCCCAAGGACTATTAATGTTATCTTTTGTAAGAAAATAATTTCCTCTCCAATTATAATGATTTAAATAGGACTACTATTTTAAAAAGTGAGAATGAAGATGTAACTTATAGTTGCCTAAAATAAAACCAGAGAAATTTACATGTGACCTCCCTTAAAATTAAATATATGTAAGTTTGCAATTTTCTAATTTTTCAATCAATGTTATTCAAAGTAAACATTCCCTAACTACAGAATATTAGAGTTAGGCAAACTGCATCTCTAATCTAACCTTCACCAGGACCACTTTTCCTTTTGTACCTATTTCCTTTATTCTGTTTCTTTTGAAGCTCATCTAGCAAATCAGATACTAAGCAATTGTAATGGAAGATTAAAAGCAATTTCATCACGTTAGAGCAAAAGAACTATTCAAAGTTTACTTACAATTGTTCCCCTAATGTACCTGACACTAAGAAACCTCCTGTGCAGGTGAGAAAATATTTTTATCTTCTATGGACTCTGTCAAAATAGCACTAATTAATACCACTTCTGAAGGCTTCCTCTGCTTGAAAGACTTGCTTACTTTGCTACTAGAATATAGGCCACTATATTTATTGTGGTAATTGTTTTTATTCAGCCAATTTTAAAAGGGGAAATATTTTATGCATTATAGAAACATTTCACTGATCAACATAATGAGGAGAGTAGTGAATTACACTGAATTGGAGCAAGAGCTTATAGCTGATAAATGATTTAGAATCAGATAAAGACTTCTTCCTAAATAAAAGAATAACCACTGTTCTCATGCTGCTAGTAAAGACATACCCAAAACTGGGTAATTTATAAAGGAAAGAGGTTTAATTGACTCACAGCTCTACAGGGCTGGAGAAGCCTCAGGAAACTTACAATAATGGCAGAAGCGGAAACAGGCACGTTTTTCTTCACATGGTGGCAGCAAGGAGAAGTGCAAAATGAAGGATGGGGAAAGCACCTTATAAAACCATCAGATCTCATGAGAAGGAACTCATGAACACAAGAACAGCATGGAGGTAACCACCCCCATGATTCAATTATCTCCCACTGGGTCCCTTACATGACAGGTGGGGATTATGGGAACTACAGTTCAAAATGAGGTTTGGGTGGGAACATAGCCAAACCATATCAGCTACAAAACATGTTATAAGAAAATTACAATTTGTCTTAATTGGTACTTGAGAAACCTCCATTCTCCTTCTTAATTTGTGAAATGTTTTTAAATTTGTGATCTCCAAGCAACCTGAGTCTTAGAGATCAATGTTGTTCTAATACATAGCATATTTCCATTCAACTTCTCCAGTCAAAAAAAAACACAGCCTCATATCAGGGTCAGACCCATGATAAACCTTGACCAACAGCAACTGCCCTAAACATCCCTGTGACAAAATAAGGTTATGGTTACTTATGCTAACAAGAATTTCCACCTGTATTCATTAACAATTTATACTTTTCTAACAGTTTCATTTAAAAATGTGACATCCATTTTGAAATAATTTCTAAGTGTGAGGGAGGTAATTGAATGCATACTCCCTGAAGCATTTACAATGTCTGTTGGAAATTTTCAGCTATGTTAATATAAACATAATACAGAAAGAAAACCATCAATACATGCTATTACCTCACATTTTCTATTTGAGAAATGTGGCTGATGATCACTTACTGCTCTACACTTCAGGAAATTGACTTGAAAAGTGTTTTTTAAATGCTTACAGAAGAAAAGTTCTGAATAATTACAATTTTAATTAGTTAAAATATGTAAAGACAAATCTTTTGCATTCTGAAACTGTCAGCTCTCTACTAGCTTAAGTTTCTTGATTGGGCTTGGAAAGCAATTAGGCTGAGCTATTCCCTACTAAGCTACATTTACATGTTAAATTGCATTATGATCTGTCTTATGTTAAGAATATTTGTGAGAGAAACAATATTACGACAAGGATAGTATAGCATTATGAAAGAGCTAATGTAGCAAATAAATATGATTCTGGAACGGTAACTTTAAGCTTTGAAAGACTATTTTCTGAGACAACTCAAAAACTTTAAGCGTAGAAACATGTTTGAAGTCTAAGAGTTAGCAAAAATGTCAGTACTTCTTTTTTGAGGTAATATTGCTCTCTTCTTTCAAATTCCCTTTAGAATGTATTTCTTTCTTGGATTATGCAATAACCAGATTGAATGACAAGGGACCAAAATGTTTAACATTCTTCTGCTTTTCAACAATTTAGTATGTATATCCTACTAATTTAAAAATCAGTTTTAAAGTTGAATACTCACCAGTAGGACCAAAAAGATAGATAGATATGTGGATGGATAGATGGGTGAATAGATAGAGAAAGAGAGAGAGAGAGAGAGAGAGAGAGAGATAGAGACAGGTAGACATAAATTATATAAATATACATATATGCACTATACAGATATTTATATACACAGGTGTACCTTGTTTTAGTGCTGTTTGCTTTCTTGTGCTTCACAGATATTATGTTCGCAGACACCATGATTTTTAAAAATTGAGGGTCTGTGGCAACCCTCCATTAAGCAAGTCTACCAGCACCATTTTTCCAATGACATGTGCTCACTTCATGTCTCTGTGTAACATTTTGATAACATATTACTTTAAAGTTTTTCATTATTATTACATCCATTATGGTGATCTGAGATCACTGATCTTTGATGTTACTATCGTAATTGTTTTGGGGTGCCATGAACTGTGCTCATATAAGATGGCAAACTTCACTGATAAATTGTGTGTGTGTTTAGGCTGCTCCACCAACCAGCCTTCCCTGATATCTCTCCGTCTCCTTGGATCTCCCTATTCATTGAGACTTAATAATATTAAAATTAGGCCAATTAATAACTTTACAATAGCGTGTATGTGTTCAAGAAATAGAGTCACACACCTCTCACTTTAAATCAAAAGCTAGAAATAATTAAGCTTAGCCAGGAAGACATAAAGAAAGTGAAGATAAACCAAAACCTAGGCCTTTTGTGCCAAACAATTAGACAAGTTGTGAATGCAAAGCAAAAGTTCTTGAAGAAAATTAAAAGTGCTACTCCAGTGAGCATATGATTGTTAAGAAGGTGAAACAGCATTATTGCTGATATGGAGAAACTCTGAATAGTCTGAATAGAAGACCAAACCAGCCACAACATTCCCTTAAAACAAAGCCTAAAGCAGAGCAAGGTTCGAAATATCTTCAGTTCTATGAAGGCTGAGATTGGTGATGTAAACCAAAAATGAAATTCTAGGCACCCACAACCAACTGAATGGACCCCTCCTGTCAGCCAATGGCTTTCCAAAATTAACCTGAAACCTGAGTTCATGCAATGATGGGAATGGGTTGGTGGAACATGCCTCCTTATGCCCTTCTCCCTTTGGAATTCAGGCACACTGACCAGCATTAACATTAAAACAGAGACCTTAATACAATCTACTCTCTCTGGAGCCTGCTACCTGGCGACTTCATCTGCCTAACAAAAACCTTTGTCTCCACAAACACTTAATTTAACCCAGACGCTCCATTGTGTTGATTCCAGGTCTTTAGATAAACTCTTTCAACCAACTGCCAATTAAAAAAAAAATCTGAATCCATATATAACCTGGAAGCCACCACTTCAAGTTGTCCTGCCTTTCTGGAAAAAAACAGTGTACAACTTTTTTTTTTTTTTTTTTTTTTTTTTTTTTTTGAGACAGTCTCTCCCTGTCACCCTGGCTGGAGTGCAGTGGCACGATCTTGGTTCACTGCAACCTCCCAGGTTCAAGCAATTCCCTGCCTCAGCCTCCCGAGTAGCTGGGATTACAGGCACCCGTCACCACACCTGGCTAATTTTTTTGTTTTTTTAGTAGAGACAGGGTTTCTCCATCTTGGTCATGTTGGTCTTGAACTCTTGACCTCATGAGCCACTTGCCTTGGCCTCCCAAATTGCTGGGATAGCACGTGTGAGTCATCACGCCCAGCCAATATCTTACACGTATTGATTAATGTCGTATGTCTTCCTAAACCATATAAAACCAAGCTGTAGCCTCCTTTGGCTCATATTCTCAGGACCTCCTAAGGCTGTGTCATGGGCATGTCCTTAATCCTGGCAAAATAAACCACTAAATTGATTGAGACCTGTCTCAGATACTTTTGGTTTATAGGGGGAAAGCTGCAGAAGAAAAAATTTGAAGCTAGAAGCAGTTGGTTCATGAGGTTTAAGGAAATAAGCCATCTCCACAACATAAAAGCACAAAACGAGAAGCAAGTGCTGACGTAGAAGCTGCAGCAAGTTATTCAGAAGATCTAACTAAGATCATTGATGATGGTGGCTACATTAGACAATGATTTTCCATGTAGACAAAACTGCCTTGTATTGGAAGAAGATGCCTTCCAGGACTTTGATAGCTAGAGAGAAATCAATACTTGACTTCACAGCTTCAAAGAACAGGCTGACTCATTTATTATGGGCTATTGCACCTGGCAACTTTAAGTTGAAGGCAATACTAATTTTCTGTTGTGAAAGTTCTAGGGCCCATAAGAATTATGCTAATTCTACTCTGCCTGTGCTCTATAAATGGTATAACAAAGCCTTGATGACAGCACATTTGTTTGCAGCATAGTTTACCTAATATTTTATGCTCTCTGTGTAGACCTACTGCTCAGAAAAGAAGATTCCTTTCAAAATATTGCTGCTCATTGACAATGCACCTGGTCACCCAAGAGCTCTGATGGAGATGTACAAGGAGATAGGTATTGTTTTCATTTCCCTACCACAACATCCATTCTGCCGCTCACGGATTATGGAATTATTTTTACTTTCAGGCCTTTTTAGTTAAGAAAGTCATTTTGTAAGGCTACAGCTGCTAAAGATAGGGATTATCTGATGGATCTGGGTAAAGTAAATTGAAAACCTTGAAGGGATTCACCATTCTGGATGCCATTAAGAATATTTGTGATTCATGGGAGGAGGTCAAAATATCACCATTAACAGGAGTTTGGAAGAAGTTGATTTCAATACTCATGGATGAATTTTGGGGTTTAAAGATTTCAGTGGAGGAAGTGACACAGATATGGTGAAACAGCAAGAGAACTAGAATTAGAAGTGGAGACTGAAGATGTGAGTAAACTGGTATAATCTCATGATAAAACTTGAACAAATGAGGAGCTGCTTTTTTATGGATGAACAAAGAAAGTGGTATCTTGAGATGGAATCTGCTCATGATATACATGCTATGAACATTGTTGAAATAAAAACAAAAGATTTAGAATATTCCATAACTTTAGTTAATAAAGCAGCAGCAGGGTTTGAGAGGATTGACTCCAATTTTGAAAGAAGTTAGACTGTGAGTAAAGTGCTATCAAAAACAAATATTACAAAGAAATATTTTGTGGGCTGGGTGCGGTGGCTCACACCTGTAATCCCAGTACTTTGGGAGGCCGAGGTGGGTGGATTACTTGAGGCCAGGAGTTAGAGACCAGCCTGGCAAACATGTCGAAAACCTGTCTCTACTAAAATACAAAAAATTAGCTGGGCGTGGTGGCGAGCACCTGTAATCCCAGCTATTTGGGGAGGCTGAGGAACGAGAATCGCTTGAACCTGGGAGGTGGAGGTTGCAGTGAGCCTAGATCAAGCCACTGCATTCCAGCCTGGGCAACACAGTGAGATTCCATCTCAAAAAAAAAAAAAAAAAGAAAAGAAAAGAAAAAAAAGGAATATTGTGAAAGAGTTAATTCAGTGACCCACTTCATTATTAATCATATTTTAACAAATTTCCCCAGTCACCCCAAGCTTTGGAAACCATCATCCTGGTCAGTCAGCAGCCATCAACATCCAGGCAAGACATTTCACCAGCATATAAATTATGATTCACTGAAGGCTAAGATGATCATTTGTATTTTTTAGCAAGAAAATATTTTTAACTAAGCTATGTACATTTTTAGACATAATTTTATTGAGCACTCAATAGACTACAGCATAGTAAAAATGTAACTTTTATATTGACTGGGAAACTGAAAATTTACATGACTTGTTTTATTGCAATATCCACTTTATTTTGGCCATCTGGAACTGAACCCACAATATCTTCAAAGTATGCCAGTATGCCTCTATATCATTTATAGGTATTGGTAGTTATAAATAAAGGTAATGCACCATTAAATAAAAGAATTGTCTTAAATTTAAGTGAAATGTCCCATAAAGACCTAAAAGATGAAGTTTAAATCTAGGTTTCCCATGCAACTTTCAATTCCATGTCAAATAGTATTAGTATTTGCATATCTGACCACCAGTCATTGTTCTTCTCCCTTTCTCTATTTATTTCAAACTCCATTGCACACCACGTGTCCTATTGTATATGTATTTAGAACCACAGCCCCTGTGAAAAGTTCAATTTACATACCGCAGAAATAGATGCCTCCTGAAAACTCTTTCACTCTAAGGATGTTCATAGGGCATTTATGTCTGTCCTACGGATGCTAAGTACAAATAAAACCTGTGAATATTAAATGTAAAACAAATACTAGATGAGTCTGAAAAATGGGGAGAGGAATGCATACCCTCAAGAAATATTAGGACACAAAGAACAACATGGCAGTGAATTTCCTTGGCTTTCTGTCTTATATATCCCAAACTTGGGGCTAGAGAAGCACGCAACCTAGAAATATCAGCTGGTAGTGAAAAAAAAAATTACAACAAAAGTCTGCTCTTTCTAGCCAAGGAACATGGAACAGAGCAACGTAGCAAGCCAATAAATTTTTAGACAATAACAATTCTACTCTAGCTAAACACCACTGAAAGAACAAACGAACAAAAAAACTGTGGGATTTTTATGGGGTTAGGGGGCTGTCCTGAGAAAGGTCAGAGTGAAGTCCACCTAAATCATAGGATTCAGACAAGAAGTCTCTCTTATCTTGGTTTAATGGCAGAATCAATAGGCAGTTCCCAGTACTTATTTGGCAGATTAGCAATGCCAGCTATTTATTACAGCATCATGGTCAACATCAGTGTGTTCCTTTTGGTCTTCCACTCGTGGGTGAAAGATGGCTACAGCAGCTCTAATTATTACATTTCTATAGCAGAAAACAGTGTGATATGTGAAAGAGAATTTCTCCTGTACCTTATTTGTATTAGGCTGGAAATGTTTGTTCAGAAGAATTCAAGAAAACATTCCCTAACATTTTATTGGCAAGAACTGGACAGCCCTAGGGCAGGTGCTGGAATTATTTCCCTAGAAATTAAGCAGTTTCTGATAAATAGAGATAAATCGCTTTAGCCAGGTAGAAGAACTTGAGAGGATTGGGAAAGGTTGCAAGATGGCTTTTGGTTTAACTAAAAAACAAAGTCTACAACTAGCTTTATTAATATAGTTTCATATGTTAGCCATTACATATGTTTTCAATCTACTGTGTCCCACTATTAATTCTGTAAATTGATGAACTTATTCTGAAATAGTAAATTTCACCCCCAGCCAAGAGGACAGGCATCCCTGAAGAAGCAGATCAGTCATTCACCAATGTTTTCCTGTAGCTCTGCTAGCCTCACAGGGACTTTGATGGTACAGGAGGATTTAATCTATATTCATCACAATCTACAGGATATATGCTTTTATCTTCAATCTCCCCAAATCAAAGCCCACTGGAAAAAAAATATATATATATATAGACACACACACAGATGTACTTAGTGGTGTCATAGTACTTTCCTACTCTGCCAAGAATTTCTCACTTCCTCCACTCTCAACTTTTCCCACAATGTTTTGTGGAGTCCTGTAATTAATGTAAATACATTTTCATATATATTTAATGTATTCATACAATGTTATATTTTCACTCTTGCCTTAGGTTGAAAGTCTTCTGTCTTCCCCCAAGAATACCATGGTTGTTGTTCAGAATTGTTCAATACCCAAAGTATCAATTGGCCTGGATGCAATGGTTATTTTCCTTGATCTACATTGTGAAATTCATATAATTACATTTTAATTCTTCTAAAACGTTCTTTTTTCAGCTTATGTTAATTGGCTATGCTATCTAGCCTAGTTCATTATTTGCATAGTTTACAAATACTTTATCATTTGAGGCTTTGGTATCTGGATAATAATCATTTACATTTCTAAAGTTCACATCAACACCGGCTATTCTTTTTAATGTATTTTTTAAAATCTCTGTATATTAGATTATGGAAGAGGTAATGCATGCATGCAGATATAAACCTGTAGTAGTTAAGAACTTCCAACCAGTTCAGTCTAACTCCTTATGGGAAAATAGATTAATTCTTCACTTTATATTTCCTACACAGATTGTTTGTCTTAATGACAGAACATAGCCTTACACATCTTTTTTTAATTATCAAGTTTAAATAAAAATAGTATATTAAAATCTAACGTTAACTGCTACTTTTATTTATTCATGGACAACTCAGGAATTTATAACATTTTACTTCATTGATATCACTGCAATTTATATATAATTTTTACTATATATTTTGATTATTTATTACAAGCCCATCAAGACATTATAGGTATTACTTTATAGAAATACTTTCATATTTATTCTTTCAATTTTTCTTCATTTTCTCCTGCATTGCAGAATTTCCACCTCATAAAATTTTCCTTCTCCCCATAAAATACTCTTTAATGTTTATTTTACAGAATTCTCTGGTTAATACACTTTTAATACTTTTGTCTAAAAATTTTTTATTTATATTTTGAAAGTTATCTTTCCTACATATATAATTGTAAATTGGCAGTTATATTTTGACAGTGTTATGAAGATATTCCATTGTCTCCTGGCCTATATTATTCCTTTTGAGAACTCAGTTTTCAGGGTGGGGATCTTGGAATATTTATAGAAATTTGATTATATTTTTATTTCTAGCTGTATCATTATCAAAAGGGTAGGTAAGCTTTGTAGTCATTTATCTTGCTTGAGCTTTATAAAGCTTCTTGAATCTGGTTTGACTTCTTTCATCATTTTTGAGAAAGAAATCCCATTCATTGTCTCTTCAAATATTGTCTAGGTCCCATTTTATTTCTCTCCTATTCTGAATGCCACTTAGACATCAATTAGACTCTTTAAACTCTGTATCTCATATAGAGCAAATTATGATTTTGAGTTTCTCTTTGTAAAATCTGAACATGAACATATTTAGTGCACATGACAAATAGCTCTGATTATACGGACATATTTGGTTATGGTGTTTAAAATAACTATTATTGCATAAGATATTTGTTAATTTATACTAAAACATCTAGTCAAAACATATATTTAGAAATATTTAAAGTTCATATTCCAGATTTTTAAGGGAATGCTGAATAAAAAATACATATTTTTATGACAAATACAAATTATTCAAAACATGTATTGGAAAATTTCCTTATGGTATACTGGCCAAGCGATAAAGACAAGCCATAAAATTTACTTTTATCATTTTGCCAAAAACCTGTACTCCTTAATTTTAGTTCTTTTTCAATTGGGGATATCTCAGAGGATGTTTCTACACTATTTTAGAGGATTCAGTTAATAAAAAATTTGTAATTTAAAAAAAATTTGTATATTTATTTTATTAATGTAATATTAATTTCATTTCCATGATCTTGGAGATGTTACTTTATGTTTCAGGACTTCAGTGTTCTTATTAGAAAAATCATAGGTTTTAATCATTTGAATTCCTCAGCTCTAACATTAACTGAGATCTACAATACATTTATTTGCCTACTTTTGTACCATCCCATCAAATTCTATTTACCTGCATATCTATTACTGTTGATCTAATTAGCTATCCATATGTACTGCACACACACTTTACATACATATGTAATATATAAATTCAATCTTAATATCATCACTCTAATTTTAGTTCAAATTATCTAAACTAAATATTGTAAACATAACAGTAATTATTCAGTGTAAACATTATTATATAGTAACTATTATACTATGAGTAGCAATATAAAAGAAGATAGAATTATTAATACAAATTTGACTTTATTTAAATTAATATACACTGAGGATTAGTAATATTTTACTACTATTAAAATATTTTTAAATGGTCTTCAGTTTCCTATATAAATTAAAAATATTAAGTCTATAACATTTCTCAGTATATTTAGCTGCTTTGACACATGACAGCACATACTGCAAATGCAAACTATCAAACAGCTAAAGAACATCACTTTGAAAATTTCTGTGTTTCTTATTCAATTTTTTGTTTTCATAATAAAATCATTTCTATGTACTTCAATACAACTTCTATAAATTGCATTTAGAAATTTATGATGCATATCACATGCTTCCATGTTCATTATTTTTGCTAGTTTCTACATAGTTTCTTTCAAAATTGCAAATTTAATCACAGTTAGTCATTAAATACTGTTAAATAGACTCAGCATCTATCATACAGATGGAAAATAAATCTAATTTTGAAACTTCTTTATTACCTTAGGTCACATAATTAGTTTCTCTTAAAATATGGAAATATTAAACTAATATTATTGAAATTAACTTTAATGGAAGTCTTCTAAATTCCCGACACATATAAAAAATCATTATTCAATGATTTTAAGTAAAAAAATTAAACATGGCCCATGTTTTCGTACGTTTAGCATATTTATAATCAATAATAGCGTCTATGGAAAATACTTGAAAATTATACATTCCTGTCTCCTTTTTTGAGATATAGGAAATTTCAAGTAGTTTATATTATTTGTAATAGTTGTTCCTTGATCATTCTAGTAAATATACTCTACTTAATCCTTTTTACAGATATTATGTAAAATGTATACATGGTATCTGTAAAATACATGCATAATACCTGTAAAACATCTAAAAATCTAAACATGGGAATGTTTTACAGGATTTGTTTTGCTTTGTGTGACTTTGCTTCTTTGTATTCGCTAAGAGTTAATAAGTCACTCTGATACTCTAGATCTCATTCCAAAAAGACTTTGCTCCTTGTTCAATATGACTTATTTTCACTTTCTGTTCTGTTTTTTTTGTTGTTTTTTTGTTTTGTTTTGTTTTGTTTTGTTTTTTTGAGACGGAGTCTCCCTCTGTCACCCAGGCTGGAGTGCAGTGGTGAGATCTCGGCTCACTGCAAGCTCCGCCTCCCGGGTTCACGCCATTCTCCTGCCTCAGCCTCCAGAGTAGCTGGGACTACAGACACCCGCTACCATGCCCGGCTAGTTTTTTGTATTTTTAGTAGAGACGGGGTTTCACCGTGTTAGCCAGGATGTTCTCGATCTCATGACCTCTTGATCCGCCCACCTCAGCCTCCCGAAGTGCTGAGATTACAAGCGTGAGCCACCACGCTCGGCCCACTTTCTGTTCTTTTTACTTATTGAATGGAGCAATATTGCAATCTTGGCAGTTAAATAATTCACCAAACATGTTAAGCACAAGTTCTTTTTTATGTATATATTCGAATTTTTTCTGCCTCTGTGTTAAACTATAGAACATCTTATTTCTAAGGCAAAGAGGCCTAAACTGTAATCTAGAGCAATGTGTTTTCCAAATCCCAAGTGTTACAGCATCTAACAGAAATATTGTCCAGACTTTCAAACTCTTCATTTGTATAAAGAAAAATGAAATAAACAAAATTAACATTCATTTTGTTTTCACCCTACAATGGGGATTGTGATTTCTTAGCATATTATTTAACTTAATGTCACAATAATTCTGCACAATAAAAACCATTATAACCTCTATTTATTTATTTATTTATTTTGAGACGGAGTTTCACCGCTGTTGCCCAGGCTGAAGTGCGATGGTGTAATCTTGGCTCATTGTAACCTCCGCCTCCTGGGTTCAAGTGGTCCTCCTGCCTCAGCCTCCCAAGTAGCTGGGATTACAGGTGCCTGCCACCCTGCTCAGCTAATTTTTGCATCTTTGGTAGAGACGGATTTTACCATGTTGGTCAGGCTGGTCTCAAATACCTGACCTCGGGTGATCCACCAGCCTTGGCCTCCCAAAGTGCTGGGATTACAGGTGTGAGCCACCATGCCTGGGCTATTATAATCATTTTTAAAGATGAAAAAGGAAAAGGAAGAGAAGAAAAGTGTATGTGTATTCTATTGTTTCATTTAGCGTTTAATAATGGATAATAACTGAAAATGAGAAAGTTTGCCTTGTTAGAAACAGTATGGTGGTGTTTCATTTTGTTTTGTTTTTTGCCTTTATTACACTCTGGGTTTGTCCTGGTGTTGGGATTTCTAGTTCCCTTTTTTACCTCCATCTCTTTCTTTGCCGAACTCTTAAAATTCATATGTAAAAAATTAGTGACGTTTCTGCTTATATAATTTGGGTTGAATCATTTTTCATTTTTTTTTCCTAATGAAGAATAAATATTAGTTTTAATTATTTAATTGAATAAAAAACATTGGTTCAGATTTACATAATGTTACTTATTCAGTAGAAATAAAACATATAATACAAACTTCACTATTTTATATAGAAATACAGCGTAGAGTCATCCAGAACCCCCTTACAGATGCCAAATTTAATGCATGCTCAAGTTTCATATAAAATGATACAGTATTAGCACGTAACCTATATATATCCTTCCACCTACTTTAAATGAACTCTAGGTTATTTATAATACCTAATACAATGGGAATGCTCTGTAAATAGTTGTTACTGTATTGCTTTTATATTTGTATTTCTTTTTATCATGTTTTTTCCCCAAATATTTTCAATTCACAGTTGGTTGAATCTCTGAATGTGGAACCTGTTGATACAGAGGGACAGCTATAGAATTCTGAGTCCAGAAAAGATAGGCTTAAATGAGTAAAAAATCTTGATATTTAAGTGTAGAAATAAGATATTTGTTGACCGAAATACCCTATTCTTTTTCCCAAATAAAAACATTATTATGCAAATAATCTTTTTACTATAAAATATTTCTTGAGTGTTAGTAACAGAGCAAAACTCAGAAGATAGAATAATCTTTTTAAATTTATTTATTTAATTATTATTATTGTTGTTGTTTAAAGTTCTAGGATACATGTGCAGAACATGCAGGTTTGTTACATACGTATTCATCTGCCATAGAAGTTTGCTGTACCTACCAACCCATCACCTAGGTTTTAAGCCCCACATGCATTAGCTATTAGTCCTGATGCTCTCCTTCCACTTGACCCTCACCCCCAAGCAGGCCCCAGTGTGTGTTATTCCCTTCCCTGTGTCCATATGTTCTCATTGTTCAGCTCCCACTTATGAGCGAGAACATGCAGTGTTTGGTTTTCTGTTCCTGTGTTAGTTTGCTGAGGATGATGTCTTCCATCTTCATCCATGTCCCGGAAAGGGACATGATCTCATTCCTTTTTGTGGCTGCATACTATTCCATGGTGTACATGTACCACATTTTCTTTATCCAGTCTATCATTGATGGGCATTTGGGTTGGTTCCATGTCTTTTCTATTTTCTAGTGCTGAAATAAACATACACGTGCATGTATATTTATAACAGAATGAGTTATATTCCTTTGAGTATATATGCAGTAATGGGATTGCTGGGTCAAATGGTATTTCTGCTTCTAGATCCTTGAGAAATTACCACACTGTCTTCCACAAGGGTTGAACTAATTTACATTCAACCAACAATGTAAAAATGTTCCTATTTCTCCACAGCCTTGCCAGCATCTGTTGTGACTTGACTTTTTAATAATAGCCTTTCTGACTGGTGTGAGATGGTATCTTATCGTGATTTTGATTTGCATTTCTCTAATGATCAGTGATGTTGACCTTTTATTCATATGTTTTTTTGGCTGCATAAATGTCTTCTTTTGAAAAGTGTCCATTCATATGCTTTGTCCAATTTTTGATGGGCTTGTTTTTTTTTTCTTGTAAATTTATTTAAGTTCCTTGTAAATTCTGGATATTAGACCTTTGTCAGATGGGAAGGTTGAAAACGTTTTCTCCCATTCTGTAGGTTGCCTGTTCATTCTGATGATAGTAGAAAGAAATAAAAGGTATTTGAATAGGCAGAGAGGAAGTCAAATTGTTTCTGTTTGCAGATGACATGATCCTACATAGGTATAAATATTTATAAATAAATAAATTAAATTAATTAAATAAATGACTCTAAACATTTAGAAAACCCTTTTGCAACCAGCCTGGACAACATAGTGAAACCCCATCTCTACTAAAAATACCAAAAAAAAAAAAAAAAAAAAAAAAAAAAAGCAGCCAGTTGTGTTGGCACATGCTGTAATTCCAGCTACTCAGGAGGCTGAGGCAGGAGAATCTCTTGAACCCGGGAGGAGGAGGTTGCAGGGAGCCAAGATCACGTCACTGCACTCCAGCCTAGGTAATAGAACAGAGCGAGACTCCAAAAAAAAACAAAAAAAGAAAAAAAGAAAAAGAAAACCCCATTGTCCATTGTCTCAGCCCAAAGCTTAAGGTATTAGCTTACACTGATAGCTGATAAGCAACTTCAGCAGTCTCAGGATACAAAATCAATATGCGAAAATCACAAGCATTCCTTTACACTAACAGGAGACAAGCAGTGAGCCAAATCATCAATGAGCTCCCATTCACAATTGCTACAAAGAGAATAAAATACCTAGGAATATAGCTAACAAGGAAGGTGAAGGACCTCTTCAAAAAGAACTACAAACCACTGCTCAAGGCAACAAGAGAAGACACAAATGGAAAAACATTCCATCCTCATAAGGAAGAATAAATATTGCGAAAATGACCATACTGCCCAAAGTAATTTATGTATTCAATACTATTCCCATCAAACTACCATTGACATTCTTTACAGAATTAGAAAAATCTATTTTAAAATTCATATGGAACTAAAAAAGAGCCCACATAGCCAAGACAATCCTAAGCAAAAAGTACAAAGCTGGAGACATCACACTACCTGACTTCAAACTATACTACAAGGCTACAGTAACCAAAACAGCATGGTACTGTTACCAAAACAGACATATAGACCAATGCAACAGAATAGAGACCTCAGAAATAATACCACACATCTACAACCATCTGATCTTCGACAAACCGGACCAAAACAAGCAATGGGGAAAGGATTCCCTATTTAATAAATGGTGCTGGGAAAACTGGCTAGCCATATGCAGAAAACTGAAACTTGACCCCTTCCTTACAAATTGTACAAAAATTCACTCAAGATGGATTAAAGACTTAAATGTGAAACCCAAAAACATAAAATCCCTAGGAGAAAACCTAGGCAATACCATTCAAGACATAGGCATGGGCAAAGATTTTATGATGAAATCACCAAAAGCAATTGCAACAAAAGCTAAAATTGACAAACGGGATCTAATTAAACTAAAGAGCTTCTGCACAGCAATAGTATAATCTTTTACATATTGTTAGGAATGAATTATTTGGGCATTTTTAAGATCATGAGGAGTAAATATATAGTAAATTGATTGTAGCTTATTCAACTTAATATAGATTAATTTATATTTTATTACAAGCCAGGCAGAAATTTAAATATAATACACAGAGGATGTCACTTGGAAAAATGCACACACGCACACACACATATATGTAATATTAATATATATATGCTCACAGAAAAAGCACACATGCATACACATACATACATTCATACATGCACGTATACATTGTTTATGAAATAAACATTGAATAACTACTAAGTTACTCAATATACATATTAGTGTGTATATACATGTATATATGTATATTGAGTAACTTCTTTGTAGCAGTTAACAAGAAGTTGTTAGGAGCATGAAACCTGAAGCCAGTCCCTTCAGATTAAATTCTGACTCTACCACTTACTTCTTCACCTCTAAAATTGGACCTCAATAATTTTTACTTCATTGTATTTATATAAGTATTAAATGAGTTACTTATGAAATTTTTAGAACAATGCTTGGCAAGTCAGTGTTAGCTAAATTTCAATAATTGTTACTCAGAAAGTGTTAGAAAATAGATAAATTTAGATTTTTGTTGTAGGTTTTGGTTTTATTGTGATACAGGGTCTTTCTCTGTCATCCAGGCTGGAATGCAGTGGTGCAATCTTAGATCACTGCAATCTCAAACTCCTGGGATCAAGGGATGTTATCACCTCAGATGCAGAAGGTATTGCTGAAATTATGATTTTCACAGATAGATGTGTACAGGTAGGTAGAAATCATATTAAAAGATGACACTGAAATATATACTTTTAAATGTTTAGTAATTTTATCAAGCCATATAACCTCTTATATTGAAAATTAGTCAATATAATTTTTCTCTTATTACTATATATGATTTAAAGTATTTTCTTATTTAGAAGTAAACTGACAAACATCCATTATGGCACATAGATAATCTTAATACAGTAAATATATTTTTTATGATAAAAGCATGGACAAAGTAAAATGATAAAGAATCCTTTTGATTCTTTTAAATGCACAAAAGGCCCTTTTGATTACTTTTAAATGCACAATAAAATAGTGTTGACTGTAGTTACCCTGTTGTGCTATCACATACTAGATCTTATTCATTCTATGTAACTATATATATATCATATATATGATATATGTGATCATATATCATATATATGTGATATACATATGTGATATATATATATGTGTGTGTGTGTATATATATATATATATATATATATATATATATATATATATATATAAAATATGGCTTTGGCCCAATGTTGGTAGGAGTTTGGTTATAATCTATGATAGATAGATCTCTGTCTATAGGTAGAGAGATAGATAGATTATATAATATAAATATAGAGAAATATTTGTATTTATAGATATAAATAGATTATATAATGTATCTATCTATCTAATCTACCTATCTATAGATAGACACAGAAAGAGAGACAGAGAGAGAGATCTAGAATAGTTAGGGATAGGCTCTCTAAAAGGGGCCTTTTAACTATGTGCCTGATGAGATGAGAATGACTCGACTATGCGAAGAGACGTAGGGATAGTGCTCTACGTGAAGAGCCATAGGGATAATGCTCTAGGTAGAGAAAAGAGCAAGAGAAAGAAATAAGCCTGTATTCATCTAAGAGAGTTGTTGCAACTACAGTAGAGACAGTGAGGAGAGAGATGGCATGAAATTAGGTTAGGAAGCTATGTCAATTCTAAATAATGCCTGGTTTTATAAGCTATGGCCAGACATTTAGGTTCTGTCCTAAAGGAAGTGAGAAGTGGTTAATTACATTAAGCAAACTAGTTGTGGATAGTATTCATGTTTTATAACACGTATTCTTGTATTCTGCTCCTATGTGATGAATACACCATCAGTTTGCTGAGGCTAAATTTAGTGAGGCAATTAGGGGGTCTTTAAAGTAAGCCCAAACAGAAATGATATGGGCTTGGATACAGGTGGTAGAAGAGGACAGAGAAGGAGAGAGGCAGAACATATATTGGGGAGGTTGATCCAACAGAATCTACTGATACATTGAATTTGAGATTTGAGAAATGAGATGCCAACTGAACGAAGTATAGATTTCTGGCCCAGCTAATGGTTGAATATTGGTATTATATGTCAATATTAAGAAAGATTGAGGAACTATTACATAAGAAAGTGAAAAATGCAGGAAAAAATAAAAGAATAAACCTTCATAAGTCCAGAAATTGACCTTGCAACAAATATGAACTAGAAAATAATTTGATGACTTGTTTTTAAAATAATAAAATTAATGAATCATAAAATATTATTTACATAGGTAATTCATATTGTATTGGGATTTTGGCTGTAGTTCTAAAACTATAGATAATTAATGCTAAGGCTCAGGTTCTAAGGACAATACAAAAGAGTTGCCAAATACTCCATCCAGAGATTAGCAATTGGTGACCATGGTAGTCCTTTGACTTAGCCCTCCACTTCATCAGATTAGGCATTATGAGAGATAACTAATTTCTACTATAGATTTTCAACTTATTTTAGTGAATCGTGGTGTCCCTTCTTCCCCAGTACTAACTCACCAGTAAAGAGAAAGAGGGGACAAAATAAATGCCATCTGTAGAACATGGTGTTATATAGGCATATGGTAGACTAGTATTTCACTCTCCAGATGGCTGCTTAGTGAACTGTAGAATCGCAAACCTCCACACTGTTACTATAGTAGGAAATCTGTTCACAAGGTTTGGCATGTGTCACCTGAAATTTGAGAAATCATAGTGAGTGGTGTCATCTTCTTACCTGGGGAGGATTTTTAAAATGGAAAGATAAAGAGTGAAGTGCAAACAATATTATTGATAGAAAGAACAGTATCTAATCATATAGTATTGACAAGAGAAAAAAACTCTAAGACACAGTAAGATTAAAGGTGAAAGGATGCAACTGTTGTATCTATATAAACATTGGATATAATACATGTTGTCAAACAGAGATAGATATTTCATAATTTTAAATCTGTCAATTCATCATTAAAATATGATGATTCTGAATTTACAATTCTCAGCTATTTAAAATTGTGGCTAGAGAAGCTGTAGTTTTAAAATATATGATAGTAAAGAAAATAGCTGAATATCAATGATATAAACACGCATCTCAAAAAATTATCTTTCTTAAAGATTGAACAATTTATCTAAAAAAAGTCTTTAAGAAAGAAACGATTTCTTTAAGTATCCTTTCTTAAAGAGTGAACAATTAAAGTCAAAGACTATAGTCAGTCGTAATGTATTACACACTTAATATTTTAAGAAGTATAGATTTCATATTTTGTTCCTACCATAACAAATATAATTTTAAAATAAATTCATAATTGAAAACCTGCTCTTAAAAATAAATCTCCAACTCAAAAATTATATTAGCATATTCTACCTACATGTATTAAACAATATTAAGATGATACCATTAAGAAGATGACACCATTCACTATGGATTTCTCAAATTCCAGGTGACATATGCCAATCTTATTCAAACGCTCCCATACAATAGAAAAAGGGAAAATGCAGAACAATTCATTTAAAAAGGCCATAATAAACTTGACACTACAAAAGAAAGAAAAAGTACCAGCCAATCTCACCTATTGAAATAACATTGTACTCTAAAAACATTGTGATCCACTTTGTTACAACTGTATACATGTTTTATTAACAAATGTATAAATATAGCAAAACAAAGTTGGGCTTATTCTGGGAGAGCAAGATTTATTTAATATTTTAAAAAATATGATTTGCCACAGTGACACAATAAAAAAGAAAGGAATCAACCTCCTCAATTGCAGAAAAATCATTTGATGGTATTTAAAATCCATTAAGAAAATGTCTTAAGTTAGGTATATTAACTCCCATTCACAATTGCTACAAAGAGAATAAAATACCTAGTAATACACTAACAAGGTAAGTGAAGAAACTCTTCAAGGAGAACTACAAATGACTGCTCAAGGAAATCAGAGAGGACACAAATAAATAGGAAAGTATTCCATGCTCTTGGATAGGGAGAATCAATATTGTGAAAATGGCCATACTGCCCAAAGTAATAGATAGATTAAATGCTATTCCTGCTAAATGTAACATTTATACTTTTCACAGAATTAGAAAAAATGATTTTAAAATTCATCTGGAACCAAAGGAAAAGCCCACATTGCCAAGACAATCCTAAGCACAAAGAACAAAGCTGGAGGCATCAGGCTACCCAACTTTAAACTATACTACAAGGCTACCATAACCAAAACAGCATGGTACAAAAATAGACACACAGACCAATGGAACTGAAAAGAGAACTGAGAAATAAGACTGCACACCTAAACTATCTGATCTTCAACAAACCTGACAAACACAAGCAATGGGGAAATGATTCCCTATTTAATAAATGGTGCTGGGAGAACTGGCTAGCCATATGCAGAAAATTAAAACTGGACTCCTTTCTTACACCTGATGGATTGAGGACTTAAATGTAAAACCCCAAATTATAAAAACCTTAGAAGAAAATATAGGCAATACCATTCAGGACGTAGGCATGGGCAAAGATTTCATGATGAAAATATCAAAGGCAATTGCAACAAAATAAAAAATTGACAAATGGGATATAACTAAACTAAAGAGCTTTTGCACAGCAAAAGAAACTATCATCAGAATGAACAGACACCCTACAGAATAGGAGAAAATTTTTGCAATTGGTCCCCCTGACAAAGGTCTAATGTTCAGAGTCTGCAAGGAACTTACACAAATTTACAAGAAAGACCAGGTGCTGTGGCTCATACATGTAATCCCAGCACTTTGGGAGGCCAAGGCAGGCAGATGACTCTGAGGTCAGGAGTTTGAGAGCAACCTGGCCAACATGGTGAAACCCCACCTCTACTAAAAATACAAAAATTACCTGGGCGTGGTGGTGGGTGCCTGTAATCTCAGCTACTCAGGAGGCTGAGGCAGGAGAATCATATGAACCCAGGAGGTGGCGGTTGCAGTGAGCTGAGATCATGCCACTGCACTCTAGTCTGGATGACAGAGACTCTGTCTCACAAAAAAAAAAAATTACAAGAAAAAAACAACCCCATTAAAAAGTGAGCAAGGGACATGAAGAGACACCTCTCCAATGAAGACATTCACATGGCCAAGAAATATATGAAAAAAAGCTCAACATCATTGATCATTAGATAAATTCAAATCAAAACCACAATGAGACACCATCTCATGCCAGTCAGAGTGGTAATTATTAAAAAGTCAAGAAACCTAGGTTTTCTTCTAGGGTTTTTATGGTTTTAGGTCTAACATTTAAGTCTTTAATCCATATTGAGTTAATTTTTGTATGAGGTGTAAGGAAGGGATCCAGTTTCAGCTTTCTACGTATGTCTAGCCAGTTTTCCCAGCACCATTTATTAAATAGGGAATCCTTTCCCATTGCTTGTTTTTGTCAGGTTTGTCAAAGTTCAGATAGTTGTAGATATGTGGCATTATTTCTGAGGCCTCTGTTCTTTTCCATTGGTCTATATCTCTGTTTTGGTACCAGTACCATGCTGTTTTGGTTACTGTAGCCTTGTAGTACAGTTTGTCATGTCTAAAACACCAAAAGCAATGGCAACAAAAGCCAAAATTGACAAATGGGATCTAATTAAACTCAAGAGCTTCTGCACAGCAAAAGAAACTACCATCAGAGTGAACAGGCAACCTACAGAATGGGAGAAAATTTTTGCAACCTATTCATCTGACAAAGGGCTAATATCCAGAATCTACAATGAACTCAAACAAATTTACAAGAAAAAAACAAACAACCCCATCAAAAAGTGGATGAAGGATATGAACAGACACTGCTCAAAAGAAGACATTTATGCAGCCAAAAAACATATGAAAAAATGCTCATCATCACTGGCCATCAGAGAAATGCAAATCAAAACCACAGTGAGATACCATCTCACACAAGTTAGAATGGCGATCATTAAAAAGTCAGGAAACAACAAGTTCTGGAGAGGATGTGGAGAAATAGGAACTGTTACACTGTTGGTGGGACTGTAAACTAGTTCAACCATTGTGGAAGTCAGTGTGGCGATTCCTCAGGGATCTAGAAGTAGAAATACCATTTGACTCAGCCATCCCATTACTGGGTATATACCCAAAGGATTATAAATCATGCTGCTATAAAGACACATGCACACATATGTTTATAGCGGCACTATTCACAATAGCAAAGACTTGGAACCAACTTAAATGTCCAACAACAATAGACTGGATTAAGAAAATGTGGCACATATACACCATGGAATACTATGCAGCCATAAAAAATGATGAGTTCATGTCCTTTGTAGGGACATGAATGAAACTGGAAACCATCATTCTCAGCAAACTATCGCAAGGACAAAAAACCAAACACCGCATAGTCTCACTCATAGGTGGGAATTGAACAATGAGAACAGATGGACACAGGAAGGGGAACATCACACACCTGGGACTGTTGTGGAGTGGGGGGAGGGGGGAGGGATAGCATTAGGAGATATACCTAATGCTAAATGACGAGTTAATGGGTGCAGCACACAAACATGGCACATGTATACATATGTAACAAACCTGCACATTGTGCACATGTACCCTAAAACTTAAAGTATAATAATAATCAAATCAAATCAAATTAAAAAGATAAATAAAAAATAAAAAGTAAAATAAATAAAATTAAAAAGAAAGATTTAAAAAAAGTCAAGAAACAACAGATGCTGGTAAGGTTGTGGAGAAAAATTACCACTTTTACACAGTTGGTGGGAGTGTAAATGAGCTCAACAAGTGTGGAAGACAGTGTGGCAATTCCTCAAACATCTAGAAGCAGAAATACCATTTGATCCAGCAATCTTATTACTGGATATATACTCTAAAGAATATAAATTATTCTATTATAAAGATACACACATGTACATGTTCATTGGAACACTGTTCACAACAGCAAAGACATGGAATCCACCCAAATGCCCATCAATGATAGACTGAAAAACAAAAATGTGGCACATATATACCATGGAAGACTATGCAGCCATAAAACAGAATGAGATCCTGTTCTTTGCAGGGACATGGATGGATCTGGAAGCCGTAATCTTCAGCAAACTAATGCAGGAACATAAAATTAAACACAGCATGTGGGCACTGAATGATGAGAACACATGGACACGTGGTGGGGAACAACACACACTGGGGCCTGTCAGGGGGATGGGATGGGGGAGGGAGAGCTTCGAGAAAAATAGCTAATGGATGCTGGACTTAATACCTAGGTGATGGGTTGATCTGTGCAGCAAACCAACATGGCACATGTTTACCTATGTAACAAACCTGCACATCCTGCACATGTACCCCAGAACTTAAAATATAAGTTGAAGAAAAAATAAAAATAAATAAGTGAATAAATTTGGCCATTTTTTTGGAAGTACCAACTGAAGCTGAAAGTCAGAGTATTTTATGTCCCAGGAATCTCCATCCACAGGCCTTTACCTAAGTAAAATGCAATTTAGCGTGTACCAAAAAATATGTCCAATAATATCTGAAGCAGTGCAATTTATAAGAACCCTAACTTGATATAACCCAATTGTTGAGTGATAGCGATACTCAACTCTCTTCTTGCAGTGTGAAAGTAACCATAGACAATATAAATAAATGTGTGTGACATTACTTATAAAACAAGAATGAGCCAGAAGTGGCCCAAAGTAAGTAGATTGCTGATCCCTACTACAGAGCCAAAAATACACAAACTGCAGCTAAGCACAACAAAGTCGATGAGTCTCACAAATATAATGCTTCTTCTCACAGAGAAGAAGCCAGACATAAAATAAATTCATAATGTTAATAAAAGAAACCAGGATCCTTGGAGAAACGGTCTGTAGAAGGGAATATACAAAATGAGCCTGAAACATGTTACAGTGCCAGAAAGCATCAAAGTCACAACAATGATGGAAGGGTTTATCAAAATGGCACAGAAGTCAACTGAATGAGCAGCCAATGACCAAAGCTGGAAAAGTTTAAGTAAAAAAACAAATAGCATGTATTGCATTATAACCCAAAGTGTAAGATAAATATCCATAAGCTCATAGTGGTACAAAGAAATGTTTGAATAAATGGATAAATAAGGTATAAGAGTCAAATCTCTCATGCAGAATTCCTAATGGTAATATAGATACTCAGCCATCAGGGAGATGTGGCCTAATTCCTGCTCTTTAAAAGTAGGCTTCACATTAATGACTTCCTTCCAAAAAATACACTTTTGGAATGAGTGAAAAAAAAAAAAAAGAAAAAGAAAAACCTGGTGAAACCCCGTCTCTACTAAAAATACAAAAATTAGCCAGGCATGGTGGCGTGCGTCTGTAGTCCCAGCTACTGGGGAGTCTGAGGCATGAGAATCGCTTGAACCCGGGAGGCAGAGGTTGCAGTGAGCCGAGATTGTGCCACTGCACTCCAGCCTGGGCGACAGAGTGAGACTGTCTCAAAGAAAAACAAACAAACAAACACAAAAACCAGAAACAAAAAAAAAAACCTGAGTAACTCTACAGACAAGAAACCTAAGAAACTACTTCAGCTAGGTGACCAAGCCTATCTTCAGTGAAAATTTCAACTGATAGTATGTACCCTTGATATGATGTTATAGGAATAGCACTTCTCCTCTGTGGGCTTCCTTTCCCAAACCCTGGTTAATCATGAGAAAAATATCTGACAAACCAAAACTGAGGAACGATGTATAAAATTCCCGACTAGTACTCCTGAAATCTGTCAAGGCCATCAAAAATAAGGAAAGTCTGAGAAAGGGTGACAGTCTATTGAAGCCTAAGGAGACAGGATTATTAAACAGAATGTGCTATCCTGAGAGGGATCCTGTTATAGAAAAGTAAAAGGAGTGCATTAGGTAAAAACCAAAGAAATACAACTGAAGTATGAAATTTAGTTAATAATAATGTATTAAAATTGGTTCATTAGTTGTGATAAATATATCACACAATGTACGATCTAAACAACATGGGAAATGGTGCAGGTTATACAGAAACTATCGATACTATATTTGCAACTCTTCTGTGAATCTAAAATTATTTTATAATACAAGTTTACTAAGATGTATAATTTATGATTCAAAAAAAGCAGTCAAAACCAAACTATAGTGTTTAGATATACATGCTTGAACGGTAAAATACAAAGCAAAGCAGAAAGTGATTTTTCTTAAAGTCAGGTTAATAACTACCTTGTGAAAAAGGAACAGATAGCAATTGGAGGATGAAATGAAGTGGGCTTTTTGGACGCTGGCAATTTTCATTTTTTTACCTGGGTGGTGGTAACAAAGTACTTCCTTTGTAGTAAATCATTGAGCTGCATATTTTTGCATACATTTCTATATTTGTATCCCTACTCCTTAAATGTAGGCTGCACATAATGACTTCCTTCCAAAAAATATATTATGGAAATAGAGTGGAAAATAAAAGAGTAGCTTTACAAAGGAGAAACTTAACAAATACTGCCTTGGCATCATCAATGATCAGTCATGTTGATATCGTGTATCATTGTTATGATGTGATATAAATTGCGTTTCACCTCTGTGGTCTCCTTTCCAAAACCCATATTTCCAGTTGAATCATAAGAAAAACATCTGACAAACTAAAACTGAGGAACATTTTATAAAATACCTGACCAGAATTTTTGTGCTAAATTTATCTATCTGTCTGTCTGTCTGTCTGTCTGTCTGTCTGTCTATCTATCTGTCTGTCTGTCTGTCTATCTATCTATCTATCTATCTATCTATCTATCTATCTATCTATCTATCTATCTATCTATCTATCTAAAAAGAGAAGTGCCATCTTGTTGAAATAAGGGGATTCCAGCAAGAAGTTGCAATGGGTATATCATGAGATAGATTAGTTTAGTCAGGTGTTGCATCACCAACAGCAGATAAGGCTGGAGGGAAGCATCCTTGCAGAGGTCTTCCATAGTAATTCTGGCTTATGATTTCTGAGAACTAAAAGGTGAGGGCTTACCACACAGAGGGCATTAAACAAGATTACAAAAATGTAATCTAAGAAAACTCCTTTTACTCCTATCTGTTCCTCACCTCAATTGTGATCATTGGGGAGCCAGTTGTAGGAGAAAAAAAAAGGTGAAGCAGATTGAAAGAAGAGACCATACCCCCTTTTCCCAACGAGGTTTCCAACTAAGGTTCGGGATTTTTCTGGAAAAAAAAAAGTATATTTAAATTGGATATAATATTGGTGTTTTAAAATTAGACCACACTAGACTTATTAGAACACAAATTCCATGGGATCTGCACCTGATATTGGCAAGATTTTGAGAAAAGAAATTCCCAAAGTACATTTAATTAGATAAAAATAAAATTTCTTCTGTCTGTACTTATTAAATTCATTCCATTAAAAATGTCACTGCAATATGAACCTAAACATATATTTTGACTTAAACATAGAAATATGCAAAAATATGTCCATTGTTAAAAGTAGAGCCCGATAAAATTTCTATTTTCTTTCTTCCATAAACTACACCCATAACAAATTTTCTATTATAAAATATATAAATAATATATATAATTGAATAAAAATAATGTAGTATACACACGCACACACAGAGAGACAGAGAGAGAGAGAGATGAGGGATAGAAAGAGAGAGAGAGAGAATGAGAGTATTTTAGAGACAGATTCTTGCTGTTGCCCAGGCTAGAGTGCAGCATACATCCGAATAAAAATAAAAATCCTAGAAAATACAACTTAATTCTAAATCCTTCTAGATATTTGTAGTTTTTGTTTCTCTTAATCATTTTCTTCTTCATAATTCATGTCATTAGATAAGTTGATTTTAGCAACTTACATTTATCAAATTTTCCAAATGTTTAAATTTCCAAAACTTTAATTTTCATTAAATGATAGCTTTTTGCTATTACTCTTTCTTATGTTTTTATAGTGTGTACTTAAATCTCAAACCTATTTGGGAGCAGATATCACTGATACTAACCATTAACAGGTTTTCAATTAACTAGGGTGGAAGAAGTGTTTCGAGTATCTTTTAGTGTGTTTTATGATGTTAATAATTACTAAAGAAATTTATTATGTCACTTAAGTGAAAATCATTTAAAAGGTTTCTACTACCTAAAGTTTAAGTTCCTTAGAAGCTTCCCAGTGGTGACTTCCTGGGTGCAGTTTGATACGTCTGGAACTCTAGAGGAAGGTCTCCCACTGTATATATAAATGTGGGTGATGCCAGCACAAAGATATATTAAGCTATGAGAAAGGATGAGATTACCTGGGAACAGAAAATAAAGAAAGAGGTGAAGAGGGCTTAAGGGTAAAGCTCAGAGAAACTGCAAGCATTAGAGTCAGCAAAGAGGATGCAGAGTTGGCAAAGTGGAAAAAGAACGGTGAGTGAGGGGGAAATAAGTCCAGGATGATTTGACATGAGCTAAAGTCAGAGAGATTATTTTGAGAAGGAGATGAAGACAGATGTCAACTGTGAAGCATGGTGCTGAGAGTTCAAATACTATCAAACCTAAAAAGCGACCATTCGACTCAGTGCCCTTGTGAAGATGTGAACCAGATGACAAAAGTTCGGGAAGATAATGAGAGAGAAATAAGTTGAAATAACAGTAGAATCATATTCAGACCATTTTGATGTGAAGGGAAGTAGGAAGTGACTAGAAGAGAAGGAGACAATTAGAAATCTTTGAAAACATATATGATTTTAAGGTAATGACATAGTAAAAATGTGGACCCAAGTTGAAAATGACTAAAGGAATGAGGATAATCAAAGAGTAAATGCCCAGTCTGAAGCATAAGTGAGAGTACAGCTTTTAGGAAGAAATTTACTTCCTAATAACAAGAGGTAAAGGGCAAGATGTGCACAATTCCATCTAATATAGTTGTAGAGAGAAGTTCTAGAAAACCTAATGCTTTCTGTTTTCCTTTCAATATGACATAATGTCATCCACCAATGGCTCTTGTGCTGGTAGTGGGGACAAAGGGTGTATAAAAAGTTGATCACAGATGAGAGAATAAATAAATAAAATTGCATTTTGAGAGGCTGGAAGTGAGCTTCCAGGGAGATATTTTAGGGCTGTAGTTTAACATCTGTTTGAGGTTTGACACCATTTATTTAGAATGAAGCTAGCCACTTTTATAAGTTTCTCCTGTAACATTGATAAAAATGGGGGATATTTGTAAGGGATAGATTATAATGTTGGACCATAGACTACAATATGTACAAGAAAGTCAGTGGAGTGTATTGATGTTTTAGGAGAATATGGCAGGTTTATTGAATTTGAGTTTTTAAATGTTTAAAAATAAAATGCTTTCAGACAATCTTATCCCTTACATGAGGACATAGGCTTACCAAATTGACTTTTTAGGATGTGAGGGACAAAATTACTTATTATGCAAATATTTCCCATCCGTTCTATTTAGAAGAGTGACTAAATACAATTTGATCTATTATTTGGACAGGTGTATTCATATAACCCCATTGTAGACTTTCATCCATTGAAATGAGAATGTAGATTCATGAAACATGTGCAAAACTGTCTAATGGTTGTGGGGGTGCTTAAAATCGAAATCAGAGATCATTTGGGGCATGTTTGTAGAGAAGGTCAGTCAAGAGAAAGATGTCACCAAATACTTGGAAATGTAAATGTTGCTATAATCGTCCTAATTTTAAAGATTAGCTTTTTAGTTATAGTTAGATTGATATTAAAACGTCAAAATATTGCTAAAATAATGTTTGATTTGGAGCAGCCCCTTTTAATTTGTTCATATTCTCTCAGCCTAGAGCATTGATCATGGTCTAATTGCAGCTTCTTTTGCTTCCAATTGTGTATTCCCATTCATTTCTTTATACAGGCAGCTTTCAGGCACATGCATAATTGTGTCTAATTTTATGAATCTCAAATTCAGATTGTGATGACTAAATGAGATCCTTTGTTTTTTGCTTGCTTAGTCTCTCTTCCACGTCAAAATTTCTACAAATAATTAGTTCCTTTTTTAAAAAAAAAAAAAGATATTATTTTACATATTAAAGCTCAATGAGTCCTGAGATCCAAGTAAAGTATCATTTTGGAACTGGAACAGCATTTACCATAGAATCTGCTTTCATACAGGAAGGGAGATCATCTCAGTATTTCTAACACCATTAATTAAAATGATACCAGAAATGCAGCATTAGAAAGAGAAAAATTTGCAGAACATTTTTGAATAGTCTCCTAGATTAAGCTGGTCATTGTCTCAATCTTCATAAAACCAATCACACATCACAGAGTTAGAGAACGACAATCTAGGCATATGGATTTGGTACATATATCATCCTACAAAATTACTGTCAAAATGCAAGATGAGAATTACAAGAAATATGCATGAAAATAATTTCAAAAAACAGTGATCTCTCCCAAGATCCTAGGCAGTCACTGTAGAGCTTCCTGGCAGCATAAAGCAGTGGGAGCCCGCTAATGAGGCAAGTCATCCGTTATCATTGCTGTGCTTAGCCTGATTTAGTTATCTGAATCAAAATGACAGATTCAGGAGGAAGGCTCCTGGGAACTCGACTGAAAATGTTATGTTGATGTAACCATGCGTTTATCAGTCTAGCGGAGTGCTTCTTAGTCTCCATGCCAACAATAAAAAGAAACAAAAATATTGGGTTAAAGGGCACTACGATAACTGCTAAAAGGAGCTCTGAATCTTGAAACAAGTCCTGGAAACACATTAAAACAGAACCTCTTTAAAGCATAAATCACACAGGACCTATAAAACAAAAATACAAGACGAAAAAAAAAGAAACAACAACAACAACAAAAAAACCCCACAAAAGTGCACAAGCAACAAAGAGCACGATGAAAGTAATGGTACCTCACATTTCAATGCTAACATTGAATGTAAATGGCCTAAATGCTCCACTTAAAAGATACAGAACTGCAAAATGGGTAACAACTCACCAATCAACTATCTGCTGCCTTCAGGAGACCCACCTAACACACAAGAACTCACATAAACTTAAAGTAAAGGGGTGGATAAAGGCATTTCATGCAAATGGACACCAGAAGCGAGCAGGGGTAGCTATTCTTATATCAGACAAAACAAACTTTAAAACAATAGCAGTTAAAAGAGACAAAGAGGGACAGTATATAATGCTAACAGGTCTTGTCCAACAGGAAAATATCACAATTCTAAACATATATCCACCTAACACTAGAGCTTCCAGATTTTTAAACAATTACTAATAGACCTAAGAAATAAGATAGGCAGCAACACAATAATAGTGGGGGACTTCAATACTCCACTGACAGCACTAGACAGGTCATCAAGACAGAAAGTCAACAAAGAAACAATGGATTGAAACTATACCTTGGAACAAATGGACTTAACAGATATATACAGAACATTTCATCCAACAACCACAGAATACACATTCTATTCAACAGCGCATGGAACTTTCTCCAAGATAGACAATATGATAGCCATAAAACGAGCCTCAATAAATTTAAGAAAATTGAAATTATATCAAGCACTCTCTCAGACCACAGTGGAATAAAACTGGAAATAACTCCAAAAGGAATCTTTGAAACCATGCAAATACATGGAAGTTAAAACACCTGTTCCTGAATGAGCATTAAGTCAAAAATGAAATCAAGATGGAAATTTAAAAATTCTCCAAACTAAATGACAACCTATCAAAACCTCTGGGATACAGCAAAGGCAGTGCTAACAGGAAAGTTCATAGCCCTAAGCACCTACATCAAAAAGTCTGAAAGAGCACAGACAGACAATCTAAGGTCACACCTGAAGGAATTAGAGAAACAAGAACAAATCAAACCCAAACCCAGCAGAAAAAAGGAAATAACCAAGATCAGAGCAGAACAAAATGAAATTGAAACAAAAAATACAAAAGATAAATGAAAAAAAGCTGGTTCTTTGAAAAGATAAATAAAATTGATAGACCATTAGCAAGATTAAGCAAGAAAAATAGGAGAGAAAAATCCAAATAGCCTCACTAAGAAATGAAACAGGAGATATTACAACAGACACCACTGAAATACAAAAGATCATTCAAGGCTACTGTGAACACCTTTATGCACATAAACTAGAAAACCTAGAAGAGATGGACAAATTCCTGGAAAGATACAACCCTCCCAGTTTAAATCAGGAAATATTAGATACCCTGAACAAACCAATAACAAGCAGCAAGATTGAAATTGTACTTAAAAATTACCAATGAAAAAAGTCCAGGACCAAGCAGATTCACAGCAGAATTCTACCAGACATTCAGGGAAGAATTGGTACTCATCCTTTTGACACTATTCCACAGATAGAGAAAGAAGAAACCCTTCCTAATTCATTCTATGAAGCAGCATCACCCTAATACCAAAACCAGGAAAGGACCCAACCAAAAAACAAAACTACAGACTTATATCTTTGATTAACATAGATGCTAAAATCCTTAACAAAATACTAGCTAACCAATGCCAACAACATATCAAAAAGATAATCCACCATGACCAACTGGGTTTCATACAAGTGATGTAGGGATGGTTGAACATACACAAGCCAATAAATGCGATACACCACATAAAATTAAAAGCAAAAATCACATGGTCACCTCTATAGATGCAGAAAAAGCATTTGACAAAATCCAGCATCCCTTTATGATTAAAACTCTCAGCAAAATAGGCATAAAAGAGACATACTTTAATGTAATGAAATCCATTTGTGACAAACCAACAGCCAACATAATACTGAACAGGGAAAAGTTGAAAGTATTCTGTCTGAGAACTGGAACAAGGCAAAGATGCCCACTCTCACCACTCCTCTTCAGCGTAGTACTGGAAGTCCTAGCCAGAGCAATCAGACAAGAGAAATAAATAAAGGGCATCCGAATCAGCAAAGAGGAAGTAAAACTGTCACTGTTGCTTTCAGTAAACAGTGGCTTACCTTGAAAACCCTAAGGACTCCCCTAGAAAGCTCCTAGAACTGATAAAAGAATTCAGTGAAGTCTCCAGATATGATTAATGTACACAAATCAGTAGCTCTTCTATACACCAACAACGACCAAGCAGAGAATCAAAACAAGAATTCAATCCCTTTTACAATAGCTGCAAAAAAAAAAAAAAAATACTTACGAATATACCTAACAAAGGAGTCAAAAGACCACTACAAGAAAAACTAAAAAAACACTGCTGAAAGAAATCATAGATGACACAAATGGAAACACATCCCATGCTCCTGGATGGGTAGAATCAATATTGTGAAAATGACCATACTGGCAAAAGCATTCTACAAATTCAAAGCAATTCTCATCAGAGTACCATGATCATTCTTCACAGAATTAGACAAAACAATTCTAACATTCATATGGAACCAAAAAAGAGCCCGCATAGCCAAAGAAAGATTAATCAAAAAGAGCAAATCTGGAGGCATCACACTACCTGATTTCAAACTATACTATAAGGCCATAGTCACCAAAACAGCATGGTACCGGTATAAAAATAGGCACATAGACCAATGGAACAGAATAGAGAACCCGGAAATAAACCCAAATACTTACAACCAACTGATCTTCGACAAAGCAAACAAAAACATAAAGTGGGGAAAGGACACCCTTATCAACAAATGGTGCTGGGATAATTGGCTAGCCGTATGTAGGAGAATGAAACTGGATCTTCATCTCTTACCTTTTACAAAAATCAACTCAAGATGGATTAACGACTTAAACCTAAGATCTGAAACTACAAAAATTCTAGAAGATAACATTGGAAAAATCCTTCTAGACATTGGCTTAGGTGAGGATTTCATGACCAAGAACCCCAAAGCAAATGCAATAAAAACAAAGATAAATAGCTGGGACATAATTAAACTAAAGAGCTTTTGCACAGCAAAAGGAACAGTCAACAGAGTAAACAGACAGCCTACAGAGTGGGAGAAAATCTTCACGATCTATACACCTGACAAAGGTACTTGCACATGCATGTTAGTGGCAGCACAATTCACAATTGCAAAATTGTGGAACCAACCCAAATGCCTATCAGTCAAAGAGTAGATAAAGAAACTGTGGGGTGTGTGTGTATATGTGGGTGTATATATATATTTATATATATGTATATATATGATGAAATATATATATGTATTCCACATATATATGGAATATATGTGGAATATATATATGTATTCCACATATATATATATGATGGGATATATATATGTATTCCACATATATATGGAATATATGTGGAATATATATATGTATTCCACATATATATATGATGGGATATATATATGTATTCCACATATATATATGATGGGATATATATATGTATTCCACATATATATATGATGGGATATATATATGTATTCCACATATATATATGATGGGATATATATATGTATTCCACATATATATATGATGGGATATATATATGTATTCCACATATATATATGATGGGATATATATATATGTATTCCACATATATATATGATGGGATATATATATGTATTCCACATATATATATGATGGGATATATATATGTATTCCACATATATATATGATGGGATATATATATGTATTCCACGTATATATATGATGGGATATATATATGTATTCCACGTATGCATATGATGGGATATATATATATGTATTCCACGTATGTATATGATGGGATATATATATGTATTCCACGTATGTATATGATGGGATATATATATGTATTCCACGTATGTATATGATGGGATATATATATGTATTCCACGTATGTATATGATGGGATATATATATGTATTCCACGTATGTATATGATGGGATATATATATGTATTCCACGTATGTATATGATGGAATATATATATGTATTCCACATATGTATATGATGGAATATATATATATGTATTCCACACACACACATGTGTATATATATATATACACACACACACATATATATACACACATATATATGTGTATATATATATGTGTGTGTGTGTATATATATATATATGATGGAATACTATGCAGCCAGAAAAAGGAATGCATTAACAGCATTTGCAGTGATCTGGATGAGATTGGAGACTGCTATTCTAAGTGACGTAACTCAGGAATGGAAAAACCAAATATCATATGTTCTCACTGATATGTGAGAGCTAAGCTATGAGGATGCAAAGGCATAAGAATGATACAGTGAACTTTGGAGACTTAGGGGAAAGAGTGGGAGGCAGGTGAGAGATAAAAGACTACAAATATGATGCAGTGTATACTGCTCAGGTGATGGGTGCATGAAAATCTCACAAATCACCACTAAAGAACTTATTCATGTAACCATATACCACCTGTACCCCAGTAACTTACGAGAAAAAAACGGCATGCTTTAGGAAAACGAATATTGGGCAAGATATTTGCTTTATAAACAGGCTTAGTTAAACATTGAAACGAGCTCCATGTCCTGACCAACTCAGGACTTCTCAACACATAAGAGGTTTTATAAAGTAATTTCAGCTTGTCAGGAACAATTTTTCTCTTTCCCTTTAGGATTACTTATAACTTTAGCTTTTGCAACTATAACCGGTGTTATTGGCAGCCTATTAACTTTATTCTACTGTGAAAACTGAAAGAATTAACTCTTTCTGTCCTCTCCTAATCCTCTACTGTTCTCCAAAGCCAGTAGTAGACAGCTGTTTTTAAAGTGCATTTGACATGCTAGGCATGAATTTAAGAGGCTTGATAAAAGAGGTACTGAAAATAAGAAAAAGAAAGAATCCAAATTACCTAAGGGGAATACAAGCTGTTGACAAACAGCTCAATCTGCCAGTTCTCCGTTTGAGAAAGATTTTTGATATTTTCGATCAGTGGGCTAGACAGATTTTTCTTGTTATGAGAAAACTATCGACATTTCAGAAAATATCATTAAGGACACATTAAAAGCCACATATGATGAAGAAAAGATTGCTCTTCTAAATATAGAATAGCTCATTGCACAAATCTCATTCAATCAAAGATAATAGAACTGAAGATGGTTTATAAAAGAGAATATTTTTTGGACATATGCACAAGTTTTCATTATAGGATATGAACAGAACCAAGAATAGAGAAACACAGATATTCTTCCATTTGATGTGTCTGGTTTATTTTGTGCTAAGGACTGGAAATGTATAAAACATCTTTAACTACTCCCCTGGAGTCATTTAAGTTGATTTGGGCATCACATTAGGATTTAACAATTTTCTAAACTGATCCAATTTAATGCTTTTTAAAGTACTCACTTTCTTGGTCTTTCAAGCAGCCTCTCTACATCTCCAAAACAAAGTGCCCAGCTGTATAAATGAATGAAATAAGGCCTGCAGGAAGCCAAAAGCTTAATTTTAACCACATGCTGGAAAGTAGGAGAATTTATCTCTTTCATCCAAGTTTTTTCTTCTCCTTTCGTTGGGAACTATGTCTTTGTTGGTGATTTTTTTTCTAGGCCATCGATTCATTATTTAATCTAGGTTGAAGATAGTTTTAATGATAAATAGGCAGCTCTTCATCCCTTATCACCTCTTTATAGGTTACTCTTCACAATGGATATCTATTCACCCTTACATCCCCGTATTTTGTCATAACGTCTAGGATCTTCACCTGAAAAATCCTTAAAATATTCAAGTGTTTGGGCAAATACCTGCTCCAAGCCATAGGTGGAGCTAGATGGACCGGGTTCCATCTAGCTCCACCTAAATCCTGCTCTGAGCGCAGGTTTTCTTGCGGTGGTCTGTGCTGACTTCTGAAGCCCAGTTCCTCAGCTGCCAATCACACCTACATGATACAAGAATGACCTGTGCATCCTTCATTAAGTGGATCTTAAGCAAGAACTGAGAAATCCTATCAGGCTACTCTCTGTGGTTACTGTCTTAAAGGCCTGGTCATCTCCAATCATGCCCATTTTGTTTTCATTGTTCTGTATACTTTTCAATATTTTTAACTTACTACTTCATTGACTGACACACTATTTACTCAGCGTTCTTTATAAAATTCCACTGTAATTCACCATGACTTGAGGGCTTTCTCAGAAGTACTTTAGGACATCTATTCAATAGAAAAAAAAGAGTTGATGAAGCACATATTATATGTCCTTTTCTACATTGCACTCAGGGAGGAAACTGAAGTTGGTTTGCTTTTTAACTTTTTTTTTATTGAATAGATGTCTTAAAGTGGCAGTTCCCAACATTATTGGCACCAGGGACAGGTTTCATGCAAGACAGTTTTTCCATGGACTGGAGGAGGGGGTGGTTTCAGGATGACCCAAGCACATTACATATATTGTGCACTTTATTTCTATTATTATTACATTGTGATATATAATGAAATAATGATACAACTGAATGTATTTTAGAATCAGTGGGAGCCCTGAGCTATTTTTTTCCTGCAACTAGGTGGTCCCAGATGTGGGTGATGGGAAACAGTGACAGATCATCAGGCATTAGATTCTCATGAGGAGTACACAAGCTAGATCCTTTACATGCACAGCTCACAATAGAGTTTGCATTCCTATGAGAACCTCTTGCCCCAGATGATCTGACAGGAGGCAGAGCTCAGGCACTAATGCTTGTTCACCTGCTCCTCACCTTCTGTTGTGTGGTCCTGTTCCTAACGGGCCACAGAGGGGAACCATGGGTACCAAGGGTTTGGGTCCCTCATCCTAAACTACTTTTGAGAAAGCCCTCAAGTCACAGTGAATTCCAGTGGAATTTTATAAAGAAAGTTGATTAAAGAAGGTGTTAGTCAAGGAAGTAATAAGTTAAGAATACTAAAAAAATATAGTGAAGCACAATCCACCAAGTGAGGTAAGTATCACACACAGTAAGTTATGACACAAGAAAATATACAATAATGTGAAGAATAAGATAAAATATATAATTTCTGAGTTCCCCTCAGGTGCCTAGTAAAGCAATAAAAGTTCATAGCGAGGGGCTCAAACTCAAGCAACCAAGCTGTGTGTGTGTGTGTGTGTGTGTGGTATACTGATTCTCCTGGGAGTGTATCTTAAAATACAATGAGCTTGAACTTCTACAAGAAAGCATTCAGTTTCACATCCAGGAGGTTCTGCCCAAGTGAAGTTAGCTAGCTAGCAAAGAGGGAAGAAAATACATGCTGCATGCCACAAAGCCCCATGGTGGCCATTTTCTTTAATTTTTTTTTTTTTGTAAGAGAAAGTGGTTTCGAAGCTTAACAATTTTCTGAATCCTTCTATCAGTTCATTTTTAAGGGAACACCTTTTTTTCCTACTCCATAATGCGATCTTCATTTCTCCCATTGTGTTCCCTAAGTTCTTTATTACACTATATGCAAGAACAATAACCAAAACAAGCTTGTTCTTCTGTCTCCATGAAAGATTAATAGATTTATTCCACTTAGAGATTTTATTTAAATGATGAATGAGAGATCATGTTGAAAAACTGTTGGAATGTACACATTTTGATAGAATCCTAGCTCAAATTTCTACAAATATCAGCAATTTCAAAACAACCCAAACCTTCAGTAGTTATTATTTCATGCAGGGATAGTTTATAGAGGCACCTGGTCTCTGCTGGACAAAGATAGCTACACAAGCTTCATTGTTTTTGTTCCCCGTAGCTTTATGTTCTTTGTGATAGCAAATTCAAAACCATCATATTTTTATCACTGCATTTCATCTGCTATGTCTTTAAAAACATCCTTACCTTGACCCTGATTATCCAAACACTATACAGAGAGTATCATCACCCAAACATACAAAACAAACTAATGTATGCCTGTAAAATGAAAATGAAATTTATGTTACTTTTTAAGATTTATTCTTTAAAGAAACAACAACAAAAGCTCAGTGGAAAACATAGGGAGTTTCAGACATGAATAATTTAATTAAAGCACTTTCTAATATAAGATAAAATAAAATCCAAAATTAACTAAAAACAAATAAAATAAAATAGAAGTAACCTTGATTTATTAAAGGAAAAGTACATTCCCTACTGCACGAGATACTTCCAATAGGATATGTGCAAACTCTTAAGGAAAATATTCTAAATCTGCAGAGTAGCTGTCCAGAAATAATGTTTCTCTCACTTCCTTTCCCCTTTCTTTCTCTCTTTCTTTCTGTCTTATTTACTTTTTCTGTCTCTCTCTGTCTCTCACTCTTTTGCTTTCACTCTTTCTCTTTTCTTTCACTCTTTCTTAGAAAGTATCAACAAAATACATTTATGTTATTTGATTAGAACACTGGTAAACCAGCCTAGATGAAGAGAAAGGATTCCCATGAAGAACGGATATATTATCTTCAAGTATTGGAAATTCTGGATTTTCAAATATGATAGTAACTGAAAGAAGTATTCATTTCATTCAAATTTGTCGAGGTAGAGGCTTTGAGATAAATCAGTGTTAAAAGTTACAACAATCCAAAACACTTCCCCAGTATCTCCACTTGCTAGACTCAAGTGCAGATGGATTTAGCCATAGCTTCAGTAGATAAGGCATCGGCCAAAGATAAAAGGGACAGTTATATGTGGCAGCGGGTAGGAGAATTCTGAGAAAGTGAACATTGTAGGTGCATGAGTTACTCTAATTGAAAAAGCCTCAATATTAACTTCTCAAGTGGCAATTGATTACATATTCTAATATAAAACAAATGCCACAAAGTTATTAAGACCTTTCCAGAGACTCAGAGTGGCTACAAATGTCTCAGGATTAGGAAGCAGTTCTGAGGAGGATGATAATTTCCTTTTCCCCTGGAAGAAAAATCCAATGTCTTTAGTGAAGCAAATGATGTTTACAATCTAGGTTTAAAGATGTGCAGATGAAATTTAAAGTGGTTCAGCCGGGTGCGGTGGCTCACGCCTGTAATCCCAGCACTTTGGGAGGTGGAGGTGGGCGGATCATGAGGTCAGGAGATTGAGACCATCCTGGCTAACATGGTGAAATCCTGTCTCTACTAAAAATACAAAAAATTAGCCAGGCGTGGTGGCGGGCACCTGTAGTCCCAGCTATTCAGGAGGCTGAGACAGGAGAACAGTGTGAACCTGGAAGGCGGAGCTTGCAGTGAGCCGAGATTGTGCCACTGCACTCCAGCCTGGGCGACAGAGCGAGACTCCATCTCACAAAAAAAAAAAAAAAAAAAAAAAAAAGGTGGTTCATCATTTTATGTTATCTCACTCTCAAATGATATAAAATTATCCTATATTAAACATGAGATTTTTGCATTCAGCAATCATTATTTTTTTTTTAAATTTAGATCATTGTGGAATGTAGGACTGCTACCTCAGAACAACATAAAAATCGAATGTAATAGAAATACTTATTGAATTAAAGTTAAGAAAGTTGCTATTTAGACTCTCTTTTCTATCATATTGCATGGGGATACTTGAAGTTAAGTCAGAATCTATTTCCTGTCACCTTCTAGATATGCTAAAAGCAGCCTATATTCTTTCCAATAGAATGTATTCAGTTGCAACTTGGATCAACATCTAACTTTATACAAAATGCACTGTTGATTTGGCATTTCTTTCTATATTCCAGCCACTCTTTGTTAAAAAAAAAAAAAAAGCATTTATTTTTCTTAAATTGGTTCCATGCTTGTTAACTCCTCAGATTCAATCTAAGAAGTCATGTTTTGTAGTCAGTATTCTAAGAGGGAAAATGAAAAACGTCTTGACAGATCATTTTTTCAAGGAGGATTTTGGTTTAAGCCTTTATGAAAGAAGAATACTAGATTAATGATAACTGAGAAGCAAGGAATATTCTTTCTGGTCTCTGAGCAGAGAAAATGACACATGAGAGTGAATGGTGTTGTATAGAATCCTCAAATCTCAAGACAATTTCAAAGACCTGAAGCCAGCAGTGTATTGCTTTTTCTACTGCATGAATATCATTTTAGGTATTCTAACTTGATGGTTCTCTACTGAGAAATACCATTTTAAAGCTCTTTTATCATTATGGATTAAAAAAAACAGCAAAGATTTTTAAAAAGTCACATTGGGAGATATGAAGAACCCACGTTGAACTGCAGTCTTTATACACATGCACGTGTGCATGTTTGTGCACGCACACAGACACACACACACACTTGAATATATTTGGCCTCAGCCCGAAGTATGAAAGCCATTCATTGTCTAGCCTTGAAATATTATCTAGCCTTTTAGGATAGGTCAACCCCAGACAGCAAGCTTGGCTGATAGCGTTCATGTTGTACAATGCCTGTGACCAATTGATAGTGGCTGGTGGAGTATGAACTGGGAACACTTTGAGTGCATATCTGTGCTTCAAAGAAAATGGTGCTAACACCAGTTAGCTTTCACTCTCTGTGATTCTGGACGTAAAATGTTTGAGCAAATCTTTTTCACTCTAATTATAAAGCTTTTTATTTACGTATTAAGTACTGTGCAAAGCTATAGATTTTGTGGTAGCATGGGTAAAAAGAGAGCAGGCCTTGTGTCTACACTGTTTGTTCTTGACTCTTGACTCCAAAAATGAACCCCTACCACTTTGAACAATCTACAAAACCTCTTTGTGCCTGTTGATTCGTATTTAATATGGAGATGATAAAAATAAGTCTAATATCACATGATTTTTATTAGGATTAACTGAGTTAATACAGGTAAGGTGCTTGGAACAGATCCAGGCACATAATACCTAATAAATACTCAGAAACTGATCATTATTTTTACTATTTTTTAAGTGGCTGAAAATAGGAATGAATGTAAAAATATATGAATATAAATGTTGTTCCTTCACTTTTTCTATCAATGTTAGAATTGTAAGAACTAATGCTTATATACTTTTAGAAATAGCTTAAACTATTAGCTTAATTTTATTAATTCACTGACATAAGAAGACAGAACATGATACAGTTTTCTGAGCATTAATATTGTTGGCATAATCAATTTTTTACTTTATATGATACCAGATACTACTTACCAATAATACTATCTTAACCTCTTTAGATTTAAAATTTCAAACAGACATTATTTAGGTGGAGGAACATATGGCTTAAGTATGAATATAATGAGAATTGCTTTTAGAATAATATAATGTACTGAACTGGCATATACCTGTGAAGGTCAAATTTCACTTTTTAGTAAATTAATACTTGGGGACTATGTCACTAAGTAAATTGGGTAAAAGAGGAGAAATGCTAGGTGGACTGTGGAAAATTGTGCCTGTTTTATATTGTGCTGGAGCTGGACCTTCTAAAAGAAACTTTCTTCTTTCTATAAATATATGCTCTCCCTCCACTACATCACAGTTTCTGCTATCAATATTTCTCAGACTTTATCCAGTCCATTCCCCAAAGGCATATTTATTATTCCTACAAATCAGGCAATTCAGATGTTGTAGCAGTGGAAGTTCCCAGAGATTATGTGAGAGACATTCATTCTTACATGAGAGACATTCATTTAGTTTCTAGTAAGCTATTAGAAAAACCCTGAAAGCAGATTCGAATTTATCTGATTGTTCTCCTGTCAATAACATGCTACTAGTATTTGTGAAACAAATGAAATCTGACGTATAATTATGGTTTCAAATGTTTAGACAATGTTCAATATCTACAGGGTACATATCAAAGAAGTAGACATTTACCAGGCTGTTAAGCAGCACTTCAAGGTCAGAATTACTTCCTTTTTGAAATTCCTTAATAAGAGGCAAGTCACTCTTTAAAGAAAAGTAAAAATTAAAGCAGATTCCTCATAGGCTGACCAAATAATTTATGGTTATAACTGAATCAATTTGAAACTTAACAAAGAGTTTGTGCTTAATAAGTAATCATTTTGCCTCTTAATTACTATAAGCCAGTGTAGAACTGGGAGTTTATAAAGAAACCACTAATGAAAACCCATCCTTAATGCTGGTGAGTTCTCTCATTTTATTCCATTCTCTTCTTAAGGAGTTGAGTTACCTCATTTGGTCTCAGACGCTAGTTCACAGAGTAAAGCATACATATGTTGCGGGAAATCTACAGTTTGACACATTTGGTAACACTTTCCACCCACATTTGTTTCAATGATATCTCTCAGCCTTCATTGACCTACTCTTCCTCCTGAGTATTCATATTTACATTACTTATTAGCCATTCATTTTTTTTACCTGAAATTATAAAATGTCACATAAAACAACTATATTTTTGATAATCAGAATTTATTCATTAAGTTGTTATGAAAGCCATTTATATGCCAAATATTAGGGTTAAACTTTGGAACTGCAAATCTAAGAAGGCATCGTTTACACCTTCGAGAGTTAACAGTTGGTGATCCTGAAGATTTTAGTGAGTTGTGAAAGCCATTTAGAGAACTAGCTAATAAATATGGATGCCATCCATAATACTAACTTATAATCCAATCTGCCTGTAGCTGTTAACTGGTTGTGTTCCATTGAACACTAGATCTCATAGTTTATTCCTAGAAGAAGAGATTCAAGGTCAGATAAGCTGAGGAAATTGACTATGACTTTTCCTGATTTAGACTTCCAGTTACAATTTAAACACATAAAGAGCTTAAAAGTCATCACTCCCATTCCTACAGGAAGAAAACAGCAAATAAACTAAAAATTAATGACTTTTTTGGACCCATCCCTAAATTGCAGTCTCAAGGCAAACCAGAACCCTAAAGTCTGAAAAGACCGGCAAAACGGAGAATCACAGAGGATATAACTGACCTGGAATAAATGTTTCTGGAACTGTTCTAATACTGATAGAAAGATTTAAGCAGTTAGTATGATGAAATGCTGGAAACTAGTGAGAACTCCTCCTTATTGCCATATTCTTAAGAGCATTTTGTGGGTTTTACTCACAAGATATCTCACCAGATTCTCAAGTTGAAGAGCCAAGGAAAAACCCTCATGCCTTTGGCAATGAAAGTGAAAAAGTAATTATTTTGAAACATACCTAGAACATTCTCCATAACAAATTATTACTCTTCAGGGCAAAAGTCTTTACTAGAGCCTTATCTCAGCTAGAGGGAAGGTCAATTACCCACCATCAGCCCCTTCTAGCCTTCCTGTCTCATAACAGAGAGAGAGGAAAAAAAAAAACACTAAAAAAAACAACTTGTAAAAATTACAGTCCAGGTACACATATAATCTTATGATTATATAACACTTCCCCTCTCACACATTTTTTTCCACCAAATAAACAGTATAATAATGGCAGATGAAACTGAAAGAGCTGCAAGATACAGGCTCTGTTTAGGAAGAAGTACTTGGGAAATCCCACAGACAAAAGGGGAGACAAAAACAGGTCACTAGTGGATATTGATTCCAGAGGAACCGATAACTAAAGCAAACATTAAACACAGCCCAGTCCCCAGCCAGACTGAAATAAAAATGCACATATTGACTTTTTACCTCATATATCATGTCATGTCCAGCTTTCAACAGAAATTTCAAAGCCTGCTGAAAGACAAGAAAAATACTGTCTGAAGAGACAGGGCAAGCATTAGTGTGCACATTAGTGTACCCTAGAACTTAAAGTATATTTTTAAAAAAGAACTAGACTTAGATATGACATATAATTTGGAATTATCAAATAGAAATTTATATAGAAAAGTAACTATGATTAATATGTTGGGGCTGTAGTGAAAGTAGTGGCTAGATGCAAGAACAGATGGGTAATGTAAGCAGAAAGATGGAAACTCTCAAAAAGAATAAAAAGAAAATAGCCAAATGCAAAGAATACTGAATCAGAATTGAAGAATGCCTTTGATAAGCTCATCAGTAGACTGGACATGGCCAAGGAAAGAATCAGTGAATTTAAAATGTCAATAGAAACTTCCCAAACTGATATACAAAGAGGAAAAAAAGGAGAAAGAAAACGGAACAGAATATCCAAGAACTCTAAGACATATGGTATATCATATGCTTAATTAGAATTGAAATTGTATAAGGTATACCATATGCTTAATTGGAACACCAAAAGAAGAAAGAGGGAACAGAGTGGAAGAAATATTTAAAGAAATAATAACCAAAATTTTTCCAAAATTAATGGTATACACCAAACCACCAATTCAGAAAGTATACAGAACACCATGCATGATAAAAACCAAATAATTTTTACCTAAGCATATTAAATTCAAATTTCAGAAAACCAGAGATCAAGAGAAAGCTTGAAAAAAGCCAGAAAAGCAAAGCAGCTTATCTAGAGAGGGAAAGGAATAAAACATTGCCTAGGACTTCTCATCATAAACCATGAAAACAAGAACAGAGTGAAATGAAGTATTTCAAGGATTGAAACAAGAAGAAGAAGAATAAGAAGAAGAAAAACACCATCTAAACATCCATATCCAGCAAAATTATCCTTCAAAAATTATGGAGAAATAAAGATTTTCTCAGATAAATAAACTGAAGGAATTCATTGCCAGCAGAATTAAGAGGCAGGACATGTTAAAAGTTCTTCAAAGATAAGGAAGATGATACAGATCAAAAACTGGGATTCACATAAATAATGGAAGAGTAACAGAGATGGAGTATGTTCAGGTAAAATAAATTTTAAAAGAAAATTTAAATGATCTATTTGATAACTGCTTGATTAAAGTAATAATAGTGATGGTTTATTTGACAACTCTAGCATATGGATAACTGAAATGAATGACAATATTATAAAAGATAGAAGGAAAAATTTAGCATTCTTTGTCCATACATGCACTAGGCACGAAGCAGTATAGTGATACTTGAAAGTAGACTCAGATTCATTGTAAATGTATAAGATACAAGGAACCAATAAAAATTAAAATAAAAAATTATAATGATAATGGTAAGTAAAGACAAGAAGGAAATTATACAAAAAGTTCCATTAAAAATAAGGAAGGCAGATGGTGGAGGGGAGGAATTAAGAACAAGTACAACAAATAGCAAGCAATAAATATTAATCCAACTATAGAATAATCCTTTAAAATGTGAATGGGTTGAATGCATTGATTAAAAGACAGAGATTGTCAGAGAAGATTAAAAAAAACAGACTCAAATATATACTGACTCAAAAAACCTATTTTAAATATAAAGAAACAGGATGAATTAAATGGATTGAGAAAGATATACCATGATAACACTAATCAAAAGACAAATTGAGTGGCTATGTTAATTTCAGACAAAGCTGACTTTGTTACAAAGCAAATTTCCAGGGATGAAGAAGGGTATCACACAATTCCAAGGAAACATAATACCCTGCAACAGATACTCTCCAAACAAGAATGCCTCAAAATACATAAAGTAAAAACTAAACTATCTGCAAGAAAAGATAGAGAAACCCACTATTAACTTCCACACCCATATTTTAGTAATGGATACATCAAGCAGAAGAAAATCAGTTAAAGACATAGTTGGTCCCAATAACACTGTCAATTAACTTTATCTAAATGACGTTTAGAAAATACTCTATTCGACTACATCAGAATACACATTTTTCTTAAACTCAGATGGAAAATTCCCCCAGTTAGATTACATTCTGGGCCACACAAATCACCTTATAAACTAAAAAGAATATAAATAACATGTGCACTCATACCATATTTAAATTAAAACAGAAATCATTAATAGAAAGATACCTGTAATGTCCTCAAATATTTGGAGATTTAACAACACACTTTAAATAATACACAGATAAAAGAAGTCTCCAAAGACATTCAAAAATAAAGTAAAAAGAAAAACAGCTTGTCAGAATTTGTGGATGCAGTGAAAGCTGTGCTGTGGGAAATGTATGCCATTAAATGCATATTTTAGAAAAAAAGAAATATTTAAGATTAGTAATATGGGCTTTGTTCTTTAAAATTAATGAAAGAGGTGATACTAATGACTAAAGCAAGCAGAACAAAGTTAATAAAATTTGGAGCAGAAATGAAGAAGTTGAGAACAGAAAACACTGGAGAAAGTGACCAAAAGCAAAAGCAACTTTTTTGAAAAGATCAATAATATTGATAAAGCTCTAGCCAAGCTATCCAAGAATAAAATAGAAAACACACAAACTGCAGCATCAGAAATGAAAGGGCAGAGTTTAGAATGAATGATCCCCAGAATATTAAATAAATAATAAAGGATAACTGTGCATGATTATATGCCCACAAATTTGGAGATTTAGATGAAAGGAACACAGTCATTGGAAAACAAAAGTTACTAAGACTCATACTAGAAGAAATAAATCATCTGAATAGATGTTTTGTTAATTTAAAAATTTGAATCAATTATTAAAACTACCAAAAAAAAACCCGGCCAAGATGATTTCATTACAAATTATATCAAACATTTAAGGAGGAAATTACACTTATGAAATTTTCCAAAACATAGATGCAGAGGAAACACTTCTTAACTCACTCTGTGAGACCAGAATTACCCTAATATTAAACCAGATAAAGATAGTATGTGAAATAAAAACTACATAAACAGTGATGCAAAAATCCTCCTCAAAAATAAGCAAATTGAGTTCAACAACGTATAAATTATTCACCATGAGCAAGTGAGATTCCAAGCTGGTTCACCATTTGAAATTTAGTTAATGTAATTAAACAGGAAGAAACATTATATGATCATATGATTGCATATAGGAAAACTATTTGATAAAACCCAAAATACACTCAAAATAAAAACTCTTGACATGCTAGGAATAGAGAGGAACTTTCTCATTTTGATAAAGAGCATCTATAAAATACCTAGATCTAATATACTTAGTAGTAACAAACTGTACATTTTTCCCTTAAGACCAGGTATAAGGCAAATATATTCCCATTTATCAAACTTCTATTCGACATTATATTGGAGTTATAGCCAGTGAGGTAAGATAAGGAAATAACAAGTATACATACTGAGAAGGAGGAAACAAAATTGTGTCCTTTATACATGAAATAATTGTCTGTGGAAAATTTCAAAGAACCACCACCAACAAACTCTTAGAACTGACAGAGAATTATAGCAAAGTTGTAGGATACAAACTTAATATAAAAGTCAAATGCTTTGCAATGTACCAGCAACAAACAAATGACATTTAAAATTAAGACAAAATACTGTTTACAATAGCACCAAAAATTGAAGTATTTATTTATAAATCTAATAAAACGTGTACAATTTTTATGTGGAAAATTACAAACCTACAAACCTTGGATTTTAAAAAATCATCAAATCTAAATAATGAAGAGATGCTCCATGCTCATGGATTGGAAGACTCAGTATTTTTAGAATGTCAATTCTTCTGTACTTGATCTATGTATTCAGTATAATCCCATTCAAAATACCAGCTCATATTTTGTAGATATAAACAACCTGATGTTAAATCTATATTAAAAGGCAAAACATTCAGAATAACAAATACAATAACAAAGAGAAAGACATTGGAGGATGCACACTAGCCAGCCTTAAGATGACTTATAAGGCTAACAATGAAGAAAGCATAGTATAAGTTAAAGAATAGAAAAATAGACAATAGAAATAGAAATAGAAAAAAAAGCTCAGTCAGAAACAGACTCACTAAATTATAGTCAAATGATCATTGACAAAGAAGCAAAGGCAACTCAATGGAGAAAGGATATGTTTTTCAGCAAATAGTAGCCTAACATTCAGACACTCATATGCAAAAATAAAAGTAAACACATTGCACATTTTTCACTATACATATTTTGCTAGACACTTTATGAAAATTCACTCAAAATGAATGTGGCCTAAATCTAAAATTCTAAACTATAATTTTATTGTAATATATCATAAGATAAATTCTACATGACCTTAGTTTGGTGATGAATTTTTAGACACAATGTGAGCACTATCCATGCTAAAAATAGATAAGTTAGACTTTATAACATTTAAAATCTTCTATTCTTTACATTCTGTTTAGAATGATTAAAATAAGATTTTAAACATTGTCAATACCAAATGCTGGTGACAGAGAGCAACAGTATCTTTCATTCATTGCTGGTAGGAATGCAAAATAGTACATCCCATTAGAAAGGCATCTTTCTACAGACTAAACATAGCCTTACCATATGATCCATTAATTGCATACTTAGATATGTGATAATTTAATACACTCATATAATTTGTACAAATCAACTCAGTTCAATTAGGAAATCTATCACTTTAAATATGCTCAAACACTTGAACTATTCTCTTCTAGCTATTTTAAAATATACAATAGATTATTATAAACAATTGTCACCTTGATCTATTAAACATCATGTCGTATTTCTTGTATCAAACTGTACCCATAAATAAACTTCTCTTAATCTCTCCCTCGTCCCCCTACCACCACTTCTCGGCCTCCGATAACAACAAATTTTCTCTCTATCTTCATGAAATGCCCTTTTATATCTCCAACATATGAGTGAGAACATACGGTATTTGTCTTTCTGTGCTTGGCTGATTTCATTTACATAATAGCCTCTAGTTCCAACCATATTACTACAAATGACAGGATTTTATTTTTTTCTTATGGCTGAATAATATTTCATTTTTTATATATGCCACATTTTCATTATCCATTCCACCATTGATGGACACTTAGGTTGATTCCATATTTTGGCTATTATAAATAGTGCTGCAAAAAACATAAGCATACAGATATACCTTTAACATATTATTTTCTCTTGAAGATATACCAGCAGTTGAATTGCTGGATCATATGGTAGTTCCATTTTTACTTTTTTAAGAAACCTCTATAGGTATTTTTGTATGACTGTGCTAATTAATATTCCCACTCACGATGTATGGAGGTTCTCCTTTCTCCACATCCTTGTCATGACCCATTATTCCTTGTCTTTTTTGATAAAAGCCATTTGACTGCAGTGAGATGATATCTCATTGTGGTTTTGATTTGCATTTCTTTGATAATTAGTGATGCTGAGCATTTTTTCATTTACCAGGTGGTCATTTGTATGATTTCTTCTGAGAAATGTCTACTCAGATCTTTTGCCCATTTTTCAATGGAATCATTTGTATGTTTGCTATTGAGTTCTTTGAGCTCTTTATATATTCTAGTTATTAATCCCTTGTCAGATGGATAGTTTGCAAACATTCCAAACATTCTTTCCCATTCTATGGGTTGTCTCAGCATATTGTTGATTTTTTCCTTTGCTGTCTAGAGACATTTTGGCTTGATATAATCTCATTGGTCTGTTTTTGCTTGGTTGCCTGTACTTCTTAGGTCTTACACAAAAAATTCTTTGCTCAGACCAATGTCTTGAAGAATTACTCCTATGTTTTATGCTAGTAGTTTTATCATTTTGGATCTTACATTTAGGTCTGATCCCCTCTGAGTTGATGTTTATATTAGGTGAAAGATGGGAGTCTAGTTTTATTCTTCTGCATATGAACATCAGTAGAATAAAACTAGTCATTTATCAAAAAGACTGTCCTTTCGTTAATAAGTGTTCTTGTTACATTTGTCAAAAATCATTCAGCTGCATTATGTGTATTAATCTAGGTCCTTTCTTCTGCTCCATTGGACTATGTGTCAGTTTTTATGGCCATACTATGCTGTTTAGGTAACTACAGCTTTGCACTTGTGTGGTGGTATGATTCCTCCAGTTTTGTTCTTTTTGCTCAAGATTGCTTTGTCTATTTGCAATCTTTTGTGGTTTCAAGCGAATTTTAGGATTTTTATTCTACGTATATGAAGGATGTCACTGGAATTTTGATAGAAATTTTAATGAACCTGTAGATTGCACTGGGTAGTATTGTCATTTTAACAATATTAATTATTTCAATTCATGAGCATGGGATGTCTTTCCATTTGTTTACATCATCTTCCTTTTCTTTCATCAATGTTTTGTAGTTTTCCTTGTAGAGGTCTTTTACCTCCTTGGTTAAATTTATTTATTGGGCTTTTTTAGGTAGCTATTTTTGCTACCAAAAGGGAATTGCCTTCTTGATTTTTTTCAGCAATTTCATTGTTTCTGTATAAAAATGTTACTAATTATTGTATATTAATTTTATATACTCCAACTTTACTGATTTTGTTGATCAATTCTAAGAGTTTTTTGGTGAAGTATTCTGGTTTTTCTATATATAAGATTATGCCATCTGCAAACAGGGACAATTTCACTCTCTCCTTACCCAATTTGGATGCCCTTTAATTTTTTCTCTTGCCTAACTGCTCTGGCTAGACCTTCCAGTACTATATCAAATAAAAGTGATGAAAGTGAGCATCCTTGTCTTGGTCTAGATCTTAGAGGAAAGACTTTCAATTTTTCCACTTTCATTATGATGTTAGCAGTGGGTTTGTCATATATGACCTTTGTTACTTTTTAGTCTGTTTCTTCTATATCCACATTGGTGAGGGTTTTTAAGGCAAAGTGATTTTAAATTTTATCAAATGTGTTTTAGCATCTATTGAAATGATTATTTGGTTTCTCTCTTTGGTTCTGTTAATGTGATGTATCATATTTAGAAATTTGTTGAGTCATCCTTGAAACCCAGGAATTAATCCCAATTTACCATGATGAATAATCTTTTTAATGTGTTATGAATTTGGTTTGCTAGTATTTTGTTGAAGATATCTGTGTCTATATTCATCAAAATTATTGGCCTGTGGCTTTTACTGTTGCCGTTATGTTCTTGTTTGGTTTTGGTATAAGGATAATGCTGGCCTTACAGAACGAGTTTGAGTATTCTCCCTCCTTTTTAATTTATCTAAAGAGTTTGAATAGAATTGGTATTAGTTCTTTAAGTGTTTGTTAGAATTCAGCCATGAAGCCAGCAGGTTCTGGTCTCCCTTTAATGAGATAATTTTTATTAAGGCTCTAATCTCTTTATTTATTATTGTTTTGTTCAGATTTTATGTTTCTTCATGTTTCAATCTCGGTAGGGAGCATGTGTCCAGGAATTTATACATTTCTTCTAGGTTTTCCAATTTGTTGCTATATAGTAGTTCAATATAGTCTCCAATGATTCTTTGTATTTCTGTGGTCCCAGTTATTATGTCTCCTTTTTTCATTTCTGATTTTATTTATTTGGGTCGTCTCCTTTTTTCCGTAGTCTAACTAGAGATTTGTCTTTTCTTCATATTTTCAAAAGAACCAAATTTTCATTTCATTGATCTTCTCTATTTTTGTCTCAATTTCATTTATTTCTGTTCTAATCTTTTTTTTCCTTTCCTTCTACTAACTTTAGGCTTGGTTTGTTCTTGCTTTTCTAATTCCTTGAGGTGCATTCCTAGGTTTATTTGAAGTCTTCCTACTATCTTGTCATGAAGTGCTTTAAACTTCCCTCATGGTACCACTTTGGCTATATCTCACAGATTTTGGTATGTTGCATTTCAGTTTTAATTTTCCTGCTTAATTTCTTTATTAATTCTGTGTGCATTCAGGAGCATCTTCTTTCATTTGCATGCATTTGTATATTTTCCAAAGTTCATCTTGTTATTGATTTCCTGTCTTATTTCATTGTTGTCAAAAAAAGATACTCAATATAACTTCTACTCTTCAACTTATGAAAGCTTGTTTTATGACCTAAGATATGATCTATTCTGTAGAATGTTCCATGTACTAACAAAATGAATCTATTCTACAGTGGCTGAGTGAGACATTCTGTAAATGTCATTTAGACCTATTTTTTCTCATTTGTTGTTTCTTTGTTGGTTTTTTGCCTGTATAATCTGTTCAAACAAAAAATGAGGAGACAATGGGCTATTTAAATCATCCCCTATTATTGTATTGCAGTATATCTGTTCTTTACATTTATTAATGTTTGCTTTCTATACTTGAGAGCACTAGTGTTGGATGCATAGATATTTAAAATTGTTATATCCTCTTGCTGAATTGACCCATTTATCATTATATAGTGACCTTCTTTTTCTCTTTTTACATTCTTTGATTTGCAGTCTGTTTTATCTGATATAAGTATCGCTATTCCTGCTCTTTCTTGGTTTCCACTGGCATAAAATATCTTTTTCCACCCTTTCATTTTCAGTATATGTGTGTCTTTATAGTTGAAGTGGGTTCCTTGTATGCAGCATACAGTTGGGTCTTACAGTTTATCCATTCAGCCACTCTATAACTTTTAATTGGGGAATTGAGTCCATTTACATTCAGAGTTATTATCGATAAGTAAGGACTGATTAATGCCATTTGTTGCTTATTTTCTGGTTGTTTTGTAATTCAGCTCTTCCTTTCTTACTGTCTGCATTTTTTTAAGCAATTTTCTCTGGTAGTATGTTTTAATTTGTTGCTTGTTACTTTTAGTGAATTTATTAGAGGCTTTTGCATTGTGGTTACCATAAGGCTTACACAAACATCTTATAGATATAGCAAGTTATTTTTAAGTGATTGCAGTTTATCTGATTAGAAAGAGAATAATAGAAACAAATACATAATGAAAAAACCCTCTCTATATCTTAACTTTATCCCCCCCAACATTTTGACTTTATGTTGTTTCAATTTACCTATTTTTAATATTTAATGCTTCTTAACAGATTGCTAATACAATTATTACTTTTTATAGATTTATCTGTTGGGCTTTATACTAATGGTATGAGTGGATTGCACACCACAATTATAGTATTACACTATTCTGGTTTTCTTCATGTGTTTATTTTGCCAGTGGGTATTAGACTAAATATGTTCTTTTTTCATGTTAGTACTTATATTTCTTTCAGATGGAAGAATTCCCTTTAGCATATCTTATAAGAGGGATCTGGTTGTGAATTCTCTTAGCTTTTGTTTATCTGAGGAAGAGTTTGTCTCTCGTTTATATTTGAAGGATAACTTTGCTGGGATTATGATTTCAACATACAAATTTGGGGGGAACAAAATATTCTGTCCATAACAGTCCTTATTTAAGGAATGTTCCTACTGGGCTATATTTGGTCTGTTTAGAATGGCTTATTGCAAGCAAACTTGAAAGTAGTAGATTTATAGGGAAATGAAAAATATCACATAAGCTGTGTAACTAAGTATAAAATGTTTATCTCTGGCTTGAACTATTAAAATTAACTTGTGATTTTGTTTGTTTTGATTTGTCTCACTTTGCATCCAGGCTTAGGTGTGCTGATGATTAATTTTACATGTAAAATTGGCTAAGTTATATTGGACAGGTGTTTGTTCAAGCATCAGTCTAGATATTGCTGTAAAGATTTTTTTCAGTGTGATTTACATTTTTAATCAGTAAATTTTGATTAAGTAGATTTAGTGCCCTAATAGGGGGGAGCTTTATCCAAATCAGTTGAAGGCCTTAAGAGCAAAGATAAGGTTCCCATGAGAAGAAGCAAATCTGCCTTATGACAGAAACATAGAAAGCCTAACTAAATTGCCTTACAGGTTTCAGACACAAGTCTGCAACTTCACCTCTTACCTTGAATTTTAAACCTGCCAGCCCACCTTACAAATTTCAAACTTGCTAGCCCCCACAATTGCATGAGGCAATTTCTTAAAAATCTCTCTCTTTATTTATCTGGTTATGTCTGTCTGAAGAACTCTAATCCTTCTCCCATGGGCTCCCTGCCATAATATAAGCCAATTATAAAGACTTCAGTGATGTTCCTCCAGAATTTAAATCAAGTTGCTTAAATTACATAAAAGACTTATTTTCATCACATTGCTACCTATTTCTTGATATTTACCTCTGATGATCCCAGCCTTCATGTTATTCTCTACTATTACTGACCTATAAGTGGTTCCCTAAATAAATCAGGTCGTTTTATCTTTACTCTCAATAAGGACTTGATATATATTTATTGGCTATTATTTACTTGACACTTTGTTTACTCCAGAATAGCAAGAAAAGTGCGAAATCATTTGATTTCTAAAGACTCTTAAGACTATTAAGAGTATTATATTTCTGGAAATATTTATGGACTACAGAGCCAGAAAAGCCTCTATTACAAAAAACTAAAATGCTTCAAAAAAACGCAGCTTTTTAAAATGAACTCATAACTGAGTTCAGAAGGAAGTACTGAACATTTCCAAGGCTGGAGAAAGAGAAAAACAAACAATCAGAGTTATTAGTAAATGCTAAGGTTTGCCTTCCTTGGGGATACGTGCCAATTACTGTACCTAGAGAATGTGGAAACGGGGGGGTTATACAATGCAGGAGAAGGCCTTGGGCAATTTCGAGAAGGAAGTTGTAATTGAGATCTTTACATAAATCCAGATCATGTGAATAAAGTCATATTTAGAGAAGGGCTGGACTGAAAAAAAAGGTATCATTAGAAATGGGAGATGAAAAAAAAAAGCCTTTCTTGGCTTTGGTCTGAGTGCTAATTTTGTTTTTTTAAAGTTATTTCTCAAGCATATGCAAATACTCTTATTTGTGTTAGCTTCCCATTCATATCAGAGCCCTTAAAATGAGAAAATCCCCTAAGAAAATTGTTTCTCTCACTAATGTTCCAGGACACCTAATGGAAACAAATGTAAAAACATCTCTAGAGGGATGGAAGCCAGGGCTCACTATATTTGCAAGATGAAACTTTGAGGAATTTATAGTCTTAACATGAATTAAACATTAACCAGAGTGTGCAAGTGCTTGTAGCAGAATTATTCATGACAAAAAGTCAGATGACCATCTCAGATAAATATTATGTAAAAGCTCATTTACTATGACAAAATAAATATTAGATGGAATTAAAATTTTTGAATGAAAAAACAACAAATAGCCAGAAAGATGTGAAAATAACCTTAAAAAATTAAAAATGGAAAAAACGGAGAAACCATTGAAATTGAAACTTCAATGGATACAATAAACAAGCAAAATGTAGACAGGTATAAAACAGGAGAAGGGGTAAGAGACATTGGAAAAAGAATAATATATGCTTTATATAATGGGAGTTACAAACTGAAGGAATGTAGATACTTAAAATGGATGCTATTTTTATAGAAATCTTAGCGTCTTTACTAGAACTATTGGAAGATATGCATCCTCAGGTTTAAGATTCTTACAAAATCATTAGATATGTTGTAGTAAAACGACAAAATATGGTAAGTTGTCCCTTGGTCGTCACATGTGGGGGACTGTTCTAGGACCCTTGTGTATACCAAAATCCACCACAAGCAAGTCCAGTACTCAACACTGCTGAACGTGTGCATACAAAAAGTTGGCCTTCTATGTCTGTGAGCTTCACATCCTGGGAATATAAAAGATCAGATATAAGTGCATAAGTGGACTCGCAGAGTTCAAACCCATTTTGTTTCAGGGTCAATTGTATTTATAAAAATAGAAGAAAAAAAAAAGATTGCCAACAAAGAAACAATTAGATTGATTGACAGCAGATTTCTCCATAGCAAAAAGAAGGCACAGAAATAATACATTCAAAGAACTCAAGGTTAAATTAGTATTTAATGATAAAGGCAAAATAAATGCACCTATAGACAAATAAAATTTTTCAAAATCTCTTTAGAAAACTGGTAATATATATAATAAATCAAAACATAAGCAAATCCAAAGGTGCAGCAATTCCATTCCTATTTACATACTCAAAAAAAGTGTTTACACACATAATCCCAAAAGATATGTGTAAGAAAGTTCATAACAGGTTTAGTTTTGTAGGGAACATTAGTTGTAAACTGTTTCAAAATTGATAAATTATGGAATATTATTGTTATAATATTTTATAGAGACAGCTAACTCTTTCTATAATCCACAATGTGAATTAATCTCAAATAAACTAACAAATGAAAGAGGCCAGACACAAAAAGTACATAGTATGTGAATTTGAAAACATAAACAATTATTAATGTTTATCTTTGAAGAAAAGGGAAATAATTACTGGAAGTTGAGACAACATGATACCCCGGGTTCTGGCAGTATTCGATTTCTTAATTTAGGTGGCGATTATACAATTCACATGCTGTGAAAAGTCATCAAGTTGTTCATTTAGGATCTGTGCATATTTCTGTAAAATATAAATAATTTCAAAAGTTTTATTTAAAAAACTGTATAAGGATAAAAAGATGCATTCCAACACAAGAAAGCATTGAAAAAGTACTCAGCCTCACTGGTAGGAGAAGAAATATATCTTATTCAATGCCAAACAATGTTATGTGTCATTGAAGAATAATGGAAAAGACATGAGTGGTGAAATGTATTTTTCAGCAAGTTATTAAGTACTCAGGCACTCTACTAGGAGCAGGGGATGCAATAGTGAATGCTCTGAGATCAGTCAGTCCCACTTCTTTGTACCTATCTGTCAATCAAGATTTGTTACTGAGCCCATATACCATTCATAGTAATTCTCTTAGAAAATTATCAAAGTGTTATATGCTTGTTAACTCAGTTATCCATGGAGAACTCTTAGCCAGGTAATATTATACTCATTTTACTGATGAGGACATTGAGGCTCAAAAGATTGTGGGATATTCCTAAGATTAACTAGTTACCAAGTAGCAAAGACAAATTTTGAATCTAAATCTTACTGGTTGACCCAATTGCTCTGCAGATTATAAATTATGGAATGTTTCCTCCACATCAGCTACACACTGAATGTTCTACATACCAGTATATTTTATTTTTCTATTTATGTTTCTATTTGTATGCCTATATGTGACAGAGCTATACATATAGAAGTACAATAAAAAATGAATAAGGTAATGATAAGTAAAATATTTAAAATAATTATTATTTCTAGCTACAGGAGAATATGTTTAGCGATAAGCACATGAATGATTTGAAAGGAACTGATGCTGTGCTGTCTCTTAAGATGCATAACAAATACACATCTTAAATTTTTTTGGGATATATATACAACCTTCATTTAAGAAATTACTTATAAAACATTAATGTCAATGCAAGAATTTTTAAAACAACAATTTAGATGTAACACACAAATTTATAATCATTGTAGGCAGCCGAAGATGTTACATTCCCAAAATGAGGCAATTAAATAGAAAATGGAAAAATGAAAGATTAGTTCCAAATATATTAAAATGTAGACTTGAAAAGTTTCAAAGGCTTACTAAACACGGAACATGAGAAAAATGTAATGTTTGTCATTTTACAGCAAGACAGTTGTTTGAGAAAATAGGCAAACGTTATTGCTTTTTATTAAAGCAGGGGCTCACTACCTTCACTGGGCATCAGAATCACCTAAATAACTTGTTAAAATACAAATGGATGGACCCTACCCTAGATTTTCTCATGCGTTTTTTTTGTTCTAGAATGGGGCCAAAAAGTTTCTATTTCTAAGTTTACACATGTTGCTGGCCCACAGGTCACACTTGGGAAGATATATCTTTGTAAAGTAATGAACAGATTGGAAGATTTGTACATGATGTACAACATTTCTGTTTATCTAAAAAACCCACATTTTTGTTTTTATTATCCACCCAGAATTTTCTACTCAAATCAAAAGAATTTTTCCTGAGAAGTAGGTCAAAAAGCGCCTCCCAGTCTTTGCTTGCTTTCTATCCTCCCTTTGAATATTCCCTGCCTTGATAAAAAATCTCTCTTATCTTTTCTTTGATGGATATAATGTTCTCTTAGTTTTTTTCTTGCCAGACCTTTTAACTCCCTTTTCACTCTGTAGTCCTATGAATCCTCACTTCTTTCCTAGAGGCCCTATCTTTTTACTCTGCAGAAGTTTTTAGGAACTCTAATCTATTCCCATGGCTGCAATTAGATTTATACACAAATGTATTAATCTTGTCAATGGTATTGAGGCATCTCATGTCCAGTTTCTAATTTCCAAGGGAGAGATGCTGAAAATCCTGTCTAATGAATCTATGTATATGAGGTTCCTTCTATTACCCTGTTCTACAGAGCAAAGTTGCTATATTCACCTTCACAACATTCAAAATAATATTTAAATTTTATTCTAAAATTTAAAAATAAAATTTTAAAATTGAATCTATTTAAATATTAAAAATAATGCTAAATAACATTAAACCAATTATATAATATAGAAATATAAATATTGTATTAATATCTTCTTCATTTCCAGACTTTGAATTTCCTTCAACTGGGAATCATTATCTTTTGGTTAAACAAAAATTACCCAAGAAGGGTGAGTGAGAAATACATATTTAGACTTATGAGACTTAAACTGGAAAACACTACAGATAAAGAAGATATGTTATTTTATTATTTTTAATAAAAAATTATTTTCTCAATATCTGTGGAAAATAAAATGTTTAGAAATTAAAAGGAGTAAGAAAAAATGTTTTCTACAAAGAAATAAAACTGACAGTAGAATGTCTACAGCAAGTGTAGAGGATAATGGAACAAGATACAGAAAATACTGAGAAAAAAAATACTGTCAGCTAAGAGGTGTAATCTCAGCTACATATCATTTACCATGTGGAACAAATTACAGACATTTTTCCAACAAAAATATTATCATCATTAAAGATAGTTCTAAAATGTACATCAGAAAGAAGAAAAATGATCATAGTAAAAGAACCTGAGATACTAAATGAATAGTTATTTTTTAAATGGTAAATTTGTGGAGAGAGATGTATATATGCATAGATATATGTGTATATATATGCATAGATATATGTGTATATATATGCATAGATATATGTGTATATATATGCATAGATACATGTGTATATATATGCATAGATATGTGTATATATATGCATATATATGTGTATATATGCATATATATGTATATAGGCATATATATGTGTATATATGCATATATGCGTATATATGTGTATATATGCATATATATGTGTATATATGTATATATGTGTGTATATATGCATATATGTGTGTATATATATGCATATATGTGTGTATATATATGCATATATGTGTATATATATGTGTGTATAACCAAAACTGATTTTGTAATAATAAAGAAATAGTTTTTGTACTGTGGAGTTATTTTAATGAACAACACACTAAATGTGGCATTCTGATTCAAATAATTCTAAAGTATTTGGCTGGGGAAAGGGGAAGAATGTCTATAGGAATCTTAAATATAAATAAGGTAATTTTAAACGTAATCACTAAGTTAACAGAAATCGATCTCATAATGAGGAGAAAGATAAAAGAGGAAACCATTAAAAAAATCTGAATGAATCCGATAGAAAGAAAGAAACATGAAGCATGAAGAGGGCAAGTGAGAGAAATGTGGGAGAAATAAAATGTGAAAATAGAATAAAAGAAATCCACATATATTCACCAACATTCCTTTAATAAAATAGCTTCAATAGAGCCCAAAGTAGAAAGATAAGTTGAGAAATTCATAGTAATGGTGAGTGTTTACGTTATTTCTCTTGGTTAGTCAAATATCAAGCAGACCAGTAGCAACATATACAATAGACAGACATAGTTTTTCTCTATCCCTCTCTCTCTCTTTCAAACACAAAAACACATGTCATTACATATTTCTTTTGGTATCATGGTGCACTCTAGAATATTGATCACATTCTAAATCATAAAGCAGGCATATTTTGAGGACTTGGTAGAATACATATCACATTTACTGGCCATGACAGCTTTAAATAATGAATAGAAAAAAAATTAAAAGAGCTTATACATTTTACATTTTAATAAAACACACATCTAAATAATTTATGAGTCAAGTCATAATGGGTTTGAATGTAAAAATACACTTAGAATGGAGTGATAAAAATACTATACACAAAAATGCATGTTAATGCAGCTACAGAAATATTTACAGATAAATAGATACATACTGTTGAATACCTTCATTAAAAAGAAAGGTTAAACATGAATAAGCTGGTATCTAACTTAAAGAGTTGGCATACTAAAATGAAACAGATAATTCACATAATATGGAAGGATAGAAATAAGAGCACAAATAAGTGAAACACAATTATCATTAAAAACATCAATGATATTAAAATGTTATTGTCTGGAAAGAATAATAACACTGACCAACCTATCATTTATATGACCAACTGACAAAGTACAAGGCAGAAGATAAATACTGGAAATACTTTTTAAAGTTTAAAATATATTATCATAAAAATGATAGAAATATAATATTATAAATAACTACATTTCAATATATTATAAAATGGGTAAAATATAAAAGATTTGAGAAAATGTAAATAACCAAAATATGCTCATGAAAAAAGGTAGGATATCTGAATTGTAGTATTGGGTTTAAAATCTCCCCCCACACACAAAAAAAGCCTAGATCATTTTAAATTCAAATTCTGTTAAATTTTCAAGAAGCAAGTACTTTTAATCTTACGTACAGCAAAGTAAACACTCTCCAACTTACATGTTGCTAACATCCTTGGCACCTACATCAGACAAGGACACTCATAAATATAGATGAAAATACTTAACAAATATTAACAAACTGAATATTTCCATAAATATACAACGTGGTACATCATGGTCAGTTAGTTTATTTCAGATAAGCAAGGTTTATTCAGCATTAGAAAATGTGTTCATGATAATAATATGGAGAGACAAATATTTAAAACTTTTTAAACACAGAATTTAAAAAAAAGATGATAAACCAGGAAAAGGTGTTGCAAAAAGTTAAATGAAAAAGATTTGTATTCTTTATATAATTTCATAAATGAAGAATAAAAAGACAAACCAATAGAACTAAGTCTCAAGTCATAAAATGCATAAATATTAAATACTACTATACTAAGATATCTTTTTTTTTGTGTGTGTGTATATACTGAATACTAAATGCTACTATACTAAGGTATCTTTTGTGTAAGGTATCTTACAAAAGATATTTTAGCATAGTAGTATTTAGGGAAAATCTAAATAAAATAAAATACCATTTTATGTTTACCACATTGGCAGATCTTAAAATATGTGTCACTGAGGAGAACAAGGGAGAAGGAAAAACTAGAGTTGTCTGTATTATTTTTGTCACTTTTCTGTAAATTTAGGACTAACCTAAAATAAAAAGCTTATTTAGAGAAAAGTAGTAATTAAAACAATGCCTGGTATATAAAAGGCATTCAATAAATATTGTTGCATGAAGAAATGTGATATTGAGGATGTGGCACAACATTCACTAACACAAATGTATTAGTAGTGTAAATTGATGCAAAAAGTTTTGAAAAATAAAGTTAATTATTTCCAATAAACTAAATACTTGTATGTTTAAATTCTACCCCAAGGGTGATGATATTTGGAAATTGGGGGAACTTTGGGAAGCGATTAGGTCATGAGTGTAGAACATTCATTAATGACATTAGTGCCTTTATAATTTCACCTTCTACATGTGTCTGTGTCCTCTTGTGGTGGAAGGAGTGAGAGTTTACTCTGGGGCTACAGGCTCAATTTTTATGTCTCTTCAAAAGAAAATTGGGATTTTGGTCAGTGATTGGTCCATGGAGGTAGAACCCTCATGAATGATATTAATGCCTTATATTTATTTTTATTATTGTAAATTGACAACTTATAATTGTATAAATTTATGGGGTACAATGTGATGTTGTAATTTATGGATACAATGTGGGATAATGAAATCAAGCTAGTTAACATATCTATCACCTCAAATACTTAAGTTTTTTGTGAGTAGAACATTTAAAATTTACTCTCAACAATTTTGAAATGTGCGATGTTATTGACTATGTTTATTGTGCTGTGCACTAGAACTCTAAAAATGGAAAACATATTCCTCCTGCTTCACCAAAATTTCATATCCTTTGACAGTCATAAACCCATTACCCCCACACCCCAACCTCTATAACCACCATTCCATTCTCTGCCTCTATGAGTCTGATTGTTTTGGATTCCACATATAAGTGAGAACATGCAATAGTGGTCTTTATGTGCCTGACTGATTTTGCTTAGAACAATGTTCTCCAATTTTATCCATGTTATTGTAAATGATAGAACTTCCTTCTTTTTTAAGGCTGAATAGTATTCCATAGCGAATCTATACCAAATGCTCTTTATTCATTTATCTATTTTGTTTTTGAGATGGAGTCTCACTGTCACCAGGCTAGAGTGCAGTGGTGCGATCTCAGCTCACTGCAACCTTTGCCTCCTGAGTTCAAGCAATTCTCCTGCCTCAGCCTCCTGAGTAGCTGGAACTACAGGCACACACCACCACGCCCAGCTAATTTTTGTATTTTTAGTAGAGACGGGGTTTCACCATGTTGGCCAGGATGGTCTCAATCTCATGAACTCATGATCCACTTGCCTTGGCCCCCCAAAGTGTTGGGATTACAGGCGTGAGCCACCGCTAGTGGCCTTTATCCATTTATCTATTAATGGACTCTTAGGTTGATTACTTTCCTTGGCTGTTGCAACCAGTGCTGCAGTAAACATGAGAGTGTAGGCATCTCTTTGACAAATTGATTTCAAATATTTTAGGTAAACCAGAAGTGGGTTTGCTGGATCATGTAATAATTCTATTTTTATTTTTTTGTGAAAACTCCATAGTGCTTTCCATAACAGCTGTACTAATTTACATTCCCACCAACAGTGTAGACGGGTTCCCTTTTCTTCACATCCTCACCAACACTTCTTATCTTTTGTCATTATGATAAAAGCCATTCCGATAGAAGTATGATTATATCTCACTGTAATTTTAATTTGCATTTTCCTAATGTTTAGATTAACAATTACCTCAACATAGTTGTTTCCTTTGCTGTGCAGAAGCTGCTTAGTTTGATGTAATCCCATTTGTCTATTTTTGCTTTTGTTACCAACATTTTTGGAGTCAAATACAAAATATTGCTCAGACCAATGTCATATAGTTTTTCCCCTGTTTTTTTTCTAGTACTTTTAGAGTTTTTGGTTTTATGTTTAAGTCTTTAATTCATCTTGAGTTGATTTTTTATATAGTGTAAGGTAAGGGTCTAATTTCTTTCTTCTGCATATGGAAATCATATTTTTTCAAGACAATTTATTAAAGAGACTGTCCTTTTTCAATAGTGTATTTTTGGCACCTTTGTTGAAAGTCAGCTGATCCTACATGGGTGGGTTCATTTCTGGGCTCTTTATTCTGTTCCACTGGTCAGTGTGTATTTTTTTTTCCAATACCATGTTGGTTGTTTTAATTACTATGGCTTTATAGTATAGTCTGAAATCTAGTAATGTAATAACTCTTTGTTCTTTTTCTCACAAGTGCCTTGGCTACTCCAGGGTGTGTGTGTGTGTGTGTGTGTGTGTGTGTGTGTGTGCGTGTGTTTGTATGTGTGGTTCCATAGTGCCTTTTGAAAAGGCCCCAAAGAGACCACTAATCCCTTTCATCATGTGAGGACACACCTAGAAGGCACCATCTATAAACCTGAAAGTGGACTCTAACCAGACTTTAAATTTATCTTTTCCGTGATCTTAGGCTTCCCAGCATCCAGAACTGTAAAAAATAAATGTATGTTATTTGTAAGCTACCCAGCTTTTGTTTTTCTTTTAACAGCAGCCTGAACATACTAAGATAATATCCAATAAAGTTAAACATGTGCATACCTTACTAAGCTAATTTTGATGTGTGTTCCTTGAAATTGTCAGGATACACAGATGCAAAACGTATTCTTACCCAGTTTCACTTTCTCCAGTTTAAGTTTACCACAGTCAACTGCAGTTTGAAATTTTTAAATAGAAAATTCAATAAATAAACAATTTGTAAGTTTTAAATTGTGTGTCATTCTGAATACCCTGAAGAAACACTGTACCATGTGATGATTCATGTCATGGGTGCTTTGTCCCACCCGAGACATGAGTCATTCTTTCATTTAGTGTATCCATGCTTGCCTATTAGTCATCCACATCATCAACATCATCACAGCTTGATGATGCAGGATCACTCAAAGCAAATGATCTCTTTGTGACTATTGTAAGAAGGTGACTGGTAACCTAATGCTACAATGCCTACCTCATTCACCTCACTTCATCATATCACATAGGCATTGTGTCATCTCACATCATAACAAGGAAATATCTTATTATACTACACATCTAAGTGTGCAGTATGACAAGATATTTTGAAAAAGAGAAAGAGACCCCGTTCCCATAACATTTATTCATGTATATAATTATTCTATTTTTATTATTGTTCATCTTTTATTGTGCCTAATGTGTAAATTAAACTTTATCATTGATATGTATCTACAGGAAAAAGAGTATATATAGGATTTAATACTATCTACAGTTCAGGCATCCACTGGCGGTCTTGGAAGGTATTCCCCATGGATAAGGGGGGAAGATACTGTATATAAAATTATAGATACAGATATAAATTTGTATGTATATGTATACCTTGGATTTTATATATTGTATATTATGAATATATAATATATAGTCTTGCATAAAACTTAGTAAAATAATATATTCCAAATAAATCATAAATTGCATATTCTTATAAGCAGCATAGTACATTAATAACTTTTGGTATGTTCAAAGTATATGTTGGATTGCATGGAATAATGAAATACAGGAGCATGCTTCAGTATGTATGAATGATTTCACCAAAAATTAATCAATAATATAACCAGTACAAAACATTATTATAATATTTTTATAAACAGGTAAATGTGAATAATACATTATGTAGAAATACATTTGAGTCTGGTAAGCTGATATTAAAAAGCATGGAAATAATTATTTCGGTATATTGGTCATCTAGAGGTGGAGAGATGAGGTTATAATATTTATAAAAGCAAAGAATGAAATTTAAAATGTTTGTCAGTGTCCTATTTTTTAAGCTATGTGTGGGGTACGGACACAAGTATTTATTTTTATACAAACATGTATATTTCAAAATATGTTCATATATTCATAAATATATATGATATTTTTCACAATTAAGATTGACATATTTAGCAACAAAGGATAATTTTTTATATAAGTATGTCCCATGCAGTATGTAGGTTACATTTATAGCAGCAATTTATTCATTGGTTATGCTAAATTCAAATGTAATGGAGCATTTTGCATTTTATGGTAACTCTACTCCCAGTAAATATTATACAAAAATCAATTAAGTTTAGTTTATTGATCTTGTACGTGGTAACCTGATGAACTCTTGACTCATTTCTATTTCCCATTCACTTGATTCACTTTTGTTTTTCAAGGTTTCTACCATGAATGTTCATCTCTTCTTTTCCAAATTTTATTCTTCTTATGTTATCTTTAAAGCATTGATTATTTCTGAAAGTACAAACTAAATAGTAATGCCAGTTTTGATGACATTGTCTTGTTCTTCATGTGAATGGTAATAATTACTGTTTCAGCAAGAGTAAGATGTGCTTAATGAATAGAGGTTAAAAGAAAAGAAGCTCATAGTAAATAGCCTGAGTTGAAATGCCAGAGGAGACTCTATTGTAATGACATGGGCATGATGGTGGACAGCATTTGGGAAATATGCTGGGTGTTATACTGGTTTACCTGTAGTAGGTACTGGTTTACCTGTAGTAGGTACTGGTTTGAAGTTGAGTTGACTTCAAAAGAGGAAAAAAAAGAATATGGAAGTTGTGGTTTTGAATAGCTGTCAATTCAAACAAGCATGTGGTTCTTTTGACCTGTCATTTTTCTTAGTAACTCTGTAAAGAAACTTTAAATAGGCAAAACACTTTTACTAGATCCCCATTTGTTTTGTTCTCTACCTGTGTATTTTATTGCCAAGACTAGCACATATATTGGGAGATAGGGGATTTCATTCCCTGGATGGCTTGTCATGTGAATTGAGAATGCTGTGATTCCACCAGGCAAGGACTACAACTGCACTACTCTCTCTGTTACTTTTGGCCACTAAAAAGTAATGTGCAATAGCACTAGCAATGAATAGGAAGGCACTGCATTTGTATATCACACATTATTCTTTGATATGCAGCTGACTTATGCTTCCTTCATCTAGGATTTATTTATATTGAGTTTATAAATGAGATTTCTTTTCATTTTCTGTTCTTGTTTGGTTTTAGTATGAGAGTTTTAAAAATATTTTAAAATTTATATTGTTCTTCCATAAGATACTATGCTCTGCCACAGTGCAATAGTTGGAAATTTTCTCCTGTTTTGAGGGTTGAGTTGGCAGGTGGGTGTGGGGTGGTCCATGGCCACTCAGTATTACAGAGATCTAAACTGTTTTTATCCAGTATTACCGAGCTGTAAATGATTTAATGTTATTGGTTATTTCTGATTTCAGTTAATTAAAATTTAATAAATAAATCCAAAATAGAAATACACATCAATTTTCTTTTTAATTATTATCTGCAAATGTCATTTTAAATTTGGCATTTTACATTAGTATACCCCTTATATACTAAAGTTATATTTCAGAAGCTCCATGAAAATAAATTTTGTAACTACCCTGACAACAAATATATTTGAATGCAGCTGGTACTTCTTCATGTTATTCTCTCTCTGTTTCATCCAAACCTCAGTAGACCACTAAGCAGTTAAGAAGCTGGGTTTGTCAGTTTATTTTCTTACCAAAACTGAAAAAAAAAAAGAAAAAAGGTGAGTTTGTGGAATATATTGTGAACTGAATGTTTAGAATCACATTTTTGAAATATTTTATTTAAATACATGAGATTTTTCTTTTCTCCTTCCTTCTATCTCTCTTCTCTCCAGGCCCATTCCTGAAAATTCTAAAAGACTCATATAGAAATATGAAAGAGAATCTCCCTAGAGGAGTAAAAACCTTTGAAAGCTTCTAAACAAAGAACAAACCCTTTGGGCTGAAAACAAGAACATGTAAAAAAAATTTTTCTCATATACATGACCCCATGAAAGCTTCCATTTGGGAAAAAAATAGCAGAGTTTGCAAGCTGCAAAAAACAATGTTGTGCCCTAAGGATCAGTAACATTATTCCATAGATATAACACTGCAATCTAATGATGTTTCATTGGCTGAGGGCCTTGTCAATTGATAGTCAGAAGGACAATCTGGTGTTCACTGGCAGACCCTTGGATGGGAATATTAAAAAGAAACCACTAAGAAATCATAAACATATGGAATCATTAAATCAGAATACACTTAAATTTATTTTCTGATTGGTGAATAGTCTTAGGTTAACATAGTTAATATGCCAACATTACATTCTTTTGTTTAATTTTAATTGTTATTACATATTTTGTGTCCTATCTTTATTTATATCTATTTATCTTTTATATTCCACCTACATCATGAATAATTTATACTTTTTAAGCCACTTTTTGACTTTGCTCCTTTATTTTGGCTAAAATATTATTCCTTTAGTATTGCTGTAATTTCTCCTAACCCTTCTAGTGTCTTGCCATGTAAGTTTCATATGGTCATTTTCTACAACTCATACACATGTTTAGAAGACTTTACTTGGCTGATTTAAATTCCAGGACCAAGCCAGATCTCCTAAATGATCAGGTTTTACTTTCTACTTTATATTATACATGATTGTAAATATAGGGCATAATTGTTTTATGATTGGCCTAAAATAATACTAACTTTTAATTAAAACATTTTAAAAGCTGTTGGAAACATTTTAATAGAAAAATTGTTTCTTAAACTATGCATTTTCATAGCACTAAAAATTGTATTACTCCAGTTTTTGTATTATTTAGGACTCTAGCTACAAAAACAATTAGAGAATTTATTGCCTTATTTCTTTCCCTGAATTTATTTTCAGAAAAAATAATATTTCTCTTAATAATTTCCTTTCATATGAATTACCAATAAAGAGCCGAATAAAGACCTATATAAAAATTATCATGTAATATAACCAGCATGTTTTAGGTAGACTACTCATTTTAGCATTTTTCAACCTTAAGAGAATTATCTAGAAGTGTGTTTTACAGTGCATATGTAATTATTTGAAGTATTGATAGACTTTAGAGGATGCCATTAACTATAGGGCAGAATGCAATGATTTCCAGTCATGACTCATTTCTAAAAACTTCACTAATTTGATTTAATAAACAGTGGGTGGAATACTCTCTAAATGTTAGTTTGAAAAATCAAGGATAAAATTAGCCACTTAAAATGAATTTAAAACGTGGTAGAATAAAAAAACCACAAACCCTCCTTCTTCCCAAGTAAACACCAACTCAACAGTAGCACATGAACTAATGCTTTCTTTGAGAATTTCAAAGCCAGTTGAGAGTGCCCAACAAATGAAGGTGAAACCAGCCCCATTGACACTGCTAGAGAAATTCCTGGCACTAATCATAATTCTTCCTCAAGGCACAGCATGATATGATTGAGAGAGAGAGATCTCTGAGCTCTTGTCTTTTCCCTGGGGAGGAAAAGAGAATACTAGACCATACATTCAACGTTCTGACTTTTGTCTGAGTGGGGTGCTGGCTGAGGATCTGGCTTCTATGTTGCCTGATTCTAAGTGCTGAAAGGAAAGTGTGTCAAGTAGGAAGCTGCTGAGAATAAAGATGACAACTTGAGCTAACACGTAATCATTCACCATAGTCCGTTCCCCTATCTGAGAGTAGCACAATTTAGAGAAGACTCCAGATTCCAGCTTCTCCCTGGGGAAGGAAAGAAAAGACTGAAAGATATGGCTAACACTTAGATTTTAGGGACCTACTCAAGGGACTCGTTGATGTTTTGCCTGAATCTAAGTGTTGATAAGAAAAAGTGCCAGAGTTCAGGATGATGAAAGAAAAAGCAATGTTTTGGATTAGCATGCACTCACTATAGTCCATTCACCAGTTCAGTGCAAAAGTGGGAGAAAACTTCCAACTGTTAATTTTCTTTTGGGGAGGCATAGACTTAAAGCATGTGTCCAATGTTCCAGCTTGTTGTGTGGGCTGCAGTTCAGCTTTTCAAGGGGCTCCCCAAGGTATTTGCTTCTGCTTTGTCTGACTCAGAGCACTTATCGCGGTCATACTCTAGAATCCTGGTGACTGCTGAGAACAAAAGAGATGTAGGCAGATTGTGACAATTTGAGAAAGCCTGAAATACTATAGACAGCACCAAACAGAATACTATTGGAGTAATAAAGCCAGTAAATTCCTCCAACTTAATATGTGCATGCATAGTTCAAGAGAAGATGCATCCACAGAAAAGGGTTGAGAAGCACCCAGAATCCCTAGATGGGCTAGCCAATAAAGATCTTTCCTTGTATAAAGCCAGTTCATAACTATTAAGGGAGGTTTATTTGTTTGTTTGTTTTCAAAGGCACAGCTTCCAACACAAAGTCACAAGTCATATGAAGAAAGAGGAAAACATTGCCCTATCAAAGAAATTTCCAGAAATCAACCCTAAAGAAAAGCTGTATATAAATCACTTGAAAAAACACTCAATATAACTGTCATCAAGATGCTCAATGACCTCATGAAAAAAAATGCATAGAAAAAATTAGAATATCAACGGAGAGGTAGAAAAAATATTTTTTAAAAACAGAAATTTTAGTGCTGAAAAATATAATAACTGGATTAAAAAAATACTAGAGTTGTTAAACAGCAAACTTGAACAAACAGAAGAAGAATAAATGAATTTTTAAAACTGGTCAAAAAAGAGAAAAGAATGAAAAAGAGTGAAGAATGTCTAAGTGATTTATGAGACATTATCAGGCAGACCAATTTATGTACCATAAAATTTTCAGAAAGAGAAGAGAGATAAAGAGAATGAGACATAAAGCTTATTTGCAGAAATAATGACTGGAAACTTCAAATCTAAGAAAGAAATAGGAGATATATATATGATATATATATGAGAGATATATATGATATATATATGAGAGAGATATATATGATATATATATGAGAGATATATATAGGAGATATCTATCTATCTATCTATCTATCTATCTATCTATCTATCTATCTGTCTATCACCTATCTATATGTGATATATATTTAGCAGTGGCATTGCTGTATCATATGGTAGGTCTCTTTTCAGTTTTTTTGAGGAACTCAAAACTGGTCTCCACAGTGATTTTACTAGTTTACATTCCTACCAGCAATTTACGAAGTTTACCTTTTTTCCACATAATTTCTAGCATTTGTTATGCTCTTTTGAGAAAAAATAAATCATTTTAACTGGAGTTAGATTGTATCTTATTGAAGCTTTAATTTGTATTTCTCTGATGATTGATGATGTTGAGCACCTTATCATATATCTGTTTGCCATTGTGTATTTTCTTTTGAGGAATGTCTATTCAGATCTTTTGCCTATTTTTTTAAAAAAAGATTATTATTTTTCCCATTGAGTTGTTTGAACTTCTTAAATATTATAGCTATTATTCCTGGGTCGGATGAATAGTTTGCAAATATTTTCTCCCATTCTGTGGGTTGTCTCTTTACTTTGATGGTTGTAATTATTTGCTGTGCAGAAGCTTTTTAACTTGATGTGATCCCATTTGTTCATTTTTTCTTTGGTTGTCTGTGCTTTTGGAATATTGCTCAAGAAATCTTTGCCCAGACCAATGCACTGGGAAGTTTCCCCAAAGTTTTCTTTTAGTAGATTTATATTGTCATATGCTGAATTAAGCCTTTATTCCAGGGTCTGGTTTCATTCTTCTGCACATATATCCAGTTTTTGCAGGACTATTTATTGAAGAGACTGTCAATACCCCTATGTATGTTCTTGGCACGTTTGTCAAAAATGAGTTCATTGTAGATATATTTTTGGTCTATGTGTGTATTTGTAGGTGAAGTGTTTTTCTTGTTGGCAGTAGATCATTGGGTCTTACTTTTTCATTAATTCAGCCACTCTATGTCTTTTGATTGAAGAGTTTAGTCTGTTTATATTCAGTGTTATTATTGATTAGCAAAGATTTACTACTGGTATTTTGTTATTTGTTTTCCAGTTAATTTGTGGTTTTCTCTTCCTTCCTTCTCTCCTTCCTTCTTGATGTCCTTTTAGTGATGATTATTTTCTCTGATGGTATGTTTTAATTTCTTTCTGTTTATTTTTTGTGTGGTTTTTATAGTTTTTTTTAATTTGAGGTTACTATGAGGCCTGTAAATAACATCTTATAACCCATTACTTTAAACTAGTGACAACTGAACACCGATTTCAAAAACAAGCTGAGAAAAAAGCAAAGAGAAAACTAATAAAAAGTCTACATTTTAACTTAATCCCCCACTCTTTTTAACCTTTTCCTTTGGTATTTATATTTTATCAAATTGTCTATGTCTTGAAAAGTTGTTGTAGTTATTATTTTTGATAGGTTCATCTTTTAGTCTTTTTTACTCAAAACTTGAGTAGTTTATACACCACAATTACAGCATTGTAATATTCTGTGTTTGTCTCTGTGCTTATTATTACCAGTGAGTTTTTTTGTTTTTGTTTTTGTTTTTACCTTCAGATGATTTCTAAATGATTGTCAATGTTCATTTATTTCAGATTGAAGAACTCTACTTAGCATTTATTGTAGGACAAATCTGGTGTTAGCCCTCAGTTTACTTGTCTAGGAAAGCCTTTACTTCTCCTTCATATTGAAGTATATTTTAATGAAATATGCTATTCTAGGATAACAGTTTTACTCCATCAGCACTTTAAATATGATATGCTCTCTTGGCCTGTAAGGTTTTCACTGACAAGTCTGCTGTCAGATATAGTGGAGCTTCTTTGTATGTTATTTGTTTCTTTTCTGTTGCTGCTTTTAGTATTCCTTCTTTATCCCTCATCTTTGGAAGTTTGCTTGTTAAGTGTTTTGAGCTAGTCTTCTTTGGATTAAATCCATTTGGTAATGTATAACCTTCTTATACTTGAGTATTGATAACTTTCCTTAGGTTTGGAAAATTCTGTTATTATCCCTTTGAATCAACTTTCTACCTCAATCTCTCTCTACAGCTCTTCTATAAGGCCAATAACTCTTAGATTTGCCTTTCTGGGGCTATCTTTTAGCTCTCATATATGTGCTTATGTTTTTATTCATTTTTCTTTTTTCCCCTCTGACTGTATATTTTCAAGCAGCCTGTCTTCAAGCTCACTCATTTTTTCTTCTACTTGATCAATTCTGCTATTAGGAGACTCTAACGCATTCTTCCATATGCCAATTGAATCCTTCAGCTCCGGTTTCTGCATCTTTAAAAATTATTTTGACCTCTCTGTTAAATTTATCTGATAGGATTCCAAATTCTTTCTCTGTGTCATCTTGAATTTCTTTGAGCTTCCTCAAAACAGCTATTTTGATTTCTGTCTGAAAGATCTCACATCTCTGTTTCTTTAGGATTGATCGTTAGTACCTTTTTTAGTTCATTTAGTGAGGTCCTGTTTTCCTGGATGGTCTGATGTTTGTGAATGTTTAAACCGCTAATGTTTATTTAGGGCCCAAGGGCACTCAGTCAGTTGGTGATGAATCCTACCAGAACTGGATCTGTCCCTTCAAGACAGCAGGTTCCTTTCTAGCCCAGCGTGTGTCTAGAAACATTATCCAGGAGCTAGGGCCTGGAATGGAGGCCTTAGGACTCTGTCTGGTGCCGTTATTCTACTGTGGCTGAGTTGGTATCCAAGTTGCAGGACAAAGTCCTGTGTATTTTCACCCCTTCTCTCTCCCAGAGCTGCCAGTTTCACTGCCTGGGGTTAAGGGAGGGGTGATGCAGACACTCCATCAGCTGCCTCACTATGCCTAGTGAGACATAGGTCATCTGCACCCCAAGTTTGCTGGCTCTGAGCACAGCACCAGGACTTGCCTAGGAATTGCAGCCCTTGTGGCTTAGACTGCCTTCAAGTTTATTTAGAACCCCATAGCACTTATAGTCAGGTTATGACTGCTGGGATAGACAATTTCCCTCTGGCCAGGACTAGTCTAAATGCTCTCTCTGTGGACACTGGCTGAGTTCTGACCCATGTTGCTTTTCACCGTGATAGGCAGCACTGAGTTGCAATGCAAAGTCACACAATCACTGTGCTGTCTCTCCCCCAAGGGCACAGATTCTCTCTCTGCACTGTGTGGCTGTTGCCAGGGGATGACAGTTTTAGCATTTCTAAACTTTCTTCTTACCCTCTTCAGTGCTTCTTTCCTTGGTGTGATATTAAAACCAGGGTACTGTGATTGCTCACCTGATTTTTTGTTTTTATGGCAGTGATCTCTTGTGTGAACAGTTGTTCAATTTGGTGTTCCTCTGGGGAGGATCATTGCTGGTGTATTCTATTTGGCCCTTTTGCTCTACCTATCCCACAAAATTTAGAACTAATACACACATTCAGTAAAATGACAGGATATAAAATCAACATAGAAAAATCAGTAGCATTTCTATACACTAGCAATGAACTATTCAAAAAGAGATCAAGAAAACAGTCGCATTTATAAAAATAAAAAAATAAATGTAGGCATACCTGATATTATTGTCCTTTGCTTCATTGCACTTTGCAGACACTAAATTTTTTGTGAATCAGTCTTTGTTTAATTAAACTATGTAAAATTTAATTGTCTAAAGTATTTTTCTTTTAAAAATAGTGATTTCATTGATGGATCTCAACAAATTGAGTTGAACACCTTCTGGAAAAGATTGATTCATCATTCTAGATGTTCTTGAGAACATTTATGGTTCATGAAAGGAGGTCAAAGTATCAACATTAACAGGAGTTTGGAAGGAGGTGATTCCAGTTCTCATGGGTGACTGAGGGTTTCAAGACTTCAGTGGAGGAAGTAACTGCATTTTTATGTTGGAAACAGTAAGAGAGGTAGCATTAAAAGTGGAGGCTGAAGACATGAGCAAATTGCTGCAAACTCATAATCAAACGAGCAAATGAAGAGTTGCTTCTTATGGATAAACAAAGAAATTGGTTTCTTGAGATAGAATCCACTTCTAGTGTAGATGCTGTGAACATTTTTGAAATGACAATAAAGAATTTAGAACATTCCATAAACTTAGTTAATGTAACAGCAGCAGGTTTTGAGAGGATTGACTTCAATTTTGAAAGACGTTTTCCTGTGGGTAAAATGCTATCAAATGGCATTGCCTGTTACAGAGAAATGATTCATGAAGGGAAGAGTCAATGGATTAGACAAACTTCATTGTTTTTTTACTTTAAGAAATTACCACAGCCATTCCAACCTTCCGCAACCACCACCCTGCTTAGTCAGCAGCCATTAACATCGAGGCAAGACCCCACCAGCACAAAAATTGTCATCCACGAAAGCTCAGAGGATTATTAGTGTTTCTTAGCAATAAAGCATTTTTCATGAAGGGATGTATATACTTCTATACATAATGCTATTGCACACTTAATAGACTACAGTACAGTGTAAACCTAACTTTTATATGTTTCAAAAAACCAAAACATTTGTGTGACTCACTTTACTGCTATATTTTCTTTATTGTGGTGGTCTGGGACCAACCCATGATATCTCAAAACTGTGCCTGTATCTTATTTTGAGCTGATGTTAATTACCATACAAAGAATATCCATTTGAAGGAATGTGGAGGAGTCATTTTACCTATTTTCTTGGAAGTTCATATTGTTTCCATTCTTTATGTCAGAGGTAATATTATTCACAGGCAGATATTAGTAAAAGAAACCCTTCAATTTGTAAGATTAACTTACATATTATATGTATATTTGTAATAAAATTACATTTGTGGAACTCACAACACTGAATTCAAAGTTAATAAACCTATAATGCTTCCTTTCATTACAAACAGCTGTAGACTCTCTAAGTGGCAGTTAGGATAAAAAAGCACTGTGTTTATGTGTTAAGAATAAGGAAATTATTGCTGATCAAATATTTAGTTTTCTTTTGCATCAAACTACACCATTAACAGTTCACTTTTGGGACCATGTTTTTTTAAAAAGAATTTGTCCCCACTATTGAAAAGCCTTAATGATATTGATAAAGAATTCCCTGTTTCCCTTGCCAATCAGTTAAAAACTAACCATTAATACCTGAACTTCTCACAAGTCTCTTTACTTTTATTTTCTTATAAATATTTAAAAAAGATATTCACTAAAAGATTACATATAAAGCTTAACAAGTACAAATTATATTTTGGTAATTTCATTTTTCATAACATTACCTAGCCTAGTATAATAATTATACCTTAAAGTTATGAGTCCAAATTTATTAAACAGGCTGATCTATATTCGAGTATCCATAACTTCCTTGAGTTCAAATGTCTGTCGTATTCTTCCTCAGTCTTCATTTTTCTACACTGATATAATTTATTTCATACTTTCCCAACATTGAAAAGTATAAGTTTTGAAATACTGAAGTTAAAGAATATACTCCATATTAAAACCAAGTATAAGGCTGGACATGGTGGCTTACGCCTGTAATCCTAACACTTTGGGAGGCTGAGGCAAGAGGATCATTAGATCTCAGGAGTTCTAGAGCAGCCTGGGCAACATAGTGACACCTTGTCTCTTTAAAAAACTAATAATAATAATTAAAACAATTAAAATTTAAAAATAAAAACAAATATAAGATACTCTTCTATTTTTTTCCGTTCTTCCCTTAATCATGGTTTTATATTTCAGCATCTTCACAAAGACCAGACGTTACTTTAGAAATATGTTCTCACAGAATGATAAAGATACAAAATCGCACACATATTATCTTCATCTAAATATTAATTTTTATCCTACTATTTACTTGATAGACTTTCTTGTTCACTTTATTATTATACAGTGTAATAATATACTCCATCATTTTTAATGCAATGTGCTACTAATCTTAGTAACTACTGAATATCTAAAATACACAATTTGAAACATTAAATCCTGTTGTATATTTATCTTCTTTTCAGTTCAAAATGTCTATGGTTTGGAGATGGAAAGATGATTAACTAATTTTTCATTTGTTTGGGGACAGGCCACCATTGATAAAGCAAACAGACCAATCACTTCAAACAGAGAGGGCACTCAAAGCAAAGTGGTGTACTTCTTCAACTGATACTCCATGACCTTTCAAGATGAAAGGATAATAGTCATCCACCCAGAGAAGAAGGAGAAAAGTTCTATGTACTATTTACAGGGTTTAGAGGTCACTTGGTTATGCAGAAAACAGGATACAATAGAAACTGAAGAAAACACTGAAGAGAGGAATCATGGCTGCATATTTTTCTAAGCTTCCTATTCACCACCAGTTTTCATCTTTTAATAAGCCCCTCTGTTCCCCAAACTAAGGACACATTTTGTTTATTGTGTGGCTAGGACCCCCCTCTCCTTATGTTCAGCTGTCTATCTGTGCCCTCTTTAGAGTGTAAGTAATTGGCTTAAATCAAGAGCCAAATGGCATGTCTAAGTCATTCAGCGTTCTGACGATCATATGACAGAGCTTAAAGAATTTGAGGGAGGTCCCACACTACAAAGCAGCATATTATTTTCAGTGAAGTCTTGTGGCTGTGTGCACCTCTGTTGCAAGGACAATTAGACTCTTTGTTTCTCCTATGATCCTAAGAGTCAGCTTGACTGTCCTATTGAAAAACCCTCAAAGAAGTTCCCGTAGCTTTTCCAAAGCATCTTAGACTATATAGAGACCACACTGTGTTTAACTCACTAGAATATATGTGGAGGAAAAATGAGAGATTTTTCTACTCCACTAGTCAAAATGTATTATATTTTCAAATGGAATGAAATTATGATGGAAAAGTTCTTATTTAAAAGATGCAAATTACCTTAAAGATAATATTTTGTTTTAGACATATTCAAAATGCAAATTTTAGAATCACAAGTCCAAAGTCTAGGCTCAGCATTGTATCTCCTCTTTACTATGCCCATCATACATTTTTCTACATGTTTATCTACCTTATTTTGAAAACAATTTATGAATTTTATCCAAAGACTTTTTGAAACTCCTCAAAACATACTTAAATTTTCCAAGTTGGTAAAACCATATGTAAGATATAATACTATGAAAATGCAATGATACATGGGTTGTGACATATACAAAGTTATTGGCTTTATTTTAAAAAGGTAAAATATAATGTGTCTTATTTAGTGAATATCAGTTATTACCAATGACTACTAACTTATTTTATAAATGAGGTTTGACAACTTGTTCAGTCATGATTAAGAGGTCTAGAATACAATAACTGTGACTCTGAGTTCACTATTCTCTCCCACACTTCTCTTTCTGTTGATCTTAAGAGTACTGCTACTAACAGAGAGTAGAAATTCCTATATTTTTTATAAGTTTTATGAAGTGGCTACAAATTTCTACCACAAAGTTACATAAGCATGGGAAAAAAATACTTTCAATTTGCACAAAATCATGAAGGAGCAAAGACAGCAAAAGAAAGCTACAGAGTCTCCAAAGCATTTGCTACACAATCTCCTCAAACCAAACTCCTCAGCACATGCTTGACAGTAGCATTGTAAATTGACTATGCTATTTTTTAAATGATGTCTTTAATTTTGAAACATAACACTTCCTGAGGGAAATCTATTCAAAATTGACTACCTTAATACAATATTGTATATTTATATTTTGAAAATTCATTAGTGCATATGTTCAATAAACTTGGAAGCAAATACTGTATTTTATGCTAACATTTATGACACTATGTCCCCTGGACAAAGAATACAAGAAGGGAGTGTAGGCTTTTATACTATAGGTCCACCAGCCCAGTGCTCACATACATGTTAATAAAACTTGAGAGGAATATATTGTAACTGGCCAAACTTGTGAAGAACTGCACGAGTGTACATGAAACTCAATTTTTTTCATTTCCTAAAGGAGCAAAATAGTCACTAGATTCTAATCTCTTGAGGAATGACCATACCCAAGGAATATGTTCCTAAATGTAAAAACTAGAAAATTATAGAATATTTTCAAATCCCTTGAATAAGTGTATTAACAATACCCTTCCAGGCTGAGTTCACATTTTTATAAAATGAAAATATTGAATGAAGTCACTGGTAAATATTAATCTACCACAACAAATATTATATTATTAAAAATAAAAATAGTGTAAAATTATCACAAGTTATGAAAACTGCTTTGATTTGTTCTCAATATATTTTCTACAAATGTCAGACAGTGTTACTGGTTTTTTAGTAGGATCTCATGAAATAGTTTTGCAATCTCTGGGCCCTGGACTTACTTTTCTCTGTAATCACACTGTAAAATGCACATTTAAAAATTAAAGACTACTTTTCAATCATATTTTTTAGCCAATATACTTATCAATGGGAGATTTTTTAAAAGATATAGACACTTTATTTTCAAAGAACTAAAAAGATCTAATAATTAAGAGATACAAACATTTATTCTGTGTATTAGGGATCTGCAAACCATGACATGCGGGCCAAATCCAGCCTGCCATATGTTTTTGCGAATAGGCTTTATTGGAACACAGTCACACTAATTTGTTCATATGTTGCCTGTGGCTGCTTTTAAGCTCTAATGGCAGAGTTAAATATTTGTAACAGACACTGTGCCCTGCAAAGCTTAAAATATTTACTGTCTGGTCCTTTATGGAAAAAGATTGCTGGCATTTACCATATAAACACAGAATAAAAAGGCCATGAAATTTAGGTTAACATTAGAAAATAATGTAAGAAACTATCTGAGTTTTAACATTCATTGGAAAGTCTAAAACTTGTACATAAGGAAATTAATAGTAGTAGCACAGTGAAAAATGAGTTTTTAGGGACTTGTTTTGAAGTTCTCCTTATATAGCAATAACATCCCCTTGGAATGAGTACTATTTACTGTTATTTAAATGTATAATGTTTTGCTTAAACCCATTTATATTGCATATCATTAATAACTTTTTTCAATAAACATTTTATTTTCAAATACTATTAGGTTTACAGAATTATTGTGAGGGTAGTGCAGAGAGTTCCTGAATATCCCACATCCACTTTCCCCTATTATTACCCAGCTTACATGAATATGATACATTTGATGTTAAATGTAATACATTTAATTAATTAGCATTGATACAAAATTATTAACCAAGATTCTTACTTTATTCATATTTCCTTGGTTTTTACCTAATATCCCGTTTCTGTTCCAGGATCCCATTCAGGGTGCAACATTATATTTAAAAGTCAGGTCTCTCATTAGTATTGACTGTTTCTCAGAGTTTCCTTGTTTTTAATGACCTTGACATAGTAAGTAGTACTAGTCAGTTATCTTGTAGAGTGTTCCATATCGGGGATTGTGTAATGCTTTTATTATGAATAGTCTGTAAGAAAGTGTTTTGATGAGGAAGACCACAGAGGTAAAAGTGCCACCCTCATCATGTAGGTGATATATGATTTAATAGTATGTCATTTGATAGCATGCATACTATCTAGTATCAAGTGACATTGCTGTTGATATTAACTTAGATTCTCTAGTTTGAGATTGTGTCTGTCTGGTTTCTTTGCTGTAAAAGTACTCTTATTTTTTCTCCCATGCTCAATTCATTGGAAGAAGTCACTCTGCAATGCCCATGCTTAAGGAGTAGGAAATTATTCTCCACCTCTTTGATAGTGGAGTATCTCTGTAAATTATTTGGCATTCTTCTTCATGGAACACTTGACTATTATTCCCCAATTTTCTCTTCATTCAATGATTTACTTATATGAGTATAGCCTGATGGACATTTATATTACACTTTGGGTTATAATTTAATGCTACTCTACTGACAGACTCTGGCTTATTTGACATATTTTTATATTTGTGTTTGTATATTTATGTGTGTGTGTTGAGCACTTTCCAACTTTCTGATATTATAGTATGCTCCAGGTTTATCTTGTATATTTTCTGAGTCCTAGCATCAGGCATTTCTCCAAGTAGCTGTGGTTCCTTTGATTGGACAATGGTATTAGAAACGAACATGTGGATGCTAGGTATCCTTGTTACAACTGGAATGTCATTGCTTCTAGGCCCTCTAAATTGACAAAGCAAGAAAGATTAAGGTCTCTATAGTTGCACAGTAACCTGTACAGTTATAAGTACTTCTATACATAACTATCTGTTATCTTTATTAAGCTAAACATGAGTTCAAAGTGATGCCTCCTACTGTATGATGCCGGTTGTATGCCTCTTTCTAATGCTCCATTAACATATGAATCATTCTTACCTGCACCCTTTGTTTCTCTGTATATTGTCTTTTGAAAAGTGAGAAACCTGTCTCCCACTATCAGCCATTTTTTAATTTATTTGTTCAATTCCAGTATACATGTCTGCTGGTTTCAAAGATGTAAACTGGCACCCTTGTGGAAAGCAATATTACCAACTAGAGTATAGTGTTTAAGTACAGTGATTTTTGCCTTTAGTCTTATGGATTCCACTTATTTCCAAAGTTACTTCAGAAAGCACCTAAATCTCTCATTCCATTTAGTGAGGCTGTTTCATACATTTGTAATGTATGTAGATTATTTTGTCACATTCTGCATTCTATCCTGGAATTCTTTGATTCTCTTAATAATTTTTTTCAAATTGCGTATGTTTTTACTCTGTTTGCTATAAAGTTCTGTGGGTTTAAAAAATGCTTGATTACTTGTTTTCACCATTATATTATTATACAAAATAGTTTCACTAATCTTAAAATACCTGTGCTTGACCCATTCAACCCTTCCGCCATACCCTGTTGTTATGTTTTAAGGAATAATGCAATATCATCAAGTAGGTTTTTTGTTGTCATTTTTCCCTTTAAAATGCAAGATCTTCCATCAGTAAACAATCTATCGCCTTAATAGAGTTTGATATATAAAGAGAAGAAAGAAAACCATGCTCATAACTACTGCCCTAAAAACATTTGGGAAATATACTAAGAATTCCTGTTCCAGCATTAAGAAGGATAGACACAGAGGGAAAATTCTCATATAGCGTAGAGATTAATGATCAGTAATGAACTATAGTGAGAAGGAAAACATAGAAGGATATCAAAAAAATTATGAGAACTTTATTGAAAGTCTTGGCTATTTTACTCATCTGTAGGAACAGAGGTTAGCTTGCAGATTTTTACCCAGTAGAGAAGCAAGTAATTTCTGTCCTGTGAAAGAGATAACCACAGTGGTTATGTTAGAGTGGGTAGTTAAGCAGACATGAGCAGAGCAGGAGAGCCCCCTCCAGGAATGTCAAGTGATAGTCAGATGGTTGTTAAACTCTCCCTCTCAAATGATAATTGGTCACAGCCAGCACCAAGGGAACCTAGTTTCCCAAGAGATTGAAAACACCTGGAGGTGGTGATCAGCAGCTTCTTTATAAGGTCTCTGGAGCTGGGCTAGCAGACTCAAGCATGTGCACTAAGAGGCAAAATGAAAGATGTATGACCTTCCTCTAGGGGTGTTCAGCTTATACACGAAAACCAATCCTAGAAAGCATGCACACAACCTCAGTAAACACACTACACATGTGTTCTATGGAAGGCAAGCAACAGCCCACTCCTGGGGAAGAATCAACAGAAGAGAAAAGAAAACCCTGCACCATGCCAGTGTATAAAACCCCAAGTCAAGGGCTGAACAGGACACCTGGATCTCTTAAGTTGCCTGCTTGGCCCTCTTCCAAGTGTATTTTGCTTCCTTTGCTCTTGCTCTAAAACTATATAATAAACTCTCACTCCTGCTCTAAAACTTGCCTTGGCCTCTCCCTCTGCCTTAAATCTACTTCTGCCCCTTGGCTGAATTTTTCCTCCTATGACACAAGGATCCAGTTTGCTGCAGACACATATGGATTCACCTCTGGTAACAGTTACTGTTTATAGCCTTGCTGACCATTAGCCAGTTTTGTATCTAATCCAGCAAACTAATCCTAACATTAATTTTTTGTTATATATGCAATTTACTTATATGACTTCTCAAACATTCTTTGAACTGGTCATAACGTGTTACTGGTTCCCTCATCAATTAATGAGATTAAGACAATACTTTTCATGAGTTTATCTTATGTTCATATGAGAGTTTTGATTTTATCTTTTGGAAATTATCCTTTAACAAATGTTCAATGATATAAATAAGTTAACATTATATTTTGTGAATAAGTAAACTTAACAATATGAGAAAAATAGGCTTACAAAACAAATAAACAAATAAAAAGAAACACAGCAATGAAAACGAAATTTAAAATAAAACTAAAAGTGGTTTTTAATACCTGCCAGTTTTCGTTAATAAAATAGAAAGTAAAATTTTGCACATTTTAATATGTAATATGGGTCAAAGAATAATAATAAAACATAGCAACAAAATAGTCACAAAATCTATAATTCTCTGAAATTAATGTTAACCAAAATGGGTAACTAAACTGTCTAAAAACTATGTATAGAAGGTATAGTTCTTTATAGAAGTAAAAAAAATGAGTAACAATATCTTGATCTTAAATGAAATATTTAGGTTGACCATTTAAAAAAATAAAAATTTGAATTAATACCTTTATAATCAGAATGCCATTTTTTAAAACTAGAAACTTGAATTACTTTAAAAAATGGTACAGAGAAGACATATGTTGAAAATCTCCTTCAATTCAACTCCGTGAAAGCTTATCAAACATAGGGAAAAAAACAAAAATTAAATCTAAACAAATGTAAACCAACTAACAGACATAGCAAAACACCCATGGATAGCAAAATGTATCTGTAGGTAAGTGATGGAACAGAAACATAAAACACTGACCAGGACTGATACGGTTTGGCTGTGTCCCCACCCAAATCTCATCTTGAACTGTAGCTCCCATAAGTCCCACATGGTTGGGGAGGCCTCACAGTCATGGTGGAAGGTGAAAGGCAAGTGTTACATGGTGGGAGACAAGAGTGAATGAGAGCCAAGGGAAAGGGGTTTCCCCTTATGAAACCATCAGATCTTGTGAGACTTATTCACTACCACAAGAACAGTATGGGGGAAACCGCCCTCATGATTCAATTACCTCCCGCTTGTTCCCTCCCACAACACATGGGTATTATGGGAGCTACAATTCAGGATGTTATTTGGGTGGGGACATGGCCAAACCACATCATTAATTTGCAGTTTAATAGAAAAATCTCAAGAGGATAAAAAATATTTGACACATGTGAAGGAAATATAAGACAGTGAGATATGCTGTCATTTTCAGACAATTTGGTATGATTTAAAGCTGAGAATCTTGACACTATAGACTAACGTGTCATGGGGAACTATAATTCATTCCTATAATTTGAAATTATATATGAATTATCTGTTAGACAGAAGGTCTTAAAGTTCATATCTGTCTTATTTCTTTATACTTCATAGTCTGGGATTATTTTGTGAATTCTTATCTTTTAAAAAAATGAAAATGTTACTTTACTCAGAAATAACAATGAGATAACTCTGGTTACCAAAGAACACTGTAAGTAAAATTCAAAGAAAAATTACAACTGGTGGAAAGTAGTATAATCAAAGTATAATTATGAAACATTTATAAAAATTTCCTGCAGAGCTGAAAGAATATGAGCTGTCACAACTCAATAATATCACTGAAAAATCAAAAGGAGAAATGACTCAATTGAAGAAAAAAGAAAATATATGGAAATGAGTTTTTACAAAAACAGTCAGAAAATGAAAAAGAGAATGTGTTTACTATCACTAATACTCTAGAAGATTCAAATTAGTAAATTGAGATAGTTTTATAAACATCAAATTGATGAAATTTTAAATCTTGATGATATCAAGTGTTTATATAGATAAAGAGAACTGTTATGTCATTAGGGATATAAATGTATAAGACCATTTTGAATAAATAATTAAAAAAATAAAATTGTTGCAATTCTGTTAGGTAGTCATGGCTCAAAATAGAAAAATCAAGCAAACACTAAAATCAGACTAAATTCTCTTCAACAGGAAATAGATGAGGATATTTTAGTATAGAAATTACATAAGATAAAAATGAATGAACTAGAGCTACACATATAAAAATGGATACATCAGAAATATTGTAAAAAGCCAGTTGCTGAGTGATAACGTTTTAAAACTTACAAAATTACTATATTTTTATAAATACATATATTTATATTAATCTATAAAGTTATACAAATATGTATCCAAATGATAAACTTTATATCAAAACAATGACTGCTCACAAATAGAGATGCATAAAATAATTTAACCAATATTAAACTTCTTAATGTTTAAACAAAATTCAAGAGAAAATAGGAAAAGACTATTATTTTAATGAAGTTGAATGATGTGAATGTGGATGTTTATTTTTTAATTACTTTCTGATTGTTAAAAATATTATATATTAAAAGAAATCTCACTGAAAAGTAACCTTAAATCTTTATTTTAAAATTTATGGTAAATAGTTAATAAATAAGAGCGAACAAAATAAATTTGAAAATTATGGTGATTTGGCAATTGTCTAGAAAATGTTAATATTTAACATAAATCTACTATAGTAGAAATAATATATGTATATGATTTTCAAATGTAAATGATTTGCCATTAAATCAAAGGAAGAAGAAAGATCAAAAAATTATGTTTTAGTTAACAAATGATCAAGAGGGCATTTTATAACAATAGTGAAAAAGTAAATTCTTTTTTTTTAAAATTTTTGGGGGCATTTAGCTATTGGAAAGAATATTGTCATAGAACTATTTCTTGTCATATGTAAAACCATTACATATATGAATATTGTATACTGTTAAGAATATCTTCAATAAAATCATGATATCACATTTTAAATCAATAATTATCTTAAATTATATCTTAAACTCTTAAAAATATTCGAAGAAATATCTCAAGTTGGGTTGCGGAAACACTATTCATGTGTAAATCTATATTGGACCATATATTTGAGATCTGTGCACATTAAAAGACATATAGTGTATTTTACACTTTTAGGTAAATGGTAGCAATCAGAGAGGGAAATCAAGAGAAAGGCTAGATTTTACATATACCTTGTTGATATTTAATCTGAAGAACATATAAGTACAGTATATACTTAAATATTAAAAATTTAGAAAGTAAACTTTGAGATAGAAGTAAAATAAATGAACTTAAAAGGGCTGGCTTTTTTTTTAACTACTGGAAGGAAATAAAAGAGAATTAATTTGAAATCTCTTTCATCATTCCAAGAATAAGAGAAAACCAGAAACCATAAGTGAATATCAAAACACTCATATGAATGTTTAAAATTTATCTAGGGTAGGGATTAAAACAAAAGATAAGGAATTAAATGCAAAGAGAAAACCTTAAATATTTCTGGCACATATAAAATTATAAAAACTTTATTTTAAATCAGTAAAGGAGAGATCATTCCCATGATAAGAAGCATAAATTGTCAATACACCTTTCAGAAGATCTCCTCAAATTTAAAGGAGACACAATTGTTTACATATTAGATTGTCATAAAAAATATACATAATATCTAGTCTTGTTAAAGGTTTCCAGAAACTGGCCATTTCATAAAATGTTCATCATTTTTTCGTCAGGAAGAAAATCTTTGAAGCAATCTGGCAATATTTGTAAATATCTTTTTAAATGGCCTTTGACTTCAAAATATTGGTAGTGGAAATTTATCTTCTACAAACAACTATATGTATTTATACTCAAGTATATTCAACCCAACCTGTCTCTGATATCAAATATTTGGAAGCATCTAAATACTAATCATAATAAACTATGCTAATATGAAAAATTGAGGCAAATTTTTACAAAAAAAGAATTAAAGTTGTGATGTCAATTACTAGAATATAGTTTAATGTTACTTGCCATTATACATATCAGTGCAAAAATAATAGTTACAGATATAATATGAAGGGCATTGCTTAGGAAGAGCAGCAGCACCAGGATTCTAAGATTGCAAATGACAAAAAAGTAACTCTGATGACTGTATACTCCAAAAACACATTCAAAGTATTCTTTTGGTTACAGAAATGAAAAAAAAAAAAAAAAAAAAAAAACCATTGCAAATCCAAGCCTCACAAAATGCAATGACCACCAGTAACAGTTACGATAGAGCCAGCATGATTCTCTTTATTTACTCTCTGCTTCTCTCCAAGTATCGACTCCATTGTCTCAAAAATTTCTCAGTGCTCAAGAAGAATTACAGGCTTGCCTGCAATATACTTTGAAATTAAAGAAGATATGTTACTCGTCTACTAAATGCAGTTCAATTTTTTTCTGGGAAGCAACTCTTTCGGCCAAGTCCTGTCTGATAGCGATGATTGATCCCTCTTGTTTTCACTAATCTCAGTAGCCAAAGAGAGAGAAAATGTAGAGGATTCTGACTCCATGACTAGAATGCAGGATTATCTGTTGAATAATATAAAGTAAGATACTAAAACTCTAACTTCAAATAAGTTACAGTTTATTCAATAAAATGTATTGGCTTACACTACCGAGATGTCTTGATCTAGGATGGGATTCACAGTTTATTTGATTCACCAGCTCAACAGTGTTAATAAAGACCCATTTCCAAACCATTTCTCGAGTCTTACTTCTGCTGCATCTTACTTCTGCTTTGCTTTCAGGCTGGTTGCAAGATGACTGTCAATAATTATTGAAGCTACATGCATTCTCATGCTTGCACGGAGACAGAAACTTCTTCTGCTAGTTCTCTCCAGAGGGTGAGAATGTTTCTTTCCTCGAAACCCCTATTGCATTCTCCTGGGTTCAGTCTATGACTGAACCAATCACTGTGGCTGAGAAATGGGATTATGCCCAATTTCTACAGCCAGGGATGATGCTAAAGTCCCACAAAAACTTTTGAGTTGCATGGATAGAAACCCAGCTAAAAATGAGTTAGGAGACACAAGAGAGAACCGGTTGTCAGATGACATAATCATTAACAAATCATGGTGACTCCTGGGAATATAGAAGGTTTTTTTAATGAAGAGCTCTTAGCAGGACAACAATGAGATTTTTTTCCTCTTATGCCCTCAAACACATTCTGTTGGATCTCCCTTACCCAAATGCATGAGATATGTGGGGCAGTTTCCAAAGTTTTTTCAGTCACGTTTGTCTTTTGGAATAATGTCCCATGTATTTAAAAACAAAATTCAGGTTTAGTTCATTGGTTTGCACCTATAATCCCAGCACTTTGAGAGGCTGAGGTAGGAAGGATCACTTGAGCCCAGGAGGTTGAGGCTGCAGTGAGCTATGGTTGCACCACTGCACTCCAGTCTGGGCAACACAGCAAGACCCTGTCTCTGAAAGAAATAAATAAAAATAAGAAACAAAAGCCAAATACAAGCTTTTAAAAATTCGGTTTCTAATTACACACAAATTTATTCCTTTTTTACTCCTTAATACCCCATTCTCAGCCCTGTTTATGTTCCCCTTCCCCTCCCGCCGCAGTTCTAGCTTATGGCAATTTGTTCCTTACTCTCATTGATACATCCTCACTCCTCATTGCTTCTGATCTTTTCAAGTTTGGGCAGGAGGGAGGAATTGAAAGGCAAAGAGAAAGACCTTTTTTTAAAAAAATATATTTTTCTTGGTTCCCAGATTTATTCTGGTGGATATATTGGATTCCTGGCTCTTTATTTTCTGAGGTATTTTGTTGATTCTTTGAAGATAACTTTCCCAACATCAAGAAGACCCATACCCTACTCTCCTAAGACTTCTCTGTGATCATGAGCAACGCTGGACTAAGAAGGACAGCAGTAACAATTTCATGTGTCAATAAATATACATCTGTAGCCAGACATTCACTCTCAGTGAAGCGTCTCAACTCCATACTGTATTTTTGTTTTTGATGTGAGCTCTTCTTTCTTAGCTTTTGAGAGAAAAACACACAATTACTGTCCCTTTAGCCTTTTCTACCTCTATTATTTGCTTTGAATCATGTTATTTTTAGTGTTTCACTATCATAAAGATTGTTGGATAAAGGTTATCGATAATGTTTTATTGCCAATACACAAGTTAGTTCTGTGTGTACCTTTCTAGAACCACTCTTTACTGCAGGGGTTTTTTCATCACCTAACTTCCTTAGAGTTGAGTTCTCATCTCAAACTCCCATGTGAAGTAAAGATTTTATTTTTGTTTAAAAATCTGTGTAGCAACTTGAATTAGAAGGCTTAAAGAGAAGAGTTCCATATTTTTAAAATAAAAACTATTAAAAATATTTTAAGTACATCAATTTTTTTCATAATGAAAATAGGCAATTTAGCAACCAGAATAAATGTTAAGATCGTGTGTTTTGAAATTATATTTTAAATAACCATTCTTCAGGGGAAAACCTAAGTTTCAATTCTTTTCACAAAGAGAACTTTTAAAAGTTGACTTTGTGCTTTGAATGATAGCTATAGACCATCAGCAAATTTTTTTGGGGCAAAAAGAAAGGAAATTGATAAGACATTTCAATAAGTTTAATTTTAAATATAGAGTTGCAGAGAAAGGGCATATTTAGGCTATTTAATTCCATTCATTTCTAAGAAAACTCTAATTATATCCTTCCTGTGAAAATTAATTAATAACAAAATGAAAAGATAAAATGAAGTAAAGTTTGAACAAGTCCTTAAATACCAAATGCAGACTATCTAAACATAGCTTATGTGTAAAGAAATATAGATATTATAATTGCTGACTTATTCTTATGCCAAAATAAAAATGATATTTGACACTGATATTGACAGAGTTAAGCACGAACAAGTTGTACTTATTACGTAATGGGATTTCTACAGCTCAGCTGACTTGCTTTCTGGACCTAGCCACTTATTTGACTAATGCAGTTAATTATCCCATAATATTATCAGAAAAATCATTTTTTCTAATACAATATTTGAGGATGCATAGTTACCTCTATAGAAAGCATGCCTTGCACAATTTATAGGACCTAAAATATCTGAGGAAATAACTAAAAAAATGTCATTCTTGCTCTGGAACTGTTGCAAATTTAGTCTGCTTTACACAGGCTCTAATCTCAGGAGCTCACCTAGTCCCTCCAAATTCCTTTTCACTTCTTTGTGCTACTGCAAATCTATGGTTAGATAATGAAGACAAAATAGCTCTCTTTACCTTTAGGCTTTATTATATCTTCAGAAAACATTAGGTTCTCTCTTAAACTCACACTTGTGTGATTCCCAGAAGTCAAAACATGTATGCATATGGACATACCAGTTTATATAGAAACACATATACATGTGTCTGTAGAGAATCTCCTTTTATTTCAAGAAATAAAAGTTCGTTCTAAGGATAGGGAAATCTGTATCTGATAATCTTTATGTATTTATTATTATCTTGATACTAATGACACATAGATGAGAGATTCTTAATGTTAATTTTTAACATCTATGACTTTAGTAGTTCATCTGAATGTAGGTACTTTCTGTGAGCTAGCTGCTCTAGTTGTTGTAAAGAAATGTCTACCTCTATTTGCTGTAATGAAAGGCAGAAATACATATACTATTTTACAGCTTCTAATTGATTTATGGGATGATAACCTATATAGTTAATTGCTGTATGTTGATAGACGATACTTTAAAGAAAAAAAGAAGAAAGAAAGAGAGAGAAGGGGGGGTAGTGGAGAAGAAAGAAAGAGAAAGCAAGAAAAGAAATCTTCAGGTTTCCCAAAGCCTTACCATACTGTGTTGAATTTATGTCAAATCCTCATTACTGAATTATGTGTCCTGGTATTTAACAGCATGCAATTTTCATCTGAAATAATTTCTAAGGGATATTTTATATAAAACCTTTCTTTTCGTACATTGTTATTATGGAAAATTTAAAAATGGTAATTTCCCTATGCCTGTATATATCAGTATAGGTGTATGTGTACATCTAGTCACAGTGCAATATACTAAGTGTTTCAAAATGTTATATCTAAAACTAAGAATCATGGCAATAGTACTTATTAGGGACACATAAAGGGCTTTTGTGGTCATGATGACTTGTTTGCTTTACTGCCGGCAATCGCATAAGAGCTGTCATATGGCAGGAAACATTAAACAAATGGTCTTGGGTAAGGTTACATATATTTGTGCTATAACCTCCTGTCTAAGTGAATAGTTAATTGGACACCTATGTGAAATCTATTGAAAAATGGCCGTTCCATTCAGCCCTAAGTCAATAAAAACAACATGGTCCTAATTTGTTTTTATTACTACAAAAAAAAAGGAAATTTTAAAAACATTTAAAACCTACAGGAATTCATTGTAGGATATAAACATGCTTACGTATTTTTTGTTTGTTTCACTCTTTTTGTTTCTCAAGTTCTAACCTATGTGCTTCACAGAGGCTTATTAATATTCAGATTTGGTATTTTTGCAAGGTAAGAGTTAAAGCAAAATATTTGGATAACAGAATTCCCAATCTAGAGACTGCTGGGACCAGAGAGACTGTTCATTTCAGAATTTCAATCATTAATTTTTCATTTACTGAATATTGCTGAAGATATAGGAGCCAACTGAAGACACCCAGGGCAAAGAGGGGTTCAAAAGCCTCTAGTTGTCTGACTCCCTTTCCTTCCTAAAGCTCTGCCTGCTCCATCTCCATGTCTGTAACTTTAAAAATGGCGCTAAATGGAAGGCTACTTAAAATGCTAAGATATAAATAAGATGCTGCTGTTTATTTCAATCTGGACATTCTTTAGCAATAAGTAAAATGACTTCATTATGTCAAGAGAAGGCCTGTTGTTCAGTTGTTAAAGGTTGGACTCTTAAACCACAATGTTAATACCTACCTCACGGGATTGTTCTCAGGATAAAATGAATTATTTTATGTAAAGGGCTTAAAACAGTCTCTGGCGATTATAAGTACTGTTTAATAGCATGCTATTATTCCCTTAATTGCTAAGATAAACTCTCTAATTATAAATGTATACAGTTGTGTTAGTACACACAAATGTTTTTCCTAATATGAACACTTCAGTCAGGCTAAAACATTGAACTATAAAATTAACCATGTAGATAAAAAATGTTCCTTCTGATAGAAGGTTTTTAAATTATGTTAACTTAGCAGGCTAGTCTAAATAAGAAAGTAATTGTGTAGTTATAGATACCGCCTAATGAATAAACACTCTATAAATCATGTATGAAAATGGAGAAATGTCCAAGCATGTTAAATAGTCATATCATGTTTTCATGTTCTATTGCAAGTAAAGTAAAAAACTACTAAATATGTGCATGAAAATTCATTAAAAATGGTGGGAGATTAAATATATCAAATATAGTCCCTGTCTTCAAATAGTTTACAAAAGAATGGCGGGAAAGATTAGTAAACAAAAGAAGGCAATCTAAGTTTGAAAAGTGATAGTGGTTCACTAGTGACTAAATGTATCATGGATGAATAGAGAAAGGAGAAATGAACTCTAGCTTAGTATTTAGAGCAAAGATCATACATTCATTGACTAGTTAGCCCCCTGCCTGTTTGGACCATGATCCATGATCAATAGCTGCTGTAATTCATGGCACTTTAAAATAGTAGAAAGAGCCCAACACTGTATGTTTGTAAGGCATAAGTTAATGCCTCCAGGAAGCATTTGTAGATGAATAATACCTTGCAGCTTATCTACATAACACAGAAAAAATGAACATGAAGAGAATATGACAGTTTCAATGTATAATATGTATTATTTAGTGCAATTCATACAAATGACACATACATACACACACACTGAGAAATCATTTTGTTTAAAAATCTTTCCAAGCTTCTGTTGGAAATAAGAGCAAGTTAGAACACAAAAGCTAGATAAGTAAAACAGAAAAATGTTAGTTATTGCTTATAAAGCTATTACAAAACACACATAAATTGAAAAATTTATTGCTGTGTTTTTAGTTTTAATTCAATAATTAAGGGCTCATACACTCAGTATCTGATAGAGTGTATGTGGCTTCCTTTCCATGAAAACTGGAAGAGATTTATTTTTGACTGGGGAAATAATTATCAATTGTTTTATGTACATCAGCAGCATTAAGGTGATTTAAATGTCATTGTATTTCTGCTTTTCCTCAAAGTAAGAGATATAATAACAAGTAGAAGTGAATGAGAAAGAAATTCTTATATGAAAATAGCTACTTGAAAGTGCTCAGAAAGCAATTAAACAGCTGTCTGATTGAGTGGGGAGCAAATAGGTTTCTCCCATAGAGTTACACGGGAATGAGTAGAATCAAGAGAAAACTGTAATAAAATAATTATACAGAATGTTGAAAGGCACAAAAAGGGAAATTCTGAAGCTCCACGGTAGATGCCTGGAAGAGAAAAATTCTCTGAGTGCTACAAATTTAAAAGGCACTATTCAAGCATAGTGAAGAGAGCTGAGTACAAATGTCAAGGTGTGAGCAGGTGAGTCCAGAATTTCGAAGGTCAAGTGAATGCGAAGGACACTAATAAGGAGAAAACACCAATCTCTGTTTTGCTCCCAGGGCAGAGTCTATGTTTCCCTGATTTTATACTTTCTGATATTTGCAGAAAGGTAAAAGCTTGAAAGTATGTGTTTGCATGCCAAAAGGAAAAAGAACACCCAGAAAACACAGTATAAGCTTTCAAATTCAATAGCATGGAGCCATATTTCTCTTCTGTTTTAAGCTAGAAAGAAGATAAACAACCAAACAACAAATGTTGTTTAAAAGTCTTAGGTATAATTTAACTAGCGGCTCTAGAGTAGATTAATGAAAATCCTGAAATAACACTGTGACTCAGAAAAATCTATTTCACTGAAGTCTGATCAGAAAAAAAAGCTACGCATTTAAGTTATTTTTAACAGTGAATAATGATAGTAATAATTCAAAAGAATTGTATAAAGCTATTAAGCCATTGCCTTCAGTTCCAAATCTGTCACATGGATTCTGCTTTGATGTTGGTCCTGGGACTCAGCAAACTACATTTCTCCTTTGCCTCGTGTAATCTTAATTGCCATCCCAACAACAGACTGAAAGGCACAATGGAGAGAAAGCTTTACTCCTTCCTGCCTGTTTTCGGCTCTTGTAGCATTGCCCTAACATGAATACTTCGAAGCACAGAAGTCAGCTCCAGCTCTTAGTGTACCAGCTAACTCACAAAACCACTCTCAATATACACATCTGAAGATCCAGCACCAGATAGGAAGCACCGTATTCTCATCGAGATCTGGACCTCAACTCTGCAGGAATCTATTTTTATGTTCTAGATTCTTTAAACAGCAACATTTTCCCTCATATGTATCTACCGTTAGAGGTTCAACTGCCTCCTGGAGCTATTATCATGGTGTTTCCTCAGTACTCAGCTTTTTTTTTCTTTTCTTTTTTTTTTTTTTTTGGTTTTCCCATATTTGTTTAACCAGTTCTTTACATTAAAGTTTTTCTGTTAAATCATCTAATGGAAATATTTCTGCTTACATGAGAGATATAATAGGTTTAGCCAAACAATACCCCCACAGGAAACTAGATAAAGCTGAAAATAGTTACACAAATATTTTAATATATCATCAGAGAGCTATAGATGTAATGAAAACTAGATGGACAAAAGAATAGAGACGACAGAACCATTCAGAACCAAACTCTTGCATGAACAGCCACATGCTTTCTGCTTTGGAAATTGCTAATCTTGGATGCAATCTTAAAATAGGGGCTTAATGCAGGCAGAGTAACACTGTGAGGCCCAAGAAAAAAAGCAGGAAATCTTTGAACAGTGATACAGGGTTGGATAACATATTCAATTCAAATACAGTCAGTTGCCACAAAATAAAGTTGCTGCATTTGGGGAACTTAGTGACTCTGAATGTGCCCTGAAGTTAATATTTCAGGAGAGACTTTCAGCAGAAGGTCACTTGGGAAGAGTGAAACTATCATAGACATCAGAATGTGTGTGGATTTTGAGTAATAGCACTGGGGATTTGAGGACTCATCCATGACATACAGGTGATCTTCACGTTAACACATTCCCCAAAATTTAAATCTATGAGGTGAGAAACTAAAAAACTAAATTAAAATCCTCTAAAGAGTAAACAAAACAGAAAAACAAAATATCCCTTAGTTTTTAAAGTTTAAGGAGTCAAATCCTAACAAAGCCTCATAAAAAATGCCTTGGAGAGAAAAAGCTTGAAGGTACACCAAAGCTGCCACTCAGATCTATCTACCTCATTTCTACTCAGAAATAATTATTCCCTATTCCTATTGTCTAAAAAAGGAAGAAGAGGGGAGTTTCCAGTTAAAGATATCATCATCTGGAGCCTCTATGTTTCTTATACAATGAATAGGTCACAGGAAAATGATTGTGAGCCCTACAAAACAGATAAATGTGAGCTGGCTTCTGAAAGCAGAAAAATAAAAGGAAAAAAACTAGTCAAGCTAAAAGCTTGTTTTTGAATTGATCAATATAAATGATAGGCCCTAGCCAGACCATGAGAAAGACAGAGAGAGAAAATTGTATATACATGAGTACTATGGCTTGAATGTTTTTCTTCTCCAAAACCCATATTGAAATTTAATTGCAATTTTAACAGTATTAAGAGGTGAGATTTTTAAGAGGTAATAGTTCATGAGGGCTCTGCCTTATTGAGTGATTTTGATGCCTTTATAAAAGGACAAATTCAGACCCCCATTGCCCTCTTTTTTACACTCTTGCCCTCCATCATATGATGACACAGTAAGAAGGGCCTCACAAGATGCCAGCACCTTGATATTGGAAACTCCAGTGCCCAGAACTGTGAGCCAATAAATTTCTGCTGATTATAAACTATCCAGTTTCAAACATTATGTTATAGCAGCAAAAAATGAAGCAAGACAATGAATAATAAATAGCTGAAATTTGAAATTAAATATGATCAGCACCCAAAATAAAATATTTATAAATTTAACAAAATACGTGGAGAATGTGTTTGTTGACTGCTGCACAACATTACTGAAATCAATATGAAAACATGTATAAATGGAGAGGCATGCCATATTCATAGACTGGAAGATTCCATATTGATCATACATCAATTCACCCTAAATTAACCTATAGATTCAGCACAATCCAAATCAAAATCCCAGCAAAGCATTTATAAATATTGCCAAGCGGATTCTAACATTTATTTTTTTGGAAAAGATAAATGAAATAAAGTACCCCTAATTTGAGAAAGAAGAAAAATGTTACAGGATTTATATTACTTAAGCTCAAGGTTTACTATAAAGCTACTTTAATAAAGAAAGAAAGATAATAGGCAATTAATTAGATATTAGATACATATATCAGAATAGAATCTAGAAATGGGCCTGTACAAGTATAGACAACATATTTTTGACATAGATGCAAAGATAATTCAGTGGAGGAGGATAGTCCTTTTGACTAATTAGATATAAGCATGCAGGAACAATTGGGTATAAGTGTAAGAAACAGAAAAAAAGAAACTTCATACATACCTCATATATTAAAGCAAAATTATCTCAAAATGGATTATAAGCCTAAATATAAAACCTAAAACTATAAAATTTCTGAAAGACAACAGGCAAAAATGATTGTGTTTTTAGTTAGACGAAGATTTCAATGATGAAACATTTGAAGCATAATTCATTAAAAAATAAAATATTAAACTTTGTTAAACCTCTATTCTTTGAAAGATACTGTTGAGTATGAAAACTCAAGCCACAGAACAAGAGACAATATTTGTCCATAATAAATCTGATAAAGGACTTAATTACAATACAAAATAATTTCTTAAATCTTAATTTTTAAAAGGCCTAGTAAAAAACAACAAAAATAAAAATAGATGTATTGGACAACATTAAAATTTAAAACTTCTGTGCATCAAAGGAGACAATCAACAGACTGAAAAGATAACTTATGGAAAAGTAGAAAATATTTGCAAATCACTATATAAGGATATAGCTTTTTTTTTTTAATCCCTCCAAATCTCATGTTGAAATTTGATCCCCAATGGTGGAGGTGGGATCCTAGAGAGGTGTTTTGGGTCATGGGGGCAGATCCCTCATGAATGGGTTTGTGCTATCCTTGAAGTCATGAGTGAGTTCTCACTCTATTCATTTCTGCAAGAGCTGGTTGTTTAAGAGAGTCTCACATCTCTTTTCTCTTTTTTTGCTTCCTCTGTCACCATGGGATCTCTGCATCAGCCAGCTCTTTTGCCTTCCACCATGAGTGGGAGCAGTCTGTGGCCCTCATCAGAAGCCAGATAGTTGCTGGCACCATGATTCTTGGATAGCCTGAAGAACCATGAAACAAATAAACCTCTTTTCTTTATAAATTACCCAGCCACAGGTAAGCAACACTAAACAGACTATGACACCCGATAAGGAGCTCATATTTAGAATATATTTTGAAAACTCCTTTAACTCAACAGCGACAACAACAACAACAAAAACAACGTGCTTTAAAAAATGAATAAAGGACTGGAATAGACATCCCTACAAAGAAGATATATGAATGGCCACAAAGCATATAAATAGATGTGACATATCACTAATTATGAGGGAAATGCAAATCAAAACCACAATATCACCTCACACCCATTAGGATGGCTGCTCTAAAAAATAAAACAAAACAAAAAAAGAGAAAATAGCAAGTGTTGATGGGGATGTGGAGAAATTGGAACCTTTGTGGACTATTGGTGGGCATGTCAAATAGCCACTATGGAAAACAGTATGGCAGTTTCTTAAAAAATTAAAAATAGAAATACCATATAATCCAGCAATTTCACTCCTAGATATATTTCCAAAAGAACTTAAAATATATTAATAGTACTCCTTTGTTCATAACAGGATTATTCACAGTATCCAAAAGGTTGAAAAAACCCAAATATCCATCAATGGTTGAATGTATGAACAAAACAGTGTGTGCGTGCATGTGTGTGTGTGCAAAATATTATTCAGCCTTAAAAATAAAGGAAATTTTGACATGTATTACAATATGGATGAACCTTGAGGACATTATACTAAGTGAAATAAGCCAATAACAGAAAGACAAATACAACATGATTCCCTTATATGAAGTATCCAGAGTAGTAACATTCAAAGAGACAGAAAGTAGCATGGTGATTGTGAGGGCTGACGAGAGGAAAAAAATAAGGGTTATTTAATGGGTATAGAGTTTCAGTTTTGCAAAAAGAAAAAGTTATAAAGATTACCCAACCATGTGGCTATACTTAACACTGTATAGTGTACACTTAAAAATAGTTAAAGTGATATATTATTTATGTGTATTTTACCACAATTTAAAAATGTTGAAATCCTAGTATAAATTTGTAATGAATGTAAGCAGACATTTTATCAATAAGACATATGGATGGCAAATAAGACCATGAAAGGATAATCAACATTATAATTTATTAGGGAAAAAATTAAAGGAAAAATGGTCTTTTGCAATTAAGTGACTACATACTTAATACATTTTAAAAAGCTAAGAAGCCTGACAATACCAAGTGTTGACCAGGATTTGACCTGTAACTCTTAAATACTGATGATGGGAATATAAAATGATACCAGTATTTTGGAAAACTCTGTTGCAGGAAGTCAGGGACCCCAAACAGAGGGACCGGCTAAAGCCATGGCAGAAGAACGTGGATTGTGAAGATTTCATGGACATTTGTTAGATCCCCAAATTAATACTTTTATAATTTCTTATGCCTGTCTTTGCCGTAATCTCTAAACATAAATTGTGAAGATTTCATGGACACTTATCACTTCCCCAGTCAATACCCTTGTGATTTCCTAGGCCTGTCTTTACTTTAATCTCTTAATCCTGTCAGCTGAGTAGGATGTATGTCGCCTCAGGACCCTGTGATAATTGTGTTAACTGCCCAAATTGTAAAGCATGTGTGTTTGTACAATATGAAATCTGGGCACCTTGAAAAAAGAACAGGATAACAGCAATTGTTCAGAGAATAAGAGAGATAACCTTAAACTCTGACTGTCCGTGAGCCAGGTGGAACAGAGACATATTTCTCTTCTTTGAAAAGCAAATGGGAGAAATATCGCTGAATTCTTTTTCTCAGCAAGGAACATCCCTGAGAAAGAGAATACGCCCCTGAGGGTGGGTCTATAAATGGCCCCCCTGAGTGTGGCCATCTTCTATGGTCAAGACAGTAGGGATGAAATAAACCCCAGTCTCCCATAGTGCTTCCAGGCTTATTAGGAAGAGGAAATTCCCGCCTAAAAAATTTTGGTCAGACGGGTTGCTCTCAAAACCCTGTCTCCTAATAAGATGTTATCAATGACAATGGTGCCCGAAACTTCATTAGCAATTTTAATTTTGCCCTGGTCCTGTGGTCCTGTGATCTCACCCTGCCTCAATTTGCCTTGTGATATTCTATTACCTTGTGAAGTACGTGATCTTTGTGACCCACACCCTATTCGTACACTCCCTCCCCTTTTGAAAGTCCCTAATAAAAACTTGCTGGTTTTGCAGCTTGTGGGGCATCACAGAACCTACCGACATGTGATGTCTCCCCCAGACGCCCAGCTTTAAAATTTCTCTCTTTTGTACTCTGTCCCCTTATTTCTCAAACTGGCCGATGCTTAGGGAAAATAGAAAAGAATCTACGTAGCTATCGGGGCAGGTTCCCCGATAAAACACTTTGTTAGTTTATTTAAAAGTTAAACATATACCTGCCATATATTCTAACCTTGTTACTGCTAAGAGAAATGAAAGCATATGTCCACACAAAAAAATTGTACACAAATATTTATGGAAGCTTTATATAAAACACCTCCAAACCACTAAAATACCATCAGCATATGAACAGTAATCTATATACTGAAATACTACACTGCAATGATAAGAGAACTGTTGATATGTGTAACAGCATAGATGAATCTTCATTATTCTTGGGGAAGAAACCAGGCAAAAATAAGAGTACATAGTTGACAATTCCAGTTATATAAAATTCTAAATAGTACAACTGATATGTAATGACAGAAATCAGATTAATAGTTACTAGAGAACTGGAGGCAGAAAGAGTGTTGGACAGGGAGGGGAAGAAGGAAAGAATTAAAAAAAAAACACAAGAAAAATTTGAGGAGAGAAAAATACATTGCACATATATTTAATAGTGTGATAGATTAATGGTGCATAAATATCAAGATTTATTAAATATTACATGTTAATATATGCAATTTAATATAAGCCAATTATACTTTAATAAAAATAAAGAAAAATTGACTAAGCGGTGCACATCTGTAGTCCGAGGTACTTGGGAGGCCGAGACAGGAGGACCACTTGAGCCCAGGAGTTGAAGTCCAGCCTGGGAAACATAGCAAGATCTTGCCTCTAAAATTTGGTAGAAATAAAAAGAAATTTAAAATATCCATTAAATTATTAGAATTTATTCTGCAATATTGTTAAATAAAGCAATATTTTTCAATTTAAAAAGAGATAAACCCTTCTGCAAAATAAAAATAAAAATAAAAATATTAAATTTAGTCCAAATTTTGGCAAAAATAAACCAGGTAGTTAGAAACTAATAAAAGCTCTTAAGGGTAGAAAGTCAGCAAAAACTGAATGCAGGGCATAGAAACGGGAACAATGTTTATTTCAGTTTATATGTTTATATAATTTTAACCTTCAATTTATAAAAAATGTACCCATTAAAGAAATATCAAACATAAAGTTTGGAAAAACCAAAATTGAATAGAGCAAGAAACAAAATAAATTTCGATATGTTGATAACAACCACACAAAGAAAAATATACATTCAAGCAAGTTCTGAATACAATGTTTTGACTGTATACTGAATATTAGATATCCTAAGGATAGAATACCACGAAATCTCAAAATTTTTAGCAGTTGTGTTTGTATTTCAAGCATAAGATTATTATTATAACATCCATTTATATAACATTACCCTAAAATTATAATTCTACATAGCTTCAATTTGTGCAAATATATAATTAATGCAAGCATCAGTTAAATATTTATAAAGAAAATCAAGATGAGTTTGGAGTACAGAAACATATCTTGTTCTTCTAGATCTTCAGAAGGAAGGTGGACTCAAGCCTGCACAGATCTACTCCTTTTTTCAGAAAAGTGTAAAAGGGATAAAGTCAAGCAAGATCTTCTAAGATTGATTACATCTTGGGAGTTTGGCATTGGCTGGAAAAAAACATATTAATTTGCCTAGGAAATCTTTCCATAGCATAAAAATGTATTACTCTGAAGTATAGTGTGCTACAGGAGTACTGCAAGATATGTTTCCTATATGCTATTTCAAATATATAAAGGCAGAGAGATTGCTAATGGTGTGAATTAGATATGAAAGATTGTGACATGCAAACAGATTGTATGTGGGTGGGGAGAGTTTTTATGCTATCATCAAGGGCCAAACAAGGAAGCATATATATTGAAATGTGTGGATGTGTGGATGTTGAAGGCTATCAGGATGAGGAGATTCATCCTTTGTATATCTTTATAAGGAAGTGGTGTTTTATGTTGGGTTTTCTGGAGTCACAAGACTAATAGCTGTAGAACAAAAATGAAACCTCTTTGTTTAAGCTGTGCTCTACAAGTCAGATATGCCACATGCATTCTAGTACTTTAAATTAAACCTGTTTTAAACAAGTTGCCTTTAGTATAATACCCACTGCCATGTTAAATGTCTGACATTATTTGTCATCTGTCACTTACAAATAGCTATATTAATACATTGTATTCTTAAAGACACTGTAGTTTTTTAAATACTGACTAGTGTATTTGGTGTTGTTACTATACTTTTCATGACGAGACTCTGAAAGGAAAAGAAATACATTGGAGTGGCTTCTGGGGAAAAGAAATAGAAAGCAGCTTACAGGGTGTCTGCTGCAGGTGCTGCCCAACCCCTGACAAAGGGTGAATGATAAGTGGGCAGTCCTCGAGCCAGCCGTTACTGGACATTTCAGGGCCTTTACAGGGAGGTTGTGCTGGGTGGTCATGCAGGTTTGAATCCTGGCTCTGCCAGTATGAGCTATGTGATCTGGGACAGTTACTAATACCTCTGAAATGCAGCTTCTTCCTGTGTAAAAGGAGTCAATATTTACTGTCATTAATGGGTATTAAATGAGATCATGAATAACACTGTATTGAAAAAAACACTTAGATATACTTTTGCCTCAGCAAGAACAATGAGATACAAACAGGGATATGAAGGGTAATTTATTCAAAAGTAATATATAGAAGGAAAACATTTATATTAAGAATGAAGACTCCAAAAACTGTAATTCTCTTTTAAAATACAGATTCACTTTCTTAAAACATTTCCTTTAATAAAAAATAAATAAAATTTTAAAAATAAAAAACACAGTCAAGAATCCAATGTAAGAAAAAGGTGCAGTCAGTAATGTACCATATTTCCAAATAAATATTTCATATTTAAGTAATAAAAATACTCTAAATGTTTTTTTTTCATATTTCTTATTTGTGCTTAATCAGTGGAATGGCAGTTCTACACTGAGGAGAGCCAAATTTCCAAAAATCTGTTATAGGTTTTCAAGACTCATTTATTCTAGTTGTTATTACACTTCCAAGCTGCCAGCTCATTCCTCAAATAAGAAGACTCAATAGATGTCAGTGTTGAGGAGATTTAAAATTCATTCCAAAATTTATGATTCTCACTTCAAGGAAGAAAGATGATCCTTAAAGCCAAAATGACAGGAAAAAAAATCTTGTTTCTGAAAGAATAAAAATCTGATTAAAAGAAAGCTTAGATTCTTCATAACACTGACCCCTACAGAATAAATATATTTATGTATAACTAGGAGTATTATAATTTCCATTAATTGTTCTATTTGCATAGTAAGTACAATTTTATTGGTTCTTATTGTTCGTGTATTTTTATACTATCCTTCATTAAGTCTAATAAATATGATTGTTGGCTTTTTAAAGTCAGTTTCCATCATATTGTAACTAAAATGTTCAACTGTGTTAATTTTATCTAAAAATAGAAAGTAAATTGTCACCTTACATACTGTTTTAAAATACTTCTCTGAGTCACTTAAAGAGCATAATGATTAGGGAACATAATCAAGATCATTTAATCTCAAGACAATTGCAATATTGGAGTTAGAATGACTGCTGTGGTTTGAGGAAGTCAATGCCGACATTATCCATAGCATAATTAACAGCACCCTTCTTAAAATGTACCTAAATCCCTAACTGTTTCTTAGGCATACTCTTAGACTCCTCTTTTGGCTACTGACAGTTCAAAAATTTTAAATACACATCACTGTTTTACAAACAAGACTTGTAACTGTTCTATGCTATTTGGCTCTATGAACTTTTACCTACTCACCTTGGCAGCTAAGAGTGGAAACAAATGTAATATGTTTTACAAAGTTAATCCTCATACCACAACAGAAAAGAATGACAGAAAAATTTTCTACTGGTGCTTTCTCATTTATCTTCCAATTTTCTACATTCTACATTCCTACCATGACTATGACTGTGATTACCAAGCCTTTTCCAAAGACATAATGCATTAAGAGTAATATGAACAAGAGGACAGAAGTTTCCAATGTTCATACTTTCACCAAAACATCTATTTGAACAACCACCTACACATTAAAATAAGTTCACAAGAGCTATGGAATCCAGGTGAGAGATTATAGCATCTGGGTGAAGAATAGAAATAAGAAAAAAAATGTGTTGAAGAGAGTTGAAAGGACAATGTCACATTACTTATATCATGTCTCCTCCAGGTCTATGCAGTGCAGTACAAAAAGAGATATCCTTCACATGAGGAAGGAGAAGGAAGTGAGCAAGCAACTTCACCATAGACCCCAGCAACAGGCCTGCCCCAGTGAACATCGGCGCAAGGTTGGCCCCTGTGGATCTAGGCTCTGGGCCTTCCCTGTTATGAGGCCAGGTCCTATAGTCCCAGTATCCAGGCCTGCCTCTGTAGACCTCAGCTCCAAGCCCACCCCAGTGCCAGGCTAGCCCCATAACCCCAGGCTCCAGGCTAACACTTATGAACCCAGTCTCTAGGCCAGCTCCTGCATTGCCAGGCTCCATGCCTGCCTGAGAACAAGGCCATTACCTAAGGTTTCAGGCTCCCGAAGACCCAGACTCTCTAGGTCAGCCTTCCCAGATCCAGGCCCCAGGCCCGATGTAGTGAACACTGGTGCCAAGCTGTCTCATAAGGACTTAGGACAAGGTTCATCCTTGCAGACTTATGCCCCACACTTGCCCTAGGGACAAACCAGCTCCCATGGACTCAGGCAGAAGGCCTGTCTAAGTGTAAGACTGGCCCTCATGCACCCAAGCCCCAGGCTCCATGGGGCCAGTCACCAAGCCTGCACCAATGGACCTGGACATCAGGCCCCACCTGATGGAATCTGATGCTGGGTCAGCCCCATGAATTCAGGACCAGGCCCATCTCTGCAGATTCTCAATACCTGCCTCAGTACCAGGCTGGCCACTGTGTACTCAGGCTTAAGGCTTGCCCCAGTATCAGATTGACCCCCATGGATTCAGGCTCTAGGCCTGCACCTATAGTCCCAGACACCAGGCCCCTATGTGGAACCAAACTCCAGGATTGCCTCAGTGGACAAAGGCTCCAAGGTTACCCACACAAATATCACCAGTCAGCCTATCTAGGAAATTCTGGATGGGATAACTGCTGAAGTGCTTTCCCCACCAAAAACAGTTACAAAAGACTAAAAGAAGTTCCTATTTCTTTAAGTGTGCAAACACCAGTGCTAGGTCACAAGAATCATGAATCATCAAGGAAATTCTTATCACTGAAGGAACAAAATAAAGCAAAAGTAACTGACCCTAAAGAAATAGAGATCTACACATTGCCTGATAAATAATTCAAAATAATCGTGTTAAAGAACCTTGATGAGTTACAAGAGAACAGGGATAGATAGACAAGCAAAATCAGGAAAACAATATGTGAACAAAACGAGAAGTTCAATAGAGATAGAAAAATGAAAAAATGAAACAAATTCTGGAGTTGAAAAATACAATGACTAAAATGAAATATCCCATAGGAAGTTTGAACAACAGACTTGATTAAGCAAAAGAATCAGTGACCTTGAAGACATGTCACTGAAACTACCCAGTCAGAGAAATAAGAAAAAAAAAAAGAAAAACAGTGAAGAAAGCCTGTGGGATTTAGGAGACATCATTACGTAAACCAATATATATATATTACGAGAGCCTCAGATGGAGCACAAACAGAGAAAAAAGCAGAAAGGCTTTTTTTAAAAAAATGATGAAAAACTAACCAAATCTTGGGAGAGAAATGAACATCTATATTTATTATGTTCATAGAAACCCAAATAGATTAAACACAAAGAGATCATCCCTAAGACACATTTTAATTAAAGTCTCAAAAGTTAAAGACACAATTTTTAAAGCAGCAAGAGAAAAGCATTTCATCACATACAAGGTAACCCCCCATGAGACCATAAATAGATTTGCCAGCAGAAACCTTGCAGGCCAGGAGACATAGGGATGATATATTCAAAGTGCTAAAAGAATAAAAAGCTGCCAACCAAGGATACCATACCTAACAAATCTGTTCATTCAGAATAAAGGAGAGGCTGGGTGTGGTGGCTCACACCTTCAATCCCAGCACTTTGGGAGGCTGAAGCTTGTGGATTGACTGAGCTTAGGAGTTTGAGACCAGCCTGGCCAACATGGTGAAACCCTGTCTCTACTAAAATACAAAAATTACCCGGACATAGCGTGCATGCCTATAATCCCAGCTACTTGGGAGGCTGAGGCATGAGAATTGCTTGGACCCAGGAGGTGGAGGCTGCAGTGAGCAGAGATCCTGCCACTGATATGGGTGACCGAGCAAGACTCTTTCAAAACAAACAAACAAAAACAAACCTATGAAGGAGAGATAAGCTGTTTTCAAGACAACAACAAAAGCTGAAGGAATGTATTATCACTAGGCCTGCCTTACAAAGGCTGAAAGGGGTTCTCAAAGTTGAAACAAAAGAACACGGACAACAAGAAATCTATGAAAGTATAAAACTTACTCATACTATAAAGGTAATAACATAGTCAAATTCAGAATACTCTAGTATTTTAAAGGCAGTACATAAATAACTTTTAACTCCAGTATAAAAGTTAAAAGACAACAGTATTAAAAATAAATATAGACACAATAAGTTATTAATGGGTATACATTATTAAAAGATGTAAATTTTGACATCAGTAACATAAAATCTGGGGAGAAAAAAGTTAAAGTGTAGAGTTTTTGTTGTAATTGAAGTTTAGTTTTAGCAGCTTGAAATAGACTGTTATAACTATACATTTTATATAAGACTCACGGAGACCATAAAGCAAAAACCTGTAGTATATACCAAAGATAAAGAGAAAGGATTAATATGATATGTATGATAGTATGGTAATATGATATGTATGATAGTATGATAATATAATATGTATGATAGTATGATTAATATACGTATGATTTTTGATAGTATGACAGCATACTACTATCAAAAATAATCAAATCACAAGAGAAGACAGCAAGAGAGGAAAAAAGGAAATGCAAAACACTCAGGAAAAATATAACCAAATGGTAATAGTTAAGTCCCTATCTATCAATAATTGCCTTATGTAAATGGATAAAATTTTCCAGTGAAAAGACATGGTAGTTAATGGATTGAAAAAAAAAAAAACAAGATCTAAATAGATGCTGCTCTTAAGAGAGTACTATAGCTTTAAGGACGCACATAGGCTGAAAGTGAAGGGATGGAAGAAGAGAATCTATAAAGTGGCACCCAAAAGTGAGCAGGGGTGACTGTATTTAAATCAGCCAAATAAATTTTAAGTGAAAAGTTGTCACGAGAGACAAAACAAGTCATTGTGTGGTGTTGAAGGGGTCAAACTAACAAGAGGATATAGCAATTGTAAAGATATATGCACCCAACATTGGAGAATCTAAATAGATAAAGCAAACATTAACAGAACTGAAGGAAGAAATAGCAATAAAATGAGAGTAGGAGCTTCGTTATCCCACTTACAAAGTTGGATAGCTCATCCAGGCAGAAAATCAATATCCTTATTGACCTGAACAACAGCAGACTGGAACAACACTACAGATCAAATGGGCCTACTATCCATATACACAATATTTCATCCAACAGCAACAAAATACAAATTTTTTTCAAGTGCACACAGAACATTTTCCAAGAGAGATAATATATTGGCTACAAAATTAGTATTAATAATGTTTAGAAGAAACTTTAAAGTTTAGAAACTTCCCAACAAAGAAAAGCCCAAGGCCTGATTGCTTCGCTGGTGGATTCTACCAAACATTTAAAGAATTAATGCCAGTCTTCTCAAAATCTTCCAAAAAATGAAAAAAAGGAAGAAATACTTTCAAATCCATTTTATTAGGCCATCATTAATCTAATACCAAAGACAGACAAGAACACTATAAGAAAGAAAGTTACAGGCCAATATCTCTGATGAATACAGATGCAAAATTCTGCAACAGAATACTAGCAAACTATATTTAAGTGTACATTTAAAATAATCATACACTATGATCAAGTGGAATTTATTCCTGAAATGTAAGATTGATTCAACATATGTAAATTAATAAATGTAATACTCCACAGTAACAGAATGAAAGATAAATCTTATAAAATTATCTCAATTTCTGCAAACAAAGCATTTAACAAAATTCAACATCCTTCACAATAAAAATTCTCAACAAATTAAGCAGTAAAGGAATATACCACAACATAATAAAGGCTATATATGAAAAACCACGGTGAACATTATATTTAATATTTAAAGCTCATAGCTTTTTCTGTAAGATATCGGAAACAAGTCTTAATACCCACTCTCTCGGTGTATCAATACAAGGGATTTCCAGCCAGGGCAATTAAGCAAGAAAAAGAAATAAAAAGCATCGAAATTGGAAAGGAATAAGTGAAATTGTCTCTGTTTGCAGATGACATGATTTTCGATATAGAATGATCTAAAGACTACACTAAAAAAGCTTATAGGTTTAACAAAGAAGTAAAGTTTGCAGTTAAGTTTCAGGATACAGTAAAGTTGAAAGAATACAAAATCAACATAAAAAGTTGAAGGATACAAAGTTGCAGGATAAAAAATCAACATAAAAAATCGGTTGCATTTCTGAACACTAACAACAAACTATTTGAAAAAGAAATCAAGAACACAATTCCATTTAAAATAGCATTCACAAAAATGAAATACTTAGGATTAAGTTTAACCAAAGAGGTGAAAGATCTGTATACTGAAAACTATTAAACATTGATAAAAATATATTGAATATGACACAAATAAATGGAAACACAACTCATGTTCACAGATTGGGAGAATTAATTTTGTTAAAATGTCCTTACCACCCAAAGCAATCTACACATTCAGTGTATTTCCTATTAAAATCCCATCTGTCTGTCTACCTGTCCGTTTATCTATTTAGAAAGACAGAGAGAGAGAGAGAGAGAAAGGTTCCTTAAAAAGTTAAAAATAAAACTACCATATGATCCTGTAAACCCACTCCTGGGTATATATTCAAAAGTAATGAAATCAATATCTAAAATACATATATATACTCTTAGTGTTATTCACAAAAGCCAACATATAGATTCAACATATTTCCACTAATTGTTATATGGATAAAGAAAATGTGAGTTATAATATATGTATGAATATTATTCAACCTTAAAAAAGAAGGAAATCTGATCATTTGTAACAATGTGGATGAACCTGGAGGACATCATGCTAAATGAAATTAGCCAAGCACATAAAGAGATATACTGTAAGATCTTACTTTCATGTGTAATCTAAAAAAAAAAAAAAAAATCAAACACAGAGAGCAAAACAGTTGTTTCCAGGGGATGAAGGTTTGGAAAAATGGGAAGATGTTCAAAGGGTAGAAAGTTTCAGATATACAAGATGAATAAGTTCTAGAGATCTAATGAATGGCACAGTGACTGTAGTTAATAGAAATTTGTTGTATACAGTAAGTGTTCTCTTAATATCATTGATAGTTTCTTGGAAACTGTGACTTTAAGCAAAATGACAGATAACAAGACCAATATTACTATAGGTTAATTGATATAGGCAAGGGTTAAATTCCTATGACATATTTCTGGCCATAAAAACCTCACTAACTTCTAAATAAAGACACAAAACACTTCTAGTGTTAAACATTGGAATAAAAGTGAGTTATACATACATTTAGGAAAGATTAATAAAAGCAAGTAAGATAATTCTTTACCCAATTTTTAGTGAATTGGTAGTGGTTTCATAATGGTAGCGGGTTAAATCAAGAAACAAATGTTTGCAAAGCAAAAATTGTAAGGTTGTCTCCTATCACAATGCAGCTCAGACACAAACAATAACAAATATGCTGAACTTGCTGAGTGCCTTGGTACTACATTGTTTATTGCCATTCATTTGTATGATTGTCATATAGTCACAGGTGGCCAGAGCCTATCCTGGCAGTCCAAGGTGCAATGCGGGAGCCAACCCTGGACAGGACACCATTCTATCAGAGTATACTCACACACACTCACACTCACTCAGACTGGGACAATATAGACACATCAGTTGACCTATTATGTGTGTCTTTGTGATGTGAGAGGAAACCAGAGTACGAGGAGAAAATCCATGTAGACATAGGGCACACAGGCAGACTCCACACACAATGGCCCTGCTGAGAACTGATTTTTCCTTTCACATAAACATTATAACAAGACAAGTTGGAGAAAACAGTGTTATATGAGGACCTATGGTACTTGAGATTTGTTAAGAAAATGGATCTTATGTATACCCATCAGTCACATACACACAAAATGGTAACATGTGAGACAATGGACACATTAATTAGTGTGACTATTGTAATCTTTTCACAATGTGTACTTATATCAAAAACATGTGATACACTTTAAACATACACAATTAGTATTTGTCAGTTATACCTCAGTAAAGCTGGGGAAAAAACCATCAAGAATAAAATGATTATTAAACCTTCTAAAAGATATTTTTAAAATTAACAATAATTATAAAAACTCTCGCCTCTTGGTCATTATTTTTTTTTAATTCTTACATACTTTCCCTGTTGCTTAGTCCTAAAATATATTTTCAGGAAAATGTATTTTGTATTATAAACTTAAATTTAAGAAGAAATACACATTTAAAAAGACTAAGACTAATTAAATACACCAACAAATTAATGAATCTCTTGTGGGTTTTTTTTTTTGTGGTAGTTGTTGATGTTTTTGCCTCATTTTCTTTGTTTCCTGAGTTCTTGAAAATAAATATGCATTACTATTATTATCATGAAAACTCAATTAGTTAAAATGAATTTATCTCATCAGTGTAATGCTCAACTTGAATAATTGATTAAGCTTGAATAATTTACTATTTTAAACATATTTTTTCTTATTTAAAAGGTGGTATTTTACTTATCTCTTTTACTTCTGGTCTTCTGAGAAGCAGACATCAAGAGCAGATTAAACATGCCAGGATTTTGTTAGGATTTTATTATTTATTCCTTAACTAAGCAAGGAACATGAGGCAAACAAAGGCTTTCTGTGTTTTCCAAATAATAGGTGTGCTTCACTCTCCTTTCCCTTTTATATTCAGTCATTGATGAAGACAGTGTATGGAAGGTTTGTAATCTGCAAAAACACAAGAATGAACGTAAAAATACAGTAGTTTAGCTCATTTTGTATCATTAATTAGACTTGTCTAAACTGTAGTACTTTAAAGAAATCTTATTATAGAATTCTCTTCTAAAGCTTAGAATATTTTATGTCCTCCCATGTCCACCATCCATGGTTTTATTTTTCTTCCAGTAAAAGCATGATATGTTCTTTAAGTATTAGTTCTCCCTCCTTGCTATCTGTTATTTTTGCTTTCATAGTCTTCATCCTAACATCCTTTCCTTCTTTATTTACAGACATTAGGTTTGATCATCTAATAATTTAATATACCACTCTGCCCATTTTCACTTTCCTTGCCTATAAGGCTGATTTTAATTATGGTACATATTTTACTTGGATACCTGCTTGTCTTATCTATGTCACTTTTCATGGTCTGTGGTTTTTGTTGTTGTTGTTCCAGTTTTTTAAATTTATAGTAAGACAATATTAATTCTCTAAGATTAACGTTAATGTGCTCTGTTTGAGGTGGGTTTTCTTTTTCTATTTACTCATCTTTGATAAAGAAAAAATGTTATGAGCTTCAAATTTCTAAATATTGACTGACTACTTATTGTCCTTATTTTGGCTGATATACCCCCTTCCTTAATCGGCAAAGAAAAAAAAAAACCTCATCATGTTAATGTGAATAGGCCTCAGCCCCTTTTAGATCTAGTAACAGCATTCATTCCACAAATCTGTATTGTCCTTTGTTCAGTTTTCTTTTTAGCATTCTAAGTAACTTAACTTTCTAAATTAAGGGCATGTGGAACCCTGAATCACTATTAGACATCTTAACATTCTTTCTGTTTTTTCCTTCACGTCCAGTTATTTCTTTCTCTGAATGGAGGTGTGGGTGAGAGTAGATGAACACTCACCTTTCACTATGTGTGTGTAGGAGAAAAGCAGGGATGAAAGCCCAGGGTATGGCTGCTAAAGACTGAAGGTCTGTTAGCCAAAGCCTTCTTGCTGGATGACAGATCTGCTTTGGGTCATATGAAAAATGTGAAGAGGTCACAGCCTGTACCACAAAATGTAGCCTCATGGGATTTAAAGCTGCTAGGAAGATCCTACTTCATACTGTCAATGGGCTCTGGCAGTTTAGGGTAGAGATGTGAGAGCCCTCTGTATGTTTACATAAGCAGTTTGGTTAGAATTTGGGAAAACTGGCATCAGGCTGTCTGCCCAATACCAATTCAAATTGAGCTCTGAATATTGCTTTTAAAATCTGAAACCTAATTGAAATAAAAATTTTATTTTACATATTAATCATAATATTTTTAAATGTTAATACAAAAACATTTAGTAATTTTTCTCACAAATCCTGGGAGAATAACATGGAGAATCCATTGTATTATTTGATCTAGATATCTGTTTTACTTAGATCTGCTTTTCGGAGGTAATGAATAAGCTTATCACTGTTGTCTCATCTTCTCTATAATCTTTTATGAGACTGACTAAGGCTTAACAGAAATATGCTGCAGTTGAAGAAGTAAATTGACTTTTTGTTACAATAGTGTTATTAATTATATCTACATGAAATCCTCTATTGCTTTGCCTTCTTAGGATATTTAAATAACAGTGTATAGCACATACTACTATTTGCTTTTATTCAATACAATTTATAAATAATATTACAATGTATTTAAGACCCATTTTTCAATATTATGCCTAGAACTGCCAAAAGCACACAAAGGTGACTTCATGCCTACCAAAAGCCTCTGCTTTTTAAAATTCATTCCCAGTTATAGGTTACTGCCCTAGGATCCCACAACAACATGCTTAAATAAATATTTTTATATATGCCAAATATTACATTATTGATCAATTCTCAGGCTTTTGAAAAATAAAAACCAAACCAGAGAAACAAAAACCAAAAACATAACGAAGTACATTTCCTAGGAAAGAAGGAGCCACAAAATAATTGATGTATATCTAATAAACACATTTTTAGTGAGTTTCTAGTATTTGACAAATGATTAGGATTTTAAATACAGGATGTTGTAACTTGGCCACATGAAAAGAAGGTAAGTGCATTAAACAGCACCTGAACTTAATTATTAAGTAGAATATTTAATAGAGTTCTGAACCCAGAGGATGTAACATTATTAAAATATTAAATCCAAGCCTTTAGAAGAAATGATAATGGAAGCACATTATGCACTCTCAAAATGCAAAATAGTTACTTTTATTCAAACACCTGTTTAACAGAAGTGACAGTTTTATAAAATGAATAGGACTGAAACAGGCAGTCTTAATTTCTGTCCTTTCATTTAAATTTTTGTCTTTTCACTTAAAAATAGTTTAAGACCCAAATGGGGAGGGGCTATTTCTCAAGAAAATAAGTGAAGAATGAAGGTGGAGACTTATCTATAATTTTGTTATTTTATTTGTTTTTTCTACTACCTAATCTTTTTTCCCCTCAGATCTTGCTCTCAGATTAGTCCAATTCATTGTGATTGACTAACCCACTTCTACAGTTACTACTGTTTTGTTTATGAAGTCTTTGAATTCTTTTATTACTCAAAATTTGTTCTTATAAAAAACCATATATGCTCTTTATGCATTTCATAAAATAATTTTATTATATAGTATAATTGATTTAACTGTTCATGTCTACCTAATTAAAATTTAAATATTTTAAAATATTCATAGAATATAAGAGATGTAACAAGAAAAATTATTTATTACTGATAATATTATAAACATACCTAATGCTGTAAATATACTTTAAAACTTTAAAGTGAACATACTTTATATTTAAAGTATATTTAAAACCATATAATGTATCTTTCTATCTTCCATAGCCACATTTTATTGAATATCTTTAAAACTAATTAAAATATTTTAAATCATTATGAGTTCGCATACATATCAGCAGAACTAAAAGATTCAGAAAACAGATGCTTAGGTCTTCTGTTATAATTTAAATGTGTCTTATCCAGAACAAATGTGGCAGTTTTCATTCCCCACCTACATTTGACATAGATATAATTACCGTTTTTAACAGAAAGACTTCTCAAGTCTACCTGTGGTATGCTTAATAAAGACTCAAAAAAGATATCCATGTGCTGACCCCTGGAACCTGTGAATGTTACTTTAGAAAAAGGATATTGTAGATATGATTAAGTTAAGGAGCCTGAGATGAGGAGATTATCCTAAATGTCTGGATAGGCTCTTAATGCAATCACATTTAACCTTGTAAGAGAGGGTCAGATGGAGACAGAAGAGAAGATGCATTAGTGCTTCCAGAGAATCTATCTATCTATCCATATGTTATCTATCTATCTATCTATTATCTATCTATCTATCTATCTATCTATCTATCTATCTATCTATCTATCTGTCATCTATCTGTCATCCGTCTTTCTCTGAGGAGAGAGAGAGGAGAGAGAGCGATGGATTGATCTTAAGGCGTTGTTTCATGCTGTTCTGGAAGCTAACATGTCCAAAATCTGCAGGGTAAATTGGCAGACTGGAGACCCAGGAAGGGAGAGTTGATGTTGCACCTTGAGTTCAAAGGCACGTTGCTGGCAGAATTCCCTCTTCTTTGGGGGAGGCCAGACTTTTTATGAAGCCTCCAAATGACTGGATGATGCCTACCCACATTATGAAGGATAATCTGCTTTTCTCAGAGTCTACCGATTTAAATGTTATTATCATCTAAAAAATACTTTTTTGGCAAATTCTAGAAGTGTTTGATAAAACATATGGGTACCACGGTCTAAACAAGCTGATATATAAAATATGTAATCATAGCAGGCAATGTAGCCAATGAGGAGATTGCAATGATCACAAAGAAAAGAATGAGGACAGCCACCAAAGGTTTTAAAAGGCAAATAATTGATTCTTTCTTAACACCTCTGGCAGGAGAACATTCCTACTATCCCTTTGATTTCAGCCCAGTGATACTGATTTCAAACTTTTGACCTGCATAATTGCGAGAAAATAAATTTATGTTGCTGTAAGTCATTAAGTTTGTCATATATGTGATAGGAAACTAACTTTACTGAAATTAAAAAAATAATTCTACTCTTCGAAAGACATTGTCAAGAGATTGAGAAAGACAAGCCACAGACTAAGAGAGAATATTTGCAAAACACATATCTTATAAAGGACTTGTATCCAGATGTAAAAGAATTCTTAAAATTCAACAATAAGAAAGCAAACCACCCAATTAAAATGGGCAAGAAATCTGAAGAGATACCTCATCAAAGAAGATATATGATGGAAAATAACCATATGAAAAGATGTTCAACCTCATTTGGAAGTTGCACATTATAATAAGAAAATATCACTGCACACCTATCAGGATGGGTAAAATACAAAAACCTGACAATATCAAATTCTATACAGGATATAAAGCAACAAGTACTCTCATTAATTGCTAGTGGGAATGCAAAACGTTACAGATACTTTGAAAAGCGTTTGACACTTTCTTTCAAAGATAAAATAGCCTTACCATTTTATCCAGCAGTCCTCCTCCTAAGTACTTCCCCAAATGATGTGAAAACATGTCCACACAAAAATCTGCACATGAATATTGATAGCTACTTTATTCATAATCAGAAAAAAGTTTGTAAACAATTAAGATGTTCTTTTATCGGAGAATGGATAAAGAAGCTGTGGTATGTCCATACAATAAAATATTACTGACTAGTGAAATGAATGAATGAATCTGTTCTTTGTTTTTTTGTTTTGTTTTGTTTTTTGAGACGAAGTCTTGCTCAGTCACCCAGGCTGGAGTGCAGTGACACTCTCGGCTCACTGCAAGCTCTGCCTCCTGGGTTCAAGCAATTCTCCTGCCTCAGCCTCCCAAGTAGCTGGGATTACAGGTGCCTGCCACCACGCTCGGCTAATTTTTTGTATTTTAGTAGAGATGGGGTTTCACCATGTTGCCCAGGCTGGTCGTGAAGAGTTTGATCTTATTAAATATTAAATATTAACATATTACTAATCCTGTATGTTAAGGTTTTACACTGTAAATTGTTGAACATACTGGAGGTAGAATCTTTTTTTTTTTTTTTTTTTTGAGATGGAGTTTTGCCCAGGCTGGAGTGCAATGGCATGATCTTGTCTCACTGCAACTTCTGCCTCCTGGATTCAAGCGATTTTTCTCCCTCAGTCTCCCTAGTAGCTGGGATTACAGGTGGATGCCATGACACCCAGCTAATTTTTGTATTTTTAGTAGAGACAGGGTTTCATCATGTTGGTCAGGCTGGTTTCGAACTCCTGAACTCAGGCAATCCGCCCGCCTTGGCCTCCCAAAGTGCTGGGATTACAGGCCTGAGCCACCATGCCAGGCCTGAGTGAATCTTAAGTACATATTGGTAAGTGAAAGAAGCCACTCTTAAAATGGTACATTCTATATGACTCTGACTATACGAAAAGAAAAATATGACTGGTTGCCGGTGGCTCACAGAGGGGAGGGAAGATGGAGGAATAGGTAGCATGAGGGATTTTTAGGGCAATGAAACTATTTTGCAGGAATACTATAATCGTGGATACATGAAATTAGGTATCTGTTAAACCCCATAGAATTGTGCAACACAAAGATTTAACCCTAATGTAAAATTATAGACTTTAATAAATAATAATGTATAAAATGTGTTAATATCTGTTCATTAATTTTAAAACCCTAGCACAATCTGTTATTTAAGGAGAAACTGGTTTTTGGAAGGTCGGAAGGGGTAGAAATTCTCTTTACCATTGGTTTAATTTTTCTGTAATTCTAAAACTTTTAAAAAATAAATACTATTAATTGTTTAATGTGGAATTGGCTCAAATTTTGATAATGGGAAGAAGCTGGAAGAATTTTGAGGCACATGAAAGAAAATGCCTAGATTGGTTTAAAATACTTTTATTAGAAATATGGAAGCTGAAATTGCTATATTGAGGGTCAAAAAGAAGTGAGAAACACATAGTGAAAGCTTCTATTGCCTTAGAAATGTATATACAGTCATGCATGCCTTAATGAAAGGGCTACCTTCTGAGAAATGTATCCTTAGCCAATTTTGTTGTTTGTGAACATCGTAGAAGTTACTTAAACTTAGCTGGTAGAGCCTATTACACACCTATGCTATATGGGATAGCCTATTGCTCCTAGGATACAGACCTGTACAGCATTTTACTGCACTGAATACCACAGGCAATTGGAACATACTAGTATTTGTGTATCTAAATGTATACAAAACATAGAAAAAGTTAATACAGGATATATGATAAGAAATGGTACATCCAAATAAGGAACTTACTGTGGCTGGAGGCTACAGGGCTAGAAGTTGCTCTGAGAGAGTCAGTGAGTGAGTGGTGAGTGAATGTGATGGCCTAGTACATTATTTTACACTATTGTGTCCTTTTAAACACCGTATACTTAGCTTACATTAAATTTATTGAAAACATGAAATATTCTTTTTCAATGATAAAGTAACCTTAGTTTACTATAGTTTTTTTACTTTATAAACTTTATATTTTTAAACTTTTGACTCTTTTGTAATAACACAGCTTAAAACATAAACACATTGAATAGCTGTAAAAAATATTTTCTTTATAGCCTTATTTTATAAACTTTTTTATTTTTATTTCTTTTAAAGCACTTTTGTTAAACTAAAACACACACGCATTATCTTCTGAGATTTTGTAATGCCCCCTTTATACTGCATAAATGACAGTAGACCATTCACTGGTCACATGTGTCTCTTTTGTAACACTAAGACCTATGCTAAACTAAGTGGCAATAATTACTTTCAGAGACATGATTGGCACTAGAGCAAAAAGTTGTATGCTGAAATAATATTAATTTTTAAAAACTAAATCTGAGCCCTGTTAATTAAAGAAGAGTGAAATGTAAATATGTCAGATTATTTTGACCAAAGAATATGTCATGTTTTAACTTCAAATTAATCAAAAATGATAGAGGAAAATTGAGAACATTTTATTGAAGGACAAAATTATAAATAACATATTTTCTTTTCTCCATATACTCTATGTAAATGTTGTAAATGTTCTAAAGTGTAATGAAAATTAAGGGAAATGAATAATCTTTTAGTTACCAGCATTTTAATTAGACATGTTATAAATATGGCAAAAATTTATTTACTATATGCATAAATTATATAAGGCATATATATTAGATTGCTAGGGTACCAAAATGAACTACGTGGCTTAAACAACAGAATTTTATTTTTTTCAGTTTTGAAAGCTACAAGTCCAAGAATAAGGGGTCAGTAAATTTCATCTCTTCTAAGCACTCTCACTTTGCCCTGTAGATGGCCATTTTCTCCCTCTGTCTTAAAATGTCTTCCTTCTGTGTGTGCCGTATTAATCTCTTCTTCTTATAAGGACACCAGTTAGATTAGATTTGGCCCCCCCCTCCAATCAATGAGGTAATTTAATTTTAATTACATTTTTAAAGACCCTATCTTTGAATATATCTGTATTCTGAGATAAGGGGATCCAGGACTTCAACGTATGAATTCTGGGATGGGAAACACAATTTATGCCATAACACTATATATGTACAGACACAGAATATGTGCATCTTGCATATTGCAGGAACATATAAATTTACAAAATTAAATAAGAATGATAGTGACACAGCAATGATTGCTTCTAGAAAAATGGGAAAATGGGCCAAAACCCATTGTTTAAAAAAAAATTAGCTGTATATTTTAACCCTTTAATAGAGCATAACATAGATACAGAATAGTGCATATTCAGTAAGTATACATTTTTGTAGGATAGATACACCCATAAAACTAGAGCCTAGATTACAAAATATAGTGTTACTAGTTTTCCAGTAGACGCCATGCATTCTCTTTTAGGTACTACCAACCAGAGATAATTACTAGCATGACTTCTACATGATAGATTAGTCTTGCCCTTTTTTGTACTTTATAAAGTATAAATCCATGAAGTTTCCACCATGATCAAGACAGAAAACACTATCTGCCTCCTCTAAAAGTTTCTCCCGTCACTTGGTAAAGGCTCCCTTCTGCTCCTTACCCTTATCTATAGGTGACCCTTGATCTGCTCCCCACTAATAAATTAGCTCATATTTTGTAGAACTTTATATAAATGAAAGCATATAGTTTATCTTCTTTTATACCTGGCTTATTTCAGTCAGCATAATTATTTTGAGATTTTTATCTTCAATAAGAGGCATTATAAAAGAGAAAAAGTGAAAAATCACAATACAAACGGTACAAAAATAAAGGAAACATAAAAGCTTATGAGAGAATATTTTGAAATTACATGTCATAAAAATTGCAAATATAGATTAAATTTTAATTTTACTGAAGTATCTCAAAGTAATGAGAAATCCGAAACAATTTGTTTAAGAGTGGATTGTTAGTTAAGTGGTTAATTTTATTTCTCTATGTCAGCAAAGAATAATTCAAAATTGAAATAGAAAACAGCTATTCACAATAGTTTCAAGAATATAAAGAATTTAGGGATAAAGCAAACAAACTATGAATAAGCTCTGTACACTGAAACTACAAAGCACTGCTGAGAGAAAGTAAAGATGACATAAATAATGAATAATAAATACTGTGCTCATGGGTTGAAAGATTTAACATTGCTAAGATGTTATTTTCCCTAAATCATCTATAGATTCAATATAATCCAAATAAAAATCCCAATAAGCTTTGTTGTGTACATTGTCAAAATATTCATAAGATTTATATAGAAATTAAATGGAGTTAGAAAAGACAAAGCAATTTTGGAAAATGAGAATAAAATTGAGAACTTAGACTATCTGATTCCAAGATTTACTAGAAAGCTTCATTAATCAAAACAGCATGACATTGGCATAAAGAAAGAAACATATATCAATTGAAGAGAAGAATCTAGAAATAGACCCAAATAGATGTGGTCAATTGATTTTCAAGCATGCCAGTTTAGTTCAGTAACAAATAGTGCTGGAGCAGTTGGCTTGTCATATGCAAAAGTGTGAACCACAAACTTGACTTGACACTGTACTCAAAAGTCAGTTCAAAGTATATGTACTTTGAACACAAAAATATAAATGAAAACATGTTCACCAAAGCCTTCTATTTTAAAGTTCCCAGTATTTTGTTCAAGATAGTCGAAAACTGGAAACCACCCAAATGCCTATCAACAGGTGAATTCGTAAACAAACTGTGGTAGATACCTACAATGAAATATTACTCAGCAATTTTAAAAAACCAGTTGAATACATCCAACAACGTGGGTGAGTCTCAAAAGTATTATGTCAAGTGAAAGGAGCCATACAGGAAAGAGTAAATAATTTATTACGTTTGTGTCGAATTCTAGAAATAGCAAACTTACAACGGTAGAAGCAGAGCAGTGGTACCAGAGTCCAGGTAGAGGGAGGAAATGACTGCAAAGGAGCATTTTTCTATTATACACCTGTGGCGGTCGTAATGCTACTTGATAAATTTATTGCAATTGTAACGTCAAAATTGGTGAATTGTATTGTACATAAATTATAGATCATAAAATCGTTAAAAAAGTATCTTGTCATACAGACTCAGATACTTTGAAATATGCTTTCTACCACAGTTAACAGATCATTTCTATCTATACCCAGCACACACAGTAGTACGAAAAGTGTTAGAGTAGAAAAAGTGGGGACTCCTCCTCAAATAATTTAATGAAGTTAGTAATATGGTAAGAACAAATTAAATGAGGATGTTATATTAATATAAGCATAACAATCATAATCTTATATCACTCCTAATCATAATTATAAAAATCCTAAACAAAGTATAGACAAATCAAGTCCATTGCATATAAAATATAATAATAAAGAAGGTAGTTATCCAAAAGTTCTAATAGCATTAAAAAATAACATTATTTTATCAGATTAATGGAGATAAACACAAACCACAAAAATGGCAATATATTTCAATAGTCTTTCATGATAAAATTCACTGGAAGATTGTAATAACTAGAAGTTTCTTAAACTGATATTCAGAAATGAGAAAATTCTAGTTAACATAATACCAGTAACATACTACATAACAAAACGTAGGCAAATTTGTTTTTAGTTAAGAATAAACATGCATTCCCTTTATCCCTACATTACTATTTTTATTCAACATATTCAACATTGTAATGAAAATTACAGTCAGAAAAAAATGCAATAAGCAAATATTATAAAAACTGCAAAGAAAGCAACACAGCTGTCTTTGTTTAAATATAACCACAATATAATCTACAGATACCATATTACAAATAATAAAACAGAAAAAATAAAGCGAGAAAAGTACCCTAGCATCTTGAAGGTTAACTTCTAACATTATTCTAAAACTGAATACACCAGCCAGAGATTCAGGAAGTGGTGCCAATCTAAAGAAAAATAAATGTAAAGAAAGCCAAATTAAGTGGTATCTAGCAGACAATAAAACCATATCTTCAAATTGATGAAATAAAATATCTGCTATGCTAGGCTTTCTGTTATAATAGCCTTCAAAAATGAGGTGAAATAAATACATTTCAATTGGGAAAAATTGTCAGCAGCCACGAACATGAAATAAAACAGGAAAATATATTTTTCAGGTTAAATGAAAATGGCAATGTATGAGAGCATTAATATGTACAAGGAAATAAAGACAATAGAATACAGCAAATATGTGAATAAAACTAAATGAATATTGATGTATAAAACAGAAATAATAATATCCTAAATGATTTTAAGACACACGTTTAAAATTTCTACAAAAATATTACAAAAAGGGGAAAGGGTAAACAAAGCTGAGGTATGTTATCAGACATTAATAAGTCAAAGCTGTGTCTCAAAGGCCACAAAAATAGGAAATCAATGCAAAACTAATAGCTCATTGACTGAGAAACAGAATATGCTACAGTTATACCAATATATAGGGATTAGAGATCAGAGAACCAAAGGGTGGAAGTAGGAGTGACCCTGCCTTCTTCCAAAGCACTTTAGAGATATCCTGAATGCTGATAAGGGAGGGGCACAAAACTGTGTACTCCTGCATCAACCAGTCATTAGATTTTGGCTAACCCTAAGAAGAGGGCAAACACCTGGGCAAAGCAGCTGCTTCCTGCTGAAGGCAGAGCCTAATGAGTGACTCAGAGGTGAGCCTTTAGCCGTCAAGAGTCCCGGTAGATGAAGAAATGAATACCTTGACCCAGAAAATGTGATCTTGAACAGTACTCCATAGTATTCACTACAATGATTTAGAATAAAATATTACAATCATTTATTGATATGCTAAAAGGTAAGAATGAAGGGAATATAAAAACAGCAGGCTAGACAAACAGGAACAAATAGCCAGTGGGTGGAATTGAACTGAAATATGTGATGGTTATATTAAGTGGAAATTGGCCAAAGTCCAAGATAGATACTACTAAACTGGAAAGAAATAAAAAACAAATTATATAATGTTATTAAGAGGCACAGATTAAATACTATAAAAGAAAAAGAGAGACAGGTTGAAAATTTAAGAATAAATAATATATAATATCAAACCACTAAGAACAAGAAAGCTGGAATGGCTATGTTAATAACAGAAAAAAAAAGACCTCAAAATAATAATTATTCACTATATAAAGAGAGTCATTTCACAGTTACATAAGGGTCAATTCATCAAGGATACACCAGAACCCTAAGTGGCAAAAATTAGTAACAACTCAAAATTTAGGAAGAAAAGCTTGTCAAACTGAAGGGAGAATTAAAGAAATTTAAAAATATAAGTGTGATTTTAATACTCTTCTCTCAATAATTAATAAAATAAATAGATAAAAAATAAGAATAAAGAATGTTTGGACAACATTATAAAACCACTTTACCTAACTGATAATCCATTCTAATGACTATAAAATATACATTCTTTAAAAATAAACAAAATGTTTATTAATATTTTTCATATGCTAGAATATAAGCCAAGTTCAAATAAACTTAAAATGATTTGAATAAAACAAGTAAAGTATCTGACCAAAAAATGTGTTAAATTAGAATAGAATATGATATTTTAAAAATCCCAAATATGAAAAATAAGTAACAACCCAGGGATCAAAGAAGATATCATAAGAGAACTTTTAGAATAATTAATAATCCCAAAGTATCAAAATTTGTGGAATGAAGCTGAAACAATTCAGAGAAACATTTATGAATTTAAAATTTATTTGTAAAAGAACAGAAAGGTTTAAAAATTAGTGATCTAAGCTTTTGCCTAAAAAACTAGAAAAAGAGCACATTTAAACCAGAGTATAAATAAAACAAGGTAGAAGATATGAAATAATAAAGAGAATAGCAGACATCACTGAATTAAAAGCCATACAAACAATAGAGAAAATAAAGAAAAAATAATGCAATTGATAAACCCCTAGAAATACAGAAGAAAAAAAGATGACAAGGCAAAATTTCTATATAAAGGCTACAAAAAGGGTATCATTATCCCAAAGACATTGAAAAATAATAATGAAGATATTATGAGCAATATTTTGTCAATAAATTTGACAACTTGGATGAAATGTAAATTAAAAGAAAAACAAAACGTACCAAAACTGACTAAAAAATAAACAGAAAACCCTTATGGCTCTACATCAATTTTAAAATATAGTACTTTTAACTGAAAAACTTCTCAGAAAAAAAGTTCTAGGCCCAGATGTCTTTACTAGTGAATGTTGTCAAACATTTAAGACAGATATAAAAATCTTACAAAAATATTTTCAGAAGATAGAGACAAAAAGACTGTATCACAAATCATTTTATGAGAATACTATTTTAAAGTAAAACTTGGGAATAACATTACAAGAGAGAATATTATAGACCAATATCGCTCATAAGTTAGGTGCCAAAATTAATGTCATTAAGAAATCAAACATTCTAATATATAAGTTTATAAAAAATCATCAGTAGATTCCAGGAATACAGGATTGGCTTGACTTAAAAACAGTCAATATAATTCCTCATGTTAAGCAAATAAAGGAGAAAAACCATATGATCAACTAACCATATCCAGAAAAATTATTTGATAAAATTCAACATTCATAGTAGAAATCATTAATGCAGTAGAAGGGTATTTCTCAATATAATAAATGCCATCCAGAAAAAACATACAACCAGCAACTAACTATATATATATATTAGACTATATATATATCTTATATATTTTTTCTCTCATATATATATATATGAGAAACATATATATGTTGCCATTATAGTATGGAAAATGTTTCTATATACAGAAGGTTTGGTTGCCTAAAATTAAGAACCTAACAAGAGTTCCCACTCTTACCATCTCAATTAAGTATTGCACTGGAGGTCCTAGCCATCAAAATAAAGCATGACAAATAAGTATGAATCATCATATTAAAAAGAAAGGAATAAAATTATTTTTTGTTTCTAGACAACATAATTGTGTACATACATGATCTTTAATAATCTACAAAAACTACTAGGAAAAGTAATTTAGCAACCTTACAAAATAAATGTGCAAAAATTAAATATATTTGCATATACCACAATAATTTAAAAAGAAATTAGCAAATACCATTCACAGAATAATAAAAAATATGCTTTAAAATAATCATAAAATAGGTGTAAAAGCATTACACAGAAAAATAGAAATCATTATTGTGAGAAATAAAATAGACTGAAGTAAGTGGCATACTACATCATGTTCTTAACACTTTTTAATACATTAATTTTTCTCAACACAATCCAATTCAATGTCAAAAAATTTGTGTTCTTGTTTTGGTAAGATTGTCAAGATCATTTTAAAATCTAAAGTGTATCTAGAAATGCAAAGCAGCTATAAGATTAAAAGCATCTTGAAAAAATAAAAGAAAATTGGAAGAATGATGCTATGTAGATTTTGAGCATTGTTTAAAATATTATGAATAAAACTTTCAAGCATGCAGAAAAGTTAAAAGAACATTACAGTGAATACACATATACCCATCAGCCTAGAGCCCACAATTCTAACATTTGCTGTATTGTTTTATCATATTTATCCATCCATCACTAATATGCAAGATAATATTTTTAATGACAATATGCATGTGTAATTGTATGTAAAACAACGTACCAGAATACTAACAGCAATTACCTCGGAGAAGTGGGAATACAGGTGATTCTAACATCTTCCTTTTGATTCTTTGAAATCCTATTTTTCTTTTAAAAGACTTTGTTCCCATTATTATAAAATATTAAGGTTATTTTTATTATAGACAAAAAATATATAAGAAGGAGAGACGATGCTAGAAAAGCACCGGCTCACTCTTGGTAGCACTTGCATAAACTGAGCCAGACCAGCATTTTTGCTTCTTGAGGATAAATGTCCTCCCCTATCTTTTTTTCTTGTTTACCACTGGAATGCCAGTGCATGAAACAGTGGCTGGCACTTTGAAAGTGCTCAATAGCTCTTTATGGAATGAATGAGTTACAATTATAGTCCTATCAAGGTAAATGATGCGTCTTTTGGTAGAGTTTACACGCTTCTTGAGCCCTGGGAGGAAAGTCTTCTTTAATGAATGGTGTGACTGATCTTGCTACCCTATAGAGTGGTTGTCCCTCTTTGAAAAGACCTGCCATGTGAGTGGATCATCACATGGGTTTAAATGGGCACAGGATCACACAGGCGGGCCAGGTGCAAAACGCAGCATGTGGGCATGAAAACAGGAGCGCCTGGTTTCACTTAAGTCCATGGACACTGCCCCTAGGGTGGAGCCCTGGCCTGGGACCCTGTCCTCCTCTAACCGGCACTTTCCTGCCCCCCTCCCATATCACATTCACATAGAAGTCTTCTTATGTTCACATGTTTCCTTTATCCTTGGATAAATATGTGGGAATGAAATTGCTTCCACAAATACTAAGTATGTGTTTATGCACAAAGCATGAGATTGCTTTCCAAAATCAGGATAATGGTTACTTCTGGGGAAAAATGAGGCTATGATCTCTAAGTACAGATAGAATTGAGCTAATGGAAATACTTGCTAGTGAAAATATTGCACAGGAATGTTTTTTATATTGTTGTTAAGCCATATATTTATGTTTTGTTTACTTTTTTTCAGATGTATTATATTTTTCAATTCAGAAAGATGAAAAAAAGGGGAGAGGGAGAACCTAAACCAAGAACATTATCCCCTCAACTAAGGTATGCGTTTAAATATTTGAAAAGAGCCTGAGTTCATTTATGTTTCCTATCTTACAAGACTGACATTTACAGCTAATGTTTAGTTAATTAGTTAGATTTAATATCCTATTCATATGGTAAACAAAATTTATTGGATGTTTACAACCTTCCCACCCAGTTTGAATAACAAAAGAATGATGAATAGTAGATTAAATAATGTGGCTTGTTTGGTGTGAATTTGAGTGATTACAGTGTATATCAAAAATTTCATACTCTCTTGTGATAAATTTTTGATTATTGCAGAAGACTTGAATGACTGTTAACCAGTTAGGCTTTATTTTCTTTGTATCATTAACTTGTCCACTGTGTGACTTCGTATCTTTTCAACGTACCATATTTATATGTTACCGGACCGGACCGGATGTTTGGGCATTTTCAAAAGTGCCAAAGTTGCAATATTTTCTAGTTACAAATCCTCAAAAATTATCTCAAAGATTTTTAGTTCCGACTTCCTTTTTTTTTCAGTGATGACTTTAGTAGAGTCATACTTAAGGCTGCTCCGACTTTATAAATCTCTTTTGTACATTGTTTTAATCATCCCTTTAACATTTCAACAAGTTAGAAACTTTCATTCAATCCTGTGACACTCCTGAGCGTGGATTAGATGCACAGCTCTGTGTTAGCCACCGAGGGATAATAAAGGTTAGTAGACATCTAATGCAAAAATGTGGAGTCGTCAGAAAAATCTGGTTTATTTTAGCAATGTTTATGGCTACTTGAATTTAAACAAGTATTTTTTAAATTTTCCTTTGATTAAGCCCCATCAAATACGAATGCTGCTGAAACCTTGTCAGTAGATGGATCTACATATTGAATTGATAGATAAAAGATTCATTCACAAGATGAAAATGAAAGCAAACAAAATCATTACCTCGGGGGAAATGCCAAAAGACATTATTGTCTTTTGTGAATTCACATCAGAGATGAGATTTTTTTTTCTTTTTTGCTTTTACAGAGTTCTAATTTCATTAAAAGTCAAATTTAGTTAAGATTTATAATAAAGTATATTAAAATAAACCAAGTAACAAAACAGTGAATGCCTGACAAAAATAAATTGAATGCAAATGCCATTGATTACTCTGTGAATCTCTTTGTTTTCTGGCCCCAACATCCTTTCTGGCTGTGTCATTATTTGCTCATTCCTTTTACACATTGCTTTGACTGAATTGATTTTAATATTAACTATCTAATGACTTGAATGGACCATTTGCCAAACATCAAATTCGGGTAAAATAGCAAGAATACTTAAATTTTTTTGTGTTTAAAATATTAATGTTTTTACTATTTGTAATACAGTCAACATTTTAAGATCATAAAAATATTATTATTCTGATTGAAAACTGCAGTCTCCTTTCCAAAAGCATTCCTAGGTTCCCTACAGAACATAACAATATTGCTTAGCTTAATGTTTTAAGTCCCTCCACCATCTGATTACTGATGTGTCTTATGCTTCTTTTGACACAGGCAGAAGACACAGGCAAAAGTGACCATTCCCTATTTTTATCAACCGCTATTTTAAATCAATATTAAAGAAACTAATCAAATGTTGAGGTTGCCAGAACTCTTCTTTTAGGTTTCCCTTATTCTCTGTTCTTTTATTATTTAAAAAAAAAATTAGTTGCCACATGCTCCCCCATTGTTGTTTTGTTTGTTTTTTAGGTTGCACATCACTTTTGGACTACTTCTAGGAGAAATAACAGGTCAATTAGTGTGGGTTCCAAACACACCATCATTTTACAAAATATATTGGTGGTAAAGAAAGAAATATTGATGACAAACACAATCAAGTAGCACACAATTCAAATATCTTACAGTGAAATTCTGGCTTCATAATAGCAATAATGTAACACATAAAGAATGTTTAATCTAACTTTTTAAATACAAGTATTTTCACTTTGGGAACTTCCCCCTTCCTACTCTGAAAGAAAAAATGTTTTTTAGTCTTTTTGCCCTTCCAGGTACTTCTCAGTATCTGTCAGGAAAATAATTAAATAGGAAGCTATTTTTCAGTATTGAAAGGAGATGAAATCTGCTTTATTTCTTTAAAAAATTGAGTTGTGTTATCTAAGGCATAGCTTTCTACACATTATAATTATGTAATGTTATATTCTTCTTTTGTCCCCTCTTTATTCTTTAAAGGGAATGTCCAATTAAAAGAGATTGCATTGATCTGATAGAAGACAAAAAGATTAAAGTCAATTATATGCATACCAGAGAAAAGAACTTTTACTAAAAATCTGGGATGATTTGTATTAGAAGTCTACAAGTATTCTGAGTCTATACCATCACCCTGAAATAGAAAATAGAATAGCTATGTATTCGTGGCAAATAATTTTAGAATAAACTGCAAACCAAAATAATGTGATAAATAGTTTCCTTGGGAGAATAAATACATTCTGGAACTCAAGTCATTGTGCATGGTCTAAAATGAAAAATGAAAACTACCCAGGAATGACCATCTTCCTAGTGTGGAATCTAGAATATACATCATGTATATTTTCAACTACTCTATTAACAGATTCAGCATATTCTTTCCTTTCAAGGCTTCACTCACTGTTTGCATTTAGCACCCTGCCTTTCACACTTCAGCTGTAGTACGCAAAATTTTACTCACTCTAACAGAAACAATCAGATCATTTCTCTGTGGGAGTAAAACCCACATAGATCATGTTACTTAAGTTAACACAGTATAAATGTTATAAATGTTCATCTTTCAGTTTGAATCACTATTGGAAAATCCCGGATTTTCCTGAAACCTTTTGAATCCCAGTGTGAAATAAGGCATGAGTCTATGAGTAATGTCAGAAAAAGGAACAGAGGATGGTGCCTCACTCAGGTTGGATCTGGGAGGGACTGATGTGACTTCTACAGTCAGATCCTCCTGGCTCCCTCAGTAGCTCCTTTCTGGTGGTCTAAGATGTTGGATGGGGTAGCAGGCTCCCTTTTGCATCTATACTCTTATGATTCTTTACTCTGCTAAGTATCATTGCATTCTATAACATTAACAGGTTCAAAATCTGTAAGTTACTTTACCATTTTACACAGTCACTGGCATTCTACTGAATTTCTAAGTAAGAAAAAAAACGGACTTGTTTGCCCTAGTCATGGGAATGTTTCTCAAGTGGAAAGAAAAGTACATCCATTAATCTAGTAAAGACCACAACAATATATTTATGGTCTTCATTGAAGAGCCCTTTCTGGCCAAAAATCTTGCCAATACTAATGAGAATTTTTGTACTAAATATCTGTCTTTACAGAAAGAAGGGAGGCCTGAAACAAGAGAGCACAGTAGTAGAGAAAAACATAAACTGTTTGCCCTCTCTTTGAGCATATTGTTTCTTTTCGGTTTGAAGACTAATTTTCAGTTACAGTTTTATTGAGATATAATTGATATAGCACAAAGTTTATCATTTAAAGTGTACAATTTAATGTTTTTTAAAATATCCACAGATATTAGCAACCACCACCAAAGTCCATTGTGGAATATTTTCATTACCTCAAAAAGAAACCTTATACCTTTTCTTGGTCATCCTTTTACTTTTTATACCTTTATACCTGCATTAGCAAAACACCACCAAAGTCCATTGTAGAATATTTTCATTACTTCAAAAATAAACCTTATAACTTTTATCTGTCACCCCTCCATTCCCCCAGCCCTAGGCAACCATCAAATTATTTTTGTCTCTGTAGATTTTCCTCTTATGAACATCTCATATAAATGGAATTATGCAACATGTGGTCTTTTGTAACTGCCCTCTTTCACCTAGCATAATGTTTTCAAGGTCCATCCATGTTGTAGCATGCATCAGGAGTCCATTCCCACTCTTCTTCATGGATGAATAATACTGTATTGTATGAATGTTCCACATTTGATTATCCCTTCATGAATTGATGGAAATTTATTTCTTTCCACAATTTAACTATTATGAATAATGTTGTTATTAACATTCGTGTACAAGTTTTGAGGGGAAATTTCTTTTCATTCTCTTAGGTATATGCCTAAGAGTGGAATCAATGAGTCAAATGGTAAATCTGTTTAACCATTTCAGAAGTGGCCAGACTGATTTTCAGAGTGACTATACCATCTTACATTCCAACCAGCTATGTATGAGCCTTCTGAATTCTCCACATCCTCACCAACACCTGTTATTATCTAACTTTATGATTACCAGTCATTCTGTATGTGCATAGGAAGAGGTATTTCATGGTGGTTTTCATTTGCATTTCTGTGGGGGCTAATGACATTAAATTGTATACTTTAATGAGCATCTTTTCATGTGCTTATTGAATAAATGTATAGCTTCTTTGAAGAAATATCTGTTCAGATCCTTTGCCCATTTTTCATTAGATTATTTGTTTAACTATTACTGAGTTGAAAGTATTCTTTATATGTTTTAGATAAAAACCCCTTATTGGAAAGATAATGTACAAATATTTTCTCCCATTTATAGATCTTTTCATTTTCTTGAGGTACACCAGAAAAAAAATGTATAGAATTTTGAAATTTTGAATAAATCTAACATCTGTTTTCTTCTTTTGTCGTTCATGCTTTTGATGTTAAATCTATGATTCCATTGCCAAATCCTAGGTCATAAAGTTTAAGCCTCACGTTTTCTTCTAAAAGTTGTATAGCTTTAGTTCTTAATTTAGTAATGTGGTCCATTTTGAGTTATTTTTTGTATATGATGTGAGGTAAGAGTTCAATTTCTTTGCTTTGCAAAGCGGAAATCCAGTTGTTCTATCACCACCTGCTAAAAATATAGTTCTTTCCTCGTTGAATGCTCTTGGCGCACTTGTCAAAAAACAGTTAAACCATAGACACATGGGTTTATTTCTGGACTCTCAATTGTAGCTTTTTTATTTATACATGTCTACTTTCACCGGTAGTATGCTGTCTTAATTAATATTGCTTTGTCATAAGTTTTCAAATTGAGAATTGTGATTTCTTATTTTCAGATTGGTTGGCTGTTTGAGATTGCTTGCAATTCCATATAAATTTTAGGATTAGCTTGCAATTTCTATTTAAAAAAAGCAAGCAAGATAGTATTTTTGTTATGGGATCTCTGGGGTGTCACTTCTCTGGCTGGAAACCTCTGTGGCTGGTGGTGCCTTTTCCTGTGTTCTTGTCCTGCATCCAGGAAGAATGAAATATGCAGACTAGTGGAGGGTGAGCAAGATAAAGAGCTTTATTGACTGTTAGAACAGCTCAGAAGAGACAGGCAATGAGTAGCTCCTCTCTGTAGCCAGGACATCCTGTTGTCTCTGCAGCTCTCAGCAGAGAGGAGACCTGGAGAGGGTATCTTCTCTCTGCAGATGGTCCTCCCGATATCTGCCCAGCTCCTAGCAGAGAGGGTTGCTCCTCTCTGCAGTTGATTCCCCCACCTCTCCGTCCTCTGCCCTGCTCTGGCTGAGTCCAGGGCTTTCATATACCTCTAAGGGGAGGGAGGAAGTGCCTGCTGACGGGCCCAGAAAAGGCACCACAAGTTTCCACTCTGGTCTGTGGGACTGAGCCTGGACCCCATCCCTCAGGCCTTCCCTGGCCTGTAGGTGAGGCCTTCCTGGGGGCCCTCCCCTTTCTGCAGAGGAGCCTGTCTGCCTCCAGCCAGGGCTGCTTGTAAGAAGGGACACCTGCAGGCCAGTGAGGAGCCACCCTCAGCCCCACCTTGCCTTTCCCTCTCAGACTGGTAGGCCCCAAATTCCTGAGGGGGCTGAGGCTTGGCATATCAGCACTGCCCTGAGCCTGCAGACACCCAGCAGGGCTGTGGCAGTGCCCAGGCTGGGCCCCAGCCCAGTTCCTAGATTGGAGGGGGCTGTGGGAGCAGAGAGAGGTCAGGCAGTGGGAGCAGACACTCCCAAGCCTGCAGCAGCGGGAGCAGACACTCCCAAGCCTGCAGCAGCGGGAGCAGACACTCCCAAGCCTGCAGCAGCGAGAACAGACACTCCGGAGCCTGTGGGACTGGGAAGTAGAGGGTGGAGGTGCGGTGAAGGGTGCACACTGCAGAGACACAGGGTTCTGCGCCTGGGAGGGGAGCTCCTGCCCAGCCTACTCATAAGAGGCAGGGCTCCTGCTTGTCCCCAGCTCTTGCTGGCTTACTGGAGCATGCAGCCCCGGCCAGGTGCCAACAGCAGGGAGAAGCCATTCACTTCCGAGCCTGTGAGAGCATGGGTCTCTTCCAGGGACCCCAAGAGTGCAGGAATGCTTGAGTCTGCAGTCATGGTTTGTGGGGTTGCAGCTGGGCCCAAAGGGGTGGAGCTCCTGCCTCCTCCATGGAGTGGGAGGCCGCAGTCTGCAGTGCTGATTGGGAGGCTGCAGCTGCACCTGGATGGCAGGGATCCTGCCTGCTCCCGGCCCCCCAAGACCACAGGGTGGCTCAGATCTGTAGCCACAACTTGGACGGCTGCAGCCCTGCCCAGGACAGTGGGGATCCTGCCTGCTCCATGGAACAGGAGGCCAGGGTTTACAGCCACGGTTTGGGCAGTGGCATCACCCCAACTCGGAAGGAACAGGGCTCCCATTTGTCCGCAGCTCCCTTTGGCTTCACTGATAATGCAGCCCCAGCCATGCCTCCCTGCTGCAACCGGCCTGGTGGCCCCGTCAATTTGATAGGGACTGCATTTAATATGTAGATCACTGAGGGAAGTATTAACATTCTAAAAATGTCTTTCAATAGATGAACATAGGAGATCCTTGCATTTATTAGTCTTCTTCAGTTTCTTTCAACAATGTTTCACAGTTTACAGTGTACAATTCTTGCTTTTTTTTTTTTTCTTTTTTTGGTTAAAGGCATTTCCAAGAAATTGTATTTTTCTGTCATTGTAAATGGTATTATTCTTTTTCTTTCTTAAAATTTCAGTAGCGTTAGGAGTACAAGTGGTTTCTAATTATGTGGATGAGTTGTATTCTGGTAAGGTCGGGAGTTTTAGTGTACCGGTCACCCAAATAGTGTTCATTGTACCCAACAGGTGATTTTTAATCCCTCGCCTTCCTCCCAATCTCCCCCCTTTTGAGTCTCCTATCCATTATACCACTGTGTGTGTCTTTGCATACCCATAGATTAGCTCCCACTTATAAGTGAGACCATGTGGTGTTTGGTTTTATTCCTGAGTTACGTCATTTAGAATAATGGCCTCCGGTTCCATCCAAGTTGCTGCAAAAGACATTACTTCATTCTTTTCTGGCTCAGGAGTATTTCGGAATTATTTTCATACTTTCATTTTTGGATTGTTTATTTCAAGTATGTGGAAATGCAACTGATTATTGTCTGTTAATATATCTTGCAAATTTGCTGAACTCATCAACTAGCATTAACTCTAACAGTTTTTTAAAAATTAATTCTTTACAATTTTCTGTGTGTAAGACTATGTGTCTTTCTAAATAGGAATAGTTTTACTTCTTCTTTTCCACTATTTATGCTTTTTATTTAATCTCTGTCCTAATTATCCTGGCTAGAACCAGTACAGTGTTGAGCAGCAGTGGTAAAAATAACATTGTTGTCTTGTTCCTAATCTTAGGGATCTGAAGGATCTCAGGAAAGCATACAGTCTTTCACCATTAAGGATGATGTTATCTATGGGTTATCGTAGGTCTAATTAATCAGAATAACGTTCCTTCTGATTTTAGTTTGTTGAGTGTTTCTATTAAGAAATGGTTTTGGATTTTTTTCAAATGCTTATCGTCTATCCATTTAGATGATCATGTGGTTTTTCTTTTTAATACCATTGATATTGTATATTACATTAATTTGCTTTGGAATAAGTAAAACAACTTTAAATTTCTGGAATAAATTCATTTATTTATAATGTTACATAACACTTTTTATATGTGGTTGGATTCAGTTTGCTTGTATGCTGTTCAGGATTTTTGCATCTGTTTTCATACTTAACAGTCTGTAATTTTCTTGCGATGCCTTTGTTTGGTTTTAGTATCAGGGTCAGGGTATTACTGGCCTTACAAAATAAGGTGGTACTCCCCTCTTGTAATTTTGGAAGAGTTTGAAAAGAATTTTTAATTCTTTAAACTTTTGGTAGAATTCACCAGTGAAGTCATCTGAGGCTGGCATATTCTTGTGTGGATAGATTCAGATTACTAATTCAACTTATTTGTTTGTCATAGGCTCACACAAATTATTTTTGTTTTGTTTTATTTTGTTTTGTTTTGTTTTTGAGACAGAGTCTCGCTCTGTCAACCAGGCTGGAGTGCAGTGGTCCTATCTCAGCTCACTGCAACCTCCACTTCCCGGGTTCAAGCGATTCTCCTGCTTTAGTCTCCAGAGTAGCTGGGACAACAGACATGTCCCACCATGCCTGGCTAATTTTTGAATTTTTAGTAGAGATGGGGTTTTACCATGTTGGCTAGGCTGGTCTTGAACTCCTGGTCTCAGGTCATTTGCCCGCCTTGGCCTTCCAAAGTGCTGGTATTGCAGATATGAGCCACTGCATCCGGCCCAACTTGTATTTTTAATCTAAAATCATTTTTGGTAGTTTGCATCTTTCTGGGAATTTTTCCATTTTAACAAAGTTGTGTAATTAGTTGGCATTCAAATATTCATAGTACTCTTTTACAACATTTTTTAATTTCCTTGAAGTTGGTTATAATGTTGCCTTCCTCATTTCTAATTCTAGTAACTAGAGAATTTTCTCTTCTTAATTGATCTACCTAGATAAGGTTTGTCGATTTGTTAATCTTTTTCTAAAACTCAGTTTTCAATGCAATTGATTTTCTCTATTGTTTTTCTATTATTTATTTCATTAATTCCCTCTCTTTTATTCTATTATGCTTTCTGCTTGCTTTAGATAGTTTTCTCTTTTTTTTCCCAGTGTCCTCATCATGCAAGTGGAAAATTGATTTCAGATCTTTATTCTTTCTAAATAAAGGTATGTACAGTTATTAATCTCCCTGTAATCACTGCTTTAGTTACATACTATATGTTTGAACATGTTGTTTCTTTATTTTCATTAATCTGATAGTAATTTCAAAATTTCCTTTTGGTTTCATCTTTGACTCATTGATTATTTAGGAATATGTGGTTTTATTTTCACATGTTTGTGAGTTTTCCAAATTTCTTTCTCTAATTGATATCTAATTTTATTCAGCTGTGGTTAGAGAAGACACTTCATATCATTTGTAGTTTTTAAAATCTATTGAAGTTTATTTTGGGCCGAGCACATGGTCTACCTTGTGAGTTTTCAACTTTACTGTAGAAAAACTTGTGTTCTGTTGCTCTTAGGTGGCAGGTTTCACAGACATTTATGATGTTCTAAAGATGTCCAGCTGGTTTATAATGTTGTTAAAGTCATTTATTTTCTTGTTAATCTTTACTAGATTTTTTATGCATTATTGAAATTGAGGTATTGAACTTTCCAATTATTGCTGTCAAACTGTGTCTTTACTGCTTTTTTTTGTTTCATGTATTTTGGCACTCTGTTGTTAATTGCATATATGGTTACAATTGTTATATCCTTGTGGTAGATGTATGTTTTTATTATTATAAAATATTTCTCTTTATCTCTCTAGAAACTTTCTAAAATTCGTTTTTAAGGCTATTTTATCTGATGTCAGTAGAGCCACTATATCTTTCTTGTGATGGCAGTTTGCATGAAATATCTTTTCCAGCTTTTCACTTTCAGACTATTGCATCTTTGAATCAGAAATATGTCCCTTGTAGACAGAATATGATTGATGCTTATTTTGTGTTGTTTTGCTTTAATCCTGTCTGGCAATTTGCCTTTTCATTGGATTGTTTAATGTATTCCAATTTAATATTACTGTGGATATAATTGGATTTACGTCTGCCATTTTACCTTTTGTTCTCTATATGTGGCATGTCATTTTTGTTCCTCTATCCTCCTTTAATATCTTTTTTTGCTTTAAGTGAATATTTTATAATGTAACACTTTAATAATTTTAATTATTTACTCTTTGAGTGTTTACCTTAATGGTTGACCTAGGACTTCTCACCTATATCTTTTCAGCTACATCTTTATATTCACATTCACTTAATTTCAGTGAAATATGTAAATTTTTCCCCCATATAGCTCTATTCACTTTGGGTATTATTGTTCTACAAATTATATCTATGAATATTATGCATTCAACAATACAGTTATAATTATTACATGATTTTGTCATTCAAAGAAGAAATAAGTAAGTATAATATATATTTATAGATTTCATTATTTTAATTTTCTTATATATCATTTCTGATTCTCTTCATGTGTTCCTTTACTATGAGTTACTGTCTTCAGTCTACTTGAAGTTCTTTGAGATTTTTAGATGCATAGATTAATATTTTTCAAAAAATTTGAGACATTCCAGCAATTATTTATTTTAATTTCTTTTTCTGATTCTTTATTCCTCTCTACCCACACTGATTCTCCTATTATATGTATATTAATGCACTTAAAGGTGACCAACATGTCTCTGAAGCTCTGTTAAATTTTTTTCACTAATTTCTCTGGTTTTCTGATTGCATAATTTCCATTGGTCAATATTCAAGTTCACTAAGTCTTCTGCCAGTTTATGTCTACTATTAAGGCCTTCCAGTAAATTTTTCATTTTAGTTATTTTATACTTTAACTCCAGAATATCCATTTGGTTCTTTTTATACTGTCTATCTCTTTATTGATATTCTTTATTTAATGACATACCGTTACCGTAACTTCCTTTATGTACTTTATCATTGTTTACTTCTTCAAACAAGTTTATAATGGAAATTTTTGTTAATCCCCAAATCTGGATCACTTTCACGGGCAGCTTACGTTGGCTGTTGTTTTACCCCAGATTATGGGTCATTTTTTTCTGTTTCTGTTGTCTCATACTTTTGCATTGGAAACTGGACATTTGTGATGTTATATTGTAGCAACTCAGGGTGGTAGTCACCTCCTTCCCTTTCCCCAAGGCTTATTCTTGTTATTTGCTTTTTTGCTTGTTTAGTACATGTTTGGGGTATTTTAGTGAATACTCTACTCAGTGCTAAGTCTCTGATGTTGCTCCTCGGGGAATGTGGCTTTGGATATTCCCACTGTCACCTTGGGATATCTGTGGTTTTGACAAAGTTGTCTTCTTTTTTCTGACTGCACCCGGTTATTAGCCTCCACTGATTACAGACTGATTGCTCTATTTTTTTTTTCCCCAACAATGCCCTGAGATATATATTGATTCACATACCAATCCCATAAATTCTGATTTCTTTGAAGGGAAAATTCCTGAGGTCAATGTCTCATATTTATTCTAACTCCAGAAAGTTTCTTCCTAGATATTTATTCCATATTTACCTCCAAAAAACTAGTAGGTCTATGTAGGCTTAGCCTCTGTCTGCAATGAAGCTATCAATCTGGTTCCAGTTGCCTTTCTCTACATTATCCACATTTTTTTTTTAAAGTGTACCCTTAGGGTTGAAAGTCTCCACACTCTATTGCAAAAGATCGAAGCTTTTTGGAGAAGGCTTTTGAACCTTCTGTTCTACAGTATGTTCCCCTTACCCCCATGACCCTGGGCATGGCCGTGGAGTTGGTATTGAGGGCAATGGCTGTGCTTCTCTGAGTGACACCCTCCTTTTAGGAGTTGAGTGATTGATGGTGGAAATAACAACAGTGCCAGGTTTCTTGGTTTGTTTCTTGGTGTGAAACCTGCACCCCATAAACCAGGGCAAGCGGGAATGATGTCCTCACATTCTCAGCAGTGCCACTCCCAAGATAGAGCCTCCAAACAACATATGGGGGCTAGGTGGAAAAAAAGCGGTGCTTACCTCTCACCACACTCACCTGAAACATAGTCTGAGTAACAGATAACTGGGAACAAGATGAGAAATCCTGGTGTTCTCCCCTTGCAGAAAGATATCACTCTGACTGGGAGCTGGGTGGGGAGAGATCTCTGTGCTCTTAGTTGTAACACTGCGAAGTAGAATTTCCATTGTGGGAGGAGGGAAAGCAAGGATCCTGGTTCAGATACCATACAGTCTGTTAATTCTTATCAAGTTCTCATTGATTTTCTTGCATAAATACATATTTATTTACTATATATCTTTAGGGCCATTTCCAGAAAATTGGATGGCTGTAATTTTTACAGTTTTCAACAACTTCACGGAAGAAGAGGTTCATGGAGCTCCTCATGTTGTCATACTGGAAGTAGCTCCCCTGCGTCTATTTTTAAGTCTCTTTCCACATCATCATTCTTCTCAAACTGTGATTAACATCTGAGTATTCAAGATATTCCAGAAAGTTTGGCAAGGCCATATGATAAATTTGGAGTGTCTTTATACCCCTTGATTTAATGCATATATATAGGGTAAAATATTTATATTAAAGTACATATATTATTGTAATAACACATATGATTCAGATAGGTGTTAAACATAAAATCTGAAAGAAAAAAAAAAGAACCTCTTGTATGAGGGTTTTCCAGAGGGACAGAACCAATAGGATACATATTTACTTTAAAGGAAGCTTATTGGGTTATTAGGTAGAACTGGCTCACAAGATTACACAGTGAAATCTTATGATAGGCAAGCTAGGGAAAGAGGGAAGCTAGTCAGTCCAAGTCGGAAAGCTTCAAAACCAGGGAAGCTAACAGTGCAGCCTTCAATCTGTGGCTGAAGGTCAGGGAGACCACATGAAGTCACTGCTGCAAGTCCCAGAATTCAAAGGCCAAATAACCTGGAGTCTGATGTCCAGTGGAAGGGGGAGTGGAAGCAAGCATCTGGCATGGGAAGAAGAAAGAAAGAAAACCAGAAGACTCATAGGCGGGATAAGCAAACTTATCCCACCTTTTTCCACCTGCTTTGTTCTAGTTGCACTGGCAGCCGATTGGATTGTCCCCACCCACACTGAAGGTGAGTCTTCCTCTCCCAGTCCGCCAACGCAAATGTCAATCTCCTCTGGCAACACCCTCAGAAACACACTAGAAACAATAAGTTACTAGCCATGTAAACATCCCTCAATCCAATCAAGTTGACACCTAATATTAACTATCACAACACCCTGGTAGTGGGCTACCTGAGGCAACATTTCCAGACCCTTAGCATTACTTGCAACTTCCTACAGGATGTGTATTGGGCAGATGGCAAGTGACCCACCTGTCAGTAGGCAAAGAGTAAAATTTGAAACCGAACTTGGCAAACAATACATAAAAATAAAATTACCTGTGATCTATAATATCTTCCTAAAAACTTATAAGACTTTCTTATTCTGTGTTGTATGTTAAATGGTGTAATGTGCATTATGTTATGCAAAATTCAACTAAAAGATGCAGTTTTCTTTTCAAGGGCTCTGTAATTTAACAAAAGTGTGAGCAAAGTACTGAATTCTTTCACAATTTAAAATGAAATGTAGAAGAGATTAATGTAATATAAGCACACATAGTCTAACAAACAACAACAAAAACAATTGTTTTAAGATTCAGTTCTAGTTACAAAAATATTCTATTACTTCTAAGGCCTACCCTTTGCCCTCAACTTCTATAGAGATGTCCTTCTCAATAGCTCTTCATCTTTCTATATTCTTTCTTCTTTTCCCTCAAGATTTGACTATGCAACTTTTTACGCTCACATAGTTTTAACTGCATTCTTGAAGCTAATTATTCCCCAAAGAACATCTCTGTTTTGTCCTTTCTATCTCCCTTTATTCCACCAATCTAATTACATAGAGCATTGTGTTCCATAAAAATACTGACAGATCATTTTCCCAGTTGACTTCTCCAACTATTAAAATGAATCTTACCCCTCACTTTCATTTTTTCCTTCTATTGACTCTAGTGCTGAATTTAGCACAGCCTCTAAAATGAAAGTGTGCTAATGATTTCAGGGAACTATAAAACATGAAAATTACAAATATTTCAATACACTGCCACGAGAACATAATACAGTACTCAGTGTATCACCACCTGACGAATAGTTTCAGACTTTTAGGGTTTCTTATGAAGCTAAAATTAGAAGTTTGAAGTGCTGTAATAGAATATTGTGTACATTCCTAATTTATTTTCAAGATACACAAATCATCAAGAAGAAATCTGCTTCTAAGATGCTGATTCTGAAATATGTTCCCGGTGTATTTTGAGAGAGTAGAATACTTTCCTGTTTGTCAGTTGTCTTGTTATCTTTGGCGTTATATCATTCTTTGCACAAAATATATTTCCCAACCTGAGTATTGACTGCCAAATTATTTCTTGCTACAAATATACAAACAAATACAGATTCACCAGATGCTTTCTGTTGTCTTTCCTTTAATTAACTTTTTGGTAGGATTCTTACTTGGGGTTGATTTTCAAGTATGGAATTCCTACTCAAGGATTCCAGCTTATCCATGGAATAATGCTGCATTCATACACCCACCAAACCCCAAATAAAATTTTTTAAATTCATACATTAGCATCTTGTAAATTAGTTTAAATTAGAAGCGTTCCACAGTAGTGTGATCACCCATAATATCTAGTAAATAAGTCCTTAATTGAAAAATAGCTTATAATTTTGGAATTTAGCTGAATAATTTAAAATGTCATCTACAAGGGATAAGGTAATAGGTGCTCGAGTCATACTGAAAGCTTTAAATCTGAATTCTGCCATTTGCTGGCTATATGAATTTGAAAAAAAATTGTATACTGTATGCATCACATTCCTTATTAAAATAGGTCTAATAAAGCATGACTTTCACAGGGTTAAAAGTGATAGTGCCTATAAAGATTAAATATGGCCCGGGCGTGGTGGTTCACGCCTGTAATCCCGGCACTTTGGGAGGCCGAGGCAGGTGGATCCTGAGGTCAGGAGATTGAGACCATCCTGGCTAATATGGTGAAACCCAGTCTCTACTAAAAATACAAAAAATTAGCCAGGTGTGGTGGTGGGTGCCTGTAGTCCCAGCTACTCAGGAGGCTAAGGCAGGGGAATCACTTAAACCCAGGAGGCAGAGGTTGCAGTGAGCCGAGATCGTGCCACTGCACTCCAGCCTGGGCAATAGAGTGAGGCCCTGTCTCAAAAAAAAAAAAAAAAAAAAAAAAAGATTACATATGATAATAGTAAGAAAATGAACTTCTGCCATGTGCTGAGTTTTAGCTTTTAATAATAAAAATTTAAACTACTTTGCCATATGCTGTATATTGTTTTTAAGATTATAAGTTGACTATATCATGTTACTTTTGCAATTAAAAAAACTGTTAAGTAATATACAGTTGTGTGAAGGCCGCTTAGCTAGTAAATATATGAGCTGAGAGAGGGAACATAGAACTCAATATTACACAGCACTGAGTATAATCAAAAGCTCATATTTTAAAATAGCATTTATTGAGTGCTTAATAAGTGCGAGGGAGGGGTGTGTTTTAAGCGTTTGCATTTTTAACAACTCTTTAAAAAAATCAGCTGCTCATATTCTCCATTTCCAGAAAAAAATAACTTGTTTCTTCCATCTTTCTAGTGGGTTAACTTATCCCCTAAATTATTACTTTTTTTTTTTAGTAGGCACTATAAAAAGAGTTCCTTTGCCTAATATCCTTTAGAAGATCCTGGAAGAACAGTTGATATCTGTGAGAAAGAATGAAGTTTATTGACCTTAAATACTAGGGAAAACTCTGCTATCAGCCAAATGAATATTAATAGGTGTTGAATATCTACAGATACAAAATAAGTACATAAATTTCCCTCCGTCTTTATAAAACATATGGATATCATTAAATTGAATTTTAAGTAGACTGAGATAATGTGTTGTGGACTCTTCCAAAGGAAGATTTCCAGGGACCTGAAAAGTTATTAAAATCACTTATTCTGTCTACTCAGGAGGCTGAGGCAAGAGAATTGCTTGATCCTGGGAGGTAGAGGTTGCTGTGAGCCACAATCATGCCACTTCACTGCAGCCTGGATGATAGAGTGACACTCTGTCCCCCCGCCAAAAAAAAAGAGAGAGTTGATGTCCTTAAATACAGTCCATTTGTATGCTGGTTCTTTGCCTGAAAATTTTCTTCTCAGTCAGAGCTCTAAATACCTAGCCTTTAAATATCAAAATAATTATTTTGAAATTCATTATGCTGTTGATTGTACCAATAGCTCATTCCTTTTATTTAATATGCAGTATTCCAGTTTGGATATACCATAGTTTACCCACTCACCTTCTGTTTGACATTTGGATTGCTTCCAGTTTGGGGCTCTTACAAATTAAGGTGCTCTGAATATTCATTTAAAGTTTTTGTATGACAATATGCTTTTATTTCTATTGGGTTAGCACCTAGTAATGGAATGGCTAGATCCTATGTTAGGTATATGTTTAAGGAACCGTCAAACTATTTTCCAGAGTGTATTATCTTATATTCCCACCAGCGTTATGAGAGTTTTAGATACTCCATATCTTTGCTAGGACATATTTTTAGTTAGACATTTAAAATTTTATTTTAGTCATTCTAAGAGATTCGAAGTTCTATTTACTTATGATTTTAATTTGCCTTTCTCCAAGGAATAATGATGCTAAGCATTTTTGTGCATTTATTTTCAGTCCTTGTGCATGTGTGTGTGTGGGTGTGTGTGTGCGAAGTGTTCAAATATTTTATTCACTTTTTAATTGGGTTTATTGTTACCTTATTATTGAGATTTGATACGCCTCATACTTTCTGGATATAATTTATTTACTAGATATATGATTTGCAATTATTTTCTCCCTATAAGTGGCATGCTTATTTTTTTAGCAGTTTCTTTCAAAGAGCAGCTCTTAACTTTTATGACGTTCACTTAACCAGTTATTTTTCTTTTATAGATCGTGCTTTTGATATTGCATCTAAAACATTTTATTCCCAGCCTGAAGTCACAAAGATATGTTCCTATTTTTTTCTTTGATAAATCTTAAATTTTATCCTTCATATTTAGGTCTGAGATTCATTTTGAGTTTTTTAATATATGATATGATACAGGATTGAAATTCATTTTTATATGGATAGCTAAGAAAAAATTTAATGGAAAAAAATTTTTTTTTGGTGAATTAACATTGAAATTTTTGAAAATCAGTTGACCACGTGTGTTAGTCTATATCTGACCTCTATTTTCTTTCACATTGCTTTGCCTATTTTTGTTATAATAAATCAGAATCTTAATTATTTAGCTTCGTAGTAACTCTTAAAATCAGTTAGTATAATTATAGTTGTCCAGTGTCATCCTCTTCTTCAGGTTGTTTGGGCTATTTTAGATCTTTCGCATTTCCCTGTGGTTATTTGAATGAGTATGTTGATTTCTACAAAATGATTCTGCTTGAAATTTTATTAGAATTATGATGTAACCATAGATCAATTTGAAAAAAATTAACCTCTTTAATAATGTGATACATGAACACATTATGTATCTCAATTAATTTAGATATTCTTCAGTTTCTTTCAGCAATATTTTCTAGTTTTCAGTGTAAACATCTTACATGTTTTAGTATTTTTATTCTCCAGCAGATTATAGTTCTTGATATTACTATAAATCCTACTGCTGTCTTATTACTTAAGTTTTGAATTGTTCATTGCCAGTGTATAGAAATACAACTGATATTTGAATATGGGCATTTTATCATACAACACTGCAAAAAAAAACTAATTCGCTTATTAGTTCTTACTTGTTTTATTGATACTACCTTTATGATTATGTTACTTGTGAATAAAAAGTTACACTTCTTTTTTAATGTGAATGATTTGCATTTCTTTTGTTGTCACACTATTTAAACCTCCAAAACAATATTTACTGGAAGTGTGATGGAGGACATCTTTGAATTATTCCTGATCTTACGGGGGAAAAACATTATGTATTTTGCTTTCCATTGATGTCCACTGTAGGTTTTTCAAAGATGTATCTCATCCGTTTAAGTCCCCTCTAGTCCAATGCTGGTGACATTTTTTTTTTCAGTTTTAGATGTTGGATTTTATAAAATGCTGATTGTTTTAAGAAAACACCTATTAAGTTGACATATGGGTTTTTTTTTAGTCTGTTAATATGGCAAATGACATGAATTACTATCTAATGTGAATGCAAACTTTCATTCCCAAGATTAAAACAAACTATATCATTTTCATATATTGCTGGATTCACTTTGCTAAAATTGTTAAAAGAATCATACACCTATAATCATGAGGTGTACTGATCTGTGTTTTTCTTTACTTGTATTCTGTGTGACAGACTTTGGTATCACAGCAATGTTGGTCTCTTTCAAGGATATTGGCATTCCCTCTCATTTTTGGGGGGGGACGATTTTGTGTAGAATTTGTTTTGTTTCTCATTCTTTAAATGTGTTGGAAGAATTCATCAGAGAAATCATCTAGGCGTGGCATGAACCAAGATTTTCCAACGAAACACTTACATGTTTGAAGCCAATATATGTATTTAGATCAAGGGCCAGTAGTCTAATATTTAACTTTTAGATGTTGAAACATTATTCCCCAGAATGAATAAAACCATCTACACATTAAATATTATTTTCTTAACATGTTGGTTTCTTATTCTGATTATGTGCTTTCTTTTTTTTTTTTTTTTTTTTTTTTTTGAGACGGAGTTCCACTCTGTCGTCCAGGCTGGAGTGCAGCGGCGCAATCTCGGCTCACTGCAAGCTCCGCCTCCCAGGTTCACGCCATTCTCCTGCCTCAGCCTCCCGAGTAGCTGGGACTACAGGCGCCTGCCACCATGCCGGGCTAATTTTTTGTATTTTTAGTAGAGACGGGGTTTCACTGTTTTAGCCAGGATGGACTCGATCTCCTGACCTCGTGATCCACCTGCCTCGGCCTTCCAAAGTGCTAGGATTACAGGCGTGAGCTACCGCGCCCAGCTGACTATGTGCTTTCTTAATTGACGAAATGAAAATTGCTAAATATGAGGTATAATATCTAAATGTATGCTTCATTATAAGATAAAACTTTAAAATAATAATTTCTAATTCAGAAAAATTGGTGGTAATAGCAAATTTTGATTCTATGTTTTATCTTGGTAAAAAAATTAAAACATTTGACTATAGACACATATTTATAGTAATTAAAGAAACCAATGATTATCAATATATAAGTTGCATTTTTAATATTTGTTAACATATATAGGAGCAAAATGAGTTTTGCTTATTAATAATACTACCTATTTTATAGTTTTGCTGGTGATCAGTAAGATTACATTAAAAAGATCTTAGGTCCTTCCTATGTTTTTCTTATGAGTGACATATAAAATATAATTCTGCTTTGATCTCAGATTTCCACATTTCTATTATTCTCCCTGCATGTATACTATTTCCTTTTTTAGTACATAATGTAGTTGTAGAGTTAGCAATAAATATTAACAAACACATGTTTAAGGAAACAATGACCTCTAAGTTTAGAACACATCTCTGGCATTAATGACTTCCAAATATATTTCACCTAAGGCCTTTTAAGTCACTGATGTCAGGAATGCCTAACCTTGGTTTCTTAATTATTATCTTAAGTTGTGAAAACTCTTACAAAGAACATAAAAATTAAACATATTTCCATTTGAGAAGGTTGAATGCTCTATTTTTGTGGGTACAGTGTTATACTCTTAGTACTAGTCAAAAGTCTAGTCACTAAACAGTAGAAAAACACTATTAATCTTAAGGAATTCACTCTCCACAGTTCAACTTTACAGTCTTGGTTACTGTTTAATTGATAATGGTATGAATTATAATAACTAACAGGTTTGTAAAACCTTATACAGTGCCCATCCCTTGGATAAAGTCTATATATCAAAGCTGTCACAACTCTTCAAATAATAATATTAATGGAAATAGCTCAATTTATTCCCACTAACATTTTGTACAAACATTCCTGGTATATAATGTCATATGACAATATGAAGATAGCAGTGGCTGGAAGGACTCTGGAAGGAAACATCCAAAGCATCGTAATCTCCTACTGATTGTATGGATGCTCCTTGTGTTAATTTGTTGAGCTGTATATTTGTGTTTTTTATGAGTATTAAAATTTTATAAACAGTTTTGAAAGTCTAAGTTTCTTAAAAAGCATTTTATATACACAGCTCATGGGAAACAAACAAAGAATAGCTGAATATATCTGTCATCCTTAGGCACTGATTGAAGAACTGGTAAATTCATAAACCCTATGTATTTACTGACATGAATACAAGTAAAACAGTTTATTTATTCTTGCATTTACAATCAGAGTTTTGTTCAATGCACAATCATTTACTTGAAAATGGACAAGGAGAACTGTGAGATAATAAATCACAAAGTTTTTGTATATCAGGCAAATCTGTCACTTTATAGGTAGGAATACAGTAAATATTATTTATCAGATTACATCATTAAAGCATCTGCAGAAACCAAAAGCATGAATGATGGAACAGTTTCCTTCACTAGATGACTCCTTTTTAATCTGTTTGCTTTCATCCTGATGTTTCTCTTTAGACTTCTGCTTCCCAGTGCCTTTAGAGTCATGTGTTAGTCTGTTCTCACACTGTGAGAAGAGATACCCAAGACTGGGTAATTTGTAAAGAGAAAAGATTTAACTGACTAACAGTTTAGCATGGCTGGGGAGGCCTCAGGAAACTTACAATCACGGCAGAAGGCACCTCTTCACAGGGCAGCAGGAGAGAGAATGAGTGCCAGCAGGAGAAATGCCAGATGCTTATAAAACCATCAGATTATTATTATGGGGTTTATTGTGGAGATTACAATTCAAGATGACATTTGAGTGGGGACACAGCCAAACTGTTTCATTCTGCCCCAACCCCTCTCAAATTTCATGTCCTCACATTTCAAATCATAATCATGCCTTCCCCCAAAGGAAGACTAAGTCCCCCAAAGTCTTAACTCATTCCAGCATTAACCCAAAAGTCTAAGCCCAAAGTTTCAACTGAGACAAGGTAAGTTCCTTCCACTTATGAGCCTGTAAAATCAAAAGCAAGTTAGTTACTTCTTAGATACAATGAGGATATAGGCATTGAGAGAAATTCACCAAAACAAATGGGCTACAGGCCCCATGTAAGTCTAAAACCCAATAGGGCAGTCATTAAGCCTGAAAGTTCCAAAATGATCTCCTTTGACTCCATGGCTCACATCTAGGTCATGCTGATGCAAGAGGTGGGCTCCCACGGCCTTGTGCAGCTCCACCCCTGAAGCTTTGCAGGGTACAGCCCCTCTCCTTATTGTTTTCATGACAGGTGTTGAGTGTCTATGGCTTTTCCAGGTGCATGGTGCAAGCTGTTGGTGGATCTACCATTTCAGGATCTGGAGGATTGTGGCCATCTTCTTACAGCTCCACTAGGCAGTGCCACAGTGGAGACTCTGTTTGGGGACTTCAACCCCACATTTCCCTTCCCCACTGCCCTAGCAGAGCACACAACAGGAGGACCCTGGGCCAGGCCCACAGAACCATTTCTGCCTCCTTGGCCTCTGGGCCTGTGATGGGAGGAGTGGCTGTGAAGCCCTCTGATATGATATGCCCTGGAGACATTTTCCTCATTGTCATGGCAATTAGCATTTGGCTCCTCCTTACTTGTGCAAATTTCTGCAGCTGGCTTGAATTTCTCCCCAGAAAATGGGTTTTTCTTTTTACTTCATCATCAGGCTGCAAAGTTTCCAAACTTTTATGCTCTGTCACTTCTTGAATGCTTTGCTGCTTAGAAATTTCTTCTTCCAGATACCCTAAATAATCTCTCTCAAGTTCAAAGTTCCACAGATCTCCAGGTCAGGGCAAAATGCCACCAGTCTCTTTGCTAAAGCATAGTAAGAGTCACCTTTGCTCCAGTTCCCAACAAGTTCCTCATCTCCATCTAAGGCCACCTCAGCCTGGACTTCATTGTTCATATCACAACCAGCATTTTGGTCAAAGCCATTTAACAAGTTTCTCAGAAGTCCCAAACTTTCCCACATTTTCCTGTCTTCTGAGCCCTCCAAGCCTCTAGGAAGTTCCAAACTTCACACATTTTCCTGTCTTCTTCTGAGCCTTCCAATCTGTCCCAGTCTCTGCTTGTTACCTAGTTCTAAAGTTGCTTTTACATTTTTGGGTATCCTTATAGCAGCACCGTACTCCCTCAGTACCAATTTGCTGTATTAGTCTGTTCTCACGCTGCTATGAAAAAATATCCAAGACTGGGTAATTTATAAAGGAAATAGGTTTAATTGACTCACAGTTCTGCGTTGCTGGGGAGGCCTCAGGAAACTTACAATCATGGCAGAATGCAAAGGAGGAGAAGGCACCTTCTTCACGGGGCAGCAGGACAGAGTAAGTGCAGCAGGGGAAATGCCAGACATTTATAAAACCATCAGATCTTGTGAGAACTCACTCATTACCAGGAGAACAGCATGGGGGGAACCACCCCCATGATTCAATTACCTCCCACCAGGTCCTTCCCACGACACATGGGGACTATAGGGATTACAATTCAAGATGAGATTTGGGTGCGGTCATAGCCAAACCATATCAAGTCATAGCCAACATTCTGTTATGATCTATACCACACCATCTTTGGGTTTTAAATGAGGCCTCCATGATATCACCTCATCCCAATTGATCCAGTAATCATCAAAAACTAAAGCAATCATTTTTAAATAATTATAGTAGCTTTATCTTTTTTAATGAGGTAATTATCTGTTAAAAATGTAAAGCAAATATATTTTGTGGATGTGCCTTTTCTGTACGCTCTCAGATAAACCATCTTCTATTCCACATTGCTTCTTCTGGAAAGTAGAAGCAAAGGAATCTGAGTCCACCGTGGACGTGACTGAGAAGTGATTCTAGCTGTGGACACAGAGTTTAAAAATTCTGCTATGTAATGAACGAAGGAATAATAAGAAACTGAAATGAGAAGATCCTATGCCAGGCTTGAGGACACATGTTTGGTTCCAGTAAGAAGGGCTAGTACACCAAAAGTTAAAATTCTCGTTATGGTTAATTTAGGAGGATTAGAGATTTAGTAATTTACTCTAGACTAATAATCCTTCTTCAGATTCAATATCAAACTCGACAGAAAACATATGAACAAACTTGGAATACCATATGTCTGGAGAGCTATTTTGCATATTCTATGAGATATCTACCCTACTGAGGTTTTTTTTTTCTTTTTCTTTTTTTTTTTTTTTTTGTAAAAAATTATAAGCCACTATTGAAGAAAATTTCCAGGGATTTTTGTGATAACCCTTCTTTCAGGAACTACTCCTAGGGTTTTCTTATTCTGATATTAATCCTGTAAGAATTGAGTTTGAATATTGTTATAAACCTATTAACTATACTGAATAATAGTCTTTCCCAACTGAGATTGTGCTTGCAGCAATCAACATGAGCCCAACATTGTCACAGGCCTTTACGGATATTCCAGGAACATCACACATCAAATAAAGTTCTTTTACAGGATTAGGTGTGTGCATTCTACCATACATGGTAAGCCCATTCAGCCAGTACACCAATCTAGCAAAACAGCTCAGTTCCAGAAGATCAAGTGTTTTGTATGTGTTTGTTATGATCCATATTTCTCTCACAACCCTTCAGTAAAGCAGGGTTCCCAGGGTGCAGGCCTTGCTATGGGGGCATGTTCATCAATAAACCCTGAATGTTGCTTATTGGTGACTATAGTGCATGGAAATGAGGAGGGAGAGTCGAAAAGATATTGCTGGAATAGAAGAAACAAAACCATAGCCTTTTTTACTGCTGTTGTAACAAATTAGCACATGTTTAGTGGCTTAAGACTATATAAATTTACTCTTAAAGTTCTAGATGTGAGAAGTCTGAAACAGTAAACAGTTCTCTGTTCTTTTTAGGAGCTCTGAGGAGAACCTGTTTCCATAACTTTTCTGGCTGCTGGAGGTCACCTTCATTGGCTCATGGTCCCATCTTCTATCCACCAAATCAGCAGTGTAGCATCTTCCAATTTCTATCTCTTGGTGGTGGCTTTCACATTGCCTTTGTCTTTTCTGACTGTGGTCCTTCTGCATCCTTATAAAGACCCTTTTAATCACATTGGAACCACTTAAATAAATCCAAGATAACCTTGCCTTCAGAAGATTATTGGCTTAACCACATCTGAAAAGTCCCTTTTGCAATATAAGGTAAGATATTCACAGTCTGCATGGATCAGGACATGGCCATCTTTCATGAGCCACTATCCTGTCTATCACACCTGGGTAATATGTACCAAGTGATATCAATCTAAATCCTAGACATGAGCATTTCTGTATACAAGCCAAAGGGAAATAAATCAGAATATCTATATGAAAATGAGAAAGCTGCAGGAAAGTGGTATGAGACAGAGTCTAGAGCACAACTCAAATAATGTTTTATTGGAAAACAACCATTCTCACTCATTTGCAAATTGCATATGACTGCTTTTATGCAACAATGGCAGAGTTGAGTAATTGTGACAGATAACATATGGCTCACACAACCAAAACTATTTACTGTCTGGCCCTTTATGCAAAAAGTCTGCCAATCCCTTGTGCAGATAATATCTGAAAGGAAAGCTATAGCGTTTCTTTTTGTAATGTTTTTAATCTCTGAAATGAGTATGATACTAGATTCATAGGGCTTCCATAGAAAAGTGCCACAAACAACATAAATGTATTCATTCACGTTTCTAGGGACGAGAAATATAAAATTCACAGGGTCATACTTTTTCTGAAGACTCTGACCTTCCTTGTCTCTTGTAGATTCTGGTGGTTTCCAGCAGTTCTCGGCATTCCTTGGTAGTAGATGGATCGCTCCAATCTCTGCTGCTGTTTTCACATGGCCTTCCCTGTACAGTAGTCTCTCCTTATCTGTGGGAAATACATTCCCAGACACCCCAGAGATGCTGGAAACTGCAAATAGTACCAAACTCTACATATACTCTATTTTTTCCTGTACATACAAACCTAAGATAAAATTTAACTTATAAATTAGCACAGTAAAAGATTAACAATAACATGATTAAAATGTTATATTACATTATGCTATAATAAAAGTTATGTAAATATAGTTTCTCTCAAAAAATGTTACTGTACTGTACTCACTCTTCTTCTCGAGATCTATCTGATAACTGAGACAGCTACTAAGTTCCTAATGGGCCAGGAGTGACACAGCATGAATTAAATCAGATGATGCAAGATATCATCACACTACTCACAATGGCATGCAATTTAAGACTTAGGAATTGTTTATTTCTGGAATTTTCCATTTAATGTTTTTAGACCACAATTGACTGCCAGCAACTGAACATACAGAAAGTAAAACTGCAAATAGGGGAGACTACTGTATGTCTCTGTAAAAACTTCCCTCCTGCTATAAAGACATCGCTCATTGGAATAGAGCCCTCTCTAATCCAGTATAGCCCTCCTTACCTTGATTATAACTTCAAAGACCTTATTTCCAAATAAGGCCACATTCAAAGTTACCTGGGATTAGGACTGTAACATACTTTTTATGGGAGACACAATTCAACCCATAACACACAGAGACATAAGAAACGTTTTCCTAACATGGACATGAACAGTGTCCCTCACTCCCATTCTGCGTGACCTCAATCAAGATACAGACTAGAGGCCGGGTGTGGTGGCTCACGCCTGTAATCCCAGCACTTTGGGAGGCCGAAGCGGGCAGATCACGAGGTCAGGAGATCGAGAACATCCTGGCTAACACGGTGAAACCCTGTCTCTACTAAAAACACAAAAAATTAGCCGGGTGTGGTGGCGGGTGCCTGTAGTCCTAGCTACTCAGGAGGCTGAGGCAGGAGAATGGCATGAACCCGGGAGGCGGAGCTTGCAGTGAGCCAAGATAGTGCCACTGCACTCCAGCCTGGGCAACAGAGTGAGACTCCATCTCAGAAAAAAAAAAGAGATGTAGACTAGATTCCTCCATCCAAGAAAAAGGTACCAACTCATTTAAGTAGTAGTATAGTATTTCCACTTGAAACAGGAATGCTAAAGATTAGTAGAGTAGCTTCAAACACATGCTGACATCAATGAACCAGCACTCTTGGTTCCCATGTAATTGTGTAGCCTCATTTGAAAAACTGAACCAGTGCCTATTGGTTTTGCTTTTGGTTTTATTCTCCACTCTCTGTGGTAGGCTTATGTATGCATTTAACCTTCCACATATCCAAAGAAGGGGCAGAGAGAGAGAGAGACAAAAAATATGACTATATTCTCCACAGCCAAGATACATTTTGAAATACCAGAATCTCTTCTTAAATTCCTGAGATTTAGAACAGATTTTATCTGGAACAGTTTTTTATTTGTGTTTCATGTTCCTAAGTATGTTTTGTTTTATACTGTCTATTAAATGGAAGCTGCCATAGTAGAGATTGTTATAATACTTTTGTAAATGTGCCCAAAGGTTATTAAGCAATAAAACTTTCTAATAAATATAATTCATGAATATGAAAATGCTCATAAATGATATTTAATTCTTAAGGGGAGCCACAGAAGCTCTGAAACCATGAGATGATATATCGTTTTTGGACTTTGTATAAGCTTCTCTGGTACAGCATCAAAGTTGAAAAGAATGAATACTGACTTAGAACTATAGTGCAAGTCATAAATTAGGAAAAATCATCATATCATAGGCTGTTCTGGGAAAAAATAGCATCCTCACTTGTGATCATTATTCGCTGTTGATGAGTTTGTATTGTTGGATATATTTTATCTCCTAATTTATAGGATATTTCAAATATTCGTAGGAAAAAAGAATTGTATTATAATTTTAATTAATATTTTTACCATTCAAAATGTTACATTTAAATAGGATAAACACACTGAGGGAAATTTATTATTCATTTATGTAAATTTTCATACTACTTTATACAAAATTTCATAATTATCATTTATCATATTTTTATTATAGTCATTTATTTATGACTGTCACCCCTTCTAAACTGTAAGGACCTTGAAAGTAACACAGTGTTTCATTTAGCTCTGTAATCAGTGCCTGCATGTGAACATATGGTAATCATTTAATAAATATGCTTGTATTTTTTAAAAACTAAAATTGAGAATAAACTGGCAAAATTCCTAATAGTTAAGCAGTATGCACATATCCAATAGAAACAAAATTTGTAAATAAATGGTAATGAATGCTATTGAAGGAAATCATTAATTACAGTTACTCACTGAATAAGATAGGGTTTTTTGTTTTTTTGGTCAGTGACAGGCAATATACAATGGTAATCTCATAAGGTTATAATATGGCATTTCTACTCTACCTTTTCTATAGTAAGACATGTTTGGATACACAAATACCATTGTGTTACAATTGCCTACAGCATTCAGGACAGTATCATGTTGCACAAGTTTGAAGCCCAGGAGCAATAGGTTATAAGTGCATACTAGACTATATACCACCTGGGTTTGAATAAGTACACTCTATGAAGTCCATACAAGGATGAAATCACCTAAGGTCATGTTGCCCAGAACATATCACCATCATTAAGTGACACATGAATATATATATATATATATATATATATGTGTGTGTGTGTGTGTGTGTGTGTGTGTGTGTGTGTATGTGTGTATGTATAAATTGAGATTTTATATTTATTGAAAGCAAGTCATCTGTTGTGGTGGTTTTCTGTTTTGTTCACTTTAATGTTAAAGATGTCAAGAAAACTTCATATGCGCTAAGAAATTGGGAATCTATGAATTTCCTGGTAGAACATATATTAGTCAGGGTTCTCCATAGAAACAGAAATAATAGGATATCTATCTATCCATAGATAGTTAGATAGAAAGAGATTAATTATAAGAATTGGCTTACACGATTATAGATGCTGAGAAGTCCCACAATCTGCTGTCTGCAAGCAAGAGACCTGGGAAAGCTGGTGATCTCATCAAGTCTAAATGCCTGAGAATCAGAGATGGCAGCCAATGGTATAAATCCCAGTCCAAGGGCAGGAGAAGACTAATGTCCCAGCTCAGCAGGCAGGAAGCAAAGGGGCAAATTCATCCTTCCTCCATCTTTTTGTTCTGTTCAGTCCTTCAATGAACTGGATGATGCCCTCTCACTTTGGAGAGGGCACTCTGCTCTGCTGAATCCAACAATTCAAATACTAATTTCATTCAGAAATGTTATCTCAGGCACACCCAAAAATAACGTTTAATCTGGGCAGCCTATGGCCCATTCAAGTTGACACATAAAATTAACCATCACAAATATTTACAAAAACATGATTACATAGGCCTCTTTTAACTCTCTATAGAAATGTACTTATATATATAATATATATTTATACATGTATAGTACACATAAAAGTTATAAACATACCTTATACATATTATATACATATGTAACTTTTCAGTTTATACTTAATATTTATGTTTCAAAAGAGAGTCAATAAACACATATTGAACTCTGATCTGATTTCAAGCACTGTGCTAGGCCTTTAGGGCAAGGTTGAATAAGGCATAGCCCTCCTCACCTCACATTCTCAGTACTAACAACACCTACCAAGGGTCTTTCATATTTTGTGTAAATCATATTTTTTAATGCTATTACATACCTTTGAAACATTTTTTAGGAAGTGGCATGTTATGATTACCAATAAACATTATGAGGTACTAAACTCTTCTCGGTTTTTGTTTAAGCTGTATTAAAATGCCTATTTAAAAGAGATTATTATAGTTCAATGAAGCTCTTTAAATACTTCATAGAATAATCATGTATCAAAAAAGATTAGTTAGTTATGTGTTTGTCACTTGCCTAGCTGGTTTTCCTACATAATCTACAGCTGTTTTCCTGAATTAGCAGTTGGTATCACTAAGTTATAATCTTTCTTCTTCTCCTTTACCTGTCTCCTGCCCCATACAGTCAAACCACAAGTTAACAGCACGTTCATCTTTTAAGAGCAATCTAAAAAGTCACTTCTACCTTGTCCAACCATCACCAGTGTTGTATCTGCACTAAGCTGGAAATAGCTCTATTCTCCAAATTCTATGGTATCCTATCAGAACATTTCACTAAGGCTTTATCTGTTTCAGTGGAGCCATGTCACACGTTATTTACTAGGTGTGAGCTGCTAAGAGGAGAGAACATTTCTCACTCATCTTTGAATTCACATAATACCTAAAACAGTGCCTTACACAAGGCTGCATCTGAAAAGAAAATATTTTCTGGATTAGTACATATATTATTACAATTTAACACGATCTTGGAAGTACTCTCATTCAATCACATACAAACCATAGGATAATATCCTGTATGACTCTGAGTACACTCTCAATTGAATCAGAATTCAAGATTATTGGGATTTTGTTCATTATATCTGGCTTTGGGAATACATGATAAGTTAATTGGGTTGACAGGGATATGAGGACTTTTACTGTCATCAACAATTGTTTTCTCAAAATAATTAATTGAGATCTGTCTCTAAAACATATTCTAAGTAAAATATAGTGAAATAAGAATAGGAAACTCTAATTTTTGACCACATACAGAAAAGTTAAGTTTATAATCTTAGACATAGTTTAGCAATTAAAAAATTAAGGTCATGTGGGATATTTTTCTGACAAATAAGTGTAAATGGAAATTTAATTTCTTTGGAATAACCGACTTTCCACAATTAATGCTAATGTTTCTTCCATTTTTGGAAGACTAGTACTTGACAGGCACACAAACCGGACTTTTATATTTCCCAAAAGAAAACATATGTATTTTTGGATACAGAAAATAAGTACTAGATCTTGTGTATCGTAAAGTGAAAAAAAAAAGTTTCAATTTATTTTCTGAACCTCACTGATTACATAGAGGAAAGAAGTTAACACTTACAGGGATACATTTTGTTCCACCTGATTGGCTAGTGGCATTACATATGATCTTACATTTAATCATTAACACCTTTAAAACAAAATACATTTTTCCTGTTTTATAAATAAACAGCTGAGTTTTTGATACTTTTCTAAGGTTGAATAGCTAGTAACAGTTGGAATTAGAACCTAAATATGTCTAACTCTATATTCCATGTTCTTTCCACTTCCAGAAACTGTGATGTGTTGGTAAATGTTTAACAGATGGCTCGTGTGGGAGGGGCTGATTTATAGCCTTGGCTGATTTTCAGGGCACAAATGCTCTTGCCTTGACGAATTTCAAGCTACCAATACCATCTTAATAAAGATGGATTGACCAAAAAATTAACTCTTGGGTGCTGGGAACAACCACCTCCAGCACACTGCTACAACAAATGATTTTGTTATGGGCAGTTATAGCATCAGGGCAAGGCCATAGAGAAGACATCAGTTGTTCAAGCTGTTAATGCTGAGTCAAAATAGAAAGAAATGACATCCTAAGAGTTTGGAAAAATATGAAATAGTGAGCAAACACCAAGGCGAAATCAAAAATTTCTAGTGGTTTTATACCAGGAAGAAAATAAGAGATTATGTATGAGAAAACCTATAAAATTATTTTTGTTATCTTCAGCCTACATTTCTCCATGTCCCATTGTGAGATTTTTAAATATTGCATGAATGCATATCCCTCAGATAACATAGTTTGTAACTGCAAAAACTGGAAACAATTTAAATGCCTATCAACAGTGGAATGCACAGATGGTAATACATGGTAAAATATTCATATAATACCACACAGCAGTGGAAAAAAAATGAACTACCACACAAGTCAGTATGGATAAACCTCAAAAATATTAAAAGGGAACAACACAATGGACACAAAAATACAAGCAGAGGAATTCCATTTAAATAAGCTTTTAAAATAGGTAAAACTAATCAGTGTATTTGTTTGCAATGTATATGCAGATAGTAAATTCCATTAAAATAAGTCAAAGTAATGATTAACAATCAATTCTGGGTAGTGGTTTTCTGTAAGAACAGAGATGGAAGATAGAACTTGGCTTGGGTAGACAAGACACTTTTGCATGTTGCTAATATTTTATTTCTTGATCTAATGTCTGGATATATTGTTGTTGAATTTTATTTCTTCTTTGAATTTGCTTATCTGTTCACACACATGTAAATACAATAATTGGCAATAATATTTTGAAGACTCAGGAACAATTCTAGCCACAATCCATAGAAAATGCATAAAATAATTTAAATTTATTATTTTTGCTTGTGGTATATACATAGTGTCTTGCCATGTAAGTTGAGTGAAATGCAGTACTCACTTTTTATGTACTTTAAGTACTTTATGTACTTAGGCAGTACATAAAAGGCACTTAACAATTCTAAAATCTGATCACCTTAACACTTGAACAACATATTTATAGTTGGTATAAAAATATTGATATACCATTTTAGGAGCAGTCAAGTATAAAAATAAACCCAAATTCAAAACAGAAAAATAGATCAAGAAACAGTTATTTAAAAATCCTAAAACCTTAAGAATGTAAACATTCTAATAAAACTTAAAATATTTGGGAAATTTGGAAATTCATTTATATTAAAATCGTGTAGTATAGTAAAACTAGAAGAATTGTTGAATATATGCTGAGGTGTGTTAAATTTAACAACAGGTGTCAGTGTACTAAAAATAAAATTTTGTGCTTATAAGACAGTAGTTTTATAATAATCATATATAGTAATATATAAAACTAAAATAGTGATAAGATAAATCAAGCAGAGAAAAACCAATAGAAACATCAATGTGCATAGTAATAATTGAATATGATATTTTTATTAATGGCAAATCAACTATATATATATATAAGACTCATAACAGATAATTTGAATTAGCAGAACTGGATAAAAGGTATGCATATTTTGAACTCAATTATCAATATTATTTGTTAATACAGTTTAAAATTATTTAGTCATTTATTATTATTACTGTACATTGGATTCTGGACCTTACACAACATAGAGAGCTCACATTTAAGTAGTGAGAGTGTATACATTAGACGGAATTATAATATCAAAATTGAACGAATAGTATAATTGAAAAGTATTAAGTAGGGCTGTGGGTACATACAGAAGAACTTGCAAGAAAGATAATATTGCCTTGTTTTATAAAAAAATTTATATAGTATTTTTCTCATGAAACATTAAAATAACATTTTTCAAATTTTTAAGAAAATATACATTATTCCACCAAGTATCTTCACTAAAATCAACATTTTTCAATCTTTTGTATACATATTTTAACATTTTAATAATGAGGTAACCTATATTTGAGACCTACTTTATTCATCTAATATTATTAATAAAGCATTTTATGAATATCTTTAGGAAATAACTTAAAATACTCTTCATTTGAATCCATTTTAACATGTACAATTACTATTTCCAAGGACCTAGCTGTTTTTAGACCCTGTTACAGATTATTGATTTAAAAGATTTTTACCAATTCATTACATTAGAAATATGAGTGTGTTTATTAAACAGAATAAGTTTTACCTTCTGAAGAACAATTATTTCTTTGACATGGCACTGCTTTGCAGGTTGATTTGTACCGTATTATCAGAGACATTGAAAATACTTTCAAAAGTATGTTGACTGATTAGATTTCTTATTTTATACAGTATTCGATTATGTTCTTTTCTAGTTTATTGGTGATTTACTTATACATCTTGTAAAATCTGCACAACAAAGAAGTTAACTAGCTTTAAAACATCTTTGCAGAGAAATAGGGAAAGAAAAAATTAACCATTTTAATAAATAGACTAAACATATTGGTTTTCAAATTACTAATCAATCCCATATAATATATAATCCATCCCACATTTGTTTATTTGTGATAAGAAAATATTATTAAAACTTATGCTATAAGCATATATGAAAGGAGTTTCCTAACTCCTAACTCTTACTGTAGTTGAGACTCCTAATACAGTTTTCAGGTAACAAGGATGATAAACAGTAGAGGGTAGTGAAAAGGGAATGAAGACGAGAGAAGTGACATTACCAAAAGGCTCTATCACAATCTTTTAATACCAAGGACAGAATATTGCAAAAAAAAGTCACTTATGACAGTAAAATAAAATCATTATAATATATTTGTCCCAATGCAATATTACTGTCTTTGTTTTGTAGGCATGTATCCTCAAAAGAGAAAGAAACTGACTTGTGAAAGAAGGAGTATCGTTCAGTAAAGCCAAATTGTGGTTGATTGCTAAGTCAGAATTTTGTACTAACATCATCTATAAAAATTGTGTTTGATCTTATTTCATGGTGAAACACATCTTTTAAAATATACATATTGTTGTATTTTTATATTAATAACAGATTAATTATTGTGAGACTTTTGTACCCATTTTGTAAAATTTTCCATTTCACTGATTTCTGGCATTAATTTATATTCTTACTTCCTAGTTTCTTGGAGCTTACATTGTTCCTTTTTCTTTAGCTTTTATGGTGACAGTATAGGTAATTGATTTTAAATTTTTAGTATTTTTAATATATGCATTTTAAGCTATAATATTCTTTTAATTATTTTGTAGTAGAATTTTACAGCCTTTGATAGATCATATTGTTATTAATAATCACTTCAAATTATTTATGAATTTCCATTGTAATATCTTCTTGGACCAATGAGTTACTTTGTTTCATGTAAATATTCAAACATTTACATGACAGAAATGCAATATTCTGTCCTTGGTGTTAAGATTGTGATAGAGCCTTTTGGTAATGTCACCTCTCTCATCTTCATTCCCTTTTCACTACCCTCTACTGTTTATCATCCTTGTTACCTGAAAACCGTATTAAGAAAAAAAAACATTATTTTTCTCTTTCAATAATAGAACGAGAATTTAATTCATAGTTATCAGAAAACCTTTACTACATTAATTTCAAACTTTTGTTATTTTGCAGATATATTGATCACACAATAGTGCATTTTAAAAAATTTACTATATGCATTTTCTGGTTATTGATTGCAGTGTTCAATATGTCACTAGATCAAACTGGTTAATTTTCTAGTTCAAATCTTATATATAGCTAATAATTTTTTTGACAACTGGTCTGTCACTTATAGAATGAGGTGTAATAAAATTTTCAAACATTATCATGGATTTGTCTCTCCGTACTTTTCTTTTGGTCAGCTTTTTTAATATAACTGATGCCAAGTTATAAACAGTGTATAAATTTATAATTGCATAAACTTCCTTTTAAATTGATCTTTATACTTTTATGAAATATGTCTCCCATAATAGCTCCTGTATATGTTTTCCAATCATTTTATTTTGAATTTATCTGAGTTGATTTTCTTCAACTTTTGTTTTAAGTTCTGGGGTACATGTGCAGGATGTGCAGGTTTGTTACACAGGTATATACTTGCCATAGTGGTTTGTTGCACAGATTAACCCCATCACCTAGGTATTAAGCCCAGCATAGCTGTTCTTCCTGATGCTCTTCCTCCCCCTGCCCCCGTGGCCACACAGGGCTGGACAGGACCCAGTGTGTGTTGTTTCCTTTTCCATGTGTCCATGTGTTCTCATCGTTCAGCTTCCACTTATAAGTGAGAACATGCAGTGTTTGGTTTTCGGTTCCTGTGTTAGTTTGTTGAGGATAATGGCTTTCCTCCATGTCCCTTCAAAGGATTTGATCTTGTTCCTTTTTATGACTGCATAGTATTTCATGGTGTATATGTACCATATTTTCTTTATCCAGTCTATCATTAATGGGCATTTGGGTTGATTCCATGTCTTTGCTATTGTGAATATGCACCCAATTTTTAATACAACATCTATTAGAAATCATAGACTGAAAAATCTCAAAAATGTTTTCTTAATACATCCAGGAAGATACTAATGTAAACTGTTGATAATTCTTTACATAGTTATCTACTCTTAAATTACTAGCAAAGGAGATTCTACATATAGAAGAGATCACTTATTTTCATATGTGAGAAAAAAAGAAATGATAGCAAAGCTTACAGTTATGTAAATATTATTGGCAACAAAGTGAACAAATTATCCATCTATAGATATGCTGATTATGTTGTAGTTGTGAGTATCATAATCAGAATATTGCCATTTTTTCTCATGGATCACAGAGCAAGATATAGACAAATAAACATTTTGGCAGGAAAGAAGCAAGTACATCTGGATGACAACTGTATTGTCCTGGTATTAAAATTAGTTTTCGCTATATATTTTCTGCAATTGTATGAAAATCCTTGTTTTTCCATAAAAAAGGTAAATTTCAATGAACGGCTTTCCCTAATTTTATAGCTATCCAATGGCAAAGCAACAAACTGAAAATTGCAAAACCTAGCCAAAAACCCACGTTTTGTTCGGTTTGGTTTATGCAGTGCTAATTTATTTTTATTAATCAATTATATTGCTGATCCCAATGTGGAATGTTTTCAAAATACATAAAAAATATAAATACAAAAATAAACATAATCTATTATTCCACTACCTACAGTCGTTCACTACTAACGTGTTGGCGTATTTCCTTTGAAACTTTACATATATGATTTTATACATAGTTGATAAGAACGTTTGTGTATTTTATCCATTTATTTTCAAATCTCTCTTAAAAGCCTGATATCATAATTCACTTTCTACAAAATAAAAACAAAGTTAGATTAGTTTTATGTGATATTTTTAGTGGTCTATAGTTAAGCTGAAGGAGACATTTCTAAGTAGTTCATACACTTCAATGAGTAATTGAAAATTCCTTATTCCAATTTACTTTATTAAAGTCTAGTGGTTGACACATATTTGGATCACATTCATGCATTCATAGTTATTAAATAATAGGATTGTATTTGCTGCTGGTCACTTTGGGTAAAATAATTCTAATGTCTTTATAACAGCATTTAATCTGTTAGGATTTTTGGAGTTTTCTGTCTGAAGTTAGGTCATAAAAACTTGTGTTCCAGTGAGTAAATACCTAAATTATGCATAATTACCTTAATTATTCTTTAGAAGTTAAATGTTTTAAACTTTTCTCGAGATCAACAAATTGGCATCTATGCATTTTGCTCCAATGTCTTGATGGATTACTATTCAAATAATTGATCAATAACTCATATTTTTCTGGGTAGTAGAAATATGAGTGATTTATAAACTGAAATTACAACTTGCTGCAATGGGAATCATCTCAATTCTAAATTGTGTGTGTTTTCAAATTCTTGTCTTTGAAATTCTGTGAATTATTGGATGAACCAGTGAAATTATTTTGTGATGACCCATTACGTAGTACCAACCTTCATGGCACAATTTCTGGGTGAAAAAAAAAGAGAAATAAAACAAAGTATAATAATGTTATGAATAAAAAACTAGACTATTTGATATGAGAGCCAAATTTATTTGCTAACTAAACCCTAAAATTCGACAAAATTACTCACCTGTTCATTGGCAACTTTGGAGAAGTGCTTCCCCACCTGAAGGATGTGCCCCAATAATATTGAAGGTCTGATCTAAGAAATAACTCCTGCTTTTGGCAAATAGCTTGGTCCCAAAGAAAAACTGCAAAACTGAGCAGAATATAAGCAATCATTTTATTTCAAATAAATCAATAATATTTAATTTTTACATGTAACTTGTGGAAAGAATGATTAAAATGGAAAATGGTGGTCAGGAGTGCTACACCAATAGAAAATTGTCCACTTGGAAAGAAACAAAATGTGAAAGTAAGCATTCCCTTAGCAAAACATATAAACATACACACACATAAACATTATGTAATATGAACATGTTCCAATTGTATTAAAACTTTTAAAAAATACCATTGTAAAAACAACGTTCCATTAAAAGGATGTAATTTATAATTCACTTAACCAATTCCTCCCATAACATCAATGATTTTGGATGATAACCAGTTTAAACTGCATCTATTTCTCTCCCTAATCATACATTTTCCAATTATATAGTAATTCTTGGCACAGTCATTCACCTGTGCCTTACAGTCACTTTCTCCTGTGTCTAGGTAGGCACTCTAGTGAAATGAAATTAAACTTTTTTTTTGAAATAATAAAGCAGCTTGAAATTATGCACTCCTCAATTTCATAATCTTTTAAATCTAAGCCCATTACATTTTTATCTGTTTTTAACATACTACTTATGTATTCTTTTGAGAAAGCATCCTGATGCTCACTTCAGTTACTTATGATTTAAATTTGCATACTGTCTTTCTTCTGAAAAGCTTATGGTGTTGAATAAAAACACTCAACTTTCATTAAACATCTGTCACAATCCATTGCTAAAACGCAGCAGGAAGCTTTACAACAATGACTAAAGAAATACGTTGAAAAAACTACATAAATGGTAATAAGAAGAAATTTGTTATACCATCATTCAGATCCCGCTGATCTAGCTGCAAAATAATTTTGAACTTTATGTTAAATGTATTCCTTACATATAATTCATTTTCTAGAGAAATTTGAATAGGTGATTCTGAATATCACGTGTAATTTCTTACATCAGCAAATTCAACCCTTTGTGTAAAATTCTTACATATTTATATTCTTACGTCCATCAGTGGAGACTATGCCATTCATTTCTCAGTGCTGAAAGTAAAAAGTGAGTTGGCTAGGCAGTGGCAGTGGGGGCATAGTGTTTAAGTCTCTATTTCCATAAGCAGATATTGAGGAATTTGGGTAAAAATGAGATAGCCATGAACAGTTACAAAAATTGAGTGAAAAGTATCCATCAAAAGACGAAACCTGTATGGTAATAACTATTTGGGAGGACCTAAAAGAAAATCCAAGTGATTTACAGTTCTGACAGTAAGAGAACTCTGAAATATTAGCTGCTACCAAACTGAGAGGTCATGGAGCTAATTTCAACAGAATAATCTGGCAACACAGCCAAATCCAGGTCAGCGTTTACCAAGCTCCCATTTGTGGAAAAAAACAAGAAGACTACGGAAAGGTTGAAAAATGTTAGAATGTTCTGTAACCAAAGGACTTTCAAATTAGTCAAATGAGGTACCTTTTTAGAATAAAAATTAGCACTGAGAAGAAATTGTTCAGAGTAGAAGTTCCATCTAAAATATGGACTCATTGGTCAGAGGAACAGATGTGTCATAAGATAAAAAAGAACACTGTGCTGGATAAGAATAAAGCCCAGAAAGCACAAAAAAATTTTAAGATAATAATTAAAAACAAGATAATGTAATTTAGAAGTGTAATTAAAGTATAAATAAAATCACATCTACTACAATTTAAAAAACTTAGAAGTTAGTTTGTTTTAAAAAGGGGGAAACTTAAGAGCTGATAGTACTCAGGGAAGAGTCAGAAATGACAAAAGGATTGATTTTGACATTGAATGTTAAACTAGAAAACACAAGAGAGTAAATAAATGCCACAGATATTATTATTTCTTTAATAAGCTTATGATTTTCTTTTTTTATTTTTTTATTTTATTATTATTATACTTTAAGTTTTAGGGTACATGTGCACAATGTGCAGATTAGTTACACATGTATACATGTGCCATGCTGGTGTGCTGCACCCATTAACTCGTCATTTAGCATTAGGTATATCTCCTAATGCTATCCCTCCCCCATCCCCCCTCCCCCCACCCCACAACAGTCCCCAGAGTGTGATGTTCCCCTTCCTGTGTCCATGTGCTCTCATTGTTCAATTCCCACCTATAAGTGAGAACATGTGGTGTTTGGTTTTTTGTCCTTGAGATAGTTTACTAAGAATGATGATTTCCAATTTCATCCATGTCCCTACCAAGGACATGAACTCATCATTTTTTATAGCTGCATAGTATTCCATGGTGTATATGTGCCACATTTTCTTAATCCAGTCTATCATTGTTGGACATTTGGGTTGGTTCCAAGTCTTTGCTATTGTGAATAGTGCTGCAATAAACATACATGTGCATGTGTCTTTATAGCAGCATGATTTATAGTCCTTTGGGTATATACCCAGTAATGGGATGGCTGGGTCAAATGGTATTTCTAGTTCTAGATCCCTGAGGAATCGCCACACTGACTTCCACAATGGTTGAACTAGTTTACAGTCCCACCAACAGTGTAAAAGTGTTCCTATTTCTCCACATCCTCTCCAGCACCTGTTGTTTCCTGACTTTTTAGTGATTGCCATTCTAACTGGTGTGAGATGGTATCTCATTGTGGTTTTGATTTGCATTTCTCTGATGGCCAGTGATGGTGAGCATTTTTTCATGTGTTTTTTGGCTGCATAAATGTCTTCTTTTGAGAAGTGTCTGTTCATGTCCTTCACCCACTTTTTGATGGGGTTGTTTGTTTTTTTCTTGTAAATTTGTTTGAGTTCATTATAGATTCTGGATATTAGCCCTTTGTCAGATGAGTAGGTTGTGAAAATTTTCTCTCATTTTGTGGGTTGCCTGTTGACTCTGATGGTAGTTTCTTTTGCTGTGCAGAAGCTCTTTAGTTTAATTAGATCCCATTTGTCAATTTTGGCTTTTGTTGCCATTGCTTTTGGTGTTTTAGACATGAAGTCCTTGCCCATGCCTATGTCCTGAATGGTAATGCCTAGGTTTTCTTCTAGGGTTTTTATGGTTTTAGGTCTAACGTTTAAGTCTTTAATCCATCTTGAATTAATTTTTGTGTAAGGTGTAAGGAAGGGATCCAGTTTCAGCTTTCTACATATGACTAGCCAGTTTTCCCAGCACCATTTATTAAATAGGGAATCCTTTCCCCATTGCTTGTTTTTCTCAGGTTTGTCAAAGATCAGATAGTTGTAGATATTATGAAATAAATAAGAGATGGAAAGCAGAAAAAATAAAATGAAGATATTTTTAAAAGGATATTGTAAAAGGTGATGGTCAAAGAATATTGGCAATAAAAGACCAATCTCTATCTCCAGTTATAGAGATAACTTGAGTCTCCCATAATGGAAAAGAAAAGCACTGGAGCAGGAAAAAAATGTTAAAATGTGTAATTAATGTATATACTCTGAAATAAAATATGACTCCAACCTATGTATTAGGATGGCAAGCACACAAAAGGAAAAATATCCCAGAACTGGGAAAACCAAAGTGTGTTCTAGTAATTCTGTTAAACTCTAAAATAATACTTGGACCGAAAAAAAAGGATATATCCATTTATAAAGATTAGCATCAGACGTGTACATGACAAAGATAAAGAGGCTGAATCATATGGTAAGTGTTTCTCTCTCTGATACAATTTGGACTCTGGTAATCACCTGTTAGAAGCAAAAAAAAAAAAAAAAAACACAGTTTGTCTAACAAAACAATCCAATACTATGCTGTGAGGAAGAGAACCCTTTAAAGATGTTCAGAAACATTAAAGGGCAGAAAGAACCAATACATAATAGGCAAATTGAAATAAGGGAAATGCATTCAAACTGCTAAACCCAGAAATATGACATTCAGATATATGCTCAACCGACATGTGCACCAAAAAACATACGCAAGATTGACCATGGAATATTGAGCATTGCAATGCTCAATTGAAAACTATTTGTGATAGGAAAAATTTCAAAACAACCAATATTTCTGAAAACATTGTAATGATTAAAAATGTGATGTATTTTCAGAACAGAATACTATAAGGGAATGATAATAAACAAATTATTGCTACACACATAAATAGGATTAGACTCATAATATTAAGGCAAAATGGCCGGACACAGGACTATACACTGTACAATTCAACTTGTATAAAATTCAAAAAATGCAAACCAAGATTATGATGATAAAATTCCAGAAAGCATTTAGATTTTAAGAGGGATGATGACTGGATGTATACACAAATGGTGGTGGCGGGGGGTAGGGAGGCGCTTTTTGTTGCCGGCATTGTTCTTTTTTGAATTGAATTTGTTTACATGCTAAAATTTACTTTCTGGAAATTCTTTGAGGTAGAACAATCTGAGCATGTTTTCAGTTTATATGGTTTATTTAGTCAAAAGTTTTATTTATTGACACTCAGCTATTATGAGCATAAGATATAATTTTAGACATTAGAAGTCTCCATTCTCATACACCAATGGCATCAGAGTATACGGTTGAATGTGTGTGTGTGTGTGTGTGTGTGCCTGTGTGTGTATTGTGTTGGGCTTATACATGTAAGATTAAGAAATGTAAGGAATGAAAAGGGTTTCTATCCACTGCTCCCTTGAACTATATATAGTTTAGTGATACAAGTTCTGTACGAATTAAATAAATACCCCAAGTCAGGTAAAAGGGTCTAATATGTGTTTGATATTAGGAAATAATGATTTTAAAGATTCTTTTACTTTTTATTAAATACAATGTTAGCATACACTAAGATAGAAAAATGCTAATAAATTTTATGTGCTCATCATCCTTCATCAAGAATTAACAGTTTACCAGTCTTGTTTCATCTGGGACCCCTACATTTGTAAGTATTTAGGATAAATTACTATAAATTATTTGAATAAATATTTCAGAATTCATATGTGCTATATTTTATTTTAGATAAATATCATGATATGTATTGTTTAACACATTAACAATAAACTCTAAATATTATTTAATACTGACCAGGCTTAGTAGCTCAGGCATGTAATCCCAACACTTTGGGAGGCCAAGGTGGGAGAAAAGCTTGAGTCCAGGAGGTCAAGATCAGCCTGGGCAAAATAGCGAGACATCATTGCTACAAAAAAAAATTTAATTAGCCAAGCGTGGTAGTGCACACTTGCAGCCCTAGCTGCTTGGGAGAGCTTGCTTGAGCCCGAGTTTGAGGCTGCAGTGAGCTGTGGTCACGTCACTGTGTTCAGCCCAGGTGACAGAGCAAGACCTTGCCTCAAAAATAAAATGTACAAATTTTTAAAAAGTTAAATACCTAGAATATATTCAAGTTTTAACAATAGTCTCAAAACAGTATATTTATAGTTGATTTGTTTCAGTTAGGATGCAAAAAAATGGTTGTTTGGGCTCTGTTGTTTTTGTTGTTTCTTTCTGTAACAGTCCCATTCATCTCTTTAGCATATTTTCGCCATTGATATTCACAGAGAAACTAAGACATTTGTTCTGTAAAATGTACCAAATCCTGGATTCAGCCAAATACTCCATTGTGACTTAATTTTTATTTTATTCTATATATTTTGTGTTTATTGGCATGTATATAAATATTCGATTAAATTCAGGTTTAAATTTTTAGGCAAAAGGGCTTCATAGATTGTTCTATAACATTTTTATTACAACACATTGTAGAGCACATAACATGTATTTCTCCGCTATTATTGATGCCAAGATTAATCAGTAAGTCCAGGTATTATCAATATGATCATTATTCAATACACCTTCAACTTTTCATGTCACTATTTTAATAGTCAGTACTAATGACTCATTTATCTATTAGAATAGCTAAGCTAAAATTCTTCTATAATGAAAAAAGATCGTTTACTGAGTTTTCTTGCTTACATTGAAAAAATTTTATTCAGGAAATCCATTTGAGTTGTTTCTTTTTTTAAAAATGTCAATACTCAGATTACTGAGTTGATCTACTAACAGATTTTGAGATCGATTATGATCATGGGGGTGGGTGTAAATATGAATTCATTGATTTTTTAAAAAGTTATTCTTATTTTAAAATTATTTTAGACTCACATGCACTTATAAGAAACAACACAGACAGATCACATATACTTAGAATCCCTCATTGGTAGCAATTTGAAAAACTGGAATAGAGTATTACATTCAGAAGAATGACATTGCTACAATCTACTCATTTTATTCACATTTTCCAGTTTTACTTAAAGCTGACTTTGTGTGTTAGTTCCATACATTTTGGTCACATATGTACATTTGTATATCCACCATCACATTAAAGATAAGGAACAGTTGTATCACCACATGGATTCTCAGACTGCCCTCTTGTCAGCATAGTTACATCCCCTGTTCCTCCCTCTTCCTAAACCCTGGCAACCACTAAGTGGCTTTCTATGTCTAAAATGTTATCTTTAAAAAAAATTATTTAAATAGAATCATATAGTATGTAATCTTTGGGATTGCTTTTTCCCCCACACAGCATATTCCCTAAAAGTACATTCAAAGTGTTGTATGTATCAATAATTCCTTCTTTTTATTGCTGAGTCATATTCCATGGTATGCATGTACCACAGCATGTTTAATTAGTATATTGAAGGATAGCCATGGTACTTCCAGGTTTGGGCTATTAGTTGACTATTAATAAAAATGCAATAAATACTCATATAGAGATTTGTAATGTAAACTTAAGTTTTCAGTTCTCTGGGATGAACGCTTGAGTGTCATCCTATGGTAATTCCATATTTAGTTTTATAAGAAACTGCCAAACTGTTTTCCAGAATGGCTATATCATTTTATATTTCCACCAGGAATTTATGAATGATCTGGTTTCTCTGCAATCTCACTAGCATTTGGTGCTGTCATTATTTTTTATTTTATCCATTCTGTTAAATATATAAATACATCTCGTTTTGATTTTAATACTTAATGAATTAAGTATATTTTCATGTGCTTAGTCACAACATGTGGATTTTCTTTGATGAAATGTCTGTTTATTTTCCCATTTTAAGTTGAATTTTTAATGAAGAATTTTAATAGTTCTTATACTGTAGATACTATTTCTTTGTCAGATATGTGGTTTGCAACCATTTTCTCCCAGTTTGTAGTTTGTCTTTTTTCCCTCTTCACAGGTTCTTTCACAGAGCAATAGGTTTTCTTCTTTTTAATTTTTTGGTTTGTTAGTTTGGTTATACACCCAGGTATATGAAGGCGTAATTGACAAATAAAAATTACATGTATTTATGGTATATAGCCTGATGTTTTGATATATGTTTACATTGTGAAGTGATTAAATCAAGCTAATTAACATATCTAGGCTGGGCACAGTGGCTCACGCCTCCAATCCCAGCACTTTGGTCGGATCACAAGGTCAGGGGATTGAGACCATTCTGGCTAACATGGTGAAACCCCGTCACTACTAAAAATATAAAAAATTAGCCGGGCATGGTGGCGGGGTCCTGTAGTCCCAGCTACTCGGGAGGCTGAGGCAGGAGAATGGCCTGAACCCAGGAGGCGGAGCTTGCAGTGAGCCGAGATTGCACCGCTGCACTCCAGCCTGGGCAACACAGCAAGACTCCATCTCAAAAAAAAAAAAATCTATCACATCACGTATGTTTTATGTGATGAGAACATTTAAGACCTACTCTCTTAGCAATTTTCAAACATACAAAACATTATTATCAACTATGTCATCATGCTGTGCAATACTCTCCAGAACTTATTAATTCTAATAGTTTTTAATTTTGATGGTGTCCACTTAACTAATTTTTCTTGTAGTGGATTGTGTTTTTGGTGTCAAGTCTAAAACCTCTGCCTAGTCCTTGATGTAGAAGGTTTTCTCCTATTTTTTTAAGATTTTTGTAGTTTTCTGTTTGACATTTAATTCCCTAATCTATCCTGAGTTGATTTTTGAATGAAGTGTGAGACTTAACTTGAGGTTTGTTTTATTTTATTTTGCCTATGGCTGTGCAATTATTTTAGCATCATTTATTGAAAAGGATATCCATACTCATATAATTGCTTTTGCTCCTTTGTAAAAAATCAATCAGACATATTTATATGGGTCTATTTTCGAGTTATCTATTCTGCTCTATTGATCTATATGTCTATCTATCAATATGGCACTATAATTTAACGATAGGTATAAAATAAGTACTAAAGTTAGATGGAGTCATTCTTTTACTTTATTCTGCTTATCAAGATTGTTTTAGCTATTCTGAGGTTTCTTTCTTTCTATATAAAATTTAAAACAAGTTGTTTTTAATGTCTACAAAAGTAACATAGTGGGATTTTGATAGGAATTTTGTTAAGCTTATAGATTAATTTGAGAATAATTAAAATATTTATTAAGCTGACTCTTCCGATTCATGCAAATGGTATATCTCTTTATTTGCTGAAGACTTATTTAATTTCAGTCATCTATTTTGTAATTTTCAGCATATACAACCTCTACATATTTTGCTGAGTGTATATGTGACAAGAATTTTAAAGTAACTGTCATAGAAAGTATTCAAAAATAAATCATACTAAATTAAATAAAATATTTAATATTATATTCAGTGAAAAATAGAAGTGGTAAAAAGGAACCAAATGCAAATCATAGAACCTAAAAATACAACAAACACAAAAAAACTTTTAAAAGCTTACTGGATGCCTTCAACAGTAGAGTAGAAGTTACTAAGAATATAATTAGTTTGCAGGAGACTGGATCAATAGAGTTTACTCAATGTGAGCATAGAGAGAAAAACAGATTGCAAGAAAAATAAACACAGCCTCAGTCTCAGAGATTTGTTAGGCAGCTACCAAAAATTCCAACATTCATATAACTGGAGTCCCAAAATAGCAAAGAAAGAGACTGGAGTAAAAAAGTACTCAATGAAACAATGGCAGAAATATTCCCCAATTTAGTAAAAAGGCATAAATCTATAGGTTCAAGAAAATGAACAAACCCCAAAGAGAATAAACTTAAAAAAATCCATGCCAAGACAGATTATAATTAATCTTCTGAGAACTCAAAATGGGGACCAAAATTTGAAAGCACTCAGAGAGAGATGATGCATTACTTACAGAGGCACATCAGTTTGAGTAGCAACCAATTTCTCAACAACAATCAGGTGGCCAAATGGGAATGGCACATTATTCAAGTGCTGAAAAAAATGAACTATTAACAGCAAATTCTGTATGCATTGAAATTATCCTTCAGGAATGAAGGGAAATGACATTTTCACTCTAAGGAAACATATATCACTAGCAGACATACTACCACAAAATATTAAATTATGGTTTTTAACCAGAAAGGAAATAATACGAGAAAGAAGCATGGAGCATCAGGAAGAAACAGAAAAAAAAAACAGAAAAGAATAAATATTGGTAAATACAATAAGTAGACTTGTCATGAGTTTTCTTAATTAAATGTAGGATTAAAACGAAATGTATAGCACCAACTGATATTCAAGATCATAATATTTTAAAGTGGAGAGGGCAAAGGGAAATAATGTGTCCAATTTCATTTGAAGTATGAAAATGTTAGTACCAGTGGACTCTGATAAGTCAGTGACATATGCACATAGTGATACTCAGAACAATCCCTCTTAAAACTGTACAAGGCGATGCATTTAAACATAAAAATAAGTCAAGATGAAACCCTGAAAGATGGTCAAGTGACTTATGAGAATGCAAGGAAAGAGAAACAGAGGAATGAGATAATTAAACCCTACTGTAAACCCTAACATAATAATTATCAATAATTACCTTAAAAGTAAATGGTTCAATTATTTGTTGTAATACAACAATACAAAGTGTAGCATAGGGAAAGGCAAAGTAGATAAAATAATAATAAAAATAAATCCCACACCTGAACTACATAAGCAACTCACTTCAATTTCAACACGATAGGTAGTTTGAAAATAGAGATAGAAAAATATACCCCATGCAAACATTTATCAAAAAAACACAAGTGACTGAGTACACTAACATCAGATAAAATATACTTGAGAGCAAAGAACATTACCAGTAGCAGACAGGAACATACATACTGATAACAAGATCAATCCACAAAGATATAATTGTTCTAAATGTGTACACACAAAACAAAAGAACCCCAAAATATAAGAATCAAAAACTTTGTGCTACTACATGACTACAAAATTTAGAAGTAAAAATATTACTACTAAAAATTAAAACCACTGTATATATCTTTATATTTTATTATAATGCTGTTTTTCCATATAAAAATATAAGACAGAATATAGTACAAACTGTAGTACTATTTTTCACTTCACATACATTTTTCCCTGGGTATGTTTGTAACACATTGATATATAATTAGATTTATTTGTGTTAAAACATATTCAGACTTCAGAGATTGCTAGCTTTTGTCTTAATTTATTTATATTTAATCAAGTTTGAGATTACAATCAACCTGTAGATTGACAATTTCTCATTATCAATTTTTTCAGTACATGAACATGGTATATCTCTTATTTAATTTGTCATTAGTCATTAATATTTTGGTTTTTTTAAATAAACCTTATGCATTCTATATTTTCAGTTTATTTCTATTTCAAGAGTTTAGATTCCATTTCCAGTGGTATTAGTTTTTAAATCCCTATATGTTCATTGCAGATATATAGAAATGGAATTGATCATTGTATAGTAATCTTTATTCATTGACTGATAGATTCACTTACTTTTTTCAATATTTTTTCTGTATTTTAGATTGTTTCAGTTATAATTTTGTTGTCAATAAATAATGGAAATTTTACTTCTTTTTTACAACATTTTTATTAGTTTGTATGGTTTTATTTTTAATCTGTCATCGCACTAATATAGAAATGTCATAAAATATGAGTAGAAGTGTTGACCGTTGGCATTGTTCATCATTCCAGACAGAAAGAAACTTTCAATAATTCCCTGTTATATATGTTTTTTGCTGTGGTTTCTGGTAGTCTTTATAAAATAAATTCCTTTCTATTTCTGGTTTACAATTAGGTTTTATCTCAAATAAATGTTGAGATTTATCAAATATTTTTTGATATCTATTCATATGAATACATGCTTAATTCCTTTTTATTGTAATAATGAGTTATACTAAAATTTTTAAAGCTAAACAAACATACTCTACTGGAATAAACCAATATTGGACACTACATGGTAACTTAACATGGCAGAATTTGATTCCATAATATTCTGTTCAGGAGTTCGACATCTCAATTACTGATGACAATTGCCATGTAAATATGGTTGTCTGTTAAATCTTTGTCAGGTGTATTTACACAGGTATTATGGGTTGAATTGTGTCTCCCTCAATTTCATAGGTTGAATTCCACACCCCTAGTATCTAAGATTGTGGCTGTATTTAAAGATAGAGTCTCTAAATCAGTAATTAATTTAAAATATTGTCATTGGGTTGGCCCGAATCAAGTATGACTCATGTCCTTATAAGAAGAGGAAATTAACACAGACACACACAGAGGAAAGACCAAAGACCGTATAAAGAGAAAGGGAGAAAACAACCATTCTACAAGCCAAGGAAAGAGTGCTCAGAAGAAACCAACCCTGATGGTACCTTAATCTTGTACTTCTGTTTCCAGAATTGTAAAAAAATAAATTTATGTTTTTTAAGCCACATAGTCTGTGACATTTTGTTATGGCAGCCCTAACAAACTAATACAGCAAGTTTGTGTGAACTCCTAAAACGTGTTATAAAATGTCTTTAATATGTTTTTTCTGTTCCCCCCCAACACACACACACAAATCTCATCTTTAATTGTAGCTCCCATAATTCCCACGTGTCTCGGGTGAGACCCAGCGGGAGATTATTGAATCATGGGGGTGGGTTTTCCCGTGCTGTTCTTGTGAGAGTAAATAATTCCCGCAAGAGCTGATGGTTTTAAAAGTGGCAGTTTTCCTTGTGCTCTCTCTCTGTCTGCTGCCTTGTGAAGAAGGTATTTGCTTCTCCTTTGCTTTCTGCCACGATTGTAAGTTTCCTGAGGCCTTTCCAGCCATGTGGAATTGTAAGTCAATTAAACTTCTTTCCTTTATAAATTACGGAGTCTCAGGAAATATTTCTACAGCATTGTGAAAATGGACTAATATAGAAATTGGTACCAGGAATGCGGTACCTCTATAAACTGAAAATGTAGAAACAACTTTGGAACTGGGTAACAGGCAGAAGTTGCAACACTTTGGAGGGCTCAGAAGATGGGAAGATGTGAAAAAGTTTAGAACTTCCTAGAGACTTGTTGAATAACTTTGACCAAAATGCTGAAAGTGATACAGATAATGAAGTCCAGACTGAGGTGATCTCAGATAGAGATGAACTTATTGGGAAGTGGAGTAATGGTGATTCTTGATATGCTTTAACAAAAAGACTGGTGGCATTTTGTCCCTACCCTATAGATCTGTAAAATTTTGAACTTGAGAGAGTATTTAGGGTATTTGGCAGAAGAAATTTCAAAGCAGCAAAACATTAAAGAGGTGATATGGCTTTTCCTGAAAGCATACAGTTATATGTTCTCACAAAGGGATGGGGTGAAATTGGAACTTACGCTTAAAATGGAAGCAGAGCATAAAACTTTTGAAAACTTGCCGCCTGGCCATGTGATAGAAAAGAAAAAACCATTTTCTGGGGAGAAATTCAAGCTGGTTGCAGAAATTTTTATAAGTAACAAGGAGCCGAACATTAATAGCCAAGAAAATGGGAAGAAAATACCTCCAGGGCATGTCAGAGATCTTCATAGCAACCCCTCCCATAACAAGGTTGGAGGCCTAGGAGGGAAAGATGGGTTATTGGGCTGGCTCCAGGCCTCCCTTGCTGTGTGCTGCCCTGGGACATGGCATCTTGCATCCCAACTGCTCCAACTCTAGCCATGGCTAAAGGGGCCATGGTACAGCTTGGGTCATTGCTTCTGAGGGTACAAGCCCAAGCCTCGAAGGCTTCCATGTGATGTTGAGCCTACACATGCACAGACGACAAGAGTTGAGGTTTGGGAACCTCCACCTAGGTTTCATAGGATGTATGGAAACACCTGAATATCCAGGCAGAAGTCTGCTGCAAGGGCAGAGCCCTATGGAGAACCTCAGATAGGATAGTGCAGCAGGGAAAAGTGGGGTTGGAGCCTCACACTGAGGCACTGCCTAGTGGAGCTGTGAGAAGAGGTCTACCATCCTCCAGACCACAGAATGGTAGATCCACTGACATCTTGCACTGTGTACATGAAAAAACCACAGGCATTAAATGCCAGCTTGTGAAAGCAGCCACAGGGGCTGTACCCTGCACCACCACAGTGGCAGAGCTGCCCAAGGCTGTGGGGGCCTACCCTTTGCATCAGCATTCCCTGGGTGTGAGACATGGAGTCAAAGGAGATTTTGAAGTTGTAAGATTTAATAACTGCCTAGTGGGGTTTTGGACATAAATGGGGCCTTTGTCCCCTTTGTTTTGGTCAATTTCTGCCTTTTGGAAGGAAAACATTTACCCAATGCCTGTAGCCCCATTGTATCTTGGAAGTAAGTAATATTTTTTTAATTTCACAGGCTCATAGGCAGAAGGGACTTGGCTTGTCTCAGATGAGACTGTGAACTTGGACTTTTGAGTTAATACTGGAATGAGTTAACACTTTGGAGGACTGTTGAGAAAGCATAATTGTGTTTAAAAATGTGAGAAGGACATGAGATTTGGATAGGGCCAGGGGCAGAATTATATGTTTTGGCTCTGTCTTCCCAACCAAATCTCATCTCTAATTGTAATCCCCACATGTCAATGGAGAGACTTGGTGGCTGGTGATTGGATAATGGGGAAGTTTCCTCCTTGCTGTTCTCATTATAGTGAGTGAGTTCTCAGGAGATCTGATGGTTTTAAGTGGTGAATGTCCTCAGCCTTTTTCTCTTTCTGTCTGCGGCCACCTTGTGAAGAAGGTACTTGCTTCCCCTTTACCTTTCACCATGATTGAACATTTCCTGAGACATTCCCAGCCATAGAGAACTGTGAGTCAGTTAAACCTCTTTTTTAAATAAATTACTTGTTGTCAGGTAGTATCACTGTTGCAGTGTAAAAATGGACTAATACAGAGGAAGATGCTGGCCCCATAGTATGAGTTAGATAGTATTCCCACATCTCAATTTTTAGAAAAAGTTTGAGATGGATTGCTAGTGATTCTTCTTTCAATGTTTGGTAGAACATTTTTATATGCTTATAGCTTATGTGTCCTTCATTTCCTGCATTGCTGTCTTCTTTTGTGTTTTGTTATTTTTTCTGTAGTGAAACATTTAAATTGCTTTCATATTTCCTTTCGTATATATTCTACAGTTTATTTCTATGTGGTTAATATGGAAATTACATTTAATTTAACATCCTAAAGTTATATCTTAATTTTATGCCAGCTTAACTTCAATACTATATGATAATTTTTTTGTATATTATTATACAAAAATAATTGTAGCAGCTTCATTCCCATTCATTTTGGTTCTTGATGTCACCAGACATGTTTATACACTGTGTCCCCTAAAATATAAACATAATTATTTTTAAATTTATAGTTTTTTTTAATTATTTAGAAAACAAAATGGTGAATTAGTGATAAAAGTCATAATAATACTAGCTTTTACACTAATAATTGCTTTTTGAAATTTTATTAGTCTCTTTCAAATCACGTAGAAAACAAAAGTGAACTTATCAACCATTGTTAGAATAATACTAGCTTTTATAGCTGCCAGTGTGCTTAAGTTTACTAATACCTTTATTTCTTCATATGACTTCAAGTTATTGTCTGGTGCCGTTTTATGTCATCTTGCAGGACTCCCTTGAACTTTTCTTGCAGGGAAAGACTAGAGGCAACAAATTCCCTCAGCTTTTGTTTATCTGGGAATGTCTTAGCTTCTCCTCACTTTTGGAGGAGAATTTTACTGGATATGGGATTCTTGGTTGATAAGTTTTTTGTTTTTGTTTCTGTTTTTGTTTTTAGCACTTTTAACCCCAAACTCCAAAGTTTTGAGGAGAAAGTTGCTGATAATCTCATTATGGATACCTTGTATGTGAAGTCATTTTTCTCTTGCTGCTTTCAAGATTTTGTCTTTCAAAAGTTTCATTGCAATATGTCTTTGTGTGAGTCTCTTTGAGTTCATCTTACTTGGAATCTGTTAATCTTTTTGGATGTTTATGTTCAGGTCTTTCATCAAATTTGGAAAGTATTCATCCATTATTTCTTCACATATTCTCTTTAACCTTTTTCTCTTCTCTTTTTGGAACTCCCACAAAGCATATGTTGGTTCATTTGATGATGTCTCACAAATTCCATAGATCTTTTCTGCAGTATTTTTTTCTCTTCCTCAAACTTGATATTTTCCATTATCCAATTTTCAAATTTACTGATTTTGTCTTCTGCTGGTTAAAATTTGCCTTTGAATACCTCTAGTATTTTTTTCATTTATGGTGTCATTCTTTCACTTCCTGAATCTTAGTTTTCTTTTAGATTTTCTATCTCCTTTATATTTCCATTTTGTTCAAACATTGGTTTTAGTGAGGTTTTGTTTGCTTTTACTTCTTCCACATCATCCTTTAGTTCTTTGAGCAATGTTAAGATAGTTGTTTTAAAGTCTTGGTCTAGTAGGTCTTCCAACAGGTTGTTCTAGAGACCATTTCTGTTGATTAATTTTTCCCTATGAATTGGCTATACTTTCCTGTTGCTCTTTAAATTTTATGATTTTTGTGTTGAAAATTGGATATTTGAACCTGATAATGTGGTAACTCTGAAGCTCAGGCTGTCTCCCTGCCCCATGGTTTGCTATTTTTGTTTATTGTTTTTAGGTTTTTAAAATTGTTTTTTTAGGCCCTCCTTATGCCAATGCTCATCCTGAGGTTTAAATTTACAGTCATCTCAGGTCTTTTCTGAACCCATACCTTTCCCTAGGCATGTGCAGTCACTTTCTGTTTTTTTTCTATTTTTTCCTAATTGTTTTTGAATGTCCTGGATTTTAATGTCTGGCATCCAAGACAGGAAAATAAGAAAAAAAATAAAGAGAAAGAAAAAAGAATACTGACACCCCAAATCCCCTGGAAATCACTTCAGCCAAAGTGGGAGGGACTGACAACTAATGGAGTTTATATGCCACTCCAAAATATCCTACTGTCACATGTCGACTATTTTTAGTTAAAGGCATTTAAAAAACAGGAAGCACAAAAAGACTACTCTGACTTTCAAGCTATTTTTTAAGGTCAGGAGATGAAATTACCATGTGAAAGATGCCCTCCCTATACTAGAAGGAAATAATGTTCTTATTAAGGTGCATATATATATATATATATATATATACACACACACATTCACACACACACACACCTTATATATACTGTATATATATGTATATAATATATACACCATATAGTATGATATATATGGTGTATATATATATATATATACACCATATATAAATATGATATACATATGATATATATATATATATATACACCTTTAGGTCTTCATTTCCTTATATGGGCTCCTGTGTCACATAAAACTTATACTAAGTACGTTTGAATATTTTTTTTACACATCTGTCATTTTATTTCCTGCCCCAACAGATTAAACCTAATACAGTAGAGGTAAAATTTTGCCTCCACTACAAAACATGGCAGGGATGTACACCATTAATGGTTACTTGCCTCTTTGCTTATACCCCTGTGATCAGAAACAGTAATCAGAGATCAGAGCAAAAATTCCCAATACTTGAAGGACAGGATGTTTTTTGCCTATCCTGGCTCTTGCAAGCTGAATGCAGGTTCCTCCAGGAATACATGAACAGCTGCCTGTCATGGGGCTTTGGGTGCTAGATTGGAAGCTACTTCTATGCTGAGAGCTGAAGTTTTTAGAAATTCACTGAAATTTATCATAGAGGCATTCCCCTGGAAGTTTCTAGCCTTAAAAAGACTTCAGAGTTTCAAAATAGTTACATCATACAGATTCTGCAAGTGTTTTGTTGTTTACATTGAGAGATAGATTCCTTGCACTGTCTATTCTGACACCTTCCCAAAATCCATTCAACAACACAGGTTTCCAAAAAATCAAAACACTAAACATATAATGACCTAATTCTCTGCTTTTAGAAATAAAAGTTGTCAATAATACATAGAAAATTTTAGCAAAAAAATTGCGCTAACTGTATTTTAAAGTGTCAGTAATAACTACCAATTGATGGTAATAAGACCCCTGAACTGAGCACATATTTCAATAGTAGAAGCATATTTATCCTATTTTATGACCGTGAGTACTCTGTAACACTTAATACTAATAAAAACTTGGAAAGAGATCTAGCATTTCAATTAAATTATTTCATTTTATCAGTATTTATGTTGATTTTAAATAGTTATTTCCCAGAATTATTTTAAGAATACATGCATTATTGAGTACTTCTGAGCCTGTGAGACTCTTGTCTCATGCATTTAATTACCATGGAAAACCACTTCAGTGGTCACTTTTCCCTGCACAGATAATCATGGAACCCTGTGTCCTAAATAAACATGAAGACAGAGATCCTTACTGGTCTTCATGTAGAGAGAAATGTTGAATGAAATAAATCACTAATGTTAAATCATTGAGATTGGATGTTATCAGCTCATGCAGCATAATTGAACTATGCTGAAAGATACATGATGCAAGAGGCTAAAAGGGAAATACATTTGACCCTTCAATATGCAGATATTAGGTGCACTGAACCTCCTTGCAGTCAAAAATCTGCATGTAACTTTTGACTGTCTACAAACTTAACTAATAGCCTGTTGATTGGAAGTATACCAACAATGTATATAGCAGATTAACACATATTTTGTATATTGTATATGTTATATATACTGTATCCCCATAATCTATAAAAGCTAGAACAAAGAAAATGCTATTGATGAAATCATAAGAAACAGAAAATACATTTACTACTTATTAAGTGGAAGTGTGTCATCATAAATATCTTCATCCTCTTCATATTCACATTGAGTAGGCTGAGGAGGCAGACGTAGAGGAGGGTTTGGTCTTGTTGCTTCAGGAGTGGTAGAGATGGAAGACATAGAGGAGGTATAAGGGGAGGCAGCAGACGCAGGCACACATGGTGAAATTTTATTGAAAAAAATCCTCATATAAATGAACCTATGCAGTTCAAACCCATGTTGCTCAAGGGTGAATTGTTCTAATGTACTAACTGTGTTATCTGGTGAAACAATTTCTGAACCTTGGAACTAATTTTAAGTGTCACTAAGATGATTGTGATATTTAATCAAGTAATATAATATTATTTGAGTTATTTCAACTTAGATATTTTAATCTGTATATGACAGATTAGAGCACCACATATTTAGTTGAATATGAGAAAGACATCATAATAATAAACAGCCTGATCTATGAGAAATCTCACATACTGCATATATATATGATCTAGCACAATCCACAAACATTAGTCATATTTCTAACACACTTTAGCTAATGTATTATACACATGTTTTACAAAAGTCTTTCCTATGTCTAGAGATGATTTTTCCCTGTGGATTGACTTACATTTTGCTTGGATATAAAGGGTAACAATAAACTTTCAGAATGCTTTAGTGTTAATAGATCAAAGGGAAATGAGTTCTAGAATTTTTCCTAAATGTAGGGTAATCACTTACTATAAATGGTATATTGCAATTTTATTAATATTACACAGTTACAGTTATAATTATAATTAATATTACAATTTATTCTTATTACATAGATGTAATTAATAGTGCCTTTTTACCCTTAAAATCACCCATTTGAAAAATAAATTGTATGATCACTCACTCACAAGTATATTATAGCATATGAAACAAATGCTGTGACTTGTAAAGATTAACTAAAATTAGATATGCAGACCACATTCATACCCCACCCCCACTGTAATATAATCTCTGTGAGGGTGAGGCATTCACACTCTATCACCAGCACCTACTAAGGAATCTGGTATTGAAAAACTATGTATTTAGTGAATTCATAGACTATAAATCTAGATGAGAGGACTAATATGCTAATGGTAGATTTAGGGTACAAAAAGATTGTAATAGACTGAAGTCAGTTGACTGAGACTAAAATCGTATATGAGTAGAAATCCTGAATTGGTTTTCGAAATTTTTATTTTAAAAACATGAGAGATCTTTTTATATGTAAAAACATATGGAAAATTTCAAGACTTTAAAAATATATGGATTTATTTATTCATGCCTACTTCCAAAAAGAAATAATTTTGAGACAGTGAAAGAAAGTAGCATACTATGATTTATTTTATAATTTGCATACTATTAAGTTGTATTAATCAGAAAGAAAAAATCCCACTCTATTTGGCACTGAGTGTGCCATGTCTGTTTTATTGTTTAGCTTAGGTGTTTAATGACTTAGAAAAAGAGAGGCTCTGAGAATGTAGAGGATATTTTAAACCAGTTCTGCATTTGCTAAGGGATTTGAGACTATTTAGCGTGGAGAGGAGAATACTTAACAGGTTATAATAATTGTTTGCAAATATTTGGAATACTGTAATACATAAAAGAGTGTTCAGATTTTGTTTATCTCTAGAGGGCAGAAATAAGACCAAACCAATAAGTGAAAATTTGGAGGAGACAATTTTCAGCTCTATGTGAGAATAAGCCAGAAATTAATACTGTTTAGCAGTATAATGTGCTGCTTCAGAAAATATGGAATGCCATATGTTAGAGATGTCCATCTTTCAGGAATAGAAGTTATTTCTTCCTTGGCAGAAAAAGTTAAGCATTTAAGATCTTTAACAACCTTCAGATTCCACATATTTATTGTCATTATATCATACTGAGAGATATGATAGAATGGATGTTATGAATGTACTGATATGATTACAACAAAAATTAGAATCATAGGCCACTCAAATACAACCCCTTTATACTAGGGGTATGGTCAATGTTATTAGGAAAATAACTATAATTATGACAGAATTGCCTGTTCTCTAATCTCTAGCAGAATAGCTGGAATGCCAAAACCTCAATGTTTATCTCTTTCTCTGGCAGTTTCTTTGGGAATGGTTCACCAGTTTTCTTTGAGTACCGTTAAACTCTATGCCTCTTCTCATCTGTTACGGACCAAAAAAAAAAAAGTCACTCTTCCATACCAGTAGGGAGCTGCGAGCTCCTTTCCATTATTTTTCTTGCTTTTTTGGAGGCAGAGAATTTTCCCACTACTTTGTGAAAATTTTATTTTTACCAATATCAAGTTACTCTTACAGAAATCAAGTTTTAAGGGAGACATCATGGTATTTTTGTGTTACTCTGAGTGGGAAGAGCATTCTTACATATATATTTTTTTTAATTAATAGACAATAGTATTCTTGCCTTTGTAAGTTATTTTTTTAAATAAGATTCATAGTGTTTTGTGTTCCAGTTTTTAATTTAACTTGCTCTTTTATTTTAAGACATTCTTCTGTATTAATGAATGAAGAATAATGAAGAATTTCATTCTTCAGAAATTAATACGTTTTCCTTAAAGATTGTTTGCAAGAAAATCAGGGTAACACTACATTAGGGAAAAGTATAGAAATCCATTCCCAGTGATATTTTTTTCATCTTCACATTACTCAAGAAGGGAGAAAATATTTGTCCTCTCATTTCCTTTCTTTAATTCTAACTATTAAAACTTCCCCAATCTTCTATATAAAGTATTTTTAACTTATTCCGGGAAGATTGCATAGGTACCTATTGTCTTCTCAGCCTAACATTCCTCTTTTCTCTTCCCAGGAACTACTCACATCTATTGCAATATCCACCAAATTATAGTAAAGAATGGCAAGGATTATGGCAGGATTGTAGGCACCATTGAAACAAGATTAATCTAGCTTTCATTGGAGATCAATTTGTAATGAGAAAAGATAAAAGGAAAGAAAAAATGCAACAAGAAAGGCAAATATGCGGAGGCGGTTTAAGTTCCTACTTCTAGTTGGTCTGAAGGTCTGTTAACATTCCTGCTACACATAATATTAAATTATTAAATGGAGGGGTTCTAACCTGACTTGGATTCCATGAGGCAATAAATTTCTTGTCAAAGCTAGTGTAAATAAAATTTCTAGTCATTACAAGCCGAAAGATTAATAACTAATATGAAAAAACTATGTACTTGGTTAGGCTAGTTTCTGTAATCTTGTCAGGTATTAATTAACCTTTAACTATAGGTTTGACTCAATTTCTTACTCATATTTTTATACTATATTTTCCTGAAACACATATTTTGAGCCCAAATTAAGGATCTCCACTTTCCTTCTTGTAAGCAGATTTAACACCAACACTACACAGGTTAAGAGGAACCTTAGAGTAAGGCTAAGTGTCATTGCCTCCATGATTACCTTTTAATGCTCCTCCCTTTCTTGACCATTTTAAAACTTTAGAACAGGTGGGATGCTGGGAAATCAAAGGATCAACAGGGTCCTTAATGGCTTTTGGTATTTTAATATTAACAAAGAAAAGAGATTCCTGTTAATGACAAAATTTATGAAGATTGACATATCATAAGCTTCTGCTCATATAATTTTAAGGAGGAAGCAGACAAAAATATGAATTCATCTTGAGGGCATCTTGTGACAGCCAGATTCAAAGGTTTCTTTGGCAGAACCTCCAACAGCCTGTGCACTGAGAGGAATGTGCACTGGGGTAGAGCTGTGGGAAGTTCCTGCCCTTTGCAGTGGGGAGGAGCCTGGCCTCTCTCTCCTGTTCCAGGGTGTGGTACCTGGAATTCAGTCTGCAAGGCAGGAAGTGCACTAGCAGGACTCTGGCTTTGTGGAGAGTCCCTGTTTCCCCTTTTTTCCTTTTTGCCCAATAAATCCCATTTTCTCACCTTTCAAGTAGTCTATGAGCCTAATGTTTCATGGTCATGTGACGAGGACCCCATCTTTAGCTGACCTAAGGGAAAACCCTGCAACAATCGTATTCTTTGTTTTTAACCTGTGTGCATAGTAATCTGGAAGTATCTGGGAAGGTCTGCCACCCCCAGGAGCAGTCCCTAACCAATAAATGTCAAATGCAGAAAGTAAATACCCAAGCCTCCTTGCCCCTAATCAGTACCACCTTGAGATGTGTTCTCAGTGGCCTCTAGCGCTCCTTGACAGGCTTGAGCCAGCGTTTCCTGAGACTGCTTGATATCAGGCTCTTGCTTGACTTCCTTCCCTGTCCTACTTCATTCCCTACTGGATTTCCATGAAATCACATTTTAATAAATCACTTTAACACAAGTTCTTATGTCAAGCACTTCTAGAAATCTTAAACAAACATATATACTAATGACGTGAGAAGTAATATTCCAAGCCTAGGATTTTTGTCCAAAAAGAAGAGAACCTATGAAAAAGGGACTGCTAATTATTCAAATTTTAATATGAGAAAAATTTACCCACTTTCTCTATAATCCTACCATTATGTTTTATTCTAATTTAGTATTACAAATAATTTTTTAATGAATTCTTGATGAATAGCCAAATAAATCTCATTATTATTTAACACTACACACCCTGTGAATATTTGTATACATTCACATACAGCTATTTTATAGTGCACACTATTCATAAAAATAAACAATAATTATCAAGTGTTTCTCAACCATAAATGGGGTAATTATCCATTATTTTTGTAGTACTAAAGACAGAAATCATTTTATGAGCAAGTATATTCCCTCCAACCTAATCGTCCACATAAAGCACTGACATACATTTATGATATAAAAGTATAAGACTCTGAAGTCAGAGTTCCAGTTCTTCTAAGACTTTCAAAGTACCTCAACAGTGGAAAGGCAAGAGAGTTTATTCTTTTATTTATTTATTTAGTCCAATTATTTTGTACAATTTTAAAAATTTCTCTGGAGCTTATGTTTTTTAGAAAAATCTTTTAAAAATATTCTTCTAATAAAAGAGAATCAGTGGATCATGACATTAAAATAACTGCTTGTATTTTACAAGCTTAATAATCCTCATCACCAAAACCTAAATAGGATATTGTATGGAAGCCATTGGTACCCTGCTTGGTTCCCTTCCCTGCAGGATCTTTCACCAGCTGTGAGTGTTATAGCAGCTCATGCCTTACAGCTGGTCCCTTCTCAAATTGCCCTTCACCATACAGAAGCCACCTGGCCTGGGCAGGGTTACTAGATGTAGCAAATAAAAATGCATGACACACAATTAGATGTGAATTTCAGATAAACAACATATACTTCTTTTAAGTATAAATACACCTCATGCAATATTTGAGACATATTTATAATATAAAATTATTCATTGTTTATCTTAAATTCAAATTTAACTGAGGCTCTGGAATTAATCTGGAAATCCTATGCCTAAAATGTTACCTCCCTTTTCTATTCTCTTCCCCCTTCTCCAACCCTCCCCTCCCTCTAGACTGACAAACATGGGGGAAAAAAGCGAATCCACTTGTCTTAGGTGGGATCATGCTTGAGAAATCCATGTGACCATTCTGAATAGTCTCTAGGTGAGATCTCCTCTTTGCTTAGCTTTATTTCCCGCCTGTATTAGTCACAGTTCTCAAGAGAAACACAACCAATAAAGTATAAGTAGATAAATGGAAAGAGATTTATTATGAGGGATTGGCTCACACAATTATGGAGGCTGAGAAGTCCTATGATCTGTTTTCCTTAATTTATTTTCCCTGAGAGTATGCCTCAGTAATTAATCGCTTTCACAAGAATCCCAAACTCAGGCTCTGTTTTTAGGGTATCAAACCTAACATAGCTGATGCCAGGAGTGGTCCTAGGAAGTAAACTCAATGACAAATATTCCAGAGGTGGAATATAAACTGACCAGAATACAGTGAGGCTGGCATCTCTACTAGTAGGTGGAGTATTGATTGCCTCTGGCATGTATAGGATTTCAATTGCTGACTTTCACCATTAGTAAAGGAGAGTTGGTGAAGGCAACGGGGGGAAAGACAGGCACTAGCTGGGGCAATGTCTGGCTTTTAAGGTGTATAAGAAAATAGTAACTAAGAAAACTGTGGAATTATGTTATTTCTAAGTGCCAGTGATACATTAAAAAGAGAAAACAGGCTCAACTGTATTTTTAATCAGTAATTTAGATTTTATTAATCATTATTTTATTTTATTTTTATTATTTATTTATTTATTTATTTTTTTTTTTGAGAAGGGGTTTCACTCTTGTTGCCCAGGATGGAGTGCAATGGCTCGATCTCGGCTTATTGCAACCTCCACCTCCCAGGTACAAGTGATTCTCCTGCCTCAGCCTCCCGGGTAGCTGGGATTACAGTCATGGGCCACCATGCCCGGCTAATTTTGTATTTTTAGTAGAGATGGGGTTTCTCCGTGTTGGTTAGCCTGGTCTTGAACTCTGGACCTCAGGTGATCCGCCTGCCTTGGCCTCCTGAAGTGCTGGGATTACAGGTGTGAGCCACCACGCCTGGCCATTAATCATTATTTTAAAGAAAAATGTAAGAATCTGAGGACTTTATTGCTAGTCTTTAAAGGGGAATTCATCTTGTGTAGCCAGAGGAAATACTTAGCTGAAAACAAGGTATATGAGCTCATTACGAGAGTGGCAGACTTTCACAGAAGGCTGAGGCTCAGTCTACCAAATCTGTGCCAAAATCAGGGCCCTGTTAGGAAAGACACAGAACCCTGAAATTTGAGATGAGAATATCTTGAGAGCCCTGATTTTACAGATTTCTTGGGACACTCCAGGCAAGCAAAACTGTCTCACTCTCCCTTATTAGAAGATAGACTCAGCCCCTACCTTGCTTGAAGACAATGCTCAGACTTCAAATGGGCTCCTTAAAGAAAACTTCTGCCCTTCTCAAGTTCAGGGCAAGGCCATACCATCTTCAACAGATAACTAGAGAGTTTTTGAAAAATAGATCTTGACCTCCTACTGGGCCCTGCTAGAAATTGAGCATGATGGATGATCAGAAGGCTGAAGTCAGCTTCTCCAGTAAGAAATACTGATCCCTCACCAGTTTCCAGAATTGAGCCAATTCTCCAAAGCAAAATTCACTGACTGAAGGAAGAATCTGCAACACTATATAGCAAGTATCTATGTTGGTGATTTCTCCAGTCCTTCCCCAGACAAACTTATAGCCATGTATATGGTAACTTTATACTGGGGAAAGGTGAATATCCAAATTTCTTCCAGGGATGTTGGACATGCAATCTGCATTAATGCTAATGCAGAGATTCGTACTATGTTCATAATGAGCCTGTTAGGATTCTTAGTTAGCTACAGGCAGTTAATAAATGGATAATGGCCCACGTCCACCTCATAGTGAGTCCACTGAAGCAGAGAAAGCTAAATATAGACCGAACTAGTTGTCACTTTTCCAGCCCAAAATACGTAAGTGGAATGGGCATGCTTAGTAGTTGGCAGAACCCACACAATTGTTCCTTGACTTGTAGGGTAATAACTGTTGTAGTGACAAAGGGCAAGGAGAAATCCTCAAAGCTGATTCATATATAATATAATATCCATAAGCAATACCTGCTATGAATGATAGAGATCCCTGCCACCCTAAAATATGTAAGGATGCAAATGTTGTGATACTCATCATATCTCTAGTTAATTCATCATAATTCATTAGCTTAGCTTGACAAAAATTGATTGTCAGAAAGTTAAGTAATTAATGCTCCTAAATGGACCTGTGGTTCTAGATAAGATGTCAGTTCTAGAGTAGGTTAAAATAGCCTATTGTATATAGTATAGAGTTCCATGATAAGGATAATGTATTACTTTCAATTGCCATCAGGAAGGAGAATAGAGAAGTTGCCATTCACCTGAACAGACAAGTGTATACACTGCCTCAAGTCCTTTCATAGTTTAGTCTGATAAAAACTGGACAGTCTAGACATTCTGGAAATATTACATTTGCTTACTATGTTGATGATATTATGATACTCATACCTAATGATCAAAAAATGCTAAGTATTCTGGATGCCTTGGTAAGATACATGTGCTCCAGTGGGAGAGGTAAAAACTTTCAGAAGTCAGGGACCTCTTACATTGGGAAATATTTGAAAGTCACATAGTCCGATGTGCACTGGAGCATCCACTCCAGGATACCTTGCAATTCCCACTCTTTCCACCAGAAAAAAAAAAAAAAAACATAATTACTGGTAAGCCCTTTTAGGGTTCAAACAGCTTATTCTACACGTGGGTTCCTCCTTTGACCCATTTAACAGGTAACCTGGAAGGCTGCTAAGACTGACTGTGCCTCTAAGCAGGAAATGGCTCTACTGTAGGTTCAGCTGTATAAGTAGCCCTGTATTTTGGGATATGCACTCCAGAAGACTCTATGTTATTAGAGTTATCCATGTTTAAAAAGATGGGTGGGGCCTCTGACAAAGAACAGTAGAAGCGTCACAACCCTGACCCATAAGACTGGCAGAAGAGATATCTTTAGCAGAGAACTCTCCACAATGGGGAAAATAGATCCTGTGCTGCTACAGGGCCCTACTAGAAAGTCTCTGATCATGTTACTTTGAGTGCCCATGTAGCCATAATTACCCATAGTTAGCTGTCATGGCCTCCAAATCATATGTTTAGGCAGGCCAAGTTAAAAACAATTATAAAATGGAAGCATTACTGCTTGAAGAATGCTTAAGGGCAAAACTAAGATATAAAGGGCAAAGCAAGCTACAAACAATTGGTCTGGAGCCCCATGTTATTTACCACCTAATGCCTCTTACTCAACCCATGCCAATGTCACATAGGTACCATTCATGATGAGCTGATGAAAGAGAAAATAACATCATGCTTGATCAGCCTGTGGGTAGTATCAGCTTGTTACATGGGCTGAAGTAAAATATAGATTCCATATCCTACTTTTAATATGGTTCTGAAAGAATATGGTGAGGGAAAAATTCTTTCAATAGGTCAAGCTTTAGGCAGTACATTTGATTATTCTCTTAACTTAAAAGTGGCCCATTGTAAGGATATGCATAGGCTTATTGGTAGTGAAAAACAGAATTGCTACATAGTAAAGGGCCACATATCAGTCAAAGGTAGAAGACAGAATACAGAACATGTACCAGTAATTTGCGCAGGGAATTTTTAATGAAAATATTCACTAATAACAGGGATTAATTACCAAGTAGTACAGTTGAACTCTATAGAATAGGGAAATAGAAAATACAAAGAATAGCCACTACCTCTAGGACTGAGGTAGAGCATGGAAGGAAAGAACCAACTTGGAAGAGTGTTCTAGAGAGAGGCCGAGATTTAAACTTCATTGGAAAGGATGTGGCTGGGAAGTATTGCATGGTGCAGAAATTCTCTGAAATGCCGTAAGAGAAACTGCCCACTGGAGGGCCAATGAGACCCTAGAGGAAACTGACTAAGATGGCAGCTTGTTGCTGAAACTCGCTGGCAAACTACTCTCGGGAATGCTGTCAAAACTTTTTCTAAGACTCCATCCTCTGGACTGCTGATAAAACAGGTTGGAAAGCTGTCCTCAAGGGTGCTAGGAAAATTCAGAGTGAATGTCACTGGGAAGGTGTAACTGCGTGTCTCACATGTTGCTGGCCATCACATAGCATAGAATCAAAAAAGAAGAGAGCACACCAGAACCAGAGGAAGAAAAGCCCCTTCCTCCTAGAGCGTCCCTGAAGTGCTCTCCACTGATAAAGACTAACATTGTGCCTGCTGGCAAAGGAGAAGTATTTTTTTTTTTTTTTACAAATAACCCAATTTATTTATTTATTTATTTATTTATTATACTTTAAGTTTTAGGGTACATGTGCACAATGTGCAGGTTAGTTACATATGTATACATGTGCCATGCTGTTGTGCTGCACCCATTAACTCATCGTTTAGCATTAGGTATATCTTCTAATGCTATCCCTCAGCCCTCCCCCATCCCACAACAGTCCCCAGAGTGTGATGTTCCTCTTCCTGTGTCCATGTGCTCTCATTGTTCAATTCCCATCTATGAGTGAGAACATGCGGTGTTTGGTTTTTTGTCCTTGCGATAGTTTACTGAGAATGATGATTTCCAATTTCATCCATGTCCCTACTGCCCAAGGTAATTTATAGGTTCAATGCCATCGCCATCAAGCTACCAATGACTTTCTTCACAGAATTGGAAAAAACTACTTTAAAGTTCATATGGAACCAAAAAAGAGCCCGCATTGCCAAGTCAATCCTAAGCCAAAAGAACAAAGCTGAAGGCATCACGCTACCTGACTTCAAACTATACTACAAGGCTACAGTAACCAAAACAGCATGGTACTGGTACCAAAACAGAGATATAGATCAGTGGAACAGAACAGAGCCCTCAGAAATAACGCCGCGTATCTACAACTATCTGATCTTTGACAAACCTGAGAAAAACAAGCAATGGGGAAAGGATTCCCTATTTAATAAATGGTGCTTGGAAAACTGGCTAGCCATATGTAGAAAGCTGAAACTGGATCCCTTCCTTACACCTTATACAAAAATTAATTCAAGATGGATTAAAGACTTAAACATTAGACCTAAACCATAAAAACCCTAGAAGAAAACCTAGGCATTACCATTCAGGACATAGGCATGGGCAAGGGCTTCATGTCTAAAACACCAAAAGCAATGGCAACAAAAGCCAAAATTGACAAATGGGATCTAATTAAACTAAAGAGCTTCTGCACAGCAAAAGAAACTACCATCAGAGTCAATAGGCAACCTACAAAATGTGAGAAAATTTTTGCAACCTACTCATCTAACAAAGAGCTAATATCCAGAATCTACAATGAACTCAGACAAATTTACAAGAAAAAAACAACCCCATCAAAAAGTAGGCGAAGGACATGAACAGACACTTCTCAGAAGAAGATATTTATGCAGCCAAAAAACACATGAAAAAATGCTCACCATCACTGGCCATCAGAGAAAGGCAAATCAAAACCACAATGAGATACCATCTCACACCAGTTAGAATGGCAATCATTAAAAGGAGAAGTATTTACAAGGTTCAGCTTGAGTATCACAAAGCAGGATAAAGATAGGTAGGTTTTGAGATTTGATGCAGTAAATTGATAACTGAAATAGGCCTAGAAGAAACAACATTGGAAGATTGCAAACAAGGATGTCTGAGGAAAAGACCTGTGGTTCTAATTATCGGAGGGGGCAGCAAGTGTGAGGATATTTTTTAATTAAAGTCGAATGCTTGCAAGAGAACATCCATTAGAGAAGGTGCCCCAAACAACCATGTAGTCAAAACGGCATGGCTAACTGATGTCAGCCAGCCCCTCTATTTGGACACCATAGTGCTTATGCAGTGGGTTCATAAGTAAAGCAGCTATAGTGGCTGAAACGTACACTATCTATGAGCTCAACTGCATTGGAACTGTTTTACCAAGGCTGATCAGTCCACTGCCGCTGCTAAATGTGCAGCCATCCAGTGTCAAAGAACAATGCTGAGTCCTTGATATGACACCATTACTTTAAGAGAGCAAGCAGTCATTTTGTGGTCCATTAATTATATCAGATACTTTCAATATGAATACATTCCAGGTATGGATTTCCCTTTTTTACCTGTTATATGGAATCCTATATAAGATCACACCAGAACTAGGGGCATACTTTATAGAAAAGAATGTGGAAAGAGAAACATGAACATAGAACCAACTATTTTAACATACAGTGCACCATTCAAAAGCTCCTGGCTTCATAAAACATTGGAAGCGCCTCTTGAATGTGTCAGCTTGAAGAAGACATTCTGAGAGCCGGAAATACCATTATAAACAATGTGGTATACACTGTAAACCACTGGCCATCATATGTAGTGTTACCAGTAGTTGAATACGTAGGTTCAGGAACCAAGAGCTGAAAGTTGGTATGGTTCCACTCACCATCACTCCCTATGACTCACTTAGGGAACTGTGTGTTCTTGCTGAAATTTTAGATGCAGTTTGTCAAGAGGACTTTATCTAAGAGATGTTGATGTTTTACTAAAAAGCATAGTAAGTGTTCCATGGAAATAAAAGTATGATTGCTGCTCCTCATGTCAATAGACCAGCAGACTGTCAGGGGCAATTGACCCAGACATTTAAGAGAGGGTAGGATCACTGCTATATAAAGGATACATCACAGAATATATTTAGCACTCTGATGATTCACTGAAGCATCTATTTATGCTTGCATGGCATTTTTTTAAAACCTATATATCTTGACATAATTTTAGACTTACACTGGAGTTGCAAAAATAGTACAGAAAGTTTTTATGCATATTTCATATTAACTTCCTCTAGTATTAGCATCTTACATACATAATACCATTCTCAAAACTAAGTAATTAACATAGGTACAATGCTATCAACTAAACTACAAACTTTAATTGAATTTCACTACTTTTCTTCACTAGTAGATTTTTACCAGTTTGTTCTTTTTTGAAATGTAATGTGAGACCCCACATCACATTTAATTTTCATGATTCCTTATTCTCCTCCGCTCTGTGACAGTTCATCGTTTCTATGATCTTGACACTTGAAAAGTAGGTCAGGTATTTTGCAGAGTGTTTCTCATTTGGGATCATCTGAACATCTGACTGGGTTTGTGGATTTTGGGGAAGAACGCCATGGAAATGATATGCCCTTCTCATTGAATCACATTAAGGAGCACATGATATCAATTGTCTTATTACTTATTACTGGTGACATTGAACTTGATTACTTGTTTCAGGTGATGTCAGAGTTCTCCACTGTAAAATTATCTTTCTACATTTCCAGACTGTTCATTACACAAGCATTACTAGAACCAGCCCATCTTCAAGGGGAAGATAATTATGCTTCACCTCCTGGAGGGAGAAATATCAAAAATTGGTAAACATATGTTTCAAAAAACCACCATGGTAATTAATAAATAGAGGAAGACACTTTGTGGCAATGTAAATACCTATTTTTCTTCCATTTTCATCCACTAATTGTAGTGTTCATAATTCATTTTGCCTGCAGAAATTATTGCTGTGCTGCTCTTCTCCAGTGTTTTTCTATTTTTATTACTTGTACTTCCATTAATTGGAATGCTTCTTTAAGTAAGAATTGTCTCATTACCCGATTTATTTATTTACCTTATCATTTATTTACATCGGTATAGACTTGTTGATATTTAATGTTTGGATTATAATCCAACTCTATCATTTCATTGTTCAAATTGTTTCAGCTGTGGCCTATGAGCGCTCCTTCAGGCCAGCTTCTGTATCCTACTATCTTTTATTTTTTAGCGTTTTATTACTTTATGACATTTCTGTTTTTAATTATAAATGTCAATAACAGCAACCACAGCCTGATGAAGTCATGGCAAATAGGGGCTCAAAACCCTTAGTCACCCCACTCACCAAACCATTTGGAGGGTAGTGCCTATCTAGCAGAAGGGAAATCTAGTAGCTGTGGTAGACTGAGGTGATGCTACAAGACTAACTGCTGACCCACCGGGATCAGTTGGTTGCATTTCTTGCTATAAACCCTTTTCTTATAAATGTTTCCAAAAATTGTGAGCAAGTAAGATGTCTGGATGAAGTAAACTTAATTAGAAAAGAAAGTGAATCTGAGTCATTCAAGGGGTGGTATTTACGGATGCTGATGTTGCACCATCCAGGCCCCTTCCTTGCTACCCTCATTACCCCCAGCTGAACTGAGTGTTGATTACTAATGGTACAAAGATGCCCTCTTGTCTGGAGGATTCTCTCAGTTTAATGCAAGCTTCCTTGTCCAGAGGTTAGATAACTGCTCACCAGCCAGCAAACATTGGTGGAATGACATAGAGGTACAAACTATTGACCCCTTGCTTCAAGCTGAGACCAAATCAGCAGTCTAATTTGTGTCCCAGATTTCCCTGTGCATCAAGGCTAAGGTAGAATTCAATTGAGAACACGTGCATGCTTATTTTTCTTCTCCTGCCTTTATTCTGTTTCTCTCACTTATCTTCTCTTAAGCACATGCCTCAATAAGGCACTTTAATGAGAATCCCTAACTTAAATATAAATAACTGATCTAAACAGATAGGAAGAGTAGCAATACCTGCTTAGTGAATATTCTGTTTTCAATGTCTTAACTATTAAACATAATTCTGGTTAGGCCACCCCTATTCAAATCCACCCTTTGTCCTTTCTTCTTCTTCACCCGATATGTTCACCTATTCTCTTTATTTTACCTCCATGGGTATCTCAGTCCTTGTCACTTCTCTTCATTCCTACCATAATTGATTCACATGTGTAACCTGGTATACCAAATGCCTCTGGTGTCTTCCTTCCTATTCCACCTAAGCTTTACTCACAGAATGATTTCCTCCATGAAAATAATCATCAAATATTCTTACTATGCTCTATTACTCCATTTTATGCATGGCGTTAGTGAGACCAAATCATTAATTGAATAGCTACCAAGAGCCAGTACATTTCCAGATGCTTTACCTAAATTATAATATTTAATTGGCATAAATCATCGTTTTTATCTGTAGGAATCAGTACAATTTCTGAAAAACACACAGGGATGAATGAATGAAAAAGGGAATAAAATAAAGGAAATGTTTTATTTATCTGAAGGAAAAGTCATAAATGAAATTGATGAACAGAAAAGAAATTCTGTCACCATCATGTTAAGCGCTTTCTTGTGCTGGCATAGAGAGTTTAGGCCAATGGTTTCAAAGTGTGGTGCAGGGACCCCAGCATTGCCCTGACAGCTAATGAAATGTGCGAAGCAATGATGGGGGTCCCATACTCCTGTGAAGCCAGACATTAACGTTATTTGAAAACAAGTAAAGCAATGTTCCTCTTCTCAATAAATATTTTTTTATTTTGAAAATAAAATCCTTTTTATGAAAATGTTGTATTTATGTTCGTTTGTAATTTTTCCTTCTAAAATAAATAATATACATATATTTAATTGCTCAGTTTTAATTTTAATCAACAAAAGCTTTTCTGGATCATCAATAAATTGGAAGACCACAGAATAGGCTCGGAGACCGAAAAGTTAAGAACTACTGGTTTAGGTCAATTGTTCGATTTTAATTATGTATTAATGGTGAAGGGGAGAATAGCAGTTTTATTCTTAGCATAATATTTTTCCATATTAAAACTATATCCCATGATATATGTGTGTGTATATATATGTGTATATGTATATAGATATATATGTAAATAGATATATATATATATATTTCTGAAGTGTTTCAGTGGCTTTAATTTTAATTTAACTTAAAATTATAGTATACCAGCTCAGAACTACTCCCCATGTCCCCAAACACTCACAGGTCCTACTTTTACAGAAGTGTTTCAAAAGTACACTTGCAGAGATTATAAAACCAGCCTATGATTTTAGCACTTGAAACTTTAAAAGTGATAGAAAATTTTATGATTATATCTTTTTTAATATCTAAGATATTAGATATAAGATATAATCATATATCTTAAATATATTAAATATTAATCTAATATATTAAACATATAAGTAGAGATTTAAAATATTTTTGCAAAAACATAAGTCGCTTTCAATTTGAGAAAGGTGCAGTATAAAGTTTTTTTAATTTTGCATTTTATCTTGGAATATCGATGTAACATTTGAAGGACAACAAGACTAGGATTGCCATTTATTGTAGTTTTGTTTGTCTGTGTGTTTGTTTTGGAGATGGAGTCTCGCTCTGTCGCCCAGGCTAAAGTGCAGTGGCATGATGTCGGCTCACTGCATCCTCTGCCTCCTGGATTCAAGCAATTCTGCCTCAGCCTCCCAAGTACCTGGGACTACAGGTGCATGCTGCCACACCCGACTAATTTTTTATATTTTAGTAGAGATGGGGTTTCGCTGTGTTGCCCAGGCTGGTCTCGAACTCCTGAGCTCAGGCAATCCACCCTCCTCAGCCTCCTAAAGTGGTAGGATTACAGGCGTGAGCTGCCGCGCCAGGCCCATTTTTTGTAGTTTTAATAGAAAAAAATTGTATTGAGTTTGAAATTTCATTGGTGATTTATTTGTAATTCAATATACGTAAACACAAATGTATGAGTCACTGTTGATTGTTAAGGTATATCCAGCATTTATAATGTAGTTTCCTAAATAATTTTGAAATTGAAAACCAAACAGACATAATATTTCATACAATCAGGAGTATTAATATACTCAACAATGTTTAAGTGCGCAAAACTCTAGATCCAGGCTTACTTATAACCTCAGTGAGAATGTGTTGCTCTGTATTTGAAATGAAAATATAAGCCTATCAAGAAGTAAGAAGCAATAACTAATGACTAATTTTACTTTAAATTTATAGTTATTTTTATTAGAGGATAAAATAATAACTTCAACAATCAGAATACAAGATAAATAAATGCTAAACTTTTCCTCTCTATTATTTGGGTTGGTTTTGTTTTCAGAGGAAATTCTTTCCTTGAACCATAGGAAATGAGAACATGGTAAATGAACTAATTTGGTAAAAGTTTTGCTACTAACATTTTCATCTAAAACTGAGAATAACTCACTGCCAGTTTTTATCAGATTTTTAAAATTAGTTTTTAAAGTACTTAAAGGTATTAGAAATTGTGATAAAGTTGACATGGTATTAAGAGGTGCATGTGAATAAGTTTAATGGCGATAATGGGCCTAACAAGGGAGGAATGCCTGAATCCTGCCCCAAGTAAGCAAATCTGCCACCCAAAGTCTCTCTGGGAGTTTATGGACAGGGGATCAAGAAAACTAAAATAACATATTATTATTTTATTGAGCTTAGTCCAAAATTCCACTTAGATTTTGAACAAGTTGTACTGGGCTCTGTTTAAGTTACTTTAAAATCTATTCCAGGGAGATCTCAGGAGCTCCTTGAAATCATGAGAGTTGCAATTATTGCTCTATTTCTCAGGACTTCCAAAACCAGTGTGTACATTTGGCTTTCACCAGTCTGATGAGAAGCATATTGAGCACTAGCCTTGGACTGGTTAGTGGGCCGTGTAAGAGGAAACAGGGGGTTGGGAAGAAAGACTGAAAGAGGTAATTTGACCCAAAGCCTAAGCCACATGTTTATCTTAGACCAGGACAGCAGCCTAAAGCCAGCTCCCAAACTGACAAGAAAAGGCCAAGGGGCCAATCAACACCATACTTCTGTGAAATTTTTGGAGGGAGGAGGTTCAGAAAGGTTTCCCCAATTAATCTCATAAATGACTGCCTGACTTTAGGTTTTAGAAACTTTTATGTGGTTTTCTGCATTTTAAAATTTCTTTGAAAATCACCCTTGTTGTAAACATGCCTAATCAAGGCTCTATAATATGACTTATTCATATTAGTATCTGCTATCCTTGAACAGTACAGTGGGAAGGAAAAACAATGATGGAGAAGTATTGTTTCTGTTTGTTTTTTGTTTTTTAATTTCTTAGTGCTTTTCAACCACATGTAGTTACTGGGATACCTTTAGTGAATTAGAGCCCTAACTATCCATTTTAGGGGGAAAATGAAATCAGAAAAGCAATGCCTAAACTTTTGAAGTCACTTCCTAGATCCTTCCTGCTACACCTCTATGACTCTCTCCTGCTAGTTCTGACATCCATGATCTCAAGACCCTTTGATTATCCCTCCTTGGCACCTCCAGAAGCTTCAGACCTGGTTCAAAACAAAACATTGTTTAATCACGAGGCCAACTTACATGTTGCACTGCCAGTTGACCTATATTTTATTTATCCTTTTGTTTTTATTCACCTGTGTTACCCAAACAAGCACACCAATACCCAAACCCTGCCTTTAACACAGAGAAATGGAAATTTAAAAAATTAGATCATTTCACTCTTATAATTACATTAATTTAAGATTCAAATTCTAAACTTTTCTCTAAATCACTCCCACCATTTTCTTTTGGCCCAAATCAGAGGGGTTTTATGCAAAAACAGCTATAAAGCCCACAGCAGGAGGTGTCATTGAAAGAGTATACCAACTCAGAACCATTTACCATGTCCCCAAACACACACACATTCCACTTTTGCAAAGACATTTTCAAAAGTACACTTGCAGACATTATAAAACCAGCCTTTGATTTAAACCTACATAACATATAGGCAAATTCTTAAATGCTACTTCTTTAAATTGTATAACCCGAATATAATCCCTTAATACAATCCTATCTGAGCAAAAATAATAGTTCTGAGTTCTAAAATATAGTAAATAATATGTTGTGTAATGTTGTTTTTATTGGCTATAGGCTATAGATGAAGCAGCACTACCTACAAGAAAACAGTAGAGACAATGGAATTCTTGGTTTATAACAGCCAATTTTCATTGGTCCATATATGTCTATACTGTGTTCTATGAATGTTATATAATTAATTCTGCCCTCCCACCCCATTTATATGTTGAAGTCCTAATAGCCTCTAGCACCTCAGAAGGTGACCTCATTTAGATATAGAGTTACTGCAGACGTAATTAGTTAAGTCATGCTTGAGTAGGGTGGGCCCCTGGTCCAACATTACTAGTTTCCTTTTGAAGAGGGGAAATGTGAAGATAGACATGAACACAGGGAGAATGCAACGTGAAGATAAAGACAAGATCTGGGTGATGCTTCTACATGCCAAGGAATGCTAAAGATTGCCAGAAAACCACCAAGAGCAAAAGACTAGATTCTTCTGTGCGGCACTCAGAAAGGACCAATTCTATGTGGAGCCAGATGGTGGAATACAAGGCTCCACTAGGCCAAGTGCGGTGGCTCACGCCTGTAATCCCAGCACTTTGGGAGGCCAGGGTGGGTGGATCATCTGAGGCCAGGAGTTCAAGACCAGCCTGGCCAACATGGTGAAACCACATCTCTACTAAAAATACAAAAATTAACAGGGTGTGGTGGTGCGCGCCTGTAGTCCCAGCTACTTGGGAGGCTGAGACAGGAGAATCACTTGAACCCAGGAGGCAAGGGTTGCAGTGAGCAGAGATTGTGCTGCTGCACTCCAGCCTGGGTGACAGAGTAAGACTCCATCTCAAAAAAAAAAAAAAACAAAAAAAAAAAACAAACAGAAAAAGTCTCCACTAATCATCCCCCACACCAGGACACCAATTTAACAACTATCTACACAGAAAAAACCTTCATAAGGGCCAAAAACCAGGTGAGTACTTATAGTACCTGGTTTTAACTTCATATTGCTGAAAGAGGCACTGAAAATATAGAAAAAACAGTCCTGAACCACTGATGTCACCCCTCCCCTACCCCTGGCAGCAGTGGCATGGTACAAACAGTGTCTCCAGGCACTGGAGGAGGGAGAACATAACGGGTATGAGGCATTGAACACAGTGCTGTACTGTTAAAGAGGAAAGGAAAATTGAACCAAACTCAGCTGACACCTGACCAAGGAGGGAGCATTTAAACCAGCCCTAGCCACAGGAGAATTACCCATCCTAGAGGCTGGAACTTGAGTTCCTGCAAACCTCACCACTGAGGGCCCAAGTACTCTGTGTCTTCATATAAACTTGAAAGGCAACCTAGGCCATAAAGACTGCAACTCATAGGTGAGTCCTAGTGCTGAACTAGGCTGAGAGACAGTGGACTGGGGGGACATGTGACATATTGAGACAGTAGCTGGGGTGGCTAAAGGAATGCCACTGATATTGCTTCCCCTAACCCCAGGCTGCCCTTGTTTGGCTCCAAAAGAGATACCATCCTGGCTGGGCACGGTGGCTCACACCTGTAATCCCAGCACTTTGGGAGGCCGAGGTGGGCTGATCACTTGAGATCAGGAATTCAAGACCAGCCTGCCCAACGTGGCAAAACTCTGTCTCTACTAAAAATACAAAAATTAGCCATGTGTGGTAGTGCATGCCTGTAATCCCAGCTACTCAGGAGGCTGAGGCAGGAGAATCGCTTGAACCCGAGAGGCAGAGGTTGCAGTGAGCTGAGATACTGCCACTGCACTCCAGCCTGGGTAACAAAGTGAGACTTTGTCTGAAAAACAAAAAAAAAAGAAAAAGAAAAAGAAAAAAAGATACCATCCTTCTACTTGAGGAGAGCAGAGGGATTAGTGGGGAGGACTTTGTCTTGCATCTTGGATACCAGCTAAGCCACAGCAGGACAGGGCAGCAATCAGAGTTGTGAGACCCCCGTTCTAGGCCTCCCAGATGACAGTCCTAGACACACCGTGGGTTATAAGGAAAACTATTGCCTTGAAGGAAAAAAACTCAGTCCTGGCAGCATTAATCATCTGCTAACTGGAGAGCCCTTGGGCCATGAATAGCCAGCAGCAATACCCAGGTACTATGTTGGGGGCTTGGTGTGAGCCTCTGAGAATTGCTGGCTTCAGGTACCAGCACAGCCCACAGGCATGTAGAGCATCAAGCAAGCTCTTGGGCTCCCTGATTCCAGGACTTGACTCTTGGATGGCATTTCTGGACCACCCTGGGCCAGAGGGGAGCCCACTCCTCTGAAGGTTGAGTCCCAGGCCAGGCAGCATTCTCCACGAGCTGACTTAAGAGACCTTGCGTTGTGTACGTGTACCCTAGAACTTAAAGTGTATTTATGTTAAAAAAAAAAAAAAAAAAGAAAGAAAGAGAGAGAGAGACCTTGGGTCTTAAGGGAACATTAACAGTAGTCTGGCAATACTCCTCATGGCCTGGGGTGGCAGTAGCTACAGGGTGAGGCTCCTCTGACTTTGAAAAGGGGAGGGAAGACTCAGAAGGACTGTGTCCTGTGGTTTGAGTGCCACAGTACAATAGAACACCAGGTAGTCTTATAAGGTTTTTGACGCTAATTTCTGACTTCCTGATGGCAACTCTAGACCCTTGCAGGGCCTGGAGACCTCACTACCCTGAAAGGAAGAGTACAGTCCTGGCTGGCTTTGCAACCTGCTAATTGCAAGGCCTCAGGGCCTTGAGTGAACATAGGCAGTAGCCAGGAAGTGGTGACAGCAGGCCTTGTGTGAGATCCAGTTCTGTGATGGCTTCAGATCTGACCCAGCACAGTCGTACTGATGTTGGCAACAAAGGTGCTTGTGTCATTCCAACACCAGTTTTAGGTAGCTCACAGAAGAGACAGAAAGACTCTGTTTGTTGGGAAGAAAAGAAGGGACAAGAACAAGAGTCACTTCCTAGTAATCCAGAGAATTCTCCCAGATGTTGTTCAGGATCATCAAGTTGGTTCCTCTGAGTCTGTAAGAACCACAGCATTACTGGCTTGGGGTACCCCCTAAAGCAAATACAGTGTAGATCACAACACCCAAGTCTTTACAAATATCTGGAAAGCCTTTCCATGAAGTAGGATTAAAAATAAGCCCAGACAGTGAAGACTACCACAAATACCTAACTCTTTAATATCCAGACACCAAAGAATATCTGCTAGTATCAACACCATGCAGGAAAACATGACCTCACTAAAGGAACTAAATAAGAAATCAGAGACCAAGCCTGGAAAAACAGAGCTATATGACGTTTCAGACAGAGGATTTAAAATAGTTGTGTTGAAGAAACTCAAAGAAATTCAAGACAACAAAGAGAAGGAATTCAGAATTCTATCAGATAAATTTAACAAAGAGATTGAAATAATTTTTTAAAAAATAAAGCAGAAATTATGGAGCTGAAAATGCAATGGACATAGTGAAGAATGCATCAGAGTCATTTAATAGCAGAACAGATCAAGCAGAAGAAAGAATTAGTGAGCTAGAAGACAGCCTATTTGAACATGCACAGTTAGAACAGACAAAATTAAAGAGAATTAAAAACAATGAAGCACACCTACAGGATCTAGAAAATAGCCTCAAAAGGGCAAGTCTAAGAGTTACTGGCCTTAAAGAGGAGGTAGAGAAAGAGATAGGGGCAGAATGTTTATTCAAAGGGATAATAACAGAGAACTTTCCAAACCTAGAGAAATATATCAATAACCAAGCACAAGAAGGTTATAGAACACTAAGTAGATTTAACCCAAAGAAGATAACACAAGACATTCAATAATAAAACTCCCAAAGGTCAAAGATAAAGAGGATTCTAAAAGCAGCAAGAGAACACGTAATATATAATGGAGCTCCAATACATCTGTCAGCAGGCTTTTTAGTGGAAACTTTCAGGCCAGGTAAGAGTAGCATGACATATTTAAAAGGCTGAAGAAAAAAGCCTTTTACCCTAGAGGAGTATATCTGGTGAAAATATCCTTCAAATGAGGAGAAATAAAGAATTTCCCAGACAAACAACAGCTGAGGAATTTCATTAATGCTAGATGAGATCTACAAGAAACGTTAAAGGAAGTACTTCAATCAGAAGGAAAAGGACATTAATGGGCAACAATAAATGATCTGCATGTACAAAACTCATTGGTAATAGAAAAACACAAAATACTATGACACTGTAACTGTGGTGTGTAAACTACTCTTATGCTAAGTAGAAAGAATAAATGCTGAACCAATCAAAAATTATAACTACCACAACTTTTTAAGACAGTACAATAATATGTAAATAGAAACAACAAAAAGTTTAAAAGCAAGGAGACAAAGTTAAGGCATAGAATTTTTATTAGTTTTCTTTTAGCTTGTTTGTTACTTTGTTTATGCAAATAGTGTTAAGTTGGTATCAGGCTGAAGTAATGGATTATAAGATAGTATTTGTGAGCCTCATGGTAACCATAAACCAAAAAAAATGCAATGGAGACACAAAAAATAAAAAACAAGAAACTAAATCATATCACCAGAGAAAATCACCTTTGCTAAAAGCAGATAGGAAAGACAGAAAGAAGGAAGAGACGACCACAAAACAGCCAGCAAATAAATTAACAAAATGGCAGGATTAAGTCCTTACTTATCAGTAATAACATTGAATGTAAATGGACTAAATTCTCCAATCAAAAGACATACACTAGCTAAATGGATAAAAAACAAGATCCATTTATCTGTTTCCTACAAGAAACACACTGTAACTGTAAAAGCACACATACACTGAAAATAAAGGAATGGGAAAAAACAGAAGGAGTCCCTGTATTTATATTAGAGGAAATAGATTTCAAGACAACAACTATAAGAAGAGACAGACAACGTCACTAAATAAAAGTAAAGTAGTTTATTCAGCAAAAGGATATAAAAGTTTTAAATATATATGCAACTAGCACTGGAGCACCCAGGTATATAAAGCAAATATTATCAGAGATAAAGACAGAGATAGGCCCTGATATGGTTTGGCTCTGTCCCCACCCAAACCTCATATTGAATGATAATTCCCATGTGTTAGGGGAGTGACCTAGTGGGAGATAATTGAATCATGGGGGCAGTTCCCCCCATATTGTCCTCATGGTAGTAAATAAGTCTCACAAGATCTAATGGTTTTATAAGGGAAAACCCGTTTTACTTGGCTCTCCTCTCTTTTCTTGCAACCATGTGAGCTGTGCCACTTGCCTTGTGCCATGATTGTGAGGCCTCCCCAGCAACATGGATCTGTGAGTCCATTAGAACTCCTTTTCTTTTCTTTTTTTTTTTTTTTGGTTGAGATGGAGTCTCACTCTGTCACCCAGGCTGGAGTGTAATGTTGTGATCTTGGGTCACGGCAGCCTCTGCCTCCTGAGTTCAAGTGATTCTCCTGCCTCAGCCTCCTGAGTAGCTGGGTTTACAGGTGTCTGGCACCATGCCTGGCTAACTTTTGTATTATTAGTAGAGACGGGGTTTCACCGTGTTGATCAGGCTGGTCTCAAACTCCTGACACCATGATCTACCCACCTTGGCTTCCCAAAGTGCTAGAAACCTCCTTTTCTTATAAATTACCCAGTCTCAGGTATGTATTTATCAGCAGCATGAAAGCAAACTAATACAGTAAATTGGTACCGGGAGTGGAACACTGTTGTAAAGATACCTGAAAATGTGGAAGTAACTTTGAAACTGGGGAACAGACAGAGGTTGGAACATTTTGGAGGGCTCAGAAGAAGACAGAAAAATATGGGAAAGTTTGGAACTTCCTACAGACTTGTTGAATGGCTTTGACCAAAATGCTGATAATAATATGGACCATGAAATTCCAGTTGAGGTGGTCTCAGATGGAGATGAGGAAGTCATTGGAAACTGGAGTAAAGGTCACTCTTGCTATGTTATAGTAAAGAGAGTGGTGGCATTTTACCCCTGCTTTAGAGATTTGCAGAACTTTGAACTTGAGAGAGATGATTTAGGGTATCTGGCAGAAGAAATTTCTAAGCAGCAAAGCATTCAAGAGGTGACTTGGATGCTGTTAAAAGCATTCAATTTTAAAAGGGAAACAGAGCATAAACGTTCAGAAAGTTTGCAGCCTGACAATGCAATAGAAAAGAAAAGCCCATTTCCTGAGGAGAAATTTAAGACAGCTGCAGAAATTTGCATAAGTAATGAGGAGCCAACTGTTAATCACCAAGACAATGGGTAAAATGTCTCCAGGGCATTTTGGAGAGCTTTGAGGCAACCTCTCCCATAACAGGCCTGGAGACCTAGGAGGGAAAAATGGTTTCAGGGCCCAGGCTGCTGTGTGCAGTCTAGACACTTGGTATCCTGGGTCCCAGCTCCTCTAGCCATAGCTAAAAGGGCCAAGGTAGAGCTCAAGACATGGCTTCAAAACCAGACAAAGATACATTTCAAAAAGACCAATATCTCCAGTGAATATTGATGCAAAAATCCTCAACCCAATACTAGCAAACCAAATTCAACAATAGTTAGAAAGATCATTTATCATGACCAAATGGGATTTATCCCTATGATGCAAGGATGGTTCAACATACACAAATCAATCAATGTGATACATCATATAAATGGAAAGATGGATAAAAATTATATGATAATTTCAGGTGATGCTGAAAAAGCATTGGATAACAGTCTACATACATTAATCATAAAAAATCTCAAAAAACTAAGGTTAGAAGGAACATACTTCAACATAATAGAAGCCATATATGACAGACATATAGCTAGTGTCATACTGAATGGGGAAATGCTTAAAGCCTTTCCTCTAAAATCTAGAACACAATGAGGCTGCCCACTGTCACCACTATTATTCAGCATAATACTGGAAGTCCTAACTAGAGCAATCAGATGAAAGAAAGATATAAAGAGCAGTCAAATTGGAAAAGAATAAGTCAAATTATCTTTTTTTGCAAATGATATGATCTTATACTTGGAAAAACCTAAAGACTGCACTGGAAAACTATTAGAACTGATAAACAAATTCAGTAAAGTTTCAGTATACAAAAATCAACATAAAATTCAGTTGCATTTCTATATTCCAATAGTGAACAATGTGAAAAGAAATTAAGAAAGTAATCTCATTTACAATAGCTACAAATAAATTTAAATACCCAGGAGTTAACTTGACCAAAGACATAAAATATCTCTGTAATAAAAACTATAAAACAATCATGAAGGAAATTGAAGAGAACACCAAAAAATGAAAAAATATTCCATGTTCATGGATTGGAAGAATCAATATTGTCAAAAATGTTCATACTATCCAAAGCAATCTATGTATTCAATGCAATCTCTATCAAAATGCCAATGACATCCTTCATAGAAACAGAAAAAAAAATTAAATTTTATATGGAACCACAAAAGACCCAGAATAGCCTTAGCTATCCTAAGCTAAAAGAACAAAACTGGAGGAATTTCATTACCTGACTTTAAATGATACTACAGAGATATAGTAACCAAAACAGTAAAGCACTGGCATACAAACTGACATGTAAACCAATGGAAGAGACTAGAGAACCCAGAAAAAAATCCACACACCTAGCTGGTGTGGTGGCTCATGCCTGTAATCCCAGCACTTTGGGAGGCTGAGGCAGGCGGATCACAAGGTCAGGAGATTGAGACCATTCTGGCTAACACGGTGAAACCCCATCAGTACCAAAAATACAAAAAATTAGCCAGGCGTGGTACTGGATGCCTGCAGCCCCAGCTACTCAGGAGGCTGAGGAAGGAGAATGGTGTGAACCTGGCAGGTGGAGCTTGCAGTGAGCCGAGATCATGCCACTGCACTCCAGCCTGTGCGACAGAGTGAGACTCCATCTCAAAAAAACAAAACAAATTAAAAATCCACACACCTAGAGTGAGCTCATTTTCAGGAAAGGTACCAAGAACATACACTGGGGAGAAGACAATCTGCTCAATAAATGGTTCTGGAAAAAACAAATATCCATATGTGGAAGAAAGAAACTAGATCCCTTCTTCTAACCATATACAAAAATCAAATAAAAATAGATTAAAGACTTTAAGACCTCAAACCATGAAACTACTACAAGAAAACATTAGAGAAAATCTTCAGGACATTGGTCTGGACAAAAATTTCTTGAGCAATACCCCATAAGCACAGGCAACCAAAGAAAAAACAAACAAATGGGATTATATTAAGTTAAAAAGCTTCTGTACAGCAAAGAGTACAATCAACAAAGTGAAGAGACAACCTAAGGAATGGGAGAAAATATGTGTGCCAACTACCCATCTGAAAAAAAAAGATTGATAACCAGAATATATATGGAGCTGCAACAAATCTATAGGAAAAAAATCTAATAATTCAATCAAAAAATGGGCTAAAGATTTGAATAGATAGTTCTCAAAAAAAGAAATACATGGCAAATGGCCATATGAAAAGATGGTCAACATCACTGTTCATCAGAGAAATGCAAATCAAAACTGCAATGAGGTATCATCTCACCCCAGTTAAAATGGCTTATATTCAAAAGACAGGCAATAACAAATGCTGGTGAGGGTGTGAAGAAAAGGGAACCCTCATACACTGTTGGTGGGAATGTAAATTAGGACAAACACTATAGAGAATAGTTTGAAAGTTCCTCAAAATACTAAAAATAGAGCTACCATATAATTCAGCAATCCCACAGCTGGGTATATATCCAAAAGAAAGAAAAATGGTGTATTAAAGAGATGGCCGCACTCCTGTATTTGTTGCTGCACTGTTTACAATATGTAAGATTTGGAGGCAATCTAAGTGTCCATCAACAGATGAATGTACAAAGAAAATGTGGTACATGCACAATGAAGTACTCTTCAGTCATAAAAAAAGGATGAAATCTTGCCATTTGCAACAACTTAGTTGGAACTGGAGATCATTATGTTAAATGAAATAAGCCAGATACAGAAAGAAAAACATCACCTGTTCTCACTTATTCGTGGGATCTAAAACTCAAAACAATTGAACTCATAGACATAGAAAGTAGAAAGATGGTTACCAGAGGCTAAAAAGGGTAATGGAGGTGCAGGTGGGAGGGAGGTGGAGATGGTTAACGGGTACAAAAAATAGAAAAAAATGAATAAGGCCTACTATTTGATAGCACACGTGTTTCTATAGTCAATAATAACTTAATTGTTCAATTTAAAATAAAGAGTGTAGTGGGGCTTTTTTTTGTAACTCAAAGGATAAATGCTTGAGGTGATGGTACCCCATTCTCCATGATGTGCTTATTTGACATTACATGCCTGTATCAAAACACCTAATGCACCCAATAAATGTATACACTGACTATGTGCCCAAAAAAAAAATTTTAAAAAGAAAGAACTGCCAAGTGTGGTAGCTCATGCCTGTAATCCCAGCACTTTGGGAGGCTGAGACTCCGTCTCACCTGAGGATCACCTGAGGTTGGGAGTTTGAGACCAGCCTGACCAACATGGAGAAACCTTGTCTCTACTAAAAATACAAAATTAGCCAGGCATGGTGGAGCATGCCTGTAATCCCAGCTACTCAGTAGGCTGAGGCAGGAGAATCTCTTGAACCCAGGAGGCGGAGAAGACAGTGAGCTTAGATCGTGCCATTGCACTCCAGCCTGGGCAACAAGAGCAAAACTCCATGTCAAGAAAAAAGAAAGAAAGAAAGAGAGAAAGAGAGAGGAAGTAAGGAAGAAAGAGAGAGAGAGAGAAAGAAAGAAAGAAAGAAAGAAAGAAAGAAAGAAAGAAAGAAAGAAAGAAAGAAAGAAAGAAAGAAAGAGAAAGAAAAGGAGGGAGGGAGGAAGGAAGGAAGGAAGGAAGGAAAGAAAGAAAGAAACCAAGAACCAATTCTGCTTAACCCTTGATCTCAACCTTCTGGCCTCTTGAATTGTGAGACAATACGCTACTCTCTTTTAAGCCATTCAGTTTATGGTAGTTTGTTACAGAAGCCCTAGCAAATTAATACAAATATTTATAACTTATTTATTTGTTTATCTGTTTGTTTGTAATCATCTAATGAATACTTGTGACAAAATCAACTATTCTGTTCAAAGAGATGAGACTATGCTTCAGTAACAACATCAAAATAGTAGATTTTTGTAACAAAGCTTATTTCTTGTTTCTCTACCTGTCTATTGAGGATTGGCTGGAGTCAGTTTGTCCCATCCCTCCTCACTCACTGACACATCTGTAATGTAATAGTTCACTATAACAGGGAGAAATATGGTAAATTACACTGGCTCTTAAAACTCATCTCTGGAGATGACACATAGCATGCCATTGGCCGGTGAAAGTCACATGGCATCATTTAATATCAAAAGACATGGAAGAATCCTACAATAAGACCAAAAGGAAAGGAACCAAAATACAGAGGAACAGTCTAACAATTGCCGACTGATCCCAAGCTAACATATTATCGATAATGTATATCACTATAATCTTGCTTTTGAACATTTCCATTGTCCCAAATACTTCCCTTTATTACACTAGCAGTCAATTTCTTCTTGCAACTTCCCTCTCCTAGGAGAAGTGACTAAAATTTTGCATTCTGTCTATAAGAATATCTTTTCTGACGTTTTATATAAATGAAATTACACAATATGTAGTCTAGCTTCAAATAATTTTATATCTCTTTACATAAACTGTAAAATATTTACAGCAATATGATTTAATTTTCACCTATCATCTATTGTGCTATTGTTAGCATAAATGTAATTTCCACATCTGTTATAAACCTCAGCCTACATTTATACATTTTTGCCTTTAAGAATCAATTATCTTTTAAATATTTTTAAATGGAAAAACCAAGTCATATTAAATATATAGTATTATTAAAACTCAAAATAAGAAAATATACAACTCAATTAGAAAAACAGACAAAAGACTTGAGCAAACACTTTACTAAAGGAGAGGACAGTAACTATTTTACAAAAGTAAACAACACCAATGGCTTATAAGAACATAAGGATATGCTAATAATCATTAACAGGGCAATTTAAATTAAAGTGAAAATGATTACTTCTATACACCAAGGTTAAATTTTTAAAAATGACAAATGCAAGTGTTGACAAGGATGGAGAGAAGCTGAAACTCTCATGACTGGAACTCATAGCTGAAAGGATTTTATAAAGTTATACATCTGTACCATACTACTCCTATGTCTAAATAATTACTCTACATTATGAAAATCTATGTACACACACACACTTGAACACAAATGCTCATAACCACATTTTTTGTAATGGCCAACAACTTTCAATAATCTCTATACACATCAACAGGTAAATGAAACAAATTTTGGCCTATAAATATAAGGATTACATCTTACCATAAAAAGAAATAAATTATTGAGATATATATACACACATTTGTGTTTGTGTGTGTTTATGAATAAGGCAATATGGATAAATCTCAACAAGATTATGATAAATTAAAGAACCCAGACACAAAAGACCACATACTGTGTGAATCTATTTATAAGAGATTCTAGTGCAGACAAACAAATATAAAGTGAAATAAATCCAATCAGTAGTTGCCTAAGATGATGAAAATGTCGTACATCTCGATTGTATGGTTACTATATAGATTAATATATTTGTCAGAACTCATTATTTTGTATCAGTTCGTGCAAGTGCCTTTTATTGTACATAAAATATACATCTATAAAATTGATTTGAAAAATGCCTTTTTATCTGTAGTCACCGTGTAAAATCTAGTAACAGGCAGTAAATAATATTTGCAATTCCCATGTTTAATGCAAAATATGTCTGTGTATATCTCACTTTCCCCTTAACGTATGTTTATTGCGACTTCTAAATTTCAATCCGTCTTTGAAATGCGACCTTTGCATTCTTTCCAGTTTAACTTAAACCTCATAGAAGGGTAATATGAGAAAACTATGGTGACGGAATACATGTATATCTTGGTATGGTGGTAGAACCACAAGCCTACACATGTGATAAAATTGTGTAGAACTAAATACATAAACACACACACACACACACACACATGACTATAAGTAAAACTACTTTTTTGAGACATATTTAATCTTTTTAATTAAGCTATTTAATTTGAGATTGTTGCATATTGATATACTAGTGTGAAAATCTAATAAAATTTGTGGATTGTATCAATGTTAATATCCTAGTTCTGATATTATAGTACAGTTTCACAAGATGTTATAACTGGTGGGAAATGTGTAAAATGTATAAGGGATCTGTTTTATTTCTTACAACTGCATGTGAATCTATAATTATCTAGAATTTAAAAACAGGATATGACCCAAGAAAAAATAGTTTAATTTCTTAAAAATCTTCTACATTCACTGCTGTCGCTTACACTATATTTTAGCAACCTGATTCAAAAAAAACAGGAACTTCTAAAAGCAAGTTTTCTTGAACAAAAATTTGATTTTGTAGTTACATAAATCTTATTTAGTTGTCTTCAAAGTTGCTCCAGGTGTAATTCCTATTTTTTCTGATTTCCTGTTTCATTTTATCTATTCATCATAGCACACTAAAAATTAACTGTAGTTGAACACATATTCTAGGACCTATAATCCATAGCAATAATCTTGACTAATCTGATAAGTAAACAAGAACCATTTAGGGATCATGTGTAATGGGGCACCAAGACAGTCTTTAGATAGGCACCTGTGTCATGTTCCTTTATTCAATCACATATGTGGTTCACAACAAGATAAAGAATTTAAACATTGGCCCCAGGGAGGAGTCCCAGGAGTCTCTCCATGCCCTGACCTCATTATGTCACTCTCATGTCACAAGACTATTGTTGGGCCTAATTTTTTGGGGGTAGAATCACTGTGCAAGCACACATCACGGATAGTGGATGACTTTTCTCTGTCATCCACTCTGCAGGAGTAATAAAAATACATAGTATGGTTTCATAAATAGCTGTGGTCTTCGGGGGATACTTCTTAGACGTGTTTTGCTCTTCCAAATATCAGTCTAATGCTGAGCCAGCCACGGAGAGAGATTAAATAACTGTTGCTTGGCTTTTTATTCTTTATACTGAAATTTTTCATCCTAAAATAGAAGTAACATGGAGAAAAATCTGCTGGAAAACTGAACTCTTGACACTGAAGAAGAGATAATAGATTTTCCAAGCCTACAGGAAAAGATTCTGTTCTTCATTTTCTTAAGCAGATTAATTACTTTTGAGTAAAAATGAGAGATTGGAAAAGTGGTATTTATTGTGTTTTGTTGCGAACTAGAAATTGGAAATTGTCACTAGTAGAACCCTGAAGAGAGCCTAGTCCAGTCAATGTGACCACGGCTAAAAGACCTCCAAATAAATACCATAAAGAATTGCCTTTAGCTCTTTATTCCCCATTTCTGCCACCAGGTATTCATTATAGTGTGTCCCTTTTTTTTTGATGCTGTTTACTATTTTTATAAAGCAAACAAAGACTTTGTGGTTCTAATGACTGCCACCAAGACATGAGTGGATCTGTTCTTGGCCAACCACCTATTTGATCTTGGATCACTTAGCGTCATATTGCACTAGTGAATCCACCTTTAAAGAAATGGATTCTACCTTCATTTATACTTATTGTACCAAATCAATTAAATTGTTATAAGCTACTTTAGATGACTTTTCTTATATACTTTAACTTAATCCTAAATGCATCTTTTCATGAAACAAACTCAGAGTTAAACCTGTGTCTAGAATTGGTGGGTTCTTGGTCTCGCTGACTTCAAGAATGAAGCCATGGACCCTTGCAGTGAGTGTTACAGTTTTTAAAGATGGTGTGTCTGGAATTTGTTCCTTCAGATGTTCAGATGTGTTGAGTTTCTTCTTCTGGTGGGTTTGTGGTTTTGCTGACTTCAGGAGTGAAGCTGCAGACTTTTGCAGTGAGTGTTACAGTTCATGAAGGTGACGCATCTGGAGTTGTTCGTTCCTCCCGTCCGGAGTTGTTTGTCCCTCCTGGTGGGTTTGTGGTCTCCCTGGCTTCAGGAGTGAAGCTGCAGACCTTCGTGGTGAGTGTTACAGCTCATAAAGGCAGCGCTGACCCAAAGAGCGTGCAGCAGCAAGATTTATTGTGAAGAACGAAATAGCAAAGCTTCCACAGCGTGGAAGGGGACCAGGGCAGGTTGCCGCTGCCGGCTCAGGTAGCCGGCTTTTATTCCCTTATATGACCCCACCCACATCCTACTGATTGGTCCATTTTACAGAGAGCTGATTGGTCCTTTTTCACAGAGCACTGATTGGTGCATTTACAAACCTTTAGCTAGACACAGAGCACTGATTGGTGCATTTACAATCCTTTAGCTAGACACCAAGTGCTGATTGGTGCGTTTACAAACCTTTAGCTAGACAGAAAAGTTCTCCAGGTCCCCACCCAACCCAGAAGCCCAGCCAGCTTCACCTCTCAATGGCACTCGCCGCAGGACTTTGCAGCACCTAGCCTGGGCACTCCAGTAGCCCAGATGGAGCTCATCTCCCGATCAAACCAAGCAGGCACGAGCCAGCCACGTGGAGTGTGGGGCCCACCACCAAGCTAGTGCCCACCCAGAACCCAAGCCAGCCCATGAGTGCTGCACGCAGCCCTGGCTCCCTCCTGCGCCTCTCCCTCCACACCTCCCAGCGAGCAGAGGGAGCTGGCTCCAGCCTCGGCCAGCCCCAGAGAGGGGCCCCCACAGCACAGTGGTGGGTTGAAGGGCTCCTCAAGTGTGGCCAGAGTGGATGCTGAGGCTGAGGAGGTGACGAGAGTGAGCAAGGGCTGCTAGCACATTGTCACCTCTCAATCCCCCCTCTAAACAAGACACCCCAACTGCTGTTGGGAATTTGGCCGATGACCACGCTAGCTACTTCCTGCTGGACAGGGGCAAAGAAGGGGCCCTGCATTTGTAGTGTCCTCCAGAGGGGAACTCTTTAGGCCAGTGCAAGGGCCAGCAGGTCAGTCCAGGGGTCCTTGGTAGAAGTTGTTAGTTGAGCTCATTTGGGATTCAATTTGTAAGACCATCTGTAGCTTGATAGCCTCGATTCTAGAGGAAACAAATTTGACAAGAAGGTTAAAAATACAGGGCCCAAAGGTGAGTAACAGCAAGATGGCTGCCATGGGACCTAGAAATGGGAGAAGCATGTTGCCCAACTCCAGAGTTGGTATAAGAGTTTGTGAGGCATTGTCTGATTTGAGAAGCCTTTTCCTGTAAATGCTAGGCAGCATCTTGTACTTATCCCTGACTGGTTAGTGTAAAAACAACACTCTTCCCCTAAGAAGGTGCAAAGTCCTCCTTTCTCCACAGCAAGGAGGTCTAGGCCTCGGTGGTTTTGGAAAGTCACTGCTGCCAAAGAGTCTATTTGGGATTATAGAGTAAGGATCAATTTCGTTATTTCTTGTAAACTGTCTGAGAGGCAGATATCGGTTGAAGTTCCACATAAGAAGAATATGCCTTGGCTGGGTAGACAGAAAAATTTTTTTTTTATTATTATATTTTAAGTTTTAGGGTACATGTGCACAATGTGCAGGTTAGTTACATATGTATACATGTGCCATGCTGGTGTGCTGCACCCATTAACTCATCATTTAGCATTAGATATATCTCCTAATGCTATCCCTCCCTGCTCCCCCCACCCCACAACAGTCCCCAGAGTGTGATATTCCCCTTCCTGTGTCCCTGTGTTCTCATTGTTCAATTCCCATCTATGAGTGAGAACATGCAGTGTTTGGTTTTTTGTCCTTGCGATAGTTTACTGAGAATGATGATTCCCAATTTCACCCATGTCCCTACAAAGGACATGAACTCATCATTTTTTATGGCTGCATAGTATTCCATGGTGTATATGTGCCACATTTTCTTAATCCAGTCTATCATTGTTGGACATTTGGGTTGGTTCCAAGTCTTTGCCGTTGTGAATAGTGCCGCAATAAACATACGTGTGCATGTGTCTTTATAGCAGCATGATTTAGAGTCCTTTGGGTATATACCTAGTAATGGGATGGCTGGGTCAAATGGTACTTCTAGTTCTAGATCCCTGAGGAATCGCCACACTGACTTCCACAATGGTTGAACTAGTTTACAGTCCCACCAACAGTGTAAAAGTGTTCCTATTTCTCCACATCCTCTCCAGCACCTGTGGTTTCCTGACTTTTTAATGATTGCCATTCTAACTGGTGTGAGGTGGTATCTCATCGTGGTTTTGATTTGCATTTCTCTGATGGCCAGTGATGATGAGGATTTTTTCATGTGTCTTTTGGCTGCATAAATGTCTTCTTTTGAGAAGTGTCTGTTCATACCCTTTGCCCACTTTTTGATGGGGTTGCCCTGGCTTTTAAAGGAATAGGGTACACTGTTTTTTCTTTACTACCACTCTTTCTCTTTGAGTTTTTCTTTGTCTCTCTCTTTCTGACTCTCTCTTTGTCTGTCTCTTCCTCTCTCTCTTTTACTTTCTTTGTCTGTCTCTCTCTTTCTCTCTGACTCCATCTTTGTCTATTCTTCTCTTTCCTTCTTTGACTGTCTCTCTGTCTCTTCCTCTTTCTCTCTTTCTCTGACTTCCTGTCTCTTTCTCTCTTTCCTTTCTGCTGCCTCTGCCAGCTGCTTATGCTGCTGTTCTCCCCTCTCCTTCCCCTTTTCGATGGCTTCAGCAGTGTAAGACTGCTACCTCCTTTGGTTTTTGCACTGCGTGCAATAACTCTATAATTTCTTTGTGGTATTTAATGGGGGTTCCCCCAGACATTAGGAACTCCCTTTCTTTCCATATTGCAACACGGGCATATAGGATTAGATAAGCATACTTGTTATCTGTATACACATTTATTCTTTTTCCCTTTCCCAGTTCTAAGGCTTGGGTAAGTGCCACTAATTCTGCTAACTGGGCAAGTATGGTTACATCACTAACTATGGCATAACGTTCCCTTCATATCCCATTCTCCACAAATGAACTTCCATCGGTATATAGATTAAGGTCAGGATTAGCTAAGGGGACTTCTAAGAGATCATCTCGGGTAGCGTAAGTCTGGACTATAATTTGTTGGCAGTCATGCTAAATTGGTTTCCCATCCTCTGGGAGAAAAAGTGGCAGGGTTGAGGGCCACACATGTACATATCTGAAGCACCAGTCCCTCAAGGAGTAGCACCTGGTATCCAAGTAGGTGGTTGTCTGATAGCCATAAACTTCATTTGGCACCTAGTATGCCATTTACATCATGAGTAGTCCAGCCAGTGAGATCCTTTCCTTGTATTATTTTGATAGCCTCTAACACTAAGACAGCCACCGCTGCAACTACCCGTAAACACTGAGGCCAGCCTTTTGCTACTACATCAATTTCCTTACTTAGGTATGCCACAGGTTGTGGAGTTATCCCACAAGTCTGAATAAGGACTCCAAGAGCTATCTCTACTCTCTCTGTGACATATAAGGAGAAGTTTTGTCCTGTGGGAAGGCTTAAAGCTGGAGCTTGTACTAGGGCCTGCTTTAAGGTTTTGAAGGCTGTTTCTGCCTCTGGTTCCCATTCTACTAGATGAGTATTTGCTCTCTGGGTCTCCTTGATTAGAGTATAGAGGGGCCTGGCTATCTCACTGTATCTGGGGATCCATAGTCAGCAAAAGCCAGTGATTCCAAGGAACCCCCACACCTGTTTTAAGGTCTTAGGGTGAGGATAAGCCAGTATAGGCTGTATTCGTTCCTTGCTGAGGGCCCTGGTCCCTCTGGCTAAGATTAGGCCTAGATATTTGACCTGCTGTAGGCAAAGCTGGGCCTTTGACCTAGACACATTGTACCCTTGATTAGCTAGAAAGTTCAAGAGATCTAGAGTAGCCTGCTGCCATGAGGCTTCTGAACTGGTAGCCAAAAGTAAATCATCCACATACTGAAAGACCAGAGTGCCTGGACTTGAGAAATGGCCTAGATCTTGGGCCAGTGCCTGACCAAACAGGTGAGCGCTATCCCTAAACCCTGGGACAAGGCCGTCCATGTAAGTTGGGAGGTGTGGTCTGTGGGATCCTCAAAGGTAAAGAGAAACTGGGAGTAAGAGTGCAGGGGAATACAGAAGAAGGCATCCTTGAGGTCCAGAACCATGAATCATTCTGCTTCCTCTGGTATTTGAGAGAGCAGGATATAGGGGTTTGGTACAACTGGATATAGAGGAATTACTGCCTCATTGATAAGTCTAAGATCTTGCACTAGTCTCCACTGACCATTCAGTTTTTGTACTCCTAGAATTGTGGTGTTGCAGGGACTGCTGCATTTCCTTACTAAGGCTTGAGCTTTTAATTGTTTAACAATATCCTGTAATCCTTTATGAGCTTCAGGCCTTAATGGATATTGCCTTTGATAAGGAAAAGTGGTGGGGTCTTTTAGCCTGATTTGTACTGGGCAGGCATTTTTTGCCCTTCCAAATTGTCTTTCCAATGCCCAGACTTCAGGGTTGATTCCCTCTTCAAGTAGGGAGGAACAAATGGATAACTTGTTCACAACGTTCATGTAGATGATAGCTCCAGGTTTGGCTAATATATCCCTCCCTAATAAGGATGTGACTTTCAGGCATAACAAGAAAAGCATGTGAAAAGAGCAAAGTCTCCCAATTACAACTGAGGAGGTGGGAGAAATACCTGGTTACAGGCTGTCCCAGGATTCCTCAGATGGTAACGGACCTTGAAGACAGTCATCCAGGACAGGAGATTAACACTGAGAAGGCTTCCAGGAGGAAGTCAATTTCCTGGCCCTCAATGATTAAACGTACCCGAGGCTCAGTGAGGGTGATGACATGAGCTGACACTTGCCCCAGGCACCCTCAGTCCTGTCACTGGATCATCTGGTTGGGGGCTCCTGACCCAGAGAAACTTTGTCCTCTGGGGAAGTGCAACATCCAGTGATTGCCTTGGCATAGCGGACATGGACGAGGGGGCGGCTTGTTTCTCACTGGACAATCTTTTTTAAAATGTCCTTGTAAACCACACTGATAACAAGCCCTACCGGGTGATTTGCTTGCTCCATTTTCTGTCCTCTCTGAACCACCAGGGTTTGTTTGTCTGAGGGCCATGGCTAAAGCTGCAGCCTTTCTCTGATCTCGCTTTTCCTTTGGGCCTGTTCCTCTTGGTCCCTATTATAGAACACTGAGGTTGCCAGGTTTAATAATGCCTCCAGATTTTGTTCAGGGCCCAGGGCTTTCTTTTGGAGCTTTCTCCTGATATCTGCAGCTGATTGGGTAATAAACTTATCTTTTAGAATCAATTGACCCTCGAGTGATTCGGATGACGGGGGAGTATATTTTCTTAAGGACTTCCATAGCTGCTGGAGGAAGGCAGAAGGATTTTCTTCCTTTCCCTGAATTATGGTGGACATCATTGAATAATTCATGGGCTTTTTCCTAATTCCCCTTAGTCCTTCTAGAACACAGGTCAACAGATGTTTACGACTCCAGTCCCCATGATCTGAGTCAAGGTCCCAGTGGGGATGCATACTGGGGATGGCTTGCTGACCAGTAGGGAACTGGTCCCTTTCTTCAGCTGTCATTCTATCATTTACTTGACTAAGATACCAGATATCTCCAAACTCTCAGGCTGCAGCTAAAGCTGCATTCTTTTCATTAAACGCCAGGGTTTGATCTAACAGTAGCATGACATCTCTCCAAGTGAGGTCAAAGGTTTGCCCTAGACCCTGTAGGACATCTATGTACCTATCAGGATCATCTGAAAACTTCCCCTTTCTGCTTTGATCCGCTTTAAATCAGAGAGTGAGAAGGGGACATGTATCTCGGTTGGGCCAAATTCCCCTCCCCCTACAGCTTGAAGGGGACATAACCGATAGCCCAGGGGGATTTGTGTTCCTTTGGAGATTTCTTTGCTTATTTCCTTCTGGGCAGGAGAGATTAGAGGAGGATTATCATTAATAGGAAGGGGAGCTATAGGGAGGCTAGGATATGGGGGTAAGCTGAGAGGTCCTCCTGTGGGATGTAAATTCAAGCTTTGCATAGTTGTGTATTCTCCTTCAATGAAAAGAAAGCTTGGACATAAGGTATTTAACTCCATTTGCCTTCCCTCTTACAGAAAAGGTCAACCTCTTACAGAAAAGGTCAAGCTGCAGGATAGTATTGTAATTTATACTTCCCTCAGGTGGCCATTTTTCCCCATCAGAGAGAGAATACTGGGGCCAGGCTGTAGTGCAGAAAAAAATGAGCTGCCTCTTTTTCAGGGTTTGTGGGTCAAATTGGTCCCAATGTCTTAGGATACATTTCAAGGGTGAGCCTGTTGATGCCTGAGTGTTTCCCATCTGAAAGACAAAACCACCCACAGTTTTGATTTGTTGTGTTTCTTCTCCTGTCCAAGAACCCACAACAGTCCCTGGACCCTACTGATCAGAATAGTTGCACTCACCGGCACAGCAGCAGAAACAACCCCTGCCCAAGAACCCGCAATGGTCCCTGAACCCTGCTGATCAGAAGAGTTGCGCTCACCAACGCAGCAGCAGAAACACTAGTTTTCCTCCCAGACCACAGGGAGGACCGAGGAAGGTCGGATTTAGTGGCCCTTAGCAATGGATTCTCGAAAACCTGCACCCTCACCTGACCTCCTAGACCACAAAGAGGAAAGAGAAAAATTGGTTTTAGTGGCCCTTACCGACACATTCTCAAAAAACTGTTAGAGTCCTAAGCATTCTCCTGTTAGTATTGGGATCTTACCCGTGTCCTACAAAGATGTTATGCCCCAAAAATGAAGTGGAGGGCAATATCCTGAGGGAGGGGAGGGATCTCCAGAGTTGGAAGAGTGACACCTTTTATCCTCATTTATATGAATAGGAAGGATACAATTTCTGAGGCTCCCCATATCCTGGCTTCAGGAATAGCTTTGGTTAGACTGAGGAGGGATCCTGAAATTCCAGATAGTACCCCCTATGATGGGGCTTTGGGCAAAAATTATGTCTTTCTGACTGGTGAGCCCGGGTGCCTAAAGAAGGTAACAGAGTCCTGGATTTTATATTAGAAATCATTCTCATAGGAGAAACTAGAAAAGCACCAGAGACAGGGAATGATTTTTAGAAGCAGGACTAGCCTCAGAGAAGAGAGGTGAGAGGAAGTTTGTCTGACAGGCATTAGGACCCAGGAGGCAAGAGTCAGGATAGATAGGATAGATGGGCAGGTCTCACTTGGGCGACATGCCTTTGAGAGTTCTGCTCATGGCCACAGGATCAACAACTTGTAGGCACCCCGGGGCTGAATGGCATTCCTCTCTGTTGACCCTCGGCTCAGCCCAGAAGTACAGGAACAGCAGAAGCTGGTTCCAGGCAAACCAGTGCTCCCAAATCTGAAGAGTTGGGGGTTGTTAGAGAGCCCTTTCTCAGAAAGCCTGAAACTCATGTCTTTAGTCCAGTGACCACGCTAGTCTCTTTTAACTGGCTGGCAGGAGCCCAGTATTTAGCCCCTGAATCCTAAGGAAAAATAGGACAGAACAGCAAGCGATAAGGGTCTGATGGTACTCACTGCTTGGCAATAGGTGATAGTCTCACCGCTTGGAGATAGGTGATGGTCTCACCGCTTGGTGATAGTCTCACTGCTTGGCGATAGTCTCACTGCTTGCGATAGGTGATAGTCCCTTCGTGGTTGCCAAAATGTGTCCAGAATTGGTGGGTTCTTGGTCTCACTGACTTCAAGAATGAAGCTGTGGATGCTTGCAGTGAGTGTTACAGTTCTTGAAGATGGCATGTCCGGAGTTTATTCCTTCAGATGTGTCCGGAGTTTCTTCCTTCTCGTGGGTTTGTGGTCTTGCTGACTTCAGGAGTGAAGCTGCAGACCTTCACAGTGAGTGTTACAGCTCTTAAAGGAGGTGCATCCGGAGTTGTTCATTCCTTCTGTGGGTTCGTGGTTTCGCTGGCCTCAAGAGTGAAGCCGCAGACCTTCGCAGTGAGTGTTACAGTTCATAAAAGTGGCGCGTCCAGAGTTGTTTGTTCCTCCCGTCTGGAGTTATTTGTCCCACCCAGTGGGTTCCTGGTCTTGCTGGCTTCAGGAGTGAAGCTGCAGACCTTCACGGTGAGTGTTACAGCTTATAAAGGCAGCACGGACCCAAAGAGTGAGCAGTAGCAAGATTTATTGTGAAGAGCGAAAGAACAAAACTTCCACAGCATAGAAGTGGACCCCAGCGGGTTGCCGCTGCTGGCTCGGGTGGCCTGCTTTTATTCCCTTATCTAGCCCCACCCACATTCTCCTGATTGGTCCATTTTACAGAGAGCTGATTCATCCATTTTACAGAGAGCTGATTGGTCCGTTTTGAAAGAGCACTGATTGGTGCGTTTACAAACCTTTAGCTAGACACAGAGCACTGATTGGTGCATTTACAATCCTTTAGCTAGACACAAAAGTTCTCCCAGTCCCCTATGCTATTAGCTAGACAAAGAGTGCTGATTGGTGCATTTACAAACCTTTAGCTAGACACAGAGCGCTGACTGGTGCATTTACAAACCTTTAGCTAGACAGAAAAGTTCTCCAGGTCCCCACCCAACCCAGAAGCCCAGCCGGCTTCACCTTTCAATGGCACTAGTTGTGGGACTTTGCGGCACCTAGCCCAGGCACTCCAGCAGCCCAGAGGGAGCTCATCCCTGGATCAAGCCCAGCAGGTGCCAGCCAGCTGCGCCGAGTCTGGGGCGCACCACCGAGCCGGCGCCCACCTGGAACCTGCACTGGCCCATGAGTGCTGTGCGCAGCCCTGGCTCCCGCCTGCGCCTCTCCCTCCACACCTCCCCACGAGCAGAGGGAGCCGGCTCCAGCCTCGGCCAGCCCCAGAGAGGGCTGAGGTGGGCTGAAGTGGGCTGAAGGGCTCCTCGAGTGCAGCCAGAGTGGACACTGAGGCCAAGGAGGCACTGAGAGTGAGCGAGGGCTGCTAGCACGTGGTCACGTCTCAAACCTACCTTGGATTCAGTAAAAACCTGTAGCCCCAAAATGCTTTATTTTGTTAAAAACATATTCAATTTTGCCTTGTTAATTTTATTTGTATGATTTTGTATATTCTTTAAATAATAAGTTTCTAAGTTTGAACAGTGATCTATCAGAGGTAATTCTGCCTTAGGAGCTAATCAACCACCTGGGAATCAAGGACTCTGATTTTTTAATTTCCTTTCTTTGACTAACTTGCCAAAATTTGGGGATAATTACTAATTTTGGGTACATCAAATCTGCCTTAAGGGGAGTAGGGTTAATAACATAGTAAGGATTTGGTGAGGTGGAACTAATGGATTTTAATACTTTGCAATGATAAAATATCTCATGGGGATATTTGGAAGTGAGTCTATCATTCTATTGAACTAAACTATTAAACCTGAACATGAATGCTTAATCTCTGTAAATGTGTTTATTCAGTTTCCGAATTCTGCAGATTTCAAAGTTTTGATTTATTCATGATAGGATAAGAACACGTAAAATTAAAGCAACATTTCTCTTGTTCATATTGAAAACATCTCTGAAGACTAAATAGTAAATGAGGCCTAAAATGAACAGTCAGTTTAAGCCCAGCAGGAGAGTTCTTCAGAGGGGAACAGATTTGGAAACTAACACTTTTCCATTTGCTGTATCGCTACAGAGGTGTAAATTTCTAGGAAGTCATGCAGACTGCTTAAATGAGAAGATCTGCAAAGGGAAGAAAATTCTGCTTTTCTGGTCATCTGAAACTCCTATCCTTCCCGTGCACCAGAACTTTTTATTTCTTATCAATGTACTATACCTTTCAAGATTATATATCTCCTTGGGGTGCTTACCATATATTCTAAATCGACCATTTGTCAGTCAGCTTTGCTTTTTATAAGAAAATTGAGACAGGTTTAGAAAAATGAAAGTTTCTGATGTTGCAATCAACCATAGATGGAAAGGGCATTGTTGATTCCAGCAGAACATAAAATAATGCATGTCCTTTCTGTTCCAAAAGGTTGATCACTGAGGTTTCCCAAACTCAAGCATATGGAAATCTCTTGAGGTGAATTGTTAGATTTTCTTCTATTAGACATTCAGCCATTATTGTTAGTAACAATAATTGCAACAATGATAGTGATACTTACAACTTATTCAACATAGACTACTTGCTAGACACCCATCTATTTGCTTTCTATATGCGATCTTTTTTTTTTTTTGGCCTCATAATCACTTTTGGAGGTATTTTTATCATCATCTTATAGGTGAAAATGCTGCAGCTTAGAGCATTTGAGTAATTTACTTAAGCCAATACAACTCATAAGTGGTGGATCTAGACACAAACTCAACTTTCTCTGACTCCAAAGGCCATCATGCCACACTCCCTTGGCATTACCATCTCCCTTCATTAGAAAATGCTGTACTGCATTAGTCAGACTGAATGTTGGCCTAGGGATGTGATAGAATTCTGAGAACTAGGATGACTCCAATTTTCCTGACATGGATTCTAAAATTTCCTAATTGAGCATTACATAAATTGGATCATTAGAAATTTCTTTGAAAAGTGAATACTAGTTATTCACAGGTGACTGAGAATACATGTCAGTTCATCTTTCAACCATGGAGTACTTGTGACTATGAAATGAGCATTTTAACAGAGAAGGTTGCAATCCAAGGTAAGGGGAAGTCTGTGAAGTAGGTAAGCCTTCTACCCCATGTCCCTTTCCAGTGCCTATGTTTTCCCCTTTCTCTGCTTTTCCTCCCGTCTTCTCATTATGGTCACCAGGTTTCCTTTCTCACTCCCACATCTCTCTCTCTCACTCACCATATTTCCCCGTCTCCTCCCCATTCCTTCTTTCTTTCTCTCCCTCCTTCCCACCTCTGACCTTTAAGTCTGAAGTCTGCAGTCTACAAAGTGTGCCTACCCACACTTGCATATTCAAGTTTGTTTCATTTTGGGTTGGAGAAATTTGACAACTTAATTTATTTATTACCCCTCAGGGACAGAATTAAAGTATTACGACTGACCAATTGAGGTGTTTGTTTGTTTGGTCACAGAAGCGTAATCAAAAACCTCTAAGTCACAATTATTTCTTGAAAAAATCAGATTGGAGGACAACAGATAAAGTTATTTTGGGGACTTTAAGTGATTATGGAGACTTGTTAAATGTGGATAAAGGCTGATTGGCATTGTGGAAAGATGAGTGTGCTGATCTCAGAGAGCATCATTGAGAACACTGAGTTTGTAACTGTAAAATATTTGTCAATATGATACATGGCAATTCTAGAGCAGGACTAACAAACATTTTCCGCAAAGGCTAGAGAGTAAATATTTTCTGCTTTGAGAGCTATAATGTCTCCATCATGATTTCTCAATTCTGCCATTGTAGTGAGAAATTAGCTGCACACAACGTGTAAATAAATGATCATGACTGTGTTCCTACAATAAACCTTTATTCACAAAAATGGAGAGATGGCAGAGTTGGCACACAATGTATAATTTTTGATCTCTGTTCTAGATTCTTATCTTTCACTGCCTATATCTAACCAATCAGCATAACTTAAATAATCTACCTCTAAACAGGTTTTATCATCTTCTTTGTCTTCCTAGGTGCTTATTATGTGACATGCCTTGAGTTAATAAATGCTTATGCATTATCTCTTTTAAACTTTCCCAATGCCTGCCAGTTGTCCTTACTCTCCCAATTTTAAGGCTTAGAAAAATTGAGTAACCTGCCCTACACCATGCAATTGTTAAGTAGCTGGAATATGTCTCATGGGAACACCTATGGTTATAATAATCTCTAATCTCCCATCTGATTTTTTTGCCTCAATTCCCAGCCCTGATCAAAGCTATTAGAATAATTAACCAAATCCCAAACATACTCAGGTTCCTTACTTGATTAAAAGTCTTCAGTGAACTGGCCTCGGCTTACCTCTCCAGCTTTGCTCCAACAGGATCCTCCTTATTTTAACCCACCCCCACCGCATCACATAAACATTCCCACAGTTGAGTTTAGAGACCAGCCACACCAAACTGCTTTCAGTTTCATAAATAAATAAAGCAGCTTCCATGCCACCATAGATTTGTTCAGTTTGTTGTCAATTCCTGATTTCCCCTTTCCCTCCTCCCCTTCCTTTCTCTCACCTCTTTATTATTTTCTGCCTTTCCCTGTGTTTCCAATGTTTTTCCAAGAAAACTTTCTTGACACAACTGTTCAATAGAACCTTTATCATTGTAACCAAATGTTTTTTCTTCATAGCACATATATTTTTGTATGTTTGTTTGCTTTACTGTGTACAATTTTTGTTGTTTTTATATTGTATCTGCCTTTTCTATTATATAGACTCGTATATCATTGGTAGGGACAGAAGGCAGGGAAATTCTGGGCAGAAGAGGAAGGGTCCCCAGCAAGAGCCCCACCCTCAAGCTGAAAACCCTGGAACCACAGCCCAAAGTGAGAACTTACATCCCTGTTTTCCAACTTCAATGTTGCCTTTTCCAAAACCACCCATGGCCCACCCCACCCCCCATCTTGTGCCCATCAAAACCCCAGAACTCAGCCAGCAGAGAGGAGAAGCAGCCTGACATCAGAGACCATGGTTGGACGTAAGAGAGAAGCAGCTTGACTTCAGAGGGACAGCTTGATGGTGAAGTTTGGGAGAGGAGTCCTTCCAGGGATGGCCGGACTCCAGGGAAAGATTACCTTCCCTAGCTGTCCCCTTTTCAACTCCCCTTCCCACTGAGAGCCGCGTTCACTGGCAATAAAATTCCCCACATTTACTATCTTCAGTTCAGTCGTGCAACCTCATTCTCACTGGATGCTAGACAAGAACTCAGGTGCTATGAGTGTGGGTGCAAAAAGGTGTCATACTGATCCTCCACTGAGCTGTTAACATTTAAGCTGTCCACAGATGGCAAAGCTAAGAGGGCACTGTTACACTTCCTCTGGTGATTCAGGGGTCACAGGTACCCTCCCCTAGACACTGCCACAGGGCTGGTATGAAATTCACTCTTGTCGGGGCTCAACAGTGCTCACCCTGCCTCCTGCACACTCTCACCTGTGCTCACCCTACCACAAGGGATGGAGCAGTGAATAAGTGGAGTTCGCCCCTGCCAATGCCCATGCACTCCATTTCCCACCCATGACGGGGTCAGGGAAATATCCTGCTTCACCATCTAGGATGGAATTTTGCTCCTCTTTATGCAGCTAGAAACTTACATAATTTTTAAGAGAGTAGAGAGTCATGTGGATGTGAGGAGGGTACATGAAAAGGGTGACAAAATAATCTGGGGTTATACAAAATATATATTAAGTCTTTGTAAATATGAAAGTGTACCTTGTTGAGAAAGGTCACAGATAGGTACAGATTTATGGGGATTTTATTTGTGAGTTTTTGTTTGGGGAGAGAAAGGAGAGCTATAATGTGAGAGACATGTATTATGATCTAAGCAATGTGACCGAGGTAGGGCTGCACCTATGGCACACACATTGCTTTATAGTGAAGATTTCATCTAGATAAAATAAGTATAGTCATATAATTAATACTACAGAACAGTTATTTCATATCAAATGAAAATATTGTATGAAATAAAATGTTCAAAGCACCGCATTTAGGAGCATTCAAAAACTCTGGTGCTGATAATGACCATCATGTGGAAAATCAACTGTTACAATCTAAGATACAGATTTAAGAATGAAACCCTAAGCAAGAGACCTTTAAAAATAACTGAAACATCTTTTGAGATATTTATCATGTTTATTTTTAAACTATACTGAAAAATAATTTAACATGTAAAAGTACACAATGTTTTTATATCATTTAGGGCAAATATTATCATAGTTTATTAATAATGTATTTGTCTTTTTCTTTATTTTTCACAAGGCAGTAAATTTTACTTTTTTTAGAGTTGCTGTCCTTTTATCTCTGGGACTGATTCTTTAGTATTTCAGTTAAAAAAATTAAATTTAAAATTTAAAAAGCCCACTGATGCTACAAAGTAACATTGTAAGTTAGTTTGGAAGCTCTCCCACTAGATTTTTACCTTGCTGAAGGGGCCACATGGAGGTAAATAACACATTCTAGAGAAATTAGCAAAAAACAGTCACAGTGCTGGCAGTTATATAGCTAGGGATCAACAAGTTGGGGAAAAAGAAGCTTCTTTGTGAATTTACCTGAGAATAGTGTCTACTAATGAACTATTCCAAACACACTGGTGGCCTGAGAGAATCTTCTCCATGTCTCAGAAGTGTAGTGCTTGATAGCTCACACACTTCACTCATAACAACTGTAAGATGATCCCAGCCTGCAGTCCTGTCTCTTAACAAGTATGCAAGGAATTCCCCAGAGACACCCCAGGAGATACATTTCTGCATTATTGTTCACAATCTCAGAAAAGCAAACAGAACATAAAGAAAACTACAGTATCTTATAAATCCCAATTCCATAAAAATAGGAATATGAAGTGCCAGCCTTGAAATTGTCAAAAGATTTTTTTTATCTTTTTTTGGATAATAATGAGAAATATTGTGTAAAGCATCATATCTCATGAAGGGTAACATTGCCTCAAATCACTTAATGGAATACCGTGTCTAAGTCCATTGCTGTTCAACCATAATTAACAGGTAACCATGGGATACGGTGATTATATATGGTTTTTAATATGACTGACTTAATCTACATAAAGCGTGAAGGTAGACAATGACCTATTAGATTTGGTGGCAAATTAAGATCCATACATATATCAACTGATGGAAGTTTACTTCTATTTTACAAAAAAAATTTAATGGTAGTGGTGTGTCCTGAATTGGTGGGTTCTTGGTCTCACTGACTTCAAGAATGAAGCCGCGGACCCTCATGGTGAGTGTTACAGTTCTTAAAGATGGTGTGTCTGGAGTTTGTTCCTTCAGATGCTCAGATGTGTCTGGAGTTTCTTCCTTCTGGTGGGTTTGTGGTCTCGCTGACCTCAAGAGTGAAGCTGCAGACCTTCGCGGTGAGTGTTACAGCTCATAAACGCAGTGTAGACCCAAAGAATGAGCAACAGCAAGATTTATTGCCAAGAGCAAAAGAACAAAGCTTTCACATCATGGAAGGAGACCTAAGCGGGCTGTCGCTGCTGGCTGGGGTGGCCTGCTTTTATTCCCTTATCTGGCCCCACCAACATCCTGCTGATTGGTCCATTTTACAGAGAGCTGATGGCTCTGTTTTGCAGAGAGCTGATTGGTCCATTTTGACAGAGCGCTGATTGGTGCGTTTATAATCCTTTAGCTAGACACAAAAGTTCTCCAAGTCTCCACCAGATTAGCTAGACACAGAGCACTGACTGGTGCATTTACAAACCTTTAGCTAGACACAGAATGCTGACTGGTGCATTTACAATCCTTTAGCTAGACACAAAAGTTCTCCAAGTCCCCATCCGACCTTTAGCTAGACACAAAAGTTCTCCAAGTCCCCACCAGATTAGCTAGACCCAGAGCGCTGATTGGTGCATTTACAAACCTTTAGCTAGACACAGAGTGCTGATTGGTGCATTTACACACCTCTCGCTAGACACAGTGCTGATTGGTGCATTTACAGTCCTTTAGCTGGACAGAAAAGTTCTCCACATCCCCACTGCATCCAGAAGCCCAGTCGGCTTCACCTCTCAATGGCACTGGCTGTGGGACTTTGCAGCACCTAGCCCGGGCACTCTGGCAGCCCAGAGGGAGCTCTTCCCCTGATCAAGCCCAGCAGGCGCTGGCCGGCGGCTCCTAGTGTAGGGCTTGCCCAGCCCACGCTCACCTGGAACCCGCAGTGGCCCATGAGTGCCGCTTGCAACCCCAGCTCCCGCCCGTGCGTCTCCCTCCACACCTCCCCTCGAGCAGAGAGAGCCAGCTCGGGCCTCGGCCAGCCCCTGAGAAGGGCCCCCACAGCGCAGCAGCGGGCTGAAGGGCTCCTTGAGCGAAGCCAGAGCGAACGCTGAGGCCGAGGAGGCGCAAGAGCGAGGGAGGGCTGCTAGCACTTTGTCACCTCTCAGTGGGGTGATGAAATTCTTATGTTCATATTAAAAATCTCTGCAGGGATGATTGGTGTTCATCAAAGCTAATACATTAAAAAACAAACTGGCTATGTTAGTAAATTTCAAGCCTATGATTCTTAAGCTCTCCTTCCTGTGCCCAAACAAAAACTCGCAAATATAATCCCTGTAATTCTGTACCTGTTTGTGACCTTTCTAACAAAAAAATTCATGGAGATGTCACAGGATATTTTAAATGTTCAGGGGAAACCACAGATATATCATACAAACCACTAGACATTAGATTTTTCTACATTCATTTTGAAAATGTCATATTTACAAAGGTGGGATTTAGATTTTTGCTGTGATGTACAGCAAGTACTATAGGAAATGAGGGTGGTGCTCTCCAACGTTTGAAAAGTTGTACAGTGCCCAACTTGTGCATTCATCCCACTAGTAAGTAATTTTGGTTATTTAAAAATAAAATAAGTATGTATTTTTTTCAATTCAGGTCTATTATTTTTTCAAATGGATACTGTGTTCTTAGAACAAAAATAATTGTTGTTTGGACCTTTCTGCTTACTAAACATAACTGTTAGGTTTTGGGGTTTTTTTTTTTTTTGTCCTGTAATCAATGTAAAAAAAATATTGAGAGACGGAGGGTTCTGTGAATCCAGAAAGTTACGAAATCTCTTCTCTGATCTCATACAACATGAGTGCTAAAAAATATAACAAAACGACAAAGGAACAAAAATCTCTAATTGGATATTAGACATCAATGTCAAAAATATTTGATTCAAAACAAAAGGAGATAATTGTGCTATCAACATCTTCATCATTACTACGTACCTAATATAAAACTAATTACTACTACCTGTAATTTCTAATTCTTACGGCAATCCACTTACATAGATATGAATGATGTTTTTGAAGATTTTACCTGAGATCAAGATTATAGAACAAGCAGATGGTCTGTCAGAACAAGTAGATTGCCATGTCTTCTTTCTGCATCCCAACACCTATTTCCTGAAATATTTTTCTTTTATATGCTAAGCATACTTGACACTAAGAATTCTTAAAAGGATACTCAGTTCGTTCTAATTGTGTTTACTTTGGGAATTGAATTTTAAGAAGGAAGCTAATGAACTGAAATATTTGTAGAGTGATGAGGAGAGGAAATTTAATATTAAATTACGTGAAGAATTATTGAAAATGTAAGGATGTTTTCCTAGAAAGAAAATAGTTTTATGGAAACAAAATACTTTTCTAATATTTGAAGGATGATTAATTCAAAGAAACCTCACGTTGATTTCATGTCGCTGGAGTAGAGGGCCATCAGGGAGAAAGATAGTGGCTCGAGATAAATAAGGATTTGCTATAATGAGGGTTTTCCAAAATGGTATGAGTTGCATTTGGAAAGTAATGGCATTTCTATCTTTGCAGGCACTTAATGCAGAGACTTATTGGGGTAATTAGTGGGTCAATTTTATATGTGATGCCTGTGTTGGAAAACATTTGAACTAGAATACATCTAAATTTCCAAAATTACTACTTCCCACAGTCAAGGTTGTACTGGCTACTAATAACAAAATTAGAAATATGATCAAATATTGGATTCCCTATGGCTCAGACGGACTCAGAGAGTTCTGACTGAGAGAGGAATTAGAGTCCAGAAAATCAATTTAAGACAACAACAACTGAAATAAGAAATAAACAAACAAATGCTATTGAGAATTAGGAAGAGTGCAGTTCAGAGGAACCAAAGGTTGGGATTAAAGTCAGCGTAATAGAGCCAAGGAAGTGAACCTGAAAGAAGAGTAAGTCAAGATCAAATTGAGAGTTGGGAGAAGTAAGGTGGAAGGTCTATAATTTAAATTTTAGCGACAATAATTTGGTCCATTTGAGATCTGATTTAGAAATACTGTTGGCCTTGTCAAAATATCACATATTGTGATCATAATTTCATTAAGTTAATGATGTTGGCTGCCTTTTTTTGAATTGTCCCCCTGACATCAGTGTTTGTTATGCCTGAAAATCATGCAAGATGCTAGTTCTGAGAGTGCTGCTTTCCCTGTTTAATTGAAATGAATATCACTTTGCTAATATAGTGACTCAAGCAGGCAACTATAGAAACAACATTTAGATAGAATTAGTCAAAACAAATGCAATCTCTTTCAGGCATTAATAGCTTTATTATCTGGTTTATGAATTTATTTGGAATACATGGAATCCATGTATTCCATGTATCACATGGAATCACATGGAGAATGATTTTGGCTAAACAATCTAGGCAAGAATAAGAACTATGAAACAATTCGAGTGTCTTTTAAGCATACACTGCTGGACAAAAATCTCTCAACACTTTCAGTAAGGATTGAACATTTTTCTTCCCTGGGCTAGAAAAGCTCCAGAATGCCGCCAGTTGAGGCATTCTTGAATAAAGCAGCAGGGGATTGCCAACAGTCTCAGGCCTTGTAATAGATTGTAGGGGACAGAGATGCCTCATTGAGAATCACAGGAACAACTGGCTCCAAATCATCTTGTCTTAGACTCCAAATCTTTTTAACAATGGTGGAAGAGAGTTGCCAAGAGGAAGACTAGAAAAGAGATGTGGGAAGAACTAAAAGAAAGAACCTGATTTCTACTTATGGTAATTTGTATTTTCTGAAGCCACACCTCCCTGTTGTGCAATGAAATGCTGAGAGCAGTAAATGAGAACAGGTTCTTTAACACAACACCACAGTGCCAGAAGCTCTTTAACAGTACTCTCTGCTTACTATTGGGCTCAAAGTCAAATAAATTAGTTGAGAGGCAGCAATAATCTGATGAGCCAGCACAAACTCTATCTGAGTGGAATGCTGTGGTCATCAGGTCTACCTTGCTACCAGCAATTAAAAATTAACCATGGCATTTTCAAAAGAAGAACATAGCAATTCATATGCAGCTTCTTTTCCACTTGACATATGTCTAAACAGCATCTGCTTTCTCAAGTCAAGACAGATACATGCAATGAACCTCTTGTGTGTGCAATGTGCAAAGCTAGGTCATTAACACACCTGCCAGGAAAGCAAGGGGGAAGAAAAAAACATTCTGTCTCTTGGTAAACTCATTCATTTAAAACATCCAGGTTCTCCTGTGCTGTCCTTTGAACATCCCAATTATCTCCTCTTGCCCTTACAAACAAGTGGTGTGAATTTTAATCAGCTGGAATGCAATCAAGGGCTGAAATAAATAGTGTTGTTGAATCATTTTTACAGAGAAAAGACAGTTGCATACCTATACTATATGTGTTTCTGATTTTCACAAGGGTAGAATGCCCTTGCTATGGACTGAAACAAACAATGTTTTATTTTTGTTTCAACCTCTGTTGACTTTCCTCTGCTTTCCTTTCCCCTAGAATGCCAGGGCCTCAATTCCGAGAATAATTAGCAACACCCTCTGGTGATAACAGGGCCACAGCAACCCAACAGTGATATCTTACAGGCGCCAGCTGTGCTTCAGTATTTATTTATTAAGATCACAATATTTACACAGTATGAATTCATTGAGATGGTGGGGGATTGAGTAATGCTCTAGCAGCTAAATTTTATCTGTATTTTTAAATGAAGATGAAAAAACTTCTAGGCTGTGTACTGTTTCCTTCCCTGGACAAAAAAAAAAAAAAAAAAATCAAGCTTCAAATTCCAATCCAGCCCTGTTTTGCTAGCAGTTTGGTGTATATGCCCTAGATGGGCTTTCCAGGCATGCACTGCAGTGACTACTACAGTGAAACCTGCTTGTCCAACACAGAGGGAAAGCTTAACACTGCTATAGGTGCATGGAATGACAAAGCAAAGAAACCAGGCAGTAAGTTTTTATTGGCTGATGACTCTACTCAGCCCAGAGCTGTGAATGAGCAATCTAGACATTTACTCAAAATCTCCACTTCACTTGAATTACTATAGCTTTTCATTGGCTCTTCTGTAAGTATTTGTTATCATGGTGATAGGAAACACATGTTCTGATGTTCCTCTGCAAAGCGATTTGCTCTGTAAAACCCTATCTTAGGGAGGGTTTTTGATGTAGATAGACAATTTTAGGAATTTAGTTTGGAAAAAAAATGTTCAATGTATATTTCAGGTGAGAAAGTAATGAATGGCTGGAACGAGGAATGCATGCATTTTTTTTATCATATGGAACTCCCTGATATTTCTGTCTTGAAGTCCCTCAAGCAAGACTTGGTTCTATTTTTAAAATATAAATATGATTGATTAATGAATAGGAATCCGAGTGTTATAGGAACAACAGGTTCGTATGCCTGCTGTGCAATAACATATTCATTAAGCTGAGACAGCAAAGTTTGCAGCAGAGAAAGAGTTTAATGATTGCAGGACACTGAATGAAGAGAGAGGAGGAGCTCCTCAAATTCATCTCCCCAAAAAGTTCTCGGTTGGGTTTTTTAAGGAGATCATGGAATGTCAGGGGCTGGAAAATTGAAGTCATTGATTGTCAGTGTAAGGAGGGTGAAATCATCAGGGTACAGAAACTGCATTCTTTGGTGAGCTGGCTTCTTGCAGGATCATTTTGACCAGCTGATGTCAGTACTTTCATCAGTATGCAGGACCTGAAGGAATAACTCAAAGAGAAAATTTAACATTTCAAAGTGTTCAAGTTATTATCTATAGAGCAGTTAAGGAGAATTATAATCTTGCAACACAGTCTACATGATTCTAGGACAATAGGAACCAAACCAAGCAGGTCAGAGAGTAAACTGACTTAATGATTTATACTGAATGTGCTGCAAAAATGATTTACTTTTATTTCTCCCTTTCTCTTTCCCTGATTAATTTTATAAAGTTTATAGGGGCACTTTCAATAAGATATTATGGTAAGTGAAATAAGCCAGGCACAAAAAGACAAATGCTACATGATCTCACTTGTATGTGGAACCTAAAGAAATCAAACTCACAGACGCAGAGAGAAAAATGGTGGGGTCGGGTTGGGGAGGGAAGAGGCTAGGGGAAGGGATATGGAGCTGGAGGAGAGGGAAATGGGAAGATGTTGTCAAAGGGTATAAACTTTTGGTTATGCAGGATCAATAATTCTGAAGCTCTAATACAGCACGGTGGGCTATGGTTAATAACACTCTATTGTATACTTCAAATTTGCCAAGAGAGTAGACCTTACATGTTCTTACCGCACACACACACACAAATGGTAATGAAGGAAATTATAACATTTTACCCCAAAATATGGCTCTCTGGAATAATGGCTATTTTAAATTAAAAATTCTTACAGATCAACAGGCTCTGGAAGAGACTTTCCCATCTACATGAAGACAGGATGACCCACCAAGGGGAACGAGAACATTGTTCTTGTTATTATTCCTGTTCTACCTGTTGTTTCATTATCCAGGACAGGAAAGAAGACCAAAAATGTAACCATACCTGAACAGACCCTTTTTCAAGATAATTACTGTCTCCGAGGATCATTTACATTCCAGAGAGAACTATTCACATGTTAATTGCTGTTCCAGATCCAATCACTCTTTTTAGTAATCAGTTATGCCCCTCAATAGAATTTCTCCTCTCCCATCTCTCATAACCTGTTTTACCAGGATCCAAGCCCTCATTCTTTCTGTAACCTTGAGATGACATATAATTTTCTGTACCTCATTAGGAATTTGGGTCTTTATTCTGAATGCTTTAATATACACGTTAAATAAATTTGGATGCCTTTTCTCCTGTTAATCAATCTGCTACGTCAGACATTTTCAGTGAGCCCCCAGGGGCCAAGGGCCTTGGCCCCTACTGTGACTATGTTAGATGATGAATATGTTAATTTACTTGATAGTGGCAGTAAGTTCACAGTGTATACATATATCAAAACGTCATGTTGTATGTCTTAAATATATATATATATATATATATATATTTCTTTTTTGAGATGGAGTCTTGCTCTGTCACCAGGCTGGAGTGCAATGGCACAATCTCAGCTCACTGCAACCTCTGCCTTCCAGGTTCAAGCAATTCTCCTGCCTCAGCCTCCTGAGTAGCTGGGACTACAGGTGCGTGCCACCATGCTCACCTGATTTTTGTATTTTTAGTAGAGATGGGGTTTCACCATGTTGGCCAGGATGGTTTCGATCTCCTGACCTTATGACCTGCCCGCCTCGGCCTCCCAAAGTGCTAGGATTACAGGTGTGAGCCACCATGCCCGGCCATAAATATATAAAATTTTTATAACTCAATTATGCCTCAATAAAGCTGAGATAAAAAAAAGAAATCATAATAGAATGTGAGGCATTTGAATTGTTCTTTTATCATGGTTACCCCAAACAAGTCACATTTTCTTCATTAAATTTTTTCACATTATGAACATATAAGGATATTTGCCATCAAGTTATTAATAGTTCAATATATTATCACCAGCTTTGACCAGGTGTAGCGACTCATACTTTTAATTCCGGCATTTTGGAAGGCCAAAGTAGGAGGATTTCTTGATGCCAGGAGTTCAAGCCCAGCCAGCGCAATATAGTGAGACCCCATCTCTACAAAAAATTTTTCAAAATTAGCCAGGTGTGGTGGTGCATGCCTGTAATTCTACCTACTTAGGAGCCTGAGGCACTAGGATGGCTTAAGCACAGGCGCTTGAGGCTTCAGTGAGCTATGATTGTACTATTGGGCAACAGAATGAGACTGTCTCAAAAAAAATAGCTGAGCATTTTAAAAATATTTTGATTAAGAGGGCTTAATGTAGTTGCGCAGTCTTCAAAATTAATAAATCATTTTCAAAAGTTAATATGAGACATTCTGTCAATATTGAAGAAAGTAGAAAGATTCCAAAATTGAGTTTTGTCAACAAGTAATAATAACGATAGGTTATCCTAATTATTTACAATATTACATCTAAGTATATTATATTTGTAATTATATATAAAACATTGTAAATTATGAAATAATATAATTATTTAGAATAATATGATTATATAATCACACTTAACAAAGAACATTACTGACTAAAAAATCTTTCTTAAAATTGTTTCATATATTTGCATCTACTTTAAGAAAGACTTACCAGACAATAATCTTGCACAAGGTCATAAATTATAAAGTTATTCTCAAGCACTGGTTATTTTCATGCCAGCCTTCTCCTTTTTAAAAATTAAAAAGAGAATAATGCAGCAGTTCAGTTGACATTTAATATTGTATTGTCCATATTACTTTATCTTTCATAGAGCTTATTGCCTTTATTTTATTAAAATATCCCAGAATAATCTAACTTGAATAAGAAATCTAAGTTTCTCTATCATTTTAACTTCTGTTTGGAAAAGTGGCTGCAAAGGAACTTTTTTTTTTATATATAAACTTACTAGTAAAGTAATATGTGCACACAGAGAAGTGAACAGCAGATGATCACACAGATTAATGATTCACATCTGTGTATCCAGACCCAGATCAAAGAATGAATTAATATCAGAAAACAGAATCCCTCTTTGGCACCTCCCATATTCTGGCTGTGCCTTCCAGATAACTACTATTCTGATTTCCATAGGTATAGATTAGTTTAAAGAATATTAACAGTCACAAAATTTGATACTAATTTCTACTTTAACCTTGTTAATATTCTGAATGTTAATGCACTAAAATGATTAAGGATAGCGTAAAGATGGAAAGGGGGTGGGTGATCTTTCCTCCTCATTATAAGGGTCACAGCCAACATGACTATAACAAAACATGGATTAATAAAAGAAAGGCATAACAGATTTACATACTGTGGAAGCTTTCAGAATGAAGACCAAAGACCCTAGGAAAACTATCTTTATCCCTAGAGTTGATGAAGAATGGACAACTGTGTAAAACTGTGATTGGACATAAAGGGTATGATCTAATAAGAACAGACTGAGGAGAGAACCCAGCAAGGCCTATCTGTTCAGATTGTTGATGGAAAAAACAAACTCCATAAAATATTTAAAGAGGCTTATTCTGAGACAATATGAGTGACCGCAGCCCAGGGAGCAGTCTCAAGAGGTCCTGAGAAAATGTGTCTGAGACAGTTGGGTTACAGTTTGGTTTCATACATTTTAGGAAGACAGAAATTGTACATATAATTATAAATCAATACATGGAAGGTGTACATTGGTTCAGCCTAATGGGATGGAATATCTGGAAGCAGGTGCTGGGGGTTAGGGGCTGCGGGGGCAATTAGGTAGATTCATAGATTTTTCTAACTGGCAATTGGTTGAAAAAGTCAAGCTTTATTTAAAGACTTGGGGTCATTAGAAAGAATTGCTTAAGATAAGGGGGTTGCTGAAGCCATGGTTCTTACTATGTAGACGAAGCCTCATAGATAGCAGCCTTCAGTGAGAATAGATGGTAAATGTCTCTTTTCAAACCTTAAATGTGTCAGACTTTCATTTAATCTTCCCTAGATTCTGGAAAGACCTAGAAAGACAAGACCTGGCTGCATTAATGGAGATTCTCCACAGATGCAAATTTCCCCCACAAAAGAAGGGTTTGCAGGGCCATTTCTAAATATGTCAGAAAAATGTATTTTTGAATAAAATATTTTTATTTCCTTCAGGGTGTGTTCTCATGTGATGCTATATCAGCTTCAGGTCAAAAGTGGAAACTTATTGCCGCAGAGAGTCTGTTTTGTTCATCTTATGATCAGCATATCAATGCTGGTCGGTTGTATCTAAACTCCAAAATGGATCCGGGGCATAATAAGATGTGTTGACCACCCTACCTGTCATGGCTGGCAATTAGATTTTTCAGGTTTTTCTGCAGTCCCCTTGGCAAAGAGGCAGTCCACTCATTTTGCTGAGGTGCTTAAAATTTAATTTTTGGTTTACAGGATTTTTCTTGGCTTCTCTGTGCAGCATTCCTTCCTCAGAGAAATACTTTGCTTCTGAGGCCTTTACTTTGGGGTGTCATTTTCTGAGCCCCAGTAATAGCAAGAAAAATGGCTCTGAATTTTAAGTGGAAGAGCATATATGCGTCTGAATAGCAACTGCTGACAGGGAAAACTGCTGTGTTTATATTTAGAACAGAAAACAAGTCTGTTCTATCTTCACTTTACTACAGGCAAAATTCAGTAAGCTGGAAATTTACTGCTGCCTCAGACACTGAGGTTACCTTGTAAATTGCCTGCAAGTGATTTAGTTCAAAGTTACCATGCAAGAAGAGTTCTTCAGTTCTAGAGAGAACTAATAGATAAGATGGTAATATAAACACTAGCTAAAGCTAACAGTGGCTCAGTCTTAGTTGTTATTTTGTTGTTGTTGTTGTTGTTCAGTTTTAAGTAATTATATAAAGTACACATTGAAAGATATTCAGGATTTTTTGATTCTCAAAAGCAGGCAGATTTCTTTAACTTTAATGTTGAGGATTAAATTCTCCAAAATAAGTCATGAGATACATTTTTAAATTTTGTTCATCTAATGTAGTTTAAGGACTATTTTAATACTCATGGCTTATAAATAATGGAGTACATGGAGCAATTTTCTACATAAAAAGCATAGTTCACCAATATTGATATATGAAAGATGGCTTAATAATCCCCTGTAATCCCATGCAATTAGGGAGTATATTTTTGCATGTAAGTAGATATTTAGTGATATCCATTATTAAATATCTTCTTGCACTTGAGATCCTTGAATCTTCTCACTAATGAAGCAACACACCATTAACACTGGCTACTGAAACCCTGGAAATCTTAAATTATATAGAAATTAATGTATAGGCACAGGGTGTACAAACTGATGGGGAAGAAGTCTGCCTTCCTATTGTATATTCTGAGTCTTAGATTAAAATCCTCAAAATTCATCCACTTTTTGGCAGGTTATAAATGAGTGGTCCTAGGACCATGGGGGCAGACAGCCTTCAGGACAACTCCTAATGACTTGAATGTTTCAGATACTCATTATTTCAATAGGCAAGAACCTTCATTCATCAACTAGAATATTACCTCAAATGGAGATGATGTAGGATTATGCCAGCAAGCAAAAAGATAAAACTGTTTAATAATTCAGATTTTTTAAATGGTTTTTTTCTCCATTCAACTAAATGCAGCTCTCCCTAATTTTTGTTTATTTCATCTCATCAATTGTTCATCAAAGATGAATGATTATTAACAGCCTCTGACAAAGTTTTAATGCATGTGGTCAGAAGTGTAGAGTGTTAAAAATAATATCCAACAGGTTAAATAGGACAAAATAAGAGTGATGCCATAAATGCTAAATGTCAATGCTGTGATCATTAAAAACGTTAAATATTTTTCCAAAAGATTCACATTATATAATATATATTTAATATTTTTGTTTGTTATATAGTCAAATAATCCAGGTCTAATAAGTTTTTCACATATTATCTCATTTTTTAGCATTATTTTTTAAATTGATTTATGTCCTCACATAATATGTTAAGGTCGTCAATTTTATGTGTCAACTTACAGGACTAAGGGATGCCATAGAGCTGGTAAAACATTATTTTTTAGTATGTCTGTGTGTGAGGATGTTTCCAGAAGAAAATAACATTTGAATCTGTAGGCTGAGTGAAGAAGATGGTCCTCACCAATGTGCGTGGGCATTATCCAACATGCTGAGAGACTGAATAGAAGATAAAAGCAGAGAAAAGGCAAAATTTGCTCTACATTTTTGAGTGAGGATATACATCTTCTGCCCTCAGACGTTGGCACTTCTTGTTTGGGGGATTTCAGGCTTGCTCCTGGATTTACGCCATTGTCCCTCCAACCTCAGTAGTTCTCAGGGCTTCTGATTTGGACTGGGATTTATACCATTGGGACCTCTGTCCCCAGGCCTTAGGATTCATACTGAATTACACCACTGGCTTTCCTAGTTCTCCAGCAAACAGACAGCAGATTATGGCTTCTCAGCCTCCACAGTTGTATCAGCCAATTCCTATAAGTCGTCTCTTATATATATTATAACATATAATACATTTAAAATATTATATTGTATATAGCATTAGTTCTATTTCTCTAGAGAACCCTGATTAATGCATGTGTATGTACATTTAAATAAATAACTCTGAAATGTATTCAAAATATTGAAATAGGCTGGGTGCAGTGGCTCACACCTGTAATCCCAACATTTGGGGAAGTTCAAGGCAGGTGAATTGCTTGAGCTCAGGAGTTCAAGACCAGCCTGAGCAAAATAGTGAGACCTTGTCTCTGCAAAAAATTTTAAAAATTAGCCAGGCATGGTGGCATGTACCTGTAGTCCCAGCTTCTCAGGAGGCTGAGGCAGAAGGATCTCTTAAGCCTGAGAGGTCAAGGCTGCAGTGAGCCATGATTGTATCATTGCAGTCCAGCCTGGCCTGGGTGACAGGGCAAGACACGGTCTCAAAAAAAAAAAAAAAAAAAAAATTAAAAAAACTATCTATCTATCTATCTATCTATCTATCTATCTATCTATACACACACACATACACACACACACGTTTATATTTACATATTTTTGAGACCATGTCTTGCCTCTCTCACACGTGCGAGAGAGATGTGAGGATGAGAGAAAGAAAGAGAGAGAAACCTTTTACTAGATTTCTTTTCTTTTTGTTTATCTTGCTCTGTCTTCCAAGCTGGAGTGCAGTGGTGACATTTCAGCTCACTGCAATCTCCACCTCCCAGGTTCAAGTGATTCTTCTGTCTCAGCTTCCCAAGTAGCTGGAATTACAGGCATGCACCACCATACCTAGCTAATGTTTTCTGTAGTTTTATTAGGGATGGGGTTTCACCATGTTGGTTAGGCTGCTCTGAAACTCTTCACCTCAAGTGATCTGCCTGCCTTGGCCCCACAAAGAGCTGGGATTACAAGCATGAGCCATTTGCACCTGGTCCTTTCTCTAGATTTCCAAAATTTAAATTTGAAAAACATCTCTTGAAGACAAAATACCCAATGCATTTATTTTAGTCTAATTTACTGCTACTTTCTTTATAAATTGAATCTTTTCACTTGTCCAAGAAGCCTGAGCCACGTGATATTGCTTCTTCTCCCAATCTGGAATTTATAGTAAGAATTCTAGCCATTGCCCTTGGACCTATCCTCAGTGAATGGTGTAGTTTATTCCTGGGCCATGTATGGCAGCATGCATGATCTTAAAAGAAGTGAAATGTTCTTTAGAGAACTTCTATCTAGTCTGTTGTTGCAGTTGTGAAAAAAAATCACTGAATCTGAAACCTTGGGCTTATGTTCATTTTCTATCTGAGAAATACAAACAAAATTCTAAGCCCCACAACCTACTGAATGGACCCTTTCTTGGCCAGGCAACCTTGAAAACTGAGTTCTCAGCCATGACAACATGGGAGGTCAGATACACCTTGTTATAGCCTCTCCATCAATAACCACCATTAGGTTTTCTTCGATAAGGGCTAATCAGAAACTAGCCCTTTCGGAAGACTCCACCGTTGGTATAACCAACTGCCTGACTGCTGCCCCTTCCTTTTGCAGTTCCAACAAAACAACCCATCAGCATCTCTTCCTGGCAGGAGACCATCCACTATGGAGTGGGTCTGGCCGGTCTACAGAGGATGATCAGTAATGGTTTTCCTGTCCTCTGCTTCACCTTTTGACATGAGAGGGCCAGAAACTCCACCCTTGGATCATGCTAACATCTCTATGTTCTGAACATGGATCCCATAGAGAATCATGAAGCTCAATTGCACATGCATATGTTTCTCCTTTCATAAATATTCATTACTCCTCATATAGCTTATTAAATACATATATTTGGTCCCCTTGCTCAGCATAAGTTCCTCTTCCCTCTGTCCCTGTCTCAAAGTGTCTGTTTCTGGCTTCTGACCATAGGCTACTCTTCTCAGTCTGCGAGAATGGCCACTCTTCAGGCCACAACACTTCATGAAAAATAAAGTCCTCCTTTTCAAATATATAAACCTTGTCATTCTTCAGTTGACAATCAGATAATTATTTTAGGTACTTGAATAAGTTTCTCAAACTCCCTAATCATTTCCTTCTTTTTTAATAAAATGAAGATCTTGAGAATTTATTTCACAGAGTAGTAATGAGCTAAACTCTTTCTATTTTCCTCTGTTGAATACTCCATTCTTTTAGGAACCCTATATTCCATTCAATCCTTCCCCTATTGCCACAGGTGTGGAATTATCAGATTCCAGGTGGAATAATCAGACTTGCTCACTCTCTTGGTGAAAGGGAACTGGGATGCAAAAGATGAGTTAATCGAATAATGGTGGGCTTTGTAGTTTCTTATATGCACAAAACAGTGACCAAAACAGACAAAACTCTTGTCCTCATGGAGTTTTCATTCTAGTTCTAAACAACAGTGTTTTTTTTTTTTTTTTTCACACCAACCAATTACTTAATTATCAGCAAACACTGACTGGGTGTCCTACAATTTAACTCTATTCTGACCCTGACCACCTGGAATTAGAACAGGCCATACAGATTAAGGATTCAGTCTCACAAAATATTCCTTACTTCAGATGCCAGTTGCAAATAGAAGATCCCTTAGTTACTCACAACTTCTTTCCAACTTGGCTACAAGTCAGAGTTTCATGGGACTCCCTTCTCGTGTTCAACAATTTGCTGGGACAGCCAACAGAATCCAGGAAAACAGTTTACTTACTATTTACCAATTAGAAATTTTTTTTTCTGACATGGAGTTTTGCTCTTGTTGTCCAGGCTGGAGCGCAATGGCGTGATCTCGGCTCACTGCAACCTCTGCCTCCCAGGTTCAAGCAATTCTCCTGTCTCAGCCTCCTGAGTAGCTGGGATTACAGGTGCATGCCACCACACCACACCTCTATTTTTGGTAGAGAGAAGGTTTCATCATATTAGTCAGGCTCGTCTTGAACTCCTGACCTCAAGTGATCCGCCTGCCTCGGCCTCCCAAAGTGCTGGGATTACAGGTGTGAACCACCACGGCCAGCCTACAAATGCTATTTTAAAGGATACAAATGAACAGTCAGAAGAAAATATACATGGGGTGAGATCCAGAAGGGTCCCAAGCACAGGAACTTCCATTCCAGTGTGCCACCCTCCTGGCATGCACCAACCCAGATGCTCTCCAAACCCATTTTTAGGGTTTCTATGGAGGCTTTATTATTAAGACATGTTTGATTTAATCATTGGCCTTTGGTGATTAAGTCAATCTCTAACCCCACTCCTTTTTCTGAAGATTGGGGGATGGGGCTGAATGTTCTAACCTCTAATTACAGGATTGGTTCCCTTGGCAACCAGGCCTGTATTCTTAGGTACTTTCCAAAAGTCACCTCATTAACATAAACCCAGGTAAGGTTGAAAGGGGCTTGTTATGAATAACAAAAGATACTCCTTTCATCTTTATGCTTCTGAGCTATTTCAGGAACAGGGGTGTTTGCACGGTAGGGGGGCGGGGGAGGGGGGCGGATGTAATAACAAAGACATTTCAATCACCCCTACCACTCAGGAAGTTACAACAATTTTAGAAGTTCTGTGCCAGGAACCAGGGACAAAGAGCAAATATATAATTATTATTATATCATAAAAATCACAAAAACAAACATTTCACTAGTAAAGGCTAGAGTATGTCAATAGTGAAAAGTATTGAGGAGAAAAATAAGCAGCAAGTGGGGAGAAGAAATGCTAGGGCTAGGTGTTTGCAATCTTAAGGATCAGAAAATAATATCACGGAATATGATCCATTGATGTGGTGAAATAAAGAAGCAGGCTCAAGATCTCTCTGACCTCCCCGTTCCCTGCAGCCCTGTCTCAAACCCTCTGTTTCTCCCTAAGCACAAGGAAAGGCTTTACTTTAATATTCCTTTATGCTTTGAGACCACATCTGCCAAAGAAAACACAATTGCCTTCTACTCCTTCCCTGAAATTTTATTACCAGAAGACACGAATGTAACCACATCTGGATGGACTTTGTCACAAGATACTGTCTGTCTCTGGGCTCATTGAAATTCCTAAGAGAATCATTTATAGGATAATGTCTCCCTCCCGGGCCCATTTATCTCTCCTAAAATTATTTACTACTCCTCTAAAATTATCTATAGGCCCCCACTACCCTCTCCCCTATAAATGGGATATTTATACTTCCACCATCTGGCTCTTTTTTGAGTCACATATTTCATATGGCTCTCATGGATACGTGCATGTCAATAAATTTGTATGCCTTTTCTCCTGTTAATCTGTCTATTGTTAGGTTATTTCGGAAGGCTCAAACCTTCAGAGAGGGAGAGGTTCTTTTAATTCCTATGACAATTTTAAGATCTTTATGGTTAAAGAAAATGAAAGCAATACCAGTACAGCATTTTTGGTGCTTATTTCAATTAACGCCTTTGGTTGATACCTCTCTACCCCCAAAATAGTTCATACTATCAGACTCAAAAAATAAAAAACTTAAATGTTATAGAAAAAATAATATTCTAGGGACACTCAATCTCCCACATTATTATAAGAGATCTCTATTGTGATTAATATTAGGTGTCAACTTGACTGGATTGAAGGATGGCTAGATAGCTGGTAAAGTGCTGTTTCTAGGTGTGTCCCTTTGGGTGTTCTCAGAGGAGACTGACATTTGAATCAGTGGACTGGAAGAGGAAGACCCACCCTTAATGTGGATGGGCACCATCCAATCGGTTGCCAGTGCTGCTAGAACAAAGCAGCCAGAGGAAGTTGGGATAAGCTGGCTTGCTAAGTCTCCTGGCTTTCATCTTTCTCCTGCACTGGATGCTTCCTTCTGTTCCCCCTGCCCTTAAACATCATACTCTAGGATCTTTTCCCTTTGAACTCTTGGACCTAAACCAGTGTTTGCCAGAGGCTGTTGGGCCTTTGGCTACAGACTGAAGGTTGTACTGTTGGCTTCCCTGTTTTTGAGGCTTTTGGACTCAGACTGAGCCACTGCTGGCTTCTTTCTCAGCTTGCAGAGAGAGACTATCTTGGGACTTGAATTGTGATTGTGTGAGACAATTCTTTCTAATAAACCCCCTTTCATACATACATATGAAAAGGAGTACATATATGATAATAGTATATGCATTCCCATACATATATCCTATTAATCCGGTCCCTCCAGAGAACCCTGACTAATACAACCTCCATTTAAAAATTGCTGACATAGATTATCAACATTAGAAAAATTCCCTGGGCACTGAGACCATGATAAGCTCCCAGCATCCCTGCAACACTAGCAATGTGCAAAATATAGATTCACCAGTTGGGAATTCAGTAGTTTCTAAGTATATCCCTACCAGTGTGACAACTTATTTATGTGTCACAAACTGAATTGTCTATTCAGTGTCAGTTATTACTTATTTCTTATATACATTTCTCAAAGAGTTACCAGAATTAACAAGTGAATGAGACCATAATTAACCTTGATCCCCAACAACTCATATATATATTTTATACCTGCTATTTTGCATGCCAACTAGTATAAAACATAAACACCTTTTTATTAAAATAATTTTACACTGTGTGAGGGTCTGTTAGCTAAAGAGACAGTAGAGCATCTGAAGTCAGAGGTTACTATATCCCAATTATAATTAATGTGTTTGGTCTACTTTTAGTTGTTTTGATTCCATGCAATTTATTTACTCTGAATGTTTACATCTATATAAAGTCACATATAAATATTATTGTTGTAGGAGTTATGAGAGATTATTTTAGGCAGATAGAAAAAGGTGTCCTTGGGAAGTTTTTATTTTTTAAAGCATCTCCGGAAAAGTTTCTTGTAAAGCCCTGGCTCTTAGAGCCAGGCTGGCAATCTTTGATCTGCAAATTCAGGCCATTAGAAACTGGGTCCACCCAACATGGTGATTCTCATGGCCTTCTTGCCCAGGCTTTTAATAGCTTTGAAGATTGTAACATTGGACTAGAGAAGGAATATACGGGACTCATAAAGAACTAACATGTTCACAAATATGAAGCAAAACAAGAGTTAACTAAATAGACTGCAATCAGAAAGTTAAAGCAAACTTTTTTACTTTTTCTTGGAATATTGCTAACTCTTGTTTTGGTTTTCAGAGTCAAGGAAACTTATTTAAACTGTTTATGGCCTTTAATACTTCAGTAAGGTATACTCCTATGAACAAAATTTGGAGCGTGTTTATTTTTCTCTGCCTGGTTCCTCTAAAATTTGGAGACTATCTGGGAGTACTCTTAACTTATGGCAATATAGTTGTTTACATCAGTGCAATAAGAATCCATTTTTCTTTGTCAACAGGACACAATTGGAAAAACTGATTATTTTACCAAGCTTTGACTGAAAGGGTGTGTTTCCCTTTAAGGAATCAAGCTCGACATGCAGAGCCAACAAAAGCCCCTTTGGGAGAACTGGCCTCATACTTTGTCTACACAGTCCCTGCGCAGGGTTCCTAACCTGTGGTCAGTAAAGAATGTCAATTTCTAACAGGTCTGGAAGCTCCAAGTTTATCTTGGGACCTCAAGAGGAGAGGATCACCCAACTTACAGGCATTAGGGGATACAAACCTATGACTGGGCTCAGCTTCAAAAGTCTTATCTGAAATTCCTTACGGAACAGAGTTTCATCAAAGCCAATCCAAAAGGCCTGTGTAAAAATAACCATTCTTGCTGTACTTTATGCAAATAATCAGGACTAGTATAAGACTAAAGTTTATTCATAATTAGTTTTTACACAAAATGAGGACTGGAGAGAAAAGTTTTGCTCCAAAACTTTTCATACACATTGTCATTAAATCGTAGTCTCATTAATTGTTTTTTAGCTTTTTGCCTACATTTTAGATTAACCCTGCTTATTCCTGTGAATCAAGTGGTGATCTTCTGCAGCTTGAAAAAAAAAAAGAAAAGGATGAGTAATGTAAAAATGTGAATCAATATAATAGTTCTGGGTAATTATCTTGCAAATTCTGCCACGTAATGAAAGTAAGTAAGGTGCCCATAACCCCGAGGTTTCTTTGTTTGGGAAAATAAAACCAAGGAGTTTCATAGACCCCCAAAGGGGAATTCTGTATCTTGGCAAGTAAAATTTTAGATGGAAATTATCTACTACACCACACTTGTGGGAATTGCTATGCTTGCTCTACTGTTTGCTATAGGGTTATACATGGTAGCACCTTCTAACTGAAATATTGGACAGAGAGTTTCCATTGCAGAAGTATTTTGCTTAATTATTAGCCTTATAGCAGGAATAATAGTTAACAAAAAGGAGGGATAAAAGTTTTACTACCACTGAGTCTGCCAGGACTTTTTGTTGGGTTTAGTGATGCACTTTTAAATGAAACATGCTGCTTTTAGATTAACACCTCTAGTAAAGTAGAGGAAAATCTACAGGTACTTAAAGATCAAATCAAAATTATTGACAGGCTCATGGAAAATGCGGCTTCAGCACCACGTGGCTACAATCCCTCTTTAATGAATTCCGGTCTTCTTTATGAAATTGGTTAGCCCCTCTATTAAGTCCTCTTTGGCTTATACCTCTTGTATTAACATTTGAACTCTCTATGCTCAATACTATTGAGCATTACATAAACAATGTTACATTGCTCAATACTATAATTCAAATTGTTTCTTCTCTCCTAGAAGCAATCAAACTCCAAATGGTGCTGTAACCTGAATCACACATGGACATGCCATTCTTTCAAGGACCCTTATATCGACCCCAGGAGGAGCCCTAGCTGTTGTTCCCCATTCAGTGCCCCTCTGCAGCAGGAAACAGCCAGAAAGAGTCATCACCCAAAACGCCCTAACAGCATTTAGTGTGGTATCTCCACAGGGGGGAATGTTGTAGGAATTATTAAGATATTATTTTAGGGAGATATAGATGAAAAGAGGTCCTTGGGAAGTTTTCATTTTTTAAAGCATCTCCAGAAAAGTTTCTTGTAAAGCCCTGGCTCTTAGAGCCAGGCCAGCAACCTTTGACATGCAAGTGCCAGCCATTAGAAACTGGGTCCACCCAACGTGGCGATTCCCGCAGCCTTCTTGCCCTTTCTCCACATGCTCCTGGCAACATGGCCACCCCCACATATGCCCACGTGCGTAGAACATCCATGGCGCCCTGCATTTTCTTATTAAAAGGCTAGGGTGGGAGGGCCAGCTTTTTTGTGGGCTACGTGAATGATATGTCTGGTCAAACCAATCCCCTGAGCTCTGTGCAAATCATACCTCACCTCCTCCACCTGGCTGGTGTCCACCGCACTTGGGGACCTCCTCTTTTGGCTTTGGAGCCCCCTTCCCTCTGTCTCTGTACGGGGTAGCTTCTTCCTTCTGTCTTCTCCCTTCCTTCTTGCCTATTAAACTCTCCACTCCTTAAAACCAGTCCAGGTACGTGTGTCCATGTTGTTTTATCTAAACCAGCATGAGGACCAAGAACCCTGGTGTTCCTCCACTCATCAGAGCCGAATCATTTTGAGCTGTTAAATCCTATAGAAGGCAGGACTAAAGGCTAATGAGTGGGAAAATGATAGAGACAACACATTAAACATGTAGAATATCTCAGTTGTGGAATAATGGAATGAATAAAGAAAGCTAAATAGGAAAATGAAAATCCCTCATCCTCTTCAGGATCCCTCATTGCAATGGTATTTCACACATGGCCTTAGATTTGCCTGCATTACAATTATCAAGTACCTGTTTTATTTCTATTTACTCAAAAAATGGATCAAAAGCAAATAATATAATGTTATAAATTTTATAAATGATATAATGTTGTGAAATGCTATCCTAGAGTTCTATGTCCAGCAAAACTATGTCACAAATTTGTGGTAAATATAAGAAAATAATTACTAACAAAACAATATAGTAAATAGTGACTAATTTGGGAGGCAACAAGTATATATGTTATTATTTCATGCATCCACTTAAAGAATAAAGAACAGAATGTTTAGCTTATTTATTAAGGTAATGATGGAGGGTAATGAGAGGAAACAGAAAATACGTTGAAGTAAATCTCAATTTGCCACAAACATTTTGAAGAGGCTATCTCATAATTTAAAAGACAATTTGTGAGAATATTTTTAGAATGTTCAATTATGCTGTTTACAAAAATACTGGCAAATATATCAGATAAATAATAATGAAAACAAGGTAGATAATTTATAATCCAAATTATAAAATAAATATACATAAGTCCATAGTTATATAAATACATAACTGAATAAATAAGAAGAGACAAATGTTTCTTAGAAAATAATATATACACATGGAATATATACATAATATACATATATTATCTATATTATATTTTCTGTATATATATTCTGCCCTTGAAGAGTTGGACCTTAATCCCTACACCTTGAGTATGGACTGGAGTTAACAATTCTCTGAAGAATAGACTATAGAAAGGGAAAAAAGCAATTCCTTTGTAGAAAACTGGCAAACGCCATATTAACTAAGTGATCAAGGTTATATCATCAGTGATAAAGTATGTTGATATCATGTACTCCCTGACAGAATATAATGAGAGTGGCTTGTAACTGAGGGAGTCTTTTTCCCCAAAACCTATATCTAATCCAAATACAAAACACATTAGACAAACTTACATTGAGAAACATTCCATAGATATCTGAACAATACACGTTAGCCCTCTTATCATCATAAAAACACGAAAAGTGTGAGAAACAGTCACAAAACAGAGGAGGTGAAAGACACATGATAACTAAATGGAATATGGTATTCTGTATTGGCTCCTAGTACAGAAAAAGGACATTAGTGGAAAATTGGAAAAATCAAAATAGTACTTGGAGTTTACTTAAGTAATGTACCACCACTGTTGGTTCTGAGTTTTAACAAGCATACCATGGTTATATAAGATGTTAACATTAGAAGATAGAAATAAAGGAACGCTCTATATCATCTTTGCAACTTTTCGGCCAATCTAAGATTAATCCTAAATAAAAAAGTTTACTAAAAGTAAGAATATAGAAATTTAATATCAGAAAAAATAGACCCCCCAAAATATTTTAGATAAACACATTAATGTTTAATGATAAAAGCAATGATTCACTAGAAATGTATTACTGTTACAAAATATGTATCTGATATCAAGTCCTCAAGAACTTAAAGGGATACAGATTATGAAGTGAAAATTCCAATGACACTCCGAAAACTACTGCTCCAAAACATGTGCCTGATACCAAGTCCTCAAGAATTTAAGGAATACAGATTACACAGTGAAACTTCCAATGAAACCGTGAAATATTAATACAGTTCTCTGGATAACAAGTAACTCATATAGATAAAACTAGAAATTTCATTAACATATTTAAAAAGTTGACCTTACAAGTATTAATAAAGCATGGTGTATAATAATTAGAGAATATACCCTTTCCAGTATCCACAAGAAGTGTTTACAAAAGTTGATTAAGTTCAGGACACAAAGAAGGTCAAACAAAGAGTCAAATGGAAATGAAAAATTCCTGAGAACTGAGAGATAAAGAAAATACTACATCTGCATGTTTTAAGATACACATAAAGATAAATTACTTTTATAGTGTACCCTTGAACTACATGAGAGTTAGGGACACTGATCCCCTGTACAGTCAAAAATCCACATATAACTTTTTTGATTCTCCAAAAACTTAAATGCCGGTAGGCTACTGCTGACAGGAAGCCTTAATGATAACATAACTGATTAACACATATTTTGTAAGTTATATGTATGATATAATGTATTTATTTTTTGTTATATATTATTGTATTATTATATACTATTATTATTTTTGACACAGAATTGCACTCTGTCACCCAGGATGGATTGCAGTGGTGTGATCTTGGCTCACTGCACCCTCCGCCTTATGGGTTCAAGAAATTCTCCTGTCTCAGCCTCCCTAGTAGCTGAGTTTTACAGGTGCCTGCCACCACACCCAGCTAATTTTTGTATTTTAGTAGAGACGGGGTTTCACCACATTGGCCAGGCTGGTCTTGAACACCTGATCTCAAGCAATCCACCTGTCTTAGCCTCCCAAAGTGCTGAGATTACAGGTGTGAGCCACTGCGCCCTACCAATTTCTTCTTATGATAAAGTAAGATAGAGAAAAAAATATGTTATTAACAATCATAAGAAAAAATATATTTACTATTCATTAAGTGGAAGTAGATCATCATAAAGGTCTTCATCCTTATCATCTTCAGATTGAGTATGATGCAGAGGAGGAGAAAAGGAGAGTTGGCCTTGCTGTCTCAGGGGTGACAGACATGAGTGAGGTGGAGAAAGTGGAAAGGGAGGCAGGAGAGGCAGCGATACTGGGTGTAACTTTATGGAAATACATGGTAATTTCTGCCTGACTTTTTTACCTTTTCATTTATCTAAAAATGTTTCTATGCAATATCAATCTTTCCACTATTTGCTCTAGTTTTAGTGCCCATATCATAAAAAGCTGCACCCTGTGAAAGAAATCAAAGCAGTCTGGAATAATTAAAACTCTTTTGCCTGATTGTCTAATATCAATTTGTTTTCTGACACTGCTTCCTCTATGTCTTCTTCCCCATTGTCTGTTACTGATTCAGAAGCAGCCATCTCCATCAAGTGGTTTTTATTACTTCTTGAATTTTTCCAAGATCCATATCTTAAAACCCACACCCCCATTTTTTTTTCTGTATCCACAATCTATTTCATGGTTTTCTTGATTGGCTCCATTGTACATACTGAGAATTCATGTGCAACATCTAGACACTATTTATAGAAGCAAATGATTAACACTGTGTACTAAATGGCAAAACGTTAATGTAAATGTTTAATACTTACAAGTCACTCCTCCTGTAACTTTAAAATGCACTTTGAAATAGTTAAGCTTCAAAATGCATTTAAAACCTTTTTTTCTTTTTTCTCCTTTTTCCCTAGTCTTGACATGTTACTTTGAAGTAAACTGTAGAAACATTTTTTTCCTTAGGAAAAAAAGAAAAAAAAAATGAAAAAAAATAAAGGGCATCCAAATTGGAAAATAGGAAGTCAAATTGTCACTGTTTACTGATGATATGATTGTATTCCTAGAAAACCCCGAAGTCTCATCCAAAAGGCTCCTACAATTGATAAGCAATTCTAGTAAAGCCTCAGGTTACAAAATCAATGTACAGAAATCAGTAGCACTGCTATACACCAACAACGGCAAGGCTGAGAATCAAATCAAGAACTCAATTCCTTTTACAACATCTGCAAAAAAATAATAAAATACTAAGGAATATATTTAAGGAGGTGAAAGATCTCTACAAGGAAAACTACAAAATACTGCTGAAATAAGTCATAGATGATGCAAACAAATGGAAGCACATGCCATGCTCATGGGTGAGAAGAATCAGTATTGTAAAAATGACCATACTGCCCAAAACAATCACAGATTCAATGCAATTCCCATGAAAATGCCATCATTTTCCACAGAACTATAAAAAATAAATCTAAAATTCTTATGAAACCAAAAAAGAGCCCACATAGCCAGAGCAATACTAAGCAAAAGAACAAATCTAAAGGCATCACATTATCAGACTTCAAAGTACTGTATAAGCCTCTAGTTACCAAAACAGCATGGTACTGATATAAACACAGGCACTTAGACCAATGGAACAGAATAGAGAACCCGGAAACAAAGTCAAATGCTTGCAGTCAACTGATCTTTGACAAAGCACACAAAAGCATGAATTGGGGAAAGGACACCCTATTCAATTAATAGTGCTGAGCAAACCAGTAAGCCACATGCAGAAAAATGAAACTGTAAACCCATCTCTCACCTTATATAAAAATCAACTCAAGATGGATCAAAGAGTTAAATCTAAGACCTGAAACCATAAACATTCTAGAAGATAACATCAGAAAAACTCTTTTTGACATTGGTTTAGGCAAAGACCCCAAAAGCAAATACAACAGAAACAGAGAAATAAATAAATGGGACCTCATTAAACTAAAATTGCTTTTGCACAGCAAAAGAAATAATCAGCGGAGTATACAGACAACCAACCGAGTAGGAGAAAATATTCACAAACTATGCATCTGACAAAGGACTAGTATCCACAATCTACAAAGAACTCAAATCATCAAGAAAAAAACAAAACTCCCATCAAAAAGTGGGCAAATGACATGAATAGATATTTCTGAAAAGAAGATATACAAACAGCCAACAAACAAATAAAAAAATGCTCAACATCACTAATAATCAGGGAAATGCAAATTGAAACCACAATAAGATACCACCTTACTCCTGCTAGAATGAACATAATTAGAGTTGTTTTTTTTTTTTTTTAAAAGAATGTTGGCGTGGATAAGCTTGAAAGGAAACACTTTTACACTGCTGGTGGGAATATAAATTAGTACAACAACTATGGAAACCAGTATGGAGATTCCTTAAAGAACTAAAAGTAGATCTACCATTCAATTCAGAAATCCCACTACTGGATATCTACCCAAACAAAAAAAAGTCATTGTACAAAAAATATATTTGCACATGCATGTTTATGGCAGCAAAGCTCACAATTGCGAAGAACCAACCTAAGTGCCCATTGACCAATGAGTGGATACACACACACACACACACACACACACACACACACACACACACACACACCATGGAATACTATTCAGCCATAAAATGGAATGAAATAATGTCTTTTGCAGCAACTTGGATGGAGCTGGAGACATTATTCTAGTTGAAGTAATTCAGGAATGGAAAACCAAATACTGTATGTTCTCAGTTATAAGTGGGAGCTAAGCTATGAGAATGCATAGACATACAGAATGATAGAATGGACTTTGGGGACTTGGAGTGGGGAAGATTGGGAGGCAGTGAGGGATAAAAGATTACATATTGGGTACAGTGTACAGTGTTCGGATAATGGGTGCACTAAAATCTCAAAATTCACCACTAAATAACTTATCAATTTAACCAATAACCACCTATATCCCCCAAACTGTTGAAATAAAAATAAATAAATGAAAATTTTTTAAAAATGCTCTGTGATACTAATTATCACTGCTTGAGCAGTTCCTCTCTCCAGTAAATTGCAGATTGCAGTAAAAATTGATCTCTCATGGTTCTTTTCTAAGAACCCTGTGTGTTTCATTGTGTTTAGTGCAATACTGTAAACCTTGGCTAACACCACTGTACCCATACAAAGGGCCAGTATTGATGCTGAAAGTACTCCCAAGAAACAGTGAAAAGTCATGACATTACAAGAAAGAGTTGAATGCTTGACATGTACCATCATAGATTGAAGTTATGGAAGAGTTGAACCCTTTACAAGATTTTCTAGTATATCTCCGTATCATGGAAGTTCTTAATGATAATTATTTAATTGACTCTTTATAATTACAGTTTAGGATGCAGTTCAATTATTAAAAGATTTATAGATGTGAAATATTTTATTCAAAATGTTGTTTAAAAAACTTGTTTGGCTTCTGTTCTAATGGACATTATGTCTGCATCTAGCATTTTCACTTACTGAGTCCTGACACCTTCTCTCATTTGAATGATGTTGTTAGCCATTCTAAATGAAGTAAATGTTCTTCGAAGCATTATAAATTACTCATTAAGTATCTGATAATGTGTTTAAATGGGCAACTCACCAACAAAGTCTAGGGGAATCAATAAGGAAGCTTAATTCAATCTACTACAGCTCTGCTAGCTAGTATACCATTTAAAAATTTAAGAGTATTTAAACTGCTGAGACATTTCCTGGCATTTTAATAGGCTCTTTTATAACAATATTTTTCCCTTGTATAAGCAATCATGACTATTGTTAATGGAGTCAATTCAAAACTCATTGGCCTTTTATTTTTTGTTTTGTTTTCTTTTTTCTCCTCTTGGGAGGACATCCACCTTAGCCCATCATTTATTACTGACATTCCTGGCAGAATAGAATCAGGTTCACTCATCAGAGATAACAGTAGAGTACATTTCAGGGGGAATAAAGGCGGAACCTTTATAGTATGGAAGATCAATCATATGGAAGAAGAGAAAATACTTCATTCCAGAATTTTAAATAAATACCAGTAGATAGCATTGAATCAAGTTTGGAGAATATCAAAGACTTTCATTTATCTGCCAGTGGTCTATACACTGACAAACAAAATAAAGAGATTTAATCTGAGTTCCAGTTAAATTTGTCTTCACTTTTGCAGCTGCATTAGGTTTTAAAACACCTAATCTGAGTCTTAAAGTTTTATAAGTCTACTTTCCTGCCCGAGAGTTAACCATTGATTACACAAATGACAGCATATCAGCTTTTTTATTGTAAATAATAATAAACTGCTGTGAAGAGCTGTGGCGGCAACTGCAGGCTTGTTTGAAGTAATGCAATTAATATTTAAAAACAATTTGGGTAACGGGAATGTCCACATCGAAAAATCTGTGTGTGTGGGTGTGTGTGTGCACGCATGCAGGTATGTAACTCGTGTCTATCTCTATAATCCCTATCTATGTATTTAAATAAACTTAAAATAGTTCAATAATTATTGATAATTACTGATAAGCTGAAGTCTTTTTAGTCATTTCTGGATGTAACTTCTGAAGCCTCAACTTATATTCAGAAATTTTAACCATGTGTAGAAAAAATTACAACAGTTGGTTTCTTTTCTGATTTCCACAAATAGTAAATGAAAATAACAATTCTCCCTATGTCTGCCAAAAAACAAACTCTGTTGTTTTTCTTATACATGCAAAAACAGGAAGTGGTTTCAAGCTAAATTAGAAGAAAAATAGTAGCTCTCATAATGTTTAATATAGTGTATAGTTTATATGTTTTTTTTTAAAAAAAGCTTGGTAATTTAATGTGTTCCTCTATTATATTTAGTATTCCTCTCTTTTCATTCTTTCTCTTACATTCAAGAACATTAGCCTGTACAGACATTTTGAGTGCTGACTATCCAAATATTAAAAATTAAAAAAATAAAAAATAGTTTTCTTACTCAAAGATTAAGGTCAGTGTTCTATTAACAAGTACTCTGATGGCATTTTGGAGAAAACTATAATTTTTTAAAACATAGAATAGAAATGATTTGTTAAGAAATCTTACCATTTGGCTCATACTAAAAAGGGACCTCTCAAACTGTTGACAAGTAGGAGGCCAGTTGATTTTTTTTTTCTAATTAGAAGAGCCTATTAGTCTTAAAACTTAAAAACTTTCTTTTGAAAGCTAGAATAATCATATTCTTGTAACTCAAACTAGAGTGAATGCAGCTTTTAAAAGGGGCACTTAAACATAATTATTTCAGGAGTGGTAACTCTATGAACTTGTAGGTAGTAAACTCTTAAAAAAATTTCCAAGAAAACAGTAAAGTTAATTTATTTATATACTCGTAATTGATTTAATTTTTTCTTTACAACAGTGCAGATTTACTCACTCAAGTTATATAGGCTTTCAATTAAATTCAATAAGTGTACCTTAAGTACCTACCACATGGAAGGGTCTGCACTAATGCTTTAGGGAATAAAAATAATGAATGACAGTATCTGGTCCCAGGATATTTATATTTTTACTAGACAGGTTGATGAAATTTGATAAAATTTTATACTATATAAAAGTATTAAGAAATCTATAATTATTGCCAAAAATAATTGAGAATTAAAACAATTTTATTGTAATTTCATGTGATAGAAAGCAGCCTGAGCACTCTCCATATGCCATTTTAGCTGATCCTCCTGCAATATGTGTTACCTAGCTATTCTATCAGGAAAGTGAGATTGAGTGAAATTAAGTACATTTCTTTATGCTCCTAATTACTAAGTGGCAGATCTAAGCTACAAACCCAGAACTAGCCGCAAAGACACTAGAAATTGTATTAGGTGAAAATGAACAGGTACAACTTTGGCTAGCAAACATGTTCAAATGATATTTGTTCTCCCACTAAGAGAAACAAGCAAACTTATAAGAATAAATAAATAAAAAGAAATATTAACAAAAAATGATTTTTAAAAAGAACTCGAAAAATCTTAAAGAAATAAGTGGCAAGGAAGTATTATATGCAAATAGACTTTAAGATGTTCAACTTTTTTCATAGTCAAAGAAGTAAAAAGAAATGTTGAAAGTGCGGAGCGCCTCTGCCCGGCCAGCAGCTGCACGGTCTGGGAAGTGAGGAGCGCCCCGCCCTGCCGCAGTGCATCACTCCAGGTGTGAAGTGGCAGCCTTGTGTGTGATATTTCTGCCCTCCCTAAGTTTGCATTTTCGACAGTAAAGCTTACTTTTAAATTAAAATATTTAAATTGGGGAAAAAAGAAAATAAAGAAAAGTTGAAATGTGACTATTTTTCATTTTAGTACGAACTACTTCAAAGTCAATGTTTGTCTCTCTCTCTCTCTCTCTCTCTCTATATATATATATATATATGCCCATTCCCACACTGCTATAAAGAAATACCTAAAATTGGGTAATTTATAAAGAAAAGAGGTTTAATTGGCTCACAGTGTCGCAGGCTGTAAAGGAAGCCTAACAGCTTCTGCTGCTGTGGAGACCTCAGGGAGATTTCAATCGTGGCGGAAGGCAAAGCAGGCGCTGGCACTTCATATGGCTGGAGCAGGAGGAAGAGAGAGAGTGGGGAGCTACTACACACTTTTAAACAACCAGATCTTACCAAAACTCACTCACTATGACTAGAATAGCACAAAGGGGGATGGTGTTAAACCGTTCATGAGAAACGGCCCTCATGATCCAATCACCTCCCACCAAGCCCCACCTCCAACATCGAGGATTACAATTTGGGCAGGGACACAAATCCAAACCATATCAATATGCATGTGGTGAAAAGTGTTATCTCCTCTATTTCTACTCCAATATTTTCCTCCTCCAATCTAAACATGCAATCAATGTATGCCATTTTAGGGTTTTTTTTTTTCCTGTGCATTATGAATATATAGTTTACTAGACAGATAAATATAAAGACAAACAAATGCTTATAAACATAGATATATAGATGAATAAATAGAAAAATAGAAAGACACATTGACATTGATCAAATATGTAATGAATTTTGTTTCACATGAATAGGTTTATACTGTATAGTTTTTGTTTTTTTAATCTTTGTCTTTTCATCTTGACAATACATTTCAGTGATCTTTTCACGTCAATATATCTACCATATTCTTTTTAACAACTATATAGAATGTCATGATATGGATGACCAAATTTACCTAAATGTTTTTCTATTATTTAAAAATAATAGTTATGTGTTACATAACTATTCTATCAGGAAAGTGAGATTTTTTTGGTTTGTTTTTAAAAATAGTTATTTTTTGCTTACAAAATATGGAATATAATAGAACTGACTTCCTTGATTTTCTAGGTTTAATAGAGTGAAAGGTGTGGATTTGATAAATACTGCCCATTTGCTTTTCAGAAAGGCACTATAAATTTACAATATCACCAAAATTTTATGAGAGTTTATTAGTTCCTACATTATTTATGACAAGATTTATATTCAGCTTTTAAAAATTAGGTTATCTCATTAGTTTGTTTGTATTTCCTGAATGATTTGTTTATTCATCCAACCTATTTTTTTAATTGAAAATCTACTGTGTTCCAACTAACATGATTCTAAGACCTGGAGACATAGTGATAAGCTATTCAAGCCAGGATTCCACTCTGTTTTGGAATTTTAATTCTAATGACAGAAAATAGTCAAAACTTATGCTAGTAAAATAGAAATTAAAAAAATTAATAACCATTTGATAATCTTTTATTATAAATTGTGTGTTCATGTATTATGCCCATTACTTAAGGGACTGTATTTTTTACTTAAGACTTTTCTTTTTAAATACATGTAGTTTTCCCCAAATTTTAATTAATGTTTACTTTACACTATTTTAATAATTAAATCTGATAGTAATATAAGAACTGATTTTTTCCAAAACTTGGTTCAACTTTGTCCTCTCTGTTCCATGATTTAGGGCCTCACTCTCAGAATACTTTTCACTTGTAATGGCAAGGTGACTTGGAGTCAAAAAGTCTTGAATGCCCTGAGGTTAAATAAAAAACACAGAGACTCTTCCTGGTCGCTGAAGCAATATTCAGACTGGTTATATCTGGTTTGAATCATATGCTTATCCCTACACTTTCACTGAGATTAAGGAATAGAGTGCTTTAATCAGCTAGAAGTAAACTTCAGCCACAGGCTCTACCTCTAAAGGAGGTGAAGAGAATTCTACCAGAATTCTGTCAACTAAATCGGGGACTATTTCTCCTGAAAATAAATGTTAGAGGGTGAAACCAGAAAACAAATATTAAGATTCTTTTGGAGAACAGATACAGTAAGGGTTTTTGTTAAATTTAGGAACACTGTCATGTTTTTCCATATGGAGTAAGCATAAATATCAAATGATAATGTACTTAGTACCATCAGAAAAATCACCAAGACTATATATTCAAAGCTCAAAATTTTTAGTAAGAGCTTTATTGCTTCCTTTATTTCCCATAATTAATTTATTTAATTTGACCTTGACTGTGAACTCTGCATGAACAAAGATTACACTCATTCATTCATCTTCATCTTCCATTTTCAGAACCCTAGCACATGGTAATTAAAAAGTGTTTACTGAATTAATCCAATGGCTCAAAAATAAACCCTTCATTGATTTATAAGCTCTGCCAATGCTCTCTATTCACATTACATTTACATTAGTGTATATCCAAAATAGATTTCATATTTCTCTGTTCTCCTTGTTTAATCTAGTCAAACTTAGAATCATGTAAATTTAAAGCAAAATTAACCTTAGAAATCACATTTCACTTTATAAATTAATAGAAAATTGACTGAAGGTAAATAGTTGAAACAAGAGAACCTAACAAGTTTCCTCTCAGCTAAGTACTTTATTTGCTATATTTTGAAGAATGATTCAGGAATTTTAGTAATTCTTCCAGAAATTACAGTGCCTCCGTGTTCCTTCCCCTAAAATGCATGTAAACTCAGAACCGTTATTATTAAAACTTTTTATCATCTAGGATCACTCTATTGGCTAAATCTCAAATCCAGTGTGGGTTTGCACTAAAAAGCCCAGTCTCCTCACTCTTTGTTAAAAATCCATGCAAGCGACATGTAATAATACCCTTGATTTCATAGATAATTAAGAACTTCGTTGGATAATACATTTTATCATCTAGGATCACTCTGTTGGTTAAATGTCAAATCCAACGTGGGTTTCCACTCAGAAGCCCAGTCTCCTCTCTCTTTGTTAAAATCTATGCCAGCGACATGTAATAATACCCTTGATTTCATAGATAATTAAGAACTTTGCTGAATAATACATACTAAGTCAAAAATAAGGCCATTATGGCCTAGTTTCCTTAGGCCCTAATGTAAAGGATGTGTGCAATGTGTGGGTAAGTTTCATTTCTGATTTGTATGTTAGTAATTCAACTTAACTTTAGACTTGAGTAAAACTTTCAAGGAAAAAATCTAAATTAACATTCTAGATATAAATAAATCATGGATCATAGTTCCTTGGAAATATAAATTAAAATAGACATTTTCCTACATAGCTTTAGGTGGTATGGGTATCATAAATGAAAGATACACATACATTCAAATCTATGAAAGTTAATTTAATGTTTCACATTTTGCTACAGAGTTTTTCCACAGGTTTTGAACAAACTACTGCTATAAATGATGAATGAGAAATACGTATTGAGGACAATAGCTTTGTTAAAAGCAGTCAGCCAACCTGGGTAGCTTCACAGGTTAGGTATCTGGAAGCAGTCTCTGAAATATATATATATATATTTCTTTTCGAGAAAGAGCCTCACTCTGTCACCCAGGCTGGAGTGCAATGGTGCGATCTTGGCTCACTGCAACCTCCACCTACCAGGTTAAAGCAATTCTCCTACCTCAGCCTCCCAAGTAGCTAGGATTACAGGCACCTGCCACCATGCCCAGCTAATTTTTTGTGTTTTTACTAGAGATAGGTTTCACCATGTTGAGCAGGCTGGTCTTGAACTCCTCACCTCAGGTCATCCACCCGCCTTGGTCTCCTAAAGTGCTGGGATTACAGATGTGAGCCACCATGCTCAGTCTCTGGCCTCTGAAATATTTACATGGAAAAAAATGTTCATTCAGGTAGTTAATCAGGGAGAGTTCTCACTGCCAATACCTCTCTTGGAGTAAGAGTGGAAGGGTTGGGAGAAGGGAGAACATGGGCCACCATATAGCCATAAAGAAACAAGACAAAAAGACCTCTGAATATCATAGCGGCATGAAGCTAAGATGGACCTGCAGAATTGGCCTAAATTGGGGCAAATAATTTGTGCATTCAATATCATGCATATTGATCAGTTATAGGACATATGCTGCTTCAGGAAGATTCCATGACCTTGGGTGGAACAGTTTCCTTCATCTGGGAGCAATCTTCATGAAGAAGTCTGACATGTAAAGTTTTCCTGCCAATAGTCCCAGCAGCTAGGGAATCTCATTTGCCAACTAGGTTCTGCTCTGCAACTAGATTGATGACACTGGGGTAGAATCTTGGGGTTTCTCTAAGTACCCTCTAACACTCTAACATTAAACGAGATGAAAGCACACAAGTATTGCTGTAAAGGACAAACCATTTGTCTAGCAGGACAATGAAGAAACTCAAAAGATTACCTGTTTTTAAACGAGTATAAACATGCCCCAAACATGACATTTTTGATGCCATAAATACAATAGTTTATACCAAACAGTACTCATTTGAAATGACTGACAAAAAAAATGGAATTCTGCAGAAAGACATCATACTGAAGAAGCTTCAAATTCTTTCTGAACCTATTTCTCTGACTCACATAATTTAAACAGTCCTTTATTTTTAATTTTACAGTGTGTGATTTTTGAGATCATGCTTTTCTTAATATATTCTGTATGTCATCATGGGCAGAACAGAAAGGAAATGAAGGCCTATGAAAATATGTAATACAAGTACACATTTTAGCTAAAAATATTTAAGACTTTCAATAATCCAAAATAAATAGTACAGAACAGCACAGGGGATCACTTAAAGGTCAGTTTTCAGTATCGAGTGCTGTTAGACCTAGCAAACTAAATATAATGTTCTTGCGCTTATTATGCTAGAACAGTTTAAACATGAGGCATGAACCAATTAGATCTGCCTGTAGTACATTATCATTAAAAACAGTAATTACCTTTACTGCTGAGTGAATTAGTAAATTGCTCCTGACCCACTTTCCCATCTATTCATAAGACAGGCCAGATTGCTATTGTTTTCCTAAGGATTATATCCAGTATGTTGTCCTCTGTGTAATAAACCTAAACTCTGAATGAAATTATCCCAATAATGTATGAGGCTCTGTCATTATGGAGTTGTGTCATTGAGCAGAAAATTTCTAAGCCCCCGAAATGTCTGTTACTGCTCTACCTATTTCACTGTAAATCAAAAAACTGGTCCTCAGCCTTTTCCTCCAGAGATGAATAAACCTCTGATCCCCGAAAAGACGATCTGAAACATACTCTACATTCTTAGTCGAGAATCAGAGTATTTTCATCAGATATCTCATTCTAATAAAAGATATTTACACGTTTTAATACACAGTTTAGCATGGATGAGATACACCTAATTGTTTACAAATATATACTCCTTCCCACATTTGTAATTGAAAAATTGACCTGATAGAAACACTTTTTGATATAAGTGTATAATTTCCTTATTCAAGTGATGACACTAAATCATATGCAATGTTTTAATGTTGTGATTTTATGTTCATTTTGTCTACAGTATATATACAGAAATCATATATTTGAGTAAATTTCCATGGAAACCCATTTTATATAAATAGCATTTTATCAGTGACTTGAAAGAACATTCACTTCTGGTCCCAAGAGACAAAAGGTTTGTTTAGGTTCAGGTTAGGCTTTCTCCTTCACCATGTGGAGGAGGCTGATTTGGCAAAAGGCCAGGGCACAGACACATCATGCAATGGGAGAAATCTTCTAAGAAAAAAGAGCCATCATTGGCAGATATCAAAGATTGACTGCCCAGATGAAAATGTTGGCAGATTTTTAATGTAGTAAGTCAATGGAAGAGGAAGTTTGTTTCTCTACTTTCCAACCGAAGACCCCTAAGTGCCCAATGACCTAAGAGACACAGGCAGTCAAGCATCTTAGCTATTTCAAATAGGACCCTTCCTGCACCAAAAAGAAGTTCCTTTCATGACCTTAAATATTTTCAGATTAATTCAAATTAACTTACTTCTGTTACTTCTGTTTGAATACAATTTTATTATTAATATCTCCATTAATACATTCATGGTGGAAGGAAAAGATAATGGGTACAAGTGGTGTAGATTAGTTCAGTAATATTTCTTTTCCAAATCGAGGAGGAATGTGGAATTTGCTAAGATGCCTGAGAAGTGGAGAGCATTCCTTGCAAGGGAATGGATGTGCCAAGAATCTGAAAGCAGTAAATCACTTGGTGTATTTGCGGACTGAAAAAGACTTATGGGGCTGAAATTGAGTATTTGAAGAGAACATGTAGTTGGAGGAGTATAAGGGTCCCTCCATGCAGACATTTATATCCCCTGATTAGGAGTTAAAGCTTTATTTCAAGTTTATATATGATGTATCTTGTGATACAATAGTATTTCAACATATTAATTGAGATTTGTTTTAAAATTTTATGCGGTCATTTTGACATTAATTAATTGTACTCTGTCTCCCTCCTTAGCTCAGTAAGATAGGATACTTCATGCTCACTGCCTCAAACAAAGGGTGACATACCAAAATTCACAGAAAAAAGAAGGCAAGTAAATCTTTGGCCTTTGAATTTCAAAATGAGAGTAAATTCCAAAAATTAGGGGATTAAATGCTAGTTTAAAGAAGATGTTCAAGTTCTTTGAACTAGGAAGAGCTGCTCCCTTATATAATGTTTGGTGTGGTGGGAAAAGGAATATCAGGGATGAAATAGTGAAAGATGTGACAATGTAGCAAAGAAAGCAAGTTGAACTAAAGAAGTCAAGCCCTGGGAGTGGTCATGGTGAGGAGATCACAGCAGTGACCTGGGTGTCCTATTGTCACTGTCCAAAAGCTGGATGAAATGATGGATATCTTTGCATATGTCAGCTTCGATAAAAATGACCTTAACCACATCACACTGTCATTTGTCACGATTATTCCCCTACACAGTCTGCATTAGTGAAACATGGCATGTAAGCTTCCTGAACTGAGATGAACTCCTGGGGAAGGAAGTATGAGGCTCAATTTGACTGAGATTAGTTTCTCTCACTTAAAATTGGCCTTATGATTTCAGTCAGATCTTGGAAGGCACATTGCTAGCATCCTACCAGGCTTTCAAAAGACAATGAAGCCAAGAAATACAACCTTTTATATCATTGCTGATAAGAGATAAATATCATTTATAGACAATGCAGAAAGAAACCAAGCTGTTATATACAAAATAGTAGCAGAACATGAATATAGTATTTACACATAATACAGTTGACCTTTAAACAGAGGTTTGGGTAATCTACCCTCGTGCAGTTGAAAATTAGTGTAGAACTTTTGATTCCCCCAAAACTCAACTAGTAATAGCCTACTGCTGACCAGAAGCCTTAGCAAAAACATAAACAGTTAATTAACATATGTAGTACTTCACATGTTAAGCCAGAGAAAAGGAAATCATATGGAAAAGAAAATATATTTCCTATTCATTAAGTGGAAGTGTGCTATCATAAAGGTCCTCATCCTTGTTATCTTCAAGCTGAGTAGACTGAGGAGCAGGAGGACAAAAATGAAGGGTTGTTCTTGCTATCTCAGGGGTGGCAGTGGTGGAAGAAAGACTCATGCATTTCAGACTTGCATTGTTCAAAAGTCAACTGTATTTAAGAAATGTTGCTCTCTAAATTATATGACAGTGCTCTATTTTACATTTTTATATGTAAAAGGATAACCCTCTCAAAAACTTTCCTAGAAAGAGCAAAGATTTCTCAGAATGTGTGTAGGTATATGAGCTTGTGTTTGTTTGTGCACTCATGCATTTTTTAAAACTCTATTTTTGGCACAACAATAATTTGGCAATCTATTTTATAATAGTCCTATTGCCTTTAAAATGTTATCTCCATAACACAAAAAGCCTGAAACCACCACATTAGAGATGTAAGTCCAATTTATTTATTTTGTTTAGGTTATGTACAGTGAAATGCACAGACGTTAAGAGTGAAATGCACAGACGTTAAGTGCAAAATGCAATTAATGTTGACACATATATACCCTCCTGTAACTCGAACCCCTATCAGTTTATAAAGCATGTACTTCATGCCAGAAACTTTGCTCATGCCTCTCCTTCCCACTACTGCCAAGATAGCAGTAGCAACCACTATTATGATTTCTTAAATGTTGAATACATTCTGTTACTTAACTTCATATAAATGGAATCATACCATATGTATACTCATAATCTAGATTTTATCCGTCAATGTAGTTTTTCTTAGTTTTCATTCACGTTGTTTCATGTATCAGTAGTTTATTCCCTTTCATTTTTGTGTAGTAGTATATAATGGTCATAATTTGGTCATTTACTTTCCTTTTGATGAGCATTAGTTATAATTTTGTTTTGATTATTATCAATAAAAGCATCTTTCTCTTGACATATTTTTAGTTTTCTTGATTAAACACCTAAAAGTGGAATTACTGGATAATGAGGTAGATGCATATTTGATTTTTTTTTAATGCCAAACCGTTTTCCAAAGCGGTTGCACAATTTTACGTTCTCACCAGAAATTTATGAGAGTTCAAGATACTCCATATCACTGCCAACTTTGGTGTTAATATCTCAATCTCTCTCTTTCTCTCTTTCATTTTAGCCCTTCCAGTGTGTTTGTAATTGTAGCATTAACCCTTTTTCCATTTGCCCCAGAATACAGGCTGGCAACACTTACAGCTCCAGCATTACCCCAAGATAACTTGGCCATGCAATATCTCACTTTTATTATTATTTTTGCATCACTCTAATATATTGACTTCAGAAACAAAAGACATCATTCTATTTATAGCTTTCTGTTTTTAGTAGTGGCATTTTCATTTGCAAAGTATAATAACTCTCCATCGCTGAAAATGTCAAATCCTAAAAAAGGTAGCATTCCTACGCGTTATGTTAACATTGTTCTCCAACAGTTGGCCAAAGATTCATTTGATATATACGATTTTTCTGAAATAGACAATTTTGATGATTCAGATGATTCTGCTGTTAGTTCTGCTTAAAATAACTCGAAGAACAGTTTTTATATTTTATTTCCATATTGCTTCAGCCTCAAAGAGCATGTTTATGTAAAATTAAATGAGCGCTGGCAAAGAGCTGTTTTTTTGTTTGTTTGTTTGTTTGGTTTTTTGTATACAGGAAGAAGGTTGATTTGCATGCCCGACCTTTAATGATGGTAGGCATCTTTCTATGTACTTAATCATTATTTATAGATTTTCCTTTATAAAATGTATAACTTTTTGCAAGTTTTTATAAATTTGTTTGCTCTTTAATTATTGATTTGAAGATTTTTATGTAATTCATATGCAAATCTCTTGTCAGACATGTGTACTGCAAATAATTTCTTCTTCTTTTGAGCTTGGTTTTTCTTTTCTTTTGTATCTTTAGATGGGATCTCACTATCTTGCCCAGGCTGGTCTTGAACTCCTGGCCTCAAGTGATCCTCCCATCTCGGCCTCCCAATTTGTTGGGATTACAGAAATGAGCCAGTGCATCTCCTGGCTACTTGTCTTTTCTTTTTTTTTCCTTTTGTTTTTTTGTTTGTTTGTTTGTTTGTTTTTTTGAGATGGAGTCTCACTCTGTTGCCCAAGATCTGGAGTGCAGTGGCATGATCTTGGCTCACTGCAACCTCCTCCTCCAGTTTCAAGCAATTCTCCTGCCTCAGTCTCCCGAGTAGCTGGGATTACAGGCACCTACCACCATGCCTGGTTAATTTTTGTATTTTTAGTAGAGACAAGGTTTCACCATGTTGGACCAGGCTTGTCTCAAACTCCTGACCTCAGTTTATCTGCCTGCCTCAGCCTCCCAAAATGTTGGGATTACAGGCATTAGCCATCATGCCAGGATACTTGTTTTTCCTTAACGTTGTTTTTGGATGATAATTTTATAATTACGGTAGTAGAATTTATCCTTTTAAGATTTTCCTCTTAAGATTTGTGCTTTTATCTATCCCAGGATTGAAAACAGCATCTCCATGTTTTCCTACACAACCTTTAGTGTTTTAGCTTTTATGCATAAACCTATAATCTACCTTGAATTAATTGTGTATGGCCTGAGTTAGGGGTTGACAATTAGGTTTTGCTGTATGTTAATTCAGTTTTTCCAAAGCCATTTCTTAAATATAATTTCCTTTTCCTATTTCATTACCTTGGCACTTTTGTTGAATATTAATTGACTGTATATGTGTACATCATATTTCTAGAATTCCTACTCCTTTCCATGGATTAATCTATGTAATGTACCAGTACTACACTATCTTCATTACTGTTGCTTTAGGGTAAAAGTCTGAATTCCCAACATTAATCCTTTTTCCAAAATTGAACTATTCTAAGTCATTCAATTTTCACATACATCTTAGAATTATCTTCTTTAATTTCTATGTAAAATTCTGTAGGAATTTTAATTATTATGCTTTTAAATTTGTAATAAATATGTGGATAATTGATACTTTATCAAAACTGAGTTTTCCAAATTCATGAAGATGACATATAATTCCATTTTTTTAGTCTCTATTTCTCTCAGCAATGTTTTTAGTTTACAGTGGAGAAGTGTTGCACACATTTTTCTAATTTTTTAAACTACATTTGTAATCCAGTTCTAAATACAATTGTGATTATATTTTAATTCCAATTTCATTTTTTTTGCTGCAAGTATATAGAAAGTTAATTGATTTTTTAAAACTTGGCTTTGTATCTTTTGAACTTTCTAACTTCATTTCTTACGTCTAATAAGTTGTTTTGGGGCTTTCTTAGGGCTTTCTACAAAAATATTCAAGTTGACTGGGAATAAACATCTACTTCTTATTTTCTTATTTCTATGCCTCTGTTAGTTTTTCTTTTCTTACAGCATGCACGGTTAGGACTTCCACTGCAATGCTGAAAAGATGTGAAGAGAGAGATATCCTTGCCTTTATCTATATCCCATTACACCATTAAGAGTAAAATTAGCTGAAGGTATTAGTACCTTCTTTGTATCATTTTAAGGAAGCTCTCCTTTAATCTTTGCAGAAATTTTTTTAAATCAATGTATTGATTTTGTCAAATGCATTTCCTGAATCTGGTGAGATAATAATAGGTTTTTTCGATTATTCTGTTAATGTGGTGAATTATATCAATTCATTTTTAAATGTGGAAATCACATTGCATTCCTAGAGTAAACCCCAATTGTTCATGAGATATCTTTCTTACGTATCAATGTACATGATTTTTTAATATCTTGTTAATGTATTTTGTGTCAATATTTGTTAGGAAGTGGTCTATAATTTTCTTAAAAAGTCTTTTTCAGGTTTTAATATGAAGTTCATGATGGACTCAGAAGATGGTTTGTAGATTTTATTTCCTCCTCTATTTTCTAAAAGACTATATAATATTTGTGTCATTTCTTCCTGAAATATTTTTAGAATTCATCAGTGTAACAACATGTATCTATCTAAAGTTCTTTTGGTGGGATAGTTCTTAATTAAGAATTTAATTCCGGCCGGGCGCAGTGGCTCATGCCTGTAATCCCAGCACTTTAGGAGGCCGAGGTGGGCGGATCACAAGGTCAGGAGATCGAGACCATCCTGGTTAACACGGTGAAACCCCGTCTCTACTAAAAATACAAAAATTTAGCTGGGTGTGGTGGCGGGCGCCTGTAGTCCCAGCTACTCGGGAGGCTGAGGCAGGAGAATGGCGTGAACCCGGGAGGTGGAGGTTGCAGTGAGCCAAGATTGTGCCACTGCACTCCAGCCTGGGCAACAGAGCAAGACTCCGTCTCAAAAAAAAAAAAAAAAAAAGAATTCAATTCCATACATAAAGAGCTACTGGGATTTTCTGCTTTTTTCGTTGGTCAGTTTGGTGTTATGTTATTCAAAGAATCTGTCCATTTAATCTAAATTATAATATATATTGGCATAAAGTTGTTCTTAACAGTCTTTTTTTTTTTCTTTTAAGGTCCTTTGGACTTTCTGTAATATTCCTCGTGTACTCCTAATATTATATTTGGTGTTTTCTCTCTCTCTTTTTTATTTTTCTTCTCTACAACAGTCTCCTGAGGATTTCTCACATCCATAATGCTTTCAAACAATGAACATTTAACACTAATGACTTTATCCCATGTTTATTCTTTTTATTTTAATTAATTTTGGCTCTTTATGATTTCCTTCCTTCTATATACTTTAGGTTTAATTTTTTCATCTTTTTCGGGTCTTACAGGGAAACATGAATAATTGATTATTAAACACTTATTCCTTTTTAATATGAGTACTTAAACTGTACATTTCCATACATGCAACACTTTAGCAGCAATCAACAAATTTTGATATGTTTTATTTTCATTTTCATTCCCGTTAAGTTACTTTCAAATTTCCCTTTAATTTGATAGATCTTTAATCCAGAAGTTATTTAGTACTCTGGCAGTGGTCTTTCAAATATCCAGATATTCTAATTAAATTCTACTTTGGCAGAAAATATTATGTGTAATACTACATTTTTAAAAAATACATTTTGACATATTTTATTGTCCAGTATATGATTCACCTTGATCATTTCCCATGTGAGCTTGAAATACATTGGTATTGAGCTGTTTTCAAATTTTCTTTATCTTTAATAAATTTTGTCTGGTTGCTCTGTCATTTACAGAGTAAGGGTTGTTAAAATATTCAGCCGTGTATGTTGATTTGTCTCTGTCTCCTTTTATTTCTGCCAGTTTTCGCTTCATGTATTTTGACACTCTGTCATTAAGTACAAAAATATTATTATATCTTACTGATGAATTGACCCTTTCATCATTATCAAATGTCCCCATTTTTCTCTGGTAATAGTCCCAGTCTCAAAGCCTATTTGTCAGAAAATTATATAGCTACAATGACTTCCTTGTGCCTAATGCTTTCATGCTATAGCTTTTCCTATCTTATTGCTTTCAATGTCTTTGTGCTTACTATTAAACTATATTTCTTGTAATCAGCATACACTGTGTATTCCTTTTTTTATTATCCTGTTTTATAATCTCTGCCTTTTTAATTGAGATATTTACCCTATTTGAATATAATTAACAGTGTGATTGTTTTTAATTCTATAATCTATACAAATTTTCCCACTGGTTTCTTCTCCCTCTGTTTCTCTTTTTCTGCCTTATTTTGGGTTAGCTAAATATTTTCTAGTACTTCATTTTACTTCCTCAATTGCTTTTTTGGCTATTCTTCTGATGCCCTTTAAGTATTTGTGGTGGTTTTTTTTTTTTTTTTTTTTTGTCTTTTTTCTTTTGTGACAGTGCCTTGCTCTGTCACTCAGGCTAGAATGCCGTGGTGCGATCAGAGCTCACTGCAGCCTTGGCATCCTAGATGCAGGCAATCCTCTCACCTCAGCCTCCCGAGAAGCTGGGACTACAGGTGTGTACTACCATGCCTAACTAATTTTTTAATTTTAATTTTTTGTAGAGACAAGGTCTCATTATGTTTCCCAGGCTAGTCTTGAACTCCTGGGCTCAAGCAACCTTCCCACACTGGCCTCCTAGAGTTTTGGGATTACAGGTGTGAGCCACCGTGCCTGGCCAGTATTTGTTTTTAAATATTAACTAATCCCAAACAGGGTGCCAATTTCTGTAAAAAGTAAGAAACTTGCAACAATAAATCCCAATTGAACTTTTTTTTAGTTATTGATGACACATATTTTTCACATTTATATGTAATAAAATCTATTATAAAAATATTATTATTATTTTTTTTTTTTTTGAGATGGAGTCTAGCTCTGTCACCCAGGCTGGAATGCAGTGGCGCGATCTCCACTCACTGCAAGCTCTGCCTCCTGGGTTCACGCCATTCTCCTGCCTCAGCCTCCAGAGTAGCTCGGACTACAGGCGCCTGCCACCATGCCCGGCCAATTTTTTTTGTATTTTTAGTAGAGACCGGGTTTCACCGTGTTAGCCAGGATGGTCTCAATCTCCCGACATTGTGATCCGCCCGCCTCGGCCTCCCATAGTGCTGGGATTGCAGGCCTGAGCCACCGTGCCCGGCCGCTAGTTCCAATTCAGGTTATTTCTTTTCAGCCCAAAAATTATTTGAAAAATTTTAGTAATATATGTTTACTCAGAATGATTGCTTTCAATGTTTGTTTATCTACAATATAACTTTGGCTCAAGCAGGAGGATCTCTTGAGCTTAGGTGTTAAGGGCTACTGTGAGCTATGATCACTCCACTGCACTCCAGGCTAGGTGACAAAACAAGACCCATCTCTTTAAAATATATATATATTTAGTATTATTTACCTTAGCTTTTATAGGATATTTGTGGTAGTTGCAGAATTTGAGATTGACTATTTTTTTCTTTCTGCACTCTAAGATACTATTCAAAATTATTTTTGCTCTTTGTCAGTGTTTATGAAAGGAGGTCAGCCATCATTCCCATCATTGATCTTCCCTGATGTCTTTTTTCTCTGGCTGTTTAAAGATTTTCCCTTTATCTTCATTAGCATCATGCTATGATATTCATATATATACAATTCTCCTTATATTTGTCTTGTTTGGGTTTCACTGAGATATTTTGATCTGTTAATTAAAGTATTTTCACCAAACTAGGAATTTTCAGTTTTTATCTAAATATTTTTTCTGTCACACTATATTTCAATTTTCACTTTGAGACTCAAATTTTATGGATGGTCCAGTGCTTGCTAGCACTTGATTCTTTTCTCACAGTGAGGCTCTTTTTATGCTTATAGTATATTTTTTTTCTTTTCTTTAGATTGAAAAATTTATATATATATTTTGAAATTACTCACTCTGTCTCCCTAGTCATCTACTGTGTTAGTCAATCCAGAAAAATCAATAAAAATATAAAAGATAAACAATTCTATTAAGAAAGTTAATGCAATTAACATTTATAGAACACTACACAAAATACAGTGTTTCCAAGGTTTTATGGACCATGCCCCAAAATAGACTATATTTAAGGCCATAAAACATATCACAATAAATTTCAGAGGACTTAAGTCAATCAAAGTATGTTTTACAGGCATAACAAACATTAAATGATACATTTCTAAATTACCCATGGCTCAAAACTAAAATTATAAGTGAAATTAGACAAAATTCTGAACCAAACAATCAAATATAAATGAAAAGAAAACATATCAACATTCATGTGATACATTAAGGTTAACAGTTTTTATGTGGAGATTTATAGCATTTAATGCTCATAATGGAATACACAGAAAGGTCCTAAATCAGTGACACAAGTTCCTAAATCCACCTTAAGAAACCGGAAAGAAAATAAAAAATTAAGCAAAAGGATGTAACTAATAAATGCAGTTTATTAGTCAGTCTGTTCTCTCACTGCTATAGACATAACCCGAGACTGGATAGTTTTTAACGAAAGCGGTTTAATTGTCTCATGGTTCCACAGGCTATACAGGAAGCATGGCAGCATCTTCTTCTTCGGGGGGGCCTCAGGGATCTTTTACTTCTGGCAAAAGGCAAAGCAGGGGCAGGCGTCTTACACAGCAGGACCAGGACCAGGACCAAGTCGGAGGGGAGATGCAACACACATTTAAACGACCAGATCTCACGAGAACTCACTATCATGGGAACAGCACCAATGGGGAAATCCGCCCCCATGATCCAATCACCTCCCACCACGCCCCACCTCTAACACTGGGGATTACAATTTGACATGAGATTTAGGCAGGGACACAGATTCAAACCATATCAAAACATAAGAGAGGAAGTCAATAAAATAAAATCGAAACAAAGCATAAATAAAATCAATAATGACAAACATTCTTTTTATAGGATCGATAAAATTAGTACATCTCTAGACAGACTGACTTTAAAAAACTGAAAATACAAATAACTAATATTTGAATAAAAATATCCTACATATATCCAATGAATATTTTGTCTTAATACATTGATTGTAGTTTTAAATTCTAGAGTTTCCTTGTGGTTCTTTTTTGTTGTTTTCATTTCTCTATGGAGATTTCTCAAATATTCACTCACTTTTGCTATCTTTAGCTTTAAATCATTGAAGATCTTTATAATGGCTGTTTAAAAGTTATTGTCTGATTATTCTAGAAGTTGGGGCATCTGTGTGTCTATTTCTATTGCCTTTCACCCACTTCCTCTTTGTAGTCACATTCACCTGCTACACTGCATGTTTAGAAATCTTTTATTTTTGGATTATATATTTTAGAGACTCAGGATTATGTCACTTCTTTTTATGGGTTGAGATTTATTCTAACAAACTGTTACAAATACTGACAGATACTTTTCATTCATTGAGCTTGTGTTTATTCTTTGTTTGGACACATCAATTTCTGTTTTACCCTTGGAATTTACATGTGACCTTTACTCTAGGGCATGGAAATGACTCTTACTCCTAAGGTGAAGTTTCCTTGGGTCTCAATTTTTTATCTTTGGTGCTCAGGGAGGTTGCTACTACTTGGCTATTCCAGAATTCTAATGTCTCCCAGAATTGCATGTCCTGTAGTATCTCTGTTCAACTCACACCCACACAGAGGCCATTTCTGTTAATACCTAGTCTTCTTTCCTTTTGCATGAGTAGCTCAGCCCTTGGCCAAAGACCAAGGTAAATTCCCACACAGACTTCTGAAATCCCCTTTGTGTAGTTCTCCTTTTTCCAGAACACTACTCCAGAAATTCTGGCCATATGTTCAGGCTGGAACTACAATAACTGCTCCCTTCACTCAGAGGTGTACTTAGTTCTCCTCCTTGTAGCAATAAGATTATGTCACTAGGCAAACACCTGGAGAGAGTTCAGGGCTCATCTTGTGTATTTCCTTTCTCTCCAATGTGAGAGTCCTGTGCTGAGTTTTATTAAATACCTGAAAATAGTATGTTTTCAACTTCATAGTTGTTATGGCAGCAAGGTAACTCTGAACCCATTTTCTCTGTGAAGCCCAATGGAAGTCAACACTCCATTATTACTTTGTAAAATATTTTTCACCCTGCTGCTTATTATTTGATAATAACTGCAGTATACCTATAACCAGTGGCCAGTTTATCTTCATTATATTGATGTATTTTTATGTTGGTGAAACTGTAATATTAGACACTCTTTTGTAATAAATAAAAAGTATTCATATGTATCCCATAGTTTGAGAATATCTGTTTAAAACATTTTAAATAGATCCAGGCACAAGAAAAAATAATTTAGAATTTGCCAAAAAATTCTCCCTCTCCCTCTCCCTCTCTTGTCACATTTAGTGTTTCCTCAAATTCACAGCAAACTCATAAATTATTGTTGGCTGGCTTATGCTTATCCTCTCGGCTTTGTATAGTCAATTTTATAGAGAAGACTTTCTTTTTAGCTCCCAGCAGATATTCTTTCTATTTTCTCTACTTATAAAATATTTATTATTGTTAATGAAAATAACAATTTCTATATAAATATAATTGGACATTTTAGTTTCATTATTGTCTGTTATGACCTAGTCACCATATTAGGTACTCGACATCTTGTGCAGGTTTTTAAAAACACTTTGTGCTTAAATTATTTACGCATCTATAAACTGGGGATAAATTAATTCCTATTAATAGGATCATGAGAATTTAGCAGCATAATTTTTACAAAATCATTTTGATAGTGCTTGACACATAATATGCATGCATGCATTAAGTCATTAGTTAGAGGTTTATTATTTACATCTTACAAACCTTATGAATAGCTACCATTTTCATAACTCCATTACTAATCATCCCCTGTAATAACTCTCTTCATCATTCATTGACTTAAATTATTTACCACACATTTCCTAGAAAATGACGTTTGTCCATTTTAAACTGAACCTACTTTAAACTGTACCATAGTCTCCATCCAAAATACAAGAGTTTTGCTACTGCATGATTTGTAGGTACTAATGCTTTATTTTTATCATGACTTACGTCAAGAATCTTTTTTCTTCTTTTACCTCCCACATCTTCTCATCCTTCTTGTGAGTTACATCTACATTTTACATCAACTGTATTTTCTCTGTTAGCATTCTTGTTAGCCCTATACATTCTGTTTTGGGAAAGGACAATAATTTTCTTTAACTGTTTTGGATTCTTTTATTTCCTTCTCTTTATTTGGTAAACCAGAGATATGTGAGTCTCCACAAACTGTAAATGTGTGTTTTTAAATTATTATTTAATTTATTCCCAATGACTTAAGGCTAGCGTTTACACTGCCTTTCTTAGTATTCAATAACCAAAAAAACCCATTGGGGAATTAACTATTAATAATTATTTTAGGCTGGGTGTGGTGTCTCATGTCTGTACTCCCAGGACTTTGGGAAGCCAAGATGGGTGGATGGCTTGACTTCATGAGTTTGAGACCAGCCTGGGCAACATGGCAAAATTCCATCTCTTCAAAAAAAAAAAAAAAATTAGCCAGGCATGGTGGCACATGCCTGTAGTCCCAGCTGCTCAGGAGGCTGAGATGGGAGGATCTTTTGAGCCTGGGAGATTGAGGCTGCAGTGAGGCTGTAGTGTAGAAAGATTCTTTCCACATGCATATCAAGCAAGTATTACCAATCCCTTAAACAACTACCGTAAATTCCTATTATTAACTGTACAATACAATTCAACCCACATAGATACTGACTGTACTAGATATCCTTAATATTACACAGTACATACATTTATTTAACAGACATAGCACATTTAAGTCAAGATATTTCTCGTCAACAAAGTGTCCCCTACCAACCCTGGTTTCTCAACCACCAAGCTTTGAGAAATCATCATCCCGCTTGGGAAGTTCTTCCCTCCTAGCTCCAGGCCCCTAACACTTGGGGGTGACTATACTGAAACTATACCTGGCATCTGGTTCTTACTTCAGGGCCATAACATCAAGATCATCCACACATTCCCCTTAAATAAGACATCTCGATGGATTAGTGACTACTACCCTATTAACCAGTCATAGGAGCACTTTCATGCATTTGGTATTTTTTAACTTTGGGGGTGCTGTGACTCAGCATGGAGGGAGCCTGGTAACTGCCGAATCAGCTGTAGCTGAACTTACCTTGAACATTCCGAATCAACATACCAACAGGTGCTAATTCATTCATGCTTGCAGGACATACCAGATTAATCAATAGACGTTTGCGCACTGACGTTTACGCATGCATGTTTACGCACCCACGTTTACGCACACTATTTCAAGGACCACTTCCAATTAAATCCGCAAAACCCCCCTCCCCTGATATCTGAATTTATTATTAACTTAGGTAAAACGTACTCCTGCCAAACTCCAAAAAACAAGGACTAAAACACAATCTAGTCAGCATCCTATACAATCATATTTTAATCGTGAACAACCTCAACACCACCCCTCAATTAACGTTATTTTCTAAAAATTCTGTTTTCTGACCAAATAGGATCTTCCTATTTTTTACGTCAGCTAAATGTCTGTCCTAGTACTTACATAATACTTCGAGCATTCCTTTCTGAAAAGCGTGAACTCCACATATTATATTCCTAAACTAATACGATTTCAACTATAAATGACCCCTCAGACTAAACCTCTATCAACTCAACTTTTTTAAATCCCCTAAACTTCCAGGACTGTAGACAACCATCATGCCGCTGCACTCCAGCCTGGATGACGGAGTGAGACCCTGTCTCAAAAAATAAATAAATTATTATTTTAATGTGACTGCTAACATTTGTAAGCGATTATTATTTGCATATGTATAAATGCAAGTATGTGTATGTCCATACACATATTTATAAATATAAATATATTTATATTGTCACAGAAACACATAAGTAATATTTGCAATTCATGTCTAAGGAAATAGAAAACTAGATGAACAGTGTGCAATGTTTAATGGCCTAGATTCTGGTGCCATAATCCCCCTGTGCCTAGTTTTATCTTTATAATACAGTGGGTAATAATTACACCAATTTAATAAAGTTTTTGTAAGGACTAATTAAATTAGTGTATGCAATAGCTCGGATTTGTGCCTGGTATGTAGTAAGTTTCAATAAATCATAGTTCTTATTGTTTACACAGATTTCAGTAACAAACGTAAGTAACAGGACTGGATACTGGAACCCATTACCCTGATACTGTGGCTCAAAGACCAGAGTTAGACCCTACTGTCTCCCTCAGAAGGCCTGGCATACTAGGTTGGTGCAAAAGTAATTGCAGTTTTTGCAATTAAAATTAATTACAGGCTGGCGCGGTGGCTCACGCCTGTAATCCCAGCACTTTGAGAGGCCGAGGCGGGAAGATCACCTGAGATCAAGGAGGTCGAGACCAGCCTGACCAACATGGAGAAACCCCGTCTCTACTAAAAATACAAAATTAGCAGGACATGGTGGCGCATGTCTGTTATCCCAGCTTCTCGGGAGGCGGAGGCAGGAGAATCACTTGAACCTGGGAGGTGGAAGTTGCCATGAGCTGAGATGGCGCCATTGCACTCCAGCCTGGGCAACAAGAGTGAAACTTCGTCTCCAAAAAAAAAAAAAAAAAAAAGTAATTACAAAAACCACAATTACTTAACATTCCAAGAGTTTTGCACACATTATCTCCCACATCCCCAATAAGCACATGTTCAATTAAGGCCAATTTATTTATTTCTTGAGCTCACAGTAAACCTTTTTACCTCCACTCACATGGGCACCACCCACTGAAATTTTTGAAAACCTCAGAACACTGCTCAATTTTTCATGGAGCCAGGCTTCCCATAATACTTTATTATTTCTTTTATTACTACACAATTACCTCATTATTCCCATGATGTCAAAGAACATGCAGTCAATAACTACAAGTTCCATTTCTCTTTATTGTCTATAGTACTGTCTGTTATTTTTGAATCCATAACACTTAATATTTGAATTGATTTATGAATGTGCCACTTTCAAATATTAACAATCTATTGTGTGTTTACATTTCTTTACAATCCAATCTAACTCTGAGTTTAGAAACATTGAAGGCAGTGATTTCTTTGTATTTTTACCACCCATTCATTGCATTTTGTACAGTGATCCCAACATGCCTGGTCATTATAAATACATATTTATAATTAATAATAATTACATATATTTAGATAAATTCATAACTAATACATTCGTGATTTATATTTTATTGTTACACTATAATTCTCAGAAGAATTTAATGTTACATCATTTTACAAATATTCCTGTTTAAAATACTTTGAATCAGACAGACATTATATTTTTCTACTATAATCTGTGAAGCAATGAAAGCAAATCACAAATTATGTAGTCAGATAGTAAAGTAAAATATTAAATTTAAGAACATAATCAGAAATCACATCAAGTTTTGCAGATAATGTTAGTGTTTCCTGAGTTACACACCAGAGATATATTTTACCAGTAATTCTATTATAAAATATATAAATTCAAGTATTATTACTTCATAGCAAGTGATTAAAATTCAGTCCTTTCATTACATAACTTTGCCAAATCAATTTTTTTTTGTTGGAGACATGACTTGGAAATTTCTCATTTGTGAGACATTTAATTTCTTTAGCAATAATATTAATTGTTGTTATTAATATCAAATTTCTTAAATTATAGAAACAAGAAATGAAATGAAAACAAATTATTTCCCCCTTCCTCATAACAATAATAATAATAATAATAATGATAATAAAAACCATTAGCTGTCTTTACTACTCTACTTGGATACAGCTCTAACATAAATTTGGCAGGGTTTCTAGAGAGTTCATTCTGAGAGCTTGCTCGTGCTGCCAAAAAATACTTTCTCATCTTTAAAAAATAGAAATGTAATAAGAAATATGATTTCCAAATATTTAATACAAATAACCTCCAAAGTTTCTGGCCTGAATCCAAATTAGTATTTTATAAAAGTCAACTCATCTAGAAAAGAATGTTGGAATCCTGACAAACATGGAATAAATCCCGAGTCTTAAGACAGTTTCTACCTGAGTAAAAATTCTACTTTTTCTCTTAAGCTTGTCTTTTAAAATGCTCCATTTTAGTTCTGAAAATTCTGGCTAATGAAAAATAACCCTAATGCTTTTATTTCTCTCTGTAAAGTATCAAAAAAATAAGAATGACCCAGGGATCAATTTTGAAGAGTGTTACAGAAACAGTGAAAATATGAAAACTTAGAATTTTCTGTACTAAAAATCTATATGTTGATAGCTGAGTAGATAAAAACAGCAGATGAAAAACATGTAAATATAAGTTTATATTTTGCTTATATTAAAACTTGTCTTCTTTTCTATAATGTTTTGATATGGAAATCTAATATATATTTACTCATTTAATAATATTAGGACTTATCTGGCTGACAATGTTCTTTCTGATTATTTATGCAATCACTTTTAAATATTTAAAAATTATTTTGGACATACATTGCAATTAATGGTTTTAAGAAGTCATATTTTTAGTTGGAAAGCTTTTCTAAGTGACTTCTGACATGGTAGATCCTGCAGAGTTTTCTTCAAGTTCAAAAACAAACAAAAAATATATAAAAATAAATTTTCACTTCTGGAAATGGCTGATTCATTTCCAGAATAAGCTCATTTTGGCTTACAGTTTTCTGCCCAATCTTAAATCATCTGTGCCATTTTTATACCTGTGAATCTTATGTGGAATCAGTACTGGAGAAATATGTAGCAAGTATATGGTGAATTAATTATTCCTTTTTACAAGAATCTCTTTCCTAGTCCAGCTACTGAGCAAATTCTTCACCATTATTCAAAATACTAGCAAACCAATAGCAATGCACATTTTCCTCTAGAGACAATGCAGCAAAACAGTGAAATTTATATTCTAACAATTGAAGTTTGAAAACATATTGAGAAAGCAAAAAATATATTATTAAAGAAGATACAGATTATTAAAATAAACAAAATAACAAAATAGGTGAAAACTAAGTTATATACATTAGGCAAAATAATTACAATTCAAATTGATTTTTCAAAAATAAAAGTAAAGCAGAGGGATATATTACTTTATTAAGGAAAAACATAAAACTAGGTATAAAATTACTAATTTAAGTGGGGAAATAACACAGGTATATGATATCAAAATAATTTTAAGATAAAAATCTATTCAACTTTATGCAAATTCTTCTAAAACATAAATTTTCCACAAAAATATAAATTACTTAATATGACTTTTAAAACAGGAGATAATACGACCCTTAAAAACAGAGCTTTTTTTCCTTTTCCTTTTTCTTTTGTTTTTAATGCAGGGTCTTGCTCTGTCACCCAGGTTGGAGTGCAGTGGAGCAACCATGGCTCACTGCAGCTTTGACCTCCCAGGGTCAAGTGGTTCTCTCACCTCAGCTTCCCAAGTAGCTGGGACTACAGATACATGCCACCATGCTGGTGGTGTAATATACATGTAATATATATGTAAATTATATATATATAATTTTATATATTTTTTTTATTTTAGAGACATTGTCTCTTTATGTTGCCCAGGCTGGTCTCAAACCCCTGTCCTCAAGCGCTCTTCCTGCCTCATCCTGCCAAAGTGCTAGGATTACAGATGTGAGCCATTGTGCCCAGCCAGGAGATTATTTAAACAGAGAAATTATCTTGGAAGAAATTGAAGATTTTGTTACGGAGTTAATTTTAAAAGCACCAGCCTAAATGCTTATATAGAATTCTATTAAAAAAAATGAGACAACCATGATTTTAACATTATTCAACTGACCATAGACAATGAAGGGTTTGAAGTGGAAGGGAGAATAACTTATTGCAACCCCTTAAGTGCTATTTAAAATGTTTAATTTTTCATTAAAATGTGATATAAATATTTTCATGTTAAATATTAAATAAAAGCAAATAATAGTCACAGTTACATTCATTTTTTAAATTCCAAAGTAGGAAATATTAATAAACTTAAAATCGTCAATCCCGGTAATAGGTTTTAGGAATTCAAAAATGCTTTCTCTGGAAATCAAGTATTTTGACAAAATTTGTCTATCAAAACCGTAATTCTTTTATCCCAATATTTCCACTTGAAATTAACATTATAACAAAATATTAGTTTCATATATTTTTCATAACATCATTTAAAAACAAAATATTCAAGATTAGCAAAAACTTTAAATGTCCAACAGCAGTAAAATGTCTAATCAAATCTCTAGCAAACTAACTTTAGTAGATTTTTAATCTTCATATGTATTATCATGCTGTATGTATTGTCTACTGTCATTCACTCAGCATTATGAGTTTTTCATAGTATTAAAATAACTGTAGTTTGTTATTTATTGTTTAGACTATTCTGTTATAAATATATACATGAATTTATTAATTCATTTCCAATTATTCCACTGTTGATGGATATTTAGCTTGTTTCTTGTGTTGCTATACATATTTTTCTATGTACATTGTGCACTTTTTGGTGGACGTGTACATGCATTTCTGCTTTGTGTGTGTGTGTGTGTTTGTGTGTGTGTAGAGAGAGAGAGAGACAGGGAGAGAGAGAGACATGAAAATATTGGGTGTTAAGATATGCATTTATTTAAATTTAGTAGAAAATACCAAATAGCTTTTCCAAGGGGCAGTATCAGTTCATATACTGTCTGTGAAAGAACGTATCTTCACCTACACTTGGTATTAGCAGACTTCTGAAGATAAGCCATTTTTGTTAATTGTAGTAGTATCTGTGTATGTTATTCTGTATTACTTTGAAACCAAACATGTTGAGCAAACTTTGCTATTTTTAAAGTTTCTATTTCTATTCAAGTCTGCTGCCCATTATTTTACTGATTATCACCTTCTAATTGATTTGTAGAAATTCTGTTTTCACATATATGTGGTTGTAAATATCTTCAACTTTTTCAAATATTTTTCACTCACTTTATGATGTGTTTTCACAAACAAGTATTTCTTAATTAATCATAATTTAACTTCCTTGGTATCTCTCTGATTCCTTTGTGCAGATTTTATTTTTAATGTTTTGTCTAGCTTTTCCAGTTGTTCTCACTGGGAGAGTTGGTCTCAATTACTCTGCTAACCCCTGCCATGATACAGTGTTTTTAAAGTATAATTCCAATGGTTACATGAGTATTTTATCATCCTAATATTTTGTTCAAAATCTACATTTCATGATATATTCTGATTTTTACTACTTATCTGATAATGGAAAATATCCTCTTTGAGGAAAGAGAAGACAAATGGCGAACTTCCTCAATGAGATGAAGAAGAAAAATTCAAATGCACACCAAAAAGCATATGATATCCTGTTATCTCAATTATTTAACAATATATTGAAGCATTATTTATGAATATGAGACTTTTAAAAATATAATATGTAAGTTTCATGTGTTAACCTTTGTATGAGTTGCATCTCCTTCCATGACAGTACTCAGCCCCCTCCATCTCTTTAGCATGACCTACCTTTAGCTCAGGAGTACTAGTAGAGGGGCTCCAGTGAATTTTCTCAGTAATAACAACAAATGGCTTACATTTCAAAAAAATTCAATATTGATTGAAACATTTTAAAGGCTAACAATTATAGAACACAAGATGAAAGCTAACGAAAAGTATTAAAGCTTTGCTATGTGTTTGCTTATTATTGAAAGAGGTTAATAGAGGGGAAATAGAGAATTTTAGCAAGAAATTCTGACTGCAATCCCAGGATAAAACCTGAAATTGTTTCCATAGCCAAACTTCTGTATATCTTAGGGACCAAATAATACCACTTTGGGTTTCTGAGAAATAAAGCTTAGCAAGAATTTGACAGAACCTTCTGAAAGAATGTTAAAGTAAATTGACAAGGACGAAGCTTTAGAGGCCATTTTGAAATATCGCAAAAGGGCATTCACATACACACACACACAAAAACCATCAAATGCAGCTGCTTTTTAAATTATATTAGTATTGCACACTTAAATAGAACCTGACAGTGTTCATAAGAGCTGTACAATTCCTAATCAAATAATGCTAAACAATAATAATTATAGTATATTGCATTTATAATTTATGTTATAATATGTAGTACCTTTTTACATAATTTAAGCTCACTACAAGCTGTGATTTAAAAAATAGTCATCTCTGGTTGTCTGTTTCACAAAACAAATGCAAGGCTAGACAAATAGCCCCCTTATCCCCACCTCCCTGCTACCTCAAACACACACACACACACACACACACACACACACACACACACACACTCTCTCTCTCTCTCTCTCTCTCTCTCTTCCAGTAACTAAATAATTTAACTCACATCTTGATAGCATCGTATGTTGGATAACCCAAAATATAAATAAGTACTCATTTCCAAGTTGTTACAGAAAGAAGCCTACAAAGGAAATAATTACCTTCAACATATGAATTGTCTGCTTGCAGTTGGGAAATATGAAAAGTGAAAGGGGATGTGAAATCTACCTTCGTTTTCATAGAAGATAAATTCTATTCAAGGAACAGTATAACATTATAATTAGTTTCTTCAATCAAATATTTCTGTTTCTAGACATTTTCTTAACATAAAAAGTTAATTATCAAAAGTAGAATATACTTAACAGAGAAAAGCCAACAAATTTATAATTCAAAAATCTCTTCAATATCTAAAATACCTAATTGTTTGTTTAGCGGGGAATTACTGATTTCACTTTAGCAATTTCTAATTCCATTTCTTTCCACTAGTGAGCATTAATAATGTATTCAAATGTTTTATTAAGTAATATTATGAAAATTAGGCATTTGGGGCAAAAGTGGTAGATATGAAGCCAGTTGACAAAACCTGCCCCTCTAAAATCTAGTAAATTAATAAAATCAATTTTTAAAGTCAGAAAAGAAAAAATAAAACCATGATAGAAACAGAAAAAGAAAGGAGAAGAAGGAGGAAGAGGAAGAGAAAAAAACAACTTTATGGCATTTAATTTTTATTTTCTTTAAATGTTTGAAGCCATGTTATATTGTAAAAGTGTCAGGACAAGGTCAAGTTTGCATTTGACAAGTAATTCAAATATTTCTATTTATTTTATATCTTTAAAAAAATTGCCATGATAAAAACCTACATGATACTCTTTCATTTGGTACCTTAGAAAGAAAACACTGAGCCACAAATCTTTTTGATTATGTGGATTCTGGTTATTACACCATCATTTTTAATCTTCTGAATACTTCATTGCCTTCTGGCATTTTTTAAAAGGATTTCGAATTGCAAACTTTGATTTAGGAACAATATGAAAAAGGTTAATGATAAAAATCCTGAGAAAAATTATTAATGACTGCACATTTTGAGAAAATGAGAGAGACAATGAGCAGTGTCACAGCTTGTATCAGGTCCTTGTGAAAACACGCACAGTGGAATTTTCATGAGTGTTATGGTACTGTGTAAAAGTGGAAGTGATGGTTGAACCTTTAAGAAATTTGCCTGTAAAGAGAGAAAGATGCAGAATTAAGGGAAGTGGGTTTTGTTATTGTTATTTGCTTTTTTTCTTTCCTTTTGTTTTGCTTTAAGAAGTCAAGAATGTCTACATAATGAAGAAAGGAAGTCACAAATTACCAGAAAACGGGAATTTGAAATTTACTAAGGAAAGAGACAAGGAAAAGAGTTATAGTAATTTTGAAATTACAAAACATCAGACTTTGGACCAGCATAACAAAAAACTTAGTGATAGGTTAGTTGCATTCAAAAGATAATCTGAAACCAGAAGTGTTTTAATAAAGTGTAACCAAGTATTAAATATGATTTTAAAAAGAAGTCTTCCAGTAGAATTCCATTTACATGAGATTTAAAATACTTTCCAATAAATAGTTTTTAAACTCTATTATTTAAACAATACAGACTGATTAAACCTTATATTTGGCATTAGAAAACTCTAGAGACATAGGAAGGAAATAAATATAAGAAATTGACAACAATGTTTGTAGTATTTGGATCAATTTTCCTAAATTCCAATAGGACATGAATAATAAAAGGAAGGAACAAGAGGAATGATATTTTTAATGAGATTAGTTTGCTTTTGTTGGCCTGAAAAAGAGTTTGACTTTCAAAATTCACAATAAAAACATAGTAAAAACAAAAAAACCCACAAAATACCAGCCATTTAAAATGAACTGTACTGCTTAAATGTGGCAAAAAAGCAATATATTTGACAAAATTAGTGTCACTCACAAAACAATATCAAGTATTATTTCATATGTTTTCATTTGAAGATATTTATTTCTGTCAGTAGTTACTGCAATAATCTCATGTGTGTGAGTATTCAAAGTACTATTCAAGTGAGGACTGGAATTTCTCAGATTAGCCTTATCAGAAGTGCTTGGCTTTTCATACTCCTTTCTATTTTGTATACCTTTTTGTTGTCCTTATTTTTATTGGCAATAAACTTGCTCTTTCAAAGTTATAAAGTACCAGTTGATTGATAGATTTTTTATTTGAAGGAAACTGATTTCTTCATAACCTTGAAATTTAAAGATTCACTAGTAATTTAAAAGAAAAAAGAATGAAATAACTGGAAATGAATTCATTTTTAGAAAAAGATTTATTCATTTTCTTATCTATCATATAAATAAAATTCTTGCAAAAGTGGTACAATTGTTGGAAAAGTGGTATAACCAAACCTTTACTGTGAAATTATTTTCTCTACAAGACAGAGTCTTGTATTTATGTTAATAGTTTGTTCTGCATTTCTTTTCGTAGGTTTTATTTTAATTATTACTTAGATTGTAATAAAATAGTATCTTTATTCCATAGTTTACTACTTTCATTGCCTTTTCATCTACCACCTTCCTAACTTTTTAAATGCGGCACCATTGTTGCTTCTATAGAAATGACTCCATTGTCAAAATATAGATATGCTCAACATGGGCAAATTGACACCGTGATTCCTTATTCCATGAAGAAATACCTATTAAATAGTTGCTGATGTATATACATTTGATTGATTTCATCAAATGGGTTTATAAGCAAAAGTTCATTTTAGAAAAGTAAATATTCCTGAGGATTTTCTAAAGTAGAGAGTGTGCTAATTTTCATGCTGCTTAGCAACTAACCAAAGGGACTTAGTCAAGGGCTGAGTTACCAGATATTCAAAATGGAACACACAAAGCCTGCTTTCTCCTTGCACACAAGGTCAGCAATGGAGCTCAAATTGAGACATTCTTGTATTTTCTCAGATAAATTTCCACATAGTTCCTGGTGAATATGAATGGGCTTGGAGCTGTGAGACATCACGGAGAGCCACAGGACTTCCTCATGATGAATTTCACAGCCAAACAGTCTGAGCCTGCTTCAGACTGCCTTCAAAGTGTGCATGGCAACAATATGGAGACATGAATAGGCTGAGTCAGTTCTTCTCTTACTTCTGGAAAATTAGCTTTGGGAAAGCCAAGCAGCATCTAATGCACACACATTTCTTGGCATACAAAAGCAATTGGTCTTTAGGGAGATAACATTTTTCCTTTAAATCAAGGTGAAATAAAGATCTGAAATTAGCCATTTTAATGGCACATGCCTCAAAATGTAATTGCATTAAAAATTTCTAGATTGGCAATATATGAAAAAAGTCTCATACAAATCATTGAAAAACAAACAAAGAAAAATATTTTTCCTTCTATAGATTCTAGCATAAGTGTAGAAATAAGTGAGAAAACGTGGTATCTTTTGCTATTTTTTCCCCTTTTGGAAATTACTATCACTGTAGAGTTTTAAGGCAAGGTAAAAAATAAATTTTAAATATCGTTACATTTTAGGGGAATGGGGAAGACGATTATGGTTCAGCTTTATCACCCATTGGAGTTGCAAGCTTAGACTAAATACTTTGATTAAAAGTATTAAGAAAATGACAAACAACGACCAAGAATAAATGAAGTGATGAAATAATGTTGAATTTTCCTCTTCAACATTTTCCTCAGCCAAGCAACATTTTGGACTCCTAAAACACCAGCCCTCGGTTTATGCTAATTTTATGTGTCTTCTATGATTACACATTTTCTTAGACAATATCCAGGCTCCTGGATTTATTTCTCCAGTGAGTCCCATTGTCTTCTTTCTTCCAGGTTTGTTCCTTTGCTAGAGAAGTATATGTTTGTTGATGGGTTCCCTTCTGGATCCTTTGTTTTCTCCCGTGGTTACTGTGAGTTTGTCTTACCTCTTTCCTTTTTACTACCTTTAGTAATCATGAAAATGTCTACTCTATAACTATTGCTTTTGCTGTGATTTTTGCTGTATTCAAGACTTCAAACTAAAGGGTGACATATAGATATTTGAGTCAGACTCTCCCCAGATAATCATATCACCCTGGTTACATTTTAAATTGATTATCTGTCATTTCCAGATAGCCACATAACCAAGAGGGTATGATATACCTAGTTTAAAACACGAGGCATTGGGAAAAAATATATATATACATCTATAAGTATTATGTCACAATTCATATACAATACATATAAGTTGTATGTATTGTGACATAATACATATAAATTATATATGTATATATACAATTTTTTTAATGTTTAATTTTTATTTTTTTGTAGAGATGAGGTCTTGCTTTGTTGCCCAGGTTGGTCTCCATATCCTGGCTTCAGATGATCCTCTTTCCTTGGCCTCCCAAAGTGCTGGGATTACTGGGATTACAGGCATGAGCCATTGTTCCCTGCTGGAAGAATATTTTTGAATATATTAGTTTTCGATTGATTTTTAACCATGGCTTAAGTTGGAGTTTAGAAATTACACATTATACTTGTTGGGGTGATCAGACAAAGAAACAGGTGGTGAGGCATGTTCCAAGCCCTGCCTCAGCTTCTCTTCCAACACTCAGCTTTTCTCCCAACAATGCTGACTTCAAACTTAGTATTTGGAAAGTGAAACCTTTGCTTTGGTAAATAAAATTTTATCTCAAATTGATAATTCTTCTTAGAAGAATTCAAAATTATTTGAAAAAAAAAACAGTTTTTTTAAGCCAGCTATTTAAGAAGATTGGTTTTATCTCAATACTTAAAGATGAATCTCAGAATGAGAACATATAAAAGAAAATAATATTTCTATATTCAAATAATGTTAAAACTATGATTAATTACTCAAAATAGCCATTATTTCTTACATTATTTTTACCTACAAAGTTACTATTATTATCATACATTTATATCATATTTAGAATGGCCCGTGCAAAACTATCTCTTTAGGGAGTATAAGAATAGTCATTTAGAAGTTTATTATTTTCACCTCTATAATTTGTCAATTGAAAACTGCTTATGAGACATGGTTTGCAAAGTCATGTTTTTAATTCTCTTGAACTGTGAACATTTGTCCTTCAAAAAAGGAGACATTTTAAAAGATATTTAACTAAAACATATTTTATTAAACACCAAGAGCAAAATAACCACCAGAAATGACCAAGGCTGTTCATTCAAAATGAAAGTGAGCAGTTTGGCCCTGACACAGCTTCACTGTCAAATTTTCTATGCATTTAGTTTCCTTAGTTTAGAAAAAGAAGTGATCCAGTGGTCTTTTTCATTTAGGTAAAAAGTTGTCACTCTCTTCAATAATGCACTCTTCAATATCTCTTCAATAATGCAATAATGTATATGGAAGGCTTGTATTAAAATATTTATTAAGCTATTATATTCAGAAGCCTTATATTAAAATATTAAATATTCCAAGCAAAAGCTGAATTAATTTACACTACTTTCAAATGTTTTTGTGCTAAAACTACTTAACTGAAATATTTTAGACTTCTAAATTTAAAAAAAAATGTACAAATAAATCAAATCGTGTGCATGAGCACCAATAGACACAAGGCACATACACTGTACCAAGCTATCCTGGGGGATACAAAGACAGCAAGGAGGATTCCTCCTCTGAGGTCAATAGTGTAGAAAAGGACACATTAAAAAATGTGTTGACTTTTAAAATTTGTCCATAAATTCTTTGTCATTTCCTTTAAAAGATGGAGCCTAATTTTTCTTTCCTTCAGTGTAGGCTGCATTAGTGGGTCACTTCTATTCAATAGAATAAGGTAAAGTGACTGTGTGTGACCCTGCAACTAGGAAATGAAAGACCTTGTGGATGCCTCTCTCTCTCAGATTACTTGTTCTCAGGGACCCTATCATGAGGACATGTCATATCCTGAGGAAACTCAAACATACCCATTTAGAATCTCATGTGGTAAGGAACTGAGCCCTTTGGCAACAGCCATGCAGGTGAGTCATCCCAGGAGTGGATTTTGTAGTCCCAGTCAAGCCTTTAGACAATGACAGCTACAGATGACATCTTGATTCCAACCTCATGAAAAGTTCTGAGCCAGAATAAGTCAGCAGAACAACTCCTGAATTCCTGCCACACAGAAATTAAGAGAGAATAATTTTATTATTGTTGTTTGAAGCCACTGGGTTTGGGATAATTTTTTAGGCAGTAATAGATATTAATTAAAAGAGTGATGCAAGGGTAATCATGCTTACTGTTAGAGGAGAGTATAAGTGAAAATAAGTTAGAGGGAAGTAATTACTTATAGTTTGGGAAGCAGAAAGAACTCTGGAGAAGGTATGATATGAACTGGATCTTATGAGATTAAAGATGGGTAATAGTTGGATATTTCCAGATGGGGGAAAAGACATTTCCAATACTAGAATAGCTTGAGAAAAGACTCATATGAAGAAAAAGATACATATTTTTCTCATTTGTTACATGTCATAAATAACATTGTAATAAATAATAGTCCTACTTTATCAGCTTGTTGTAATAAATTGAATGTAATATGCCTATCATAGTGTTTTGACCATAGTAAGCATTCAATAAATTTTAACAGCCATTACTGTTTCAAAATGAGATGTTGGAGTTATTTTAATGGTCATTTTAATCAAATGGATCCAAGACAAATCTTGGATAAATACCTCCACTTCAAACCCGAGTGTGAAGTCTACTTTCTACTGATGATAGTTACATGGTTCTGTATTCTTTTTCCCATTTGTTGCCTAACAATAGAAAACATGTTTAGCAAATAACTGCATTCTTCTCCAGTCCCCTTTCTCCAAAACTAACCTCATCCAAATGTATTCTTTTTTTTTTTTTTTTACAGACCATAAAGTTAGCTTTAGCTCTCTTCCATCTACCCATCCCATCACTTCACCCAGGCCTACATCATTTTATAATGAAATCACTTCAATAGAAGCCCCCATCGTGTGTGATACTTGATCTGCTGGAAACCAAGTACTCTTTGCTATATTCCTTAAATTCTACTTACCTAAACCATGCTTTGTCAAATAATTTATATCAGTCCCTAATTCATATTTCAATAGTTTTGTTTTAAAGTCCGGTCATAATCTGGCCTCCTTCTAACTATATAAAATGCATCTTCAGTGTAGATTTTTCCCTCTATTCATCATGGTTTCTATGATGCCAAGCACACAGATGTTGGAAAAATACACACACACACACACACACACACACACACACACACAAATACACACATATTTCTTTGTTCATATTTTCTTCCTCACTTGATGTTTCATAGTCTATCTTCATTTACCTTCCATGACTCAGAGAAGTCCTCCTCTATGCTGAAGTTTTTCCTGACTCCTCTAGTGCATATTTATCTACACATCCTCCACAGCAGACAGAATCATAACTGTATTCTGTTATGTTCTTGTGTTGCTTGCTTTTATTTTTATCTCTCTAAATATATTGTAAATTTTTTCAAATTGTTTTTCTCCAACTCCCTCAGTAAGTATTATAGATTTCATTTCAGATCAGCTGCGTAAGACAGGAGGAAAAAAAACCTAATTTTTTAATTAATTGGAGTTATACATGAAATACAATTTATTGAATAGGTAATCTTTTTTCAAATCCTTTTTTACATAGAAACTAAGCATATAGTAGCTCATTTTTATTTACTATTTGTTTGTTTAAAGAAATAAAGAGACAACAGAGGAGATTAGAAAGTCATTTTGGAACCAGAATCATTAGACATGGGTGAGAAAAGGCAGGAGTTATGGACAATGGCTCTAAGGTTTCTGGCTTTGGTGATCATTGAATTACAGAGAACCACAGGAGGAAACGGAAGCACATTTCTAGCCAGGAAAAAGCATTTTGATAAATGGAATCTTGGGATTTGTAGGTTTCAGTGTAGCTGTGACCAGCAAGGACACTCAAAGGCTGTTGTTGGCTGGTGGAGAAATATACACACGGAGCCAGCCCTCAGCAGGAGGCAGTTTTTCCAACTCACAATTACACTTTCAGTAGGGAGAGAAGCTGATGTCAGAGCTTTCTTCCACTGCTATTTCAAGCATGCAGCCATGGTGGCATTCTTATGCAGATTGAGGCATGAAATTGTGCAGTGAACCAGAAAGCAGTACAAGAAGAGTAAGTGAGCCCCCTTTCAGAAAAAGCCATTCCAGTTCGGCTCCTGGGAGAAATTAACTCTGGACTCTGATCATTTTTCTTGGTGAGGAAATACTGATTAACAGAACCCTATGCTAAGGTGTAAACACACATATGCATACACACAGACACACACAGACACACAAACATGGGATTGTTCTCATTTGTGGCAAAAATAAAAATATCTTCTGAATTATTGGTAATTTTAAAGCTAAAAAACTTGGTAAGCAAAACGAGTGAAGATTTGGGAGAGTTTATTTGGTAATTGACAATTTGCATAGTTGTTAGCTATGTAAGAACTTGTTCTTTATCACTACATAAAAATCGCTCTTATTGTCTGTGAATATTACAAGATTTCAAGGTGTGGTGATAAATTTGGTCTTAGAAAAAGCCATTAGAGAAAGATTAATGCAGTGAGTATATTTATGATTTAAAATATATAGAAAGAACACCACTATTTTATTTTAATTTTATTTTTTTTCTTCAACTTTTATTTTAAGTTCAGGGGTACATGTGTAGGATACACAGGTTTGTAACACAGGGAAATGTGTGCCAAGGTGGTTTGCTGCACTAATCATCCCATCACCTAGGTATTAAGCCTATTGTCCATTAGCTATTCTTCCTGATACTCTCCCTTCCCCTACAGCCCCCTCAACAGAACCCAGTGTGTGTTGTTCCCCTGCATGTGTCCATGTGTTCTTATCATTCAGCTACCACTTATAAGTGAGAACATGTGGTGTTTGGTTTTCTGGTCCTGCATTACTTTGCTGAGGATAATGTCTTCCGAATCCATCCATGTCCCTGCAAAGGACATGATCTCATTCCTTTTTATGGCTGCATAGTATTCCATGATGTATATGTACCACATTTTCTTTATCCAGTCTATCATTGATGGGCATTTGGGTTGATTCTGTGTCTTTGCTATTGTGAATAGTGCTGCAGTGAACGTATGCATGCATGTAATTTTAGAATAGAAGGATTTATATTCCTTCAGGTATATGCCCAGTAATGAGATTGCTAGGTTAAATGGTATTTCTGTCTCTTGGTCTTTGAGGAATCACCACACTGTCTTCCACAATAGTTGAACTAATTTAACTCCAGCCAAGAGTGTAAAAGTGTTCCTTTTTCTCCACAATTTCACCAGCATCTGTTGTTTTTTGACTTTTTAATAATAGTCATTCTGACTGGCATGAGATGATATCATATTGTGGTTTTGATTTGCATTTCTCTAATGATTAGTGATGAGGTTTTTTTTCATGTTTATTGGCTGCATGTATGCCTTCTTTTGAGAGGTGTCTGTTCCTGTCCTTCGCTCACTTTTTAATGTGATTGTGTTTTTTCTTGTACATTTGCTTAAGTTCCTTATAGACTGTGGATATGAGACCTTTGTCAGATGAATAGATTGCAAAAATTTTCTCTCTTTCTGTAGGTTGTCTGTTCACTCTTATGAGAGATTTTTTTTTTTTTTGCGTGCAGAAGCTCTTTAAGAAACATCATTATTTAAAAAGCAATGTGTATATATATGTCGACAAAATAAAGAAAAATTTGTGAATGTTACCTTTAGATGGCATTCCAAGTAGTTTTCAAACCTCTTTCTAATTTTCTATTTATTACAGATTATTTTTTATAAAAATATATTAATTGATAATCATGGAAAGGTTATCCTTTTTAGAAGTGCATGATGGAAGAAGGAAGACAGGATGATTTCACATACACATCTAACATAAAAACTGGGGAGATAGGCAGAATGTTGATAAACTTAACTCCCCAAGCAAGTAGTATAAGTGCATGGTTACACTTTTTAAATAATTTTTATATGCTTACGTATCTGAAAATCTTCAAGTGTGTGAGATACAATTCAGACATTTACTTTGCCAATTCCTTCTGTTAAGATTTTTCAAGTTTTCCTTCTTATGAGAAGTAATAGGCCATGATTCACCTGGATGGTTTTTGATAGTATATACTAAAGTCAATATTAAATCTTATTTGAGCCCCATGGATGGATGATTCTATTTATCCACAAGCACCACTTCAGATTGGTTTGGATGCTAAATGAATGGTTCATTTCTACTTGCTAAACTTTCATGAGTCAGTGAATGCCCCATTAACTCCTGAGAACATTATTACTCATTCTTCCTAGAATCAAAACTGGAATAGTCCATAGCTGCTTTTCATTTACTGTGTGATGTTCATTCAATTATGACTGTTATGTTGTCTACTGTAATTGTTGAAAAAAATGACTCATTTTCTTTATCAATACTATCATTGTGCATCCATTCCAGCCATTGTGTTCACTCCATTTTCTTTGCCTTTATCATTGTTGGTCTCTCAATACATTATGGTATTGATTAAGATGAAAGCTAAGCTACATAAGCCTCCTGGAATGAGACAGTTTTCAAAATTACAGTCTTTGAGTACTTGTATAACTGCCATGTTTGACATCTATAAAAGTCTATATATGTACAGATTTTACAAGTAATTTTGTCAATTAGTAAAAATCTCAGAAAATATTATTTATAGAGAGATAAAGAGTAATGCTATGTTAGTTTATGTTTGTAAATTATAACCTTTCTGTATCAGCTGAATGAAATTAAAGTAGAAAAACTTTAAATTTTATATTAAATCTATTCTTTAAAAAGTAGGTTTACCCATCAAATTTCAAGTAAGACACCAAGGATATGTTCCATATATTTTTTCTGAAAACAATGTTATCTTATGAGATTTTATTTGATTTATATTTTATTCTAAACTACTGAAGTAATATTTATGGAAAACACTATTTATAGGGAATTTATCATTATGAAATATAAAACTCTCAAGGAAAATAATGATGCTGAGGAAAACTTAGTTCACCATTGATACTGAAAACATTTTGTCCTAATAATTTTATATTTGTTACAATTAAAGTGTGAAGATAGAATAGTAAGGAGAATGTGAAAATGTTTAATAACTGGGTTTCTATAACATCCATACTAATTTCTATTTTTATCCTACAGGGAATTTTCAATATCTATCTCAGTTAGAATAATTTTGCTTACAAATTTTAAAAAACAACTTCAGTGGCTTAATCAGTAAGGATTTATGATATTTAACAGGAAGTCTGGAGGCAGACTTGGCTCTGTGGTTGTTAATTTAGAAGCTCAATGATATCGTGAAAGATTCAGGTTTTTTCCATTTCTCCCTCTGGCACCTGTACTTGAACTTTCAATTCACTCTCACAGGATGGGATCTGCAGTTCCAGGGATTCATGCAGACATTATGCTGTCCAGAAGATGAAGTTAATTCATCTTTCTCTGTGTCTGTTTATGAGGGAAAGAAAACATTTTTCAGAATCACCTAGCAAACTTTGTCATATCTCATTTGCAGATGATGGGTTGGTATAGCCACTCCTAAGCCACCTGCTTGTAAGGAAAATGAGGTTTAAACTGTTCAAGATTTCTACCCAAACTTAAGAGAGGAATAGTTAACATGAATAAAATTATAAGATTTTTTTCCCTAAGAAATTGGGGTAAATAGATATTAAGTAGGTAGTCAACAGGTCTCTTGCACCTCCAGAATTTCAATAAAATTATTGTAAATTTTTTTCTCATTATGTGCAATTTAAATTCTGTTTCTCCATTCTGTATTTGTCTCAAATATTCTTGGATTTTATTGTTTGTTAGGCATTATTTTTCTGCTAACACACATCTGAAGAACTATAAGTATTTTGTCCTTCCTTAAGCACTTTATCATCCTACCTCCTTAGGTTAATGCGCTGTTTAAGAGCTTGGGTTCTAAGTCAGACTGCTTGGACTCATCAGTTACAAGCTGATAGATTTTTGGTGAATGACATAGTACTTCAGTTTATTGTCATCATGCGTGATATTGAAGAAAGTAACAAAACTCACAGGAGGCTGCTTTAGCCTGTTCAGGCTGTTATAACAAAATACCAAAAACTAGGTGGCTTAAACAACAAACATTTATTTCTCACAGTTAAGAAGGCTGAGGAATCCAAGACAAGGCACAGACAGACTCAATGTCTAGTGGGGACCTGTATCCTGGATCGTAGACAATCGTCTTTTTGCTGTGTCTTTTGCTGTGGATGATGGAAGTCTCTGGAATCTCGTTTTTAAGGGTATTAACTCCATCCATGAGGGCTCCATTCTCATAACTCAGCCATCTGTGAAATAAATCACCTCCTAATACCATCACATTGGGGTTTAGAATTTCAACATATGAATTCAGGGAGGACACAAACATTCAGTTTATAATATTCTGCCCCTGCTTCCCAAAAATTCATGTCTTTCTCATATGTAAAATACATTTATCCCCTCCCAGCAGCCTCAAACTTCTAAACTCATTCCAGCACTAGCTCAAAAATCTAAAGCCCAAAGTTTCATTTATACGTTATCTAAATTAGATATGGATGAGACTCAAGGTATGTTTCATCCTGACACAAATTCTCCTTCAGCTGTGAAACCAACCATGTGGTGTGCTTCCAAAATATAGTGGTGGAACAGGCATAGGGATAGATATTCCCTTTTAAAAGGGGAGAAATGGGAAAGAAGAAAAGAGTGAAAGGTCCCAGGTAAGTCCATAACCTAATGGAGCAAACATTAATCCTTAAGGCTCCAGAATAATCCTCTTTGCTCTTCACTCTGCCTTCCAGCTACACTGAGGAGGCAAAGTTAACCCCACTGTTCAGCAGGACGACTCCTCAGTGGCTCTCTGCCTGGGCCCTGTGGCTCTCCATGGTTGCATCCTGATGATCTACAAATTGAATACAGTAGTCTATGCAAATTACACATCACAGTGCCTGCCACATAAGTGCTTAAGTAACAGTTATTCTTCATATTGTTATTATTTATACAGTTAATAGTTTGGTAAAATTCATATGTAGACACTCTCAGATCATAATTATAAGATTCAAACTTGTTTCTACTCTGCCATTTGCTGTGATTTGTGATTTCCATTTTTAGAGGCTACACATTATTCCTTTTCTTCCTAGTTAATCTCAATTAATGTTGCTCACAATTTATATAACTCATGTATTTTATTACAGAACTCTGGATTTTTAAATGCAGATATCAGTAAAAAATACTATGATATACTACAACGTCACAAGAAAGGTTTGCTGGTAGAAAGATCATTGTACATGTATAAAAGCTACTATTTTATTTTATTATATTCTTCCTGCAAATTCTTATTAAAATACTATTTGAAACAAAGACAATTTTTAGCAGTAGTGACTGTATTAGTCTGTTATCACACTGCTGATAAAGACATGCCTAAGACTGGGCAATTTACAACAACAAGAAAAGAGTTTTATTGGACTTACAGTTCCATGTGGCTGGGGGGGCCTCACAATCATGGTGAAAGGTACTTCTTACTTGGTGGCAGACAAGAGAAGAGAGCTTGTACAGGGAAACTCCCCTTTTTAAACCCATCAGATCTCATGAGACGCATTCACTATCATGAGAACAGCACAGGAAGGATCCGCCTTCATATCCAATCACCTCCCGCCGGGATCCTCCCATGACATGTGGGAATTGTGGGAGTTACAATTCAAGATGAGACGTGGGCGTGGACACAGCCAAACCATGTCATTCCACCCCTGGTCTCTCCCAAATATCATACCTTCACATTTCAAAACCAATCATGACTTCCCAACAGTCCCCCAAAATCTTAACTTATTTCAGCATTAACTCAAAAGTTCACAGTCCAATGTCTCATCTGAGACAAGGCGAGTCCCTTCCGCCTATGAGTCTGTAAAATCAAAAGCAAGTTAGTTACTTCCTAGATTCGATTCAATAAGAGTAAATACACTGGGTAGATACAGCCATTCCAAATGGGAGAAATTTGCCAAAACAAAGGGGCTACATGCACCATGCAAATCTGAAATCTAGCAGGAAAGTCAAATTCTAAAGCTCTGAAATGATCTTCTTTGACTTCATGTCTCACATCCAGGTCATGATGATGCAAGAGGTGGGTTCCTGTGGTCTTGGGCAGCTCTGCCCCTGTGGCTTTGCAGGGCAAAACCTCCCTCCAAGCTGCTTCCACGGGCTGGTGTTGAGTATCTGTGGCTTTTCTAGGAACATGGTGCAAGCTGTCAGTGGATCTACCATTCTGGGGGCTGGAGGATGGTGGCCCTCTTCTCACAGCTCCACTAGGCAGTGCCCCAGTAGAGACTCTGTGTGGGGGCTCAAACACCACATTTCCCTTCTGCACTGCCCTAGCAGAGGTTCTCCATGAGCACCCCACCCCCCACAGCAAACTGCTGCCTGGACATCCAGGCTATATTCTCTGAAATTTAGATGGAGGTTCTCAAACCTCAGTTCTTCATTTCTGTGCACCTGCAGGTTCAACACCACATGAAAGTTGCCAAGGCTTAGGGCTTGCACCATCTGAAGCCATGGACGGAGCTGTACATTGCCCCTTTTAGTCACAGCTGGGATGCAGGGCACCAAGTCCTTAGACTGCACACAGCATGGGGATCCTGGGTCTGGCCAATGAAACCAATTTTTTCCTCCTAGACCTCCAAGCCTGTGGTGGGAGGGGATGCCATGAAGACCTCTGATATGTTCTAGAAACATTTTCCCCATTGTCTTGGGATTAACATTTGGCTCCTCATTGCTTATGCAAATTTCTGCATCCGGCTTGAATTTCTCCTCAGAAAATGGGATTATCTTTTCTATCACATTATCAGGCTGCAAATTTTCCAAACTTTTATGTTCTGCTTCCCTTATAAAACTGAATGCTTTTAACAGTATCTAAGTCACCTCTTGAATGCTTTGCTGCTTAGAAATTTCTTCCACCAGATACCCTAAATCATCTCTTTCTCAGGTTCGAAGTTCCACAAATTTCTAGGTCAAGGGCAAAATGCTACCAGTCTCTTTGCTAAAACATAACAAGAGTTACCTTTGCTCCAGTTGTCAACAAGTTCCTCATCTCTATCTGAGACCACCTCAGCCTGGAACTTATTGTTCATACCACTATCAGCATTTTTGTCAAAGACATTAAACAAGTCTCTAGGAAATTCCCAAGTTTCCCACATTTTCTTGTCTTCTTTCAAGCCCTCCAAACTGTTTCAACCACTGCCTGTTACCCAGTTCAAAAGTTGCTTTCATATTTTCAGGTATCTTTTCAGCTGTGGCCCACTCTACTGCTACCAATTTAATGTATTAGTCTGTTCTCATGCTGCTGATAAAGACATATCCAAGACTGGGCAATTTACAAAAGAAAGAGTTTTATGTGACTTACAGTTTCATGTGGCTGGGGAGGCCTCACAATCATGGTGGAAGGTGAAAGCCACATCTCACATGGTTGCTGACAAGAGAAGAGAGCTTGTGCAGGGAAACTGCCCTTTAAAAATGTGGCACATATACACCATGAAATACTATGCAGCCATAAAAAAGGATGAGTTCACGTCCTTTGTAGGGACATGGATGAAGCTGGAAACCATCATTCTCAGCAAACTATCGCAAGGAGTAAAAACCAAACACTGCATATTCTCACTCATAGGTGGGAATTGAACAATGAGAACACTTGGACACAGGAAGGGGAACATCACACACTGGGGCCTGTCATGGGGTGGGGGGAGAAGGCAGGGAAAGCATTAGCAGATATATCTAATGTAAATGAAGAGTTAATGGGTGCAGCACACCAACATGGCACATGTATACATGTGTTACAAACCTGCACGTTATGCACATGTACCCTAGAACTTAAAGTATAATAAAAAAAAACATCAGATCTCATGACACTCATTCACTATCACAAGAACAGCACAGGAAAGACCCATTCCCATAATTCAATCACTTCCCACCTGGCTCTTCCCATGACATGTAGGAACTGTGGGAGTTACCATCAAGATGAGATTTGGGTGTGGACACAGCCAAACCATATCAGTAACTAACCAATTATTTCGCAACTCTGGACTTTAGTAATTGTCTTTCTGTTCAACTACTTTGAGAAAATAGGCTCTTAAGTTTTTACTTCAAAACCTGTTCTCTACTACCCTATTTAAGTAGATACTCCCTCACCCAGTGATTTTCAATAAGACCCATTTTTCTTATTCTGTAATGTGTAATCAATCTTCTTTTCAGATAGAAATCTGTTATCCTGTTTGTTTGTGTTTTCATTTTTGTTTTAAGAGATGGTCTCGCTCTGTTGCCCAGGCTGGAGTGCAATGGAGCAATCCCAGCTCACTGCAACCTCTGACTCCTCAGCTCAAGTGATCCTCTCAACTCAGCCTCCTCAGTATGTGGAACTACAGGCCCATGCCATAATGCCTCACTGCTTTTTAATTTTTTTTTTTTTGGTAAAGTTGGTGTATTAGTCCTTTCTCACATTGTGTAGGGAAAAGAAAGAGAGATCAGACTGTCACTGTGTCTATGTAGAAAGGGAAGACATAAGAGACTCCATTTTGAAAAAGACCTGTACTTTAAACAATTGCTTTGCTGAGATGTTGTTAATTTGTGGCTTTGCCCCAGCCACTTTGCCCCAGCCGCTTTGACCCAAACTGGAGCTCACAAAAACATGTGTTGTATAAAATCAAGGTTTAAGGGATCTAGGGCTATGCAGGATGTGCCTTGTTAACAAAATGTTTGCAAGCAGTATACTCGGTAAAAGTCATCGCCATTCTCTAGTCTTAATAAACCAGGGGCACAATGCACTGCGGAAAGCCACAGGGACCTCTGCCCTTGAAAGCTGTGTATTGTCCAAGGTTTCTCCTCATGTGATAGTCTGAAATATGGCCTCGTGGGATGAGAAAGACCTGACCGTCCCCCAGCCCGACACCCATAAAGAGTCTGTGCTGAGGTGGATTAGTAAAAGAGGAAAGCCTCTTGCAGTTGAGATAGAGGAAGGCCACTATCTCCTGCTTGCCCCTGGGAACTGAATGTCTCGGTATAAAACCTGATTGTACATTTGTTCAAGTCTGAGATAGGAGAAAAACCACCCTATGGTGGGAGGCGAGATATGTTTGCAGTAATGCTGCCTTGTTATTCTTTACTCCGCTGAGATGTTTGGGTGGAGAGAAACATAAATCTGGCTTACGTGCACGTGCAGTTATAGTACCTTCCCTTGAACTTAATTATGACATAGATTCTTTTGTTCACATGTTTTTTGCTGACCTTCTCCTTATTATCATCCTGCTCTCCCACTCCATTCCTTTTTGCTGAAATAATGCAAATAATAGTCAATAAAAACTGAGGGAATTCAGAGGCCGGTGCCGGTGCAGGTCTTTGGTATGCTGAGCGCCGGTCCCCTGGACCCACTGTTGCTTCTCTGTACTTTGTCTCTGTGTCTTATTTCTTTTCTCAGTCTCTCGTCCCACCTGACTAGAAATACCCACAGGTGTGGAGGGGCAGGCCACCCCCTCACATTGCTATAAAGAACTACCTGAGACTGGGTAGTTTATAAAGAAAAGAGGTTTAATTGACTCACAGTTCTGCAGGCTGTACAGGAGGCATGGCTTGCGAGGCCTCAGGACACTTACAATCATGGCAGAAGGCAATGGACAAGCAAGCACATCTCACAGAGAGACAGAGAAGGGGGAAATGCTATATACTTTTAAACAACCAGATCTCATGAAAACTCTATCATGAGACAGAACTAAGGGAATGGTGCTAAACCTTTAGAAACCCACTCCATTATCTAATCACCTCCCACCAGGCCCCACCTCCAACACTCGGGATCACAATTCAATATGAGATTTTTGTTAGGGACACAGAGCCAAACCATATTAGTTGGGGGTCTCACTATGTTTCATGCTGGTCTCAAACTCCTGATCTCAAGCTCTTCTCTCACCTTGATATACCAATGTCCTGAAATTATAGGAGTGAGTCACCACACCCAGCCAGGAATCTGTTTTTATGAATAGACAGAGATGCTAAGAGAACACCTTCCAGGAATGTTTACAAGGATGTTAATACTGCCCTCAATAAAGCATATCTTAATTATTGTCATCTAAAAATAACTCTCACAATTTATCATTGGATGCAATTGCATCAAGTATTTATCATTGGCTCAATCATGGGACGTTGTGTAATGGCAAGCTTTATTGTTTATATTTTTACTCCACTTGTCACTCCTGGAACTGGATTTGGAAGAAACCCTAAACCCCACTGACTGAGTTTGAAGAAACAGCGATTTCCTCAATGCAAAATCAGGATGGTATTGATAGTCAATGGTAGAAATGAAAATTAATGTGAAGTGGAAAAACCCACAAACGCACATTACATCAGGTACTTATTTATTCCATCATACTGATTAAGCAGTTGTTATACATCAGGTACTTTATTGTCAGTGATACATAGGTAGAAAATCACAAGACATATGCACTTTCAGAGTTTATATTGCATTGGATTTAGTGTTGCTTATAACTTTGTACATCTTAACAGTATGGTTTAATTGTAGGAAAACATAAGTTTTCTAAATTGTCTTCTCAAGAGTTTCTAATACCTTGCATAATTAAATGTGAATATGCCCTTTGACACAGCAATAGCACTTCTCAAAAGGTATTATAGATTTATTCATCAAGATTAAAAATAATGTAAGTCCAAGCTTATTTATTGTTGCAGCTTTGTATGCAATACAAAAAGGTTAAAAATATTCTGAAGTCCATCAAGACTCAGGAAATTACTTATATGATGGAATAACATGTCACCACAAAAAAGAATAGGAAAAAAGTTCCTAAATACTAAAACAGGAAATTTTCTAAATATATTAAATAAAAATATACTTTTCTATAGATCATGGTTGTAGGATGCTACAATAAGAGTTTTTTTAAAGAGTGTATACAGTGTGAGTCTGTGTATAAAATATTACCAGGGAATACAAAGTTAACTGGTAAGCTTGTTTGACTCAAGGTCAGGAACCTAGGCGTATGGAGATTAGATCTAGGAGAGTTTCCACACTTTACTCTGCTTTTAACTTCTAAACTTTTAATAATGTGAGTGTAAAACTCTTCATATAATAAAACTTTGAGACTATTTAAAGAAACATTATCTCACAAAATCCTTAATAAGGTAGCTAAATGGGGCACTTGATTTTGTTGAAAGTATATTCTCCTAGAATGTAAAAATGAAAGTTAAAATCTACAGAAAGCAATTTAGGAAACAGGCAGATAGATTTAGAAGTTTTAGTATCAGGTTAACAGTGGTTCTTGAAAAATGGCACAGAAATAGATGAAATGAAAGGAGTAATCTAGAAAAGTGTGGAAGAAATATGCTAAAATGAATAAAAATATTTTTTTCAGATAAAAAGGGCATATAAAGTACTGAAGAGAATATGTGAAAAACCCATTGTAATAAAATTTTGAAATCCTCAAATTAAAGAAAAATACTATAATATTCTAAAACATTAATAATAAAATGAACAAAAATTATTCCAAATAAGTAAAAATAAACAATGATAAAAATTTAATATGGACATGATATAAATTTTTAACTATCTGACATGTGATTAAAAAAAAAGCCCTGTGTATACATACTTCTGGTGTTTTCCTGTGTATTCTAATCTCTTCTTATAAAGAGCCCAGTCAGATTAGATTGGGGCTCACCCTAATGACCTAATTTTAATTTTTTACCTCTATAAGACCCTATCATCAAATATGGTCACATTTTGAGGTACTGGCCCTATCATTACATATAGTCATATTCACATGAACAAATACAGATGGAATTTGGAAATGAAAACAATGTCATTTCCATTAGCAGCACAAAAATACAAGGCTTAGGTTTAGACTGAACAAAATAAGTACAAAATCTGTATGAGGAAAATTACACAGTCTGATGAACAAAATCAAAGATGAATTAAATAAATGGAGAGATATCCTATGTTCATGGATAGAAAGACTTAATATCATCGAGATGTCAGTCTTTCCCAACTTAATCTATAAATTCAATGCAATACCAATTAAAATGTCAGCAAGTTATTTTGGGTATATCAGCAAAGTGATGATGAAGTTCTTTTGGAGAAAAAAAGAGACTCAAATGGTTAAAACAGCATTGAAAGAGAAGAACAAAGATGAAGGAATGAAACTACTGGACTTCAAGACACTCTAAAGTTACGGTAATCATGAAAGTATAATATTGGTGAAAGAATAGACAATTAGATTAATGTAACACATAGATTCAAAAATAGATTCACATATATACTCAACTGATCTTTGACAAAAAGCAAAGGCAATACAATAGAGCAAAGATAGTCTTTTCGACAAATGATGTGGAAGTGACTGGACAGCCACATGCAAAAAAAGAAATCTAAACACAAACCTTATACTCTTCACAAAGGTTAACTCAAAATGAATCATAAAATTAAACATAGAACACAAAACTGTAAAACTCCTAGAAGATAATATAAGAGAAAACCTAGATGATGTTGGGTACAGTGATGACCTTTTAGATATGACATCAAAAATACAATCCATGAAAAAAATGATTGATAAGCTGGACTTATTAAAATTAAAATTTTCTGCTATAAAAAAGATAATGTCAAGAAAATAAAAAGACAAGTCCCAAATGAGAAGAAAATATTTTCATCAGACACATCTTCTAGAGGCTTCTTATCCAAAATATAAAATGAACATTTAAAAGTCAATAATAAAAAATTATTTAAAATGAGCCTAAGACTTTTAATAGGCACTGTACCTATGTGTGTGTGAGAGTGTGCATACATACAAAATGCAAATAAGCATTTGAAAAATTGTTCCACATCATATTTCATGAGGAAAGTGCAAACAAACAATTAGATGCCACTACAATGGCATACATATGGAACACTGATAATACGAAATGTTGTTGCAGATGTGGAGCAACAAAAACTCTCATTCATTGCTGATGGAATGCAAAATGCTACAGCCATTTTCCAAGACAGTTTGACAGTTTTATATAAAACTAAACATTCTCTTAACACATGAATCAGCAATTTCACTTCTTGAAATTTCCCCAAATGAGTAGAAATTTTATGTCCATATGAAAACTGAACACGTATGTTTATAGCAGCATTCATCATAATTTCCAAAACTAGGAAGCAACCAAATTTTCCTTCAGTAATGAATAGATAAATATACTATGGAACATTCAGAGAGTAGAATATTATTTAGCACTGTTAAAGCAAAAATGATTCAATAATTGTTGTCACAGCACAGCAAGGAAGATTTTATTCAGGACCATTACAATACATATGGGGACTGCTTGCAATAGATTTTGCAGTGGTAGGGGAAAAGATTGGGATCAACTCCAAATATAGCATGGAAATTGAGAACTTATAGCCAAGGAGCAGAATGAGGCTCAGTGGATGGAAAATTAATAAGAGGAAACATGAGGGGTAAGGAGAATTCTGGCTACATTGACCAAATTGGGTTCTTGATGAAGACAGGCCAGAGTGATTAGATATGACATTGGGGGATGGTGGAGAATGACAAACCTGATCATATATCTAGGGTGATCAAATATTGAGAGTAGGGAGTTCTTGCTAAAACTGGATTTTACAAGAAAGTGCACACATGGAACTAGAAGAAGGTTCAGGAGTCTGACCAATGTATGGTGAAGCAAAGAGTCTTTATCAGCGCTAAAAATAAATGAGCTATCAAGCTATGAAAAGACATGGCAAAATCTTAAATGTTTATTACTAAGTGAAATAAGTGAACCTGAAAAGGCTGCATGCTGTATGCTTCCAACTATATGACATCCAGGACAAGGCAAAACTGTAAAATTAATAAAAATATCAGTTGTTGTAACAGGTTGGCAGCAGGAGATTAATAGGCAGAACACAGAGGATTTTTAGGCAGTGAAAATACTCTGTATGATACTGTAGTGACTGATACATGTCTATTCATCAAACTCATAAAATGTACAACAACAACTGTGAACCCTAATGTAAACCATGTACTTTAAATGATTATGATGTGTTTTCATGGGTTTATCAGTTGTAACTATTCTACCACTCTAATGGGGAATGTTAATCATGAGAGAGGTTATGCATGTGTGTGAGCAGGGATGTGTGGAAAATCTCTGTACCTTCCTCTTAGTTTTGCTGAGAACCTAAAATTATAAAATGCCTAATAAAATAGATTCATAATAGGTAAAAAAAAGCCATAGGCTTATAAGAAAAAGTAAACACATCTCTCTCAATTATTGATCAATCTAGGAGACAAAATATCAATAAAAAGATTTGAATAGAGTTTGCATGCTTTACTTAACGGCTACATGTAGATGTCTACATTCAACATTATTCCCATGCACATAAGAAATATTCACAAAAATCATTTCCATACCAAACTATAATAAACAGTTGTACAAATATCATATGTTTAAACATTAAATCATTAGTACTCCAAACTATAATAAATAGTTGTACAAATATATTTTTAAACATTAAAAATGTTTTAAAATACTTTTGGATCATGAAGAAAATCTTAATGGAAATATAAAAATCTTAGAACAGAATGAAAAAAGTCAAAAACTTGAAATGTAGTAAATATGAATACTTCAAGTGAAATCTAAATTTGTAAGCTTATATTGAAAAAAGCTGAAAACCAGCTTGATAAATAAGAAATTAGAAAAAAACAAAAATTGCAATAGACCTAATAAGATATACAGAAGATTAAAAAATTATAGCAGGGATCAATGATAGAGACAAGAAAAATAGATTAGAGATAAACACAGCCATATGAAAATTTAAAAAGACATACAAAGCATAAATTTTCCAAGACTGACCAAATGAAACAAAAAGAAATAAATATAAACAAAAATGTGAACATAACTACAAATAAAAGAAGTATTACAAAAAATTTATGCAAACAAGGTAAATGCTTAGACACAAAAGACTAAATGAAAGGAAAAAAAGTTGAAATTGACTGAAGAAGAAATACACATTCTGAATAGCTGTATATTTATTTATGAACTTGAAGCAGTGGTTACAAATCTTGGTATAAAGAAGATACCCATCCTAGATGGTGCTTAAGAGAATTTTCTACAAACTTTCAAATGATAATTCACTACAGTGTTATACAAAATCTTCTGAAGAATAGAGAAAAAGAAAATATTTCTCATCTTTTTTATGTAGGATCACTATAATCTCGAAAATAAACAACAATAGCACACTACATAACAATGTTCTGGTCAACTATGGACTGCACATACAGCAGTGGTCCTATAAGATTATAATGGAGTTTCCCTATATAGGTGTACCATGTTTTATCTTTTATACCATATTTTCACCGTACCTATTTTATGTTTAGATATGTTTAGATCCAGCAAAACTTACCATTGTGTTACAATTGCCTAAAGCATTCAATAAAATAACCTGTGGTACAGGTTTAAGCCCAGGAGCAGTAGGCTATTTCATATAGTTTTGGTGTGCAATAGGCTATATCATCTAGGTTTGCATATATATACGCTGTGATGTTTGCACAATTACAAAGTCACCTAAGGGCACATTACTTAGAATCTATTCTCATCATTAACGATGCATGTATATATGAAAAAATATGTACACACATATACATATATATGATGAATATATTTACATCAATTTAAATTTACAAACATAAAAATTTATATATATTTATGTGTTCACTTACATTTATAGACAGATATCCGTATATATCTGTTCATATGTTATTAAACATATAATTTATCTAGAAAGATAAGCAGATCCAATTTCTGTACTTTTTACTTTTATCAACATAATCAAAATTGTCAGTCTTTTTATTTCTACATAGCATATTTGTCTTGTTTAAAAAATCTTAAGAAGCACTTAAATCATGTTTCTTGAAGGAAAACCTAATATTATAAAAATAGCAATTGTTATCAAGTAAATTTATAAATTCATTACAATACTAATCAAAACTCCAAAAGGACTTTCTTAATACAAAACTTCACACATTGATTCTAAAGTTCTGTGGAAGACAGGAAGGTCACTAGCAACCAAGAAAGATTTTGAAACTAAATCATAGTGAAGAGGGACATATCTAACAGAGAAAGAAGTGATATTTTATGTTAATATAAATTTTACAAATGAAATTGTATAATTACAGAAAGAAACTAATATAATGTGTGAATGTAGTTAATGAAAAAGATTTAGATTTTATACCAGTGGAGGGAAGTATGAGCTATTCATAAATGGTTTGGATAAAATTAGGTATCTATTAAAAATTACTAAATTCCTCTTTACAACAAAACTTCAACAGATTAAAATTGTGAATGTGAAACAATACTACATACCAATATAGTAGAAGAATATATAGTCAGCCATTAGAAGAAAATGTAGGGTAAAGTGGGCCCACCTAAATTGCTAGGGTATTCTTAGTAGCAACAAAGAAAAAAATTATAATTTACCCTTAAGAAAACTTTTATACTATAAAATATACATTAAAGAAAAGTTAAATACAAAAATGAATTGATAGATAATATTTACCAGAGATTTAACAGGTAAATTTTATAACAAAATACATAAATACCTCCCAAATTTTAATTTTTTAAATTTAGAATATATAGAAAGAACCTGAAGTGATATTAAACTCTCAGACAGCTACGACCTTTAAAGAACGGAGCAAATATGAAGGGTAGATGTGAAAGAGACTGTAGTGTTTCGTTCATATTGACCAAACCTTGGGCAGTGAAGAACTTCTTGTATCGTATGAAGTTTGAGGGTATTTTGAAGAGTGAATCTCAGGCATAGTGTGTGAAAGTGTGAAACAGCATGAGAGTTTGATGTGCTAATGCTAGTTCTATAAAGTTAACGATTACTGAGGGCAAAGATATGGAGATGAGGTTAACCAGCTAATAGAGGGAGAAATTAAATAATAAACAATTCTTTCTTCAAAGTAAGACAAGAAAGGAGAAAAAATTACAACAAAACTGATAAATACAAAACAAATAAGATTGTAGGTTTATATTCCAGTATATAAGTAGCTTCATTAAATATAAATACTTAGCCAAAAGACAAATGTCAGATAGGATAAAAATTTAAATGAACCAGATAATTAAGTCTTCCTGCTAAAGTCCCTGCAGTTATATGGAAAATCACTAATGTATTTGAAGCAGAAGGATAAAATCATTAGATTTGTGTTTTGGAAAGATCATTTTGGCAGGGAATATTGAATTAATACAAGCAAATTAAACATGATCCCTGGTCTCTGGTACTTTGTTTCTGGCCACTGTATTGAAAGAGCTCACAATCCAGGGACACAGACAAATCTGTAAACAGACAAATTACAACACCAGGCCGCAGTTAAAGTTTTTAGAAACAAAGTTTGGATTGGCAAACTAAGTTTGGGGAAAGCATCACAGACAAAATAACATTTAATCTAGGATATGTGTATTTATTTGGTGAGCTACTCTTTTATTTGTGTGCCAGTGGAATAGAAATTTTGTATCAAATCACAGGAACAGTTCATGGGTGACATGAGTTGAGTTTTGGTGTGTTACTTAAGCATTTCCTTTTTATTGTTTAGTTGGTATGATATCCTACTTCCTAAATATTTAAACTATGTTTCAAATGGTTAAGTAATTCACGTATAATTACTAGACCCAAGGATTATATATTTGATAACATAAAATAAAAATTTACATCATTTTATGATAAAAATGAACAGAAAGAGCAAATACATGCAGTTTTTTACCATTTTTTAAAATACATCGATTATTTCAAATTAAGTAAAACAAAAATTGATATATGGGATGGTAGCATCTGTTGTTTGGAAAAGAAAAATGTACACAATATTAATTTTATCTAGTCTCTGCTTAGTTCACCTGATCTCACATTAATATTAATATTTGGAATCTCAATATGTAATGGTAGATATGCTATATATTGAAGAAAAATTATGACTTTTTAATATTTCCAAGGTAATATTTTAGCATTTTATAAATATCTACCCCAAGAAAACTCAATATAGAGAACTTTAAGACCTACATAAATAAAAATGCATATTCCAGGTACAATGATATAGATTAGTATATGTAAGTTGCCCAGTTGTGATATGTATACACCACATAACTCAAAAACAGGTAATCTAGAACATAATGCTGAATATCATTTAGGGATTTCAGTTTAAAAAGTCATTTGAAGTGAATTATCATTGCATTATTTTCATATCTATAAAATAAAAAAGATGGTATATAAGACATGAAGGACACATAAATTTAATATTTATTTCACGAATTAAACTTATAGTGATTAATGGGACTCTCAAAATTTTTTCCATTTAGAAAGAGATACTCTTGCTGGTAAAAGTATTAAATACTAAGATGGAAAATAAAATGCTTGTTTCTGTTTCCTGAAAGATTAAAACATTATATGGAACACCTAACTCTGGTGGGTCTTTCTCCTTATCACATATTGCTCTGTATTTTGTGTATTCAAATTATGGATTTCATGTCATTATTCTGTTTGCAAATGAGCACACTACATATCATAGTTGGATCTCCTATAGTTATGCAGCAAAAACATAAAAATCTTGTTTTCTGTTAAAGATTGTGCAATGAATGTTTAAAAATAAGTGAATGCACACATTTTTAATGTGTAGATAATTTGCATTTATTTGCACTTTGAAATAGTCTTATACACTCACATTTTCTCTACTTTTGTTACTTTTGAACAAATTTGCATAAAGCATGAAAATTCCCCAGCTGTTCAGTGGAATACATTATTTTCTGCTTTCAAAGAAAGTGTAAGTGACATTTCCTTTCTTTAATTTAGCACCCATTTTATTAAATTTCAAGTTAAAGAAACGTAAATACCACAAAAACAAATGTATGCCTAGAATGAGGAAAGATAAGAAATAAAACTCCACATAAGGTTTGGAACTCAAGGACTTAATGAGATGTAATTGCATTGTAAATGCATATTTCTAAGGGTAGCATGCTGTCCCAAATACGTCACAGAAAAGTCATTAATTATAATAGAAAAAAAGTTTACAAATAAATAAAAACCATCATGGTAGATATTAGAGATTGCTTCTTAAAATTTAGGCCTAGATAGTCGTTGTGCTAAACAGGTAACATTAGGTAGCGGGCACATAAACTAAATGTAATTGAGCAAATAAGACTCCATTGTAAGGCAGTTTTGTTTTCAGCAAATACCTGTTTGACGCATCTATCATGTAACTCTTGACTAGAGAAAAGCTTTGATAGTTTCTCATGCCTGTCACATTTGTTTGAAATTCAGCATTTAGAAGCAAAAAGTTTCCATACTTATTATTTTCAACTTCATCTTACTAACTTAAAATATTATATTTTGAAAGGAAATGAACACTTTAAGGTATCTACCTGTTCAATGTATTACGCAAACCAATTTTCATTGTATGATATTTTATTGGATAGTCTCTACTGCTTTGAATTTAAAGTACTTGTCAGTCATTTATTGACAATTTTGCTTTAGATGGTTTGTATACAGATAGTTATTCCCTATAGTCACAAATAAATATAAAAGTTGAAATTACAATTAAAAGTAATGTTTGGTTATAAAATTGTTCACGTGAAACAGTAAAAAAATGGTTCTCTTTGGACTAGTAATCAAGAATAAGATACATTTTTCTGAAATCATTTAAAACGTTGGTTCTATTAGCTGGTCAAGCTTGCTAAAACGATATAATTTTACAATTATTACATGTCAACTAAAAATGAAAGAGAAATCTTTTTTAAAGAGAAAATGGATGTCCAGTAGTTTATTGTGCTAGAAGTTTCAGAATGAAAACTCATAGGTCGTGACATTGGTAATACTTTATTATCTACTCTCAACTGATATATCTATTAGGCAAACTCATAGGTTAATTTTGATACACCAAATAAAAGTGCTTTGAGCACATTACAAATGTGTGTATGTGTAAAATTCAGTCAGACATCTAAGGATCTGATACAATAATATGTAATAAATACTATATCTCAGCTGAAACAGAGTTTTTAAAAAGTAGATTGTATGAAAGATTACTGTAGTCAAAAAGTAGATTTTATCTCTATAACACATATATAAATATAGATATGAAATCTAAAATACAAAGTATTATATATACATGAATATGCATGTGGACTTATATATGGTGAGAGAGAGGGAGTGAGAAACAAAGAAAGAGAGATGCAGGGACACCGTGACAAAGAAGAGAGATCGATAAATTACTCATACAAGAATAATTTTGGAGTTTAACTCCATACCAAAAATGGCACTTGCATTTCTCTATCCTTTTTTTTTTTGGTATTAGAAATTCTATATAAAATTTTTTCTCAGCTCATGGAAATGTATTTGTGTATTCAAGTCATCTTTTTATTTTAAATTTTACTGTCTTTTTTTAAATTTAAGGATTCAAAAAGAAATTGCCATGTGTCCTCTTTTTTATTTATTTTTATTTTATCTCCATGGGTTTTGGGGGAATAGGTGGTGTTTGGTTACAGGAATAAGTTCTTTAGTGGTCATTTCTGAGATTTTGGTGCACCCATCACCTGAGCAGAGTACACTGTACCCAATTTGCCGTATTTTATCCCTCGCCACCCCCCATCTTCTCCCCCAAGACTCCACAGTCCAATGTATTATTGTTCTTATGCCTTTACGTCCTCATAGCTTAGCTCCCACATGAGTGAGAACATACAATGTTTAGTTTTCCATTCCTGAGTTACTTCACTTAGAACAATAATCTCCAGTTCCATCAAAGTTGCTGTGAATGCCATTATTTTGTTCCTTTTTATGGCAAAGTATTATCCCGTGGTATACATATACCACATTTTCTTCATCCACTCATTGATTGATAAACATTTGGGCTGGTTCCATTTTTTTTTTTTTTTTTTTGGAGATGGAGTCTCACTCTGTTGCCCTGGCTGGAGTGCAGTGGCGCGATCTCGGCTCACTGCAACCTCAGCCTCCGCAACCTCAGCTGAGTGGTTCCATATTTTTGCAATTGCAAATGGTGCTGCTATAAAAATGGTTGTACAAGTATCGGGATGCTGGATCAAATGGTAGATCTACTTTTAGTTCTTTAAGGAATCTTCACACTCTTTTCCATAGTGGTTGTACTAGTTTACACTTCCACCAGCAGTGTAAAAGTGTTCCCTTTTCACCACATCCATGCCAACGTCTATTTTTTTTTTTTATTTTTTGATTATGGCTATTCTTGCAGGAGTGAGGTGGTATTGCATTGTGGTTTTGATTTGCATTTCCGTGATAATCAGAGATGTTGAGCATTTTCACATATGCTTGTCAGCCATTTGTTTATCTTCTTTTGAGAATTGCCTATTCATGTCCTTAGACCACTTTTTGATGAGATTGTTTGCTTGCTTTTTTTTTTTTTTTTTGGCTAATTTGTTTGAGTTTCTTGTAGATTCTGGATATTAATCTTTCGTCGGATATATAGATTGCAAATATTTTTTTCCCACTCTGCGAGTTGCCTGTTTACTCTGCTGATTGTTCCTTTTGCTGTGCAGCGTCTTTTTAGTTTAATTAAGTTCCATCTATTTATCTTTGTTTTGTTGCATTTGCTTTTGAGTTCTTGGTCATGAAATCATTGCCTAAGCCAATGTCTAGAAGGGTTTTTTCAATGTTATAGTTTTTTATGGTTTCAGGTCTTAGATTAAGGCCTGATCCATCTTGAGTTGATTTTTATATAAGGTGAGAGATGAGGATCCAGTTTCATTCTTCTACATGTGGCTAGCCAATTATCCAAGCACCATTTGTTGAATAGGGTGTCCTTTCCCCACTTTCTGTTTTTGTTTGCTTTGTCAAAGAGCAGTTGGCTGTGAGTATTTGGCTTTATTTCTGTGTTCTGTATTCTATTCTATTGGTCTATGTGCCTATTTTTATACCAGTACCATGCTGTTTTGGTCACTGTGGTCTCACATATATTATAGTCTACAGTTGGGTTATGTGATGCCTCTAGGTTTCTTTTTGTTTTTTTGTTTTTGTTTTTGTTTTTTTTGCTTAGTATTGCTTTGGCTATTTGGGCTCTTTTTTGGTTTTACATGAATTTTAGGATTGTTTTTTCTAGTTCTGTGAAAAATGATGGTGGTATTTTCATGGGAATTGCATTGAATTTGTAGATTGCTTTTGGCAGTATGGTCATTTTCACAATATTGATTCTACCTATCCATGAGCATGGGATGTGTGCCCAGTTATTTGTGTCATCTATGATTTCTTTCAGCAGTGTTCTTAGTTTTCCTTTTAGAGGTTTTTCATGTCCATGGTTAGGTATATTCCTAAGTATTTTACTATTCTTATTTTTTTGCTGCTATTGTGAAAGTGGTTGAGTTCCTTGATTCGATTCTCAGCTTGGTCGCTGTTGGTGTATAGCAGAGCTACTGATTTGTGTACATTAATTTTGTATCCCGAAACTTCGCTGAATTCATTTACCAGTTCTAGGAGCTTTTTCAATGACTCTTTAGGTTTTCTACGTATATAATCATATCATGGGCAAACAGTGACAGTTTGACTTCCTCTTTACCTGTTTGGATGCTCTTTATTTCTTAACCTTGTCTGATTGCTCTGCATAGGATTTCCAGTACTATGAAGTGGTAAAAGTGGGCAACTTTGTCTTGTTCCAGTTCTCAGGGGGAATGCTTTTAATTTTTCCCCATTCAGTATTATGTTGGCTGTGGACCTGTCATAGATGGCTTTTATTACATTTTATCCCCTCTATGCCAATTTTGCTAGGGTTCTAGTCAGTGAAAGATGCTGGATTTTGTCAAATGCTTTTTCTGCATCTCTTGAAATGATTGTGTAATTTTTGTTTTTAATTATCTTTATGTGGTATATCACATTTATTGACTTGCTGATGTTAAACCAACCCTGCGTCCCTGGTATGAAACCCACTTGATCATGGTGGATTATCTTTTTGATATGCTGTTGGTTTTGGTTAGCCATTGTTTCGTTAAGGATTTTCACACTGGTCTGTGCTTTTCTTTTTTGTTATGCCCTTTCCCGGTCTTGGTTGTTAGGGTGATGCTGGCTTCATAAAATGATTTAGGGAGGATCTCCCTTTTCTCTTTCTTGTGGAATAGTGTCAATAAGGTTGGTACTAATTCTTCTTTGACTATCTAATAAAATTCAGCTGTGAATTTGTCCGGTCCTAGATGTTTTTTTTTTTGTTGTTGGCAATTTTTTAAATTACCATTTGTATTATTTTCATTTTCACACTGATAAAGACATACCTGAAACTGTGAACAAAAAGAAGTTTAATTGGACATACAGTTCCACATGACTAAGGAGTCCTCAGAATCATGATGGGAGGCAAAAGGCACTTCTTATGTGATAGCAGCAAGAGAAAAATGAGAAAGAAGCAAAAGCAGAAACCCCTGATAAACCCAACAGATCTTATGAAATTTATTCACTATCAGGAGAATAGCATGGGAAAGACCAGCCCCCATGATTTCATTACCCCCCCTCCCCCGGCTCCCTCCCACAACACGTGGAAATTCTGGGAGATACAATTCAAGTTGAAATTTGGGTGGGGACACAGCAAAACCATATCATTCCAACACTCACCCCTCCATATCTCATGTCCTCACATTTCAAAACACAATCATGCCTGCCCAACAGTCCCCCATTCTTAACTCATTTCAGCATTAACTCAAAAGTTCACAGTCTAAAGTCTCATCTGAGACAATGCAAATCCCTTCCACCTACAAGCCTACAAAATAGAAAGCAAGCTAGTTACTTCCTAGATACAATGGGGTACAGGTATTGGGTAAATACAGCCATTTCAAATGGGAGAAATTGGCCAAAACAAAGGGGCTACAGAGCCCATACAAGTCCAAAATCCAGCGGGGTAGTCAAATTTTAAAGCTCCAAAATGATCTTTAACCCCAGGTCTCACATCCAGGTCATGCTGATGCAAGAGGTGGGTTCCCATGGTGTTGGGCAGTTCCACCCCTGTGGAATTGCATAATACAGCCTTCCTTCTGGCTGCTTTCGTGGGCTGGCATTGAGTGTCTGCAGCTTTTCCAGACACATGGTGCAAGCTGTTGGTAGATCCACCATTCTGGGGTCTGGAGAACAGTGGGCCTTTTCTCACAGCTCCACTAGGCAGTGCCCCAGTAGGGACTCTGTGGGGGGTCCCTGACCCCACATTTCCCTTCCACACTGCCCTAGCAGAGGTTCTCCATGAGGACCCCACCCCTGGAGCAAACTTTTGCCTGGGCATCCAGCTGTTTCCAGACAGCTTCTGAAATCTAGGCAGAGGTTCCCAAACCTCAGTTCTTGACTTCTGTGCACCCACAGGCTCAATGCCCCCTGGAAGCTGCCAAGGCTTGGGGCTTTCATCCTCTGAAGCCACAGCCTGAGCTCTACATTGGCCCCTTTCAGCCATGGCTGGGGTGGCTGAGACATTGGACACCAAGTTCTTAGGCTGCATACAGCACAGGGAACCTGGGCCTGGCCCATGAAACCACTCTTTCCTCCTGGGCCTCTGGGCCTGTGATGGCAGGGGCTGCCATCAATGTCTCTGACATGGCCTGGAGATATTTTCTCCATGGTCTTGGTAATTAAAATTAGGCTCCTTGCTACTCATGCAAATTTCTGAAACCTGCTTGAATTTCTCCTCAAAAAATGGATTTTTCTTTTCTACTGCATCATCAGGCTGCAAATTTTCCAAACTTTTATGCTGTTTCCCTTTTAAAATGGAATGCTTTTAACAGTACCCAATTGACCTCTTGAATGCTTTTCTGCTTAGAAATTTCTTCCGCCAGATAACCTAAATCATCTCTCTCAAGTTCAAAGTTCCACGAATCTCTAGAGTAGAGGCAAAATGCTGCCAGTCTCTTTGCTAAAACACAAGAGTCATCTTTGCTCCAGTTACCAACAAGTTATTTATCTCTATCTGAGACCATCTCAGCCTGAACCTTATTGTTCATATCACTATCAACATTTTTCTCAAAGCCATTGAACATGTCTCTAGGAAGTTCCAAACTTTCCCACATTTTCCTGTCTTCTCAGCCCTCCAAACTGTTCCAACCTCTGCCTGTTACCCAGTTCCAAAGTTGCTTCCACATTTTTGGGTATCTTTTGAGCAACATCCCACTCTACTAGTACCAGTTTACTGTATTAGTTTGTTTTCATGTTGCTGATAAAAACATACCTGATACTGGGATCAAAAAGATGTTTAATTGGACTTATAGTTCCACATTGCTAAGGAGGCCTCAGAATCATGGTGGGTGGCAAAAGGCACTTCTTACATGGTGGTGGCAAGAGAAAAATGAGGAAGAAGCAAAAGTGGAAACCCCTGGTAAACCCATCAGATCTCAAGAGAGTTATTCACTATCATGAGAATAGTGCAGGAAAGACCAGCCCCCATGATTCAATTATCCACCCACCCCTAGGTCCCTCTCACAACATGTGGGAATTCTGGGAGATACAGTTCAAGTTGAGATATGGGTGGGGACACAGCCAAACCATATGACCATTTTAATCTCGCTGCTTGTTATTGGTTTATTCAGAGTTTCTATTTCTTCCTGGTTTAATCTAGGAGGGTAGTATATTTCCAGGAATTTATCCAACTCTTGTAGGTTTTTTAGTTTATGTGTGCAAAGATGTTCATATTAGCCTTGACTGATCTTTTGTATTTCTGTGGTATCAGTTGTAATATCTCCTGTTTTGTTTCTAACTGCGCTTATTTGGATCCTTTCTCTTCTTTGTTAATCTCACTAATGGTCTATCAATTTTGTTTATCTTCCCAAAGAACCAGTTTTTGTTTCATTTATATTTTGTATTTTTTGGTTCAATTTCATTTAGTTTTTCTCTAATCTTTGTTACTTCTTTTCTTCTGCTGGGTTTGAGTTTGGTTTGTTCTTGTTTCTCTAGTTTCTTGAGGTGTGACCTTAGATTGTCTGTTTGTGCTCTTTCAGACTTTTTGTTGTAGGCATTTAATGTCATGAACTTTCCTCTTAACACCATCTTCACTGTATTCCAGAGGGTTTGATAGGTTGTGTCACTATTATCATTCAGTTCAAAGAATTTGTTTCTTTCCACCTTGATTTAATTGTTGACTTAATGATCATTCAGGAGCAGGTGATTTAATTTCCATAATTTGCATGGCTTCAAGGGTTTCTTTTACAGTTGATTTCCAATTTTATTCTACTGTGGCCTGAGAGAGTACTTGATATGATATCATTTTAATTTTCTAAATTTATTGAGACTTGTTTTGTGGCCTATCATATGGCCTATCTTGGAGAATGTTCCATGTGCTAATGAATAGAATGCATATTCTATAGTTATTGGAAAGAATGTTCTGTACATCTTTTTTAAGTCCATTTGTTCTAGGGTAAAATTTAAACCCATTGTTTATTTGTTGATTTTCTGTCTTGATGACCTGTCTGGGGCTGTCAGTGGAGGATTAAAGTCCCTTATCATTGTTGTGTTGCTGTCTGTCTCATTTCTTAGGTCTAGTAGTTATTGTTTTATAAATTTGGGAGCTTCAGTGTTAGGTGCACATATATTTAAATTATGATATTTTTCTGTTGGACCAGTCCTTTTATCATTATATAATGTCCCTCTTTGTCTTTTTTAACTGTTGTTGCTTTAAAGTGTGTTTTGTCTGATGTAAGAATAGCTACTCCTGCCCGCTTTTGGTGTCCGTTTGCATGGAATATCTTTTTCCACCCCTTTACCTAAAATTTATGTGAGTCCTTATGTGTTAGGTGAGTCTCCTGATGACAGCATATACTTAGTTGGTGGATTTTTATGCATTCTTGGTTGGTGGATTTTTATGCATTCTTAGTTGGTGGTTTTTTATCCATTATTCCTCAGGAACACCAATTATTCTTAGGTTTGGTCATTTAACATAATTCCAAACTTCTTGGAGGCTTGGTCTTTTGTTTTGCTTTTACTCTTTTTTCTTTGTCTTTGTTCGATTGGGTTAATTCTAAAACCCTGTCTTTGAGCTCCGAAGTTATTTCTTCTGCTTGTTTGATTTTATTGCTGAGACATTCCAGTGCATTTTGCATTTTCCCTCAGTTTGTCCGTTATTTCCAGAAACTGTGATTGTTTATTTTTATGCTATCTATTTCCCTGGGTGCCTCCCTGATTAGCTTAATAATCAACCTTCTCAATTCTCTTTCTGGCAATTCAGGGATTTCTTGTTTTGGATCCATTGCTGGTGAGCAATATGAAAAAACAAGGTTCTTTAACATTACCAAAAGTTCACCACTTTAAGAGGTGTTAAAAAAACCTTGTTTTATCATATTACCAGAATTGTTTTCCTGGTTCCTTCTCATTTGAGTAGACTACGTTAGAGAAAAGATCTGGGGCTCAAGGCTGCCTTTCAGATTCTTTTGTCCCACAGGGTGCTCCCTTTATGTAGTGCTCTCCCCTTTTTCCTAGTGATGTGGCTTCCTGAGAGTCAAACTGTAATTGTCTGACTGTAATTGTTTAAACTGTAATTGTAATTGATTGTTATTTCTTTTCTGGATCTAGCCATCCAGCAGAGCTACCAGGGTCTGTGCTGATACTGGGGGGTGTTTGCACCGTCCTGTGATGTGAACCATCTTCAGGTCTCTCAGCCATACATAGCAGCAACTGCTTCAGTTAAGGTGGCAGGGCAGTGAAATGTACTCTCTGAGGGTTCTTAGTTGTAGTTTTGTTTACTGCACTAGTTTTGTGCTGGTTAGCCTCTTGCCAGGAGTGGAGCTTTCAAGAAAGCTTCAGCTGTGGTAGTATAGGGATGATCAGGCAGTGGGTGAGGCCCTACAGCTCCCGAAAGAATATTTCCTTTGTCCTCAGCTACCAGGGCGGGTAGAGAAAAACCATCCGGTAGGGGCAGCGTTAAGCATGTCTGAGTTCAGACTCTCCTTAGATGGGGCTTGCTGTGGCTGCTGTGGGGATTGCAGTGTGGTTCTCAGACCAATGGAGTTATGTTCCCAGGGGAATTATGGCTGCCTCTGCTGTCACACAGATCACAAGGGAAGTGGGGAAAAGCCGGCAGTTACAGGCCTCACCCGGCTCATACACACAGCCCAGAAGGCCAGTCTCACTCCCACCATGCCTGCCCGCCAACAGCACCAAGTTTGTTTCCAGGCAGCAGGTGACCAGGGCTGAGAACCTGCCACAAGCTACCAGACTCCTGGTTGTAAAAGCAAGCCGGCCTTTCAGGTTTCGTGCCTCCCGACCTGCTGCAGCTTTTGTGCTGTGTCTGCACTCTAGATTCACCCCTGCCCCTGAGTTCTGTCCAGGAAACTTCACATTAGGTCAAAATTATTACAAAAATCAGCTGGAACTGTCCTCCCTGTGGTCTTCTCCCAGTTCCTCTGACAGCCCTCCCTAAGGAGCTCTGAGACACAATGTCAGAAATGGTTTCTCTAGGGACGGAGAGAGCCCACAGGGCTCCCTCCACTGCTTCTTCTACCCTTTTATTTCACTTGGCTCTTTAAAATTGTCTCAGCTCCAGGTAAGGCCAAATCCTTCTCCTGTGATCTGGACCTTCAGGTTCCCCAGTGAGGGTTGTGTTCAGGGGTGGATGATTCCCCCCTTCACACTTTGGCACTCACCGTTTTTCGGCTGTCTCCCAGGGCCTGCAGGTGCAACCTGCTACCTTCAAAGTATCTGTGGATTCTCTTAGCTTTCCTGGTATGCTCCTGCTGTAGCTCCTGGAGCAAAAGTTCACGACGTGAGTCTCCACACACTGCTCTGTCAGTCTGAGTGGGAGCTGCAATTTAATCCTGCCTCCTATCTGCCATTTTCCTAACCTTCTCCACTTGGTAAGTTATAAAAATTGCCATATATTCTCTTTCTAAAGTTCACCAATCGTTAATAACCTTTTCTTTGTGTTTTGTGACCTAAATATTGTGTGATGAAGTTATTCTGCAAAATATCTCTCCACTTGGTTTTCCCTGTTGTTTTCTCACAATTACATTTAGTTACTCTTTATTTTTTTTGATTGAATATTGCAGAAGTGATGTTGTATCTTTATAGCTGCATCTTATTGGGCACATAATGCCAGTGTTTCACAGTGCTGGTGGTTTTTACATCAATTTCTTGGTTCACAGTTTTTATCACTGTAAAATAAAGATACAGGAGTCCATAGTAATATACATAAATAGAAATAAAGTTATTGTTTACAATAAAACATCAATTAATATTATATCAATTAATAAATATTATATAAATTATTAAATATTATATTGCATAATAATACGAATATTATAAATTATATTATGATAAATATATAAGTATAGATATTTTATTATATATTATATATTTTTATATTAAGTATTCTATTATATCATTTAATACATATAGGAGAAATAGCAGAGTTAGAAAATCATCAATGGAGGCTCAAAAGAGTGATTGAAAGTTTGATAAGAAATATGATCTCAACCTTCCAGGTTGACGTGATAAACTCTTATGTCCAAAACTTAATAATAGGCAAGGGAATTAGAAAGTCATGTCCTCTATTTAGAATTTTGCTGAAGATTCTAGCCATTGCAATGAGGCAATAGAAAAAGTAAGAGACATGAAATTTAAAAAGAAGTAAAACTACCTTTCTTCCAACATGGCACAATAATTTGAGAAATTAGTAAGGAATCTACAATAAAAGGTGGCTTTTTTTTTTCAAGGTGATGGGTTAGAAGCTTTCAATTATGATTAAAAGCATTAAGATAAACTCTGTGAGTTTTAATTCAAGAAGAAAAATGGTAGTCCACAAAAATCATGAAGGACACCCCAGATCCCAGAGAGGAGAATGCTAACAAACAGTCTCTGTGACAGCATCAAGCTGATAAAAGTGAGTGAAGCCCCCTATACGTGAGAGAGGCAGACAGCCTACCTCTGTTACTCACCTTTCCAGTGGAGATCTGAGTAACCCAGGCTGAGGGAGATTACCTAGTTTTTCCCAAGCCCTAGAGCTAACCTGGGGAGAAGACTGGAGATGTTGTAGGGAAAGACACCAGGAAAAGCTACAGACATTTTCCCAAACCCAGGACTGAGAGCAGAACACCACTTTTAATTGACCAAAGTCAGCTGTTCTTTGGTGACCCAGCAGTGTGCCAGCATAGGCACTTTTGTCTTGAGCCAAGGATTGGAGTGCCTGTTCTGGAGTGGGGTGGTAGATTTCACAAAACTGCAAAAAGTGCCTCAGTAGTTGGCACTGGAATTGTGCTCTTCCCTATTGCCAGCCTAGGGCAGGAAGAAAGCTACTATAGCTGCGATTTCTTCTGGGCAGCGAGACTTGTAGCCAGAGTCAGCTTGGTGACCCAGAACCAGTCTGCATGTGTCATTGCTGGATGCCCCAGCCTGCTTCCCTGAGATTACAGTACAGAAGAGCCCTCTCTGATCCACCCCCAGGCAGAAATTTAGGCACTGGAAGTGCCTGATTGCTTGCACCGGCAGCCTGAGATGCCCTGCACTTTTATGGACATGGATCATGGAGCAGTGAGGCCCTCTCCATTCCAAGCTCAGGTAGTTCTCCAGGCATACAGGGCACTCATTCACTTGGTACAGCAGCCTGAGCTTCTTCACCCTTCCTGTGCAGACAACTTGGTGCAGGGGGGCCCTCTTGGTTCCATGCCTAGGTAGATCTCCAGGCATTCAAACAATTCATTCACATGGATCAACAGCCTGACACATTCTATACTTTTGTGCAGAGATTGTGGTGCAGGGAGGCCTTTTCTGCTTCACACCCAGGAAGATTCCCAGGTATTCAGAGTACCCACTCTTCTGGTTCAGTAGCTTGAACTCCCTCACACTTCCTCCCCATCGATCATGTTGCAATGAGGCCCCTTCTGCTCCGTGCCCAAGCAGATCTCCAGGCATTCAGAGCACCTGCTTGCCTGACTCTGCAGGGTGAAATGATTCCTAGCACACCACGCCCAGCCTGATAGGAATCATTTTACCCTTCCTATGCAGAGATTTTGATGCAAGAGGGCCCTTCCCACTCCATGCCTAGGCAGATCTCCAGCCATCACAAGAACTCACTCTCCTGGAATAGGAGTTTAGACTTCCCCACATTTCCATGCAGAGAGTTTGGGACCAAGTGAAATTTGCAGCTCCACAGCGAGGCAAACTTCTGGGAATTGGTGGCTGCCCACTACATTATCCCTTGGCAATGGTGCTTGTGCCTGCCATCAGGGGACCTATGAATGGACCTGCCCAGTCCAGCCCTGCCCATGGTGGTTCCTGCCTCCCAGGGACTGAGCACGGAGCTCAAACCACTGTGAACTCCAGGAATCAGCCCACTGCCTGAGACAACAGAGAGCTTCTACCAGTAAACAAGGATCAAGTACATACGCAGTCACATTGGCCAGAGCTGGCTCTTACCTGTAAGCACTATCTACTGGCTCATAGGTTGAACTGCACAGCCCAGTATAAAAACTGCTGACAGAAGTGCATGGAGCTATAGAAGGAAAGCCAAAAGAACCTACCAAGAATTCTTTATGGTTACATCACTTGAGTCAGGGAAGGAAAGAAGAAAAATCAATAATACTATAGGAAAAGAAAGAAAAAACATCCTACCTGCATGAAACTGATCACAAAAAGTAGAATGCTAATGTCTCCAGATGAGAAAGAATTAACACAAGATTATCAGCACCATGAAATACCTAAATATAGTAACACCACCAAAGGACTGCACTAGCTGTCCAGCAATGGTCCCTAACCAAAATGGAAACTCAGAAATGACAGATAAGGAATTCAAGGCATAGATTGCCAAGAATCTAAATGAGATTGAAGACAAGGTTGACAATTACACAAATAAACTTTTTTTTTTTTTTTGAGACAGAGTTTTGCTCTTGTTGCCCAGGCTGGAGTGCAATGGCGCTATCTCAGCTCACTGCAACTTCTGCCTCCTGGGTTCAAGTAATTCTCCTGCCTCAGCCTCCCAAGTAGCTGGGATTACAGGCATATGCCACCACGCCCGGCTAATTTTGTATTTTTAGTCGAGACGGGGTTTCTCTATGTTGGTCAGGCTGGTCTCGAACTCCTGACCTCAGGTGATTCACCCACCTTGGCCTCCCAAAGTGCTGGGATTACATGCGTGAGCCACTGTGCCCAGCCTACAAATAAACTTCTAAATCAATCTAGGAACTGAAGAAGGAGATAGACATCTTAAAAAGAAATGAGAGCTTATGGAATTGAAAAATGCACTTAATTAATTTCAAAATGTAATTTAAAGATTTATCAATAGACTAGACCAAGCAGAAGAAAGAATTTCAGAGTTTAAAAACCAGACTTTTGAACTAATACGATCAGATCAGAATTTAAAGAAAAGAATTTTTTTAAAAAGAACAAAGTCTTCAAGAAATATAAAATTACATAAAGTGATCAAACACACAAATTATTGTAATTTCAGAGAGAGAAAAAGAAAAGTAAATAACCTGAAAAATATGTTTGTGAAAACAATTCAAGAAAATTTTCCTAATCTTGGGAAAAAGGCAGACATCCATACACAAGAAAGTCAGAGAGCACCTGCGAGATTCGATATAAGATGAACATCACCAAGGCATATATTTACCAGCCTGTCCAAGGGCAATGCTAAAACACAATCTTAAAGGCAACTAGAGAAATACTTCAGATCACATACAAAGGGAACCCCAGAAGTATAACAGCAAATTTGTTTACAAAAGACTTACAAGCATTGAGATATTGGTGACCTAATATCAACATTCTTTTTCTCAGACAGGGTCTCACTCTAGTTGCCCTTGCTGGAGTGGCATGATCTCAGCTCACTGAAGCCTCGACCCTCTGGGCTCAGGTGATTCCCCATCTCAGCTTCCCATGTAGCTGGGACTACAGGTATTCACTACCATGCTTGGTTAATATTTTGTATTTTTTTTAGTAGAGATGGGGTTTTGGCATTTTTCCCAGTCTGGTCTCAACCTCCTAGACTCAAGCAATTCATCTGCCTCAGCTGCCAAAAGTGATGGGATTACAGGACTGTATTGGTCCATTCTCACAGATATAAGGATATATCTAAGACTGGGTAACTTATAAAGGAAAGATATTTACTTGACTCACAGTTCCAAAGGGCTGGAGAGGACTCAGGAAACTAACGATCATGGCAGAAGGATAAACAAACATGTCTTTCTTCTCATGGCAGAAGGAAGGAGAAGAATGAGTACCCAGAGAAGGGGGAAACCCCTTATAAAACCATAAGATGTTGTGAGATCTAACTCACTATCATGCAAGCAGCATGGGAAAAACAGTCCCCATGATTCAATTATCTCCACTTGGTCCCTCCCTTGACTCGTGGGGATTATGAAAACCACAATTCAAGATGAGATTTGGGGGGTGACACAGCCAAACCATATCATTCTTCCCCTGCCCCTCATAAATCTCATGTCCTTACATTTCAAAACAGAATCATGCCATTTCAACAGTCCCCCAAAGTCTTAACTCATCCCAGCATTAACTGAAAAGTCCAAGTCCAAAGTTTCATGTGAGACAAGTTAAGTCCCTTCCACCTATGAGCCTATAAAATCAAAAGCAAGTTAATTACTTCCTAGATACAATGGGGGTACAGGCAATGGGGAAATACCCCCATTAGAAATGGGAGAAATTGCCAAAACAAAGGCGTTAAAGGCCCCATGCAAGCCCAAAATCCAATAGGGTAGTGATTAAACCTTAAAGTTCCAAAATGATCTCTTTTGACACCATATCTCACATCCAGGTCACACTAATGCAAGAAGTGGGCTCACACAACCTTGGGCAGCTCCACCCATGTGGCTTTGCAGGGTACAGCTGCACTCTGGCTACTTTCATGGGCTGGTGTTGAGTGTCTCTGGCTTTCCCAGAGCTGTCAGTGACCTACCATTCTGGGGTCTAGAGGGCAGTGGCTGTCTTCTTACAGCTCCATTAGGCAGTGCCCCAATGGGGACTCTGTGTGGAGGCTCCAACCCCATATTTCCCTTCCTCACTGTCCTAGCAGAGATTCTTCATGAGGGCCCTGTCCCTGCAGCAAACTTCTGTCTGGACATCCAGGCTTGTTCATATATCCTCTGAAATCTAAGTGGAGGTTCCTAAACCTCAATTCATGACTTCTGTGCACCTGCAGGTTAAACACCACATGGAAACTGCCAAGGCTTGGGGCTTGCACCCTCTAGAGCCATGTCCCGAGCTGTACCTTTGCCCCTTTTCACCATGGCTGGAGTGGCTGGAACTTAGGGCACCAAGTCCCTAGGCTGCACAGAGCAGGGGGTCCCTAGGCCTGGCCTATAAAACCATTTTTCTTCCTAGGCCTCTGGGCCTGTGATGGGAATGGCCACCAAGAAGGTCTCTGACATGCCCTGAAGACATTTTCCCCATTGTCTTGCTGATTAACATTTGGCTCCCTGTTACTTATGCAATCTTCTATATCTAGCTTGAATTTCTCCCCAGAAAGTGGGTTTTTCTCTTCTACCACATCGTCATGCTGCAAATTTTCTGATCTTTTTTTGCTCTGCTTCCCTTTTAAATACAAGTTCCAATTCCAAACCATGTCTTTGTGAATACATACAGCTCAGTGCTTTTAACAGCACCCAAGTCATGTCTTGAACACTTTGCTGCTTAGAAATTTCTTCTGCCAGATACCCTCAATCATATCTCTTAAGTTCAAAATTCCATAGATCTCTAGGGCAGGGGTAAAATGCCACCCGCCTCTTAGCTAAAACATAGTAAGAATCACCTTTATTCCAGTTCCCAACAAGATCCTCGTTTCCATCTGAGATGGCCAGCATTCGGTCAAAGCCATTCAACAAGTCTCTACGAAGTTCCAAACTTTCTCAGAATTCCCTTTCTTCTTCTGAGCCCTCCCACCCTTCCAACATCTGACTGTTACCCAGCTCCAAAGTCGCTTCCACATTTTTGTGTATCTTTACAGCAGCGTCCCACTACTCATTACCAATTTACTGTATTATTTTGTTCTCATATCAATAAAGACATACCTGACACTGGGTAATTTATAAAGAGAAAGATGTTTAATGGACTCACAGTTCCACATGGCAGGGGAGGCCTCACAATCATGGCAGAAGGTAAAGGAGGAACAGGCTCATGTGTTACATGGCAGCAGGCAAGATAATGTGTGCAGGAGGACTCCCCTTTATAAAACCATCAGATCTTGTGAGACTTACTATCATGAGAACAGCATGAGAAAGACCTGCCCCCATGATTTAATTACCTCCCACCAGGTCCTTCACATGACACGTGGGAATTGTGGGAGCTATAATTCAAGATGAGATTTGGGTGGGAACACAGCCAAACCATATCAACAGGGTAACTATGCGTTGGGGAAAGGGCAATGATCAGACATGTCAGGGACTACTGGGCACAGGCTCTGAGCATATGATGATTCTAGGGGACCTAAAACATCACTGTGGTCCTCTGGTTAAAGTAGGAGCTTATGGATTTCAGGTAATTAATGGAGTTTTAGCTCAGGTTCAACTTACAGTGGATCCCCTGACTCATCCTGTGCCAGAATGCATAATTTTCATAGACAGATTGGCTTTTAGGATGAGGAGCTGAATCTACTCTGTATGGCTTTAGAATACAAAGCTGGCACCAAATAATGGATGTTATTAAAAGGTAGATTTTGGTATAGGTGACACTTTGTTTCCTAATTTTTAGACTTGTTGAAAGAAGATTATTAGTAGGAATTGAATCAAGCAGAAGCAAGGAAACCACTTGCCAGGATGTCACAAAGAGAATCCAAATGAAGACACAGAATAAATTCTAATGCCTTTCACAAAATGCTCAGATTTTAACAAAAAGTTTTAGGTTCTATGTTCTTAACATATTACACTTTTGAAGGAAGAGAATGAAATAAAGATTGTCATAGACAGGGAGGATTCTGAGGATGTAAGAGAAGTTGAGTAGAAACATTGCAACAATTCAATTAGCAGAAAATTTGTTGAAGTGTTTTTTTGTAAAAACAATTTTCTAAAAATGTTAGCTCCCTCAGAAACATCAGAAAAAATATTCTGCAATATTTATGGCATGTTTTGTTCTTAGAAACTTAATGTCTCTATTCACATAGTATCTCTCTTTGTAAGTTCCAGTAACAATCATTCAGGAGAGTACAAAGACATCATATTATCTCTACAGCAAACATCCTAACCTGTGACAGGTGCATACACACTCCAAGTGTAAAACAGTTGAAATTTCACTAGAAAAATGTGTTTTCTGATTAGAGTGACTGGTAAGTGGTTTTAAATAAATTTGTGCATGTAATACATACTTAAAAGTTAATATTTTGAGATGGCAGATCCCTTAAGCAAATATTTTACTAATGAAAGCAACTCCATCAAATGACAAGGTGGGCATTTAACTTACAATTCATTTTATGTTCAGAAAATTAGGAACGTTTTTAGTTTCCTAATACCTTTTTCTGAGCCTCTCTCTCATGAGTGGATATGTGCATTTACCTATGCATACACATACCTCCCCAGGTGTGTGTATGTGTATGTGTAAAGGATTTGGAGAATTGGAGTGGAGTAATATGAAAAGAAAAATGTCTCCTCTTTCTGTGATTAGAGATTCTTTTTGGTGGTTGGGGAATCTATTAAAGTTGATTCATCTGAGCTTTTCTAGAATAAAGAATAAGGCTGCTTTGAATGAAATATTTTTTATTTAATGAAAATGAGAGCTCACCTCTCAATATATATGTACGAGATTATAAAGCAATTTCTCTTTCTTTTCTATCTGAGTTTCTCCTTAACCCATTGCCTTTACCTTCACTATAAAAGAGGAAAAATTAAAATGTATGTTTTGTTTCCAAAACCAAATTTTTGTTCTAATATCAAAGCCTTACAATTCAAAGGAGAATATAAAAATTACTCAGTCCTTTTCATAATTATCCAAATGGCATTAGAAAGAAAAATAGACTTTTTCATAAGTAAAATATGGTCTATTTTATTAATATTTCAAGCTTTCATAGAAAGCTTTGCATGCGTGAGTCAGAACCTCAAAGCAAATCTCATTTACAATTCATGACATCTTTTCATCCCAATTACTTAGTTTCATTTTCTTTGCATTTTATTTCTTTTAACTTTTAGGTTCACATTCATTTAGCTGAAACTATTATAATCCTTTCTCCCTTTACCAAAAATTCACCATTATCTGAGACCTGTGTTTTTGTTTTTTTTTTCTTTCGTGAGGTTGTTAAACTCAAACATGGATCTGAGATAGTAATCTACTAAGGAGGCAATGCTGGAAAGAACTTACATAGTTAACCTATTAGTGCATTTTATCATTGGTATCCAGGTTAATTCACACAAACATTTATTTCAAATTGTTATGTATACAATTTAACAATTTTATCATCTCTACCACATTTAGTGAGTGATTCTAATATTTTCTGTTTCTTTGTTGTTAGGGTTTACTTACCTTTCTTTATTATACTTTATTTCATTTATTTTGAAATACTACTTCATTCCCATCCTCAATTGTGATTACAAAGATACATGCTGTTACTGTTAGATTTTTAAATGGTGTATTTTTACAAATATATTTTTAAATGAGTTTGAGCCATATATATATATATATATATATTTATTTATATACATACACATAAGAAACTAAAAGTTTAAGTAATACAAGATATTACTTGCTTCTTGAATCATAAATACACTCTATTGATTTTATTTATTTACCTTACCTCCCACAATTCTAACAAGTCTCCATCCTTTTAATTCAGACCAAGACATCAGATTCCTCTGTAGACCTAGCAGATCCGTCCACCCCTGGAAACTTGCCTAATTCTTTCTTGTTTCTAAATTACCAATTCAGGCATCCAAACCTTTTACCACAGCCTACTCTTCTTCCAACACACTGTTCAATCACTGTACCATGATTATTAGTAGATTTAAAAAGATATCTTCTCTAATAATACCTCTATTGTGTCATAGTAAAACCATTCTCTCTGTATTTTCTCCTCTTTATGCAGTACAGATTTTATTGTCCACTGCATCAACAATACATTTTTTAATACTTTAATGTTCCTTAACTTTATACATCTTGATATGGCTTGGCTGTGTCCCCACCCAAATCTCACCTTGAATTGTAATAATCGCCACATGTCAAGGATGGTGCCAGGTGGAGATAATTGAATCAGAGGGGCGATTTCCCCTATACTGTTGTCATGCTAGTGAATAAGTCTTTGAGATCTGATGGTTTTATAAAAATTGGAGTTCCTCACACATGTTTCTCTTTCCTGCCACCATGCAAGATGTTACTTTGCTCTTCATTCACCTTCTGCCATGATTGTGAGGCTTCCCAGCCATGTGGAACTGTGAATCAATTAAACCTCTTTCCTTTATAAATTACCCAGTCTCAGGTATGTCTTTATTAGCAGCATGAGAACAGACTAATATACATTTATTGTCAAAAACCCTGCTGTTTCCTCTGTTCTTGCTTTTGAACTGCAAATTATTGCTAAAAAAGTTTTGCAAAGAGGCAGATTTAGACCACTGCAAATTCACTATCATCAACCTCAAATATGCTTTGAAATCTGTCAATCTTTTTGTTTTCTGGTTCACTTTTTTCCCACTCTTTTGAAGAATATAAACTTTAAACTGCTTCAGCTCTCTTGTAAGCTCCAATTCCCCTTTCACTTTTTCTTACTCTTCAAAGGTGAATTCTCTTGCCTTCCAAAGAAAGTAAAAGGTACCACTCTGGAAACTTTCTCATCTTGATTTACCAGATCACTGGACAAACCTGCATTTCTTGTATAAATAAACTACTGTCTTGATGTGGATCTCAACGTGGATATTTCAAAGACATCACACACTCATTGTGTTCAAGATCAATCTCATAATCAAACATCTCTCCCTTCACTCATTTTTTTTTCAGTATTTCCCATCTCAGATGAAAACATCAGCATCATCGTGGCAGCCCAGGTTTCAAACTTGGGAGTCATCCTTGAATTCTTCCTCCTCAACCCAATTTTTCAATTAATTACCAAGTCTCACTGATTTAATTATTTACAATATCTCTCAACACTATCCCCTCTCTAGAACACAAGTTTTACAAATGCAGAAAATTTAGAACTATTTTTGTCTTTAGAATTACAAAAAACAATCATTGCCCCTCCATATGTTTACTAACTATACTTTTCTCTAAATGACATCTCTGTTAATAGCTTGTTTTCCTAAATAATTTTTTACATTTCTCTTCCATCAGCTAAAATCTGTACTTACATAGTCAGTATTTGACAACTTATTCTTGGCTTGACCTAAAAGATGTAATTAATAAAATGTTAGTGTGCCTTCCAATCATATTTCTTATAGATTTTCTGTTAAATATGGTGCTTCTTCATTGATATTTATAATACAGTAGAAAATATATTACTATGAATATAAGCCATATTAATCTCACCTTGAATTTCATTTATATTTCTAATACATAAAAGTGTCAATATTTTGGACTTTGGGTAAATGTGGTTACTTAATTGAGACTTTGGACCTACGTTTTACTGCAACTCATCCTTTAGGTATTTTTCTGTCTCCTTGATACTTATTACATCAGTATGTTATCTCAGATCTAAGCAGCTAGAAACACATTATAAATTAAATGGGCTTTTCTTTGAAGACTATAATTAGTTCGTAATAAATCTTGACTTTAAAAGAATATATGGATTTAGATCAAAGCAAAAAGTTTTCATTTATTTTCATTTTGTGAAATTCTTTTTATTCTTTGAATTTATCTTTTATTTGGTCACTTTTTTTGCCTCAAGTAATACTCTTTTTCTTTGACTTTTTTCTCTCTAAGTATAAAAGTATGAAACATAAACAAGCTCCTGCATTAGAAGTGTACAACTCAAGCACTGTAAAGCTGTCTGCACACTGACAAATCCCATAACATGGGAGATAACTAATTAATATACAAAATGTCAGGGCACAGAAATAACTAAAATCCACTTATTTGTGTTAAACATAAGATTCAAATATTCAATCCAAAGAAAAACACTTAATCATTTTTCTCTCTTCCACATTTGCCTGTTGATACACTTATTAAAATATTCTTGTATAATCATGTTTGATCTTCCCATTTCCAGTCAGTTTTATAACATCAAAATCTGCCATTCAGACAAAACAGGCAATCAGAAAGATTATTTCCTCCCCACACCCTAACCCCAACAACTATGAAGTCAATTTTATGACACAACTCTAAACACTGGATTCTGATGATAAATGCTAAGCCCAATTTCTTCATTATCCAAGAGGATTTTGGAAACTGTATTCCATTCTACTTCCATGGCAAATATTAGCAAAGCACATGGAATACCACATTTACAGCTGTGTTTATTATAGACATAAGTATGTGAGGAGTTACTTATTTTAAATATCAACACGAATTCTGTGGAGAAATGTAAGTATTTATATCTCACCAAAATACTTATAATTAATTTAAAAAGTAAGATTTTACAAAAGTACTATGAGCACATTTAGACCATCTGGAAATCATTTATGAAGTTATGGAAAAAAGAAAATTTCTAACACTGCAGCATAATTAGCTGTACTTCTATTGAATATACTTCTGCTTTTTTTCTAGGAAGATATTATACATTGTTTTAACCATGTTTTTACAATTTTGAACAACTCCCCTTTTATAGATTGAAAAGTTAAAATGTTTGCATTTTACTTCCTGTAACATTTAAAATTGGTTGTCATTCCAAAGTCTCCTTTATTTATATTTTATTACAATTACATAATATATGGGTGATGTTCCAAATGCACTTATTTTCTAATACTAAACTAATTGAACAACTTACTTGAAATGACTATTAAAACAAAAAGTTTTCTTAAAGTTATGGATTTGTCTCTACAAGAAAATAGTATGTAGTCAATCATAATATAGAAGTTCAAATACTTTATTTTACAGTGGCTTATGTTCACAAGGTATCTTCACAATAATAAAAACTGGTAAAATCTTAAGCCAGAAAATATTTATTTGAAACAAAATTTGATATAATTAGCTATTTGGTAGAACGGCAACATTATAATGAATGATATCTATACAAGTCTATTTTTGTACTTCATCTCTCCTTAGCAATCTCACTCCAGATCCTCACAAATACTGTTTGCAATATTACCTTCTGATCTATTTCATGGACATAATGAGCAGAGAAATAAAAGTTTTTAATTCAAAAGATAAATAGTGATTGAATTCATCACTTAGCCTCCTGCCCTTGTAAATCCATGGTGCCTCCTGACTTCAGTTACTAAATTTTATTGCAAAAACAATGAGCCATTAAACCCTTTTACCTGCTGTTTACATTTTTTATGTATTTGTGAAAATAAACATACTGAGTGAAGTAAGACTAAGCAAAATGGTGAAGTACAGATCAATTTTTTAAAAAGACAGATTATCTATGTATATGTTTCCCTCCATCTTCCCCCCACCCCCGCCCCCAGTCAGTCTTGCTCTGTTGCCCAGGCTGGAGTGCAGTAGTGCCATGTTGGCTCATTGCAACTTCGTCCTCCAGGGTTCAAGGGAGTCTCCTGCCTCAGCCTCCAGAGTAGCTGGGGCTAAAGGCATGCACCTCCACACCTGGCTTGTTTTTTTCCCTTTTTGCGTTTTGTCCCATGCACTTCTTTTTCAAGACTATATAGGTAGCGACAGTAAAAAGTAAAAAGGCGTAATATCTTTCGATATTCAGCCTCTAGTTTTAGGTTTGATGCAATTCCATATAGAATGTTTTCACCTGTTTCTTAACGAAAACTTAAATACATAGAACCCTATGTAAAATGGTCTGCTTTGGCTACTACCTAAGAATAGCATATATGCTGTAACTCTTCTATCCTCATTAGAAAGAGTGTAGTTCTATTTATTATGACCCTGAATCAAATGAAAAGAAGCTCTACTTTCTTTTTTTCTAGAAAATATACCTACTTAAGAGTTCAAGCTGAAAATTAGTTTAACTGGGAAAAACACGAGCATCATAGTTACCTGGGATAGTAGCAATCAGACATTACCCCTGCTTGAAACCAAGCTTCAGGATTTTCTTATTATTATTCAGGATAAAATGTATAAATTACATATGTTAAGTTTTATAATTATATATATAACTATTTTATCACTGTGATAACCTGTGTCTCTGCATGTATAGATGTATATTAATAGTGCATTTATGTTGCATGTTTTCACATATTAAAGAAAACCATAGGTAAAGTTTGCATTCATCATTAATCGAATTACTTAAATTGAACCATACTTAATGGCAATCATTTCTAAGATACTGTTATATGTGCTCCAAGAGGTACAAAGATGGTGAACTCCTAGAGAGGTTTCTAAAGTTCATTTCATGGTGACATTTGAGATGGAAGCAAAGAATAAAGTAACCAAGTGCAAAGAAATATACTAAAACTGTTATTGAAAATTAAAGCACGAATACATGTGAATGAAAAAATTCAAACAACAGGCCATGGCATTTCAGAGAAAGCAGAGTTTACTTCTTAATAACTCAAGAAAAATACACATTGAGCCATGGAAGCTCATTATAATTTAAAACATGGATTGGTGGAACAGAATAGAATTCCTCAGGAATGTACACAATTACTAAAGAATGTAGTTGAAAGTAAATGAACAATGGTAAAGAAAGGTAGAAAGATAGTTTGGAAAGCCATTATACATCTCTGAATTTCAATGGGATTATGAGCCATCAATCATAATTTTAAAATGTAATAAATGTCGTGAGGTGTTTTCATTTATGGAAAATATATGTTAGGTTTAGAGGGTTGAGAAATGTATTTTAGAGTTTCCAAAATGTAGGACTGAAAACTTTATATATTTCTATAAAAAATCATGTGGTGTTGTATTTCTATAAACAAGGATGAAGCAGTCTATATATATTTTACTGGAAGACATTTTCATATAAACCCTGTAACTTATACAAATTTTAGATTTAAATAAATTCTAAAGATTCTACAGATAATTCCAATATACTCTCCACACTGATCCCCCATTACTAAAATATTGCATGAGTGTATTATACTTGCTAAAATTAATGAAGTAATATTAGTATAATATTATTAAAGAATATCAAATAAAAATAATATTTTAAATTTCTTAGTTTTGCCTAATGTTTTTACTGAACCAGAGTACCATTCAGAATACCACAATGTATTCAGTCATCACATATTTTTACTCTCTTCTTAGCTGTAATAGTTTCTCAGACTCTTTGTTTTTGATAACCTTGACAGTTTTGAAAATTACTGTTCAGGTATTCTGTCGTATTTACCTCAGTTGAGATTAGTCTGCGATTTTGCTCCTGATTATATTGGGTTATGTGTTTTGGAAGGAAGACTACAGAGCTAAGGTCAATTTTTATCACATAATACTATCAATACCATAGTACATGCTACCAGCATGCTTACCACTGTTTATGCCAACTTTGACGACCTGGCTGGGGTAGGACTGTAGGTTTCTAGACACACACACACACACATACACACACACACACACACACACACAACAAAAAAACCCTTTTTTTTTTCTTTTTCCCATACTGTACTCTTTGAAAGGAAGTCACAATTAGTAGCCATAGTTAAGTTGTGGAGAGTTTTGCACTACCTCTTGAGACGAGAGCTCCAAGAAAATTTTTTAGACTTCTCCTGCATCGGAGATTTTGTCTAACAGCTTTTGCTTCATTTCGATGATCTGCTTTTGGGTACAGACATGTTGAGGGTTGTTAAATCTTCCTGGATAATTGTTTTCTTTCTCATTACATAAGGTCTCTTCCTAGAAGACAGGGCTCCCCTAAAGAGTGCCTATCTTGGTTTATGGCTACTCTTGATGGGACCTCAAGACAAAGTTAGAAAAAAAGCCATAAAAAGAAAAATCAAAACGTAGAAGGACGTGGCTTTTTAGAACTGCTTTTTAACCCAGTACCACTACCCAATTAAAATAACTTTCCCTCAGAAAAATATCTTCCATAAAATTAGTGCTCTGAGACAATTTGCCATTTCTGTCTTATTTATCAATGGCTTAACATAACTCCAATAGAAATGGGTATGCATACTTCAATAGGATGAGCAAAGCTGCTGATTATATGAAGGGGAATCAAACCAGATTTCAAAAAGTTGAGGAATAAGTGAAATAAAGCGTTGAATTAGAGGAGTCAGACCTAGAGCTTTCTCTTGGTCAGTGAAATGGAAGGATGGAGGCAAGATGAATAAATCAAGGTCTTTGTAGAAATACAGGAAGGGCAATTTTTGGAAGTGAAGCTTAAGCATATTCTTAAGAAGAATGGAGACACCTAGCATAGAGAAATGTTTTTAAACTAAGAAAAAAATTGATAAAGTCTCAAAGGAGCAAAGGGAAGTATAGCAAGAATAAGTCAGAAGTTCAGAGGGGTTGTCGAGCCTTGAAAAAGAAACTGTACTTCAGAAACAAAAAAAAAAAGAGAAAGGAAGTGTGTGTTGTGGAGTCACTCTGGGCAAAAGAATGGATGTGAGGGCAATTCTATCCACTATCAATTCTGAGGACTTTCGATGCTAGCTTTTTGAAAAATTGTAAACACTTGTTTTTTACAAAATAATGTATCTGCTTCATTCGTATATGGCATTTTCCAAGCCACCTTGCTGAATAAAAAATAAACAGAAACAAAATGCATGACATTTTTTAATTAAGTTGGTTGGATTCTGTTGACTTGTTTGTGGAAAAATTGTCAAAAGTATTTGTATATGGGAAACTATTTGCTTTAATATTTAAGATTTTAAGATATTTACTAATTTAGACCAAAATAATCAATTCTTCTGAATCTTTTTAGGAATATATTCATTACAGTTTTCCAGCTGCACACTTTCTCTTAGATTAACAGCAAATAGGGTTTCTTGTTTAGGGCCTGTAAAGCAATTCTAATGATCTGTATAAGCCCGGAGGCCCTTCAAAGGCTTTATGAGGGAAATTAATTGAAGATTCACTGTTCTTGGAATTTACTGCTATTGGTACTTAATAGCTCAGACAAATTCTCTCTCGTATGTGAACAAATTACTATTGCATTTTTGGCACTTATCTTTTCTCTCCTCTTTTCTCCATGTATTGTTCTTGTATCATCACAATTATATTCATATTTATATAATTCCACATACCACCCATGACTGCCTATTCACTGTTTAATCCATAGGAATTTTGAAGGATTACAAATTTAACCTAAGCATTTTGCTGTGTGTATTATCACATAATACTCAGTGTTAATTGGCAATTGTTCTTTTCTGATTCAATTATATGTTTTCAACTTGCGATTTACTTAAGGAGAATTAGCCTGACCGTACAAACAACAAACAGTAATACTTGAACATATGAGAGACACACACAGTAGCATTCACAAAGGTCTAAAAAATGTTTTGTGTTTCTGGCAGTGTAGTTGTGTTTCTTCTCCCTGCTGCCTTCTTGTCCTAGGTCATTGATATTTAAAGACTAGAATAAGATAAAGAGCTGTTGCTTCTCGCAAATTCATTTACCATGATTATTTTTCAGAACTCTTTTCATTAACTCAAGTCCCTACATGCATTTTGCTTTTTGTCAAGTATTCTGTAGCCATGAAAATAAAAGTCTTCTTCAATCAAACAACACTTTCTACCAGAATTTAAAGTAGTCATGTTAATCCAAAGAAGACAAAACCAGTCATGTATTAAAATAATTGCCACATCCTAAGCAAACACGGCCAACACCGTCCTATCTTTGCATTAGTCTAGATCTGTGCATTTTTCTATGCCTGTGCTGGGATATTGAGGTGACAAAGACATTGAAATGATAATGAAGCAGGTCACAAGCTCAAACACAACTCTAGCTTATATATTGAAGTACAGTTTCTTGGCAAAAGTGAATGCGGTAGAAGCAGACAAAGGACTCACAAGCATAAAACAGAAAAAATATCTTTAAAAAGGGGCATTGAGTTCAAATACCCTTAAATTCATTGGCTGAGTAGAAACACAGGGAGGTCTTCTGTATGTGCAAATTAAAGACTGCCACAGATTGTGTGGTGGGAAGCCTTAGGGCCACTCAGGGGGAGAACTTTTTTTTTAAATATCATTAAGTAGTGTGTCAATTAGATTCAACACAGCTTAAATCTACAGAGCTATTTGGAAACCACACATTTCTGAAAGTGTTGCCTACATTTCCAGTTTCTGACTCAAGACTTTTAAGCAGCATGGGTTTTGCATGACCTTTCTCATTTTGATAAGAACAATTTAAGAATCAGGCTGATTTCTGCTTAATCAGCAAGGATGTTGAGAAATCACTCCTGCAGTTCCTGCTGACACTTATTTATAGGATTTGCTGATGCTAGATAAGGAGATGTGAGGATGTGAAAACCCATGGGTGGGAGTGAGAAGAGTGGATAACAAGGCAGATACGCTATCTAGTTAATTTCAGTAAAAACTCAAACTTCAAAGTTAAATGAAATATTGAACTAAGGGGTGTATAAGATAGGAGATGTGAAGACTCATGCAATTTCAAAACCGATAAGTCTCCGAGTGGTGTACAGAAGAGAATCTCCCATTTAACCACATAGTAACTTTAGGAAAGTCCTTGTCTGCAGAAGGCACGCTATAAGAAAATGTGTTCATATTTTTAAAGCAAATATATTGGTGTGTTCCTATACTCTTTGGTGAGTTTGAAACACCACTGCTTCTTGTTAACAAACAGTAAATTTTCACTCCACTAGTAAATGTTAGAGGGCATATAGCCTATTTTTATATTTTTCAATTTTTATTGAAAAATTAATACTTGTCTTTACATGTTGTTCCACCAAATTGACAAGTGTTTTTTTTTCTTCTTTGCTTTTTTTTAGAAACTGTTAAACATGCATGAAAAGCAAAAAAGATATGCTGAATGCCCATATGCCATTCTCTGAGCTTCAACAGTTCCTTACTTTCTGCAAACTTACTCTCATGTGTCAGATACACCTGTTTGCTTAGGAATATGTTAAAATAAGTCATGTCATCGATAATTCTTCATATTTATATCTGAATGATAATAACTATTTTAAAATAAAAATTTACCATTACCATACAAAATAAATGAATAATAAATCATTCATATTATCTAATACACAATCTATAATAAAAATTCTCCAAATGTCTCAAAGATAATTTTTACAGTTGGTTTCCTCAAACCACACAAATTATATAAAGTCCATGCATGACCACCCTACATTTGGTTATTCCACCAGTCTCTTTTGTGCTCTATGGTAAGTTCTGTGTGTGTGTGTGTGTGCGTGCATGTGTGTGTTTGTGCATGTTTGTGTGTACACACGTGTGTGTATATATGTACATACACAATTTAATTGAGAAACCAGGTCATCCATACTGTAGGATATCCTTCATTGTGGATTTTATTGATTCCCTTGGCATGGTGTTAACCTATTTCTCTAACTCCATGTTCCCTATAAACTAGATACTTGAATGTTTTATTTTATTATTATTATTATTATTATTGAGACTAGTTTCAGTTTCGCTCTTGTGCAGGCTGGAGTGCAATGGCACAATCTCGGGTCACTTCAACCTCTGCCTCCCGGGTTCAAGGGATTCTCCTACCTCAGCCTTCCAAGTAGTTGGGATTACAGGCATGAGCCACCACACCCGACTAATTTTGTATTTTTAGTAGAGACAGGGTTTCTCCATGTTGGTCAGGCTGGTCTCGAACTCCTGACCTCAAGTGATCCTCCTGCCTTGGCCTCCCAAAGTGCTGGGATTGCAGGTGTGAGCCACTTCGCCTGGCCTAAATGCTTGATTTGATTCAGGATATTTTTGTTTCATTTTATTTGAGCAAGAACCTTTCATAGGTACTGCTTTGTACCCTGTTAGATCACACCATGATGCATGTAAACCCTAATTTCCTACATCCAATGATCTTAATATATTGTTAGCCAGATATTATCATTTTTTTAATATTTTATGTAATAGTTTTAGCATCCATTGGTGATTTTTGCCTACACCCATTGTTTTTATTATTCTATAATGCATTGCCTATTAGTATATTTCTATTTTGATTATCTCTTTTTTATTTATTAGCTGGAATTCTTCTATTAAAAGTACATTAAAGCTGTCTTATTAACTATTTCTTGCAATCAACTTTTATTAGGGAATGCGGGATAAATAATTTTTTCCTTTATTAATTTTCAGAGTAATGAGCCCATCACTGACAAATTCTAATAGGACTGATGGGTTTTTTGTAGTATCATAATGAAATGAACTCATGGGTATGTCATATATATTTGCCAGCAGTGTATTTAAAAATTCTCCACTGTAGATAGCAGAGTCTTTCTCAGGAATTCTCGGTGTCTTCATTGTTAGTATTCCATTGAGACTTGCCCTAACCTCCACGAGGTATGCTTTAGTGCTATGCATGCTTCTAACGGCAGTGGGTCTGCCAGGTCACATGTGCTACTTGTGCAGTCTGAATCTGTTACCAGTTATTTTTCTATATCTGTGCCCAATCAACACTGGCAGACATTAATGTCAACTCATATATAAATCACAGCAAAATTCACATGTGTGGAATATCCTGCCTGAAGAATCCCATCCATCCACGGTTGTGGTTTCTTCTTTCTGGTTGGAGGTGCAAGATGAAAATTGTCTGTTAATATGGAGGGGATAGTCTAGCATGTCCCAGATGATTAGACAAACACTTACTGATGTAATAAGCTTCTGAACATTTTTAAGGATTATTTCCCACTTTCTAGAGCATATGTACACTACCAAGTCTTCCTGTATGAATTCTTGTTCAACCAATCCATTAAATATTAATTTATTGCTAGCATTCACTAGAGTTATGTTCTATAGTGGGTCCAACTGATTGAGGCCTGTATAAGTTTAATATGACAGAGGGTAAGAAAATAACATATTCCTGATGCAAGACATTCAACATTTACACTTATCCACTTAAAGTGAATGCCAACTGATTTTCAGTTAAATGCCTTTGGGAGATCAGTGCCTGTATATCAACTAATCAAGACTGTGATAACCTACTTTATGAAAGATAACACAATATAATCATCAGCTTGAAGTCTCCAGTTGTCTTTCATTCTATGTCCCCTAGCTGAAGAATTATCGCTTAAAGTCTGAAGACTCTAAACCTGCAAAGCCCAGAGAGAAAGTAAGTACAATTCCACAAATGGGTCCCTTGAGAGTGATATTAAATGCAGGCAACTGTACTTGTACTCCTTGATCCTGAACTCAAGTATTCTACTACAAGGGACATTGTACCATATGGTGTTTGCTCATTTTGAGGTTACACTGTGTCTAAGAGGATGATGCCCCCATTTTCACAGGGTATAGTCTCCATGTTGTGCCTTTGAAAATCTGTTTTACTACTCTCTCAGGCCAACAGTTTCTAGGTAGGCTTATGTGAAGATACAGCTAGTGTATTATATGGTCAAATGCTTAGTCCCTCACCTCCCTTTGTGAAGTTTGGGTATGATTTTATGTGGGATCTCATGTTACTGAAAAATACACTGAAATCCTTAGATAGTGATGCTGGTGAAGGTCCAGCAGGCAATAGAAATAAAAACAAGTCAGAATTATCTGTGATTTTAGAAAATATGATTTGTATCCTGCATGTGGCATTGTATGGCTCTAGAAAACTATGTGCCTGTCATGGTTTTACTATTGGCATCTACATAAACTCTATGTAGCATCATTTTCTACCACAGATGGATTTAATACTCTAAGGTTTTCTAGGTTGCATGGCCCAAGTGATAGGATACTACACCATGGACCTACTGCAGAGTCTTTTTCTGCTCTGGGCTCTAGTCAAAGCTGACAGCCATTTATGCCAGCTGGCATAAAACTAGAACTATGTCCTAGCATGGAATATATTGTCTACAAAAACCAAGGAGGTCTAACAGGCATTATGTTTTCTGATGAGATGAGTCAAATGTCATCATTTATTTGGGGAAGAGAGGAGAGGGGTGGTATAGCATATCCCAGACCAATGGACATCTGATAATGTTAGTGGATCTTTGTAAAGCTCATAAGGTTTAACTCCTATCTTCTGAAGTCCATGTGTCTTACCAAGGCATTCAATGTAATAGCTCCTTCTTGACCAACTAGCCCTAATAGAATGACCTCGTCAATCTTGCAGACCATGTGGTGCTTTGAAAGAAGTACAGTTGATCCAAATTTAGACTAAATGATTAGATGGCAAAGGTATAGGTTTAGGGAAAGACTAAAATATAGACTGTGGGCCATTCCAGGTGAATGCAAACTGCTTCTGATTATCATGTTTGTTTGGAGTAGGTAGAAATGCACTCATTAGATTAATGACTGCATAGACTGCATACATAGTACTTCAGAATGTGTTAATCTGCACTAGCAAAGATGCTGCTTCTGGCAGATAGTTTCAATTATGTAGTTGAGTATGAAATATTGTACTTTTTCATTCAGGATATTTCTGGTTTATGTAGGGACGAAACTGTGAATTAAATAGATAATTAGTGGAGACTCCACCTCTGCATCCTTCGGGTCCTTAAGGGCAGCATTTATCTCTACCATCCTTTCAGAATATGATGTAAACAATAATTTTTGTTCTTGGCCAGAGGTGGGAGCAGAATCAGCTCTATTAGGCCTTCTCCACTACTATAGTTTCTTAACTATAGGTCACAAAACCAATGAAGGCATGGTCTCACCTATCAAATATATATATTTTACATCCACACAATCAGAGATGGAGGAAATGCAAGTCCATGGGTATGGTGGGATGCTATAAACTACACTGGTCAGTAGTTCATTAGATACCTGGCTCATGTGCTCCCCCACTCTAAATTAGAGGCTAATGGTGCTTGAGTCTTTGGATACCAACATTAATTCAGATCCTTTTACCAAAAATACCTAGAAATATTTTTGTGTGTTTCTTTCCCCAACATGTAGTTAGACAAGTAAATTGTTACAGATCCCTATCGGGAAGAAATAGAGACTTATTAATATACACGATTGTCATAATGCTGAAAGACCTCGATACTGGAGTCATGATCTCACTGTGAGCAATGGGTTCTGGATCAAAAGTTGGATTAGGTTCAGAAATTGGGAAATGAATAATGTCTTTGATTGGAACTGATGGCTGTAACCTCCTGATCATCATCCTTGATTTATTTTTTGTTGAATAGAATAAGTAATACCATTCATGGATGTCAATCTATTTGCCTCTAGGGATGCCATATTCTATTGACCATCTCGATACCTTTCTGCCTGTCAGGCCTCACAGGCTGCCACTTTTACTTTGCATGAAGCACAATGATTGTGTCCATCTTGATTCCAGTGATAAAGTATTCTCTTTCCCTTCTCACCTTTCCCTGTCTTATTTCTTCAATTGCCTTATGTCAGTTCTAACTTATAGAATGAAAGCGTTGTTGAACTTCTTCATCATGCTGGTGCCCTTCTCATCAGTGTATTGATTTTTACTGTAATCAATAGTGCCTCTTCTGGGACTACCTACTGACCACAGTCTTCTGCTATTTGAATTTATGTAATATATCTGCTCTGCAAAACCACTTCTCTATGCCTTTTGATCTCTTCTATTCTCCGCTCCAGCAGTTCTAAAACTTCTGAATTCACATAGACTGTGCCCTAGCTTTTGTTATCTTCCTAAGAACTATCCTAGAAGCATGTTTTCTCTGTCTCCCAACATCCTTTTCAGGTTGTTAAGTGCTATATCTGGGGTGAGTGCTCCCATAGCAATATACTCTTCTTTATAGTCTACCTCTGTGTATTCAGCACTCTCAGAATCTAGTCCCGTATGTAATTTCCCATCTCTTGCTAATAAATGTTGGTCAGTTTCTCTAGCTCCTTCCATGTATAGGATCTTTATTTCCTTAAAAGGCTTAGCATGTCTCTGCCTAGTTTATGTTTGGTTTAACCCCAGTTATTAGGGAAGATGGGGTAGATCCTGGGATGGTAGGCATGCGTTGTTTTGCAGGTGAGAAGCAATGAGAACTATTCTTTCACAGGGTGAGCTGGACCATTTCTCTAGGCTCAGAGGATTTGGGAAATTTGGAGGACTCAAGGTTTTTAAGTGACCCAAACCATGGTATCTGGGTCTTCATCCCATATAATAGGGTACTGTTCTTTCCCATTCAGGGTTCTCACTTGGCAGGACTGATCTGCCAAGTTGAAAATTTGAGCTCTGGAGCATCTCTACTCTTATGACAAAATCTTGGACTTTTTTTTTTTCAGTTTTCTATGTTTTCCATCTAAAGGAAATGAGAGTCTCTTTAGATGCTATGGCAGTTATAAAAAATTGACCTTAACCTGGGCAAGTTGGCTCATGCCTGTAATCCCAGCATGCTGGGAGGCAAAGGCAGCAGGGTCACTTGAGCTCAGGAGTTTGAGACTAGTCAGGGCAACATAGCAACAGCTCATTTCTACAAAAAACAAAAAATTAGCTGGGCATAGTGGCACGTGCCTGTAGTCCCAGCTACTTGGGAAACTGAGGTGGGAGGATCATTGAGTCTAGGAGGTCATCCTGAAGTGAGCTATGATTGTGCAACTGCACTTTAGCTTATGCAGCAGAGCAAGACCTTATCTGAAAAAAAGACCACAATAGTTTGACACCATTCTTATTGAATGTGGGAATTATGCACTTCTCTTTTATTCTGACTGGGCTTATGATTATTTTGTCCAATAGACTCAACAGAATTGATGCTACATGACTACTGTTTTCTCTGCTGGGACACTCATTTTGGAGGATTGAGTTATCATTTAAGATGTCTGATTGCCCTGTAAGGTCACATGGATGAACTATGTAAAAGAACTCTGGACACCAGTCTCAGTTGGAAACATTTTTTATTCATCTCAACACAGGCACTAGACATATGGGTGAAATGCCTCTTGATGATCATAGCCTCCTCCACTTCTTGAGTCACTCCCTGCCAAGGCTTCAGAGAATTGTAGCATTGATAAGATAGGCCTCCTCTGTTTGACAGTTCCTGGCCAGCAGAGTCCATGAGCCAGTGTAATAAAATGGTTGTTTTATCCAACTAAATTTTGGTGTGGTTAGTTACACAGGAGTAGTTACTACAACATAATTTGGCAACTGAAATATATGGCTTTATCTTTGGGACCAAATGCTGGTGGGATGCTAGAAGTTATGAGGTGACTGAGAGCCTGGAAGAAACTGTTGCTGAGGGCTTATAGTGAAGAGAGTGATTAAAAGCTGGAGGAAAGGAAACTCTTGCTATGTTATGGGAAGATTAGCCAAACTCTTATCTGCGTTAATGTAGAAAATAGAAAATGTAATAGTAAACACATGGATTCGGTTAAGGAGGTTTCCAAGCAAAATGCTAGGAATGCCAACTGGTTATTTTAGCTTTATATGATAAGGTACAGATAGAATGACCCAAGCTGAAAAAGAACTGTTCCATTTTGAAACAAATTTCAGAGAAGATATAAATTACTATTCCGTCTTGTTAGCAAAAGAACATCCAATTAAGAAATGGTTTTGTGGAACAGATAAAATATAGAATGCAACTGCAAGATTCTTAGAAAAATACAAGGTGGTGTCTCATAGAAGCTTTTTGTTAGATAGAAAAATAAAAGAAGGGACTTTGAATAACCTAAATGGCATGACTATTTAACCCCCATTAGAAAATAGAGCTTCTGAGAATATTAGGGACATTGTCACTCAGTGTCATTACATTGAGCTGAAAATACACACAAGCTCATGTTAAAGAGATTAATTCATGTGGCTTTTGCCTAATGGAGTGGATTATAAATTGATTACTAGAAACCAAAAAAGATTTTAAAGGAATTATACCTGTTTGTACAAAAGGGCATTGAGATCACACAAAATAAAATAAAAAATAGACCTTTAGTTCCCCAAATTACATGGAATTTTGCCTCAATTACAGGCAACTGTAAAGAAAATGGAAAGATGACTGAAATAGTGTAACCAAGAGCTCAAAAGATAGAACCAAGAACTCCAAAGAATCAGTTCCAGAGAACATAAATGATTCCTAACAAAGGAGCTGTCAACATGTGCCCTGTTTAATTTCAGAATTGTTGTGGACTAGTCATTGCTGTCTGCTTCCCGTCTCTCCATCATTTGAATAGGTAACCTGATTGCAGTCATCTTTGCCTGTCTTACCATAGTATGTTCGAGTATATGGGGTGGATATCTTGTCTCTTCAATGCACAGGTTTTCAGATAAGCATGATGGACATTCTAAATATTACACTAAAGGAGTGTGATCTGCATATAGGCCTATTTAGTTGATACTATCCTGGAACTTCAGCCTGAACCTGAATTCAAAATGAAATGAATTATGGGAGATTTTAGAAGGCAGTGAGTATACTTTGCAAATGTAAAGAATATAATTTGTTGCACAAGGGTCGATTGTGGCAATTTTTTAAAAAGACTGCAAACTTATTGGACACTCTGACACTGAAAATGAGATTGACATCAAATTCCTTTGAATCTGACAGGGTTTGTGTCTGCATCAACCAATATAGTACAACAGAAGTGACTTGGCTACTTCTGAGGCTAAGCTGAACAATGCATCTGCTTCCTCAGATACTGAGATACTAACTTTTGGCATCCTAAGCAACAATTTTACAAGTCTGTTTACTCTGAGACCATTATGCTGTGAGGAAAGCCAGTCAACATAGACCATGTCCACATGGATAGTCAATATTTTGAGATGATCCAAATGTTTATGCCAACCTGGATCAGGTGCCAGACATATTAGTGAAGACACCCACAGATAATTCCAGAACTCAGTCCTAGCATTACTCCCAGCTGTTCAGTATTCCCAAATATTGTGGAGGAGAAAAACACTCCCCAATGTGCCCTTTCTGAATTTCAGACCAGAGAAATTGGGAGCATAATAAAATGATTGTTTTTGTACTCCTAAGTTTTTGGAAAATTTTTTATGCTACAAAAGTAACTGGAACATATGCTGCCAAGGAAACCCTCTGGCTTTCACACTTAACATTTAGTTGATGATTTATAGCTTTGAGGAATTTTTCATTATCTATCTCCAGGACAGAGTATACCAAACAAAACCCCAGGGGCAAATTTGTCCTGGCTTTCATGTTGGAAGGCCTGAGAGTCAAGAATAGTTTTATATTTTTAAAGGATTGCACAAAGAAACAAAAACTTACAAACAAACAAACAAAAAGAATAAAGGAATGAAAAAAAGAAAAATATACTCAGAGGTTTTATGTAACCCTCAAAGCCTAAAATATATACTAGATGGCCCTTTACAGAAAATGTTTATTGACCTCTGCTCTACAGCATCACTCACTCAAGCAATGGCCATCTAGATTCATTGTCAATATAATTAAAATTTCCCGTGTTACTAAATTAGTTAGTATACACACCAGCTTTTAAATTTATGTCTTCCAGTTTTACATTGCAGTTCACCACCAGTGACAACTTTCAATTGCAATCTATAAGCAAACTGGGAATAGGCAGGAATATCTTCAACCTAATAAAGGGTATTTCACCAAAAGGAAAAAAATATAACAATAGTATTAACTTTAATGTGAAAGAGAAAACAAGATATGGCTAGTCAATGAGTCTTACTATTTCAATTAATTTTAAGTACTAGACAGTGCAATAAGACAAGAAAGTGATTTAAAAACATGTAGATTAAAAGAAGTTAATTTTGAATATTTGCAGATACACTGTGTGATCATAGAAAATTCTGAATAATTAAAAAGAGCTACTAAACCTAATAAATAAATTTAATGTGATCACATAATACAAGATCAATTTCCCTAAATAATTACATTTCTAAATTACAATTTAAAAAATTATAACATTGAATTTTAAAAATTGATTTATACAAGTTTAACAAACATGAATAATTAGGGATAAATGCAACAAAATATCTGCAAGACTTGCACACTGAAAACTATAAAACATTGCTGAAAGAAATTTTCCTTTTTTTTTTTTTTTGAGATGGAGTCTCACTCTGTCGCCCAGGCTAGGCTAGAGAGCAGTGGCACGATCTCAGCTCACTATAAGCTCCACCTCCCAGGTTCACACCATTCTCCTCCTTCAGCCTCCTGAGTAGCTGGGACTACAGGCACCCGCCACCATGCCCAGCTAAATTTTTTTGTATTTTTAGTAGAGACAGGGTTTCAGCGTGTTAGCCAGGATGGTCTCAATCTCCTGACTCGTGATCCGCCTCCCAAAGTGCTGGGATTACAGGTGTGAGCCACCGTGCCCGGCCTGCTGAGACGAATGTTTAAAATAAACTCAAATAGAACAATATACAATGTTTAATTGGAAAACTCAGTGATTTACAGGGTTAATTGATCTACAGATTTAACAATAGGTCACATTCAAAATTTCATTAAGCTTTTTGTAAAAATTGGTGAGCTGATTGTAAAACTATTTGCAAAACCAAATTGCCTACAACTGACAATACAATTTTGAAAATGAAGAAAGTTTGAGGACTTAATCAAGTATGAGTTGATAATTTTCAGATTAAAAAGATAGTCTAAACAGTGTGGTATTTCTTAGGGATAAATTAGAAAATGAACAAAAAAAGTAGTACATATTTCAGGTATAGACCACCACATAGCCAGTTGTTTTGAAAATGGTGTCAAGATAATTCATGGAAAAAATAAGCTCTTCAACACACGTCTTAGCACAATGTTACCCCCCAACCAAAAAAAAAAAATTGAAAAATGTTGAATTTCATTATTAAAACAAAAACAAAATAAACTTTTGTTTTTCTAAAGAAACCATAAAGAAAATAAGAAGCTATAAGAAGCTTAAACAACAAAAAATAAATACATAACTCCATTAAAAAGTGGGCAAAGGACATGAACGGACACTTCTCTAAAGAAGACATGCATGCAGCCAACAAATATATGAAAAAATGGTCATCATTACTCATCATTAAAAATGTAAATAAAAACCACAATGAGATATCATCTCATACCAGTCAGAATGGCTTTTGTTAAAAAGTAAAGAAATAGATGTTGGCAAGGCTAAAGAGAAAAGGGAACACTTACACACTGTTGGTGGGAATGCAAATTAGTTCAGCCACTGTAAAGAGCAGTTTGGAGATTTCTCAAAGATCTGAGAGTTGACCTACCATTTGACCCAGTAATCTCATTACTGGGTATATACCCAAAGGAAAATAATTTTTTCTACTAAAAAGACACACTCAATTGCATGGTCATTGGAGTGCAATTCACAACAGCAACATGGATGCAACTGGAAACCATTATCTTAAGCGAACTAACACAGGGACAGAAAACCAAATATTGCATGTTCTCACTTATAAGTGGGAGCTAAACATTGGGGTACACATGGTCATAAAAATGGGAACAATAGACACTGGGGACTACAAGAAGGGGAAGGAAGTGAAAGGAATAAGGGTTGAAGAAACCTACCTGTTGGGTACGTACTATGCTCACTACCTAGGTGACAGGTTAATTCATACTCTAAGCCTTAGCATCACACAATATACCTCTGCAACAAATCTGTACATGTACCCCCTGATTCTAAAATAAAAGTTGAAAAATAAAATACCTAATTAAAATAAGAAAAGCCACACATTATGAAAAAATATCTTCAATAGACATTTCACATGTGTATTCAGATTATAAAATAACTATTAAAAATGAATAAAAAGACAAAACTCAGTAAAAATATGGAACAGCTAAGAATAGTTACTTCAGAGTACATTTGCAAATGGCTATTAAAGTGATTATTAATAGTATCCTTTTTCTTCAGATAAATATACATAATTACCACAATTAACCCCTGAAATGATCAAAATTAGAGACCAACATTACCAAATGCTGGCAAGCATGTGGAGCAACCGGGCCTCACATACATTGCTGGTTATAATGAAACATGGTATAAACACAAGGGCTGGTTTGTGTGCATGCAACCTATGCAGTTACATAGGGCTTAGAAGAGTCTTGTGTTTGGCTTAAAACTGTGTTGTCACCATCTTGAAATTTTTGATAACTTTTTGACAAGTAATTCCAAATATTCATTGTGTCCTGGTCCCCACAAATTACATAGTTCTGAAAACCATTTTGGTAAACAATTGTGAGTTTCCTATAAATGTAAGCATACACTCACCATATGATACAACTTTTCTACTTCTAGTTCATTACCAAATGGAAATAAAAATGTGTGTCCAGAAAGTATTTGTTTATAAATTCTCATAGATATATTTGTACATAATAGTTATATACATCATGGCTTAAACTCAAATAAGAAAATTTTGGCATGGCCCTATAATGAAACCATTTAAAACTAAAAACAAATTACTGATCTGTGTAACACAAAAAACAAAAACTAAAACTAAAAAATGAAAACTAAAGTATGAGAGAAGAAAAGCCAGTCACAAGTATACACATACTACATGAATTTATTAATGTAAAATTCTAAAAGTAAAACGAATCTGTAGAGACAGAAAGATGATCAGGTATAGCCCTGAGCCAGGAATTTAGAGGTGGGCAGATTAACAAGAAAAGAGAAGGAAACTTCTGGGTGGACATCAATATCCTGTGTTTATTGTATTGATGATTCCATGGGTATATGTATTTGTCAAAACTCATCAAATCCCACTATTGAGCATATACCCAAAGGCAATGAAATCAGTCTGTCAAAGAGATAACTGCTCTTCCATGTTAATTGCAGCACTATTCACAATAGCTAAGATATGGAATCAACCTAAGTGTCCATCAGTGGATGAAAGGATAAAGAAAATGTGGTAGGCATGCATGTGGAATACTATTCAGTCCTAATAAAGAAGGAATTCCTGTGATTTGTGAAAACATAGATGGACCTGATGGACATTATGGTAAATGAAGTAATCCAGTCCCAGAAAGACAAATACCACATGATCTCACTTATATGTGGAATCTAAAAATTTTGGACTCATAGAAGACTCATAGAGGATAGTGGTTACTAGGAGACTAAGGGAGTGGCGGTTTGGGTTGGGGAGATGTTGGTCAAACGATGTACAATTTCAGTTAAATAGAAATTATCCTCAAGATATCTATTATACAACATGGCGATTATAGTTGACAACAATATATTTTATTTTGAACATTGCTAGGGATGTAGATTTCAAGTGTTTTAAGCAATTTGGGAGGCCAAGGCCGGCGGATCACTTGAGGTCAGGAGTTCAAGACCAGCCTGGCCAACATAGTGAAACCCCGTCTCTACTAAAAATACAAAAAAAAAAAAATAGCCGGGCATCGTGGCACTGTAATCCCAGCTACTTGGCATAAAAATGTCTATAATTATAGTTAATAAAAATATATTGTATTTTGAACATTGCTAAGGGTGTAGATTTTAAGTTTATCATCAAAGAAGATAAATACTGTTCCTGTTAATTAGCATAATTGAGCCTTTCTGCAATGTATATATATTTCAATACATTATGTTGTACACAGTAAATATATACAATTTTTATTTTTCAAGTTTTAAAAAAGTAATGCATAACCAGAGATCCAAAAAATAGCCGCAAAAAAACAAAATTTATCAAACTGTATCCTTAAATGGTTATATCAGAAGTAAGTTTTACTGCAACACATTTGATTTTTAAAACTAACTCAAAAAATATAGAGAACAATTCTTAAAGTAGAAAATAAAACAAATAAAACATATATCATGTTGAGAGTGTACTCTCGTAGGAGGAAAAAAATAGTCCAAGAAAAATTTGAACACTGATTGTAGACAGTTGAGACATACAAAGAGGAAGAATAAACAAACTACAAAGTGATCTTGAACTTTATCTAGTAAATTGATTTTTTGGCATAGGCATTAGTGCTGTAATTGTGAATCTATTTTGTGCATATTGTAAGCCTAAGTGAAATAGTAAGTATATTAATATTTTTGGAGAACCACATATTCCACCATGGTAGAAGAAAGATAAAAATATGGATTTGTATAAAAAGAGAAACAATTCCATTGGGTTGGGATTTGAGATATCAAAATGAAATTTTATATATATATATAAAAATATATATAAATATATATATTATATAATATATAATACGTATTATATTAATACATTAATATATAAATATATATTATATAATATATAAATATATTAATATATTATATAATATATAATATATTATATAATATATTAATATATAAATATATTAAATAATATATTATATAATATATTAATATATTATATATTATATAATATATATAATATATTATGTAATATATAAATATATTATATAATATAATATATAATATATTATATAATATATAAATATATTAAATAATATAATATATAAATATATTAAATAATATAATATATAAATATATTAAATAATATAATATATAAATATATTAAATAATATAATATATAATATATTTATATAATATATAAATATATTAAATAATATATAATATATAATATATTAAATAATATATTATATAATATATAATATATTAAATAATATATTATATAATATATAAATATATTAAATAATATATAATATATTAAATAATATATTATATAATATATAAATATATTAAATAATATATTATATAAATATATTAATATAAATAATATATTATATATTTTTATATAATATATAAATGTATTAATATAATATATTAATGTATTGATATAATATATTATATATATTAATATAATAATATATATAATATATTAATATAATATATAATATAGATTCATATATTAATATAATATATAATATAGATTAATATATTAATATAATATATAATATATATTAATTATATATATATATAAAGCCAAAGCTGTGCCCTAAGAAAAGAGTAAAAATTAAAAATACAAGTGGCCATTAATGACTCAAAAAAATCCTGGGCTCCTTAGAGAAATGTCTGATTTTATGTCTGGGGCAGAAAACTGCAAGAAGAACCTGAACTATCGTTTATTCCAAGGATGCAAGAAGTACACATACACTTATGTGAACTTGTCAAAAGATGCTAGTATCCAGCTAAAGCATCTCTTGGTGGCTCATACAGGGATAATTTAAGTGACACAATGAATAATTTATAGAAGCATAAAAATGTCTGTGTCTAAATTGGCAATAAAAATCATGAAAATAAAATGTGTTGATCAGCTTGTGGTAAAAGCTTTTATTTATAGAAAATAGCAACTAAGAAATGTATAATAAATAAAATAATTAGGAAATCATTATATGTATTCACCTTGCTAATAGATGATTAAGGGAAGACATATAAATGGAGACTAAAATATTATATGAAAATTTATTGGGGAATGGGATATTCTTAGGGATTCAAATGATTATACTATAAATTAGCTATTTATAATAAAATGGAGAAAGTGTCCAATAATAGATAAATTTTGTGATTTAGCCTTAACCAAAGTGTTCAAACTCAGTATTTTCATAATTGAGATCAGTGTAAACCATGATGAGATATAATGAACAGATAAATCACCTATGTAATAGTTCCTCCGAAACTCTTTAACCTGTATCTAATTATGAAGATAAAATGGACAAAGACAAATTGAAGGATATTCTATAAAGCAATTGGCCTGGGTATATAAAAATATTAATGACATAAAAGATAGAATAAATAGTTAAATTAAAATAAATGAGAGTTTGTAAACTCTTCTAACCACTAAATCCAGTGCATGCATAATTCTTGATTGACATAATTCCTGATTGATTCCTGGATTAAACAACAAACAAGAAAAACATCAAACAGCTATAAGTAACATTATTGGAGCAATCAGAGAAATTTAAATATTGACTATTATATATTAGAATTTAACATGGTTAAATTAACTGAGTATGATGATTTAATTATGGTTATATCAGATAATCTTTTAAGGAAATATATGCCAAAGCACTTAAAGGAGAAGAAATTTATTACCCTCAACTAGTTCAAGAAACACCCACACATAGAATGCACATGTGAAAAAATGTTAACGATTAGTGAATTCTGTAATTCACTTATAGTTGTACTATTCTTACAACTTTTCTGTAGGTTGAAAATTCAAAGATAAGGTTGATGGAGGATTTTTTGCTCCTTAGCTCAACTAAATCTGGGTTCTTGTCTGACGACTAGAATTAGGTAGGCAGAAACATCGAAGGGTGAGGAGGGTGGAATTTATTAAACTAAAGGGGATCTTTTAGCAAAGAGAGGGGTCTCGCTGAGAGGTGACAACGTGCTGGCAGCCCTCACTTGCTCTCAGCACCTCCTTGGCCTCGGCGTCTGCTCTGGCCAAGCTTGAGGAGCCCTTCAGTCCACTGCTGCACTGTGGGAGCCCCTCTCTGGGCTTGCTGAGGCTGGAGCTGGCTCCCTCTACTTACAGGGAGGTGTGGAGGACGGGAACCAGGGCTGCGCGTGGCGCTCACGGGCCAGCGCGAGTTCTGGGTGGGCGTGGGCTTGGGCCCCGCACTTGGAGTGGGCCGGCCCCGGGCAGTGAGGGGCTTAGCACCTGGGCCAACAGCTGTGGAGGGGGTGCTGGGTCCCCCAGCACTGCTGGTCTGCCCATGACATACTCGAATTCTCATCAGGCCTTAGCCGCCCCCCCACCATGGGCTCCCGCACGGCCCAAGCCTCCCTGACGGGTGCCACCCCCTGCTCTGCATCACCCAGTTCCATCCACCGCCCAAGGGCTGAGGAGTGCGGGCATGTGGTGTGGCACTGGCGGGCAGCTCTGCCCGTGGCCCCTGTGGGGGATCCACTAGGTGAAGCCAGCTGGGCTCCTCAGTCAGGTGGAGACTTGGAGAACTTTTATATCTAGCTGGAAGATTGTATGTGCACCAATCAGCACTCTGTGTCTAGCTCAGGGATTGTAAATGCACCAATCAGCACTCTGTGTCTAGCTCAAGGTTTGTAAACACACCAAGCAGCACCCTGTGTCTATCTCAAGGTTTGTAAATGCACCAATCGGTGCTCTGTCTCTGGCTAATCTAGTGGGGACTTGGAGAACTTTTGTGTCTAGCTAAAGGATTGTAAATGCACAAATCAGCACTCTGTGTCTAGCTCAAGGTTTGTAAATGCACCAATCAGCACTCTGTGTCTAGCTCAAGGATTGTAAATGCACCAATCAGCACTCTGTATCTAGCTAATCTGGTGGGGACTTGGAGAACTTTTATGTCTAGCTAAAGGATTGTAAATGCACCAATCAGCAGTCTGTGTCTAGCTAAAGGATTGTAAATGCATCAATCAGTGCTCTGTGTCTAGCTCAAGGTTTGTAAATGCACCAATCAGTGCTCTGTGTCTAGCTAATCTAGTGGAGACTTGGAGAACTTTTGTGTCTATCTAAAGGACTGTAAATGCACCAATCAGTGCTCTGTGTCTAGCTAATCTAGTGGGGACTTGGAGAACTTTTAAGCCTAGCTACAAGATTGTAAATGCACCAATCAGGACTCTGTGTCTAGCTCAGGGATTGTAAACACACCAATCAGCACCCTGTCAAAATGGACCAATCAGCTGTCTGTAAAACGGACCAATCAGCTCTCTGTAAAATGGACCAATCAGCTCTCTGTAAAATGGGCCAGTCAGCAGGATGTGGGTGGGGTCAGATAAGGGAATAAAAGCGGGCTGCCAGAGCCAGCAGTAGCAAACCGCTCAGGTCCCCTTCCACATTGTGGAACCTTTGTTCTTTTACTCTGCAATAAATCTTGCTGCTGCTCACTCTTTGGGTCTGCACCACCTTTATGAGCTGTAACACCGCGAAGGTCTGCAGCTTCACTCCTGAGGCGAGCAAGACCATGAACCCACCAGAAGGAATAAACTCCCAACAAGTCCGAACATCAGAAGGAACAAACTGCAGACACACCATGTTTAAGAACTGTAACACTCACCATGAGGGTCCACGGCTTCATTCTTGAAGTCAGTGAGACCAAGAACCCACCAATTTCGGACACATGGCCAGCAGGCTTCCACCTCACAAACTGAATACCAGGCCACCATATATGAGCTGAAGAGGCCAAGCTCCTTCCCTGCCTAAGGCCCAAATTCCTGGTGCCTCCATCCCATTCCTCCAGTGCATGACAGCCTCCAGTCTGTTGCGGGCATGCCCAAGCAAGATCCTGTGCAGGTTCCCTTATCTGCGCAAAAACATCTGGTCTAAACACCTGTGGGGTGGGGCAGAGATTTTTAAAAATGTATAAGAAATGAAATCGTAAATGTAATGTATATTTCCGATCATTAATCACAGTTATAAAATATGGTAAATATAAAAATAATTAAAAACGTATTTCTTGGTTGGGCACGGTTGCTCATGCCTGTAATCGCAGCGATCGGGGAGGGCAAGGCGGGCGGATCACTTGAGGTTGGAAGTTCAAGACCAGCCTTATAGTGAAACCCTATCTGTATTGAAAATACCAAAAAAATAGCCGGTCATTGTACCACATGCCTGTAATCCCTGGTATTTGGGAGGCTGAGGCATGAGAATTGCTTGAACCCGACAGTGAGTGGAGATCGGGCCACTGCACTCCAGCCTGGGTGACAGAGCGAGACTCTGCCTCGAAAAATCTCTCTCTATATATGTGTATGTATGTATATATATGTAAAACAAAATCATACTCTATTATTAATAAATTATCAGAACATATCAATAAAATCTATGCATTATGGGGATAATAAGATACACAAGTATGTGCAATTGTTTTATTTCAAATATGGGGTAATTTAATGAACAACTTGCATTTGCGATAATAAAAAATCAATCGTGTATTTAAATACAAAATGTGTTTTTCAAATCTCTGCAATTAAAAGAATGCGAAGTTATTTTTTAAAAGCTATATAAGTTGCCAAGATTGCCCCACTGCACTCCAGCCTGGGAGATGGAGCCAGACCCTGTCTCAATAATTTAAAACAAACAAAAAAAGTATGTAAGTCAAAAAGGGAAACTAGAAAAATTAAAAAAAAAAACTATGAAGAAGGCTTTAGTTATAGCAGTAACAAAAAACAAATCAAAACAAATCTTTTATGATAACTAATGTGAAGGTTTAATATTAAAATTCTCTATTGATTTCATGTGACTGTCAATCACCCAACTGTATGAGAGTCCACAAAGAAATAAATCTAACAGATATTGAATAACTGAAAAACTTGAAGTGACACAGCAGAAACTTTTATAAGTGGCATTCTGGTTCACGATGACATGTGGAACAAACATTTCTTCTTTATCTCTCTGGAGGAAAAAGCCTGAGGTTTTAAGTACTCTAGAGTAAATAATGTATCAACTCTTAAAAGCAGCTTGAACATTATATCAAGAATACCAGGATAAAAAGGCTTAAAAATGTTTATGCCTTTTTATTGAGCAATTGCTTTTTAAAAATTTTAAAAAATCAAAGGAAATGAAAACATGTTTAATGTTACGTAATAAACATTTATTGCAGAAACATTTATTGTAGAGAAAATGTGATAAGGTAAGTGTGTAAAAGTAAGAAATTAATTTAATAATTATGAAACTGGAATGAAATGCCACATGGTTAATTGTAGACTATTATGTAGATGATAATAATGAGGTTTTCAAATATCTTAATACAATAAGAAATTTTATACTTTTTTAAATTTAAAAAGGTACAAAATCTTATGTACTATATAATCACAATTAGATAATCAAACCCTATCCATTTAACATGTATAATCCCATTAATAAGCTCAATCGTGTGAACATACATATGTGAAGGTATATAGGGTATAAATACTATGTACAGAGCCATGTATAAAAATAGCAAAATTACGTCAAATATTTCATAGTCATTATCTGTGATAATATTTTGTATGATATGTATTATTTTCTTTTTACCTTTCTTCTTGTATTTTCTACAATAGACAAATATTACTGTTAAAATTAGAAAATGACTAAGCGTAAGAGAAAAGAGCATAAAAGAAAGAAACACGAAAGAATTTTACTAAGCAGTTGAACCCAGTATAAATTATCCATAAATGTGCAATTGATATTTTGACCAAAAATGTAAAAGAATAGCAAAATAACTAAGTAATAGAATAGTATGTAAAATTTGGCATTATAGTAAGAATTAATGCAATTAGATAGAATATATCTGAACTCCCTAGGACAAAAATATAAAACACTCCTTAGATTATACTAAAATCTCCAAGGACATCCATAGATTCACATAGCAAAATGCAATTTCAGAAAAATGAAAGGAGAAATCTATTATCTGCTGGTAACATATGGTGAGACTATGGTGTGTGTGTGTATGCTCAGTGGAGAAAATCCATAGCATTCTTTTAGGATATAAATACATCTGATCAAGCTTCTGCACAATAAAGGAAACAATCAACAAAGTGAATACACAACCCACAGGATGAAGAAAATATTTGCAAACTACCCATGTAACAAGTAATTAGTAACCAGAATAGATAAGAAGCTCAAACAACTCTATAGGGGAAAAAAAAAACCCAGATAATCGGATTAAAAAATGGGCAAAAGAACCTGAATAGACATGTCTCAAAAGAAGACATACAAATGGCCAAAAGATATATGAAAAAATGTCAACATCACTAATCATCACAGAAATGCAAATCAAAGCCATAGTGAAATATTATCTCACCCCAGAATGACTTTTATCAAAGACAGGCAATAACAGGTGCTGGTAATGATATGGAAATATGGGAAACTTCATACACTGTTGGTGGGAATGAAAATTAGTACAGCCATTATGGAGAACAGTATGGCGGTTCCTCAAAAAGCTGAAATTGAGCTGCCATATGATCCAACAATTTCGCTGTTGGGTATACATCCAAAAAAAAGAAAGAAATCAGTATATCAAAGAGATATCTGCACCCCGGCATTTACTGCAACATTATTCACAATAGCTCAGATATGGAATCTACCTGTGTCCATCAACAGACGAATGGATAAAGAAAATGTACATATACAGAATAGAATATTACTCAGACATTAAAAAGAATAAAAGATGTCATTTGTAACAACATGGATGGAACTGGAGTCACTGTGTTAAAATAAACCAGGCACAGAAAGACAAACATCACACCTTTTCACCTATATGTAAGGGCTAAAGAAAAAATGAACTAATGGAGATAGAGGGTAGAATGATGGTTACCAGAGCCTGGGAAGGTTAGTGGGAAGGCAGGGTTAAAAAAGGCTAGAAAATGGGTACAAGATACAGTCACAGGAGGAGTAAGATCTAGTGTTCAGTAGCACGATATAGCAACTATAGTTGACAATTGTTTATTGTATATTTCAAAATAAATGAAAGAGTGGTACTGGAATGTTCCTAACACAAATAAACGGTCAATGCTTGAGGTGATGGATATCCCAGTCACCTTGATTTGATCATTACACATTACTTGTATCAAAGTATCACAGGTACCCATATATGTACAACTATTATATATTCATAATAATAAAAAGAAAAAAACTTAATTAAAAATACCTGTGATCAAAGTCCTATTGTATCTCAAATAATTTATTTGGTAGGAACACAAATTCAAGAGGAAGGAAAGGGCACATAAATTCACATAGAAGAGAAGATGGAGGAAAGAGTACCCAGATTCAATGGAGTTGCTTTAAAAATTTTTATAGATTACTAGAAGATTATGTATATTTCAGAAGCAGTGCTTTCCATTCTCCAAAGTCTCAATTGAAAATGAATAATGGGAAGCACAGTTTCTGGAAGCATCACATTTTTTAAGCAGGTACTAGGCAGAGTGCCAGATCTAAGAGATCCATTGCATGTGTACTTTCTCTAGATCAGGGTTTGGAAAACTACGGTTTCTTGGCCAAATTTTGCCCATAGTCTATTTTTGTATGACTCCAAACTAAGAATATTTTTACATTGTTAAAAGTTTATATAAAACAACAAAATAAGAATATTGTATGACAGAATCAGATGTAGCCTGCAAAGCCTAAAATCCTTACTACCAAGTTCTTTATAGAAAAATGTTTGCTGACCCCTGATTGAGATAGTCATTATATAGCAGAGAAATATGCAGTGGCACCGACAAAAAATGTGTATGGTGACATGGTTTGGGGCTTTAGTGTTGGGCCAATTTAACTTCAAACTCCAGATGAATCACCTTATGGCTATATAAATCTGGGAATGATATTTCACATCCTTTGTAAAATGTAGCTCACTATATCTTCTTCAAAGGGCCCTGGTGGTTAAATTCAAAGCTAGATATAAAAGACTTAGCTCATTATCACCATTATCACGTAGTGTTGGTGCTTTTCTTATCCATAGAGACTGAGCAATTCTGAAACTCGTCGGCATAGGAAGTTATAAGCAGTGGCAGCCAAAGAAGAGAAATTAGTTGAGCAGTGAGATGTGGCAGGATATATATTCTCAACTGTCCAAAACTTGGCTGAACACAATTCAACATACAGTCCTAAAGAAGCTTGTTCAGGCCTATCTGCTGCCGACGCTCTGACTGCATTTGGAAGTCAATGCTCAAAGTTATTCACCTTCATTCTGAGCAGAGGGAGACAGTGAGAAGTTACCATGGCAAAAAGAAATAAAAGTCAGTGCTGTGGCAATGGGTCTTTGCCAGAAGCAATAGATAATGTAGTAAATAGTTACGTTGTTTCAAGATTTCAGTATATCAACACAGGGAGTTACGAAAATCAGATTAGAAAATATGAAAAATAGAACTACGGAATAATATACAATAGTAGATTTAACCACAATTATTTCTTGGCAATAGTATTGCCCTTTTTAACTGAACTTTGATTTATTTTTCTGGAAAGGTCATTATTGTGTAGTTATGGAGAAATCAAATCTTTGTTTTGCTACCAAGAACAAGGTTCTTTCCTCCGAAAAGAAAGCAGAGTATCCTTTAAATGCTGTGACGGCTTTGTTTTGCTTTTGTTTTGATCTTTAGTATTTTTGTGAATATCTGTGACAAAGATATTCACAAAAATACTACATAGTAATATATAGATATAGCAATACAAAGATATTTGTCACAAATATTCACAAAAATACTAGTGATCATATATATTGGTTAATATCATTGTTAATATCTATGTTTCTTGGTTTTATGTTTGGTTTGGTTTTCTTTGCTTTTTTTCTTTTATCATTTTTGACAACAATTGTAGATACCACTAAGAATGAAATATAGGTATGCGGCATTATTTCTGAGGGCTCTGTTCTGTTCCATTGATCTATATCTCTGTTTTGGTACCAGTACCATGCTGTTTTGTTTACTGTAGCCTTGTAGTATAGTTTGAAGTCAGGCAGTGTGATGCCTCCAGCTTTGTTCTTTTGGCTTAGGATTGACTTGGCGATGCGGGCTCTTTTTTGGTTCCACATGAACTTTAAAGTAGTTTTTTCCAATTCTGTGAAGAAAGTCATTGGTAGCTTGATGGGGATGGCATTGAATCTGTAAATTACCTTGGGCAGTATGGCCATTTTCACGATATTGATTCTTCCTACCCATGAGCATGGAATGTTCTTCCATTTGTTTGTATTCTCTTTTATTTCCTTGTCAGTGTGGCGATTCCTCAGGGATCTAGAACTAGAAATACCATTTGACCCAGCCATCCCATTACTGGGTATATACCCAAAGGACTATAAATCATGCTGCTATAAAGACACATGCACACGTATGTTTATTGCGGCATTATTCACAATAGCAAAGACTTGGAACCAACCCAAATGTCCAACAATGATAGACTGGATTAAGAAAATGTGGCACATATACACCATGGAATACTATGCAGCCATAAAAAATGATGAGTTCATGTCCTTTGTAGGGACATGGATGAAATTGGAAACCATCATTCTCAGTAAACTATCGCAAGAACAAAAAACCAAACACCGCATATTCTCACTCATAGGTGGGAACTGAACAATGAGATCACATGGACACAGGAAGGGGAATATCACACTCTGGGGACTGTTGTGGGGTGGGGGGAGGGGGGAGGGATAGCATTGGGAGATATACCTAGTGCTAGATGACGAGTTAGTGGGTGCAGCGCACCAGCATGGCACATGTATACATATGTAACTAACCTGCACAATGTGCACATGTACCCTAAAACTTAAAGTATAATAATAAAAAAAAAGAATGAAATATAATGTCCTGAAATTTTTCAAATGATTTTTATAATTTTATTTTTAGTTCCCTTAGTAGATATTTCAAGAAAGAAAGAAGCAAACAAAAATCCCTGTAACACAGTTAATCAAACAGTTTTTCTTCTCACACTGGTTTAGGGAAGGCTGAAATAGATCATGTTCGCTCCTATTTACACATTTGAAGCACGTATTTTCCTGGGCCTCACTGACTGACTATACGACTATTCATCCAATTCCTTTAGCTGATAAGGCTTTGCTTTGGGATCTTTTTTGCCATCCCTTATATTTTTTTCTTATATTTATAGCAACATATTGAAATCTATTCCATTTAGATGAATGGTTCCTATTTCATCATGAAATAAATATATGTTTGTACCATAAAAGGGACAAAAACAGAGAAATAAGGCCCTGAAATAAATGATGCATAACTATGGGAAATTCATCTTTTAAAAAAGATACATTTGCTTTCAATTACATAAACTCTTTTATAAGTAACACAAGTAGATGCAGCTTGAATTTTTCTTAATATTTTAAAATCTAATTTTTATATCACATCATGACTAATACATATTTAATAAGAAAATTGTAAGCATAATTGAACAAGTTTAAAATTATCAAATTGAGTTAGATAAGCTGCCTGACCACATGTATCTATTATTAACTCTTTTAAAAAACAAACAAGAATACATTTAAAAGAGGCATTGTAGTAATATATTTTAAAATATTAGCCATTGGACCAAGCCTTTCAAGAGCTAATATCTTTTTAAAATAAGGGTATTTAAATAATGCTTCCATATTCCTAAATAACATTTAAAATATAAATTATAAAATAATAGTTCAATATTCTAGAAAAATAATGTATTTATGCTATTAATATTTATGCTAGTATTTTAAAGCATAACACTATCACAATTTATTCAGGGGTTTATCATAACCTTGCTACAATGTTTTACATAACAAATAAATGCATTCTGATTCATAAACATGGACTAGATTTTTCACACACATTTTGAAAATAAATTGTCAAACCAGTAACATTTAAGTACCATATTCTTTTTATCTATGTTACAGATTTATTCATTAATCACAATGACTTCATGCTATATCTTAATTGCATTTTGTAAAATATAAATCTAACAGATTCTAATACAACAAGAAATATTGACTTGAAATTTATATCATTGACTAATTATAGCCATAGAGTAGATAATTTTTAGGTTGGCAGTGTTCAAACCAGCACAAAAATAAATCTATATCCTTTTATAACTTCAAGACTCAGCCAAAAAGAAGTAGATATAAATCCCATAACTTCATTTCGAAGGTCTTGTAATGGTAAATGTTAGAGTAAGCACCTACTAAAATTTATTAAAATTGTCATTATAATCCTCAGAAGTTATTAAAAATTATGTATAAAAATAACAAGAATTATTCTTTTCATATTAAAAGAAAAGGAAGCAAACAAGAAGCATAAGCGAGTAGGTTCTTTGTCAAACACTCATCTTTATGACTGTATGAAAACTTGTCTTTTATTCTCCCAATGACGACAGGTGGTGAACGATAATCATTATGGTAGCCAAGGGCTTTGACGAATGGGAATGATTTTATCATCATTACAATGATGTATTTTCAACTCATAGAAAGTCTTTCCTTCCTCCTCTCCAACTTATTTTTTCTTTACAGAGTTTCAAAACTTCTATAAGAATAACTTTTATACTCACAAATTTTAGTACTGTGTATTACAACAATTTTTTGGAATCCCTCAAGTGTTACATGGAAAGTCCACAGAATGCCCAAGACAAATAAATATATTACTTTCTTTGTTCTGTAGGTAAGGCCCTTCTGTTGGGTGGAAAGTCTGATTTTTAATTACACTTAAGCTGTGGTAATAATTGTGATTCATAAGGATATTACTCAACCTGCTATGATATTCCATTATCATCATGTCTTTGGTCTACTTGTAGAGATATGTTTTTAAAAATCTTTATATTAATTGTAATAATTTGAGAATTCATGAGTTCACATTTGTACAACTATTCTCAGAGACAATATTTTTTGCTCTCCCTAAACTCTGTCACAGTAGAAATCAGCTGGTGCATGTCCCCCCATTCCTGACTTTCACTTTCAGAGAAGGGAATGAGGACATAGTGTATTGGCACCCTGAGTTCTTGGCATGTTCTTAATCTGAAAATTTCCAAAAATATATCATTGGCACGTAACATACACTTTAGATGTAATCAATATGAGCTCAGCTAATTGCATTGATTTTTATATTTCAAACAATAATTAGAGAGAATTTGCAGTGACCTACTTAGCATGAAATCATATGTTCTGGCTCCACCTTGGGCAAGAGGCAAGATGCTGAACATTTCTGTAATTATTCCTTCATTTATAAAATAAGCATAATAACAACATCGAACTTACAGAAGGGCTGAGAAGATTAAGTGGGGTGATAAATGTCATATGAATATAACACTGCCTAGCACTAAGTACTCAATCAACATTAGCCATTCTAATAGACCTAGAAAGAAAGAAAGAAGCTGAAAACAGAAATTTTGAATGTCTTTTGACTCCATGATCTCCTACACTTAGTTATTTCTATTTTCTTCCATTTGTGTATTTTACTAAAAATAGCTTTCACACTATTCTCTAAAGAACAGAGGATTCAAACCATTCTTAAATAAGTCCCATGGTATGCATCAAACACTCAAATATAGAAATGAGGCATTCTAGCAACAGGAAAGATTCCAAAAAAAAAAAAAACTAAAAGTTTTGAACTAGGCACAAAAGGTTGATGTTGCATTTTATAAAAATTATTTTGCTTACTGGATTTATTTATTTATTTAACCAAACATCTGAAGTACTTAAAGCAAAAAATAACAGGCCAGTCATTCTGTATTCGTCCTCTTTAAAATTCCATGTCTTAAATTTTCTTCTGATTTTTCTTTTGTTTTTTCTTCTTCTCCCTTCCTGAATATTTATTGCTACTGAATATTTATTGTTTTTATTATTTATTTATTTATTTATTTATTTGTTATTTTATTATTTTATAGAGACAGGGTCTTGTTGGTTGCCCTAGCTGGTATCGAGCCCCTGGGCTCAAGCAATCTTTCTGCCTCGGCCTCCCAGAGTGTTAGGATTACAGGCGTGAGCCACCATGCCTGGCCAGGAAGTGTTTCTTGATCTTAAATCTTTCAATCTAACTTCTTTCCACTGGTTTACAAACTACTTAGTAGAAAAATCTCATCTTTTCTGAGCTTCCTTGCGGAAACTAAATACGGATGAATTAGTGAAACAAATATGTATATACAGTGAATAGAGAAATAGTAGCTAAGAGAAGTATAAAGTAGTACAAGGTAATCTCGTCTCAATTTAGATAGGAATATAAAATACGTTTATGTGTGATATGGTTTGGCTGTGTACCATCCAAATATCATCTTGAATTGTGGTTCCCATAATCCCCATGAGTCATGGGAGGGACCTGGTGGGCGGTAATTGAATCATGGGAGTGGTTACCCCTATGTTTTTCTTTTTCTTTCTTTCTTTTCTTTTCTTTTCTTTTTTTTTTTTTTTTTTTTTTGAGATGGAGTCTTGCACTGTTGCCTGCCCAGGCTGGAGTGCAGTGGCACGATCTTGGCTCACTGCAACCTCTGCCTCCAGGGTTCAAATGATTCTCCTGCCTCAGCCTCCCAAGTAGCTGGGATTACAGGCACCCGCCACCACCTCCAGCATTTTTTGTGTGTGTTTTTAGTAGAGACAGGGTTTCACTATGTTTGCCGGACTGGTCTCAAACTCCTGACCTCGTGATCCGCCTGCCTCGGCCTCCCAAAGTGCTGGGATTACAGGCATGAGCCACCGCGCCTGGCCTATACTGTTCTTTTGAGGGTGAGTGGCTTCTCGTGAGATACTATGATTTTATAACGGGTTTTTCCCCTTTTGCTCAGCACTTCTCCTTTCAGCTGCCCTGTGAAGAAGACGCCTTTCTTCCCTTTCACCTTCCACCATGATTGTAAGTTTCCTGGGGCCCTCCCAGCCATGCAAAACTGTGAGTCAATTAAACCTCTTTTCTTTATAAATTACCAAGTCTCAGGTATTTCTTCATAGCAGTGTGAAAACGGACTAATACAATGTGCAAAGGTAACAAACAAACCACAGTAGGACAAATGATAACTGGATGCTATGAAAATTAATATAGGTTGTGGCCTGGAGAGAAGGGATAATTATTTTCAGCTTTGGTGAATATTTTGTAAATATTTGATATTTCTTGTAACTGTTTCATATATGTTGATTGTTTTTGCTGCAAAATATCAGAACTGCCAACTACCAAATATTGTAGGTAGCTTTAAAAACTACAGATGAGATTTTTACCACCTAATAAAACCTATCTCTGCTTGTAAAACTGTGCCATGTGATTTTGGGTGTGATATAATATATGAAACATGGATCTGTTTTGCTATTTTAGGTACTATTTCTTTAGATTTGACAGTATTCTGCTGTAAGAGAAGAGAAAAAGAGCAGAGAAGCTAGAAAATTATCCAATAGTAAAAATCATGTACTTCCCAAAGATTTTCATAGGATATTTCTTCCTTTAATTTTGATTTAATTTCTATTTAAATTTTATACAATTTCCTGATTAATATTCTTCATATTATAATATTACTGATGAGGTTAATGCTATTAGAATTTATAATTTATATAATATTATTTCATGAAATACCAGCCCTAGTGAAATACATCTAATTTCTTTTTGTTCTTACTTATTATTTATGCTCCTTCCAAATATTTTTATTCTGAACAAAACTGATGTTAAACACGCTTACTTGATTTTACTTTCTAAATAAGATTCCATTACACTATGTTGAGGAAATTTCTAATTTACAAGAGTATAAATTCTTCTTCCAAGTATTTCAGGAAATAAATTGACTATAATTGATTTTTATAAACAGTCATTTAAAAAAGCACATTATCTTTTAAAAAGTTTATCTCAAAAATTATGAGATGATAACTACTAAAAGGTAATTATTCAGAACTTTCTCTTTTTTTTTGAAATGGAATCTTGCTCTGTCTCCCAGGCTTGAGTGCAGTGGCGCAATCTCAGCTCACAGCAACCTGTAATCCCAGCTATTTTGGAGGCTGAGAAGGAGAATGGCTCAGGTCCAGGAGTCTGAGTCCAGTCTGAGCAACATAGTGAGGGTCCATCTCTAAAATAGTAATAATAATTATTATTATTAATAATAAATAACCTAAAGTTCCTGCTGAATGGCCCGTTTCTTATTTCTCTTTTTATTTATTTAATTAAATTTTTTCTTTTTTCTTTTTTTTTTTGAGACAGAGTCTCGCCCTGTCGCCCAGGCTGAAGTGCAGTGGCACCATCTCTGTTCACTGCACCCTCTGTGCCTGGGTTCAAGCGATTCTCCTGCCTCAGCCTCCCAAATAGCTGGGATTACAGGTGCCCACCAGCACGCCCAGCTAATTTTTTGTATTTTTTAGTAGGGATGAGGTTTCACTATGTTTGCCAGGCTGGTCTCAAACTCCTAACCTCGTGATCCACCTGCCTTGGCCTCGCAAAGTGCTGGGATTACAGGTGTGAGCCACTGCGCCTGGCCTCAGTTCTTTCTATAAATGATTCAGTTCTTTATAAATTCTACAAACAAAGCTAATAAGCATTTCTTGTCTGGAGTCTCTATCTTAAATTTCATAAATCTACATTGTTTTACTAATCATAATATATTCATATTATGACACTAATATTATAATGTATTAGTTTTATAATGCTGATATTATAATGGTCAATATATATACTCTATCATAAAATGTATAAAATAAAAATTTATCTCTCTCACTTCTCCCAAATCATTTTTTATAAAAGCCTTTCTTTGCCCTTAAGCTCACAGTTTTTTTTTTTTTAAAGAAACTGGTCTTTGAAATTGAAGGAATAATTCAGTTTAAACCCTTGAGTAATCTAGACATGAAAATGCAATAATGAGAAACATAAACATAGAGTCTTGTTAAAACCAAAGCAGGATCCCAAAACCATTGAGTAGTTTTCAAGAATGGGTACTGTAAATAAGAATAGCTTGTAGCAGCCTGCAAAGAAAAAGAACAGCTTATTACAGTTGGCTAGAATATTTAAAGCAATTGCTGGGGGGAAAAAAAAGCAAATTGGGCTGGACAGAAAGCAAGTAGACTCAGACTTGCCAGTAGACATTTTATAGGGCTAGTTTTGACAGGAGACTTGGACTAAATATAATAGTAGGATAATTACATTGACAGAAACAATGGAAAAAAACAGGAGTCATGAAATTGTCAAGAGTGTCAATCTAAAATTCAAAGCATTCCCTACAATTCATTGAGTGCTTTGAATTTCCTTTCCAACGGAAACACTCATATTTTTGGCATCAGTATTTTTAAATGGTACCCAAGAGATATTCAACACGTAAAATTTTGATTTGTTAGAAATGTTGATACTGAATAACTCAAAGTACAAATGCCTTATTTTGGTATATTAAAATGTCTCCAAATATTTGAAAATTTTAAAATATTCTTGTTTTATTTAATGTAAGAATAGTATAAAATGCTTTATTATATTTAATATAAATTGAACATATTTTTGTTGTCCATTTGCTATTTACCTTTTTTTTTTCAACTCGGTTGAGTGGTCATGGAGAATCCTGACATTCTACCAAAAATTAATATCCTTTTAAATTAAATACAAAAATAACTGAATTTGATGAAAACGTTGTTTTTCTTATTTCACTTTTATATCATTTTTTTCACTTTTATATCATTTGTTCATACATAGCTACTTTTTATGTGACAGATAAAATGAAGGGATCTTTTATGCAAATGTTTTGTTTCCGCAGATTTGCTTTATTTGCGTTTTATCTTCTCTGACGCATTTTCCTCTCACTTTCCAAAAGTAGTCCATGCAAAGCACCACAAATGATGTAGTTGATATTTTTACTGGCATAAAAAGGTATTGCCTTCATGTGGGTAACCAGGGATTGAACATAAAACTACAAAAACGATCCTCAGAATGTGCAAGAAAAATGCTCTCAGTAGAAATCAATAAGAATGGAGAGAGAAAAAAAGTTACAAAAGAATGTTTACTTTTATGTTTGCAGCACGACAAATCAACATTGCTTGGAAGTTTTCATAAGTGAACTGAATTGGAATCTTTTTTATTTCTCTTGAGCTAAGCTCTACTTTATGGTAGGAACAGATGGAAGACAGCTTTTAAAAGACTGTCTTCTCCTTTGGTGATATCATAAATTTGTTGTTGGTTGTGGCTGCAATTACTGTTGCTGTTTTTATCAGACTTTGTCTATGTTCCGTGTTTGTTGACTCTGTCCCTCCATTACTTTTTTTCCTTCCAGTAATTATTCTTTTTAATAATGTTACTGTTTTAAGAATCTAACCTTAACTCATTTTGGACTAAGAGAGATATTCTACAGTTTTTCCTCTTTCATTTTTACAATAATTGTAATTATTTGTGTGATTATTGTTTAGTTTATTTATATTCCACTAGACTCTAGGCTAAGCAAAGGAAAAGATGTTGTCTGTCATCTTCCCTGCAGAGTTCACTTTTTTTCTGGCACAGAGTAGGCATCTGAAAATACCTGTTCAAACAACACAAATATTCACTGAATCTGGGATGCTAATTTGATTTTAGATTTTTTTTTGTAAATTTAAAAAAAAAGGAACTGGACAAAAAAAAAAAACAGAACATTTTTTAAATGACAGTCACAGGTTGGGCCTTCCAGGAAGCAGACCCTGAAACAAAATGCAATGTTTAGAATGAATATTAAGGAATAGCCATGACATCAAAACCTATGGAAAGAAAGGGAGGAAGCATGATTGGAAAGAGAGATAAGGTTGCACCACAGAACAGGCCTGAGGGCTTCAGCCAAATTCATGGAGAGCTCTGGAAGTAAGGGATCCCACAGAATGGTCTTACACTGAGAGCAAATAACTAGATCTTTGAATAACCCTTACCTGAAACAGGTATTAGATATAGGCTTCCCCTAGAAGGGAATGACCTTAGGTAACACAGATCTCTGCAGCTGTGGAAATCCCTGAGGAACTCAGAGATGAAGGCTGTCTATTGAGAGCCCTCCCAACAGATGGCACCATAAGTGCTTACGTGGGGATGTATATGGGGGATGCGTTTGGATTTACCATAGTTCATCCCTTGTATCACAATCAGATTCATTTTTTCACAGATGTTTGGTGGACAGCTTTTCCTATAGTTCATGTGGGCCTTTCAGTCTGGGGAAAACCTAGAATGGAAAGATAAATGGAACAAATTATAGCCTCACTTCCTACAGCTGATTTTGGTACAACTAATACTTATTATCTCTCTTCTCCATTATTCATTCTAGAGTCCTTTCATCCTCAGGTAATAGTTCTGTTGGTTTTAGTGGCATGGATGATCTGTGTGCCAAACATATTCCTGCCTGCCCCATTGTGTAACAATGCTACAACATTCTTATGATGATCAAAGTCAATTACCACTGCCAAGATGGTTATTCCTTAACTTACATTTAATCCCTCAGCAGGAGAAACCCAAAGCTCCCAGGCAATAGCCAAGGTATAAAATTCAATGGGACTTTTTTGTGTTCCCTGGTAGAAGTGTTCCCCCACAGGGAGCTAGGAACTTTAATCATGTAGAACATAGAATTGTGGAGACAGGGAGAAAATGGTCTACAGGTAAGGCACTGGAATGATGGCAATAGGCTACTCCTATTTCCAACCCTTAATTCCCAAACCTGTATATTTTACTTATGAGAAAATAACCAAATCAATATCTTTGATTTAGGTATTATTATGTCTTAGAAGACAGTGTCTTATTATTGTAAGGTATTTCCAACAAACTGGTACTCCATCTATGCCTTTGTAGTTTTCATAAGATTATAGCTTCTTGATGTGATAGTGGATATAATACTGTTTTTAATTTACTAACTTGGTTATGTGTGTATGTGTCAGGGGTAATTTCAGAAACTTCAACTTGTTTTTACTCACAAGTCATAAGTTAATATGGGGCTTATACTAACTACCAAGTATGCATATTTTGATTATAAATTCTGGAGCTACAGTGACAACTACTGACTGGCTCTGTGGGCACAGCAAACTCACTGTGATCTGGACCTTAGCCAGGACTCCATTTATTGCTTGGCCTCCTAAATTAACGGAGGGAACACAATGAAGCCCTTCATTTCCATGTACCTTTGTCAACTGTGTAACATAGTCAACTGTGTACCATCCTCAGCTCTGTGTTCAACAGTCCTTTAACTGTTTGGATATTTCCCTTTCCCCAGTGTTCAGTCATCTAAGTAAATGGCCATGTTTTGGCAAAGGACTGCAGGTATTATGACCATGTACAAATGGCAGGGTGTTATAGTGTCCTCCCTTTTGGGGACCTGGCCTCTGATGAAATCAATATGTTCCAAGTTCAAAAATTGGCTAATACCCAGACATAAGGCAAGAGATCCTGACTATTTTATTGAGGCAACAGCCATTGGCCTCCTGATCATCCAATCATGATCTATTTGTTAGTATATGTTGAGTAGGGTGCTTATTGGCTGTCGATCTAATTTACCCACAGGGATCCTGTATTCTATCAACCATCCTTATAAATGTATCTTCATAAATACCTGTAGGTCAGTCTCCCCTGGCTGCCACGCTAACTTTGCTTCTGTCTGTCTTCTAGCTTCTGACAGTTAAGTGTTACCGCCTTGCCTTTCTTATTTTATGAGCCTATTATCCCCGTTGTAAACTACAAGGCTAGGTCTGTAAGAGTCTCTCTTACCATCAGCATCAACCTACTGAAGGAATTCACCTTAGGCATGATGAAATTCTAGGGGTAGTGCTTCTTCTCACCAGTGTATTTTATGTGATCTCATTATATGATGTACCACTAGGCCTTCACGTAGAACATCTGATGGTTCCAGCCTTACAGTATATACCTCTTGCATAATAACTCCTCTGAGTCTTTTAATCCTTTCTTTCATCAATTAACATGACATTGGAAGCAATATGCCTTCATTGAGCATAAATCATCATTTTTACATATTTATCAGACCTACTAATAATGAGTTTACTTTTTTTCTGGGGTTGAGTTGTTTTTAGGTGATGAATCCTGAATCTCAAAAGAATGAATCTGAATCAGTAAACATGCCCTTTCCAAAATCATGTTGTTGTCTCTCTTTTTCAAACACTTTTAGAAGTCAGTCCCATATATTCTCCCTCAACTACTGCTGGGGTATACTTTTATGTCAAGCAGCTCCTTAGTGGTATGTTCCCTTTCCTTTCTTCTCAGGCCCTGAATATCTCCAGCTGAATTTTGCTACAATTTAACCCTAAGTATAGATTTAGCAACCAAGAGAGAAAGTGGAGACAGATTCAGAGAGATTCATATACAGATGCATACATAGAGGTCCCCAGTTGTTTTCAAGCAAGGGAAATACATTACATCCTGACTGTCAACTGCCTCTGAGTCATCTCGGAATTTCATTATTTTTTCTAGATCTCCAGTTTAGTTTAGCAATATTGGCAATGGCCAACAAGTTCCATTGTTCTTATAATTTCTATTTTCTCCATGTTTTTCAAATACGTGAATTATCTAGTGAGATAGCTATTTTTCCACCATTATATAATCCTAATTAACCATTAAAATTTGGACAAGTGTAGAAATACCTTATGCCAAGGGTAACTGTGTTTGACCTACCACCATAATGAGTTCCTCATTGCCAGCCAAGGGCCTGCTGATCCAGCTCCAAGACGACAGCTTTTCACCTGCTTTCTGGGGATACTCCAGACAGAAACTTTCACTGTTTGGAAAACCCAGGAAACAGTCTGGAAGCCAAATTTAGTGTTCAGGATATTTTTGAGGGAGGCCATTATGATCAACACCTTTGCTATGAAAGAAGAAGAAGCAGGATTGAGAAGAGAGAGAAGTTAGTTTGTAATGTGATCTGAAAGCCTCTGTCAACTCCATGAGAAGAACAGAACCTAAAGTGGCCTTCAGGGTGGTCCCGGGTCAAACCCAAGTAACTGGGCCTCCAAACCCACACCTGAATTTGTCACCAGAAGTGAGCTTCCCCAGAAGGCCATGGATGTGGGCAAGGAAGCTTTATGAAGCTGAGACAATTCTTCAAGGTGCTAATAGCCAAAGCCTGACAGCACTCCCAGCAGCTGGGGCAGCAGGTCCTTCTTTACAGATTATCTGGTTAGCAGATCCCTGCATCCACCACAGTGACTGAAATTTTATCCTCAGGTATAGAAGTGTAATATCCACCAGTTTCTGTGTTACTATATTCCATGTTTTCTTAAATTTTAAAATATTCTGTTTAATAACATGGTTTTACTTTCATTTTAACAAAATTAACAAACTAAGCAAAAATATATAAAGTGAATTCAGCCTCTAAAGACAAATGGCCATTATTACAGTTATGAAAATATAGCTTTGAGAACAAAGTTAATATTCAAAGAGGTTTTGAGTTCTGACAGCAACTTCTACAGTTGTATCTTGTCAGTTTCTTAAGTTTGGTGAAACTCATTTGCTTAGATATAAAATGGAAGTAATTTTACTTAAAGCATAGGATTTTAAACACTGTATAAGAAACTTGCTTTCAACCTAGAGCTGAGCACATGCTTTATTCTTTTCATACACACCCCAATGACATACAAGAATATCAAATGTAATGACTGCTAAATCATCATTTCTGCCAGGTCTCCTAAGGATCTCTACTCATTTTGCTCTGATCACTACCTAGAACTTCTAGATATGTCACCTGAAAGGAGATGCTCCCTTTCCACAGATGCCATCAGAAGAAGATATGGGTCAGGTTACTCATCTCAATTATTTAAATTTAATAAAGACCAGAACACAAGACAATACTAGCATATATGATATTCTTTACTGTATACTGTGGGACTAAAACAGGGTGTTATGGTCTGAAAGTTTGTGTCCTTCAAAATTCATATGTTGAAATCCAAACACTCAATGTTACAGTAGGAGGGCATGAGGCCTTTGGGAGGTAATTAGGTCATGAGGATGGAGCCTTCATGAATGAGATTAGTGCCCTTCTCAAAGAGACCTCAATGAGCCTTCTTACCCTTTTTCTGTCTTGTGAAGATATAACAAGATAGCAGTCTGCAATCTGGAGGACAGCCTTTACCAGAACTTAACCATACTGACACCCTGATTTCTGACATCTAGCCTTCAGAACTGTGAGAAATAAATTTTTGTTTTTTATAAGCCATCCAGTCTATGGTATTTTGTTATAGCAGCCTAAACTGACTAAAACACATGGAGACGAACTTAAATACACATGTAAAATGTCACATTTTCTAGATCAAAAGGAGATATCTTTATAAAGTCCAACTTTTTACAGTGGGTTTAATTTGTGTAAATATTCTCAATCTGAATCTGGTTCCTCCACTCTGAATTCCTTCTCCACCAACATACCTCAAATGACTAATTTAACTCCTCTCATCTTCCAGTCTCCACTACCTATTAGAAACCCAACTCTATGCATAGGGTTTGAACTAGCCCTATCTGCTTCCCGTGCATTATGTTTTCCCAAACCTAAGTAATTTAGTCTAGAGCTACAATGCCCTAGATGACATTGATCTTGATTAGCTATGGTGATTGTATTATTAAACCTCACTAAATTTCAAAAGTTTACATGGAAGGATAAGATTTTGGTACCAAAGTCAGGTAATGTCATATTAGGTTTTCTTCACTTTCCCCACACTAATCTGAATCTCAATCAAGCCTGTACATTTTCCCATTGTGAATACTCCCTCTATTAGTAATAGTTGTCCAAGATGATTGTTGTTCAAAATATGACTTTATTTTCAGAGACGTGCCAAAAGTGAAGGACAAAATATTTTAAAATTTCCTTCTAATTTGGCAAAATCCTTTATCCAATAACAAAGTTAATATTGCTTATAATGATACAGAGCAGAGTTTGTAACTTTTCTTTACACTTATTCCAACTTGAATTTCTTGTGTTTTTTCTTTTTTTTTTTTTTTTTAGAGTAAGAAAATGTCCCAGTACTGTCGAGCAGGCATTAAAATGTTTTAAATTTGAGAATTTTATTATTTTGTTTATTTATTTTTGCCAAGGACCTAATTCTTCTAAGGAGAAGAGATACTGTTTTGCAATTTACAGTTTCTTGCTCTCTTGTGAAAAGAATCCTAAAATAGATAAAGAGGGCATATTTTGAGGGGAGAAAGGGTATGACTTTTGTAAGTACAGTAGTTACAGTTCTTACAAATAAAGTGTTGAAGAGAAAAAAGCTGGCTAAGCTGTAATAGCCAAATTATACCAACATACTCAGAGGGGTCTGTTGGTTGAAATATTACTATAAATTGTATAAACATTGCCTGTGAGATTATTCCTTCCTGGGATATGCATTATAAAGGTCATTCATAGCTGGATGTCCTAGAAAGCAACTTTTAGTAAGAAATATGATAGATATAATGTAGAATCTAAGTAAGGCTTGAATCTCCTACTATTCAGTTCTGCAATGGATGTGGGCATTTCAAATAGTACATCTTGATGTGCTAAAGCCAGACTTTGACCACAGACCATGGATAAATCAACACCTCCATGAACCAAATCATATGAACCAAAATCATATCTTCAGTCGCGTTTCTGACTATAAACCACAACCCTCCAATATTTATAAAATACATATATACTTATAAAAATAATCTGTTGTTATAATGATTATTTTTACTATTCTCTGTATATTATTAACTTAGGGAAAGCAGTTTGAATTAGATTAGTCACCATCTAAATAATTATTTAGCTAAAAATAAGAATTTTTGATATGAGATTGAAACTTTTGTAGTTTGGAATAAACTTTATTAAACTACTTCTCAAGTAGTACAACTAGAAGAGAAAACTTTCTAGAAGAACCTGGATAACCCACATTCTATTGTGTTTCTTTATTAACTCTCAAATTGAATTTATGTGAAATCACTCAGGAGATGGAGAGGAATGTCTGATATTCCTCAGGAAGAAAGTTCCAGTCAGTAAATTATCTGTACTACTCCTTTATTTTTTTTTTCCTACTCAAGAACCACTTCCAAAGGAGATGGAGAAATTGAAACAGCATCTTCCCTATTACTTCATCCACATGGTTGGAAAAATATAATTGTTAGAAAACAGAGCTTCTCTATTGCCTGTCCAGTAAAAGTCTTTTTGATCTTAGAACAGATGAATAGTTTTGTTGGGTTTTTAAAAATTATATGATTTTGTCCATTTTTTTTTAGGTGGAGGGAGAAAATTTGTGCTGACCCACATGTACACTATTAAATACAGTTTAAAAATATTGTTCAATATAGAAATAAAATTGTTAAAATTCCACACTATTTTAATGAAAAATATTTTTTATTCTGTTATTTTTAACAAAATAATATTTTCCCTTCAAAACTAAAGGAATCCTTACCTGTCTACACTGTTTTGGTCTTTAAACAGAAAGATAAAATGAATAATGCCTTTTTTCCATCTTGATCTTTGACTCTGTAAAAACAAAATTATTTGTGTTGATTCATTCTTTTATGTATTAAACATACAAATTATTTGGAGGTAGGAGAGATTTCACCGAATGAATGTGTAAACAGATTGTTTCTTATGGAAAATAGTCATTGCTGAGGAAGAAGATATGTTTAAAAAGAAGCAATCATATTAAAAAAACTAGTTGCTTAAATACAGTCATGCATCACTTAACGACAGGGATACATACTAATAAATGCATCCTTAGGTGATTTATTCAATGTATAAGCATCAATGAGTATAATGACAAAACCTAGATGGTATAGCCTACCATCTAGCCTACTACACACCTAGGCTATTTGGTAGCCTAGGCTATTGCTCTCTGGCTGTAAGCCTGCATAGCATTTTATTGTGCTGAAGACTGTAGGCAAGTGTAACACAATGTTAAGTATGCATGTATCTAAACATATAATCTTATTGGACCATGGTCATATATGAAGTTAATCATTGACCAAAACTTTAGTATCAGTCACATGACTATATGATTTTTAAACAGAAAACAAAGAAAAGGAAAGTAAAATCTTTTTAGCTTCAAGGAAACCTCTTAGTATTTTACATAATATTTGAAAATCATCAGAGAGTTAGAGATGGTACCTTAGTTTCAAAATATGATGGAAAGTATCAAGCTGTCTGCCTCTGGACATATGAAGGAGGTTATGTAGTCTTCAGGGAAGTTATGAATAAACTCAGAGAAAAATTGATAAATTCTGTAAAGCAGGAAGCAGTATGCTTCACTCTAGGAAGTATCAGCTGCCATTGGTATCCAGTTTCTGGAATGAGACTTACCCTCTAAGAATTTAATATATGTTAACTCAGATCTCAGTAATTTACAAGGAACCATGAGTGAATGGACAAAATTACTCTTTCAGCACAAAATAACAACTTCTCCCAAATGTATCTATGGATTCAATATAATCTCTGTCTTACTTTAGCAGGCTTAGAGTAGCCAAAACAATCTTGAAAATAAAGAACAAAGTTCTCTGGCTGACTTCTACATCTTAATTTCAAAACTTACTATAAATCTATAGCAATCAAGATAGCTTGGTACACATGACAAGTGAGATATAGATCAATGAAACAAGATTGAGAATCCTGATATAAACCTTTACATTTATAGTCCATTCATTTTCAACAGAGATGTCAAGACAACTTATTGGGGAAAAAATAGTATGTTCATAAAATGGTATCAAAGCAACTGGAAAATCATTGCAAAAGGGAGAATTTTAACCCCTAACTTACACCACATAGAAAAGTTAATTCAAAATGGATTATAGATCTACACATAAAACTATGAAAGTTTTAGAATAAAACCAGAGAAAATCTTTGTGACTTCCAGTTAGGAAAATATTTCTTAGTGCAGTACCAAAAGCCTAATCCATAAGAGGAAAAGCCGAAAAATTGGACTTCACCAAAATTAAAAATACTTGCACATCAAAGGACATCAATAAGAAAATGAAATTATAGGCCATAGAATGATAGCAAATATTGACAAAACATATTATAAAGGACTTGTCCCCAGAATACATAAAATATTCTTCCTCATCAATAATCTGAAGGCGAATAACCCAATTAAAAATAGAAAAAGATTTCAATAGTTATTTCATGAAAGATATATAAAGGGCTAATACATTAAAAGATGCTCAAGTCATAGTAATTAAGGTAATGCAAATTTAAACCACAGTAAGGGCTGGGTGTGGTTGCTAATGCCTGTAATCTCAGCACTTTGGGAGGCTGAGGAGGGCGGATCACTTGAGCCCCAGAGTTTAAGACCAGCCTAGACAACATGGTGTGTCTCTACAAAGAAAAAAAAAACAACTTCGAAAATTAGCCGGGTTGGTGGTGCATGCTTGTAGTCCCAGCTACTCCAGAGGATTACTTGAGCCAGGGAGATCAAGGCTGCAGTAAGCTGAACTGCACTTCAGCCTGGGCGGCAGAGCAAGACCTTGTCTCTAAAAAACCAAAAAAGAACAAAAAAGAAACAAACAAAAACCACAGTAAGATTCTACTTCATATCTAGTAGAAAGGCTATAATAAGAAAGACGATTTCAGTGTTAGAGAGGATGTGGAGAAACTAGAACTCAAAGAATACTAGTAGAAATGTAAAATGTTACAGATAATTTGGTATACAATTTGGCAATTTCTTAAGCATAAATTTAACATACAACCTGTAATTCCACTCTGATGTTACAGAAGAAAAATGAAAACATATCCACACAAAGACTTCTACACAAATGTCTATGGTAGCATTATGTGTAATAGTTAAAGGTAGAAACATTTTAAATAGCCATCAATTGATGAATGGATAAGCAAATGGATAAACAATAAAATACAATTCTGAAGTGTACTACTGATACATGCTACGGCATAGAAAAATCTCAAAAACTTGTTAAGTAAAATACGTTAGATAAAAAAGACATGTTGTATGATTCCACTTATGTAAAAATTTCAGAAAAGGCGAAGTTACCGACACAGGAAGTAGATTAATGATTTATTGGGCTGGGGTTGGGAACAGGGAGTAACTACAAATAACAACAGTGATCTTTTGGGGTACCCTTAATTTTCTTCTACAAAGTTACCTCACACACATCTTTACATCATTTTTTTGGATTGCTGAGCCTAAAATTTTAGTCATCTTTGCTTCTCTCCTCTGTGCCCCGTTTATGATGAGTAAACAACTTTGGTTCTACCTTCAGCATAGAATCTACTTAAGTTTAATTGGTGTGTGCCACCACCTTCTCTTGTGAATTTCTACAACACCCCTTAACTAGCCTTGCTAATTTGACCTTTGCACCTCTTGCTAGTTATCTCAATACAGCAGCCAGAGTAATGCTTTGAAAATATAAGACAGATGATCTTGGAATAAAAGCTATACCTTTTCATGATCTGCCCCTACCCTGCCACTCTGATCTCTCACTGCTCTCTCTAAATGACTCTACTCCAGCCACTTGACCTCCTTGTTGTGTCTCAAATATTATCAAGCCACTCTCTGTACCTAAGAATCTTACACTGCCAACTTCCTCTGCTGGAAGAAAACCCTTTTCCCACATAAATATGTGTATCGCAGCTGGGTAAGGTGGCTCATGCCTGTAATCCCAGCACTTTGGGAGGCTGAGGTGGGCAGTTCACCTAAGGTCAGGAGTTGGAGACCTTCCTGGCCAACATGGTGAAACCTCATCTCTACTAAAAATACAAAAATTAGCCTGGAGTGGTAGTACATGCCTGTAGTCCCAGCTACTGGGGAGGCTGAGGCGGGAGAATTGCTTGAACTTGGAAAGCGGAGGTTGCAGTGAGCTGAGATTGCATCACCGCATGCCAGCGTGGGTGACAGAGCAAGACTCCATCTCAAAAAACAAATAAACAAACAAAAAATCTGCATTGCTAACATCTGTATCACTTTACTTCCCTCACCTTTCTCTTCAAATTTCCCCTTATCAGTGAGGTCTATACAGTGTCAGAATCACCTCCTCAAGCCCTGTTCCCCTCATCCTGCTCTTCTTTTTCTGATTTCAGTAGTAATTATCACTTTCTAACATGCTGTTTCAGAGAATTAATTGAAATTCAAAGAATCACAAAATCAATTTTCTTTTTTAGTTTGTTGAGCAGATTATTTTTCCAGTCTCTGTGCAACTAGGTGGGGTTATGGGGACAGTTCTCACACAAGAAATATGAGCAGAATTGTTGTGTGTGATATGGACTCACAGTGGGTATATCTTCTCCACCCATTCTCTCTTTACCACATTGCTTATATGACACCAAGCAAGTTTGAAGCTGTATTTTGAAAATAGGTGAATCACAACATGACAGGATAAAGCAGAACACCGTCCCTCCCCCAAAGCTTTGTATTATATTTAATATGAACAAGAGAATAAAATGTTTATCAATACACTAATATTTAGGTGTAGTATAGTATACTAAATAGCACTTATCAGTACTAATACACTAAATATACTTACGTTCACTAATCAATACATTATATCCTTATTTATTGAATTTTAATCATGTATTTTCTGGTGTCTTAGGGTATAGATCCCAGTTTTTGTCATAGAACTGTAACTGGGCTGGGCGTGGTGACTCGTGCCTGTAATCCCAGCACTTTGGGAGGCTGAGGCAGGTGGATCACCTGAGGTCAGGAGTTCGAGACCAGCCTGGCCAACATGGCGAAACGTCGTCTCTATTAAAAATACAAAAATTAGCCAGGCATGGTGGCATGCACCTGTAATCCCAGATACTCAGGAGGCTGAGGCAGGAGAATCACTTGAACCTGGGAGTCAGAGGTTGCAGTGAGGCCAGATTGTGCTATTGCACTCCAGCCTGGGTGACAGAGTGAGACTCCGTCTCAAAAAAAAAATAAAAAAAATAGAACGGTAACTGACATACAGTAGTTGGTAAATAAATACTTGAATGATTTAATGAATTACTTCCTATTGAAAGACTACATATAGTGCATAGGTCTCCTACCAGATGTTGCTATGGTTTTGTTTCAACTGCTGCTCTGTGTGTCGGAGGTGAGAGTATAGAGACAGGGAGTAATTCTGCATATGCATTAAAAACTTAGAGGAATATTAATATGTGCAACACTTATCAAGATATTATCTCCCAACTTAGAACCTACTCTTCTGTGTACCCTCTGGGGTTGGATCTGGGAATTAAAAAACTGCATTTGTCCTTCGTTGGCTGGATCTCCCTGTTTACCTCTGTTAATAGGTGCTTTAACAGAAGACTGAACAGCTGGGGCAGGCAGAAGAAACACATCGCTTTCTACTTGCCACCTCCCTGTTTCCTATTCCTGTCAGCATCACCCAAACCCAGCTTCTTTATCCCAATCACTACCTGTTTGTTCCAGTAGCAATAGATTAACCAATTTTGCTGCACCAGCTGGCTTCTCCCCTGATCCCTCCTGCACACAACACTTAGGACATCTGGTTTATAGACTGGTAGAGAACTTGGTCTAAGCTTAGAGACCCTATGCCAGCTGAAGAGTAGCTCTTCTCAGAAGTCTGAGCTCAGCTCTGAAGGTCTCTTCTCGGTGCATTTACGTTTCATTCATTTCCATCCCTTTCACTTGTTCCCTCAATGCTTTCTGTTCAGTTAGCAACACTTACATTAAATTATCTCTGTAAAATAGTTGATGTGGTTTCTGTTTCCTGATTGAATCATGAGAGATACACCAAGCTAAGAATATTAGCTGTGTATATTAGAAACACAGCCTTTTATACTTAGTAATGAAATGTCCAAAATCCAACAACCTCTATTTTTAGCTGGAAGATATTTTGCTTGTTTTTAAATTTCCCCATTCCTCATTTTCTTCTCCGCAAAATGGGTATAAAAGTAGCATTTCCTGCCGGGCGCAGTGGCTTACGCCTGTAATCCCAGCACTTTGGAAGGCCGAGGTGGGCGGATCACGAGGTCAGGAGATCTAGACCATCCTGGCTCACATGGTGAAACCCGTCTGTACTAAAAATACAAAAAATTAGCCGAGTGTGGTGGCGGGCGCCTGTAGTCCCAGCTACTCGGAAGGCTGTAGCAGGAGAATGGCATGAACCTGGGAGGCAGAGCTTGTAGTGAGCCGAGATCACGCCACTGGGCAACAGAGTGAGACTCTGTCTCAAAAAAAAAAAAAAAAAGTAGCATTTCCTCATAGAGTTTGTGTAATGACTATAATGACTATATATATGTTAAAGTGAATTTTATATGACAAGAATAGAGTGACATATATTACACAATAGGCATAAAGTTACATAATCATCTTTTACATGGAATTCAAAAATAATTAAATGGTAATTTTTCTTTTAACGCAATTAATTCATTAAATGTGATTATCTTAAATTGATAACATTAACCAGTCATTTCTAGTAAGTTTTAGAATCTTCTTAAGCAAAAAAAAAAAAAAACCTGGTAATATACAAAAATATAATACTAAATGACCAATTTTGGTTTATTTCATGATTGCAGTTTTGCTTAAATATTATAATACCAACATGTAATTCATCAAATTAAAATAAATTTTTAAAAGTTATATAATGATATTAAATTGTATCAAAGGGTGATAAAATTCAACATCAATTTGTAAGTAGGCATTTATAATAATCTAATTAGAAAATTAGGAATACTAGAAAATTCTTTAATCTGATAAAATGCATCTGTGGAAACCTATAGCAAATATTATAATGAACTGTGAAACATTGTAAATATATAAGAATATATCTTGGAGTAGGAAAATAATTTTCTTGAAGAATGCAAAGTCACAATTCTAAGGAAACCCAGATTTATTGGAACACATTAAAATCAAGAACTTCTGTTTAACAAAAGAAACCATTAAGACAGTAAAAATGAAAGCTACAAAATAGGGCTTTAATAGCATATTTAACAAGGATCTTAGAAAGCAAGAACACTGGGAAGAAAAGTTACCTAAGCAATCTCCCCACTGCTGCCGAAAGAGCACATAAAATACCCTGGGCTCACGGGCAGTGACCTCATTTCACAACCTCTCTGAATTCATATTTTAAAATTTAGCCATAAGCAGGGTCACTATACTGTATTAATTTTATCACTGCTTGTTTTTTTCTTATTTTAAAAATTCTATTTACAAAATAAGTGGACTTTTATGTCATATGGGAAGTCCTGAGAAGCACAGGAAATTTCTCCCGAAAGGCAGAAAAAAAATAGCTATATTTTATTCTGTCAATTATAGGTAAGCTAGAAAGTGATTTGAAAGTGAAGTTATGGACAAAAATAACAGGAAAAATATAATATTTTAAAAAGGAGTCTAGCACTGTAGCTCATGCCTGCAATCCCAATGCTTTGGGAGGCCAAGGCAGGGAGATGACTTGAGCCCAGGAGTTCAAGACCAGCCTGGGCAACATACAGAGACCCTGTCTTTACAAAAAAAATACTAAAATTATCCAGGCATGGTGATACACACCTGTAGTCCCAGCTACTCAGGAGGCTGAGGTGGGAGGATCACTTGAGCCTAGAACATCAAGGCTGCAGTGAGCTGTGATCATGCCACTGGAATCCAGCTTAGGTGACCAAGGGGAACCCTGTCTCAAAAAAAAGAGAAAAATATAGATAGGTATGCACATACATATATGGCACAAAGGACATGCAGTTATATAATCACCTTTTAGATATAATTCAAAAATAATTAAATGGTGATATTTTTCTTTTAATGCAATCAACGCATTAATGTGATGATCTTAAATTGATAATATTAACCAGTTCATTTCTGATAAGATTTGGAGTCTTCTTAAGCCAAAAAATTACAACTGCATGTCAATATAAAATTAAATGCTTAAAATTCAAAGTTATTTAAAACAATGTTTGATTGTTTCTACATTTTTGGTAGATTATGAGCAGTATTTTCTGATTGGCAATTCATTTTGCTGACTTACTTTGAATATGTCTATATAAACAAAAATTTCAAAGATAAGTAAAGACAGGTAATTCATTTTTCCTAACTTACTTTGAATGTGTCTATATAAACAAAGGTTTCAAAGATAGCTCCTTAACTATAAGTATACTTTGTAACAGGAAACAGTGACAAAGGGAATGAGATAACAATGCAGACATTCACCCTAATCACGAATGGGTTTACAAAATTTACTCTTAGCTGCTGCCTTCCAGTCAAAGAATTTTAAGGGTGTCAAGCTCTCATTAAAAGTTATGTTTCTTTCAAAGCCAGGTACAAATTCCTTTTCTATACTGTGATTGTAAAAAGCAAATAAATGCACACATAAACTACAAACCAAAGTAAATATACAGTTTATTCACACTCATACACACACACAAATACACACACACAATTGTGTTTCTTTTAAAATCCAAAACTTCCTATTCAGTATAAGGATAACATCTTTCATCAACCAAATATAATTATCCTGTTCATGGGGATATCTGTGGTAGGAGAAAAGACTGGGGAAGATAAGTTTTCAAAGCAGCAGGTCCTTTGTAGCTGGAAGGCAGATTGAGCAAAATTGATCTGAGCATAAAACTGTGCTGAGAGCTATCTTAAGGTCCTAGGATTTGTTTCATTGTTGGGTAAGAGTCTTCTTACAAGAAAGAGGAGAGAAAAGAAGATATTTACTTTCTTGCTTACTGTGCTGATTTTAAGTCATGAGTTTTCCAAGCCAATTTTTAAAATCAGTTTTGCTTAGGTATAATTGACATACAATAAATCATACATTTTTAAAGTCTACTGTTTGGTTTTGACTTATGTATATACATCTGTGAAATCACTTCCATAATGAAGATGATGAACATTTCTAGCTCCTCTCAAAGTTTCCTTGTGCTGCATTGTAATCCATCCTTCCTATTCCTCTCCATGCCCAAGGCATATCGCAGTCTGTATGCTATCACTGATCTTTATATTACCACCAAATATATACCAGTTAGGGTTTTACTTACTGAACATATAAATGGAATAATACACTATATTCTGGCTTATTTGAATCAACATAATTAGGCTGAAATTAATCCATGTTAATGTAGATATTCATTTTTCATTACATTTTATTAGTGAATAGTATTCCATTTTATGAAAAGTCACAATTTGTTCATCCACCTACTTGCCAAGGAAAATTATTTGGTTTTATGTTGACCATTTTTTCATGTGCTTTCTGCTATCTGTTTATCTTTTTTGGTCAAGCGTATGTTTAAATCTTTTGTCCATGTTTTACTGTGTTGTTAGTAATTGTTGAATTTACAGCGTTCTTTATATCTTTTGGATACATGTCTTTTGTCAGATATATGCCTTGCAAATATTTCATTTGTCTGTAGTTCATCTTTTTATTCTCTCAACAATGACTTTCAAAAAGCTGAATTCCATTCCTGATAAAGTGTATCCATACTTAATATGTATTCTGGTGGTGTTGGTGGAGTGTTCTGAAAATTTTAACAAATCAAGTTGTTGATATTGAGAGGTGAAGCCGGCTGGGCTCCTGGGTTGGGTGGGGACTTGGATAACTTTTCTGTCTAGCTAAAGGCTTGTAAACACACCAATCAGCGCTCTGTGTCTAACTAAAGGTTTGTAAACGCACCAATCAGAAATCTGTAAAAACGCATCAATCAGCGCTCTGTGTCTAGCTAAAGGTTTGTAAATGCATGATGGGCCAATCAACAGGACGTGGGCGGGGCCAAATAAGGGAGTAAAAGCTGGCCAGCTGAGCCAGGAGCAGCAACCCACTCAGGTCCCCTTCCATGCTGGAAGCTTTGTTCTTTTGCTCTTCACAATAAATCTTGCTGCTGCTCATCTTTGGGTTTGCACTACCTTTATGAACTGTAACACTCACTGTGAAGGTCTGCGGCTTCACTCCTGAAGTCAGCGAGACCATGAACCCACCAGGAGGAACAAAGAACTCCGGACATGTCACTTTTAAGAGCTGTAACACTCACTGAGGAGGTCTGCGGCTTCACTCCTGAAGTCAGCAAGACCACGAACCAACTGGAGGAAGAAACTCCAGACATACCTGAATATCTGAAGGAACAAGCTCCGGACACACCATCTCTAAGAACGAACTGTAACACTCACTGCAAGGGTCTGCAGCTTCATTCTTGAAGTCAGCGAGACCAAGAACCCACTGGAAGGAACCAATTTTGGACACATTTCGGCGACCCAGATGGGACACAATAGCATTGTTCAAATCATCTATATGCTTACTTACTTTCTGTCTACTTGTTCTTTCAATTATTGAGACCAGGATGATAGCATCTCCAACCAATATTATGGATTCGTCTGTTTCTTATTGCAGTTCTACGATTTTTAGCTTTAAGTATATTGGACTTCTCTCATGTGTGTTAAAAATTTAAATTATGCCTTCTAGGCGAATTGACCGCTTTTATTATTTTAAAATGACCTTTCTTATCTCTGATAATTTCTTCATTTTGAAACCTAATTTGTCTAATTTTAATATAGCCACTCTAGCTTCCTTTTGATTACTGCTAACATAAAATATCTTTTCCCATTCTTCCACTTATAAGCTATTTGTCTTTATATTTTAAGTGCATATTTCTAGAAGGGAGCATATAGTTAGGATTTTCTTTGTTACACATTCTGACACTCTTTGCCTTTTAATTTGTGTGCATATGCCACCTATATTTAATGTTATTTTATATAATTGAATTTTAAGTCTGTCATTTTGCTATTTGTTTTCAATTTGTTCAATCTGTATTTGTTCTTTTTTCCTTTTTTCTACTTCTTTTCTAATCTTATTATGATTCCATTTTTCTTCTGTTTCCAATCTATTAGTTGTAACACTTCATTGTTTTATATTAATGGTTATATTGATACAAACTTTAGTTTGTATATTATTGATCTTTAATTTATCACAGTCTATGTTCCGTGGCAGGCATAATATATCTCAAAACAGTATAATTCAATTTCCTCTTCTTGGCCTTTGTGCTGTTGTTTTGCATCTTGCTTCAGAATATGTGATAAGCCCTATATAATGTTGTTTTTATTTCCGTCTAAACAGCCAATTATCTTTTAAATATCTCAAATATTAGGGAAAAAGCTTATATATTTATTCATGTAGTTACCAATTCTAGTGGTCTTTTCTGTGTATAGATTCAGATTTTTTCTGGTACCATTTTTCTTATGCTTGAAGGTCTTTGTTTAATATTTCTTGTAGTACAGATCTGATAGCTATCAGTTCTTTAGATTTTCTGTCTGATTAGTGTTTCTTTTACCTTCATTTTGAAAGCTATTATTATTAGGTGATATTAGGTGAATAAATTCTTGTTTTGTTTAATAATGTTTGTTTTTTCTTTTAGCACCTTGCAGATATTGCATCACTGAAATCTGACTTTTATTTTCTCTGATGACAAATCAGCTATCATCTTTATCTTTGCTTCTCTGTGTAGATAAGGTGTCTTTGCTGTTCTTAAGATTTTTTTCAAGATGACTAGTTTATAATTTGAATGTTATGACTATGATATGACTTTGCGTATTTTTCTTCATGTTTCTTGTGATTAAAATTTATTGAATTTCTTAGATGTGTGAGATCGTAGTTTTCATGAAATTTGGAACATTTTTGTCCATCAATTTTTCAAACATTTATTTCTTTCTTCTCTTTCGTGGATTCCAAATATGAGTGTACTTGGAGTATACTCCAATTATTACTTGAAGTTGTCCCACAGTTCACTGTTGCTCTGTCAGTATTTTAGTCACTTTTTCTTAATGTGTTTCATTTTGAGTAGATTTTATTCCCGTCTCTTTAAGTTGACTACTCTCTATTCAGCAATAATTAACGTTTTGGTAATTCTATAAGTGATTTTTTCAATCGCAGAAAATGTAATTTTTATCTCTACATATTTGTGTGAGTTCTGGGGATTTTTCCCCTTTAATTACTTTGAGTGGTTCTCTTTCCCAACTCAGGTAGTTTCTTCACATGCATGAGCTGGCTCATCAGTACTCAGTGGAATACGAAACTAGGACTCATGATCTCTGAAATGCTCTCCGTATGTAGCACTCTATTTTCTGGTTCTCGGGGAACTCTAGCCACCTTGATCTCCCCTTTATCTCAGCTCTGTCTACTTGTCCCAGGGGACTTCAGAGCACTGTCTATCATCCCCCTCGTTGCTCTAGGGTCTGAAAATTTTATCCAGGCAGTAAGCTGGGACAGTCATAGAGCCTATATCTTTTGTTTTATATCTCCCATAGATCATTGTTCTTAGTTGTTTCATAGCCAATGTATTGACAATGGTTGTTTCATATAATTTCTCTGTTTTCTTAATTCTTTCATGTTGGAAGGTAATTCCAGTCCCTGTTATTTCACGTTGATCTGAAGAGCAGAAGTTCTGAATAGTTCCCTAGTTTCATTCTTTTCCTATTCAAAATGGAATATTCTCAGAAGAAGTAGGGATATACTACAGAGAATAAAACAGCATTTCTAGACTTATACTATACTATGTACTATTTATTCTTAATTAATAGGCAGCATTAAGATTACCTTGGACCTATTCAATGTCTCAGAAGGCATACATTGAAGTTTTATTTTATATTAACACTAATCTCTGTTTATGTGTGATTAGTCAACAGAGATTGTTGCTTCATAGTATGATTATTTGTTCTCAATTTAAAACATGCTGGCAGGAACTATCATAGCAGTTGATGTCATTAAACTGCCTTGACAGGTTGATTTAAGTCAATGTGTTCCTAATGAGCATGAATTATTTTCCAATTTGTGAGCTATGTTCTAGAGCAACCAAATCAAACTTTCTAGAAACATGATGTAGACATTCAAATTAGAAACAGAGAACAAAATAAAGGTAATATTATCTTTCTACAATAGTGAGTGTCAGTCAGGTTTGAAAAGCACTAACGAATACATGTGATCATAGGTATTTCAAACATAAGAAAGAAGATCTATAGGATGCTGTATCTTTTGACAATACTCAAATATGGCTACAGAGGCTCCTATTCTCCAAGTTAATTGTGCTTTAGTCAGTTATGTCTTCTTCTAAAATGTGTAGAATACAATATATAAATATAGAAATGGGAGTATGGTAACCAGCTTATATACAGATAGCTTTCATTGCTGTTCTGGAAAAATAAAAACTACAAAGCAACTATTACAACATTACCTTCAAAAATACGATATCAAAAATAATTGGTTTTCCTCTCTGATCAATAAATTTTATAAAACCACAAGACATTTAAATTTTCTTCAAACAGTCTATTGCACATACAATACCATGTTTATATAACCATGGTATTTTGAGGATAAAAAACAGCCTAAAGATCAAAAAGAAAAGAAAAGTCTGAATTTTATAATTTCAAATACTCTATTCTATGGCCTGAATATGTCTCCACAAATTCCTATGGTGAAATTTAAACTTCAGTACGATGTATTAAGAGGGGAGACTTTCAGGAGATGATAAAGTTATGAGGCTCCACTCTCATGAATGGGATTAGTGACCTTATAAGAGGTTGAAGGAAGCATCCTTTGCCTTTCCACTCTCTGCCCTGTGAAGACACAACAACAAGGTACCATCTTGAAAGTAGAGTGAGCCTTTACCAGACACCAAATCTTGGATTTGATCTTGAAGTTCCCAGCCTCTAGAACTATGAGAAATAATTCCTCTTATATATAAATCACTCAGTCTGTGGTATTTTGTTTTAGCAGTGGGAATGGACTTAGACACCCAGATTCAAATTACTTAATTTTACAGGTCTAAATTTAGTTTCTAGTATAAAACTGGGGCAATGTACAACCTACCTATGGGTTATTGTGAGAAAGCATGTGTAAAAGTACCTAGAACAGCACCTATTAAAAGGTATGTGCTCAATAAAAGTTTATTTTTATTTTTGGCGAGGCATGGTGGTTCAAGCCTGTAATCCCAACACTTTGGGAGGCTGAGGCATGCAGATCACTTCAGGTCAGGAGTTCAAGACCAGCCTGGCCAATATGGTGAAAACCCATCTCTACTAAAAATGCAAAAATTAGCTGGGCATAGTGGTGGGCACCTGGAATCCCAGCTACTCGGGAGGCTGAGGCAGAATAGCTTGAACCTGGGAGGCAGAGGTTGCAGCAAGCCGAGATCGCACCACTGCTCTCCAGCCTGGGTGACAGAGTGAGACTCCACCACAAAAAAAAGGTTTATTTTCATTTTCTTTATTTCAAGATCCCACATTATTTAAAGATAATTAAAAGTATGTGTAAGTTTAAGATATTAGCTGTAATACCAATTAGAATATGTCAAAAGGAGGATAATTTTATCAATAAGGCCATTCTGAAAGTACATTTCTCATTTTAAAAAGTATTAATACAAATAAGATTGAAAATAAGTACCTTCTAACTTTTCACAACTTACTATATGCTACTCACTTTAAAAATGTTGTATCTAGAATAATTAAAATGCCTAATAGTGTATATTCATCTTATCTTATGGATGATAATGTTATTAGAAATCATCTAATCTAAAGTCCTGTTTTCTTTATGGAAGATGATGTCATGATATTAGCTTGATATGGGTTTTCTACTATGATTCATAGAAAATAATTATAATTAATAGAAAATCTTTAAATGTTAAATAATTAATAGAAAATAATTTATAAATTATTTTTGAGTCTCAACAGATTGAAACCTTTTTGAAAGTAATTTCAAATCTACCATGACATCTGGTAAAGTATTCACAAAACTACTGATGAAAAGAAATAAAATTTCAAGCCATTTACTAACTATATTTTCTGTTTCCTTCAAACTTTATTGTACTAATTAAAAATATTAAAAGTAGTTTGAAGTCCATTTAAGTTTGGATTATGCCAAAATGTAAGCTCCATTTAACAAGAACTTTTTAATTGTTTCAATCACTTCTATAATCAAAGCACATAAGAGAGTGCTTGACTCATAATAAATGGTTGGTAAATATTTATAAGTAACAGCAAATGAGTTATTAAATGATACTAGTTTAAAAATTTCAGACACTGTACAATTACAGCAGAGTTATAGTTGAACCTCATGTTACTTTAGCTATATTCTATTTTAAAGGTATCATTTGTTTTCAATAATGGTTAAGAAACTTCAGAATTGACTTTGTACAATTTGACTCCACCTTATCTCTTCCATCAAATCAATTAAAAACAAAAACGATCCAAAAGATGAAGTGTTCTGGTATGTGTGGGTGTTGAGGAATGAGTAGTGATAATGGTGGGCTTAAGGATTTTGAAAAACACTTAAAAATATACTCTAGGAAAGCTTTTGGTAACTTGGGATATTTATCAGCAATATTTTCAGTTTGTTGTGTTTTCAATGCTAATTTAGTTTCAAGTGATGGAAGCATAACTTCACCAAGCTTAAGAGAAAAAAATGAAAAAATACAATATAGATATAAGTCAGAAGTATGATATTTAAATAAACTATACAAACTTTCAGAAACTTGGAATCAAATATTTTAGGACTTGCTTTTCCTCGCCTCTTCCTATCAGCAATATTTGCAATTTGTTGTATTAATAAGTACTCTTAGTTGCAGGTGACACTATCAGCTGCATCGGTTTTTTCTTTCTAGTTCACTTGGCAAGAATTCTAGATAACTCCAGAACTTTACATTCACAATTTCACTTAATGCAGAGTAGCTCAATGTTTTGGATTTTAAATCTGATAATCCCAGGGAGGGGCTTTCTTTATACCAGGTTGAATTACATATGTGCCTCTCAATTGTAAACCGTGACAGGGGTCTAGGATCTGCATAAATGACTGGACCTAGACCACCTTTGGTGATGGACCCACTACTCTATCATTCATCAAAGTGAACATGGGATTGGGTGGCATTGAGGAAGCCAATAAGAAACTGGGTTTTTGATTATGATACAGATTGAAGTGGGCCAGCTCACAAATAAAAGAATACATTGGAAAACACCACCATGGAAATCTACTACTTTTTGTGTCTAAATTTATTTTTTGTTGTTGTCTACCTGAGGGTACATTGAGTGTTCTGAGCCAGTAAATACCAATAAATACCTCTAAGAACTGAGTGTTTAAAAACAGAGTGATGGCTTTGTAAAGAAGCTAGAAATTTGAGGGTTTTTTAAACCAATGTTTTTCTTATCATCAAGGCATTTTACTTTTCTATGTGTAAATAATTTGTATTTTCTTAAACTGTGCAACATGATTATTTTCTCACATCATAATCAGAACTCCACCCTTACCCAACAAGAAATTTTTTACTGGAAGTTTGTTAAATTTGGTGTGGAGACAGTTAAAAAAAGAGTCCTGATCTATTTGGCAAGCAAAGGCACAAAGGTACAAAAGCACTTTTTGGCACTTATTCTGTATGTCTAGAATAAAAAGGAAAGTCCTTATTCAATCATTGGCATCACAAGTGGCATCTGTTGAAAGCATATTAATTATCTTTGTTAGCAGTGCCAATGAAAATGCTTATGAATACTAATCAATTCTACCAGCTGAGATACATTAATTCTTAGAAAAGTATCATTTTATTATAAATTTGGCATAAAAATATGTCAAGTGTTTGCAGCTTCAGTTGAACCATCTCATCAGTCAAAGACACCAGGAAGCAGGTTAGGAATATTTTAGAAATGACGTGTTTCATATTTTATAAATTTGCTATGCCTCTATGGACAGAAGCATGGAAGAGAAGTTATACTTTCTAAGCTTTCAAAACCCCGTGTAACTTTCCTAAGAAAACTGGAAACATTATAGACAAAGTGGTACAAGGAACACACTGATGTCTAATATATCGTGTGTAACGCAGAAGACGAGGATAGTAAAACTCTAGGGATATGCTTCTATAAACCTTCAGACTCTGTAAGTGAAGCAAATAAACTTTAAGCCCCTAGAGGGTCAGCTGTGGCTTGGCCAGATTAATAAGGGAAGCTCTTGTTTCTCAGAAATATTCAGACCTTTCTCTTCCCTGAGTTATGCCCATGACTTTATAGAGACCCCAGTAGGAAGGCAGAATCCCATGCCATGCCCTGCAGCTGATCCACAGCTCACCACTTTCCTAAGAGTTTACCCAACTACACAACTAGGCATTTCTCACCTGCACAATATCTCCTTTTTCTACCTTCAGACCCTACTCGTGGGCTGTTTAGACGGTTTCCTATATGTGGTGGCTTCTTTATGATAATGAAAACTATTTTAATCCTGCCTATGTTGGGTTCCTTTTAAGTAGTGTAGGATGGTGGGGAAAATAATAAGTTTAGACATTAATAGAGAAATGTGTTTTGTATTTAAAGAATATGGATTTTCAAGTCAGTGTGGCATTTATTAAAGAGACTTTAATTTCACTTAAATAGTGAGATGCAAATTAAGATAGACACAAATTCTGTGAAAAAAGACAATGAATTGCTGAAATGAACAATAATTATACAAAATCACATTACAAGATCCCAAATGAATGTAATGCTACCTAATATAGGTCAAATACTGTTCAACAATTTAATCAACTGATTGGGAAGTAGAGAGAAACATATGCTGATTACCTTAGCAGGTGAGGAAATGTGGAGGAAACTGTAAATTCTTGGGTAGGTCAGATTATGATACCATCATCCTCTCTTGAAATTAGGGATATGCTTTCATGCATAAAATTAGATTTCTCTAAAGGAAAGAAAAATATTTGAAAGAAATGACAAGCAAATCTATGGTTGAAGAATAACTGTTGTTTTTTTTTCTCCCATGCTCATGTCTATTGTCTAATGTGTGTCTATGTTCTCTCTGACTGTTCCATATGGAAAAAAAGTATTACATTTTATCTCATAAATTCTACTTGGAAAAAAACCTAAAATAATTAAATATTTAGGAAAACACTGACATGAAAATTGTAAAAGGTACAGTATCTAATGAAAATAAAACCTATGGAATGTAATTTTTGCACTGGGTTATTGTTAGACACATCAAGCTTAAGCCTTTCTTTTTGCTTATTAGGAAATTGGGATCGAATGTTTCTAAAAGGCTCGTCAAGATTAAAATGAGGAAGAGGAAGGACCATGGGTGAAAATAAGCCCATTATACCGATTTTACCTCAGTCTGCCTTTTTTTTTTCTCAAAATAGATACTGAGGAGAGGTACTAATCACTAGAAAGCCCTCTGAGAATATGAGCTCTTTGTTTCATAAATAAGACCAGTATGCATTTTCACAGGATTTATAATGCTTTGGTAATTAGACCTACACAGTCTGTTGAAATTGTCTTGTTTTTTTTTCTATTGCTACTGCACAAATTAATGTTTAAATTGTTTTAAAAGATGAAAACACATGGTCACACATTTTATGGCAGATTAGAAACAGGTTGTAAAATATACTAAAATGCAGTGTATAGCACCTTCTTTTTTTCCTGGGATTCTAGTTGATGATGCAGGTGTTTTCCTGGTGGGAAAGTATGGTAACATATTCATTAGTGACATTCTGGTATGTTTAAGAGAATAGGATATTATTTAGATATCAGAAAGAACTTGATTCCTTTCACTTAATTCCCCTACATTGTGTTGTCTGTCAAGGAGACATAAATACAATTCTCAATAGAGGTAAAAAGACTGGAGAATAGAAGGGACAAGTTGATTATTATAACCCCATCTAGCATAAGCATTCAATATCTTTTATCACCTAAAATCTTGTCTCCTTCTCAAGGCAAATATGTTTTTCTCTTATTTATGTATAATTCCCACTAGAATGTTGAATATATATTCATGTACACATTTGTATTATTTAATATGTTGACCATAATAAGGATATGAAAAGAGGAAGAATAAATTCAGGTTCACAAACTGTACCACCTTTTATCAAATAAATAGTTGGCACAACGGCTACACAGGTTGGGAGATTAATCTTAGCAAAACAGAATAATATACCCAAAACAACACTAAGTTAATGGGTATCAGTCTTCTTACAGCTAAATCTTCTATGGGCTTTCCTTTATCATTTGCTATATATGAAAAGTGCTTAGTGTTTGATTTCTGTTATGACAAAAAGCTGTTAAGCTCCTTTTCCTGAGGAGTAAAGATAAAGTCAAAATTGTAGAAAAGACTATCATCACAGGTTATTCACCATGGATTTTTCCTCCCTTTGTTCAACAGAACTGAAATTGCTTTACTTAACTTTTATGCAAATGTAACTATATGCAATAAAAGAAATTTAAACTCCCGAACATATTAAATCTCTCTAGAATTTTGGATTTTTATAACTCATAATGAAATCCATAATGATATACAAAAGTATATCCCAAGGGATTTTAAAATTTTTAAATGTTATTGTCACTTAGAAAATCCTACTTTTTAAAAAGACCATGCCTTAATTTTCTGATAGGATACTCTTTTTGAGAAATATGTACACAATAATAGTATGTACACTAAGGTATGCAAAAGTAAACAAATAAGGGATTATTATATGTGTTTCAATAGGAACAACAAATATATTTTTCAAAGGCCAAAATTTCTATTTATAGGCAATTAAAAAGTGGATTTTAAGTTTGCCCACTAGTTAGTTCCCCTGGTCTTCAAGAGTAAGACTACCTCAATAGAGAGCTCCACTGGGAAGCCACATGCTCTCATCACTAAAATTGTCCAAATAATGAACTGATATATTAATATAATATGCTGAAACAACAAACATTCGAGAAAACAAGAGAAATACTGCTGATTTGAGACAACAAAATTAGAACTTGGATCTTTTCATTAAATAAAACATATTTTTTAGATGATGTTTTCAACAAGATTTGTGTAAGAGAGGGCAGTAAGATTGGGTACAAAATCATAGGCTAAATATCTCTTTTGATTCCTTGAGAGTCAGAAGACAGGTGTGATGTGGATTTCATGGATTTTAGATCATTTTCTTTCTTTGACATTGACTCCAATAATTAGTATGTTGTAATGTCCAATGTCTCAAAGATCCCTTTATTTGGAAATAACATGGTTGTTACCTATGAGGACAATCCTAAAGAACCAACTAAAATTTATTAGAAGTAAATTTGGCAAGGTCACTGTTCTCAGGATGTAGGTTTGTTATATAAAAATAAATTGTATTTTTATATACTTGTAACATACTTCCTGATAATAAGGTTTAAAAACAATTTCATTCACAATACATCAAAACAAATGCTTAGAAAAACTTCATTAAAATATATAAATAGCTACACAATGAAAATTCCAAATATCACTGAGAGAAAATAAGGTCTAAAAAAATTGATACACCAAAAAATAGATATACCACTGAAAACTAATACAGCTAAAATATTCTCCCCAAGATAGTGCACAAATTTAACATCATCCTAATAAAAATCCCACTAAGCTTTTTAAGAATTACAAATAATTTAGAAATTTATGTAGAAATCATAACATATTTTAACAAGAAAACAAAATCAGATAACATGTACTACCTGTTTTGTTTTTTGTTTTGTTTTTTCAACTTTTATTTTAGATTCAGGGAGTACATGTGAAGGTTTGTTGCTGAGGTTTCGGTGTACTACGTAATTATAAGACATTATAAATCCTCACTAATTAAGTCAGCATGGTACTGCCATAAATATAGGCATAGATCAATGAAAAATTTGAAAGAAATGAAATACACCCACACGTATAAGGTAAATTCAGTTTTGCCAAAATCGTCAAGGAAATTCAAGGGAAAAAGGATATTTTTCAGTCAATGGTACTAAAAAACTACATGGAAAAAGAAGAAACTTATTCATCTCCATACAGCATATGCAAACCTTATTCAAAAATTAAGCACATCTCAGAGACACAGGACACTGAAAAACTAAGATTTAATTGGAAAATTATTGAATGCTCCATACTTGACTAGCATACAATCAAAACTTCAGCATAATTATAGCTAACAAAGTTACAAGACTCAAATTCTCTGAGAGGAGGAATACATAGGGATGACAAGAATTAAGCATGGAGACAAAAATAAGGACACTAGAGGAATTTGAAACCCCTGGTACCTACGGATACAACAAATATTAAATACAGCCTAGCTCCTATGCACGTTAATATAAATCTTCACAATAAAGGCTTAGGCACATCAATTTCTAATACAGATACCGCATTATTCTTTAAACAAAAAGTTAGAAGACACCAAAATACAAGAAAAAGCAGTTTGGAAAGACAATGAAAAGATTAGAATCTGATTCAGGTATGACACAGATGTTATAATTACTGAAATTTAAAACAGCTATGATTAACATGTTAAGTGCTCTAAGGGAAAAAAAGGCAACATGAAATACATATGGTTAATGCAAGAATAGAGAAGGGAACTCTAAGAAAAAATCAAAAGAAATACAAGAACTTGAAAAACAATTTAACATAAGTGAAGTGTGCCTTTTACGGGCTCATTAGTAGAGTTGATGTGGCCAAGAAAAGAATCAGTGAACCTGAACACAGGTCAAAAGGAATTTCTCAGACTGAAATGCAAAGAGGAAAAAGAAGGCAAAAGCAGGACAGAACATCTAAGAGCTGTGCGGCAATCTCAAAAGATGTAATATACACATTACATTAGATTACCAGAAAAGTGAGGTAGAAGAGAGCAGAAGAAATAATTTAGAGTAACAATGACTGAGAATTTTTCAACATTAATGAAAGATACAAAAATCAGAGAACACCAAACACTGTAACTACCTCCCCCTAAAGAAAACAAAACAAAACAGAATAAAGAAAAGCAAAATGAATAAACTATAACTAGTTATATCATATTCAAACTGTAGAAAACAAAAACCAAAGGAAGAAGTCATAAAGTGGGAAGGGGTACAATGTTAGTTCCTATAGAAAAACACAGATAGGAATTTCAGTGAACTCATCAGATACTATGAAAGGCAGTAGTAAATGGAGTGAGAAATATTTATGTGATTGAAATAAGAAAAAAGCCACCAATTTAGAATTTTATGTTCAGCAAAATTATCTGTTAAAAGTGGAGAATAAATACTTTCTCAGACAAACAAAACCAGAGGAATTTCATTAGGAGGAACTGTCCTGCAAGAATCTAAAACAAGTTCTTCAGGTAGAAGGAAAATTATATAGGTAAGATATTTGAATATTATTTATTCTCTCTAAAGGGAGAATTTTAGAGAAGAAATAAATGCAGACAAAATGAAGTATTTTCTTTTTCTCATTTGTAATTGATGTAAAAGACATCTTTTTGTTGAAAGCTATGTTACTAATAATATATTGGATGAATATAACATATGAGTAAGTGAAATGAATGAGAACAATGCCACTTTACCCAACAAGGTACATAATATTATTTGAAGGTATACCTAGGTTAGTAGGAAATGTATATTGTAAATTCCGTAACAATTATTGAAAACTGTTTAAAAGGTGAAGCATACAAAGAAAGAACATAAAATAGAATCTTATAAAAGCTTAAATTAAGTCAGAAAGGGTAGAAAATAAGGATAAAGGGAGAAGAAACAAAAAATAAATTCAATAAATAGAAAACATGGATCTGATAGATATTATTCAATCTATATTAGTAATCACATTAAATATGAATGGCCTAAAGACATCAATTAAAAGACAGATTGTCAGAGTTGATTTCAAAACCCAAACTACATGTTGGCTACAAGAAACGTATTTTAAATATAACGACAGTTTAAAAAAAGAGATGGAGAAATATATGCTATATTAATGCTACCTAAAGAAAAGCTGAAGTAGCTGTATTAATTTCAGACAAGGCAGACTTTGGAACAAAGAAAATTATCAGGGATAAACAGGAATGTAACACATAATAAAAGTTGTAGTTTTTTTTGAAATACATAACAGCTCTAAATATATATGAATTTAACAGTAGTGTCTCAAAATACATGGGCAAAAAAATCTAACAGAATTTCAAGGAAAAATAGACAAATTCTTTATTATAATTGGAAACTTCAACATCTCTCTGCCAGTAATTTATTTACCAAGCAGACAAAATGTCAGCAAAGATAAAGTTGACCTGAATAACACCATCAATATACTTGACTTAGCTGACATTTATAGAATACACCATCCAGCGATAGCAGAATACACATTCTTTAGCTCAAATGGAACATTTACCAAGATAGATCACATTTTTAGCCAGGAAACATACTTTAACAAATTAAAAATAAAAACAAATCATATAAAGTATATTCTCAGACAAAAACAAAATTAAACTAGAAATAAAAAACAGATAGCTGGAAGAAATCTACAATTATGTGTAGATTAATAAACAAGCTGCTACAAAAATCGGCAAAACAAATCTCAAGAGAAGGTTTTAATTAAACTAATTGAAAATGAAAATATACTGAAAGCATTGCTAACTAGGAAATTTATAGGATTAAATATACATTAAAAATCTAAAAAATAATTTAATCTTAGAAAAACTAGAGAAAGATAAAGAAGATAAAATAAAACATGAATCAACAGAAAAAGAAAATAAAGCTGGAGTGGAAATCAAAAGAGAAGTAAGGAGGGGAGAGAGAGAGAGGGAGAGAGACAGAGAGAGAGAGAGACAGAGAGAGAGAGAGAGAGAAGGTACACATTACCAGCGTCCAATGTCAATTAAAAAAAATTAAAAGGCTCATCTGTGCTAATCCTATGAAAAATATAGAGCTACGATGAATAGACCTATATCCACAAGTTTAATAGCTTATATTAAATGGAACATTTGCCCGAAAGACACAAACTACCAGATGTACACCAGAACCAGATAGTGAGTCTATCAAATATTTAAGGAAGAAATGCTTTCAATTCTTTACAACCTTCTCCAGAAAATATAGAAAAGGTAAACACTTTCAGACACATTCTACGAGGATGGTGTTACCGTAAGAAATGACCAAGTAAAGATATTACAATAAAAGAAAACTGTAAACCAATATCTTTCATGAACTTAGACGTAAAAATCATCAACAAAATATTAGCAAATGAAATCTAACAACAGAAAAAAAAATTATGCACCAGGATTAAGTGGGACTTTTCCAGATATGTAAGGCGGTTGAACACTCAAAAATAAATCGGTGTATGTACAAGATCTATGTAAAGGAAATTATAAAACTTCAATGAAAGTAGTCAAAGAAGAACTAAATAAAGGGAGAGATATTCCAGGATTATGGATAGAGAGACTCAATATTGTTAAGATGTCAGTTCTTCCCAACTTCACCTATAGATTCAACATAATCCCAATCAGAATCCCAGTAAGTTGTTTTGTGGTTATTGACAAACTGATTCTACAGCTTGTATGGAGAAGGAAAATACACAGAATAATTAACACAGTATTGAAGGAAAAGAACAAAGTCAGAGGAGTGACACTGTCCTACTCATCACTGTCCTAGTGATGAAGACAGTGTGTTACTGGTAAAAACAAACAAACAATAGACAACTTGATGAATAAAACACAATAGGGAGCCCAGAAATGGATCCACACAAATATAATCAACTGAATGATTATATTTAGAAAGGAGCAAGGGCACTACAATGAAAAAAAATAGTCTTTTCAGCAAACAATGCTTTGAACAACTAGACATCCACCTGAAGAAAAATAAAGTATCTAGACACAGAATTTATACCCTTCTTAGTACCTATCTCAAATGGTAGTTGACTTTAGCACTACCATCACAGACCTAAATGCAAAATGCAAAACTGTGAAATTCCTAGAAGATAATATACGAGAAAATCAAGATGACTTTGGGGATGTCTGTGATTTCTTAAATACAACACCAAAGGCACGATTTATGAAAAAATAAAGGAGCTGAACGTCATTAAAATTAAAAACTTCTAAACTTCTGTTCTGCAAAAGGCATTGTCAGGAAATGAGAAGATACGACACAGACTAGGATGACGTATTTACAACAAACATAACTGATAAAGAACTGTTATCCAAAGTATACAAAGAACCATGAAAATTCAACAATAACAATAATTTTTAAAAATTATTTTAAAATGAGCCAACGACCTTAACAGATACCTCACCAAAGAAGATATACAGATGGCAAATAAGCATGTGAAAAGATATTCCAGATCACATATCATCCGGGAAATCCAAATTACAGCAATGAGATACCACTACACATCTATTACAATGACCAAAATCTGCAACACTGACAACACCAAATGCTGACAAGGATGTGTAGCAATAGAAACTCTCATTCATTGCTGGTGGGAATACAAAATAGTACAGTCACCTTACAAGACATTTTGGCAGTTTCTTACAAATCTAAATATACTCTAACCATATGATTCAACAATTGAGCTCATTGCTACTTATCCAAAGTGTTTGAAAAATTATGTTTATACAAAAACCTACACACGGATGTTTATGGCACCTTTTTCACTATTCCAAATTCTCAGAGGCAAACAAGAAATCCTTCAGCATGTGAATAAATAACTAAACTGTGTTACATCCTGACTATGGAATATTATTCAGTGCTAAAAACAAATGAGCTATCAAGTCATGAAAAGGCATAGAACAACCTTAAATGAATATTACTAAGAGAAAGAAGCCAATCTGAAAAGGCTACATACTGTAGAATCTTAACTATGTGACACTCTGGAAAAGGCAAAACTATGGAGATGGTAAAAAGATCCATGGTTGTCAGGAGTTAGTGGGGAGGGAAATATAGGTAAAGCACAGTGAATTGTAGGGTGGTGAAACTATTTTGTGGGATACTGTAGTAGTAGATACATGTCGTTATAAATTTGTCCAAACCCATAGAATTTATAACACCAAGAGTAAACACCACTAATGTAAACTGTGGACTTGGGCAGATAATTTGTCAATGTAGATTCATTGATTGTAATAAACCTACCACTCTGGTGAAGGATGTTGATAGTGGGCGTGGATGGGGGTGGAGGGTCAGGCCATATGTGGTACTCTTTACTTCCTGCTCTTTTTTGCCGTGAATCTAAAACTTCTTTAAAAAAGGTCTATTGAAAATGTAGACATACACACATATGTTCATATATGTCTGTTTATATGTATATGTAGACATACACATTTTTTCACAATAGTCATGCTGAGATTTTTATGGGGATAGACTGGGTGGTGTGGGGAATGGGATAGGATGCATGTTGGTTTATTCTTTCTGTAGGCTTGTTTTATTTCTGAATGTTGCCAAGTGGGAACATCTATACTAATCCTCAAATGCTTCTAGCTTAGTTTATTCAGATTGTTATAATAAAAATACCATAAATTGCATCAACAATAAACATTTATTTCTCATAGTTCTGGAGGCTGGGAATTCCAAGATCAGTTTATCAGCAAATGGGTGTCTGGTGAGGACCTGTTCCTTATAGATGGCAACTTTGTGCTGCTTGATCCTCACATCATAGAAGGAGCTAGCTAAATGTGGTCTCCTTTACAAAGCCAATAATGCCATTTGTGAAGGGTTCTACTCCCATGATCTAATTACCTCTCTCATCCTAATTGTATTACATTGGAGGATAGGATTTCAACTTACGAATTTCCATATGACATGGCAGCTTCTTAGCAAAAATAATATATTTTAATCTAAGATGCAAGACTAGGTTTTAATAGAGAACTTGAAAATTTGGACTAAATAAAAGTGGCTGTTTGAGAAAGAAGCCCACATACTCCATTTTAAGTTTTCAAAATACACTTTCTCAATATTAAAAAGTGCTTATTTAAAAGTAAAATAGATATTGGCACATGTAATATGACTAATTTGTCATTTTCTTTTCAAATCTTAGAACTGAGTGACCTCAGAGCAATGTAATCAAACAGCAATGAACAAATCACTATATTTTAGCTCTACATTTAGTATAATAGTCCCCAACTAGAAATTAATGAAAATCCCGTCAACAGTAAAATGAAGAGCTAAAATATTTTGTATTATACATTAATGAGAATGAGCAGTCTAAAACTACACATAACATACAGGCAATTCTTACAATGATAAAGAAAGAGATACATCAAATTTAAAGATTATATCTTGTATAATTCCATTTCCAAAAAGTACACAATAAACCCCATTAGATGTTAAGATATTGATTTTCCTTGGGGATTGAGTCTTGACTGGATAGGGTTATGAGGATGTTTCTGAGGGTACTAGTAATGTTTTGTTTCTTAACCTAGAAACACTTTACCTGAGTAAGTTCAATTTGTGAGAAATTATCAGCCTATATGGTGCCAATTTCTGCATTTATATTACTGCAGCATACTTATGATATGCCTGGGAATGAACTGAAACTGGCAGAGGAGACAAAAGAAGTGTAGTGCAGGGTATGCTTTTGAGCCTTACAGCCTGGATAAGAAGAGGAGTTTAACATATGTGGAAGCATTAACATTTGCAACTGAGAACTATATGATTTAAGATCAAGTAAGTTTTATAAATGCATTGTCTGTATAGATTAAAGGAATACACCAGTTGAATCTAACATAGGGAGATAAAGAATGTTGGAGAAAATTGGACTTGACATAGACATGAAAGTACTCCTTAGAACAATTCTAATCTCAGCTTAAGGACATGGCAATTTAAAGGTCTTCATTATAGTTCCTTTGGGTATTAAAAGCTATAGAATTAACAATTAGCCTGTAAAACAATTCTTACTTGTAAGATATAATACTTATTACATTTTTAATTGTTATCTAGTATCTTTTCCATTCTGTAACCTACTGGTTTGCGTAGAACTAATGAAGCCAAGGTTTATTAGTAGTAGAACTATTGACTTTATTTTTATCTCAAAGACTTATTCTGTGTTACCTAGTAACTAAGTTGATTCACCATCCCAATGGCCAACAACAAAAAAATGACTTGAGATAGAATTATGATGTGCTATATATATATTTCCTCTAAAATTAATTTGGGCTGAAAGGGAGTAATGTCATTTTCACATATAAACAAAAGTATTTTAAAGCATGTTTCCATATCTTTGTTTTACCTTCCATCTTATATTCTAGTCTATTTAAAACTAAGATTTCTTCTTGCAGGTTTACAATATTATCTGTTCAATTAAATCATTACTAACAAATATATATGAAAGAATTGGCAATGGTGATATTGTCCACCTTCATTGAATGAGCAAGTTCCAAACTACAGATCAGATCTGTTTTTATGCTTCTGGCTTACCCAAACCAGAGATTTATCTGGGCAACTTAATTGTTAATCTTCAGTGACTTCTGTTGGGCTGTTGTATCCACCAGAGTTTTTAGTTCTCCATAGCTTTCATTAGTCACCTTGATCATCACTCATCTGTTACTTTGCTCCCCTGCTCCAAACTTGGTGTTATACTCAGATTAACATCCTACCCAATTCATCTCCTGATTTACACAGATGCTTATAAAAATAGTCAAAGTCAAAATTAACAAAGCTGCTTCATATCTACACACAAACAAATATATTCTATGTAAGTAGAGAAAATCAGATTTGTATGTAGTGAAATTTCTTGGCTGAATAAACAAATTTAACTAAGCATCGAAGTATGTAGTTAAGAGTAAGCAATAATAATTATAATAAACTACTATTGATGCGTTAATATTTTATCTTAAAGCTATAGCCAAAAATATGAATTAGAAAAATTGATAACAACATCTGGAGTTCTCCCAGTAACTCCAATATTCATAATTATATGAACCATGTCCTTGATTAACAAAACTTTTTAGTAAGTAAATTGAAACTTTTGCAATTGATACTATTGGAAAATCGTGCTAAATGACATCAGAGTTGGTTATTTTTCACAGGCATAATAATGGCAGTGATGGAGAAAAAAAGAATAAATTTCATCCTTTAAGAAAGATCTACAATTCAAGATGAACAATGTTTTTATAAGAGAAAATTATTATTCAAGATATAGTCTGAGCTACACATTTATTCTCATTTTCAAATAAATTAACTTTGAAAAAGCATTAAGGGTTTACCAAGTTTCATGTACATGACCTAGACCTAAGCCTTGGCAACCTGCTGGGAGACCACTTATATCAGTGCAGGTTATGCACTGCACAACCTCATGAATCCCTATTAGTCTGCTAGGTCTGCTATAACAAAATGCCACAAATTCAGTGTCTTAAACATAGAAATTTATTGTCTCACAATTTTGGAGGCTAGAAGTCCAAAACCAAGGTGTCAGCCGGGTTGGTGTCTTCCAAAGTTTGTGAGGGAGAATCTGTTCCATGCTTCTCTCCTAGATTCTGGAGGTCACTGGCAATCTTTGGCATGCCCTGGCCTCTGCATTACTTTAATCTTTGCCTTCATCTTCACATGGTGTTCTCCCTGTGTGCAGGTCTGTCTCCAAATGTTTCATTTTTTTAAGGATACCAGTTCTATGAAATTATGGACCTACCTTACGTGAATATGACCTCATCTTAACTAATTACATCAGCGATGACTTATTTTCAAATAAGTCCACATTGTGAGGCACTAGAGGTTAGGATTTTAACATTTAAATTTGGTGGGGGACACAATTTAACCCATAAAGGTCCCCATTCGCATAAATCCTATCATATCTATGTGGTATGTACCTCTTTTATTATTATAGCACAATATTAATTGTAATGAGAATCATGAGAAAAATGATATTTTCAATTCACTTTTTTCCTCTCAACTGGAAGAGCCCATGTTCACCATGTTCAGTGGACACCTTCGTATTTGATAGTAGTACTAACTTTCAGAAATATATATCATAGTTTACTCAGAGGCAGCATATCTGGGTTTAAGAACTGCTTCTACCATTTACAAAATATGTGACCTTGGCTAACATCATTTTATGTTAGATAAATTTTATTGTGATATAATATAAATGCCATAAAATCCACCCAAATTTTAAGTGTAAAATTTGATGAGATATAATTGTACATAGTCATGTGACCACCATCAAATTATGGCATAAGACACCTCCAACATTCTAAGAAGTAACCTCATGCCCTTTCACAGTCAATTCTCTTTCCTAATGTCCCAGACTCTGACAGCAAATGATCTGCTAGTTTTGCATTTCCTAGACATTTATGTAAATGTAAACATAAAATATCTCATGTTTTCTATATCATTTATTTGTTTTAGTATATTGCTCCTGTTATTAATCCATGTCACTGCATGTATCAGTAGGTAATTATTTTTAATGCTGGGTATTGTTGCTTAACGCAGATATAGCACAATTTAAATATACCACAATTTTCACAAATTGGCGACTATTAAGTTTCTTTCCAGTGTGAAGCTACTATGCATTAAGCAGCCTTAAATATTTGGGGACTTTTTTTTGTTTTTATTCCTCTTTAATAAATACCTGGCAGTGAAACTACTGGTTATATGACAAATATATTTTAACTGTATAAGAAATTTCCAAAATGTTTTACCAAGTGTTTGTAATATTTTACATTCTCACTGACAGTGCATGAGTTAAAATTACTCTACTTTTTCACCAACACTTGGTATAGTCAGTCTTTCTAATTTTAGCCATTCTAAGAGTATGTGTAACAGTATATCATTATAGTTTCAATTTGTGTTTTCCAGTGATTAATGATATTATATGTCTTTTTTTATGTGCTCATTGGTCATCAGCATATCTTCTTTAGTAAAGTCTCTGTTCAAATTGTTTGTTTATTTTTCAATGAGGTTGTTTGGTTTCCTGTAAATTTACAAGATTTATTTATAGATTCTGGATACGTACCTTTTGTCTTACAAGTTTTGCGATAATCTTCTAGACTATGAGTTTGCAGTTTATTTTTAAACAAATATTTTGAAGAAAAAGTTTTTAATTTTTATGAAGTTGAATTTGTCCATTTTTTCTCTTATGACATGTGTTGGGTCCAATTTAAATCATGTTTGCCTACCCACAGTTACTAGATTTCCCACTGTATTTTCTTCTAGAGCTTAATAATTTTATAGCTTTTTATTTTATATTTGGAGTCATGATCTATTTCTAGTTAACCTATGTATGTGTTGTTAGGTATACATTCTAGATAAAGGTTCAATATATATATGTATGTGTATATATATAATATATATTACAGATAAAACTTGAATATATATTATAATTTCTGTTTTTAGAATCAGCCACTCAATTTCTATCACACACACAAAAAGCCTAATGGGGATTTGGATTCCTTTGACTTGATAGTTGACACCTCAGATATACTGAGTCTTCTGATCCATGAACATTGTGTATCAGTCCTTTAAATCTTCACTGATTTCTCTATGTAACATTTTGCATGTTTCAGTATAGATGTTTATACGTATTTCATTAAATTTATGACTTAGTATTTTACATTTTTGATACAATTTTGATGCTGTTGTGAATGTTAATATGCTCTGTCTCTATTTGAAATTGTGTGTTGCTGTTACATAGATTTATTTTTGGGTATGCACCTTCTATTGTGCAATCTTGTTAAATTCACCTATTTTTATTGACATTTTTATAATCTTCCTTGGAATTTAACAGAGTCTGTCATGCCATTTGCAAAAAAATAGTGATTTATTTTTTCCAATCTATATCTTTTGTATTTCTTTTTCTTGCATTATGGTACTTGTTTGGGTTTCCAGTGTAGTTTGGAATGGAAATGATGTGAGTTGACCTCCCTACATCCTTCCCAGATTTAGAGGTAAATGATTGAATCTTTCACCATACATCTGATGTTAGCACAAGATTTTTTTACAACTTTACTTCATCAGGTTGAGAAAAGTTTCTCCTATTTCGTTTTTATCAAGAATAAGTGCTAAATTTTGTTGAATGCCTTTATTGAGATGATAGTATGGCTTTTCTTTTTTTAATCTATCCTCTGAATATGGTTATTTGATTAATTGTTTTTAGGTATTAAACTAAACTTGCATTCCTGAAGTAAATTCCACTTCATCATGATGCATCATTCTTTTTATGTATTGCCAGATTCAATTTGTTAATATTGTGTTAGGGGATTTTGCATTTATGTTGAGAATTAGGGTTGGTGTATATTTTTTTCCTGTTAAGTTTTGTCTAGTTGTTGCATCAATGCAATGCTGGCTTCATAAAATGAGTGGTAAGATTCTTTTTTCTTATATTTGCTAGGAAATATTCTATAGAATTGATATTATTTCCTTCTTAGACATTAGATAAATTTCTAAAAGAAAGCTACCTGGACTTTGAGTTTTTCCTGTGGAAAGGTTTTTATCTACACATTCCATTTTCTGAATAGATACTGGGCAATTAATTTATCTAGTTGGTCTTCAGGGAGCTTTGATATTTTGTATCTTTCAAATAATCTGACAATTTCATCTATATTACCTAATTTATTAATATAAAATATATATCATTCCTTTATTTTATTATCTGAACTGATATTCCTTATTTCTAGTATTGATAAATTCTGTCTTTTGCCTTATTATCATCAGTTAGACTAAAGTTTTAGAATTTTAATATTTTCAAAGAACTAGCTTTGCGTTAATTCATAATCTATATTTTTATAGTTGTTGTTTGTATTGTTGTTAATTTCATGACTTCTTTGCTTATCTTTACTGTATTTCTCCTTTTATTTGTATTTAATATCTTTCTAGTATTTTTTGGAAGTGAAATGGATTACTTTTTAACTTTTCTAGAATATTTCCTCATTCTTAATAAAACACCTTGTGTGATATATTTGCCTTGTTTTTTGTGAAAAGTATGAGAAAAAGAAAGAATTACATGAACTGTAACATGCAAAAAATTGTATTTCTGACCAAGGAACTTTCACCACTTTTATATGGTGAAAAAAGTGATGCTGCTTCCAAATTTGCCAGATGCCTACATAATTTTTAAAGTGAGAAATATACTATAGTGTACTAGGAAGAAAACAGAAATTGGAGTCAGAATGAACTAAGATTAAGTAAGCATGAACTCTAGTGCTTTTTAGCTGTTGGACCTTGAACAAGTAACCTTATCTATTTGCACCTCAGTTTCTTCATCTGAAAAACAGAAAAAATATTCTGACCTAGTAGGGTGTTTGCGACTATTACGTGAAATAAATTGGGTAAACAAATTGGCATAGAATCTCATCTAAGTACATAATAAACCCAAAATTAATTAGTCCTCCTCTTGTCCCTTAAGATACTGAGTTTTCATGCAAAAATATGTTTGTTTCCCTTAAGATTTTCATGTTGCTTTCTTCCATAAGAATCAATACTCTTTAAAGTTTGTCAAAATTAACTGATTTTTATTGTTCCAATGATTTAGTAAGATATTTAAGGAATATGGCTATAAATGTATTTCATTATTTAAACTTCAAAAATTCATTAACAACCTTGATTATTCTGAAAAGATAGGTATTGTAAAACAGCACAAATACTCAATCTAACTTTATAATTATGTTTATATCTTCCTGAAATTATGGAAGCCATTATAACATATATTAAAATACATATATAAATACTCTACTTAATAATCTTTTTATTTTGTTAATGTAGACTAATGGAATTAACTCAAAACTGCAGTATTCTCTCTTTCTAAAACAGGAACTAAATATTGTTCTTTAGCATATTAGAAATATAATCAATTCAAGATGAATTAAAGACTTAAATGTTAGACCTAAAGCCACAAAAACTCTAGAAGAAAACCTAGGCAATAGCATTCAGGACGTAGGCATGGGCAAGGACTTCATGTCTAAAACACCAAAAGTAATGGCAACAAAAGCCAAAATTGACAAATGGGATCTAATTAAACTAAAGAGTTTCTGCACAGCAAAAGAAACTACCATCAGAGTGAACAGGCAACCTACAGAATGGGAGAACATTTTTGCAATCTACTCATCTGACAAAGGGCTAATATCCAGAATCAACAAAGAACTCAAACAAATCTAAAAGAAAAAAAAAAACAACCCCATCAAAAAGTGGGCAAAGGATATGAACACACACTTCTCAAAAGAAGACATTTATGCAACCAACAGACACATGAAAAAATGCTCATCATCACTGGCCATCAGAGAAATGCAAATCAAAACAACAATGAGATACCATCTCACACCAGAATGGAGATCATTAAAAAGTCAGGAAACAACAGGTGCTGGAGAGGATGTGGAGAAATAGAAACACTTTTACACTGTTGGTGGGAATGTAAACTATTTCAACCATTGTGGAAAACAGTGTGGCGATTCCTCAAGGATCTAGAACTAGAAATACCATTTGACCCAGCCATCCCATTACTGGATATATACCCAAAGGAATATAAATCATGCTGCTATAAAGACACATGCACACGTATGTTTATTGTGGCACTATTCACAATAGCACAGACTTGGAACCATCCCAAGTGTCCCATCAATGATAGACTGGATTAAGAAAACGTGGTACATATACACCGTGGAATACTATGCAGCCATAAAAAAGGATGAGTTCATGTCCTTTGTAGGGACATGGATGAAGCTGGAAACCATCATTCTCAGCGAACTATCACAAGGACAAAAAACCAAACACCGTATATTCTCACTCATAGGTGGGAATTGAACAATGAGAACACTTGGACACAGGAAGAGGAACATCACACACCAGGGCTTGTCATGGGGTGGGGGGACCAGGGAGGGATAGCATTAGGAGATATACCTAATGTAAATGACGAGTTAATGGGTGCAGCACACCAACATGGCACATGTATACATATGTAACAAACCTGCACGTTGTGCACATGTACCCTAGAACTTAAAGTATTAAAAAAAAGAAAGAAAGAAATATAATCATGATAGTGGTTATTTTAGAACTGGGCCGGAGGACATTTAATAAGATTCATGAAAATAAATGTGCTTTTAACAAGGAAAGTCATTGGTCTGTTTCCAAAAATAGGGCAGGATATTTTACTTTCTCATTTTTTTAATTCTAAAAACATTTACTATGTTATTTGTCAGATAGGATACAGCAGAATAAAATGACACAATGTTTTTATTAATATTATTTGCTTTTTAAATTAGTTTCAGGAAACATGCTGCCATAAAAATACTTTTAGCATTCCCAATTATTGACTGTTTTTTTACAACTTATTTTTCTCATAAAGGAGCTCTGATTGCCTGAAAAAAAGTTGTTTTCCTTATACTATTTAGATAAATACATTTCATAGGCATTAAAAATTGACAACTATGCTAGTTTGATTGGCATTTTCAAAATCAGCAGTTTCATGCATGTGCTCATATTCTTTGAAATATTTTATTGTGAAATTAAATGCCATTCAAGGCCAGAGACAGCTGCTGAAGGTAGTTTCAATATAGTGTAATCTAAACCTATTGTTTTTCCACAGCTCATTAAAATCTTATAAAGTTGGAAAGCAAATACAATAAAATATTTGTGTGGGTGTTGCCATGGTCAGTAATCTCCTTCCTCTGAGAGCCTTGTCTTTTTGATCTTCTGATTTTGGAAACAATTCCTTCTTTATTTGACAGCTTTGCCTTTGATTGACTGCTACTGTTACCATTTGTCAATCTTTCCACATGTTAAGCTTGCTGAGTGTAACTGAGCTCTTTGTATGGAGAACAACAGCTCAGTGATTATTGACTTGAAAACAACTCAAACAGAAGCTTAATTTGCTCAATATATTTTAAGTACTAACATGGCAGCCCTTAGCTGATTATAACTGTTTCATTGTGTTTTTTCTCTACTATCTCTAAAGTTAACTGACATTCTCATATACCCTTTCCTCCTTTAGCTGTCTCTTTATCTCTCTGAATTTGATAAAATCCATTCTGGATTCTTACTATAAATTCGTTCTGAATGGTATAGTGATGTTGAAGGGATATCAGACTCAACATGCTACTCACTTGCTTTGTGTTCATAATTAGGGCATTGATCTAATTAAGTCAAATTTCCCAGCTATACATTGATAACAATCATAGCAATAAAATAATATATATAAAATCATAGTCTATGTGTTGGGTAATGCAAGGTATTGCAAATTAGTTTGCATGTTCAATGTTCATTTCATTAGGATCTTTAACACATATTTTGATTGAAACAGCGGTTTCTGAAGTGTCAGTAAAATTTTACAAACTCATAATTTCACATATAATCATAATTCCCATATTTATAGAATAATAGGACTCAAATCTCCACAGTCACAATTTATAAGGAGGGAAGTTAGGTGAAAAAAAAAATGTTAAGCTGCTTGTCTTCACATTTTAAAAGGCTTTTCTTTCTTTATAAACAAAATCCAAAAGCGTTCACCCAACTGGAATCTTATCTTTTGATATTTAATTCCAGAGGTCTGCCCTGTTGAAATTAAAGCTGATTTCATTTCCTGTTTTATCTTTTTTCCATATGCCCTACCACTCATCACAAACTACCATCAATATTTATAATAGAATATGAGAGAACCTCTCCTGTCCCCTTATTTCCTTGTTTATGCAACAACATCTCATTATAAAAGGCTGTAGAGTCTCTGAATAGTTTTGTTATGTTTTTGCCCCATTGCATTGCTTTCTTCCAATGTCACTGCCACAGCAGGCAGTGTCCCTGCCACAGCACTTGTCCTACATAAACAGTAGGACTCACAGCTCTTTTTATTATAACAAATCATAAGCTATGTTTTATCATTCCATTTTGCTATAAATACAATGGTTATATAAAACTGTGTAAGCATTCATAGCAGGAAGAAAGGTCAACCAAATTTTCAGAATAGAAATAATGATTTAAAAATAGCTGTTCTTTCCTCCCTTTCTTGCCAGTAGATCTTTCCATTGGCATCTATCTAAGGGTGATTATAACATTTACAAATAGTGCACCACAAGCACATAAGGTGCCTTGAAATGGTAAAGAGGGCAAATCCTTGTTAAGGGATTTCAAGATTTCTTCAACGTCTCTCTTCCACCTCCCTCCTTCAAATTCAAATAGTAATATATTTCTTCCCTGAAATACAATCTATCTGACTTGACAAACTTGCTTGTTTTGTTTTCCTGGTTCCTCTTTCTTTAATCTCTGTACCTTTGTCCATGCTGTTCCACCTCTCCCTCCAAATTACTTGCATTTATCCTAGGCAATTATCAAACTTTCCTGAATAAGTAGAGCCTTTCCTGATTAAGAACAGATTTTACTCACATAGGGACTCTGATACATCCTAAAGAATGGCCATTAATATGTATTTAGGTCTTAAGAGATTTCCACAACTATAATAAGGGTTCTGGAAGAGTCCAAGGAGCTGAATTTGAGAAAAGTCTAATGGTAACAAAAACAGCCCATTGGCCTTTGATGTAGGGTTATTAAAATTATGTCAATGGATTCATACCCTGGAGATAGTTGTTAAAATGTAACTGCTATCTACCCAGTAAATTTAAACTTTGCAAGTCTTTATCTTTCTTTAAACATTTTGCATAATTTAGACTGAAAGTGTTGAACGCAGAATAATTGTTTCTCTTTGTGAGCAGGAGAGAAATAGAAATAGCTATATCTTGGGAATAGCTGTATGTGTATGTACATACATATATGTATATCTGTATATATACATATCTATGTGTATATACACACATGTATATTTACATGTAAATACATATGTGTATTTACATATACCTGTGTATATATACAAATATATGTGTGTGCATGTGTGTGTATACATATATACACATATATGTACATACATACACACACAGCCATACCCAAGATATACCTATATCTGTCCTTCTGTTTCTAATTATGTTCATATGATTAATCACCTTACCCAGGTGTGCAAGATAGTGGCATAAGTCTGGAAAGTGAAGTACTCATCAGGAAGACACAGGGTATTAAGGTGATGGAAAAGGTGAAGGGGTTCATAAGTAGCGATAATAAAATTATCATCACTCATTTTATCCAGGTCTGGAACAATTGTGTGTGCAAATTATTTTACATATGAATTTACTACTGAAGACGTAATTCTGGCATAATCTGGAATAAAGGTATCACAGATGAACAGTGTACTAGAAGAATCTTAACATATTTGAGAGAAAAGCCTCCATTTCACATTGTAAATTTATTTGCTGTATAGAGAATTAATGCCTTCATTAACATTAGCAAGACTAAGTTTCTGAAAGAAGATGGTCATTTATCCTTATGTTTGTTTCTTTTTTTAGGAAAGGATAAGCTCTAATTTTGAATATTGATTTCCAAAAAGCTCAGCTTCTTCAATGTATAACCAGAGAGCACAACAGTCCTATTTCTAAACATAGTATCCAAATACTCCAGCACCAAAGATAATCTTTTTAAAAATAGCACACATGATTCATGTTTTATACCAGTATTTAACTTAAAATTTTCCATTGTTAATACTGAGCTGGAAACTGGATATATTAATCTTTTTGAAGAAATGTGGAGTTGGTGGTGGTGGTAAATTTGTTTATTGGCCAATGTTCAAGTCCCGACTTGTATTTACTTTAAATGGACAACAATCTTTATGTTAGTTAGATAAGCAAATGTTAAATCTTATCAAGAAGAGAGCTCATTATTTAGAGTATGTTAGAAGAACTCATCCCCACAAAGTAATGTTAGCAATGCTATAAATTAAATTTGCTATACAAAGTACTATATAAGCCAAATTTAAAAGAGGCAGGAGCAGCTGCTCTTTCCCCAGAGAGGCAACACAATTTGTCTTGTAAACTAGAGCTGGTATTTCTTCATCACATGTATTAAGTGATTCTCTCTTTCATTTTGCTTCCATCATTGACTCTTCTTCCCTCAAGGAGCCCTCACCCACTCTGCTCATAACCTTCTGAGTTCACAAATATATCCATGCATCCCTTAACTTAAAATACAGTCACATGCCACTTAACAGCAAGGATACATATAAGAAATGTGTCATTAGGCAACTTCATCACTTTGCAAACATCATACAGTATACTTACACAAACCTACTAGGAGGTACATACAGCCTACTACATACCTAGAATAGATGGTATTGCTTATTTTTATAACATGCGACAAACCTGTACAGCATGTTGCTGTACTGAACACTGCAGGCAATGGAACACAATAGTACATATTTGTGTATCATTTAGATATAATTAATATCTAAACATAGGAATGATAAAGTAAAAATACAGTATTGTAATCTTCTGGGACCACTGTGGTATATGCGGTTAGTCTTTGACTGCAATGTCCTTCTGCAGTGCATGACTGTATGCCAATTTTCAGAGGTAAAATCTGTCATCTCCTCCTCTCATCTTCTCCATATTTTATGTCCTAACTCCTCACCTCAAATGTCTTTTAAAAACGACATTTCTTTGCCTAACTTAACTCTTATTTACCAATTTGTATCACTATATCAATTATTGCTGTCCATCCCCTATAATACTGAATATGTTTGTTTATTTTTTTGTTATTATTCTATTCTTTTGTCACCTTATTTTTTTCCTATTTAGTTCTTTTTCTTGACATTGATTGACAAAAAGAACTAAAGTGAAAACCTGGAAAAAAATAGGAAAACCTGGAAGGCTAGTCACTAAAAAGATAAAAACAAATAAAATTCTAGTAAAAATTACTGATATTTAATGAATTTTATTCCTGATTAATGGAGAGACAAGTGAAATTTACAGCAGAAATCTCTTTCTCTGGCCCTAACAGGCAATTTAGATTATTTCATACAAGGTGAGAGAATCCTACTTGTCTCTATTTCTCAGCCCAATGTTCCCATTGCTAAGCATTATTTTTTTGAATGCTTTAATGGCCTTCAATACCACCACTGTGCTAAGATCCTAAATATATATAGTTTTAAAGACTTTTGACTGTTGAATGCAGCAATAGGGGAAACATAAAATACATGTTGGTTACTATGATATGAAAAAACAATAAAAGTTGAAATAAAATGCCTGAGCTATGAGTGAAGCTTCTGTCTCATTTAGGCATATACCAAGCAACCTGCAGAACTGGATAGGGTCTATTTTCATAAAGGGAAAGACAGTTCCATTTTCTATAAGCAAATGTAACCCAGAAACAAAAATCAAATGCTTTCACAGGCTCAGAGAAATAATAAGAAAACGAATCAATGCTGGGGTTGAAGCCCTTTAGTTTCTAATTATTAGATACCCACTGATTTCTGTTTAGCCAAAGGTGCACAGGATTCAATGTGGGGCTTAACTATCTGTGAAATTAGACAGTAATCTATGGGGAGCTGTAATGCTGAAGGCAAAAGGTCTAAATTATCTGAAAATTATTTAAGTGTGTGTATGTGGATTGGTGATGATGCCATACAAATACATGATTTAAAAGAGACAATCTGGTTGAACTGTATTTAGTTTCCTGCAATATTTCTGCCCAGTGAAAATATCTAATATGTCTATAAAAATAACTAATTAGGAATTATTCAGAAATGTGTTCTAAGATAGTCTAAAGGCAGAACAGAGTAACTAAATAATTACGTGGAGAGAATATCTAATACAGTTCCATGGCATGATTTATCAAACTACTTCTTGCGAAAAGCAGGGGAATCCACAGAGTAGAAGAGAATGAGGAAGAGGTTGCAAGTTCACATTCTGTTGCCTTTAAATAAAACAAATACTCAAATAAGGTATAAAAGGGATCTCTTCCTATAACAGTAATAAAAGAAGAAAATTGGCAAAAATATTATGGAGTTTAAAGCTTGTATTAGAATTGTATTAAAAATAATGAGCTTTAAGGAGGTTAGTGGACAATTTAAAACAAATATTTGTAGTGAAATCTCAAGGTATGTTCCCAGGTATGTGGAGAATAGAAAAACTTATCAGGTTATTTGTGGACATGATGACCTATAAGGAATAGCGAGCCTAGCAAGAAACAAAGCTGGGTCTGCTGATGGAGAAGCTGCCTATTCATTACTAAGGTTTCCTCCTTTTTTTTCAGAGAAAATTTATTTCATAATTAAAAACAGATGTAAACTAATTTCAAAAGTACAACAAGGCAATCTATTGATTTAGGCAGCAGCTTATAATATAAAAGACAACAGAGCAATCTATTGATTTAGGCAACAACTTATAGTAGAAAGAGAAATACCCTTAAATCAAGGAAGCTTTCATTTTGTGAATTCCAAGCTAATTGATGAACTTGTAGTTGAAAATCCATTTTTAGCTTCAAGATCTTCTTCAAAAAATTGAGGTAATAACACAAACTGTTCAATAAAATTATAAGAAGTCATTGTTGTGAACTGAGCTACTATACTAGGCATCAGTAGACCAAATCAAAATCAAGTTTCTTAAGCTAAGTGCCATGCAATCAAGCTATAGCTTTACCATGGCACATGTATACCTACGTAACAAACATGCATGTTCTGCACATGTATCCCAGGACTTAAAGTATTAAAAAAAGAAAGAAAGAAAGAAAGCAGGAAAATCCCCAAAAAGACCTTTATTTTTTTCTTTTTTCCCTAAAATCAGAAGATTCCCAGCAACCAATCAGAAAGGGCCTACTCAACCTGAACCAACATGAAAAGGAAGTCCCCTCTGCTTTATCCTTTGCGAGGAAAGTCACTGAAGCAAGCTAATGTTAACTAATCCATTTTTTTGGTATTATTCTGTTTCCTTGTTCCTCCTCAACCTACCTTCAAAAACCAACTTTTCTGACATGCCCAACAGACCACATTTTATTTAGGTGAGAAGATGCCTAATCATGAATTATTAATAATGACAATCAGATGTTTATACTACATTTGTTGACATTTTTTGTTTTTAACTCTACTCAAAGTGTAATTGTAAAAATTACTTGCAAAGGCATCAGGCACAGTTAAGTGGCAGATTAACTTACCTATTTGTTCTGAAAATAAATATTAAGTGTCTCCCTGAGGGAGAAATTATGCCAAGTCCAAGAAAAGCAAAGCCTAATAAAACATAGATGCTCCCTTCAAAGAGTTCATAGAAGAGGAAAGACATATGGGAAAAAAGGGTATGGAATGTCACAGAGACATGAGAGTTATGGCACCCCAAGGGAAGAGTCAATTCTTACATGTAGGGATGAGGACATTACCTGGTATCCAATAATTCTGATTAATTTATTTATTAGTTCTAGTAGTTTTATGAAGATTCCTTATGAGTTTCTAGGTATCACATATGATATATCAGCTGTGAAAAAGACAGTTTGTTTTTGTCTTTTCAGTCTCTTAATTTCTTCCCCTTGCCCCATAGTGTGGGCTAGAACTTCCAGTACCCTGTTGAATAAAAGTTGAGTGACTATACTTGCCTTCCTCCCAATCTTTGAAGGAAACCATACCATACTTTACCATTAAGTAAGATTTTAGCGTTAGTTTTTTGTTTTGTTTTGTTTTGTTTTTTATAGATGCCCTTTATCGAATTCAGGGAGTACTCTTTTATTTGTACTTTTAATTAGGAAATGTTGAACTTTGCCAAGTGAATTTTCTGCACCTATTAAAAAGATTGTATGTTTTTGTTCTCCGTCATTCTAGTCATGCAATGAATTATACTACCTGATCCTCTTACTTTATTTTATCTTCTTTTTATATATTGATGAATTCAATTTGCTGATACGTTATGAAAAGTTTCTGCATTTCTATCCATAATAATTATTGTTCTGTACCTTTATTGTAACGCTTCTATTTTGTTTTGTATCAGAATGATGCAGACCACATAAAATAAATTTTGAAGTTTATTCTATCATCTGCTTTCTGGAAGTGTTTGTGTATGATTGATATTAGTTTCCCTAATGTTTGATAGAATTTACCAGGAAAACCACCAGGGCTTAGAATTTTTTGTGGGACGTTTTATAATGACTTATAGTAAAGTCATTTCTTTAACAGATATACAGTTATATAGTTTTCTTAAAAAATTTCTTCTTGTGTCAGTTCCAGTAAGTTGTGTTTTTTGGGGGAGTTCATACAACATCACAATTGTTGATTTTGTTGACATGATTTGTTGACATGTTAAAAAAAAATCTTGTGTTTATTAATACCTATAATATGTTTTGTAGTAAATCTTTTATTTATGATATTGTTAATTTGTATTCTGTCTCTCTTTTTTCCAAATCAGTGTATCAAGGCACTTTTCTATTTTATTAGTCTTTTCATTAAAACAACTTTTAGCTTTGTTAACTTAGACTATTGTTTTTCTGACCTATGTCATTGATTTCTGCTCTTAGATTCATTATTTGTACTTTTATGCTTATGTGAGTTTAATTTGCTTTTTTTCCTCTAGCTTCTTAAGGTGAAAACTTGATAGCTGATAGTAAACATTTCTTTCTCTCTACTAAAAGTCTTTAAGATTATAAATTTTTCTCTAAATATTTCATCAGTATTGCCCCAGTTTTTAAATGTTGCGATTTTATTATCATTCAGTTTAAAATATGCTTTACTTATGCTTGTGATCTCTTTGAGATATATTCATTATTTAAAATTTAGTCTTTAATACATTTTAAAGGCCAAGTTTTATGCTGCAAGAATTATATCTTAATAGATGTTATAAAATGAGGTGTTAAATTTCCAAACAGTGTGGCTTTTTTATTTATCTCACTTTTATCAATTAAATTTAATTGCATCATTGTCGAAGAAGGGATTTCGTGACATTTCACTGCTAAAAGCAGTGACAAAGATGAGAGGACAGAGGGAGCTGCAGTAGGAGCCCAAGAGATCTATGGATGCTCATGCTTCAATCCTCCCACGAGCAGAAACAGGCCTGGGGGAGGAACGTTTTGCCGCACCAGGATCACATAAGTTTTGATAGGTCTTCCATTTATTTAGCCTTGGCTGGTGTTTATGCCTCAAAAGATAAGTCTAAAAAATATTAAATAGCTTGTGTGCTTCCTTTTTAAGTTACAATTATTTACATTTTAGTTTAACTTAGTTTTGTTTTTAATGATTTGTTTGTTTTGGGATTCAGAGAAGATGACAGGAATAGGAAGGAATGTAGTATGGACAAGTAGTTTGGAGTTTAATAAAACTAAATTGCACCTATATATTTGACTTCACCTTTAATTTGCTGTGTGATCTTGAGTGCAAGGGCCTGTTACAATAAGGTAGGAACTGACTGATGCAGAGATGTCAACTCGCAGGGTGAAATAATTTGTTTAAATTTTATTTAGTGACAGAAGATATAGAAACCTCTGTCAACCGAGACAGCTACAAGAAGAAACATTGTGGCATACTCCCAATCATGGGAGCCTACCAAATTCCCAAAGCCCTCAAGGAGGTACACAGCTCCAGATAATGCCTTCTTAGAATAAGTTTCCACCAGATCTGAGAAATAATATTTGCCAAGCTTAGAGAGTTTTCATACTCTCCTGGTTCTTTTTCATTATGCTGGATTTTTCTGCAACTGGCTATGTGCCTGCCTGCTCACCAAATGAAATCACTGGTACAAAACAATCTCAACACATTCCTGAGTGTTTATTGCTCAAGTGGGGGAATTCAAGGTCAGCCTCCCATGAGTTCTGGTTTCCTGTTGCTTGGCAGAACCAGGTCTCAAGACTCGCCGTGTCTATTCCTCGACAACCTATTGGAATCTGTCTGAAACCAGTCAAACAAAAGACAGAGCTAGTCACGGCAGTGTGCCAGCATCTATTTTAGACATCAATTCAGAATGCTACACTATCAGTTTGCTCGGACAATGAATCAAGATCCGTTGAGGTTAATGCAAGTCAAAGATACTTCTCCATTATGACAAGCTTGGTGCATATCTGTGCAAGCTCTAGACAGGGCATGAGCTCATGATAACTTGTAGCATGCTCAGTGAATGAAGAATGTGTGACTTTTAGGCATCGAAGAATTCCTAATTTATAAACTCTAGAAAAATCATATTTTTTTCTGATTAGATTTTCTAAGGGACTCATTGCTTATTTCTTTTTATTTCTCCTTTCCCACAAGTCTTGTCACTAACTCTACATAGTCACAAATTTAGCACTACAAGTACAGATTCTGTATAATTCTGGACCAGAACTTTCCCTTTATGCCAAGCCAAGGTACTATGTTTGGCTTTAATCCATCACTCTGACCTACTTTGTTCTCAGCTTTAAAGAAAGAAAAATTAAATTAGCCCTTGCCATTAGACTAAAAAAGTTGTTTCAGCTTCCCTCCACTAAGGTACTATTTAACCACTGAACTTGTAATACATTAAATGGAACCAGAGTGGCTCTAAGGAATTAAGGCTGTTTCCTAACTTACTTCAAGGCTCATTAAGAGAAGAGTTTCCAAAAAGTGTGTTTCCAGTTTATTTCTAGTTTAAACTTCTCTTATACTACTTGTTTGAATTAATAGAGCTTCACAAATATCTTTTCGGGCATTGGTGAGATACTTAAGAACAATAGCATTTTATATAAATATACTAAACTGAGGTTGGTAGTTTGGTCATCATATGGTTTAGCTGCTTCCCTACCCAAGTCTCATCTTGAATTGTAACTCCCATAATCCCCATGCGTCATGGGAGGGACCCAGTGGGAGGTAATTTAATCATGGAGGCGGTTACCCTCATGCTGTTGTCATGACAATGAGTGAGTTCTCATGAGATCTGATGGTTTTATAAAGGGCTTTCCCCCCTTTTGCTTGGCACGTCTTGCAGCTGCCATGTGAGGAAGGACCTGTTTTCTTCCCCTTCTGTCATGATTCTAAGTTTCCTGAGGCCTCCCCAGCCATGCTGAATTGTGAGTCAATGAAACCTCTTTCCTTTATAAATTATACAGTCTTGGGTATGTCTTTAGTAGCAGCATGAGAATGGACTAATGCAGGCCACTTGTGAAAATATTGAATTTAGAGGACAAAAATAAGAAAAAGAGAATGTAGAGATGCAAAGGAAGAAGGAAAAGTTGGTAATAAGATTAATTATAAATTTCTGGGTATGTTTATATTTATTGAATTTCTTTTACATGTTAGGCTTCATTCTGGGTGTTTGAAGATACATCACTAAATAAAACCAATTAAAATCTTGGCATTCATGTAATTAAGAGTATAATTCAGGATATAGAATATAATAAATAAATAAATGATTTTATACTTTAGGAAGAAAATTTGGAGGGGATAGGAGCGTAGCAATACGTGTGTAGATGTTGTGATTACATATAAAGTGGTCAAGGGAAATGACACTGAAAAGATATCAATCGAGTGAAGATGATGAAAATCAGGGAGTAGGCCGGGCGCGGTGGCTCACGCCTGTAATCCCAGCACTTTGGGAGGCCGAGGCGGGCGGATCACGAGGTCAGGAGATCGAAACCATCCTGGCTAACACAGTGACACCCCGTCTCTACTAAAAAAATACAAAAAATTAGCCGGGCGTGGTGGCGGGCGCCTGTAGTCCCAGCTACGCGGGAGGCTGAGGCAGGAGAATGGCGTGAACCCGGGAGGCGGAGCTTGCAGTGAGCCGAGATCGCGCCACTGCACTCCAGCCTGGGCGACAGAGCGAGACTCCGTCTCAAAAAAAAAAAAAAAGAAAAGAAAATCAGGGAGTGAGATATATAATAAGGAGTAAACAAGAAATACTTCACTTTAATAGCAGGCAAAATAGGTGGTGACCATTTATATAATATCAGTATTGTGTTTTCAATTAAAAAGCAGCTTATTAAATGAGGAGTATATCTCTAGCTTTCAGCTATGTACTTTTTCAAGTCCTGCAAAAAAAAGAGGCTTAAGATTCTCTCGCTGCTCAAAGGACAAATACTCTTCCATCCACAAATTGAAAACAAGACAGTTAGGAAGAGTGACTACATATAACACATTTCTAATTACTTACTACAATAGAGTTGAATTTATTTAGAAATACTGCAGAACTTGCTGGCAAAAGAAGAGAGGGATTTCAAGAAAGAGTGAAGGAAGAATATGAGAAGCAAAGATAAAGATATAAGGATGAAGAATAAAAAATAATAATGTAGGGATGCAGAAGGAAATAGTTGAAATAAATAAATTGGCGTGATTACAAAAGAAAGTTATTCACTGGAAGTTAGGTGGCTAAAGCAATGCAGGATTAGGAGGGCCCTGATTTCTGAAACAAAATTTCAGCGTCTGAAATTGTTGGAATAAATAATAATTGACATTGCAAGTAGGGTTTGCTTGCCAAGACACTTCCTCTTTTGCCAATTATGATGTCTGGATGTTCTACTATTCGTCATTGTTTGGGTTTAGACATTGTTCCAGAAGTTTCCTATAAACATGCACATATGCAATATGTTAGCAAATGCTAGTTTACTTGATTTAAGAAAATGCTCCTCCCTCTCATATCTTTGCTTAATGTCCTCTCAAATGGAATTGCGGATTCTCTTGTAATTCTTATAATATTACTAGTAGCAGCAGCAGTTGTAATATTCAAACACTCACCTTTCCGGCAAATTTTCTTCCATCCAGAAACATGTTCAAGTATGGCTAATATCAACAATTTCTCTCTCTTGATTTTTTATTCCCCTATAGCACTCTCCCAATTTCTTTATCAAATCTAAGCCTCTTGAAAGATCTCTGCCTCTACTTTTTTTACTTCCTAATCCCAGTAATCTGGCTTATGCTCCCTCTGCTCCACTAAAAATCATCCTGATGATCACATAAATAACCTCAGAATTGTCAGGTTCAATAAACGTACTTTAGCTCTTTACTTCTTCACCTCACTGATTCATTGGGTTCTGTTTTCCTGTCATCTCTCAGAAAATTCTCTTGTATCTGACTATCATGATTCTCTTTCTATTTCAGAGATCACTGCCTCAGGCTTCACTGTTCTTCTTTCTACGCTAAACTCAGTCTGGACAATGTCTTCCATGACCAGAGCTTCACCTATTATAAATGTGGAATAAATGCCAAAATTTTATCTATCACACATCTGCGTTTTTGTTCGTATTATCCTCATCTCATGAAATATTATTCCTCTATTTTTTCTGGCATTGTCTGTAAATACCTTACTAAATTTTACACTGAAAGACACAGTAGAGTGTTCTTTCTTTGTTGCACATGCATTTCTTGCTAAAACCCCTAAAATAACACTCATCACATGTTTTCACTTTCTTTTGGAGAACAATCCTGGAGCATATTTTCAATTTTTGTTTCACAAGCACCTACCATTATTTGGAACACCAGAATGAGGGATAGTGCTCAAGAATATTCATTGCATAGATGAAATTGTATCATAAGGAACAAATAAAATATTTATATAAATATTGTAAATGACTGTCTATATTTTGGGGAACTTTCCAACAAATACAAAATAAAATCAGATAGAGATAAATCAAGGCGGAATCATCTTGTAAAGTCAGAGCTAGTGATAAGATATCAGAGAAGGGATGTCATGAGGAAATTATGAATACAAAACTAGCAAAACAGTTTAACAGTTAGTGGGAGAAATAGAACAAGTATGCTAATTAAATCTCAAGCAAGACAAATAAAACAGAAAAAAATATTAACCCTATATATATGAACGCAGAGATTAGAAATCATAAGGATAAAGCCCCACAATCATTTCTAGAACCAATGACTTTAATGAAAATATAAATTTTTTGTTTTAGATAGGGGCTATCATAAACTGACTTACAAAAATTCAAGAGGAAAGTTAAAGAAAACCTTTACTTTAAAAAGAGTTTATTATTTTAGCATCGTCAATGCCATGTCCACACTTGAAATACAAGAATGACGAAATATAGGAGATATGAGTAAAAAAAAATGTCAACATGGTCTAATTTTCAAAAGTCAAAACTTTCAGCCAGGCGCTGTGGCTTATGCCTGTAGTCCTAGCACTTTAGGAGGCTGAGGAGGGTGGATCACGAGGTCAGGAGTTCGAGACCAGCCTGTCCAAAATGGTGAAACCTCGTCTCTACCAAAAATACAAAAATTAGCCAGGCGTGGTGGCAGGCACCTGTAATCCCAGCTACTCAGGAGGCTGAGGCAGGAGAATCACGTGAACCTGGGAGGCAGAGGTTGCAGTGAGCCGAGATCTCACCACTGCACTCCAGCCTGGGCAACAGAGCGAGACTCTATCTCAAAAAAAAAAAAAAGTCAAACTTTCAAATAAAACCAGGTGGGGAGGCTGGGTGCAATGAGTCACGCCTGTAATCCCAGCACTTTGGGAGGCCAAGGCAGGCAGATCACCTGAGGTTAGGAGTATGAGACCAGTCTGGTCAACATGGTGAAACTCTGTCTCTGCTAAAAATAGAAAAATTAGCTGGGTGTGGTGGTGCACACCTGTAATCTCAGCTACTCAGGTGGCTGAGGCAAGAGAATCTCTTGAACCCGGAAGGCAGAGGGTGTAGTGAGCTGAGATTGTGCCACTGCCCTCCAGCCTGGGCAACAGAGCAAGATTCCATCCCCCACCAAAAAAAAAAAAAAAAAAAACAGGTGAAGAGAAAAAAAAATACAAAGTGTAAGGTTTGTAAAAGAGGGCTCATAAACCGTGAATGAGATCAGGTAGATTTTATTGCAGTTTTCACCTTTTCCACTGGTTATATAGCTAGACAGACTAGTGACTTGAGCAGATTTCAAATCCAGCAATTGAAGACAAGATTTTCAGATCAATATTATTAAATCATTGAACTAAGTTGAGGTAAACTTTACATACATATACTTTAAATTCTGGGATACATGTGCAGAATGTGCAGGTTTGTTACATAGGTATACCCGTGCCTTGGTGGTTTGCTGCACCTATCAACCTGTCATCTACATTAGGTGTTTCTCCTAATGTTATCCCTCCTCCAGTCCCGACCGCCCCGAGAGGCCCCAGTGTGTGATGTTCCCCTCCCTGTGACCCTGTGTTCTCATTGTTCAACTCCCACTTATGAGTGAGAACATGCAGTGCTCAGTTTTCTGTTCCTGTGTTAGTCGGCTGAGAATGATGGTTTCCAGCTTCATCCATGTGTCTGCAAAGGACATGAACTCATCCTTTTTAATGGCTGCATAGTATTCCATGGTGTATATGTACCATATTTTCTTTATCTAATCTATCATTGATGGGCATTTGGGTTGGTTCCAAGTCTTTGCTATTGTGAATAGTGCTGCAATAAACATACCTGTGCATATGTCTTTATAGTAGAATGATTTATAATCCTTTAGGTATATACCCAGTAATGGGATTGCTGAGTCATATGGTTTTTCTGGTTCTGGATCCTTGAGGAATCGCCACACTGTCTTCCACAATGGTTGAACTAATTTACACTCCCACCAACAGTGTTAAAGTGTTCCCATTTCTCCACATCCTCTCCAGCATCTGTTGTTTCCTGACTTTTTAATGATCGCCATTCTACTTGGTGTGAGATGGTATCTCATTGTGGTTTTTATTTGCATTTCTCTAATGATCAGTGATGATGAGCTGTTTTTCATATGTTTGTTGGCTGCATAAATGTCTTCTTTTGAGAAATGACTGTTCATATACTTCGCCCACTTTTTGATGGGGTTGTTCATTTTTTTCTTGTAAATTTGTTTAAGTTCCTTGTAGATTCTGGATATTAGCCATTTGTCAGATGGATAGATTGCAGAAATTTTCTCTCATTCTGTAGGTTGCCTGTTCACTCTGATGATAGTTTCTTTTGCTGTGCAGAAACTCTTTAGTTTAATTAGATCTCATTTGTCAATTTTGCCTTTTGTTGCCATTGCTTTTAGTGTTTTAGTCATGAAGTCTTTGCCCATGCCTATGTCCTGAATGGTATTGCCTAGGTTTTCTTCTGGGGTTTTTATGGTTTTAGGTCTTATGTTTAAGTCTTTAATCCGTCTCGAGTTAATTTTTGTATAAGGTGTAAGGAAGGGATCCAGTTTCAGTTTTCAGCATACGGCTAGCCAGTTTTCCCAATGCCATTTATTAAATGGGGAATCCTTTCCCCATTGCTTGTTTTTTGTCAGGTTTGTCAAAGATCAGATGGTTCTAGATGTGTGGCATTATTTCTGAGCCCTCCATTCTGTTCCATTGGCCTATATATCTGTTTTGGTGACTTTAGCCTTGTAGTATAGTTTGAAGTCAGGTAGCATGATGCCTCCAGCTTTCTCCTTTTTGCTTAGGATTATCTTGGCTATATGGGCTTTGTTTTGATTCTATATGAAATTTAAAGTAGTTTTTTCTACTTCTGTGAAAAAAGTCAGTGGTAGCTTGATGGGGACATCATTGAATCTATAAGTTACATTGGGCAGGATTGCCATTTTCACAATATTGATTCTTCCTATCCACGAGGATGGAATGTTTCCCCATTTGTTTGTGTCTTCTCTTATTTCCTTGAGCAGTGATCTGTAGTTCTCCTTGAAGAGGTCCTTCACATCCTTTGTAAGTTGTATTCCTAGGTATTTTATTCTCTTTGCAAAAATTGTGAATGGCAGCTCACTCATGATTTGGATCTCCGTTTGTCTATTATTGATGTACAGGAATGCTTGTGATTTTTGCACATTGATTTTGTATCCTGAGACTTTGTTGAAGTTGCCTGTCAGCTTAAGGATATTTTGGGCTGAGACAATGTGGTTTTCTAAATATACAATTATGTCATCTGCGAACAGAGGCAATTTGATTTTCTCTCTTCCTATTTGAATACCATTTATTTCTTTCTCTTGCCTGTTTGCCCTGGCCAGAACGTCTAATACCATGTTGAATAGGAGTGATGAGAGAGGGCATCCTTGTCTTGTGCCAGTTTTCAAAGGGAATGCTTCCAGTTTCACAAGTATCAATAGCTGAATCGATCAAGCAGAAGAAAGGATATCAGAGATTGAAGATTAACTTAATGAAATAAAGTGTGAAGACAAGATTAGAGAAAAAAGAATGAAAAGGAATGAACAAAGCCTCCAAGAAATATGGGACTATGTGAAAAGACCAAACCTATGTCTGATTGGTGTACCTGAAACTGACAGGGAGAACAGAACCAAGTTGGAAAACACTCTTCAGGATGTTATCCAGAATAACTTCCCCAACCTAGCAATACAGGCCAACATTCAAATTTAGGGAATACAGAGAACACCACAAAGAGACCCCTCAAGAAGAGCAACCCCAAAATACATAATTGTCAGATTCTCCAAGGTTGAAATGAAGGAAAAAATATTAAGGGCAGCCAAAGATAAAGGTTGGGTTACCCACAAAGGCAAGCCCATCAGACTAACAGCGGATCTCTCTGCAGAAACCCTACAAGCCAGAAGACAGTGGGGGCCAATATTCAACATTCTTAAAGAAAAGAATTTTCAACCCAGAATTTCATATTCAGCCAAACTAAGCTTCATAAACGAAGGAGAAATAAAATTCTTTACAGACAAGCAAATTCTGAGAGATTTTGTCACCACCAGGCCTTCCTTAAAAGAGCTCCTGAAGGAAGCAATAAATATGGAAAGGAAAAACTGGTACCAGCCACTGCAAAAACAGCAAATTGTAAAGACCATTGACACTATGAACAAACTGCATCAACTAATGAGCAAAATAACCAGCTAGCAGCATAATGACAGGCTCAGATTCACACATAACAATATTAACCTTAAATGTAAATGGGCTAAAAGCCCCAATTAAAATACACAGACTGGCAAATTAGATAAAGAGTCAAGACCCATTGGTGTGCTGTCTTCAGGAGACCCATCTCTCATGCAAAGACACATGTAGGCTCAAAATAAAGGGGTGGAGGAATATTTACCAAGCAAATGGAAAGCAAAAAAAAAAAAAAACAGGAGTTGCAATCCTAGTCTCTCATTAAACAGACTTTAAACCAACAAAGATTTTAAAAAAACACACAAAAGAAGAGCATTACATAGTGGTAAAGGGATCAATGCAACAAGAAGAGCTAACTATCCTAAATATGTATGCACCCAATACAGGAGCACCCAGATTCATAGAGCAAGTTCTTACAGACCTTCAAAGACACTTAAACTCCCATACAATAATAGTGGGAGACTTTGACACTCCACTGTCAATATTAGACAGATCAACAAGACAGAAAATTAACAAGGATATTAAGGACTTGCACTCAGCTCTGGACCAAGCAGACCTAATAGACATCTACAGAACTCTCCACCCCAAACCAGCAGAATATATTTTCTTCTCAGCACCACATCACACTTATTCTAAAATTGATCACATAATTGGAATTAAAACACTCCTCAGCAAATGCAAAAGAATGGAAATCGTATCAAACAGTCTCTCAGACAACAGTGCAATCAAAGTATAACTCAGGATTAAGAAACTCTCAAAATCACACAACTGCATAGAAACTGAACAATCTGCTCCTGAATGAGTACTGAGTAAGTAACAAAATTAGGGCAGAAATAAATAAGTTCTCTGAAAGCAATGAGAACAAAGACACAATGAACCAGAATCTCTGGGACACAGCTAAAGCAGTGTTTAAAGGGAAATTTATAGCACTAAGTAACCACAGAAGAAAGTGGGAAAGATCTAAAATTGACACCCTAACATCACAATTAAAAGAACTAGAGAAGTAAGAGCAAACAAATTCAAAAACTAGCAGAAGACAAGAAATAACTAAAATCAGAGCAGAACTGAAGGAGACAGAGACACGAAAAACCCTTCAAAAAGTCAATGAATCCAGGAGCTGGTTTTTTGAAAAGATTAACAAAATAGACCGCTAGCTGGACTAATAAAGGAGAAAAAAGAGAAGAATCAAATAGTCACAACAAAAAATGATAAAAGGGATATTACCACTGATCCCATAGAAATACAAACTACCATCAGAGAGTACTATGAACACCTCTAAGCAAATAAACTAGAAAATCTAGAAGAAATGAATAAATTCCTTACACGTACACCCTCCCAAGACTAAACCAGGAAGAAGTCGAATCCCTAAGTAGACCAATATCAAGTACTGAAATGGATGCAGTAATTAATAGCCTACCTACAAAACAAGCCCAAAACCAGACGGATTCACAGCCGAATTCTACCAGAGGTACAAAGAGGAGCTGGTACCATTCCTTCTGAAACTATTCCAAACAATAGAAAAAGAGAGGTAAACTTTTTCTAAGTATACTTTATGTTTTGTGTTAAATTAACAGAGACATATCTCCTGATGCCAAGAGAAGTTTGTAAGGAGGAAGCACACATGTTCCAACTGCCTCAGGGCTCTTAGAAGGGTGATTTCACAGAAGGAGAGGAGAAACAGAGCATTTTATAAAAAAGAATTGATTGAATGCAGATGTGCTGCCATCCACAGTGCTTGCTTCTTGCCCTAGTCTGCTGGCTCTTGGAGATCAGCATACAGTCTTTGGGCACTTTCCCTAGAATCTTTCTAACCACTCCATACCTTTCCTATTTCTTCTTTCCCTTCCAAGTGATGAAGTTACAAAAGCATTCCTTTCATCTTTGCTTAAACTTTCCCATTTTTCAGCTAATGTTCCCTATGTTTCCTTTGAATGTTAGGCATCTATTTATCCATTTTATTGATTCCATATAAAAGCAACACGGAAATAGCATACAAATACACACACATACATGCATATATATGCTTCTAAACAACCATACAAAGTTTTTAAACATCCATAAACAAATTACATCCAGACTAAACACCTCCAAAACATACATAATAAACAATACAATACACAGATTTCATGCTTATCTTTCAGAACTTCTTTTTTAGCTGTTTTATGGTATTTTCAATATATATTGTGGTTTTATGTTCATGTGTCAACCTCTGAAAAAGATTTGTCGTCTACTTTAATCTATCTTTCTCAGAACTCCATTCCTTAACTTTTACTGTTAAAAGTATTGTCCAAATATCGATTGGTATTTAGATTTTATTCTAATCATAAAACTAAGGAATGCCAATTTTTAATTTGGATTACACTAATGGTGGGTCCTGATTCAACCAAGCCATCTTATGGCTCTTAGGTGGTATTACTTAATTTGTCTTAGTTCTCATTAGTTTTTTTTCCTGTTTTTAAAATTAATGCAGCATGCACTATCTTGAAAAGGAATTCATTTCTCAACAAGATGTACTTTGGTTCCTATTTGGACCATATTGAAGATATATATTACATATAATAAATATTTTGTTCTTTGCTTCATGATAGATATCAAAATAAATAAATTTCATTTTATTTTGTAAGCATTTATACAGTATTCATTATGTGCCAGCCTCTGTCTGAGAGTGACATATATGTACCTATTCAATTAATCTTCCTAATGGCCCCCATGTAAAACACTTCTATTTTAAACATAAGGAACCTGAGACAAAACCTTTGAAGTAACTTGCCCAAGATATTACAACAAATAAATGCTAGAGCTGGTATTGTATCTCTAGGTCAATTTGGCTCCAGAGTACTTACTTGCTCATAAGCTTTCAGCCATGTTGTCTATCCTTAAAGTTGTCTGTCAAGCGTTAAATATTTATATTTTATAACTTTCATATTTTCATTTTTTATAAATTTTTAATTTTAAATGATTTTACAGAAACCTTGCAAAAGTAACACATAAAACTCTTGTATACCTTTAACCCATATTCTCCAATTATTAACATACACCCTATTTTCTCTTAGAATTTTCTTTTTATGCCTTTTTGGCTCTCTTTCTCTCTTTCTCTGTCTCTCTTTCCCTCTCCCTCCGTCCTTCCCTCCCTCTCTCTCCCTCCCTCCCTCTCCCCATCCCCCTTTCTCTCTCTGTCTCTGTGTCTCTCCATCTGTCTCTCTGTCTCTCTCTCAAGGAGCTGCTCTCCTCTCTCCTTTCTTCTGTTTGGAGGTGTGTATGTCTCTGTCTTTCTGTCTCTCACTGTCCCTCTGTCTCTCTCTCTCTCTCTGTCTCTCTCTGTGTCTCTCAATCTGTCTCTCCCTCTATCTCTGTCCATCTATCTCTCTCTCTGTCTCTCTCTCTCTCTCTCTCTCACACAGGGAGCTGCTCTCCTCTCCCCTTTCCTCTGTTCTGACCTGTGTGTGTGTGTGTCTGTCTGTCTGTCTCTCTGTCCCTCTGTCTCTCTCTCTCTATCTCTCTCGGTCTGTCTCTCTCTCCCTCTCTGTCCATCTCTCTCTCTCTCTGTCTCTCTCTCTTTCTCTGTCTCTCACAAGGAGCTGCTCTCCTCTCTCCTTTCTTCTGAAAAAAAAATTTCTTTTTGTACAAGGACATTTTATATTTTTCTAAACCATTTGAGAGTAAGCTGCAGATATGATGCCTCTGTATATTTTCTAACAGGATAAATACATACTTATTTAGCTATTATATTTGTATAATAGCTTAATTATAAGTACTCCAATTGTATAATTGATGCAATTTCGTGATGTAATTTACAGACCTCAATGCTAATTGTCTCAATAATGTCTTTCACCGAAAAAGTCCATAATATAATCCCAAATCACATGTTGCCTTCAGTTTTAATCTATTTAGTATTTTTAAAATCTGTAACTGTTCTTTAGTCATTTTTCATCCATCTATGATCTTGAAAATTTTAAAGACTACAGGACAGTTATTTTGTAGAATTTCCCCCTATTTATATCTGGACAGTTATTTTGTAGAATTTCCCCCTATTTATATCTATCTGATGCTTCCTTTATATTAAGTTGAGGTTATGCAAGTGATTTTGCTTTGTTCAATTACTAGAAATAACTCTTACTATTTGATTAAGTGAAGTCAGCAGATTTCTGCAGGGTAAAGTTCCCTTGTATTAATGAATATTTGAGGAGATATATTTTGAAATAACATAAATACCCTCTCCCTTATTAAATTCTTACCCACGAATTTACTCCCATTTATTATCCGTATCAGAATCAATTATTATGACAATATTTTTCAAATGGTGATTTTTTAATTCCATCATTCCTTTTGCATTTAGTAATTGGCATTATACTGTATATAAAGAACTTTTCCTTCTGCCCTAAGCCCTTGTATACTTAGTAACTGACATCACTAAAGACACATAGATTTCGTTTTCATTCAGTGGGTTATAATTCATTGTCTTGATCCTTTCGGGCTTCTCTAGACTGAGTAACTGATAAACAACAGAAATTTATTTCCTACAGTTCTGGAGGCTAGAAAGTCCAAGATCAAGGTGCCAGCAAATTTGAGGTCTAGAGGGCACTCACTTTCTAGTTCATAGATGACACCTTCTTCCTGTGTCCTCACATGTTGCAAGAGTTAAGGAGTCTCTCTAGATCCTCTATTATAAGCACATTAATGCCATTCATGACCTAATCATTTTCCAAAGGCCCACCACTTAATACCATCCTCTTGGGGCTAGTATTTCAAGGTAAATTTGGGTGGTACACAAACACTTAAACCATAGCATCCATTAATTTCATTATCTATTTTAAGGCTTACATTGTCTAAGATCTGGCCAGTGGAAGCACCTTCAGCCTGGTTCCTTTGTCTTTTGCTCCTGCCCCATCTTCCTTGAACATTTATTTTCTGATAAAAGAAGGTATTTACTTATTTGAAATACATATGTATTTTTTTATTTGAAGTACAATTTGCTTAACTTGTTTATATTATATTTTAGGCCCTTTTGCCCCCAATTTTTAATTTTTATTTATTTTTGTCTATGTCAAATATTAAAGTGGCTCCAAAAGTAAAACTGTACGAAAAAGGTATACTCAGAAAATCATATTGCCCGCTAATTCCTTCCAGCGTATTCCTATTCCAAATCTCATGAGTTTATAACTTCTCTTTCGTATGCTTTTTCTTTCAAAAGTAGGTTGATTCTTTTATATATTTTCTCTTTTTTCTTATATAGAAATAACAGGTTGTCAATATTATTTACACTTAGCTTTTTTTCACTAAAAAATTCTGAGAAATCATTTTATATTTAGTCAAAGAGCTCTTTTATAAAAGCTATCCAGTTCTTCATTATGTATGTACCACAATTAACCAGTATCCTATATATTTGCATTTACATTGTTTACAATATTTTGCAATTACAAAACAGTGCAATGAATAATCTTGTGCAGAAGTATTTTCATACTTCATATTTTCATACTTTACTCATCAGAGTAAATTTCTAGTAGTGGAATTGTTGAGTCAAAGATAAAACATAAACACAACTTTGCTAGATATTTCTGATTTCTACTTCACAAGACCTGTTTGTATTCCCATTTGCATTCCCATTTGCAAAATATGCCTGATTCTCCATAGCTTCACCAACAGAAGATTTTGTCAAGCTTTTTAACTTTTGCCAACTTGATGACATCTAGTTGTGTGTGTGTGTGTGTGGTGTTTTGTTTGTTTGCTTGTTTGTTTTTTAGATAGGGTCTCTCTCTGTCACTCAGGTTGGAGTGCAGTGGCACAATTATAGCTCCCTGTAGCCTGGACCTCTGGGGGTCCTGCCTCAGGATCCCTGTCTACAGTAATCACTTGTCTACACTAATTTGTATGGTGTTACCTAACTAAAGTGTTTTATTCTTTGAGTTAGTTTTACCATTGATTTTTTATTCTCCAGTAGCTGGGACTACAGTGAGGTCCCAAGCACCCAGATGATTCTTTAATTTTAAAAATTTTTTTATACAGACCTGGTCTCGCTATGTTGCCAAAGCTGGTCTCAAATTCCTGAGCTCAAGTGATTCTCCCACCTCAGCCTCCCAAAGTGTTGGGATTGCAGGAGTGAGCCACTGCCCCCCAGCAAAGAGTAATTTTAATTTGTATTTCTCTCATATGAGTAGAGCTAATATCTCTTCTGGCGTTGGAGGATCACTTTTATACTGATTTTCTAACAAATTGTCTATTCATTTTTTCTGTCAGATATTTAGCCTTTTTACCCTAAAATTCTCCAATTTTCAGAATTTTTTCTCTGCAATATTTTCTCCTTGTCGTCATTTGATTTTTATTGTTTATTTGCTAATTTTTTGGCCATGGAAAACTTTCTATTTGAATTTATCAATATTTTCTTTCATTACATCTAGAGTTTGTGTCTAATTTGAATGGAAGTTATCCTCTTAATAGTTCCTAAGTGTACTTTAGAATTTGGGGTACTATTTGGAGACTTTTAGGTAATATTTGACTTCAATATCCAAGAGATGCCTAAATCTGTGCCATATTACAAGTCACAGGCAAATGCCTCCCAATGTGTCTGAAAGATGGCTGAAATATATATATATATATATATATATATATATATATATATATATATATACCAAAAGAGAGAAATATTAAGATTTTTCTTAGCAAGGTTTGAGCCTAAGTTCCAAAGCTGAGGACTCTAGAAAATTGGATTAAACAAGAAAAAGCGGGGCCGGGCGCGGTGGCTCAGGCCTGTAATCCCAGCACTTTGGGAGGCCAGGACGGGTGGATCACGAGGTCAGGAGATCAAGACCAACCTAGCTAACATGGTGATACCCCGTCCCTGCTAAAAATACAAAGAAAATAGCCGGGCATGGTGCCCGGTGTCTGTAGTGCTAGCTACTTGGGAGGCTGAGGCAGGAGAATGGCGTGAACCCGGGAGGCAGAGCTTGCAGTGAGCCGAGATTGCGCCACTGCACTCCAGCCTGTCGACAGAGCGAGACTCTGTCTCAAAAAAAAGAAAGAAAGAAAAAAGAAAAGAAAAAGAAAAAGCACCATCTATTTGTCTCAAGCTAGTTATCTCATAAGAGGTTCCACCAGAATCTATTTGCCATTCTATTCTTCCCCACCTCCATACCACCTCCATTCCTCACACACTTGCATACATACATACATACACAAAAAGTCTACTTCATATCTAGAATCTCACCAATTTAAATCTAAATAAACAAATAAATTAATCTAAGACACCAGGCAATTACAAAATTCAATTCAGGAATGAGAGTGAGAAAGAGCATTTCCAGTAATCTTACCATTGTGGTCCTGGGTAGAGCAATGACCACCTGTGTTGCTTTGGGCAAATTACTTCAGTCTCCCATACTTCAGTTCCTCCATTTGAGAAGTCCATTACATCCCTTGCATTCACATTAGGTATAATATTTATGCTTATCTCATAGTAAATTATGAGAATTGAATGAATATTTTATAACATTGAAAGTTGCATTTGTCAAAAAGAAGTATTATATCTGTGAGATAAAATTTTTTTTTAATCAATTTACATATTATGATGCTATTCCAGAGTTCGAATGTTGGATTTACTTTTAATGAGGCTTATATTTAAAAAGAAAGGAAAGAGAACTATATGTAATGTTATCACGAAGACTATGTAAATGATTTTTTCAGAAACAAAGTTTGACAATTTTCACATCCCATTTGACATTTTTCTGTTATGATTTAAAAGCTTAAAAATGCATTAAGTCTCAAGCATGACTTCCAATTCTTATTTTAAAATATAGACTGTCAATTGAAAATTTTATAAATTTTGTGTCTCTCCTATATTCTTTTTGCATTTTTAATAGAAATTTGAACAACTGTCTTAAAAATACAGAATGTCTTTTACCTCTATCAGTGAAAAAATCCTCAATGGCAACGCTCACACAGAGAAAATATCTTGAGGAAAATTACATTAGAATTTTTCTGACTCTAAAGCAAATAGGTCTAGATGCTGTTGAGGATCTTCTTTATTTATTCTTTAAAAACGATGACTTCTTATTTTTAAACTTTTCATTCCAAAGAGGAGAGAATAATATTAGCATAGGTTTGTTTTAGCATACAATTATACTGAACAGGGGAAAGTTTAAAGCATTCCCCTTGAGAAGTGGAACAAGACAAGGATCTCCACTTTTACCACTTCTATTCAACATAGTACTGGAAGTCCTAACGAGAGCAATCAGACAAGAAAGCATCCAAAACAGTGAAAAGGAAGTCAAACTGTCTCTGTTTGCTGATGTTATAATCCAATTTTCTGGAGTCCTCAGGTTTGGAACTTAGGCTCAAACCTTGCTAACCCTAGAAAACCCTAAAGACTAATCCAAAAAGCTCCTAGAACTGGTAAATGAATTCAGCAAAGTTTTAGGACACAAAATTAATGCGCACAAATCAGTAGCTCTGCTATACACCAATAGCAGCCAAGCTGAGAATCAAAACAAGAACTCAATCCCTTTCACAATAGCTGCAAAAATAAAAAATAAAATAAAATACTTAGGGATATATCTAACCAAGGACGTGAAAGACCTCTGCAAGGAAAACTAAAAAACATTGCTGAAAAAAAATCATAGATGACACAAAAAATAGAAACACATCCCATGCTCATGGATGGGTAGAATCAATATTGTGAAAACGACCATACTTCCAAAAGCAACCTACAAATTCAATGCAATTCCCATCAAAATACCACCACCATTCTTCACAAAACTAGAAAAAAATCCTAAAATTCATATGGAACCAAAAAGAGCCCACATAGCGAAAGCAATACTCAGCAAGAGAAACAAATCTGGAGCAATCAAGTTACTCGACTGCAAACTATACTATAAGGCCATATTTACCAAAACAACATGATACTGGTATAAAAATAGGCACATAGACCAATGGAACAGAATAGAGAACCTAGAAATAAAGCCAAATACGGCCAACTGATCATCGACAAAGCCAACAAAAACATAAAGTGGGGAAGGGACACGCTATTCAACAAATAGTTCTGGGACAATTGGCAAGCCACATGTAGAAGAATGATTTTGGATTCTTATCTCTCACATTATACAAAAATCAACTCAAGATGGATTAAAGACCTAAATCTAAGACCGGAAACCATAAAGATTCCAGAAGATAATATCGGAAAAATCCTTCTAGACATTGTCTTAGGCAAAGACTTCATGACCAAGAACCCAAAAGCAAATGCAACAAAACAAAAATAAGTAGATGGGACTTAACAAAACTAAAAGCTTCTGTGCAGCAAAAGAAATAATCAGCAGAGTTAACAGGTAACCCAGAGAGTGGGAGAAAATCTTCACAATCCGTATATCCGACAAAGGACTAATATCCGGAATCTACAAAGAACTGAAACAAATCAGCAAGAAAAAACATGCAATCCCATCGAAAAGTGGGCTGAGTGGGTGTGGTGGCATGCACCTGTAGTCCCAGCTACTAAGGAGACTAAGGCAGGAGGATGGCTTGAACCCTGGAGCAGAGGTTGCAGTGAGCCCAGATTGCGCCACTGCACTCCAGCCTGGGTGACAGAGCAAGGCTCTGTTTAAAAAAAAAAAAAAAGAAAGAAAAAAAATGCTAAGGACATGCATAGACAATTCTCAAAAAAAGATAAACAAATGGCCAATGAGCACATGGAAAAATGCTCAATATTACTAATTACCAGGGAAATACAAATCAAAACCACAACGCAATGCTACCTCACTCCTGCAAGAATGGCCATCATCAAAAAATCCAAAAATAATAGATGTTGACGTGGATGTGGTGAAAAGGGAATGCTTTTACACTATTGATGGGAATGCAAACTAGCACAGATGCTATGGAAAACACTGTAGAGATTCCTTAAAGAACTAAAAGTATATCTACAGTTTGATCCAGCAATCCTGCTGCTAGGTATCTACCCAGAGGAAAAGAAGTCATTATACGAAAAAGAGACTTGCACACACATGTTTATAGCAGCACAATTTGCAATTCCAAAGATATGGAACCAGCCCAAATGTCCATCAATCAATGAGCGGATAAGAAAATGTGTGCATACATATACATATATATATATATGTATATATTCCATGTGCATATATATATGTGCATACATACATATATATATATATATATATATATATATATATATATCCATGGAATACTACTCAGCCATAAGAAGGAACAAAATAATGACATTCGCAGCAACCTGCATGGAATTGGAGACTATTAGTCTAAGTGAAGTAAATCAGGAACAGAAAATCAAACATCGTATGTTCTCGCTCATATGTGGGAGCTAAGCTATGAGGTTGCAAAGGCATAAGAATGATACATTGGACTTTGGGGACTTGAGGGAGAGGGTGGGGGTGGCAAGAGATAAAAGGTTGCACATTGGGTACAGTGTACACTGCTCAGGTGATGGGTGCACCAAAATCTCAGAAATCACCACCAAAGAACTTAGGCATGTAACCAAACACCACCTGTTCCCCAAAAACCTAATGAAATAAAAGAATTAAAAATTTAAAAAGCATAGAAAAAATTCTAATGTTTTAGTTTTAGAAAATCCTTGGGTCAAAAAATAATAATAAAATTCTCACTGAAGCTTCATGTCTTGTCTAAGTGTTTTTAACTAAAAGGAATATTTTTGAAAGAAGCAAGTGCATTATGTTTTTCATGCTTTTCCCAGTAGCAGATACACCTATGACTTTCAGAAATGAGGAAATAATTTACCATAATCTGAAATGACAAAGAGAGAAAACAGCTCATTTAAATCTGTGTCCATTGAGCCACTTGATAAATGCAACACAGTGCTAAAAGTGGAAGATCAGGCAAAGGTGTCAGAAGAGGAAGAAATAAGTGGTCACTTCATTTATAGGCCAACCCAACTACATGTGATTATATATTTTGTGCATGTGAGTATGCACATGCGTGCATGTAACATCCTTTATCTTTATATCATCTCCTCAACTTTATTATCTGTTTATTATAAATAAGGTCTTCTTTTTGGCAAGGTCAACAATGGCCTCTAGTTTCTAAATCACATTAAATATTTATTAGCTTTTATCATACTTGATTTGATCACTGTATGGTCCTTAAAACTCGCTCCTACTGCAGCTTTCATGACTTAGTCTCTATTTGTTTTTCCTCTAACCAGCTGGCTTGTCTTTTTCAATCTGTTTTATGGACTCTGTCTGTCCTTTAGATAATTAGTTTTCATCATATCCCTCTATTCATTTTTCTTGACTTTTCTACTCTAAAAATGTTTCCTGGAATAGTTCATCTATTGTCATGGCTTCTACCATCTGTATTTAGGTAAATTTCAAATCTATATTTCTAGTGCTGACTTTTACAAAGAGCCTTAGACACTATAAATTTAATTGTCTACCAAACAACTCAACTTACAGTTTTCTTAGCACCCTAATTTTAAACTAATAAAAACTAAACTTTTCATCTTTACACCACAATATATTCCTTCTGTATTCTGTATTTTCACAAATGGAAACTCTTTTTACTTAACCAAATAAGTATGGAAAAGCTTTTCGTCAAGTCTTTTAATCTTTATACTCTGTTGCTCCTGAAATACAATTGTGCCTGTCTCACTGAAATACGTATTCTTCTCTCCATAGTTATTACCACTGCCTAAAATAGTGTCAATCTCATATGTGATCCACAGCAATATTTATATTACTGGTATCCTAGTAGATAAGGCTGACTCACTCTCACACAACAATACTCATTTTCCTTAAAGGCACACTTGATCATGTACTTCTCTGGTTGAATTGTTTCAGTGCTTGCAGTGCCTTCTCCTTAGCATATATAAAGCCCTCTATGATCTAGGGCTTTGATTTCAGCTTCAGCTTCATTGATCACCACTGACCTTTCCACAGTGTATATGCCTGTATCTAATTACTATTATCTTTAAGAAACCTACTTGTGACTTTGCCTTTGCTCATGCTGTTCTCTCTTAGTGAATCTCCTGCCCAAGCCCACTGTTACTCTCCACAACTTATCATAGATAGTCCCACCTTCTGATAGTATTTCTTTCAACATTCCATCTTTCAGAATGAGTAAGGTGTCTTCCAATGTCATCACATGACTTCTAGCCCTAATTGTCCATAATTTGATTGTCAGCTTCTCTGTCAGTCTCTTCCACTGAGATTCTTTAGGGCACAAATTCTATGTATTATCTATGTCTCTTTATAAGCAAGTCCATTGTCTGAAAAATCCTTGGTGTTTAGTAACTATAAATGAAATGAATAACTGGTATTTTGACTGAATCTGTGAATAAATGCCTGTGATATGTAGAATAATGGCCCTCCAAGATTACTATACCCTGATTTCCAAAGCCAGTTAATATGTTACCTTCTACAGCAAAAGAGACTTTGAAGATGTGATTAAGAGTTTTGAAATGGGAAAATTATCCTGGATTAGCCAGGTAGGCCTAATGTAATCACGGGGTCCCTGTATGAGAAAGGCAGGGGAATCAAGAGTCAGAGAGAGATTTGAAAATGCCATCCAGCCAGATTTGATGATGAAGGGAGCAGTCATGAGTCAAGGGATGCAGGTAGCAACTAAAAGCCAGAAAAGGCAAGGGAATAGATTTTTCCCTAGAACCTCCAGAAGGAACTAAGCTCTTCAAAAGCCTTGATTTTAGCCCAGTAAAAGCCATTTCAAAATTCTGACTTCTGGAAGTATAAGATAATAAATGTGTGTTGTCTCAAGTCACTAAATTTGTGGTACAATTGTCCCTTGATATCCATGGGGGATTGATTCCAGGATCCCTGTGGATGCCAAAATCAATAAATGCTTATGTCTTTATGTAAAATTCTTAGTAGTTGCATATAACCTACTCACATTCTCTGATATACTTTAAATCTTCTCTAGATTACTGGTAATATCTAATGCCATTTCAGTGCTATTTAGATAGTTGTTATACTGTATTACTTTTTACATTGTTTTTAAAAACAATTTAAACAATAAAACTTTGGTTTTATTGTTGAATTGTTGTTTTTTTGGTGTTTTTTTTTTTCAAATATTTTTGATCCATAGTTGGTTGAATCTGTGGATGGGAAACCTTCAGATACACAGGGCCCACTGTACTTTGTTATTACAGAAATGGAAAAAGAACACAATGGCTTATATTATCAGTTCCATAGCATATAACAGGAAAAAATGTACAATAATTTTTTTATTGTCTGATTTAAACAATTTGAGATGAGGCAACCAGTTTATGTTTTTCTGCCATCTTTAAGGCCAAATGGGACAAAATATCTTTTGGGTGGATTTACTATAATTAAAAAATACTATTTTACAATCAATAAAATCTTAAAATGTTTTAAATTAACCTATTTTATTTTATTTTATTTTATTTTATTTTATTTTATTAACAAGAAAGATGGTTCTCAGAGAAGTTCATTGATTTGTCCAAGGATGCACCATAAATGAGTATGATGGCATCAGAACTTATGATTCACCTCCCAATATTCATTCTTCTGTATCTTCAGCAAACTAGGCTTCATTTTTGACATTGTCCCCACAAAGAAATTTTCTTGTTCGTTTTATTTTTATCTTCTCCAATTGAGGAATTGCTAATAATCAGCTCAAATTAAGAAAATATGGTGAGTTAAGTAGAGTAATCTAGAAACGTATAAAATCCCAAAATAAATGACTGATGCTAAACAATTAAGGAATAATGATATTTCTCTTTAATTCTAGGTGATGCTAACACTAAAAATTAGATAACCAACCTGAAAAAGGAAACATACTCTTTTTATTCTGGGTAAAGTTCCCAGATAAAGTACGGGCCACTAAATTAAATATGAATTTCAGATACAAAGTTGGTGTATGTATGTCCAAAATTTTGCATGAAACACACTTATACTAAAAATTATTTGTACCTGAAATTCAAATGTAACTGAGTGTTCTGTATTTATATTTGATAAATGTCAATCCTAAATCTGAGGAACATAAGATGTAGCATGTCATTAATATTCAAGACCACAAAATTTCATCCCAGGGCTTCAAATACTCAAAGCTTTAGATTTGAGCTTGAATTTAACACAGGCAAACCAAGCCATTTCCTAAATTGATGTATTATCTAGAGTGTCTAAAATAGGCCCATAAATCTAATTTGCTTAGGTATATGAGGAATGTTCATTAATAGATACATGTTTATAGAACCCTCTATCCTTTGGATATTTAGGATAAGGATGTGACCCAGGTTTCATAACACCCCTCTTTGAATACTATGGAAATGACCCAATTCTGTTGGCCTACTGACAGGGTAATTATGATATCTTGTCAGGAAAAGATTTTAGACCTGTTTTAAAAAAAAATTTAAGTGCATTATGAATAATTTCTAATGATAACTGTACTTGATTATAACTATGGCTGAATTAAAGGATCAGTTAGCTTCTAACATATGCACTGAAGCATGCACAAAATGTCCCCACCTTGAGCACAATGCTTTTAGTTACATTTTTCCCCTTCCTTCTCTTGTAAAACATAGAGAATTAAAGGATCTTTCTGACATTTGTTCCTTAACAAACAAATGACATGTTTACTAAGATCTCTCCTCACTTATAGGAGATGAATTTAGAATCCAGTGCAACAATTCCGCCCATACTAGATGTCTTATTCTGCAGCATTCAGAAGCATTTGTTGCTTCCCAACCAGAACAGAGGCAGTTAATGATGTCCATAATGCTCCATCAACATGACTTAAATTCAGAGATGTTTGCATGTGTAATATTCACATTGGAAAAAAAAGTGATAATTAAGAGTCTGAAGTACAAAAGGGTAATGCACTGTCCTCTTCCTCAGTAGGGAAGTTCATTAGCAGTGGAATCATGTCATTTGCCCATCTGTTCGTAATTGCATTCACCCCAGGAACTAAGTGAAGGAAGTGACATCACATGGTCCTTATATACACAAGTTCGTAAATCACATGTATGTTCTTATCTGCATGGATGACTGGAGGAAAAAAAAAAAGCAAAACAGTGACAACAAAACCCCACCAGCAACAATAACAACTAATTGAGCCTTTTTCAAGCCTAGCATAGGCAGATGACCTCATTAGTTTTGTACTCTTGAAAAGATATTCTATCTCTAGGAAATGTTGCAGAAAAATAAGATGGCACTGCTGCTTGTGTGTGCCATCAAGGCCATATTGTGGGGGTAATTATCTTTTAACTAGTTGGAGACACACCTCTTGTTTGTATGTCCTAAACATCGGGTGCTTAGCAGCTGCTGTAATATCAATGGGGGAATGAAACAGGCCCTCATTAGATTAGCACTGAGCTTATTGCTGGTGCCAGTCTCATTATTATTGGTGACTAAACTGGCAGATTGTCAGGATGCCTCATGGCGAGATGAGCTTTTGCAGCTCTTTGTTTGTAGTTATTGTAAACAATGAAGTGAAAGCAATCCCTTGGGCATAGTCATGTCTCAGAGGTTTTTCTGTGAGCAGCAATCAGCTTGCAGAGGCAGCATTGGTAAACAACCCCTTATTTTAAGGAATGATATTAATTAAAGCATGGTGTGTGGTTAGGAAAGAGAACTTGTTAATTATTTAATGTCACCTGCTCTGATCAGGCCCACCAGTTGAAAGTCATATATATATATATATATATATATACTTTTGCCTCAAATGTGCTTTGCCTGTCATGAATACCACTGAAAATATAAGCTTCCAAGTGGTGAAAACCTGTTTTTCATTTTAAATAATCTGCAAATGTGAGACATTACATCATAGTCTTAAATGCAAAGCAGATTTTCTTACTTCCCTTGAAAAATGGTATTGAATCCAAAGCCTGTACTCTACTACACTGCAAAATAGTTAGAATTGCTTAGGTCACCAGAATAAAATTATCATGTATCTAGAACGTGATTCAAAACCATTTGGCACATAGTGCCGTTGTATATTTAAAACATAAAGACTGGAATTGAGATTGTAATGTTCACTTGAGTAAATGAGAAAATTTGTCTAATTAAATGAACTGAAGCTCAAAACAATATCTATAACCTTTTTAAATGATTATATAAAGAATGCTTCACCTTACTTTACCAGTATTAATGTATGCACAAAGGTAGAAGACAAATCCTAAGGAATAAACTTATATCTTGCACATTTAAGTGTTCTTATGCCTTCTGGATAACAGTGACCATGGTATATGAATATTTACCCCAAATTTTAATATCTGCAGAGCAAAAGTGGTTTCTGAAGCCTCAACCACCCAATTCGTTTATTGTTGTTACCATTTTCTAAATGTAAGTTAACTCAATAAGGCGGAATATTTTCTCCAGCAAAATAACTATAATTTTCCCAGGGCCAAATCCGATCTTCTTATGTGTGTGAGGACATTATGTGAATTACTGTCTTCTAGTAAGACGTAACTTTTCCAGGAGAATATCTCTGTGACAAAAGGAAGCCTTTCAAAAGAGGAGGCTGGGATTTCAACCATTTCCCTAGAGAACAGTAATGAATATGGATTATAATTTGCACAATTTGGCTTTGCCCTTAAATAAAAGAGATAATTGGCAGTTCAAATCATGAATCCATAGAGCTTTGATAATGTTGGAACCTTCCTTGATTTTCTCTGTATTCTCACTGCAGTCAGCAAATACCATATCTAAACTCATTACTATTCGTGTTAGAATTATCTTCACAAACTCCCAGAAGCTCATCTACCACAAGCCAATTCTTCAAGACTAGCTATTTCTTCTTAAGTAATGAAATTCTATGTCTCTCAGGAACATTCGTAGTGCATGGGGGATTTGTTTGAAAGACAAAGCAAAATCTTTTTTTCTTTTGTGTGGGGTGACACAAAATTTACTTTACTTGGGATATCAACATAAGAATTCAATCTCTGCTTAATTTTTTACTAAAATTATTTTAAATTATCAAAATATCTTCAACAATTTTAATTTAAGTTCATTTTTATTTCATTTTGAATTTTAAGTTCCTTTTGTCTCAGTAAAAATAATCATTTTAAAAAATGCATTTTAGGCCCTATGTTAGTATCAAATTTTTACAATTACAGAGATACTTCAGTATATTTTTAAGAGTCAGTGTTGTTTGGGGAGGTTGAAAAAAATACGTTAAAAATTCCATGACTCAGTTCCATGACAGACAATAAATATTTGTTTTAAAGGACTGAGAGAGACCAAGAATAATTTTTTAAATCTATAAAAATGTCACTTGGAAAATTATAAAAGCTTGTAGACCTATGTTAACAAGCAAGAAATGTTCTTTTCATCTAGGAAATTTTTGGTGTCTTTTGAACATACTAATTTTTGGTTACATTTTGGTTGAGTTTTTAGATAGATAAACATATATATTCATGTATAATATTTATGATTTTCTTAAGCAATCTTTCACTAATTAGCAAAAACTACCATTGGGAATATTTGAACACAAATGACTTTTTCTAAATACCACTAATGATGGAGATATATAGATATTCAAACATTAGTATGATTCTATTTTTACCCCAAATTTGGAAAATTTGTATTCTTCAAACCTAATGGAGGAAATCATTTGTACAGAATATTCACATGTGTTCTTTCTAAGGATGTATTAATTATTAGGAATAATTTTTTCAGGTTTAGAGTATTTTCCATGAAAATGTAGTAAATACGGTAATGTCAATTTACTAATCACATAAATTCAACATAATTTACATTCATGAGCTAATGTTATTCTCACTTGAACTCACTATTAGAATATGTATTCGTTTGTCACTTCTTTGTGCATGTGTATGCATGTGTGTATATGTGTGTCTGTGTGTGTGTTTTAGAGGGAGAGTTTCCCGAATACTTTAAAATTGCATATTTTGTTAAATGTGCAAGTTATAATTGGTGTATTTACCTCTCTACCTTAATTCCTCCAAACTAGAAGTAAAAAGGATTTTAGCCTCTTGACTATACCCCTTTCAATTCCTAAACAAATGAAAACTAAGTCTACAAATACAGTTTGGCCCCAATCTCTGACTAGAGATCATCTAGAATAAGAGTCAACAATTTTTTTCTGGAAAAGGCCACATAGCAAATATTTGCAGTTTTGAGGGCCATCAGATTTCTCAAAACTACTCAACACAGTGATTGTAGCAGGAAAACAGCCATACGCAGTGGATAAACAAATTAAGTGTGGTTGCATTCCAACAAAATTTTATTTGTGGACACTGAAATTTGAATGTAATATAATTTTCATGTCATAAAATAGTATTCTTTTTTATTATAAAAAACCATTTAAAATATTTGCCAGTTGCCATGGTCCATGCCTGTAATTCCAGCACCTTAGGAGGCTGAGGACGGAGTATCACTTGAGTCCAGGAGTTCGAGACCAGCCAAGGCAATATCATGATCATGAAACCCCGTTTTTACAAAAAATTAAAAAATTAACCAGGCATGCTTGTATATGCCTGTAGTTTCAGCTACTCGGGAAGCTGAGGTGGGAGGATTGCTTGAGCCAGGGTGGTTGAGACTGCAGTAAGCCATGATCATGCCACTGCACTGTAGCCTGGTTGACAGAGTGTATTAGTTTATTTTCACATTGCTATAAAGAACTACCTGGGATTGGGTAATTTATGAAGAAAAAAGATTTAACTGACTCACAGATCTGCATGGCTGGGGAAGCCTCAAGAAACTCACAATCATGGCGGAAGATGAAGGGGAAGCAAGACCTTCTTCACATGGCAGCAGGAGAGACAGAGAGAGAGCACAAGGGGGGAGGTGCCACACTTTAAAACCATCAGCTCTTGTGAGAACTCACTATCACAAGAACAGCAAGGGAGAAATCCACTCCCATGATCCAGTCATTTCCCACCAGGACCCCCCTCCAATAAGTGGGGATTACAATTTGAGATGGGGTTTGGGTGGGGACACACAGCCAAACCATATCACAGAGTCTCAGAAAAAAAAAATACGAAAAAAAAATTTAAAAATAGTCTTAACTCATGAGCCATCCAAAAACAGGTGTTGAGTGAGATTTGGTCCATGGATCAGAGTTTATTACGTAGAGTACCTAAACGACCTGTATGTAGGGTTGAGGGTAGAGGGTGATTTTGAGCCAAGGGGCCCTACAAGTCTGCAACCTGCAAGTCCCTAAGTCTCATTCAGGTATTTCCAAAATGAGAACTTACTCTGCATGACTTCCAGGCTAGCATTTGTCAGCCTACAGAGCTTGGCAAGATGTTTGGGGGCCAGTAGATCCCAATCTATCTGTTGAGTTTCTACCTTACTCAGACAGGTTCGCCTTATTGGAACTAAGACATGGGCCTAGAAAATAATTACCAGCTCATCTAGTATCCATTGCTGTTTTACCTGATGTACATACTCTGCACTTTGCAAGAGCCTGGATTTACTCCTACATAGCGTTGATCTCAACACAGATTAGAAAAGCCACTTATAGTTGCTTGCCTACCAGCAAGTTGATGACAGACATAGATGTTAATTTCTCATTGTAATATGTATTTGTCCTAATTTAAATCTACAAATACACGCTTCATTGGCCTGCTGATACAGAAGCATAAAATTTTTAGAATTTTTAGGAAGGATACTAGTGATTTTAGGAAACCTTCACCCATAAGTGTCTCATATTATATTTATCTTTTATTGAATTGATCTATAATTCATATTATATTTTATATATATGAATATATAATTCATATTATATTGATCTCCCAATGGTCTTATATGAGAATGGGTCCTAGACTTATGCACTTTTGGATCAAACATTACTAAATATTACTTCTCCTACTTGTTGGCTATATGACCATGGATATAATACTTTATTTAAAAATTATTTTTCCTCCACAGTAAAGTATAGATATTAAATGTCTCTACATTATAGGAGTATTGTATTCAATGTGATAACATATGTGGTTAGCTATACGTGTTTCTATTCATTTTCTATGTTTGCATTTTTAAGCATATTTAGTGGCTTAACACGATGCACATTTATCATGTCACAGTTTTTACCATTCAAAAGTCAGGCATGGCTTATCTGGGCTTAACTATCCTCTATTTTAGAATGTCACTAGGGTGCAATCTAGGTGTCAGCAGAAGCCTCATTAGATATTGATGGAGTAACGATCCACTTCCAAGCCCCATCAGTTTGTTGGCAAAATCCATTTACTTGTGGCTGCAGAACTGAAGGTTTTAGTTTCTTAAGTAGAGGCTACTCAGCTCTGAGAACTTGCTTACAGTCCCTTGCCATGTGGCTTCTCCAACATGACCACTGACATAACAGCTTACTTCTTCAGAGAAGTTTCTGACTTCAGGAAGGGTCAGTACCTTAAGGGGCTTTTACCAGATTATTTGCTCTAAGCTTTTGGGTACAGAATAATTCCTCCATGTCATTTTAAAACTGCAGACTTGTGTTCTGCTCCGACTTATTCTAATTCAGTCAGTCTAGGATAGGAGCGAGAAGTGTCCATTTTTAACAAGCCCTTTAGGTTTTCTGATGAAAGTTGTCCAAAAATCATATTTTAAAAAACCAGGAATCTGTCAAGTAAAATAAGACTGCTTGAATTATATCCAGGGGTTTGGTCATTTTTGTTATCAAGAAGAATGTGTAACATGAAGTTTGTGTCCATAAATATGCATAGCATAATGAATTCATGATTATCAGAAGATATAGAAATGTATAACTAATGTTAATATTTCTTAATCATAAGCAATATATGTCAATTTATACAAAAATCTATTATACTATCTGTCTAAAATGATTAAGAGAAATGGCACAAATGGGAAAAGGGGTAAAGAATATTGAAAAAGGGAAACTGGGATGCATCCAATAGAATATAATTAAAAATGTATTTCTTGTGCTGTGTCAACTGTTAATAAATTGCCTGTGGTCTTACTATAAAGGAGCTTAATATTTAATCAGAGGAAATTAGAGTGTATTTAAAATCACTACTAAGAAACCAAGCAAAGAACTGTGTAGTAAGGAAACTATTAGCACTAAATTAAAGATGCATAAACATATTACTAAATATGGGAGTACATTATGCATCTGATTATTCAGAGACATATTCATAGTTATTATTATATGCTCTGTGATCTGAGTTATATAAATGGCTATGATCCAGTTAGAGTCGATTTTATAATTAAGCAAGCAGTCTGATATATTTTAAAGCAGTCAAACTTTAGAAAGATATAAATGCATTTTAAAATTGAACTGTATTTTTTTGTCACCCATGTGATGAAATAATATCTTCTTCAGGACACTCATATGTAATATGGTGGTAATATGCACTGTGGCATTTGTGAGAAACAGTTGAGATAATTGTGTATTTATGGCTCATAAAAAGCATGTAATAAATATTGGCCTCTTTACCCATTTTTCTCTTCCTTGAGCATTGCTTAGGAAGAAAAAGTAATCCTGCCATACTCTCACATATGATTTTCTTACCCAGAATAGAAATATTCTAGCTTTGCTTCTATTTCTTTTTATTATTTAGTTATTTTATAAAATGCAGAGGTTTTTCATGGATATTTCCATTCATGTGAACAATGTGATTCTTGCATATGTGACATTCCAATAATTTCAAATATGGCACTGAGAATTTCAGTTAATAGAGCATATTTTATACAAGATCAGAACCCTAGATCTGTATAGAGTTTCATTAATTCAAACTGAATCTGTGAATAATTGAGCATGGGGATACCAGAGATACCTTTTATCTTGGTTAGGAATATGCACATAATGGACAGATTAAACCCTTGTCTCTGCAGTATTTGTGCTTCAAGATTGTCACAATTAATTTTTTCTTAAAAATTTAGAAATTATTGGACCTGACTCCTAATGATTGTCTCTCTTTTTAGCCAGATGATATATGATTTGGGGTCACTTAATCAACAGTTTATCAGTTGACTGCTAGCCCCACTTAGATCTTGAGTCCCCAAGTCTTGTGTCCTTGCCTTATTCCAAAATATTCTTGAAACTGAGTTTCTACCACATACCTTCGATTCATTGAAATGACATCCACATATCCTGTGGCACTTCTCCAGTTTCTGGACCTTTTGTTGTGCATCCTCTTCTTCTCAGTGCCAGAGTTTCTGACTTCACTCCCATTCTCCAAATGGCCTCTAGTTACTTCAGTCCAGTATCTAAGCCCTATTGTCAGACTTCACTAATGTTCATCTTTCTTCTACTTTGATTTCCAAGGATTGCTAATCCCTCACATTCTTAGATAGAAAGTCTGATCCTTGGTTTGAAACACTTGCTTATGATACTTGATTCTAACAAGGCTTAATCTTAAGGAAAGAATTCTGTTTTGTACCTTTCTTTATATCCTTTTATCCATGTCACATCCTTAGTTGTGACGAAAAGGTCTCTAGGGTTCTCTTCTTGGCTTTTCTAAACAGGCTTTATCAAATTAATGTGACCAAACCTATCATTCTAAAAGGCAAATACACTATCCCAGATACACAGCCATAACTCCATTTTGTGTACTTCCTAGGGAATAAAGTATCTGCGAACAACATATAACAAAAAGTATAAGAATAAACCGTAAAACAAAACAAGACTCAATGCATACATTCACACTTTTGTTATTCTTGCAATAATTGCATAATATTTCACATTCCTAAATAGGAAATTTATCTGAAATGTAACATATTGCTGGGAGAAATATATACGAGAAACACATCTATTATGGTCACATTAATATCTGCAGCCTGAAATCATTGGAAATGTTTATATAGAAACATGCAAAATCTTAGTTTCTTCTAAGACTGCCTTTTGCCTTTATTCATCTACTCTCACACAGCGACAATGTAAACTTCTTTTTGTCATTTTTGTTTTATTCACCCCAAATATGCCATTAATGTTGAGCCTAAATGATGGTACTTCATGATATATTTATTTGGTACAGTTTCTTGCACTTTAAAATTTAATTTAAACCATAATGCTGACATATTTTGCATTCTATATTTAATAACTGGAATCTTGGGAGCTGTGAAAAATTAATCTGTCTCAGAAGTTAAGAATAACCATGGTTGAAACTATGTCCTTCTGTTCCCAGCAGTATCATGACCTGACTAAACATTTCACATTATAAGGTACATTTGATAATTTCTTTTCACTGGTTCAATGAAGATGAATACTAAAGGATGTTTCTTGAAGTTAGACATGATTTTGAATCACTATTCCTTCTTTATTAATTGAATAGTTTTAGTTAATCGATAGATGAAGAATTAACCTGTTACATATGTAAGATTCAATTCCTCATCTATAAATTACAGGTATAAAAATAAAAAAAAATAGGCCGGGTGCAGTGGCTCACGCCTGTAGTCCCAACACTTTGGGAGGCCGAGGTGGGTGGATCACCTGAAGTCAGGAGCTCGAGACCAGCCTGGTCAACAGGGTGAAACCCCGTCTCTACTAAAAATACAAAAATCAGCTGGGCATGGCAGCGGGTGCCTGTAATCTCAGGTACTCAGGAGGCTGAGGCAGGAGAATTGCTAGAACCCAGGAGGCAGAGGTTGCAGTGAGCCAAGATCAAGCCATTGCACTCCAGCCCGGGCTACAACAGCGAGACTCCATCTCAAAAAATAATAATAATAAATAAATAAATAAACAAAAACCCTTATAGAGTAATTGTGTAAAACACTTATCCGTAGAAACTTTATTCATAAAAGCTCCAAACTGGAGACAACTCAAAATGACTATCTGTGAATTTAAGACAAAACCAAACCGAATTGTAGTATATCCTCACATTTAGGACACTACTCAGAAATAGAATCAAATAACTGTTGATACAGGCCACAACATGGATGAATATCAGAATAATGATCTAGAATTGAAGTTAGACCCCCAAAAGAGTACTTACTGCATAATTCTATTTACTTAAAATTCCATGAAATACAAACAAATCTGTATTGACAGAAAACAGATCAATACTTGCAGAAAGAATCTAGGAAAGAGATGCAAGAAAGAATTACACAGTGACAGCAGAAACTTGTGGTGAGATGAATTTGCTCAATATCTTGATTATAGTGACTGTTTCAGGGTATAAACAAATGTCACAATTTATTAAATTGTATGATTTAAATCGGTGTGGTTTATTGCATGTCACTTCAATAACATTGTTAAAAATGATAAGGGGGAATTTCTCTCTTTTTCTGTTCTCTGAAGCATTTTGTGTACAATTCAGAAGAAATATCTTAAAGGTCTAGTAATGCTAACCTGAAACACATCTATCTTGTTCAGAAATCTTTGAGGTAAGGAGAAGAAGGAAGTGGGCATTTGGATTAGCAATTCATTTATTTTCAGGGATGTTGATTTATTATTCTATTTCAGCATTGGTTCAATTTTGCATGCAATATTTTTATAGATAAATACTAATTTCCTATGTGTTAAAATTATTGCCTTATATTTTTCAAACAGATGGACTAATATTTTAAGTAATATATTTTTGAAAAAATTACTTATATAATATTACTTAGAAGACAGCTTTAACTCTGAGTCATTCTTTTATGGAAAGCATGGGACATCTTTCTTCCTTTCTTTTGGAGTTATGCGTCAAAAGGAAATAAAATATACAGAATTCAGTTGAGTGCTCTGTAAATGTAAAGAAAAAAATGTTTTTCCTTGGTTTGAAGGAGAATTAAGCCTACAGTATTTCAGATCTTAGTCTTAATAAGGACTGTCGTGGGTGGAAGAGCTATTATAAGAAAGCTGTAGCGGAACAGCTCAAGTTAATATATATACTCTAAGGAGAAGAAATCTCTAAGGTTATGATTTTTATGTTGTACAAGTATTCTAGAAAATTTCAAGAGCTGAATTGAGTTATAATTGATTTTACTCTGTTTACTACATTCTTTCTTTCTCCTGGTAAAAGCTTAATGAATACAATCCATGATACAAAAAAAGAGAGAAAAAAAATCTTGTGATCAAAAGGTCATCCCAGCTAATCAAAAGATAAAACACTCTACTTTAAATAGATGTACTTCTGAACTTGGAAATAAGATAAATCTGGCATATAACATGTTAGGACATACCAAGTAATAAGAATTGACATATACACTACAAAAATATAGAGTACATTTCTCTTCAGTGAACATTTGAGCAAATGTAAATTTCGATTAACATGCTTCAAATAAATTTATTTACTTTATCTACTGGTACTTAGAGAAACATTACACAATGAATCACCTTGACATTAAAGCTGATCCACAGTATGATCCTATCCTACAATTTTAACTTTATTCCTTACTCCTTTCCAACCAATGCTCCAGCCAAACTGTAAATATTTCACAAATGTATTGTGCTTTCCTACTTCTGAACTTTTTCTTATCATATTCTTTACTTTGTTGTCTTTTCTCATATTAACACTCTGAAATCTTTCTTTCAACATTCAGATAACATACCATCTCCTTTATTTTATCACTTTAGACTAAAAAATTTTATCATGTTTTTCATAGCATTTATCATATTCTTCCTAGTATTATGATCACTATGGACTAAGTTTGTCTCTCAATTTGAAAGTAAGCTGGTTGGGGTAATGGCTATCAATGCTATTTCTGTTCCCTATTTGCTGTCACAATACCTTCTCTTGATCAAAATACAGATTAAATATGTATGGAACTGGAATTAATACCTATGAACTTGTGTAAGATAATGTATGCAAGCTGTAAAATGCCTCTTAAGATTTAGAGTTGATATAATCAGCAATGTAATCGTATGTTGTATAATAGGATTACAATTATATACTTATATATATGTGTGTGTATATGTATTTATATCAAATATATACCTTAATCCCTCAGTTTTTGTGGGAGATTGATTTTAGGACTCCTTGTAGGTACTGAGATTCTCAGATGCTGAAGTCCCTGATATGAAAATAGTATGATATTTGCATATAACCTGTGGACAATCTCATGTATACTTTAAGTCTTCTATAGATTACATGTAACTAATACAATGCTAATGCTATGTTTAGTTGTTGAATCCACAGATGCAGAACTCATGAATACAGAAGATCAACTATATATATATGTGTGTGTGTGTGTGTATACATATATATATGAGATATGTAATTATCTAAGAAAGCATGTTAAATATGGTAGGAGGCAGTGTAAACATTGTAGGCGAGACTTGAAGTCCTGTAGTAATGCCATCAAAGTTTGAATCTTCTGTAAATATAGCATATATCAGACAGAATCCTACATTTTTGGTGTGATCTACTGATCCCCAAGTTGTCTCATTTCTTAGAGATTTTTCTTCCTTTCTTTTTCTTTTGCTGTAGCTCACTATCAACTGGTGCCACAACACTCCTCCTTTAGATTTTTATTAGTTACAACATAACAGTAAATGATACTCCTAATAATTCAGTTTATCATTTTCTGGAATTCCTCTTTTCTAGTGAGCTCTTCCCACACCCTACCTCAAACACTCATGCTATAATCATATCTGAGACAGGTACTCAAAGCTAGAATCCATCTAACCTCCTAGAAGACTTCTGGAATTTCTAGATTTTCAGATTACATTTTCTGGTACCCTGACCTGAACAATAATTTAATTCCACTGGGAAGGCAACTTCAAAGTTACACAAGCACAGTAGTGTATCAGTCCATTCTCATGCTGATATAAAGACAACTGAGACTGGGTAATTTATAAAGAAAAGTAGTTTAATTGATTCACAATTCTGCATGTCTGGGGAGGCCTCAGGAGACTTATAATCTTGGCAGAAGGTGAAGAGTCATGGCTTACATGATAGCAGGTAAGAGGGAGTGAGCAACAGCCCTATAAAACCATCAGATCTTGTAAGACTTATTGTTATGAGAACAGCAAGGGGGAAAATGCCCCAATGATCCAATCACTTCCCACCTGCTCCCTCCCTTGAAAAGTGGGGATTATGAAAATTACATTGTAGATGAGATTTGGATGGAGACACAGAGTCAAACTATAAAATTATGCACCTGGCCCCTGCCAAATCTCATGTCCTCACATTTTGAAACAAAATCATGCATTCCCAACAGTCCCCTAAAGTCTTAACTCATTTCAGCATTAACTCAAAAGTCTGACATCCAAAGTCTCATCTGAGACAAGACAAGTCCCTTCTGGCTATGAGCCTGTAAAATCAAAAGCAAGTTAGTTACTTCCAAGATATAACAGAGGTATAGGTATCAGTTAAATACACCCATTCCAAATAAGAGAGATTGGCAAAAACAAAGAGGATTCAGGCCCCATGCAAGTCCAAAATCCAGTGGGGCAGTCAAATCTTAAAGCTCCAAAATGATCTCCTTTGACTCTGTGTCTCACATCCACATCACGATGATGTAAGAAGTGGTTTCTTATGGTCTTGGGCAGCTCCACCCCAGTGACTTTACAGGATACAGCCTTCCTCCTGCTGCTTTCACAGGCTAATGTTGAGTGTCTGTAGCTTTTCTAGGGACACAGTTCGAGCTGTTGGTGGATCTACAATTCTGCAGTCTGGAAGACAGTGGACCTCTTCTTACAGCTCCATTAAGCAGTGCCCCACTGGGAACTCTTGGTGGGAGCTCTGACCCCACATATCACTTCTGCACTGCCCTAGCAGATGTATTCAATGAGGGCTCTGCCCCAGCAGCAGAATTTTGCCTGGACATCCAGGCATTTCCATTCAACCTCTGAAATCTAGCCTGAGCTTTCCAAACCTCAATTCTTGACTTCTGGGCACCCACAGGCCCAACACTATGTGTAAGCCACCAAGGCTTGGGGCCTGCACCCCCTGAAGCAATGTTTAGATATAAAATAAAATAAAAATACTTTTTATTATAAATAGTTTTTCTAAAATTATTTATCTTTATTTGAGCAAAGTCAATTATGATGTCGATTCAATCAAGACTTTTTACATAGTTTTTCTCCTGACAGTGGTGTAAAAAACGAAAATGTAAAATGCACTTGCACTTAAAGTACGTAAAATTGGAGGGCTGGACACAGTGTTTCATGTCTGTAATCCTGGTATTTTGGGAGTCCAAGAGAGAAGGATCACTTTAGCCCAGAATTTCAAGACCAGCCAGAGCAACACAGTGAGATCCCATATCTACAAAAAATTAAAAAATAGCTGAGCCTGGTGGTGCACAACTATAGTCCCAAATACTTGGGAGGGTGAGGTAGTAGGATCACTTGAGCCCAGAAGGTCAAGGCTGCAATGAGCCATGATTGTTCTGCTTGCACCCTAGCCTGGGCAACATAGAGAGACCCTGCCTCAAAGTATAAAATAAAATAAAGTACATGAAATTCGAAATATTTTACTAAAAATATAAACAATATAAAAATTAAAAATCAACATAGCTTTTAACGTAGTATTTTTCTAGTACATTTTAAATTATTAATTTATTTAGTAAAACAAAGTTTCTTCATCCTGCCTTTTCCATACACTGACCAATTATTCTGCAGTATCTTACAAGAAAAATTCCAGGGTCTTGCCTGTACTTAACTATATCCTATTCATCCCCCTTTGTCCATTCTCTCATAACTTTTCTCTATTATGGTTTTCAAATCTACCCTACAACTGAAACTGTCAGAGTCACCAATGAGCTCCATGTAGCGCAATACAATGGCTCTTCCTTGGTCTTTATATTATTCACTATGTTGATGACATTTGAAATATTGACCACATCTCACTCTTTGATCTGTTTTCCTCTTGACTTCCAGGACGCCCTACTATCTTGTTTTGCTGTAAGCTTTTTGCTCGTCCCTTTTGGTGGAAAAACAAATTTTAAGTTGCACTGCTAACTCTAGATGTGGAAATATTTTATATATTAATATAATTCATTTCTTAATTATATTTTATTTCTAGCATATCAACAACTGGTTCATAAGGTTTTATACACACATAAGAAATCTACACAGATTTTTTTAAAGGTTCATTAAGTTCATTGAGAATAAGTGTTTACACTTTTATCTTAATACATATAAAAGTAATAAACTGAATTGATGAGAATATTTGTTATGTACACTCATTAATGTTTATTTATTGAGAACTTGTAATGTCTTAATTGAAATTATACAAAATGGATTTATATCACTGGGATTTAAAATGCCTTAAACACACTAATAAGATTATTTTATTTTTCAGGATTTTAGGAAATGCATCATAATTTGTTTACCATAAATGACACCAGGTAATATTTTCTCTATACTTTGCTAATCAGTTGATTAGAATTGATTGCATAAAACAGCTTGCTTTACTATAAAAACTTTAGCATTTTATTGGAAAAGGATAATTTAATTTGCTTATTTAAGACTCTCCTATGAGACATATACCTACTCATAGATGAAAAGGCATATATACTGAAATAAGATGATTCTGGATTCAAATATGAGTTCCACCACTGATTAATTAAGGGTCTTTGACAAATTTCTAAATTTTACAAAACTTTTATCTGAAGGAAAGAGGGCTGTAACACCTATTATACAATACTGTTATGAGCATAAAACCTAGCAGAACGAAAAGAGCACAGTACTTGACTTGTGGTGATCAACTACATGAGAAAAGAACATGGAAACACTGACACAATACACAGTGCAATCCCCTACTTTAATATACATGGATAGGACTGAAGGATCTAAAATATTCAATAGATGATATAACTTACCCAGTATTTTCTTTAAACCTCTTCTAGAATAGAATGAGAAAGGAAATGAAAAGAAAATTGTCTTAATTCATGATCTATGATTTTTTTCTGCAGGAAATAAACTGATTTATCAATTTCAGTTTAATGCCTATTTTTTCCATGTATGTGTAAAGTTTTTTTCGACACAATTCTGAAGCAAAATAAAATACAAATGGAGTGGATTGTGTGTTGCATGTGTTTGTGAGGAGCAGAAAGAGACAGATAAATAAACACCTATCTTTGGAAATTCAGGACGTATATACATTTTAGCCACATGTATTATAAAATAGAATGATTTTGTCAATAGATTTCTTTTAATATTTAGTTCTTCTGGATTCACATTTCCCATTATTTTCAAATAGCTTTTAACTAAACTATTTTCTTCTATCTGATATCATTTGATTATAATGTCTGTAACTACTACTGATAGTATTGATATGGAGTTATATCATTATAAGGCCTCTAGACATTAACCTCATAGCATGCTGAGTAAAATTAACTTATTATTGTCTTTCTTTCCTTTTTATCTGTCAATTGAGTTTCTTTATGAGATTTTTTTATGGTGAATATTTCTGTTCTCATTTGTAGAAACAGAATCAATACAGAGTCACGGTGAAAAACTATATACCTTGGGTACCACAGTCTGAAGAACAAGTAATTTTTCTGGCATTATTGAGTATTCCACACAGTTTAAATAACCACATCATTGAAATGTGACTGTCTTTTAAAAAAATGTAAATGTGTAATGGCTTATATTTGTTCTGCTGCTATGACAGATTACCACACATTTAGTGACTTAAGACAATCGACATTCATTTTTCTCATAGCTCTGTAGGTCAGAAGTTGAGATGCGTTCAGCTAGTTTCTCTGTTTTGGGTCTCACAAGGCCAAAATCTGTCAGCTGGGCGGGACTCTTACCTAAAGGCTCTGGGAGAGTCTGCTCCCAAGCTCCTTAGGTTGTTGGCAGTACTCATTTTCTTGGAGTTGCAGGGCTGAGGTCCTGCTGTCCACCAGGAGCCTTTGTCAGCAAATTAATGCCACTTGTGTTCTTCATCATGCTGTCCCTGCATCTTCAAACCAGCAAGTCTTTCTCGTGGTTTGAATCTCTCTGAATTCTAATGCCATTCCTCTCTTATAACAGCCAGGGAATGTTCCCTCCTTTTTAGGGCTTATGTGGTTATATGGTGCCCACAGAGCAATCCAGGATAATCTCCCTATTTAAGGTTCATAAACTTAATTATATTTGCACATCCCTTTTGTCATGTAACCTAATATATTCACAGATTCAAGGGATCATGGTGAGGACAGTTTGGGGAAGGCATTCAGTTTACCACATGACTTGTTAAACATCCTTCAAAATTGACAGAAGTGTCCATATATTCCTGATATTTTAAATAATGTTCCATAAAACACATATATTTAATGACAAAATGTATTTTAATGAAAGTGAATAAATGGTGTAGTGAATGAGCCTAGACCATTCTCCAGCATCATTCTTTTTGTCAAGTTTTGTTCTTTCTTCTTGATCTTTAAATGCCAAAACAAAAGTAAAAAGCATTGAACATGAAACATATAGGAACCTTTCTTAGTTCCTATCTTGAGACACATAAGAACTGAATGCAAGTCAAAAACAACATCCCCGTGTACTTAGATTCTCATAGCACATTTGACTCAAAAAATATATGGTTCTCAAGAATTAGAGGAGTATGTAAGCTATTTAATTCAAATTTGGAGATTTATATGTCATTTTCCTGGAAATGTCAAATTTTTCTAAAATTTTCTACATGACAAGTTAGAGTTATTAAGGTAATTTATTTCTGCTTGATTACAAGGTAAGATGTTAATGTATGCTACTGCAGAGTGTGAAATTATTTCCTTAAACTTTAAATTACAAATGTTGCTGTGCATTTGTAATTCTGTATCAGTGCTTTTTCTTTGTTCTCATCCTTCATGTCTGTTTTTCAGTTATGACTCTTCATTGCTGGCTGTTAGAATGCATGCTTCTAGCAAAAAACCAGCTACCTCTACTTTTCTAAGTTGTTTCATCTGCTGTAATTATAAACTCAATCCTGAAAAAGAAAAAGAAGTATGAGGTCGATGTTTTAAATGTAAGTCAGTAAAATTCATAAACTAAGGACTCTTCTAAAAGTCAAGGTCTTTGTGCCAGACATTTCAGTTCTGAGTTCATTGGTGTGTTAAAAGCTGAGGCTTCTGGAGTATTTATAATATGGAGAATTCTTTCAGTATAATTTTCACTAAAACTTCAGCAGAGAAAGCTTATGATAACTCATTTTCATTTCATATTTCTGTTATTTCAAAAACTGAATACCAACATTACTACATGATGAAAAATATTGTCTATTTCCCATAATTTTTAGCATTATTCAAAAATACCGATAGGTTCTATGTGCCAAATATTCTGTTTTCTGTTAATATTTTGGCAGCAGTACCAAGTTTGACACTAGAACATTTTAACTTGGAATCATAATTGTGTTTATGTATTCATGGGCTTAAAATTATGCAGAATACTTTAGATAAACCATATCTTAGCACAATTTCATTAAATTTTGTTCTAAAAGCATAATTCACATGATTTTCTCTAAATTACTAGCAGGAACCACTTTCCTTGTCTACTCTTTTTTTTATATATAAACTTCTTCATGAACCTGTACTCAATTACTTTTTAAATCTTTGCTGAATGTAAATTATATAAAATGCATGAAAACATGTGTCTTTTTTTCCAAAAAGCTGCAGGCAGTGTCTGAAACAGACTGAATTCACTGAGTTTAATAAAAGACATGAAAAAAATAGTGCAACAATTCTATCCATGATGCCAATTTACTGTTTCTAACAAGCTTTTTTTTTGTAATGTTATATGAATATCAAGTGAGTCTTGCTTTATTTAAATAAAATTAGGAGAAGACAAATGAATATATAACATCTTTGAAAAAAAATGAAATATTTATTAGAAGACCAAATAGAAGACCGTGATTCAGCAAAATAAACATAATTATAAGTATACACACATAATTCTAGGTGCACATACTCACGTGTGCAAGAAGTGTTAAATTTTCTTTCTTTCTCTCTCTCTCTTATTTCTTTCGAGACAGGGCCTCACTCTATCCCCAGGTATGAGCAGCTCACTTCAACCTCAAGCTCCGGGGTTCAAGGGATCCTCCTGTCTCAGCCTTCCAAGTAGCTGGGACTATAACTTGTGTTAGCATGCTTGGCTTATTTTTAAATTTTTTATGGAGACAGGGTCTCTCTTTATTGTCCAGGCTAGTTTGAACCCCCGGCCTCAAGTAATCTTCCCCACTCTACCTCCCAAAGTGTTGAGATTACAGGAGTAAGCCACTGTGCCTGGCCCATTATATTTCAAAAATAGTATTCAACTTGAATTAAAGACTCTATTTTCCCATTCGTTTGGCAGGAATGTCCCACACTACCCAAGAGTTTGATGTACTGAGTGGGCAAGGCTCCAAATCAAAGGAGGGCATTCCAGGAGGCTTGGTCTTTGGCCCAGGTGGGTAACTGCAAATAGGCATGTTAACCTAACTCAGATTGGCCCAGGAAGGCAGGAAAAGCTTAGCCTTTGTAATCTTTTCCCTGATTGGAAGTCTTGGTGCCCAAGAGCCTGTCTTCCTATTTGATAGTGTTATCTAATCATTCTCGTCCGAAATCTTGTCTCCAATTCCAGTGATCAGGCAGGGAATGGAGCATGGATCACAGTCTTTATTTAATTTGAAACCAAAACTTCCTTGCTGGTTTTGTGGAAATCTCAATTACTGCTTTAAAACCCCAACACCAAAGTCACTAATCTACCTGTATCTCTTTTTCTTAGCCAACTCTGCCCCATAAATCTCATGTATCTAAAACAAAAGCCAGAAGGGGGGTTGTCCTCTGGAAACTTCTACTTTCAACTAACTTAATGGGGAGGGGGGTGGTTAAATATCAAGAAAAAAACACAAATTAATTGCTTGGAATATTATCGTGACACAATTTTTTGATTTGGCTCTTTACATGCAGCCTGTATAAGTTTAGTTTCTATGATTTATGTATTTATATTTCACTCTCTCTGAAAGAAATTATGAAAGCATACATTGTTTCTAAAAGATATTCTTACACTAAAACATAGTCTGGAAAGCTTTCACATTTTCAAATGTGCAAACTAATAAAGAAGCACACAGGAGAATTTAAATTTATGAGAGTAAAATTGAATCTAAAATTTGAACACCAATCATAATTTTTGTTACACTACCTTTTTCTTTTACTAAAATAGAAACAATAATTCAAATAAAAGCTTTACCAGATAAAATAGAAATGTAATACAGGGGATAAAGAGATAAAGACTACTGTGAGGGAACAAAAAGCATTGTGTTTCTGTCTGGCTCTTACATAACACAGAACCAAAAGAAAAGTTCACAAACCAGAAGCTTATGAATAAACATTTTTCATAATCTAATTCTAATTATATTACTCACTTTTTGGATATCTCTGATTAGAGATAAGATTTCTCAGTGTCAAACTCAGCTTTCCTCGGTGTCAAATTATAACCTCATCCTGGAAAATGAGCATTCCCGTCTCACACTCCTAGAACTTGAGATAACTAGTTGTCCCTTTCTCTGTGGTAGTAATAAATGAGCATACTAAACATGTTTATTCTGTTAGAAATGATAGCAAAAATGATGTGCAGCTTTCATTCAAAATATCATTTCTTCCGTAGTATATAGAAAAAAGTGTAAAATCACAAATGTTATTATGGGGTCCAAATTGTACCTTCAATTTTACTCCCCAAAATCCCCAGTTACTTCCTATAAGCTTTTTATGCTTTGTAACAAAGCAACTTGCTTCATTCTTAAAAACAAAGTTTTGTTCTAAAATATTTAATACCATACATAATACTCATGTATTCTTCTAATAATCATAATCATTTTCATCATCATCATACACCAGTGGACCTACCAGCAAGCTTGTGAAATGTAATTTCAAAGACTCGTGTGTCCCTTTCTTCAGTGGTAGCCATCTGCCTTGCTGTGATGAGTAACAACTATCTCAGTTGTCGTGTTTGTTATCCCTTTGCATTATCTTTCTTGTATTAATTGTGAAGAATAAAACATACATATAACAATATAAAGCATAAATGCAAATTTTATCAGTGTTGGAAAGGAAGCATTCATGTACCCCAATTAGAGTCCAGTGTGCTCTTGCCTGATAGCATTCTCCTCCCCAGCTCCCAGAGGCAACCATTATAAAGGCAATTTGGGGGCTACACCAGGTAAGGGTGTGCAGTAGGAGCAAACCTCCAACGAACATATGGTTCAGATTTTGAGACTGACGATCCCATATGGCAAAAAGAGGAGTTTATTACTCATAGTGAGGCTTTCCTGGGAGAGCAGAGGAGGCTCTCAAACAGGTCTGCAAAGTTAGAGAGAGAAAGGACAAGTGACTGCTTTGTCTTTTACTGTAGTTAGGTGATGGGGCTAGGATGAGGGTCCTCACACTGTACAGAGCTTCAGCCTTGTGTGGCTGGAACTTCCCTGGCACTAAGGGAGTGAGCACGTGAACTTTATTATAGGCTTGCTCAGATACAGGGCAAGATGGAAAGACAGAGAGGCGGGAGTTTCAATGCTGTCAGCAATCAAACCTGAAAAATGGAATCGGGCTTTATTACAAAAGTTTGTGTTATCATTATTTTCTTGTATTTCTTTATAGTTTTATTAAATTATTATCCTCTGTTAAAAATTAAGTGTGCACATTTATGTAGATTGGCTTCTTTTGCTCAATGTTATCATTGAAAAATATATTAGACATCTTGCCTGTTTTTCATTTTAGTGACTGTATGTTAATGTATATTTGAATATGCCATGCTTTTTCACTTTTTTCAGTTTTGACTCTTTCAAACAATGCAGCCATTTAAAAATATTGTAAATTTTATCCTCTATACAAATACATGATTTTTTTTCTGTGTGTATATATATACATACAGGGTGGACACACATATATATCCTGTGTGTATATACATATACACAGAGTAGACACTACATATATAGCTTTCTTTTTGTGTGTTGTTTAAAAAATCCTTACTATGTGTTCATTAACATTTGGTCTCATTTTAATGTGTATATTATATTAGAGTTCTTTAGAGGGGCAAAACTAATAGGACAGATGTATATATGAAAGGGAATTTATTAAGGAGTATTGATTCACATGATCACAAAGTGAAGTCCCACAATAAGCTGTCTGCAAGTTGTGGAGCAAGAAAGCCAGCTCGAGTCCCAAAACCTCAAAAGTAGGGAAGGAAGCTGACAGTGCAGCCTTCAGTCTGTGGTTGAAGGCCTGAGAGCCCCTGGCAAATCACTGGTGTATGTCCAAGGGTCCAGAAGCTGAAGAACTTGGAGTTCCATATTCAGGGTCAGGAAGCATCCAGCACAAGAGAAAGATGATGATCCGAAGACTCGGCAAGTCGGCTTTAACCTAGCCGCACTGGCAGTTGATTCGAGGGTGCCCACCCACACTGAGGGTGGGTCTGCCTCTCCCAGTCCACTGACTCCAATATTTATCTCCTTTGGCAACACCCTCACAGACACACCCAGCAACAATACTTTGCATCCTTCAATCCAATCAGGTTGACACTTAATATTAACCATCACATATACCATTGATTGCTTTACCTTTTACATTTGAATCTGTACTTCATCTGTGATTTTGTGTGTGATGTATAGTAAAGGACTTGGTCTTTTTTTTTCCCAATATGTAGCCATTTTTTTTTTCCACATTAGTAGCCATTTTCTTCCCAGCAACATTTATTGAAAGCAGTGTCTTTCTCCCCATTCATATTCAGTCTCATTTTGTGTTCTTATATCTTTTTATATTCCGTTCATGTATTTGTCTATTCCTGTACCTATATAAACCATCTTAATTATTATAGATATTTAGTAAATATTGGCACCCAGTAGAGTAAACTTTTTCCATTTTCTTCTCCTTTGAGTCTGTCAGCAATTCTTGGAGGTTTACATTTCTTAACTTTCAAAGCAGCTTTATAAGAATGACCATCACATATACTTATTTGTTAGAATTTTAACTGGATTTATATTGACTCTACAAAGGCCTTGGAGAGAATTCACGTACATAAACACACACACACACACACAAAACTGTTTCTTCAATACACACACACACACACACACACACATATATATATATGCATTATGATCTAAATGTTTTTGTTACCTCAAAATTCATATGTTGAAATTCTAATCCCCAAGGTGATGGTAGTAGAATGTAGGGCTTTGGGGCAGTGATTAGACTATGAGGCCAGAACACTCCTGAGTGAGGTTAACGTTTTTATGAAAGAAGACCCAGAGAGGCCCTCATCCCTACCACCATAAGAGGACATGTGAGCAAAGTCACCATGTATGAGGAACTAGGCCCTCAGCAGACACTGAATCCACTGGTGCCTTGAGCTTGGACTTCTTAGCCTCCAGATCTGTTAAGAAGTAAATTTCTGCCAGGTGCAGTGGCTCTCGCCTGTAATCCCAGCACTTTGGGAGGTTGAGATGGGGGGATCACCTGAGGTCAGGAGTTTGAGACCAGCCTGGCCAACATGGTGAAACCCCATCTCTACTAAAAATACACACACACACACACACACACACACAAATTAGCCAGGCATGGTGGTGCACGTCTGTAATCCAAGCTACTCAGGAGGCTGAGGGAGGAGAATTGCTTGGACCCAGGAGGTGGAGGTTGCACTGAGCCGAGATGGCACCCACTGCACTCCAGCCTGGGTGACAAAGCCAGACCCCATCTCGTGAAAAACAAACAAAAAAGAAGTACATTTCTGTTGTTTACAAGCCATCTACTTTATGGTGTTTTGTTAGACAAACTACCTTTATTTTCATCTTTTATTCCCTATATGTATTGTTGTTGATTTATTAGAATGTCTAATATTCTCGGTATAATACTGAACAAGCATAGTTTGTCTTCTGCTCAGCTCAGCTCATGATATCTGTCCATATCGTTGTGTATATCACTAAGTAATAGGCATCTTTGTTTTGTTTCTGTTTTAAGAATTTATCAATTGGGATAAATTAGTAACACTACTAATTGTTGCTTTTAACATTCTATAACCTTTCTGATTTTTTATGTTTTTCAGTTCCCATGGTATTTTTCTTAATTTTTCCATTATTGTAGCAAACTTGTTCTCTTTTTAGGTCCTTCAGCTTGTGCTTTATCTAGTTTGAGGTTATGTTATTAAGAGTATATGAGCCAGGAACAATGGCTAATGGCTGTAATCCCAGCACTTTGGGAGGCCAAGCTGGGAGTATCACTTGACCCCAGGAGTTCATGACCAAGTCTGGCAAAATAGCAAGACTCCATCTCTACAAAAAGTCAAAAAATTAGCCAGGCGCGATTGCACATGCCTGTAGTTCCAGCTACTTGGGAGGATAAGGTGGGAGGATCACTTGAGGCTGGGAGGTCAAAACTGTAGTCAACCGTGGTCATGCCACTGACTTCAATCTGGGCAACAGAGCAAGAGCCTATCTGAAAACAAAAAGGAGTTTATAAGTCTATATATTTCTCCCTGATAGACTGAAAAAAATCTTATTACAAAGGGTTTTTTAAATCAATAATGATTTGTGGTTTTAAGTATAATTACAATAGATTTATTTAGATTAGTATTTACTTACATATCTCCCTCCATCATCTACTTTAATGTTATTGCTAATCTTATATTTTATAGTGTCTCTTGCTGAAATAATATCATTGGCATTTGTTCTGCTTTCTTTTGCCTTTTAATTGGATTAGTTAATAACTTCATATTTGTTGAACTTATTGATAATCTTTGAATTTAAGTTTCAAAAATTATTCTGCTTTTTCTATTTGCTTCTGTACTCTTTTTTCCTTTTACTCTTTTTTGTTGTAATATTTTGAATTAAGTGTATACTATTTAATCATTCCTCTTTTTTTCTATCAGTTATATACTCTATTTCAGTTATTTTATTGGTTAGCCTAGAACTTATAACTTCTGACATCAAGTGATAAAAAAGCTATTGCTCAGTCACTGTACCAAAGAAGGCATATGGGGTAAATAAGCACGTGAAGATACTCAACAGCATTGTCATTAGAAAATTTAAAATTAAAACAATGAGATATCACTACCTACCTGTTAGAATGGCCAAAATTCAAAACACTCAAAAGACCAAATGCTGCTGAAGATGTGAAGCAACAGGATATCTCCTTCATTGCCAGTGGGATTGAAAAATGGCACAGCTACTTTGGAAAACGGTTTGCAGTTTCTTACAAAACTAAACATACTTTTATTATATAATCAAGCAATCGTTCTCCTCAGTATTAACCCAAATGAATTGCATATTATTCTTCACAAAAATCCGCACATAACAGGGAATAGCAGTTTCATTCATAATTGTCAAAATTTGAAGCCATCAGGATATCTTTCAACAGGTGAGTGAATAAAAAAAAGTGGCACACCAATGCAATGGAATATAGTTTAGCACTAAAAAGAAATGAGTTAATAAGCTATAAAGTCATGAAGATACATGGAGAAACTTCTAATGCATATTTTTAAATAGAAGAAGCCAATCTGAAAAGTACCTGCTATATAATTCCAACTTTGTGACATTCTGGAGAAGGCAAAATTTTAGAGACCTGTGGTTGCCAGGGATTTGCAGGAAGGGACAGAGGAAAATATTAGTGGAGTACAGGTAAATTTTAGGGTAGTGAAACTATCCCGTATACTACTGTAACCATAGACACATGACATTGTATGTTTATCAAAACCCCTCGAACTGTACAGCACAAAGAGTGAAACTCTCATGCAAACTATGACCTTTAGTTAATATAATGGATCAACATTTGTTCACTGATTATACAAATGCCTGCTAATTAGAGTTATTCATAACTAGGAAAATTGTGGAGAAGGCATAAGGAGAACTCCGTACTTTCTATTCAATTTTTCTGTAAATTTAAAACTGCTCTAAAAATAAAATCTATTAATCAAAACCAAATAAAAGCTACTGTGAAGCAATAACTTTCTTCCAGAATAGTAAGGACCTTAGCACACGTCTACCCTATGACAACCCTTACAGAATTTTAAAGTCAACTATATTGAGATAGAATTTACATGCAATACATGTTTCCATTTTACATGTACACTTCAATGAATTTTGCCCCATGTATATGTCCATGTAACCACCAAAAGAGTAAAGATATCAAAAACTTCCTTCACCCTATATGTTTTCTTGTTCGTCTTCCCAGTAAATCCTCACCTTCCACTCCTAATTCCAGGTAATTGCTGATCTCTCAGATTAGATTTCTGCAGATTAGATTTAAAAAAAAAAAAAAAAGCTTTATGTAAAAGTAGTTACCCAGAACATACTCTATAGGATCTGTCTTCTGCTCAGCTCAATGTTCATGATATCTATCCATACCATTGTGTATATCACTGATTTATTCCTTTTTATTTCTGGGTATTCCATCATACAGATATACCATAATTTGCTTATACATTCACCTGTGTTGGCATTTGGTTTGTTAGAAGTTTTGGGCCATTTTGAACATAGCTGCTGTGAACATTTATTCAGAAGTCCTTGTAGAACACAAGTTTTCATTTATTTTGGAAAAGCAGCTATGAATAGAATTCTTGAGTTATATGATTATTGGGTTTTTAATACTCATCTTTATTAATTTCATCCTCAATGGGCACACAAAGTGTTCTGAATCAGAAAAACATCTCATTAATTTCTTCACAGTGATTAATAAGTATATTGTCCTTCCTTGCCTTTCTATAGGCTTATCCCTGAGGCAACACAATAAGAGCCCATGGAAATTTTTCCTACACAAGTGGCTAGATGCTTCATAGGTGTGGAATAAGAATAAAATGACTTTTCTCTGTTTACACAGGAGAAGTTATCCCTCTGGTCTCTGCAAAAGTCTTCTCATTACTGCAGTGCTTTAGTATGTAAATGCAATCTCTCTTAGGGCCAGATAGACCAAAACATCTTAACTTTTAAGAACTAGAAATGTGTTCAATGTCTGAAGCCAAATTCCTTCTTGAAATACAAATATCTAGGAAGATTACTTACCAGTCTCTGTGGTGTGCTAACAGTTAAGCTAGGGGCCTATCCCTGGATGTAAACATTTGACTTTAAGGAAGATATGTCTTTATCTTTTTGAATCAGACAAATTATCTCTGTCATAAGGGGAACAAATAAATCTAATCCTTACAGTATGTAAAAAATGTTTCTAGGGGAAGTCAAAGCAAACTATCTTAACTTTCTACCATGTAAGTTTCTGTTTCTATGTTTCGGGAGGCTAGGTTTCTTTTCAGAAACACCGAGAAATCCAAGTAAGTTTTATGTACGAGAAATTATATGTAAGTTTAACTTTACAAGAAACTGTTAAACTGTTTTCAAAGTACCATTTTATATTCCCATGAACTGTGTATGAGAGTTCTAGTTGCTTTATATCCTCACTGATATTTGGTTCCTTCCATCTTTTAAAATTTAGTTATGTAATGGATAGGTAGTGATATCTCATTATGTTTTGTGATGATTTTCTGCCCAGTTGAAAACATTATTTCCCGGTCTTTGGCTTCCATTGTTGCTGTCAAGAAGTTAACTATGGACTAACTGCTCTTTACAAAATACGTTTTTCTTTCACTATAGCTATATTAAGTTTTTTTCTGTGTGTCTGCTATGCAGTGTAGTAGTGTACAATAATTTTTGTCCTATTTCGGATTTGACGGCTTCCTTGAATCTGATGTCCTATTGGTTTTAGAAAATTCTTAGCTACTATTCCTAATATAGTGTCTTTGGTTTCCTCTCTCCTCTCACTCTTACTGTGATTTGTATTAAATTGTATGCCAGTCTTCCTCCCTGTATCTTAAAGATATTATATACTTTCTTCTGTATTTTCATCTATTTTTTCATTTAATATTTCATTTTAGATAATTATTTCTGTCTGACCTTCCAGGTACCAATTACTTATTTAATTTTGTTTAATCTACTCTTAAATATGTTCATTGTGTTCTAAATTATTTTTCAGTTCTAACACGTCTTAGTTTTTCCAAATATATTGTCTCTCTTTTCATTATAAAATGTTTACACTGGGCTTTTGTGTGTTTAAAAATAGTAAGCATAGTTGTTCTCAGGCATCTCTGTAGATATGCTTCTGCAGTCTTTTTATTTTTCAAATTAGTTCTCATTTATCTCCTACCGCACCTTGTCTTTGTATTTACAAAGTTATTTGTTGCAGTAATGTCAGATATAGAATTATGTTTTATACTACCAGAGAGAATGTTGTGTGTCTCTACTTGATTACTGGGTTATAGTGGTTTGAGACACTTCCATGCTAGTGTTACTGTGGCATCCAGAGGATGCAACCCAGATGGTAGTGTTTGCAGGGACATTTTATTCTTGCTTACCTTACGTGAGGGCACCCTTTGGGAGTCTCAACCCAAGGCAGAGGATGATTTCCAAAATCTCCATCCCCAGTGGATCCCTAGCCCTAGGAAGCTGTTGAAAGCACTCAGTATTTTACCTCCAAAATAGCCAACTTCTTCAGTAAAAAGATGCCCCCAAATAATAGCCTCTCTGGAATTTCTCTTTGTCCTATATTTCAAACCAAAGAAAATTCACCATTTTGGTATGTCTTATATGCTAAGGCAACAGCTGTTTAAAACAATAATATCTAGCTTTATAATTATGTGTATCAAGAAGTCTTGTACCAGGTACTGGGCAAGCAATTAACAAATATGAAATTCACCTCAATTCTAGTAAAAATAACATACATATTTTCTTTACATACTACATATTTTTACAAAGATTAAAAATAGCAAGAAAATATACATATTACCTGTCCATCTATATTATCTCTAAATAACATATGAATAACCTTTTTTAAATTATATATATGAAATCATAGCATGAATACTTCTCTAGACATGTTTTTTCACCGATTCTTTTTTTGAAGTGTATCTATGGTGATATATGTAACCGAAGTTCATTTATTTTCATATATAATATACCATTGTATATATATCAACATATGTTTGTCTATTACACTGTGGATATTCAGATTGTCTTAAGTACACAGTTAAAAATAAAATTATTTTGTCTTACTATATACATGTATTCAACTTTATTATATATTTTCAAATGGTTTTACAGAGTATTTATAATAATTTTAAAAACCACCAGCAATTTATTAAAGTTCCTGCTATTTTGTATCCATGACAACATTTATATTATTAGTTTATTTTAATTTTTGCCAACCCAGTCCTTTACAATGACATCTCATTATAGGTTTAATTTATATTTTCTTATGAAGAAATAAGATAAAAATATATCTATGTTTCCTCTTTCCATTTACATATTTGCCAATTGTTTTTTTCTATGTGGTTTCTATATGGTTTTTCTTATTGGCATGAAGGAATTATTTATGTAGTTTGAATAATAATTATTTTCCTGTGCTATATGTTGCAAACATCTTCTGCTAGGGTGTAGCTTGTCCTTTACTTTATAGTTATTTTGATGACTATGTCTTATTTTTATTATAGTTGAAAAATTCATTAAACTTCTCCTTTGAAGACATGATTTTTGTGCTTTGAGAAATTAGTTCCTATCTTAGAGAATAAGAATTTTGTTCTAAAATTCATCTGGGTTTGATTTTAGGCATAGGTATAATATTTCATTTTTTTCATGTGGATAACTAATATTCAGAGCTTATTTTTTGAGATGTTCCAAATATTCTGACTAATAAACATTATCACATCAGTAATCTATCAGAACTCTGTATGAGGGTGAATAGACAACCTACAGAATGGGAGAAAATATTTGCAAACTATGCATCTGACAAAGATCTAATATCCAGCAATTATGAAGAACTTAAACACATTTATGAGAAAAAAAATTAAACAACCCCCTGAAAAAGTGATCAAAGGACAAGAACAGACATTTTCCTAAAGAAGACATGTATGCAATCAAAAAGCTCAATATCACTGATAATTAGAGTAATGCAAATCAAAATCACAATGACATACCATCTCACACCAGTCAGAATAGCTATTAATAAGAAGTCAAAAAATAACAGATCCTGGCGATGTTGGGGAGAAAAGGAAACAGTTACGCACTGTTGGTGGGAGTGTAAATTAGTTCAACCATTGTGGAAAGCAGTGTGACAATTCCTCAAAGAGCTAAAAACAGAAATACCATTTAACCCAGCAATACCATTACTGGGTATATACCCAAAGGAATATAAATCATTCTACCATGAAGACACACGCACAAGCATGTTTATTGCAGCACCATTCTCAATAACAAAGACATGGAATCAGCCTAAATGTCCATCAATGGCAGCTTGAATAATGCAAATGTGGTACGTATACACCATGGAATACTATGCAGCCATTACAAAGAATAAGATCATGTCCTTTACAGAAACGTGGATGGAGCTGGACTTCATTTTCCTTAACAAACTAATGCAGGAACAGAAAACCACATGTTCTCACCTCTAAGTGGGAACTAAGTGATGAGAGAATACGGACACATAGAGGGGAACAACATACACTGGGGCCGATCAGAGGTTGGAGGGTGGGAGGAGAGAAAGAATCAGAAAAAAAAGAACTATTAGGTGCTACACTTAGTAACTACTTGTTGAAATAATCGGTACAACAAACCCCTGTAACACAAGTTTACCTATATGACAAAACCGCACAGGTACCCCTGAATCTAAAAGTTTTGGTTTTTAATCTCTGTATGGTTAGGTCTGTTTCTCCTCTCTCCATCCTTTTCATTGCTGTATTTGTTTATTGCTGAGGCAAAACAGATACTCTTAACTATTAAGATTTTGTAATATATCTTTCCACATAGAAAATGCTCCCCTCCCCAGCCAATCTTATTCTTTTTCAGTATGCCTTAACTATTCTTGTAGCTTCTCTCCTCCATTTTGTAATGTGTGCCCTTGTTTGTACAAGTTTTTTGCTTTTTTTATTGGAATCCTGTTGACTCTGTAAAGTAGTTTAGGACAATATATATCTTTATGGGAGAAGACTACCTATGAGCATAGCATTTTCATTCACATATTTGGAACTTTCTAAATATCTTTCAACATTTTTAAATACTTTTTCATAAAACATATTTCATAAAACTTATAAATATTTTTCATAAAACTTTTTCATAAAACTCATAACTGTCCCATAATATTATTTCTATCATAAATGAAACTTCCAAAAATAGATGTTCTTGTTGAACAGAAATCCTGGCGACTATTTGTATTGAACTTAATAATCATATTACATATTATTTGTGAATAATAATAGCGGTTTTGCTTCCTTTCTAACCCTTGCACCTCTTTTTTCTTGTTCTTTATTCCCTTCTTTGTACAGATGGGGTCCCACTATGTGCCCAGGCTGGTCTCGAACTCTAGGCCTCGAGTGATCCTCCCACCTCACCCTCCCAAACTGCTAGGATTATAGGCATGAGCCATTATGCCCTGCCTGCGCCCCTCTTTTTTCTTTGTGAAAATATAAATGCTAAGACCTCTCATAATACGTAGAATAAATGTTATAAAACTGAACATTAGGGCCGGGCGCGGTGGCTCACGCCTGTAATCCCAGCACGTTGGGAGATAGAGACCACCCTGGCTAACACGGTGAAACCCCATCTCTACTAGAAATACAAAAAATTAGCCCGGTGTAGTGGCAGGAGCCTGTAGTCCCAGCTACTCGGGAGGCTGAGGCAGGAGAATGGCATGAACCCGGGAGGTGGAGCTTGCAATGAGCCGAGATTCGGCCACTGCACTCCAGCCTGGGTGACAAAGGGAGAATCCATCTCAAAAAAAAAAAAAAACAAAACAAAACTGAACAATAATGTATTGTTTCTGATTTAACATCAAATAAGTTATTTACTGAGAGATTTTTGTAGCTACTTTGACGATCGAAGAAGTTCCTTTTTATTCAAAGTTTGTTATGGCTTTCTATCACTAATTGTTTTAATTTTTTCTCATCAATATATTTTTGTTCTTTCTAATCTCCTAGTATTATATGTTAATTTTTTTATTCAGTGACACAGTGGTAAGCCTTTCCACTTCATTAACATTTCACCTAAAATATATTTAAATGGTAATATAACATGATCATAACAGAAATATGTATGCCCGAGTAACAATTATTTCACTAAAATTTGAGTGCAGATATAGATCTTTTTGATGAACCAAAGACAGAAGATGATAACTAAAAAGCAATCAAAATCCAATTAGCCAGAGGCAGAAGTTTGATATATTTTGTTCAATAATATTTAACTAAATTAAAATTCTATCTCTTGAAATATTTTATGAATTACGTTTTCCTTGAAAGTCAAATTTGAATCCTAATATGGCAAAAGTTTAGGCTTCAATATTATTTGATTTGTTACTGTATGTAACATTCTTCTTACAATAAATATTCATTAATCTAAATATAATTAATATTCAGTAATCATCCAGAGCTCTTTCATAGCATCTGTAAACATTTTGTGTAATTCAAACCACAGCAGAAGTAGTAAAGACCATCATTAATATACTACCTCTCCTTTCTTGTAAAGGGATTTAAAAAAGAAAAATGAAGAAATTCTAAACTGTGCCGTTAATGAATGCTGAAGAACAACAAATTCACCTTCTTCTTTCAACTAAGAAAAATTAATCATCTCTTGAGAATTATGATATTTATGAGGCACATAAAGAGATCTATATAATGCTCTAAAAAGACACTCAGAAATATTTTTATTCCTCTTGAATTTGAAATTATTGTGACCACCTATCCTTATCTTGTCTTACTTTTCTAGTCCAACCAAAAGAACTTTCTGTGATGATGGAAAGTTTCTGTAATCCATACTGCGCAATATAGCAGACTTCTGGGCTCTTGAAAGTTGGCTAGTGTGCCTGGGGAACTGAAGTTTTTAAATTGAATTTACAACTAAATTTTATTTAAATTTAAATAGCTATATGTGTCCAGTGGCTACCATAAAGGATCAAATGGCCAGACATATCACTTACATATTTGTTGTTTTTTTATATGTACATTTTCTCTTTCTCACCACTAAAAGTAAAATTTGATGACAGCAGGATCTTTGCCCCTTTTTGCTCACTATTATAACTCAAGTGGTTAGAAAAGTAGTTGGGACATGGTAATTTTTTGTGTATTTTAATACTCTGAAAACAACAGATATATGAAAACCTTTTTTTTCAAATTTAAATATGCTATGTAGTGTACTCTTTAAAGCAAGAGTTAAATAAATGCTAAAAGTTCTAAGATTTTTTTTAATGGCCCTTTAGGTCAGGTTGCCATAATAAAAATCAAAATTTTCTATCCCAAATGTATCAGTGGTTGTCTCTACTTAACTCGCAGTTAGACTTCTGGGATCAAGAGGTCAGTTTACATGTACAAGAGCCAGCCTTTGGCATATACAGAAAGTGTAAAACAAAACACAGATTTTAAGTCTGGGTTTAACCTGGAATGAATAATTAAGCAGATACTCTAAGCAAAGTATCCATTGAAAGAGATCAGCCAGGCATTACAAACCATATATGAGCCAACTGAAGGAACTCCAAAATTTGAAGGGTGGATAGAAAACAGTTAATAGGGAGATTTCCCCCAAGTTGTTTAAGAATGAAGGCGTACACTTTGAGTATGCAGTTATTAACGACTGCTGTAACATATAACACACTGAAATCTAAATTTTGCATAGAACAGCAATCATTTTCTTATTTTTTCAATTTTGGGCTCAGAAATTTGAGTGGGGCTCAGCAGATAGTTCATCTCTGATCCACAAAAACATCCCAACTGGGATACTGCAATGACTTGCGTGTCTGGAGTAAACAGAAAGAGCTGAGAGCTAGCAAGTTATCTCTCTCTGTCTCTCTCTCTCTCTCTCCCCCCCCACCCCCCTCCCTCTCTCTGTCTCTCTCCCTGTCTCTTCCCCTTGTCCTATATGACCTTAACATTAGCTAGGGCTTCCTCACAGCATGGAGGACTCAGGTCAGTCAGACCTTGACATGGTTGGTCAATGCACCAAGAGGAATGAGCTGCTCATCCTCTTAAAATCTACAGTCAAAACCGCTATAGCATCATTTTCACTATACTACATTATTTAAAACAGTCAGAGCCTAGCCCCAACTCAAGGGAGGACTCACAGACCTCACCTCTCATTAGAAGAAGCGTCAAAATATTAGTGGCTATTTTTATGCCATCACAGATTAAAGCAGCCTTCAGCTATGGATGAATAAATATCTAACCATGAAGGGTACTGAATTATTTTTATCTAAAATGTACATGGAAATAATTGAGTTACACTTATTAGAAATGTCCTTGGCAATGTGCTAGAAATCAACTATTAGTTTTAAAAGTCATATGTTTAGAAGGATTCCATTTTACTGTATTACTTGTTTGTCCACTACCACTGTCTACACTGCCACATCTACAGGCAACTCTTCCTCTGTTTAGTCACTCCAAAGAAATTCACCAAGCTGTCTTTAAGCAATGACTCTATGAAGTTGTCTAATTTATTAGGACGTCACAGAATTAGTAAGGCAGAAAACCAATAACGTAATGTTGAGACCTTGAAACTCTCAAGAAACTCTGTTTGGAAATTTTATGATTTTGCCACATAAACTCACCTGCTTTTGCTTGGTCCATATTGCAATGTTCGGAGAGGGGAGTGTAGCTAATAAACACAGTCATAAATTTATGCTATTTGCCTTCTCACAGCATTTTATCACCAAAAGTTATCGTACATTATTATAATTTATCTTTTTATATCTGAACAGCAGATGAATGATAAAAATGCATGGAGGGGTAATGAGTTACATTTAAATGCATTCTCAGAGTTAAGTCTTATACCCAAAATCCACAAGCTTCATGGCTCAAAACTGATTTTTTCTAACTTTTTACTTGCTCTTTGTTACTACAGTGTATGGTGATCAGAATAATGATACTCCAAAGATTTCCACACCCTAATACCTCAAACCTGTAAATATCTTACCTTGCATGAGTGCCACAGCCAATAGAAGGGAGAAAAGGCAAGCGAATGGGTTCTCCACAGAGTCTCCTGATGTCCTGCATATATCAGTATTTCAGCCTGTTAAACCTGACTTTTACCTTCTGATCTCCAAACTGTACAATAAAAAAAACTGTGTTCTGTCATTGTATTTGTGACAATTTGTTATAGCAGCAGTAGGAAATGAATCCATGATGAAATGTAGTATATAACCTACAACATTTTTAAGTTAAGAGCAGAGGCTATTAAAAATGACAATGGGACAACCGCTAGAATTTGAAAATGTCCCTGTCAAATTGGGTTGAATGTGCATCCTATCAGTAAAGCCACTTTATCTTTGTAGGGTATTGGGTTAACTTTCTTGGTGGTTGTCCTTCCATATACATAGTATTAAATAGCCTCCTAGGAACTAGGAAGAAATACAATATTTATGTGGGTCCAGAAACTTCCTGAAAATGTACATGTTCTAAAGCACCCTTGAGCACTTAGAAACTCTGAACTTCCTGATCAGCTTTTGCTAAGCGTATTCTACTTGAAGACCATCTCTTGGGAAACTTGGCCATGAGCCAGGAACTCTGACGTGATTACTATGCTGAGGCCAAATAAAACTCTATAGTACTGCCCAGAACATATAGTCCACTCTAACCACAAGAGACTTCAGACAAATCTGTACTAAGGGATATTCTACCAAATATCCAAATATCTGAGCAGTAACCCTGAAAACTGTCAGTCATCAAAAACAAGGAACATCTGAGAAACTATCACAAACAAGACACAGGACACAGGACAACTAATTGTAATGTGGTATGCTGGATAGGATTTTAGGATAGAAAAAGGACGTTAAGGAAAATTGAGCTGTTCCACAGGTGGCCTCCACACCTCCACTTGTGTTGCTGCCATATCCATAGTGATTCCTGAGAAGTTCCAGCATGTTTTGCGAATACTCAACACCAACATCAACGGGTGGTGGAAAACAGCCTTTGCCATCACTGCCATTAAGGGTGTGGGTTGAAGATATGCTCACATGGTGTTGAGGAAAGCAGACATTGACATCACCAAGAGGGCAGGAGAACTCACTGAGGATGAGGTGGAACCTGTGATCACCATTATACAAAATCTACACCAGTACAAGATCCCAGACTGGTCCTTAAACAGACAGAAGTATGTAAAGGATGGAAAATATAGCCAGGTCCTGGCCAATGGTCTGGAAAATAAGGTCCGTGAAGATCTGGAGTGACTGAAGAAGATTCAGGCCCATAGAGGGCTGTGCCACTTCTGGGGCCTTCATGTCTGAGGCAAGGACACCAAAACCACTGGCTGCAGTGGCCCTTCTGTGGGTGTCTCCAAGAAGAAATTGGTATGTGGGCCTTGTCTGTTAATAAATAATTTATATGAAAAAAACAGGAAAACCAAGGGAATCTAAAGAAGTAATCTAAAATGAACTTTAGTTAATAATATTGTATCAATACTGGTTCAATAACTATGACAAATGTACTATTTTAATTTCAGTTGTTAATGGGGAAACTGAGCATAGGATATACTGGAACTCTCCATATTGTCTTTGTAAGAATTCTTTAAATCTAAATTTATTTATTAAATATCTCTGTCATAAGTTCTAGTTAAGAAACTTCAATTTAAAATTTTTGACCACTGAAAATGGAAAGGTGGAACATTGTGCTTGGGGGATATATGTCCAAGATTTCAAAAATTTTGATAGCCAATAGATTTCAAATGATCGTTATTATTTTTCTTATAAAGTGGCACAGTTGATCAAGATGACTTTTATTTACTGTGACTTTCTTACAGATCCCAAAGGTTTGAAGACACAACTTCTGAAGACAAAATTTTTACACACATAGAAAAAAAATTTGGTTTCCTATATATACATCTATATTAACAGAGCATATGCACGCTTGACATTGTATTTAGTTTCTTAAAACAATTATAACTTCACGTACTGGGAGATGCATTCCCTAACCTCTAGGAGGAGCTCCTTGCCAGCAATCTCCCTATAAAACACACACACAAACACTCACTCGCTCACTTACTTACTCATTCTCTCCAGCCTTCACTCAAAGAAAGGTAGATGGTCACAGAGTTAACATGAGTCAAAGCTGAGGAAACAAATCACCTTTTTTACTATGGGAAGAAGCTTCCAGTGAGGGAGTAGATAGGTTCATAGTTGTTAGGTACTCTTCAAAAAGAAGTGGCAAGTTTTGTAAGTTGAACACATGTAAGGGAGCCAGAACCATCTAATTTATGAACGTATGTCTGAGGAGAGGCCACAAAGAGTTTGCAACATAGGTCCTGTTGTAATGCATAGCGTGTATGTGCTTGTGATGGGACAACTTTATATTTCTCTCAGAACGTTTTGATGACAACAGGTAGTTCATCAAATATTTGGAGTCTTAGTCATCTCTATTTTCTTTCCATAACAGTCAAGGCTAATTATTTTCTATCCAGGAACAATTGTAATACAGAATACACCTTTACATTTTAAAAAAAAGTTAATGTAGGTGTATGAACAGAAAAGGAGTTGTTATTCATCTGTCATTTTTATAAAACTTTCCATAGCCACATTCAACACATATATATAGCATATAGTCTTATTATGCATTAATTTACTCAATATTTTTCAAAATGTAGTATGTTTACATGTAATACATTTATTATTTCTGTTCTAAATGTGAACAAATCTTTTCAAAGTTTCTTAGTTTTCATATCTAATATGATCAATATTCAGAGATATTGCCCTCAAAAATAAAAGTATTTTGGTCCTGAATAACAAGAATATAAAGGGATTTGAACCAAATGTTTGAGAAACGCTGTTTGAGAAATACAAGATCTTGGTAACCTGGAGGCTTTAGGGGACAATCTGGAAAGCCTTGGAGCAGAGTCTGAATTGAGTCTGCTTATTGTTTACTCTTCAGAGATCCGAGGGTTAATGGACACCTTGGAGAAAGATTTATATTGGCCCCATAAATGTGTTCCATCTTGGTATGGCCCCAAGGATCTGAGGAGAAGCTGTATATTTGAACTGAGTCTTTTCAATCATCATTCGAAGGCTTACTGTTGATTTTTTTAAAGGTAATATGCAGAAAAGAGTGTTTGGAGTTATCAATTGCTCTATTTTATACACTCATGCAGGTGTGTGAGTGAAAGAGGGAAAAAATGTATGGAAGATTATGTGAAAAAAGAAAAGATTTATATACCTGAGGGTTTTGTTTTGTTTTTTTTTTGTTTGTTTGTTTGTTTGTTTTGGCACAGGCTGCCTGAGAGAAGAGAGGGAAGGAAACGGGTGTGCCCATGAAAAAAACCTAATTTAAATAAAATTTTATTTGTCTACATGTATCTGTATTTATAGACAATTGTATTGGAAAGCTGTTAAATCTTTCTCTTCAAACTGATGGGGAGTCACTTTTTCAGGGGAAAAGAAAGTTGCAAAGGTGTGTGTATATCATATGATTCTACTTTCATAACAAAGAAAATAGTGGATATAATATACGTAAATATATATGCCTGTGTATATATATATATATATTCATGAACAACAAAAAAGGATTGAAAGTGAGCATTTTAGGCTATTAGCATTGGTTATCTCAATGAGATGAGAAAGAGAAGTAGAGAAAGATAACTAGCATGGCTTTTATGCATTTTGCAATACAGATGGTCCCTGACTTACTATGGTTCGACATATAATTGTTTAACTTTATGATGATGTGAAAGCAATACATAGTTAGTAGAAACCGTATTTTGAATGTTGCTCTCTTCTCTGGCTAGCTGCAGGATACAGTCCCAGGATGCCAGGCAGCAGCAGTGAGCTACAGCTCCCAGTCAGCTGCGCAATCACAAGGGTAAACAACCGAAACGACCATTCTGTTTATCACTTCCAGTGCAGTATTCAATAAATTACAAGAGATATTATAAAAGGGATTTTGTGTTAGATGACTTTGCCCACCTGTAGGCTAATGTAAGTGTTCTGGGCACATTTAAGGTAGGCTAGGCTCACCTATGATGTTTTAAAGGTTAAGTGCATTAAATGCATTTTTGACTTAACAATATTTTCAACATACAACCGGTTTATCTAGATATAACCTCATTGTAAATCAAGGAATATTTGTATGTCATTTCAATTGTTAAGAGAAGTATGTGTTATCATTGTAATGTAGAAAAGATGAAAGTTTTATTAATGATGCTCAATATAGAACAATGTTATGATATAATACGTGTTAAAAATAGTTACAAAGAATTTGTTTAGTAAGTCCCATTTTTATAAAAAATTAAGGCTATGTTTGTGTATGTATAGCTTTGCAAAATGTGTCCTATTGTTTCAGAATTGTGCCTGAAGCACACAGCTAAGTTCAAAAATTGCTAAGTACCATGTATTCTAAATCCACAAAGCCAACAATGAACTGACAATTGGGACCTGACACCTTTATCACTCAATGGTGACAAACCCTGAGGAACAAATAGAAAAGGAAAAATGAAGAAGCTTTTCAGTACAAGACTGACCTTTCTCTACACTAAGGGACTGGAGTCATTGATCTGCCTCTGTTGAAAGACAAATACCAAAGCTTTGGATCAATATTGAATTCAAATAATAATTTCTCAGTTATAACAGTCTAGTAATTAAGGTACCTGGAAAGTATAAAATCAGTCCAAAATGCTAATGATGGAAGTGCTATTCAGCAAGAAGGAAGTATGTGAGTTGTATGTAAGTAGGGATGAGAGTTGGGTTTGTTTAAATTATCTACTTACTGCATTATTGGGGAAAAATATAAAATGTTATGGATCCCAATAATTTGAGATTCCAGAGACATATGTTCAGAAAAAAGACTGGAAGGATACATGCTACTGTGATAATAAGGGTTATATCTGGTTGGTAGAATCATGGAAGGTTCTTATAATTCTTATTTTTGTATGACTATGTTAAATTAGCTACCAGAATAAAAATTTTAATGTAAAAACATTTTTAAACATTTCTGCACACAACATAAACATCACTTCTAAAAACATACAGTATCTGTTATCAATTTGCTACCTAATGTTATCTAATTCTGAGCTTAATCTTTCCACAGCATTTCTGGAAGTTTGAAAGCAATATAAACATTGACTTCACATGCTAATTATTGGCTTAGCAGAGAGAGGTGTTACTTTTTTATTTTCTAAAAATGTGGTACATAGCTTCTTCATTCTGTGTTCATCTAAGAGACTCACTGGGGACTACTTTGTGTTAAGTCATTAAAAAAGGTTTCTCCCTGCAGTACATAACTGCCATCTATTATCTCCACCTTCTTGGGCTCATCTTGTTAGGACAGAAAAGTATTCAATATTGGAAACACTTTCCTCATGACACCTTGTATTGTCTTCCAGGAAGGATATAATAAATAAGTCAATAGCTTTCTAGCACAAACCACACTATCCACTCTGATAATCGGTAGTCCTTCACAATGAAGAATTTGTGTCTTTGCTTTAGAGGGCTTGCCAATCCTTTCCCAAGCTGTTTATTGACACAGGCATTTAATTTCTCCTAACGGTAGCATGAATTGAACTTATCTCTTTCACCTCAAAACTTTAAGTTTCTTCATAACCCAGATATACTTTATTGTCTATGAAGTAATATATACAAGCTATAATTACTCAATGTGTTTAAAGTCCAGCTTCTTCTATAACCCACATAAATGATACAACATATTTTTCCATTACAAAAAAGTGAACTGATAAACATTAACAAAGTAGAGATTAGAACTATTGATTCCTTACTGTATTCTTTTATGACATTTAAAGGAAATGTGAGTGAAAAATAAAGACTCAGGGCCCCGATTCCTTACGCCAAAAGAAAATAATTAAGCTGAAAGCTGAGTCAGGCAAGAAACTGCCTTTTCTTTTGTTCCTAGGCAGATAGGTACAAATAAAAGTTTAAACATCTCCAAAGGTAGCTACTCTATGTTCACCTTATCTTATGTAAAATGCGTGAGATGAATACATAACTGACTATTCCCCTACCTGCTCCTTTTCCCTTGAAATGTGTGGATTACCATATCCTCCCTCTGTAACCTCCCAACTGGTTTTTCTTGCCGGCTGCCTAGACAGAGCAGATTTATCAAGACAGGGGGATTGCAATAGAGAAAGAGTTTAATTCATGCAGAGCTGGCTGTACAGGAGACTAGAATTTTATTATTACTCAAATCAGTTGCCCCGAAAACTCAGGGATGCAGATTTTTAAGGATAATTTGGTGGGGAGGGGGTTGGAAAGTGGTGAGTGCTGATAGGTTGGGTCCAAGGTGAACTTCCAGGATGTCAAAGATGTCTTGCACTGAGTCAGTTCCCGGGGTGGAGAAGGGTGCACAACACCAGCTGACCCAGTTTATCCATCTGGGTGGTTCCAGCTGATTCATCAAGTACAGTGTCTACAAAACATCTCAAGCTCTGATCTCAAGTTTTACAATAATGAGTTTATCCCCAGGAACAATTTCGGGACGTTCAGAATCTTGTAGCCTCCAGTTGCATGACTTCTAAACCATAATTTCACATCTTGTGGCTAATTTGTTACTCCTGAAAAAGGCAGTCTAGGCTCCAGGCAGGAAGGGGGTTCATTTTGGGAAAGGGTTGTTATTGTCTTTGTTTCAAAGTTAAACTATAAACTATTAGGTTGGTGCAAAGGTAATTGCAGTTTTTGCCAATACTTTCAATGGCAAAATAAGTTCCTCCCACAGTTAGTTTGGCCTACACCCAGGAATGAACAAGAACAGCTTGGAAGTTAGAATCAACAGGAAGTCAGGTAGGTCAGGTCTCTTTTCCTGTCATAATTTTCTCTTAAAATTTTTGCAAAGATAGTTTCACCTCTTTCCCTCCAGTCCACTTTTTCATCTTTAAATATTAAAACCCTGAAGTTCTTCTTTGGAGAAAAGCACAGACCACAGACTGTTTCTGTGATTCTGTGTTCTTTTCTTCAGGCATATCCTAAACCTTGGCAAAATAAACTTCTAAATTGATAGAGACCTATCTTAGATACTTTCTGGTTTACAATAACTAAGTAATGAACATATGTAGAAAGGAAAATACTGTTTCGTGTACATCAACATGGTTTTGTTTATGTATATTTGTGCATCAAATATGTACAATATGTGGGGGGCATGGGCTCTTGGCCCCTTAAAGGTTTTCTGAAGATCACTGACATGAGGCAGATTGATTAATAGGAACAAAAGGCATACAAATTTATTTAACAAGCACACACAGGAGCCGTCAGAATGAAAACCCAACTTCCCAATGAATTACAGGAACTTATGTATCATCCTGAGGCCAAAGTAAAAAATGCAGACTCAGAGTATGGCCAGAAAAAGGTAAATCAGGTTTAGTGGCAAGACAGGTTGAGAGAGAAAGAGAGAAGCTTGGCTAGCAAAGGTGGCTTTGTTACTCAGATGAAACCTCCCTCAGAGAGACTACATGGTAAATGTTTCTTTTCAGACTTTAAAAAGTGTGATACTCTCAATCTCTCCTGGGTCTGAGGAAAGGGATAGAAAGGGGAGGGGGTATGGATGGATTAACGGAGATTCTTTATAGATGCACAATTTTCCCACTTAAGACACCTTTGCAAAGCTACTTCTGTCAGGATGACCAAGAGGGAGCCATTTTAAAATATTTCAAAAAAATATATTTTGGTGTAAAATATTTTTATTTCCTTCAACGATAATGACAAATATGCTGAATATTCTATGTCAGATAATTTACAATATCTATTGAAGAATGGTAAATATTATGGTATCAACTGCTCTTGTGTAGACTCTCATCTCTAAAGTAAACTACTGGATAGCCCAATTGGTTCTGTGATTTTTTTACATCATTTCCTACTCTATCTTCATTAGAAAACAAATATGAAATATGCCTTTTTCATTTTAAAATTGAATGTCGGCCAAAAGCCCTTTTTATTGACTATTCAATAGGTTTCTGTTTGGGAGCAAAAATGTTCTGAGCCATTGTAGCTGTAATGAAAATGTTTGTTATGGTATTGCTTAGTAAAGCATATAACCAAATCATCAGCTAAATATAGCCTCATAAGCTCAGAAATTATCTTAAGTATAACACAAGTGTTTGTCTTTCTGTCGGGGAAGAAGTAGAATAGCAGTAGGACCACACAAACTAATTATGTTTCCCTTAGTGTTGATTGTAAAGAAGGCAAAGCGTTACTCCTATTTAAATTATTGAAATCTTTGTTTATATTTTACTGTTTCTTCTTCAAATGCCATTAATAATTTGATTGTATTGCCTTTAGTTGTTAATTCTCTAAAATATATGATATGGTTTCACTAAATACAATGTGATAAATTCATCTAAATTTTGTTTTTCATAATGGTTCTGCCCTTTCCTCAGCTCAGAGGGCATGTTTTCTGCAAGATAGGGAATGATGTCATTTTATACAGAGAATAATCTACCACCTGCTGGAAGGAGGAGGCATATTGTGGCAGCTGCATCACTGATTTGAAAAAGCAGCAAAATATAAATGTATAGATGAGTATGTCAGTGTAATGGGTGGGGAAGTATAACATGCTTTCCTCAACAACAGCTGGAAAATTATACTAAGCCTAAAATAGCATCTTTTGGCTTCAAATCAAATGTTTCTATCACTAGTACTACACAGAACAAAAACACTACTCACAAATGAATTCCACATTCTGTTTACAGAAGTAGCATCTTCACTGCAAGGCATATTAGATATTGAGGGAGAAATGCTAAAAAGTGAGGACAAAGATATGGTTTATGACTCCATTCATTTTCAAAAAAGACCTGGAGTCTTTAGACAAACAAGAGAGAAATACTGACTCTTGAACCCTTACTGTTTTCCTCTAAAGACTGACCTGGCATAAAGAAGTATAGATTTTTTTTAAAAAGAAATGTGAAAACTCGTATAGAGCTTTATGAAATGCCAGTAATAACTTCAGAAATAATCTGTCTCTAAATAACAAATTTAATCAATTATGAATGAAAAGAAAGCTCTGTGTGTTCATAGAGCATTTAATAAATAGATGAACTTGTATGGCAAATACAATGAAATTACATGAATCTGTAAGTAATTTTTTTCTTTTATAGTTTGTAAACAATGACTAATAGAAATTGTCACCTAGAATCAATTCCAAGGTGTTTTTCTTTTTTTGTTTTTTCAGAATAGAGGAAATAACAGCACTAAAGAGCATGCTGTCCTCTTTTGCAATGCATCGGGTAGCAGGGAGGTATCCCTCGGCATTTCCTTTGGGATAGCAGATATTTTACGTCAGCCTCTATTATTTAACTAATAACATTCTAAATGTCACATTTAAAAAGTAACACATATTGAATTTTTATTTAATATGTAGTATTTCTTCCATTGTTTTTCATTGCCTTTGGATATAAAAACTTTCCGTAATTACTACTATAATTGAAGATATTTTCATACGGATAATTGATTTTTACACACTGACTAATTAGATTTATTTTCCTATTGGGGTACGTTGACCATTTAAGCAAAAATTAACAATCATTTAAAGCTGAGTCTACATAGCAGGTAATTACATGATTAATTTTCTATAAATGTTTAAACTTCATATTTTAGGTAGGAAAACATGAAACTTTAGTATACACATTTTTTCTGGTGTTCTCTGAATCAAAAATTTCTCTTGATTTCATACCTATTTTATAGTGTGGCAAAAAGTATAATTAAAAGCAAATGTGGTCTTTGGCTATTAGACATTTTCATATTAATAGTGGAATATTCACTCATTTAACACCTCTATATTTCATTTTAAGAATTAAGTCTGTAGACATTTCATTTAGAATAATCGTTATTGCCAAATAAGGTATTAGTCATGTTGAAAGTTTTAAAACATATCTAAAAATCAAATATCTACACATCTCCTACCATTAAGAAGTGGGTTTTTTTGTTTGTTTGTTTTCCTCCTTGAATCTGGTGGACTTGTGACTGCTTTGACCCATAAATGATGATGGAAGTGACACTATGTGACTTCTGAAAGTAGGTTATAAAGAGTGTTGCAGCATTCTTCTGGTTCTCTGGGACACCTATTTTTGGTGAAGCCCCCACCATGTAACAATTCTTACTGTTCTGGTACTACCACCCTGAAGAACTCACATGTAGAAACATCAGCCAACACACCTAGCCAATAACCAGCATCAACTGCCAGCCCTGAGAATAGGCCCAACTGGATGCATAACCAAATCGCCCTTTAGATAATTTGATCATAATCAACATCAGACTGAAACTCCATGAAAGAATTCAAGTGAGAACTACTTAGCTGAACTGTTTCAAAATCCCTGACCCAGAAAATTGTGAGCAAAATAAAATTGTTGTCTTAAACTGCTAATATTTGGGTTAAGTTGTTATATGGCTGTAATAATTGGCACAGTTATTACTTCTTTACTCATTACCTCTCTAGGAAAAAAGGTCTTATTTCTTTAATAAATATTCAGTGAATACTACACTTTATTTTGCGTGGTGCCTTATGATGTAGATACTCTTACTGAAAATTCTTATTTCCTTTATCCTTTAATGCTGGAGCCACTAGTTGAAAAGTGAAAAAAGTACTTTTGCCTGACACCAGTGAAGATCTAAGAACAAGAGCCTCTCCGCACATATGCTGCAGGACTGCTGCACCTCTGGCTTGCACTAAATCAAGAGGGAGTTATTTCATTGATTGCCATGAAACTTGAAAGCACAGCAAAATTGTAGGGCAAATTAATAATAGATAAAAATGTTCGTTGAATTTAGTGTTCTCCTTTTTTTCTCTTTGCTATTGCTTATAAAGAAGAGTGAATATGCCTCAGTAAGCACTGATTCTTTCTTCTTCCTTGTGTAAATCTACCTTTTGTGACTGCAGGATAGACATTGCATCATTGATGTAGCCTTGGCCTTTGCTTTTCCTCACTTGTCACATGTGAGTCTACTGAGGGTTTTGCACTATGAGGAATACTCTGATTCCCAGATCAATTCAGAGAAGGACACATTTTCACTCTTTGAAATTTGATACCTGTTGACTCCTGTTCTCTAGCAAGTCTTCACAAGTGATTTTGCAGCTAATGAGACCCAGGATTCAGAGCCACTCCAGAACAGAAGGGTCCAGACTACCGAGATTACCATGTGGCTGTGATCCCCGGAACCCACTTTCTTATGTGGGAACCAGTGTGCAAGGTTTATCCTATACCTAGATTCTCTAACATGATTTTTGATCATTTCTTGTATTTCCTTCACCCAGGACAGAGATTTTGCCCTAAACAAGCCCATTTACGAGGGACTGGTATTCTGCTTATAATTTGTCATCGTCCAAAAATGGAGTCTGACTCTCATCGCTCTCTTCCATGAGTTAAGCCCTCTTTTACCTATTTCTCATGTATTCAGTGTTATGTTTTGTAGTTTTTCAATAGGGCTTTTAATAGTAGTTTGATTATTAATTTCTGAGTTCCCATATGTGGTTAGAAAGCATGAAATTGATTCTTTGGAACTTATTGAAGATTCTCTTGGAAGCTAGAATATGATGTATTTTAGGGAGTAAATATTACACATATGCTTAAAATAATGTGGATTCTATGATGTATAAAGTTGCATATATCAAGATTGTTAATTACTTTATTCACATCTCATATTTTGTTTTCTGTAAATTTAATCTATCAATTTTTAATGACATATTAAAATTTATAACTTCAATTGTTGATTTATCTATTTCTTCTTTTTTTACTTCTTGTCCTTGCCTATTTCAAGGCTGTATTAAGTTTTTCTTATAATGTCATTGTTATAAGAATTGATCTACTGTTACATTTGCAGTATGCAAATATAATTTGTATTGATAGTTTTTACTTTAAATTGATTTTATCTCATGTTATTTTGCTATTCTAGTACTTGCCAGTTAATACATACATGGCATAACTTTTTCCATTATTTTATTTTCCATATTCCTGCCTCATTATTTTTAAGTATGCCATACAGAAAATGTATTACTGAGTTTTTTCAGGGAGGGGCTGCCAATTTGCACATATCTGTCTTTTGACTAGCAAGGCTAACCCGTTTAAAATAACCGCAATCAGCTTGATATTAAGACATAGTTCTCCTAACTTAAAACTATTAGGTCTTTCATTTTTTTCTTGAATTTATCCTTTCCTAATTTCCAGTGGCAGATTAAATTTTTTCCTGTTGATTTAAAAGGTATTCTGTACTTTAAGAAAAAAATTGTGATCTCTACTTATCCTTAATATTCTTATTGTTTTCTAAAACTGAACAATAGCTTATTTTATGACCAGACCAGTGTGTACCTTCACAAAATTTCAAATAACAGTTTATTTTTCTTCATCCTCTTTCATTCTAATCTATATTGATGTAATCTAAGATTTCATTGCCAAATTGGGTGTCTGTGGATTGGGGATGATAATAATGCTGATCTCATAGGGTTGTGGTGAGGTTTAAATATACAACATATATGAAAGTGTTCCACCTGTCCTTTGCACATAATAAATAATAAATGTTAGTAAAATATCATTATGGATATATTTATGTATTATTTATTGCATAATTATATGAGAAATCTCACTGTTTAATGCTCTAATAGAGTCAAACATTCAGACCTTTTCATGAAATTTTCCATGTGTGGTATCATAACTAAAAATATTTTTATTTTACACTTAAATGCTATTCTTTCTGGATACAAAATTTATAATTTACTCCATGCAATATAAAATTGGTAAGTCTATGCTTTCTTGCAGTTATTGTTGCAATTGAGAATTCTGATTTTTAAATCACATTTCCCGTTGAAGGTATTCTGTTTTGATCTCTCTAGAAATTTAGAAATTTCTCTTTGTCTTTGATGTTCTTACATTTCACTATGCTGTCTATATGTGTCAACCCTTGCACAATCTTTTCTATTTAGTATGTTATGGGTCTTTACAATTTGAAGATTAATAGGTTTCTTCAATTTTTGGAAATTCTCCATCATTATTTCTTTGAGTATTCTCTACCTTCCATTTCTCCTCTTCTCTTCTTCTTGAACTTTACATATATATATATATATATATATATAAAATACTTAATATTATGTGTGTGTGTGTTTGTGTGTGTATGCAGTAATCATAGCAACTGTATTAACAGAGCAACAGAAGATTTTCAGGGAGTGATGTTTAATCACTGACAATATTTACAATTGTCAGTGTATGAGGTTAGTATAATGCAGACCAATTTTAGTCAGTTTTATTGCTGTTTTAAATTTTGTTCCTAAAACACACTCCCTTATTTCCCACAAGCAGAGCAAAACTGTTCTCTTGGTCCTGCCCCTCCACCCTTGGTTTGACACTGCTTAGGACAATTTGTTTCTGAAAATCTGTGGTGTAATGTTTAGTTAATTTATCAAGCCTCTTCATTTTATGTAAAATCGAATTTCATAAATAATATTCACAATAACGTTTGAATTTAAAGTAAAGTAGAACCTAGGATTGTTTAAGAATAGTGAATGTAACTTGCAAATAAGTGTTATAATTTCTTGAAATTTTAAAGATAACAGCATCTCTTGTTAAAAAGGAGCTTGTTGATATTGTAAATGCATTTTATTTTTAATAAGCAACAGCTCATTGAAATGAATGAGACCTTTGCACCATTTTACCCAAAGCAATTTTGTGTAATAAGACTAATTCCTTTGAGGTCATCGGTTATGGAATTTAACTTCAGCTCAGTAAATGGTTTCCCCATTGCTTTGAAATGAGAATTTAAAGAAAGTGAACAAATGAAGGGATAATAAGTAAAAAATGTGGGCCTATTGTTAATGATCAGTCATTTTTAAAAAGCAAGAAAAATGTAGTTATATGTTCACATTGAGTCATTTGCAAAAATATACCAAACTCTCTGACTCAATTATTTTAAAGCTATGGCTAATGTTTATTTTTCAACAATACCAATTATAAGAATTACAAGAGAAAACATATTTTTGTAGGAGGTCACAATCTGTGTTTGCAACGTCATCTCTCATTGCTTTTGTTACTGCTCCCTGCCTCTAAACTTTCATTCCGTCTACTCCAGATTCCCTGATACTTCTGAAAGGTGCCATCTGTATCATATCTCTTGGTATTGATTCATCATTTTCCCTATGACATATTCTTCTCACTCACTATATAGGCCATTCAATTTCTAACCTTTTTACAAGGCCTAGATGGAACTTTTGAAGCATGTCTCTTAGACATGTTTCAAAAGAGTTCATTATTCTCTCCTCTGTGATGGAAAGAACATTTTTCCTTGCTTTTACAGCACAGCATTATATAATTAATATATGTAAATTGTATGGCCTAAAAATAAAGGTAAGCTTAACTTTTAATTTTTCTATTGCTCCAAGTTATGGAGTAATCTTCCAGGTATGTGTGGTTTTCCAATGGGTCCACAATAAGACCAAGAACTGGATGTGAAACATAAGAGGTCATCCATGAATAGCTCTGCTGTGCATGATGATGTAATGCTCTCTCCTCCCTGGCCAGGGCAACAGTGCTGATTTTGAGATTTTGATTAAATTAGACCAAATTTCTCTTCTATATGACAGATTTAGATTTCATTAGTTTAGGGTTTTGTTTTGTTTTGTTTTGTTTTGTCAATGTTCTCAGAGGGTCTGTGTGTCTAAGTGAATGTGTGTGCATATTTGTGTCTGCTTGTATATGGATGTTGTTATTGTTATTGTCACTGTTGTGTTAGATGCAAATGTTGCTTCTCAGCCAACCAACAGTAATACATAAATTTATCTTCTCACTCCTTACAGAAAATATTGGAAGGAACCAGGACTTAGAGCAGCAACACACACTTTGGATTAGGCCATACTATTACTGTAGACTAAATAACACAGAGATAGCCTCTCACAAAGAAGGTCTGTTGTCCAAAAGAATGCAAAAGTGATGATATATCCCTCCCTTGAACAAAGCTGAGAGATAATATGAAGAATAACTGTGATATTGATGGCAGCAGTGGCCCACCTGGAGCAGCTGCTGCAAAGACACTGGTTGCAGCAGGGAAGGGGTGGCCAGGGCTCTAGGGAGTCCAGGGGATCTGGGAACCGGCAGGAACCCCACCCCATTTCAAGTTGGCAGGGCAGGAGCCTCACACTCCCAGGCACAGCTGTACCCACTCAGCCATGGCTATGGACCAGGGCAACCCACACTCTTGGGGGCCCAGGAGGCCCCCCGCCCTTTCAGCCTCAGAAGTGCTTGCTCCTGCTGCTTGGCCTCTCCCTGCTCTGATTTTGGAGCAAAGTTGAGGCTAAACCCATGCCTGTCATTACCTGGCTGGGTATGTGAGCACTGACAAGCCAGCCCCCTGCCACTTCTCCCCCCTCTGGACTTTGGGCACTGAGCACAGCAGGGAGGCTGAGTGGGGGCTGATGGCAGCTCAGCATGGGCCTGCAGGAGTCCCTCAAAATGAATAGCCTGGGCACCATGGACTACCTGTTGATGGGCATGAGGCAGACAGACTCCTGGGCAGGAAGGGGCAGGTGCCTGATGAAGCCTCACCTTCAAGCCAGGGATGGCCTGAAGCCTGGGGCTTGGGCCATCAGTTTCCAGTGGAGTCCACAGCAGGAGTGAGAACTTATGATGCTTTTTCTGGTCCCACTCATGGCCACCCATGGACCAATGAGCATGGAGTTCCTCCCCTCTGAGCCCATAAAAACCCCAGACCTAGCCAGACTAACACAGATATAGGGATGACCTGCCTGGAGAAAAGAGTTACCCACTGTGGGTCTCCTTTCCACTGAGAGCTGGCCACTCCTTGGAATGACCTGCCTGCAGAAAGGAGCTACCCATTGCGGGTCTCCTCTCCACTGAGAACTGGACAGACGTCAGAATGACCTGCCTGTGGTAGGAAGTTAGTTACTGTGAGTATCCTCTCTGCTAAGGGCTGAACACTTGTCAGGATGACCTGCCTGAGGAAAGGAGCTACCCACTTTGGGTCTCCTGAGAGCTGTTCTGTCACTCGATGAAGTTCCTCTCCACCTCACTCACCCTCCAGTTGTCTGCATACCTCATTCTTCTTGGATATGGGACAAGAACTTGGGACCTGTGAAATGGCAGGACTGAAAGAGCTGTAACACAAACAGGGGTGAAACATGTCCTTCTTCTACTCAGTTGTTATGGGTGATGAGAAGGAGAAAAGAGCTGCTACCCTTCAGGGATCCCAGACCTAGGGGATCCTCAAGCCAGGACTGTGACACCCTCTTTGGGACTCTATGGTTACTGTCATCTCCAGGCTTCCCAGTGCCACCGTGGTCCTTGGTGCCTGCACTGGAAGCCACTTGTGGTATGCCTGGCCCAGCCACAGCCTCACATGGAGCCGGCTCCTGTGCTGGTGCCTGGAACTGTCTGCCCTGTGGCAGCTCACACACCTGGCTGAGCACTGGGGTCGGGCCCCGTGGTCACTCACACAGCCCTCACTGCTCTGTGCCTGGCTCGCCCTTGGCAGGCATGGGATTTGGGCTGGTAGTGCTCCTGACCACAATGCCAAGCCAAGTGGGCAGAACAAGCCCAGCAGGCCCGAGCAAAACTCGGGTAAATGTGCCATCAGCCACAGAGGTTTCCAGCTGGAAAAGTGACACCCTACAGATCCTGTGACAATATGGATGACTGAAGAGCACACATACGATAACCTCCTCTTTCCAAAGTACATTAAAGGAAATTGACTCTTAGATTTCAAAGTATATAAAAGCTCAGGCTTAGAATAAATGAAGAAGAATGGACATGGAAAATTATCTATATTTTTCTGCTCTTCAGGAGTTCCAAACCAGCCTAGGAAACATAGGGAGACCCCATCTCTACAATAGATTTTTTTTTTTTTAATCAGCCAGGCATAGTGATACATGTCTGTAGTCCCAGCTGAGTGGGAGGGTCACTAGAGCCTGGAAGGTCTAGGCTGTGGTAGTCATGATTGTGCCATTGCCCTCCAGCCTGGCAGACAGAGTGAAACTGTTGAGAAAAAAAGAATGGTATTGATACAGCTTATTTTCTGCACTCTAAAGGACAAGTAGGCTTGTCTTTTTGTTTCGTTTGCATGGAAATGATGTTTCACTACTTTAGATTTCCCAAATATCTTTGTTTACAACAGTTACAAGTGATTGTTAATATTTCTCCTTGTTAACTAATTTCCTATTTGCAGCATTGTCAATCCTATTAAAGATGGCTAATATTTTCCCCTGCTATTTTAAGCAGATGTAACTATTATATATTGCAGTGAAAACAATAATAAACATTAATAACAATGCTGCATTTCTTCAACTCACTATTTAGTTGTCAGGGTAGTTGGCTACAGACCAACAGAACTGACTCAATCTATATCTTAATTGCTGATCGATGAGTTGGATGATGTGTTGGAATCTGTTATTCTAGTCCTGGAAGTTCAGGGGAAAAAAACTATGACCCAAATCTGAAGGTATATCTGCTCAGCACTCCCTGGAGGCTTTCTCATCAGCACTACATATTTTAGGAAATCATAACATTTGAGAAAGGGCCATAGTAGTTGCTTGTCACAGACATGCATGCTAAAGAGACAGCCATACATTGCTTACATGCGTTTGTTTCAATGTTTACTATTAAAAAATCTATTCAAATAATTTGTAAAAATTTATATTTATTTGTACCAAAATAAATGCTTTGCATGTAGAATTATATTGAGATTTTTTAAAGTACCAAGATTTTCCTTGTATTCCATTGGCATAATTGAGACAAATCCTTTCTTTCTCTCTTTCAGACTTAGCTGTCTGTATTTTCTTTTTATCCAGAGATAGATTTTCAATAATTCTCTGTGATTTCTCAATTACCCAAACTCCAGCCATGATATTGCCACCCACATATTTTACTCATCTGAAAACTCTACTATCATTTCTATGGAAAATGCCACTGAAATTACATCCCCTCACTATATGTAGGCTAGAAATAGCAGTTAATATTTTTCCTGTCACTTAGTGAATTATATCCTGCAGATGCATGTTCACTCTCCATGAAGCAAGAAACCTGACTGGATTCAGGAGAAGAAAAAGATTCTTTGTGCCTCTTTCTCAATTTTATTCAACATTCATTTACCTTTATCTCCATTTAGGAGTTTCAAGAAAAAATCAGCACTGTGTTGGCAAGAAAAACAATTAATATTGAATTTTTTAACTGAAAAATACAATGAGTGCCTGAAGCACCAAGGTATCACCATTAACAAATCCAGAAACGTTGGTATCTAGCAGTAATGGAGGAGGAATATTCAGGGACATGGTAACATACATGGATTATTTTGTAAATTGAAACTGTGTCTTCACTTCAGACAAAGATGCCATATGCAGGAATTTTTACATTCCTCCTTAAAAGTTATTGTTTTGTAATTCTTGTGTTTTCTTTTTTAAAGCAAGAGTGTAGGTTAAAATATAAGTTTAATTTCCTTGGAGACAAAATGTTATATATATAAATTTATTACAACTATAATAATATTAATGTACTTGGATTTCTGTTTATGATTGAAAAATACCAATAGTTAAGATAAAGGCTGAATGTATTCTCAAAGTAGAGGAAAAGATGAATAAATTTAATGTTAAATATTTATTTATTTATTTATTTATTTATTTATTTATTTATTTATTTTTTGAGACAGAGTCTCTCTCTGTCACCCAGGCCGGAGTGCAGTGGCACAGTCATACTCACTGACGCCTTAAACTCCTGGGTTCAACTGATGCCCCTAACTCAACCTCCTAAGTATTAACAGTTGGGAATGTAAGGGGCTCTATATGTTGCCCAGGCTGGCCTGAATTCCTGGGCTCAAGAGATCCTCCTGCCTTGGCCTACTAAAGTGCTGGATACAGGTGTTAGCTACCACACCCAGCTCTAATTTACTTTTATAATATAGAAAAATCTGGTTCCCCTTTCCTTATTTTTTTATCTAATAACAGTTACACTTTCTTTACTTTTCCTTTTTTCTTTTTTTTTTTTTTTGAGACAGAGTCTTGCTCTGTCACCAGGCTAGAGTACAGAGGCGCGATCTCGGCTTACTGCACCCTCTGCCTCCCGGGTTCAAGCGATTCTCCTGCCTCAGCCTCCCAAGTAGCTGGGACTGCAGGTGCGTGCCTCCATGCCCAGCTAATTTTTGTATTTTTAGTAGAGAAGGGGTTTCACCATGTTGGCCAGGATGGTCTCCGTGTCGTGACCTCGTGATCTGCCCGCCTTGGCCTCCCGAAGTGTTGGGATTACAGGCATGAGCCACAGCGCCAACCAGTTATACTTTCAATGGACCGTAAATGCTCATTAATATCCAGAGCACTCATGCAACTAACTGATCTGATGAGTTTTCCCTAGAGAATTCTCAATCTCTGATGAGAAATAAGGTCAGAAATAGATTACTTACTATATTGAAAATTGTCACGTAGTCATTTTTTTACATACTATGGCTGCTAATCTTGTATAATACAGTGTGGTAATTTAATGTGATTTTCTCATAATTAGAAATGACATATTATTAAAATAAATATTTTTCCAATTGCCTGCAAGTTAACGTTCTACATCTACATATTTTTGTCAAATGCTAAGCAAAATATGCTCTTTAAAAAATTAATTTTAATAACTTTATTCCCTTCTGAACAATTCTCTAACAATTAAAAATAAAAGCTTAAACTTTAAAAAAAAAAACATTGAAATTTAACCTTTCCACAGATTTTACTGTTGTGATTTTCATACAAAACATTTCACCTCAAAAAGATAGTATATTCTCATCTCATTTTTGGGTATATACTATGTAATTCAGATGTTAATTTAAGTCAGTTGACATCGCATAAAAACCATTACAAACTGCAAATCTAGATTTAAAATGCTTTGCCATTAAACAAAAACAACTGAGTACAATTAAAATTTTTGTTTACATAAGCTATATCTCTTGACATTATTTGTATGGGATCATATTAAAACAAAAATGCCATTTTTCCTACTTTGTGACTTCTTTATATGTTTTGTCAGTGTACAAATACTAAAAATGTACATAAAAAGAATATTTTATCCTGAGATTTTAAAACTTTCTCTTATTTCTGATAAATATTATATAGAGTGTGTGTGTTTTCACTGTAAGACTAATGTCTACCTTAGAATGACTTAAAAGTTATTGTGATAGAGAACAATGTGAAAAATTTAGAAAATTGTTGTAATTGGAAAGTTTTATCAGTTATTTTTTAAAACCCTTTGATAAATGTTTCACTTATTTGGGATATACTCTTTGAGATATTTTGGTACCTCTATAATGAATGATGTGATTGAAATCCAGTTTGTTTTATGTATGAGAGATGATTTTCTGGAATTTAAATTGCTGTAGCTTTTATCCTATATCTGTTATATTATTATTTTTCATGTGTTTTATTCTTAAACATTTTATTTGAAAGCTCATACATCAAAGAATATTTACTCTATATACATTTCAGAGAATTGTAATGAAATGAAGACTCATTTGGTCACCACTTAACTTGAGAAGTAGAACATTACCAACCCTCTGTGCTCGCCTTCAATTACGTTCCTTTCCCTCTCACCAGAGATATCAATATTCTGAATTTTATCTTACTCTATCCATTGCTTTTTCTGATGGTTTTATCTCCTAGGTGTCTATTCCTAAACAATATGTTACTTAGTGTTACCTGCTTTAACATTTATATAAATGGCCTTATACTACAGGCATTCTTTTGGAAAAAAGATTGTTCAAAATTGTTTCTTTATTCATATATGTTGATATCTGTACATATGATTTATTTATTTCCATTGTGTTTCAGTTTTGTGTTATCACACAATTCATTTATCCAACACAATTCATTTATCCATTTTATAATTGATATACATTTGAGTCACTTTCCATTCCCTCTTTCGTTTTTTGGCTCTTGTTTGTTTGTTCATTTTTTGTTTGTTTTTGTTTTTTGAGACTGAGTCTCGCTCTGTTGCCCAGGCTGAAGTGTAGTGGCGCAGTCTCAGCTCACTACAAACTCTGCCTCCTGGGTTCATGCCATTCTCCTGCCTCAGCCTCCTGAATAGCTGGGACTACAGGTGCCTGCCACCATGCCTGGCTAATTTTTTGTGTTTTTAGTAGAGACAGGGTTTCACCGTGTTAGCCAGGATGGTCTCAATCTCCTGACCTCGTGATCTGCCCGCTTCGGCCTCCCAAAGTGCCGGGATTACAGGTGTCAGCCACCATGCCCAGCCTGTTTTGGTTTCTATTTTCACTTTTTGCCATGAACATTCTTCTAATTTCTCTAAAGAAATAACACAATATGAGACTGACAAGTCATCAGAAGGTATACATTCATTTAACATTAATAAACAATGACATCTATTTTCCAATATGGGTTAACTAATTCATAGTGGTATGCAGTAGTTTATAGAAAGTTCTTTCCTTCCCAGTACTTAGTATTGTCAGACTTTTTATTTGTGTAAATCACATAATTTAAATGCCTTTGGTTACTAATGAGAACCATTGACTTTTTGTTAACCCAATATTGTTTTCTCTTTTTTACGTAGTATTATTTTCCTTTTAGTTTTGCACCAACATTTTATATTCATGCATTCTTCACATTAATTTTTTATTTGCTTTACAAGGGAAAAAATCTTCTTCATGACAGTAATTTCTCTTTTCACTTTCCCAAAACATAATTTGTTAGAGTTATTCTTAATTTTAACTTAGTGACATTTAACCATATTTACTACATGCAATGGCTTTTGAATTTGCTTTAGAGGAGTTTAATCTATAGGTTTGGCTGAGGTCTCTATCTGAATGATTTATAATATACCTGTATTAATATCTGTTCACATATATAAGAAGTCATGTATGTTAAAAGTATGTCTTAAAAATGGCAAAATTAGTGGGACATTATGGATTGAGAAATAAACTGTATTATTTAAAGTCAAATTTGGTGAAGTGAATTAATGTGGTTGATAGGGGCAGGAGGCAGACAAATGCCTAGGTAGATAAGGGTGAAACTCTCCAGTGAAACTCCACCTCCAAGCCAAGGACAGTTTAAAGCCCAAAAGCCAAGCTATAAGTCAAATCCATGGACCTGATAGAGAAAACTTCTTCCCATTTAGCTTGCTTTCCTCTGGTTAATTCTCACCCTTCACCTATTTTACATATACCTACCCTTCCCTAATTGGTTTTTTACACTGTCGTGCCCACCTTTGAGTGGTGCCTTTGTTTTAACCTTTTTTTGCATACTCACAAAGCAGTCAGCACACACTCCTTCTGAGCCCATAAAAGCCCTGGACTCAGCCACACTGGGAGAGAAACCACCTGACTCTGGGTGGTTGATCACCCTCATGTCCCTTCTCTGCTGAGATGTGCTTGTTACTTAATAAAATTCTTCTCTGTCCTCCTAACCCTTCAATTGGCAATGTATCCTCATTCTTCTTAGATGTGGGACAAGAACTTGGGAACTGCCGAATATGGGTATGACCTATAACATGGGCAGGCTGGGGTACACCTGGCAAGCCACGGGCTGAGCCAGTGTGCAAGCCAGGCACAGCCAAAGTGGACTGAGTGGGTGGGCTATCTCTTGAGGCAGGTAGCGTGGCTGAGTGAGGCCTGGGCAGGGACATCACTGGCCAGAGGTCCCCAGCTTGTAAACTGACTGAGAAAAATCCCGTGTCAAAGTTATCCATTTTTTTCCTATTCTGAGTGGTAAAACATAAAACTTTTTTTTTAATCAGTAGATATATAATGACATGTGGATTTTAGGATTGAAATTTTTTTTTAATGAGGATTATAATTGTTTAGAATTCATAAGAGAAAATATGTTTAGAAATGAAGGAAACCAAAATATTTTACCCAATTGTGTCTCTTTAATGTAAATCTTTTTAGCTAAAGGCAATTAAGAAGCAATAAAGAAAGAAAACACAACCTCTCTCTATCCTATCCCCTTTCTGCTCTAAAGGCAGGATGTAAATTTTACTTTTACTGAAGAGGGTGTAGGGATTTTATCAGCTCAGAAATGGCACCAACCAAGCCAGAGTAATAATGAAGCAAACTTTAGTACCCTCTCATAATTTTCCTTTCTTTGGGAGCTTGAAGCTGTTCTCATCTTTCTCTTTTCTCTGCTATAAAATGTACTGCTGTTTTTTAAAATATTTAAACAAAGCTCCTAAACCACTGCTTTGAGAGAGTTACTTTTAGATACACTTTTCTCCAGTGTGATGGGAAGCATGCATATTAATATCCTTCTGCTTGCTTTTCTCTTATTGATCTTTTCTTTTGTTTCAGGGAGAGTGTTACACCTATGAACTTGTGTTAATGAAAAATTATATTTCTCTCTTCTAAATGTGGAAAATATTGCTGGAAGAAACAGGCAATGAGTAGAGTAGCATAAAGTCTGGAAACCCATGAGTTAATAATTACTGTTTTTTTTCCAGCTAGGTCTTCTAATTTCTTCAAGTAATTTTGTATGTGTCATAACTGAAATAGCACCACATCTGCATAGTAACCAGATTGACCCATAGAAGGCTCAGGTAGAAACCTAGAAGACCATTCACTAACCACAATGACAAGAAGGCAAGATATCTCAAAGCTCGAAAAAGTCTAGAGAATTTTGTTAAAGGTAACATAGAAAAATGATGATACAAGAAACCAAGGTTCTTTAACTTTTATTTTTATGCCATTTTATTGTGACACTACATATACTGAATTCTTGTCAACCACTAACATTTATAATACAGATCTTACATCTCACAAGAAAACAGAGAGTGAGCAACCTCCTAGAATAAAAAGAGCTTCATGTGCAAGCCTCTTGAACTCCTATAGAAAGAACTGACATAGTTATTACCATAATTAATATATACATTATATCCAGGAAAGCCTTATGAGTAGTCAGGTATTGGGATTAATAAATAAGGCAAGATTGTGTCCTTAGGTGTCATCAAGAACTGCAGGATACTTCTTCAATTCTTAAAATCTGGAAATTACAGTGAATCAGTTATCTGAAGCTCAAGAAGAAGTTAATTCTGCTTTATCTTAGTGGTTACTACTTTTAGTCAGAATTTTAGACGAGAAAACTGTAATTACAAAGAGGGAAGATGTCACAAGATGAAGTCCAAACCTCAAAAGTGCTGTTAATAATGGTTATTCTTTCACTTATAGTATAATCACTCTCAGCAGATATAATCTTGAAAGTAAAATATTAATGTAAAATAATGGTATTAAAATCTTGTCTGAAATTAGTAGAATTATCCCAGTGGCAAAGCCGAAGTTCACCTACTTCATGTATATATTATAACTGTATCAACATAATCAACAAAAGTAAGTGGTCACTAACTAGAGTTCTCAAGGAGTTTCAGGACAGAGGATCAGAACTCACTGAAAGAAAATGGGTCTTTGTAAATACTTGAGCACTTTCAATTGTATCAACACAAACTAATAAGGTTAAATTTTTTCTTTACACTCTGATTCTTTGAATAAACTAAATGAATAGCCAAGAAAATTGGGTTAAAATGAAATTTAAAAGACTATTCTAGGTACTTTTCTATTCTATTTTCATTTATACTGAAATATTTCATATGTCAGTTAAGAAACTCTGTTCCTACTTACTAATCATTTTCCACAGAAATTATGTGTTCAAAATTAGAGTTTATAATATTTGTAGAATTGTGTGTTTAATATATTTATTTCAATATCCCCAAACTTAAATTTCTTGGTAACTCAGAAGAAAAAAATCCTTAGAAATGGACGATGACTGAAGACAATACTAGAGAAGGATCTACAACTATTCATAAGTAAGCCTCCAAGATCTCTCTGCAAACAGTTAACTAGTTTTTACATTGTATAGAGGGTGTTTGTGTGTGAATGGAAACCGTCTATGAAGTTTCAAGTACTAGATATACTTAGGAGTGAAGGAGTGGAAATAAAGTCAAGCTTGGGTCAGTAAAAACAACAACAACAAAAACAACCATAGAGATCAGTCAAATTGAACCATGTAAAGTGACTCACTGTATGGAATAACTATGCCAGGGAAGACTAAGGTGAAAATAATGTTGATTTCATGGTGGAAGTCAGAATAAACATTTTAAGGCTAAATTCCTGATAAAGCTGGAATACCTAGAATTATTAAAGGTAACCAAATAATGTGTAAGAAAAATTTTCTGTGACAAATTATTAGATATTTCTAAGAGATTTAAACATAAAACTAAATTAGTCTTAAACTAAGTCAAGTTTAACACCTGAAATCTTCACTTTGCTAACTTTATTAACATTTAGAGATTAGGGAATTCTTTTATATTTTTCACTTTCTATTTTTTTCTGCCCATACCACTCCTCCTCCTGACTCTGAGACAGCCAAGTGGGAGGGGGGACCTCAGAGAAACTCCAGCCAGCCTGCCCACTGGGGTGGAGCCTGGGGAAGTTCATGTCCTTTGCAGGGAGGAGGAGCCTGGCCCCTCCTCTTCCTGTGTGGAAGCTGGGATTCCAATGGCAGGCAGGAAATCCTCTAGTAGGTGATCGTGGCCTTCCTTGGGATCCCTGTTTCCCTCTTTTATTCCCTTTTCACCCAGTAAAACCCTGCTTTGCTCACTCTTTAAAGCATCTGTGAGCGTAAATTTTTGTGGCCATGGGACGGACAAGAACCACATGTTTACCTGAAGTCCTGTGACATTTTGGTGTGCAGCATGGGAGCTCCAAAAGTGGTGAGTAAAATGGGGGCTCAAAATCTGTCACTGTTGTTTCTAAGTCTCTACATCCTCGGACTTCTGAGGGTGGGGGAACCATGCCCCCACCCCCATGGCTCCCGGGCCTTTTCATGGCCTTTTCCTTCCTTTTTTGGGACTCATTGCTAAGCAGCAGTTCCTTGCCCTGCTGGGGCTGGGACGCATGGCCCAAGGGTCCCACACAGCTGGCTGGCTGGTTCCCAACCACAAGCCACTGCAGCCTTCCCCTTTCCTGGCCAAAGGGTTTAGCTTTATCGGACAGTAATTAAGCTTTACCTCTGGTGGAGGAACCAGTTGCATAAGAATAAGAGGTTCTTCCCCAGACATTTTTAAACTTTTTTTTTCTTCCCCTTTTCCCTTTTCTACCCAACAGCAGTTAACCTTTAAAGGTTTTTTTTCCCCTTTTAGAAGATGTTTTTACTAAACCAGGCTCCCCCCCCCCCCCAAGTATCCAACTATCACTGTTTGTACACTTTGTAAAGTTTTGGTTGTGAAAAACGATTTGTGGGGCTAGTCTTGGGTTGTGGCCAATCTGGTGTGCTTTGCGTGTCTGTATGGTTTGGTTGCAGCCTCCATCTTGCTTTGCATCCTGGGGGCATGGCCAGTAACTGCTTGGCAATCCCTCTTGTTTGGTAATCCCTCTTGAGGGAATGAGCCTTCTCAGATTAGATATCTGCATGTTTTCCTAGCCCTGTCTCTTATAGGGCCCCACCCAGCGACTGGGTTTTCTTCTGGCTGGCTGTGTAAGTACTATGTGTGATGTTTGTAGAAAGAGCTCTAATAATTTGGCCTAAAGAAAGAAGTGTTTGGATCAAGTATTTTTTTAAGGGAAGTTAGAAGCTGTGGTACCTTTTGGTTCACATGACTTTCAGAAATAAATATCTTTCAGAAATAAAAACAGCCCTAAAGACTACTGGGAAAATGCAGGTTAGATGGAAGTTTGCTAAGCGTTTTGAGGTTACAAACTGCTTCATGGGTTTTGAGAACTGTCTGTCTTGCCTGCTTCACAATTGGTAAGGCCTGGAGAAGTATGAAACTAAATGCACCCTTAACTAAGAAGGCAAACATTGACTCCAGTTAGCACAATTAAAGCAACTTACCAGGATTTACCTTAAAGTTAACAATTGTTAAGGGTTACCATTATAACATGTGATTGAAACTACTGAAAATAGATTTACATGCAAGGTGTGTAAGAACAGTAAAATGTGTTTTTTAGTAAAAGGTTATAAGAAGGGATGGAAATAAAAATCTTTGCCTAGGGTCAAAGGATTGTTTTGAGTTAATTTAGGAAAAAGCTGAAAGTTCAAAGAAGTGGTAGAAGAACTGTGGAAAATAATCTTGCAGAAGAGACTCTCTGTGTGAACATACTGACTAAATTTTAAAAAGGGTATTATATGGTTTTTCTGTAAATTGAGCATTGGAATAAAAGCATAACAAGGTTTTCCTGCGGTTCTAATCTGCTCTTTGGCAAAATTTGTAAAGGGTTATAAAAGGTCTTTGTTTCTTTAAAATTTCTGAGTCATGATTTTGGCAAAATAACTTACGATAATCTGAAATTCTATTTTATAATATCAAGTGTTTTAAACCTTAAGTATTTAACAGCCTTCCCAAAATAAAACTTCAGTTTCAAAATTGTCTTCTCTGGCACCTGGCTTTTTGAATGCTTCAGAGGACCCATGAAGTGTTCAGAAAAGGGAGGTTAAATAGGATTATTTAACATGTTTAAGTACATGGAATTGCCAAAATGATGCTCAGTCTTCTTTAGGTTATATCTTGGTGAATAATGCTAATATACATGCCAAAATTGTATGGGATTTCTAAAATTCTAATGTCTGAGTATATGCTATGAATTATAATTAAGGTTTTTATGTTTAAGTTATTGTAAACCACTGAGATAACCAAACTTCTTTGTCAATCATGTTTCTAACTGTAACTACCGTGGATATTTTGCTATTCACAGACAATTGTTGTCATGTTGTAATCCTTTTCAAAAGATGGTTTATAATGAGCTATAGGACACTGACAGGTGCTCTCAAACATAATTTCTGACTGCACTTGAGACAATCAGGTTTCTGATAACTTTAGAAATTTTAACATTGACGTAAAGGAAAATGTATAGGATTCATGAAGAGCTGCAATGTTCATGAATATCCAGTAAAACAAGAGTTAACTAAATGAACTGAACTTAGAACTTAGAATGGTTCAACCTTTTGAACCATTGCTTGGAATATTTCTGATCCTCGTTTTGTTTTTTCAGAGTCAAGTGAACTTATTTTGAACGATTTATGGCTTTTAATAATTACATAAGGTATATACTCCTGTGATCAAAATTTGGAGCATGTTTGTTTCTCTCTGCCTGGTTCCTCCAGAATTTAGAACCTATCTGTGAGTACTCTTAACTTATGGCAATATAGCTGTTTGCATCAGTGCAATAAGAATTTATTTTTCTTTTGCAACAGGACACAATTGGAAAAAATGGTTACCAAGGCTTTGACTGGAAGGGTATGCTTCCCTTTAAGGAGTCAAACTCTACTTAACAGAGCCAATAAAAGCCCCATGGGAGACTGGCCTCATACCTTCATCTGTACAATCCCTGTACAGAGTTCCTGACCTGTGGTCAGTAAAGAATGTCACTTTCTAACAGGTCTAGAAGCTCCAAGTTTATCTTGTGACCTTAAGAGGAGACGATCACTCAACGCACAAGTATTTAAGGATAGAAAACCATGCTTGGCTTTAAAAGGTTTTATCTGAGATTCCTTGTGGAACAGAATTCCATGAAAACCAATCTAAAAGGCCTATGTAGAAATGATTATTCTTGCTGCACTTTATGCAGATAATCAGGCCAAGTATAAAACTAAATGCAAACCACTCAGTCCTATGATGATGTCTTTTATTAACAAACATGAGGACTAGAAAGAGAGAAATCATGTATCAAAATTTATCATACATTATCATTCAATTCTAAACTCACCAGTTGTTTTTCAGTTTTTACCTACATTTTTAGACTAACCCTGCTTGTTCCTGTGAACCAACCAGCAATCTCTGGCTGCAGCTCAGAATGAACAAGAGGATGGGAAATGTGAAAATGAGGATCAATATTCTAGTTCTGAGCAATTAGCCTGCAAATCCTTCCAGGTGATGGAAGAAATAGGGTGCCCATCACCCAGAGGTTTCCTTTTTGGGAAAGTAAGACCAAGGGAACTAACCAAAGCAAAGCACCATGCCCCCAAATCCTAGCAAGCATAACTATAGCTACCGGTTATCTGGGTTATGTCACAAGGTATCCCTTTGTCTCCCTTGTTGGAGGAGGACTCAGTTCCACGGTTTCAGCTTAGCATTCGGCTTATGATAAGGAGTCCATGCAACTGCCCCAAGACACATTTTTGTCCCAAACTCAATTCTGAGCTTCAGGTCAAAGCCCTAGGAAAGAAAACTGGATCTAAAAGAGCCAGAGGCAGATGACAACAGAGGTTACAAGGCACAGTGCAGGTGAGCATGGCTGATTCCTGCCAATTAAGCCAACCCCAAGCTTCCTGTTTCATGGATAAAGGCCACGTTAATATCCATGGCATAAATGAAGTCTAGGGAACTCCAAGGCTACTGACAGTAGGTGGGAAAGAGACATAGGTGAGAGCAGATACTTCCTGTTCTCTAGGACCTCCCTGCTTCATGGGTACAAGCCACTTTGGCACTCATGATGAGACCTGCCAAGGTCACTGGAACTCGGGGATGCAAGGATGGAAGATGGAAAGAGGACACTCTTCTCTCTCTCCCTCACGTACCCTGTGTATCTCTAGGAAGAGAGGGGAACCAGGGATGCTGCTCCCCTCTTTCTAGATGGGTAGCCATTCATCTTCAGTCTGTACCCCTTTCAAATGCATCCTGAACCCCTAGGACTCCTTTGAAAAAACGCCTTCTTTTTCCTTTCTCCTCCTCAGTTCTCCTTTCACTAATAGGTAATTATGTTTCCGTACTATGAGACACTCCCCTCAGATGCATTTGCCAAACTGGAAAGAGTTAATTGCCCAAAACTTACACTGGTTGGCGTAGGATTGAGGTCAGGGGACGGAAACCCAAAAGCCCAAGGTGACAGCAAAAGAGTAAAGTTTTTGTTTGTTTGTTTGTTTTGTTTTGTTTTACCAGTTGTGCTTTTGGCCTCTCTCTCCCTGTGTAAACTGGTAAAATACCTCAGAATTTTAGAACTGTCGTTAGCCCTCCCCTTGTTTCGTTTTGATACGTTTTCTAATAACCCAGTTTGTCTGTTCTTGCCTTCAGGCCATCAGACTCCAAGCAGTCATGCAACCAGAGGCTCTGACAATGACCTCCCCTGCTGGGAGCCCTTAAATAGGCCTCTAGGAAAACTCTGACCCATTTCCCCAAAACAGTGCCCCCTGTCAGCAGGAAGCAGTTAAGATCAGTCTTCATCCTTATCCTTAATCTAATGGCAGTTAGATGTACTTCTTTAGAGGGGGAAGTGAGACAGCCAGGTGGGAGGGGGTCCTCAGAGAAACTCCAGGTCCTTGGAGAAACTCCAGCCATCCTGCCCACTGAGGTGGAGTCTCGGGAAGTTCACGCCCTTTGCAGCATGGCCTGCCTGGCCCCTCTTCTTCCTTCCCTGGAAACCAGGGATTCCAACAGCAAGTGGGAAATTCTCTAGCAGGGGACTCTGGCCTTGCTGAGGATCCCTGTTTCCCCCACCCTTTTTTCTCCTTTTCACCCAATAAAACCCTGCTTTGCTCACCCTTTAAACAGTCTGCGAGCCTAAATTTTTATGGCTGTGGAATGGAGAAGAAACCTGTCTTTAGCCGAACTAAGGAAAGTCCTGCAACAGTTTCATGAGTGTTTTCTTCTTGTCATTTAGATCAAACTCATCAATTCCTAGAAGAATCTTGTTCATTCCCTAGTTCAAGCTGCTTCTCATTCGTTGAGTCTCTCTCTAACACATTATCCTATTTGTGCCTGTCATGGTACACTGTACCTAAAATGATTGAATAGTTTCTTTGATAATTTAGTTTCCTGCCATTAGAATATAAGCTTATTAAAGACAAGTTTACTGTTTGTCTTGTTCATTCCTATATCCCCATCACCCACAACACAACCCATTCCCCATCTTGCATACCGCTGCCATTTAGTTTATTTGGTTGACAGTTGCCATGATCTCTGTATTCAGTTCAGGATATGCATCCTTTGGATTTATAGTGGCATTCTGATCAGGAATATCAGCATCATTCTTTTCTGTGGATTATTCATCTGTGAGGCTCTAAATGGTTTTGTTTATGTGTTTGTTTTTGTTCAAAGGTCAGCTCAATCTTATATTTAATTCTGAAAAATATGACATGACAAATGTTAATTATAATTATTATTCACTTGTGCTTGACAAATACTGCTTTCTAAAGAAAAATTATCATTGTGATACTATTTCTTTAAAACCCCAAAATGTAACCAATGGACGTCTCTCTAGTATACTATACTAAGACTTCAATACTTCTAAGCTATTGTTTTCGTTTTTTATTACTCAAACTGTTTGTATATGGAGACTGCTTATCAGATAAATTCATTCTGGGCTTTTTGCAATTATACTTCAACTAGCATTCTTACCTTAAAAAGCTAATAGTATTGTGTTTTAATAAAATTGAATAAAACTCAAATATACCCAGTTTTCACAATCTTTTTAAAAGATTCTATTGACAGTAAACAATTTTTAGTTGGAATTTTTATCAAAAATATCCTCCATACCAAAAGCTTTGGACAAAATATTTAGTTTGATTTATTTTGTCATTATTGTGGCTGTAAATGTTTGTGTTTATGTAAACTGTTTTTGTCTACATGGTATTGAAACATGAATTTTTTTGTCTCAACTAAAAACAATTGTTTTCCAAGATATCTTGAAGTGTCTTCACGTGTGTAAAATAGTACTTCAGCATTACTGTATTTACAATGATATTAATTAGAGGTAGATCCATCCTATGTGGTAAAATGAAAAGGACTCTAATATTTCTGGTCTTAAACTGTTATGCAGTTTCAACAATGAAAGTTTATTATTTGGGGCTAATTGTTTAAAATATATGTGATTATTATTAATTACAATTATAAAGACAATTCTATTAGTTAACTGTATCTAAGAAAATGAAGGAATTGAAAACAAACTTCAACTTGGCCAAAATTTAGCCTAGAGCTATTGCCTGAAAAATAAGTAGAACCCATAGCAAACAAGCATTGTGTGAATCATGTAGTGTTTTGTTTTGCATTGCCATACCTGTCAATCAGCCTAAACTGTTGATTGTCCATGTAAACACATAACATAATAATGTTAAACATTTTTTTAAAGGCAGTCCAAAATACAGGGCATAGTGTGTTATTGGTGGAAGTTACTGGTGATGAAGGAGAATGTAAAATTGTTTTAATTCTCTTTACATTTTTCATTGCTCCATTTTAAATACATTTTAATAGACATTCATTATATTTAGAAATTAAATGTTTGGGATATCTAAATAAACATTAGTTCAGTTATTTTTCCCTTTTGTCTTTTACATCTGAAACCTTTTAGGCTTTGACCTAGATTCAGATTCAGTGGCACTAATCACTAATACTTAACAAAAAACAATTAAAATGTGAAGTATGCTAATGTCTTACTTCTTTGAATATTCTACCCCTGAGGATTATTTGTTTATAATTCCCATCTCTTTTTAACAGCACTCCTAGGAAACATTTAACAATAGTTCTTAAATAAAGATAATTTTTTGAAAGAATAATAAACTTAGCAAGATAATTTTCGTATTCAAGGATATAGTCAAATACATTTTCTAAAAGACATTTATTAGGCAAAATTAGATTTTTACAACTGACATAATGGTATAGGCTATTATTCTATGACAGTTTAATAAAATATTGGCTAATTTAGGTATATAAAGAAGGTTTTGCTTTGGGCATTATAGACTAATTGACTTAAATTATTTTAAAATATTTTCTTACATTTAAATATTTTCCTTTAGGACCTGAATCATAAGCATTCAAATTACCTACCAGAAAATTGTGTAATGTCATAAATCAAGTATAACAGTTAAATTTTTGGTGGACCTATTTTATCTGAATACAGTAACTTAGTATGATTGTTTCACATATCTCAGGATAAGTACAAAATCTACATTGTGAACACCCCCCAAAGGTACTCACTCAGAAACACATTTTGTACACTTACAAAGATAACATCCTTCACAAAAGAAAAGAAAGCAGTTTGCATAAATCTTAATAATTTGAAATAAATCATATTATATACAACAGGAATTGAAATGAAATTATATGATTAAGTAAATTACCTTTAGCCTGTGTTCTACTCAAAATACACATAACAGCAACAAACTTTAAACTCAGCCCAATTCCCGAAACGTTAATGCAAACAAGTATAATAAAGGTTTAGCAGAAGAAGTATGCTTTAAACATCAAATGCTCAGTCTCTAAATTCCCATACAAGATATCTGACTGTCAACTAAAAATTTAGAGGCATATGAAAAGATAACAAATAACAAATAACACTCTAATGAGTGAAATAAATAATTACAGGATTAATATATGACAAAATGTTGGAACAATCAGAAGGAGAATGTAATGTAACTGTGATTAACATATTAAAAGCTTTAATAAAAGTGGAATAAAGTATGAAAGACCAGAAGGATACTTTCAGCAATCAACTGACTATAAGAAAGAAGCAAATGAAGATTCTAGAAGTCAAAGCACAGTAACAGGGATGAAGAATGGCTTTGAAGCACTCATTAGTAGATTCAACACAATCAAGAGAAAAGTCAGTAAACCTGAGGATAACCCTAATAGAAATTGCTGAAAATAAAACACAAAGAGTGAAAAGAGAGAAGGAAAAAGAAAAAAGCAAAGAGGAAAAGTTGTAGGACAATATTATATATACTAACATACACATAGTTGACACCCAGAAAGAGAAGAAAGACAGAAAGGGCTGAAAACAATTACACTTTGAGAATTTTGCAAAATCAGTGCCAGACACCAAACGACAGATTCAAGAAGCTCAGGACACCAAGCAGAATAAAAACAAATAAAACAACAGCAAAAACACAAACAAAAACCTCGCCTAGTTGTGCCATGTTGAAACTGCCAAAGGTCAAAGACAAATAGAACATCTCTTAGGCATTCAGAAAAAGACATATTCCCTACATAAAAGCAGTGTTAAAAATAACAGCACACTTCTCAAACGTTCCACACAACCAAGAAGACAATGAAGTGTCCTTTTAAACGTACTAAATGAACATACACACACACACACACACACACGCTCAGACCTAACTTCTGTGTCCAGCAAAAGTGTGTTTTTCAAAAAAGGGGAGAAATAAATATTGTCCTAGACAAACAAAAACTGAGAAAAAAACAGAAATGATGTACTCTATGTTTATAGCACAAGTAAAATTTAAATATTTGACAATGACATCACAAAGATAGTGGAGGGTGATTGAAAAAATTTAGTGTAAGGTCTTTAACCCATACATAAAATAGTGCAATGTTATAGAAACATAGAATCAGATTAATTTAAAATGCATATTATAAACCCTAATAAATTTACTAAATCTGATTTAAAGTACTGTAAGCCAAAAGAGCAAAGTAAGCTAGAATTTCTTAATGCTCAGTTAATCTGTAAAAATGAGAAAAGAAGAAAAAACTAACAATGAACAAAGGAACAAATAAAAATTAGCTACCAGATTAGTATATTTTAATCCAACTATATCAAATTTACTTTAAATACAAATGTTCTAAACACACCAGTTTAAATTAAAACATTGTCAAATGGGATAAAAATGTAAGACACAAGTATATGCTCTCAGCAGGAAAACCATATTAAGTATAAATATGTAAAAATATGAAAAGCAAATGGATTAGAAAAGGTACATAATGCACAAAATAATAAAAAATAGAATTATAGCCAGGTGGAGTGGCTTATGCCTGTAATCTCAGCACTTTAGGATGCTGAGACAGGAGGATCACTTGGGTCCAGGAGTTCAAGACCAACCTGGGCAACATAGTGAGACCCAATCTCTACAAAATTTTTTTTTTTAAAATAGCTAGATGTGGTGGCACATGTTTGTAGTTCCAGCTATTTAGGAAGCTGAGATGGGAGGATAGCTTGAGCCTGGGAAGTAGGGGCTGCAGTGATCCATGATCACACTACTGCAGGCCCTGTCTCAAAAAAAAAAAGAAGAAGGAGAAGAAGAAAATTAGAGTGTCTATGTTAATATCAAACAAAGTAAACATCAAAACAATAAACATTATCAGAGGTAACAAGGAACATTATGATAAAAAGGTCAATTCTCCAACGAGACATAACAATCTTAAATTTTTAAAGAGTTTTAAAAATATGAGACAAGAATGGAACTGAAAGATGAAATAGAGAAATTCAAAATTATAGGTAGAAAACGCAATATGGTTATCTCAGTATTTAATGAAGAAGTAGGCTGAAAATTAGGGTATGATGACCTCAAAACACTATTAACCAACATTTCATAATTGATATTTACAAAACACTTCACCCAACAAACACCAAAAAAATCACATTAATTTGAAGCTCACAGGGAACATGCACAGGACAGATAACATTCTAACCTCTAAAACAAACTAAAAATTTTAAAATACAAAAAAATCTGCAAACTATGTTCTCTAATCATAATTGAATAAAATTATAAATCAGTAACAGAAAGATGGGTAGAACACTGCAAAATATTTTGTAACTGAACAACACACTCTTAACTCATGTGTTGAAGAAGTGTCAAGATTGTTAAAAATATTTTGAACTAAATGAAAATGTAGCAAAATGTGTGAGATGCAGTAAAAGGAGTGTTTAGAGGGAAATTTATATCATTAAATGCATATATTAGAAAATAAGAAACATTTGAAAATCAATAAATATAATACTCTTTTTTAGAAAACTAAAGAAAAAAAGCACCATTCAACCCTAAAGCAAATAGAAAATGTAGTACACATAAACCTAAGAAATTGAACACAGAAAAATAATAGAGAAAATCAATGAAAACAAACATTGGTTTTTTGAAAAGATCAATAAAATTGATAAGCCTGCCAGTTTAGCCAAGAAAAAAGAGACGATACAATATCGTGAATAAAACAAGTATCATCTCTGCTGATTACAAAGGGAATACTAAGAACAACACTATGCCCAGACATTTGACAACTTAGGTGAAAAGAAAATTCCTTGAAAGGCACAACTATCAAAACATACTCAAGGATAAATAAATAGCCTGAATAACTTTATATATGTGCTTTAAATACATTGAATTATTCATTAAAATCCTTTCAAAAGAGAAAACGTAGGTGGTTATATTGGTGAGTTCTACCAAACATGTAATGAAGAAACAATACTAATTCTACGTAATTTCTTCTAATATAACAGGCGAGGAGAAAATGCTCCCTCACTCCTTTTACCAGGACACCATTACCATATTACCAAAACCAGAAAAAGACATTTCAAAATGAGAAAACTACATACCAATATCTGTAATGACTATAGACAAAACCTTCAATGAAATTTTATTAGACCAAGTCAAAAAATGTGGGCCAGGTGTGAAGGCTCACGCCTGTAATCCTAGCACTTTGAGAGGCTGAGGTGGGTGGATCGCCTGAGGTCAGGATTCCAAGACCAGCCTGGCCAACATGTGAGACCCTGTCTCTACGAAAAATACAAAAATTAGCCAGGCATGGTGGCGGGTCCCTGTAATCCCAGCTACTTGGGAGGCTGAGGTGGAAGAATTGCTTGAGCCTGGGAGGTGGAGGTTGCAGTGAGCAGAGATCCCGCCATTGCACTCCAGACTGGGGGATAGAGTGAGACTCCGTCTCAAAAAATAAAAATAAAAATAAAAATAAAAATAAAAAAATTAAAAATAAATAATGAACAACTGGGTTCATCTAGGAATACAAGTTTGCTTCAATATTTGGCAATTAGTAATTGTATTCACCATGTTAATAGATGAATGAAGATAAACCGAATGCTAATCTTAATAGGTGCAGAAAATATTTGACAAAATTTGATATCCATTCATAATAGAAACTATTAATCAAGAAAAGAAAATGATATTAAGCTAATAAAATTTTCAAAAAGCCTATAGCTAGCATAATACTTAGTGTTAACATAATGAATGTCCCCCACCCCAAGTTTGAGAACAAAGCAATGTTTTGCTTTCTTACCATTCCTATAAACATTTTACTGGAAGTCCTAGAAAATGCAATAAGGCAAGAAAAAATAAAATACACTTTTCTATATTACAATGTCAATATAAATGTCTATTATATTCTCATATATTAGCAATGAATAATCAAATTTTGAAATAAAGAATACCTTTTTAGTATAACACCAAAATAGAAAAGTTATCGGTTTAACAAAAAATACAGTATCTGTGTTAATGATGAAACACTAGTTAACAAAATTAAACAGGCAAATCAATTAAGAGATGTAAATTGTTCATTAGTTAGAGGATTGAAAATGTGGTGATGTCAATTCTCCTTAATTTTACTTATGGATTTAATACTATTCCAATTAACATCCTAGTAACAAAATTGTGAATATAACAACATGACACTAACATTTATGTTAGTTATAATATATTTATATTAAGGCAGAGCCAAAACAGTATTAAAAAAGTAAAATTGGAGGTTTGTCATCTCTGATCTTAAGACTTCCTATAAAGCTACAGTAATCAAGACAGTTTGGTACATATCAGCACAAGGATAGACACATTCATTATTAGAAAGAACATAGAGTCCTGAAATAGACTTACACAGATAAAAATGTACTTGTTTTTGATAAAGTTCTAAAGGTAATTCAGTGAAGAACAACAAAAACCTTAAAAACCTTATGTCACATCTTGTACAATATTAATTTCAAATGAAAGACAGGTCTAAATGTAAACCTACAAACATTTTAGAAGATAACATAGGGGGAATCTTTATGTCCTTGAGTTCAGCAAAAACATTTTAGATATGAAAGTAAAAGAAGAATCCTTAAAAATGATAAGCCAGATTGTATAAAAATTAAAAACTTTTTCTCTGTGAAAGATACTGTTATGAAAATGAAAAGACAAGCCAAAACCTGGGATGAAGTATTTGCAGCCCTTATGCCTGATGAAGGAATTCTCTCTAGAATAGGCTAAAAGAATATAAAAAAATTGTTGAACTTACCATTATAAAACAAACAATTCCTATGACATTACTTGCAAGAATCTGAACAGACTCTTCACAAAACAACATATATGGATGGCAAATAAACATAAAGATTCTCCACGTCATTAATCTTCAAGGAAATTGAAATTAAAACCATATTGAAATATTACTGTTCATATATTATAATGTCTAAAACCAAAAGAACAAAAACCAACCTGAAAATAAGAGCTTTTCAAGATGCTGAGAAGTGGAACTCTCATATGTTGCCACAAGGGATGGAGAAATGGTATGGCCATGCTGGAATAAAGACCGGTGGTTTTCATAGTTGTTATAAAGTTATACACTTAACCATAGACTTAGTAATTTCACCATAAGTTATTTAACTGATGTGGTTTGGCTGTGTCCCCACCCAAATCTCATCTTGAATTGTAGCTCCCATAATTCCCACATGTTGTGGGAGGGACCCGGTGGGAGATAATTGAATCGAGGGGGTGGTTTCCCCCATACTGTTCTGGTAGTGAATAAGTCTCATGAGATCTGATGGTTTTATAACAGCTTCCCCCATTCACTTTGCTCTCATTTTCTCTTGTCTGCTGCCATGTAAGACATGTCTTTTGCCTTCTGTCATGATTGTGAGGCCTCCCCAGCCAAGTGCAACTGTGAGTCCATTAAACCTCTTTTTGTTTATAAATTACGCAGTCTTGGGTATGTTTTTATCAGCAGTGTGAAAATGGACTAATACATTAACCTAGTGAATATGTTCACCCAAAAGTCTGTATGCAATAATTTATAGGAGTTTTATTCATAACTGAAACTGGGAACAAACCAAATGACTTTCAAAAGATGAATGATTAACACACGTAGACACATCCATGCAGTGGACTGTTACTCAGCTATAAAAAATAATTAACATGGATTTACACAACATGGATGCATTTTCAATGCATTTTACCATGAAAGGAACAAGCCCCAATTGTATGATTTCAATTATATGACATTCTGAAAAGGCAAACTATAGAGACAGAAAACAAGTCAGTGATTGCTAAGAATTGAATGCGGGAAGACGAGTTGACTACAAAGAAGCAACACAAGAGCCTTTTGGAGATAATAAAGTTATTCCGTATGATATTGTGGTGGTAGATACATATATCAATGCGTTTGTCAAACATACGGAACTATCCATCCAAAAGAGTGAATTTTACTGTATACAAAGTTTTGAGAAACCCAATTGACAGGAGAAACCTAATACGAAATACAGACTTTGGCCAATATATCTGACTATATTGCTAATGTGTGATATAATCACAGTGAAGCAAGAGGAGAATAAAAAAGCTACCTCAAGTAACTCATAACACGGTGTTTTTTTTTACTAGATACCATAAGACATGGGTAAGTATAATTGTATCCAAATACTGTGCCTTTGTGAAAAAATAGCCTAAAGGGTATAGATCAGCAATTCTGAACCACTATACTTAACATATTATTGTTGAACAAATGTTTAAATATAATATAGATAATGTGAGCCACATTTTTTTACTGTAGGAGAAAGAGGTTGTAAATAAAGGGGAATGATAGATATAGTGCTGGGTTGAACTTGGAGATATCAGTATGAACACATTTATTATAATATATGCATAGATACAGAAATAGGCACAGATATGTGTATATATATGACTTAGTATACATATATACATTTCTTAGTCCAAAACACAGAGAACCTAGAAGCAGGCTCCCCACCAGCAAAGAAAACACCTAGAACCCATATTATAGTTTCTAAATATAATTCTATAATTAATTGAACCAGGGTTTCTTGGAGAAATTATTGGTGCTAGGGTTGTAGCAGGGAAAGACAAGACAAACCCAAAACAAGTTGCCAAGCCAGGAGGTAAGGTAGAATCTTAAAAATATACTAATTGACAAGAGGAGAGAAAAAGGAGAAAGAGGAGAGAGAAGGGGAAGGAGAAGGAGAACGGGAGGAGGAAGAAAGGGGAGGGAAAAGAGGGAGGAGAAAGGAGGAGGAGCAGGAGGACCACCACCCAGAAGCCAATGGAGGAGGAAGGGGAAGAGGAGGAGGAGGAGGAGAAGGAGGCAGAAGAGCAGGAGGACCACCACACAGAAGTCAACTGGAAAAAGTTCCCACAGATTAACTCAGGAACAATTTGAGCCATAAAGTACATAATGACAGTCTTGGATTATAACTCAAAGAATAAAATTCTCTTGAATCTATAGCGATATAAGAAAATAAGTCAATAAATAAGTCAGGAGAAAGGAGCAACTTTAACTTCCAGAAGAATTCTAATACATGTAGGAGTGAAGGAGTACAAAAATCACCCCAAAAACATCACAGTAAACAATGCTGCATGCAAGAGAGGACTGCTAGAATTAGTGGAAGAAACTTAAGAAACTTTAAGAAGAAATAGGATATTTGCATGTCCTCAAAGCTTCTTCTCTAAAATATTTGCTAATATGGTGACTTCTATGGTTCCTTCAAGAGGTGAGCTTGATTTCCCTCTCTTTGGGTATAGGCTGTGTACTTACTTTCTCACTTCTAATAAATAGAGTACAGCAGGTTTAAAAAAAGCAACTCTACAGTGGAGAGAAGAAACCTAATGGATGCTGCTTTTACCAAGATATCAAGGTTAACATTACCAGTAGTAAGACAGAGTGATTATCATGTATTCCCTGACACAAAGAAGAAGAAGGGAAGGAGAAGGGCATATCATTTCTATGCTATGCTTCCCCAAAATGCATACCCTACATCTAATATGAGAAAACAGCAGCCAAAAATAAACTGAAGGACATTTAATTACACAACGGCAAGTATTCTTTTAAAAAAAAAGCCAGGCCATGAAAAACAAAGAAAGATGGAGAAAATGTCACAAATTAGAGAAGACAATGAATACTTGCCAACTATACATAATATGATAGCTTAGATTTGATCCTAAACATAAAAATAGGAAACACGTAAGTAGAAAAACTGAGACAATCTGAATAATGTCTGTAGCTTAATTAGTAGCAGTATATCAATGCCAGTATCTTAAGTGTGATTATTGTCCCATGGTTATGAAGATGCTAGTATTAGGGAAAGCTAAGATGGGACCAGGTGATGGATATATGGGACTGTCTTTTCCCCTCTTTGCTATCTTCTCTAGGTCTTTATTTATTACAAAATAAAAAGTTAAAAAAACAGATATACACTTAAAAGGTTTCATAATCATGCCACAGATAAAAAGTTACATATATTTTCATGGTGCAGAATCATAGAACACATATAATTTATACATTTTGTTGCACTTTTTTTTCAACTTTTCAAAAATTGATTACAATAAGCAAATTACGCATGGAAGAAAAAATATAATAAGGAAACAATATGACATTCAAACATTGGTCATTTTCACAATTTAATTTATTTGATTTATCTATTTGATCTTACAGCAGTTTGTGAGAAAAATACAATTAAACAAACTTATTTACTGTGTTTTGAAGAAGAAAAATTTATTAGTCTGCCTTTTCAGTACACAATTAATTGTCTGTGTGAGTCCTGGAATATTAAACAGGATTAATGCACTACACTTTCCCACAAATGTTCAGTTTCCCTGCAGTGCAGAGAGAAAGATGTAGCTGTCTGTCCTAAAAATAGATAGATGCAAAGCTGCTAGTGCAAGTGTGTGCAAATTTTGTTTGCTTGGTATGTAGAGTGCAAAAGGTAAGGCAAACAGCGAATATATTTCTGTGGGTTATACGTCAGTTTCTGTAGAAACAGTGATATATTAGTTTAAAAAAAGCTTGTCCTTTTTTTTTAACAATGTCAAGAAATACAGGTAGACAGGAACGTAACATTGATGTCTATATTTTTAAGTTTAGGGGAATACTTAACTTTTGACAGCTTTAGCTTTCATTATATATCAGGTTCTACAGTGTATAGATAAAAAAAGGATTTTATGTGAGCAGAGTATATTGTTCCCCATTGTAATAAATTACATAATTCAAAATTGCTAACTTAATTGAAGTTACTTTTTAAATATATAGTATAAGTGAAATTTGATCATTTTTTATTCATTCAATAAAAAAATTATTAGTAAGAGACTTTGCAACTGTAAGAGAGACTGAATGTGTTATGGTCAAATTGAAGACACATTTTGATGTATTTGTATATCACGAAGGGTGGTTTGAGGACCACCTAGAGATAAACATATCTCAGGTGAAAACATTTAGCGAATACCTATACAGTAGCACTTCTTAAATTTCAGTGTAAACAAAAATTACCTTGGGATCTAGTTTAAATGTAGATTTGTATTCAGTAGATCTGTTATGGGCCCTGAGGTTTGGCATCTCTAACAAAATGATGTCAGTGCTGGTGGTCTGTAGGTTACAATTTGAGTAGCAGGGCTCTAGAATACACATGTTTATAAATGACCCAATCACCTTCCAGATCACCAACAGAAAGATATGCCAGCTTTTCATACAATGACAAGAGAATAGTAATGCATGAAAACAGTCGATGACTCCACTAGAGAAGACACTGTATGAGGGGAGGTTTTTTGGTCTGTGTTTTCTCTGCTTTAGTTCTGGTGCTCATAACAGTGTCTAGCACATGATAGACACTCAGTATTACTTACTGAGTAAAAGGTCAACTAGTTGAAATGTTTTATTATATGGAGGATGAAAAATAGTTCCTACCCAATATTTGTATACTTTTATGCTTCAGAATTATGAAAGTCAAATAGAAAAGTCAAATATTAACTAGAGTTAACAGGAAGTTAAAAGAAGAGGACAGTATCATTTAGAAATGCAAATTAATTAGCAGACAAATTAGTGTTCTGAGTTTATACAGTTTTAAAACTTTACTTTTTAAAACATAGTAAAGTTGTTACACTAACTTTAAAAAATTATTAAATTTTCTTTAGTACAAAAGAAAAATAAAGTGATTCTGTTCATTTGTATTTGAGAAAGAATGTGGGCATATATTCTGCATGTAGACAATTGTTTCTATAACTTCTTATATTAGAGAGTATATTTTTAAAAATGGTGTCTACATCATCAGGTTATTGTAAGGATTAAGCAGAATAACTTATTCAAAATATAAAGTAAAAATGCATGGCACAAAATAAAGGTTCAATAAAGTATCATTATTATCAATATCTATAATTAAGTAAAATAATATAGAATAATTCCATACATAGCTTAATAGGTGACTGTGCAGCGTGATGAGAAAACCAAGGAATTTGGAGAAATAACCTATTATTTTGAGCCCTGGCTTCTTTGCTAATGGATTTTCTGACCTTAGGCAACTCCGCAGGTAGGTCTGGATATATAAATTAAATAAGAAGGGAGAAGGTTTTATAAGCTCTGCAGTGCTCAACAAATATTAGTCTGTACAGGCCTGGAAAAATAGAGAAGGAATGTTTCTTAATCTTTTAAATTTCATGACATTCATGTCAATCTATGAAGATTTACTGAAAATCATGAGTCCAAATATATTATGCTAAAACCCTTGTGCTCAGGCTTAGCAGGTCCAGAATTTCACCTCAAATAGTCTTAAAGCTAGAAAAATACTACAGAAAATTCACTAACGAATGTGAAATTACATGGAGGGCACATGAAGGAGTGTAGGGTGCACTTATGTGTGTGGTTTTATTAAGGTATAAATCTTCTGTTATTTTGCCTGCTAAAGGACAGATGGCTGCCTTAAAATGGAATCTGGATGCAGCATCCACATACTGAATGTCATTATACACAGCAACAGCTGTGTTTAGCATATCCTTCATTTGAATTCTAGTTCAGGGGAAAGACAAAAAAGCATAGGCTGTCTATTATCACCAGGCACTATGTCCAAATAATAAAAACGGATTTTCTAAGGAACTCATATTTAAGGGGAATGTAGTCATAGTTATTGAGAAATCCAAGATTGTGAAAATGACTAATCCTAGACCTGTGGCATAGCCTTTGTTAAATTTCACCCAGGAACTAATAAGTCAATGCCCAGGGAACATAAGGAAGGACATGCAATTTGAAGAGTCTAAAGAAAGCACTAGTATAAAACTGAGAAATAAGTGAAAGCATTTAATCTGTGTGAAATTTTCAGGTCTTTTTCATCATAATTTATACAAATCCAGTTGATGCTTCTGAGGATGACAGTAAAGCTCTGTATTACCTCAACCTGCCATGGGAAAATACCATACAGTGGATGGTTTAAACAACAGAAGTTTATTTTCAGAAAGTTCTAGAGGCTAGAAGTCTCAGACCAAGGTCTGACAGGCTCCATTTCTGGTGAGGACTCGCTTCATGGCTTGCAGGTAACAGTCTTCTCACCGTCCTCATATTGTGGGCCGCTGGCGGGAGCGCTTGCAAGAGAGAGAGGAAAAGAGATGGAGAGAAAGAGAGCTCTCCGGTGTCTCTTCTTGTAGTGACGCCAGTCTTAGGAGATCAGAACCCAACCTTAAGACCACAATGACCTTAATTACCTCAAAAGGCCTTGTGTCCAGATGCAGCCACATTAGGGGTTAGGGCTTCAACAGTTCCGTCCATAGCAAATTCCTAAATTAACATTATTACTGTATGCATGGCTGTACATTTTTATAATTCTGTACTTTTACTTTTGGAATTACCTTGTGGTATGTTGTAAGCAACTCGATGGGAAAGGGTTCTGACAACTGAAAGTAGCAAGCCTGCCTCTAGTTTTAGCTGCCACTTACTAATCTGTATGACCTTAGGCCAGTTACTTTACCTCTCAAAGACTGTTTTTTATTTGCAAAATGAGGATAATAATATTATATATACTGCAAAGTTTCAGATAGGCACGTACAACAAGCACAGAATAACTAATATCTTCTAAAATAAAATTTCCTGTAAAATAGAGAATTGTTTTTCTTTAGATGACAGCACTTTTAAATTGCTAATTTACCCCAATTTTTTACTAATATTTTGGTTCCTTCTAAACCTTAAAAAATATTTATAACAAGACATTTAAAATATGGCAATGATAATTGATAAATATTTGTATCAGGAAATAATTCACATGAAAGCAAAATATTAAAAGGTTTTTTATTTGACTTGGCTTAAATGAATCATGAAGGGTGGAAGTGATGGGTGCCACAGATATAAAAAGAATAACAGTGATAAGGCCAGGCTTGGTGGCTCACGCCTGTAATCCCAGCACTTTGGGAGGCCAAGGCGGGCGGATCACGAGGTCAGGAGATCGAGACCTTCCTGGCTAACACGATGAAACCCTGTATCTACTAAAAATACAAAAAATTAGCCAGAAGTGGTGGCGGGCACCTGTAGTCCCAGCTACTCAGGAGGCTGAGGCAGGAGAATGGCGTGAACCTGGGAGGCGGAGCTTGCAGTGAGCCAAGATCAGGCCACTGCAATCCAGCCTGGGTGACAGTGCGAGACTCTGCCTCAAAAAAAAAAAATGGTGACAATAACTGACAATTTTATGAAGTAACCTTTATTAATAATTCGATTGATAAATGGGCAAAATAAGACACACAGCTCATAAGCCAAAGAGAACAGGATTATAACTCAGGGGTTGTGGCTCCAGTGACTAGCATTTTTTTTTTAATTTTATTATTATTATACTTTAAGTTTTAGGGTACATGTGCACAATGTGCAGGTTAGTTACATATGTATACATGTGCCATGCTGGTGTGCTGCACCCATTAACTCGTCATTTAGCATTAGGTATATCTCCTAATGCTATCCCTCCCCCCTCCCCCCACTCCACAACAGTCCCCAGACTGTGATGTTCCCCTTCCTGTGTCCATGTGTTCTCATTGTTCAATTCCCACCTGTGAGTGAGAACATGCAGTGTTTGGTTTTTTATCCTTGCGATAGTTTACTGAGAATGATGATTTCCAATTTCATCCATGTCCCTACAAAGGACATGAACTCATCCTTTTTTATGGCTGCATAGTATTCCATGGTGTATATGTGCCACATTTTCTTAATCCAGTCTATCATTGTTGGACATTTGGGTTGGTTCCAAGTCTTTGCTATTGTGAATAGTGCCGCAATAAACATACGTGTCCGTGTGTCTTTATAGCAGCATGATTTAGAGTCCTTTGGGTATATACCCAGTAATGGGATGGCTGGGTCAAATGGTGAATTTCTAGTTCTAGATCCCTGAGGAATCGCCACACTGACTTCCACAGTGGTGGGACTAGTTTACAGTCCCACCAACAGTGTAAAAGTGTTCCTATTTCTCCACATCCTCTCCAGCACCTGTTGTTTCCTGACTTTTTAATGATTGCCATTCTAACTGGTATGAGATGGTATCTCATTGTGGTTTTGATTTGCATTTCTCTGATGGCCAGTGATGGTGAGCATTTTTTCATGTGTTTTTTGGCTGCATAAATGTCTTCTTTTGAGAAGTGTCTGTTCATGTCCTTCGCCCACTTTTTGATGGGGTTGTTTGTTTTTTTCTTGTAAATTTGTTTGAGTTCATTGTAGATTCTGGATATTAGCCCTTTGTCAGATGAGTAGGTTGCGAACATTTTCTCCCATTTTGTAGGTTGCCTGTTGACTCTGATGGTAGTTTCTTTTGCTGTGCAGAAGCTCTTGAGTTTAATTAGATCCCATTTGTCAATTTTGGCTTTTGTTGCCATTGCTTTTGGTGTTTTAGGCATGAAGTCCTTGCCCATGCCTATGTCCTGAATGGTAATGCCTAGGTTTTCTTCTAGGGTTTTTATGGTTTTAGGTCTAACGCTAAAAACTCTCAATAAATTAGGTATTGATGGGACGTACCTCAAAATAATAAGAGCTATCTATGAGAAACCCACAGCCAATATCATACTGAATGGGAAAAAACTGGAAGCATTCCCTTTGAAAACTGGCACAAGACAGGGATGCCCTCTCTCACCACTCCTATTCAACATAGTGTTGGAAGTTCTGGCCAGGGCAATTAGGCAGGAGAAGGAAATAAAGAGTATTCAATTAGGAAAAGAGGAAGTCAAAACTGTCCCTGTTTGCAGATGACATGATTGTATATCTAGAAAACCCCATTGTCTCAGCCCAAAATCTCCTCAAGCTGATAAGCAACTTCAGCAAAGTCTCAGGATACAAAATCAATGTACAAAAAATCACAAGCATTCTTATACACCAATAACAGACAAACAAAGAGCCAAATCATGAGTGAACTCCCATTCACAATTGCTTCAAAGAGAATAAAATACCTAGGAATCCAACTTACAAGTGACGTGAAGGACCTCTTCAAGGAGAACTACAAACCACTGCTCAATGAAATAAAAGAGGATACAAACAAATGGAAGAACATTCCATGCTCATGGGTAGGAAGAATCAATATCGTGAAAATGGCCATACTGCCCAAGGTAATTTATAGATTCAATGCCATCCCCATCAAGCTACCAATGCCTTTCTTCACAGAATTGGAGAAAACTAAAGTCAATCCTAAGCCAAAAGAACAAAGCTGGAGGCATCATGCTACCTGACTTCAAACTATACTACAAGGCTACAGTAACCAAAACAGCATGGTACTGGTACCAAAACAGAGGTATAGATCAATGGAACAGAACAGAGCCCTCAGAAATAAAACCGCATATCTACAACTATCTAATCTTTGACAAACCTGAGAAAAACAAGCAATGGGGAAAGGATTCCCTATTTAATAAATGGTGCTGGGAAAACTGGCTAGCCATATGTAGAAAGCTAAAACTGGATCCCTTCCTTACACCTTATACAAAAATTAATTCAAGATGGATTAAAGACTTAAATGTTAGACCTAAAACCATAAAATCCGGTGACTAGCATTAAAGCTGTATGATTGGTTATTTGGAAGGGTAAACTGGACACTTCAGCAGAACTTTTACGATATAGAAGTGCTTTGATGAAGATACCAAGGCAGTTCCAGAAATGTGATTATTGTCCGTATATCCAAAAGTGTTTCCTTCCTCAGGCCCTTACACACTCATTAAACACACCAAGCATATTCATGCAAGGACAACACTGAAATAGTCATTTCAACAAAAATTAACTGTGGAGTGTACCTAAATTCTTATGTCAGCTAATGAGCAAATTCTCTTTCTCTCTCTCTCTGTCTGTCTGTCTCACAGTTTTTTGGCTGATCTTGAGTATTGCCATTTAGAGAGGATATCATAATGTCTATTCTGGGGCTATTCCTGTCAAATAGGCACTTTTACTCATTTTTACTCTTTAGGGCTCTGTCCCATCTGCTCAGTGGTGTAGACATACGGACTTAATTCCTTTTTCGTTATTGAATACAACTTACCTCCTCTGGTTGTTTAACATATGTTTACTTTGAACATAATACTCTACATTCTATTCAATCTTGTTAGTTACAATTAAAATCAAATTGTATGTTTTGTAGGTTAAAATATGTTATTTTTTCATTGTGAGGGCTCCCTAAGTTTCTCAGCCAAATGTTTATATATAAGCTGTTGAGTTTCTTGCCCATTATCATCCTAGTCAATTATCTAAGGATTTTATTAGTTTCTTGATCAGAAGGAAATACAACATTATTTGAGAGCTATTCAGTTTGTCTAGTGAGGACTGAGTACTGACCAATATATGTTGCCAAGATAGTTACATACTTTCACCTAAAACAAATATGATATTATTTTTAAAACCCCAATACAGTATGAGTTCTATTGAGACATGATCCTAATGTTTTAAAATATGCAAGAGTTTGAGTAACTGGACAAATTACGATCCTGTAATATAGTAATAGCAAAAAGGGTATAATAAACTAATCAAGATGTCCTTTTGAAAATAATTGTGCATAGATGTGGCTGCATTTTCTCTATTTAATTAAAACACTGATTGAATAGCTAAAAGTTCCATATACTAGAATAAGCCTTGATGTTATAATAATAAATATGTGGCTTTTGTCCTTGTGAAGCTTTTATTCTAACTGGAGCCACGGATAGGACAATAAAGACTCAGTTTTGATTCGGGTTCAAAAAACATGATCAGCTCAATTACCTATCAGCTACGTGGCTTTTCTTGGACTATTCTTATGCTTAGAGAAATAATGAAGTGGAAAGAAATGCCAAGGCCAGAAAAATGTAGGGAGACAAGTGTGACTTAAGGCCCATATTGAAGGAGATGAAGCTTTTGTGTGTGGAAACTTTCAAACATATGCAAAGAAGACAACGGTAAAATGAAACCCTGTGAAGTCATTACCCAGCTGTAATAATCATCACCACTTTTGTTTTATACATCTGTACCCCTATTCACTTTCACCATTATTCTCTATTATTTTGAGGCAAATGCCAAACATAACATAATTGAACTAAAAAATATTTCAGTAAGTTTCTCTAAAAGATAGGTACACCTTTAGAAAAAGGTAGTCACAATAAATTTTTCATCCCTAAAAGCTCAACAATAATAATCACCTTAAAGTTATCCAATAGACAATATTCAATTTTTCCTGATTAATTTTTTTTTTTTTTTTTTTTGGAGACAGAGTCTCACTCTGTCTCCCAGGATGAAGTTCAGTGGCATGATCTCGGCTCACTGCAACCTCCGCTTCCCGGGTTCAAGCAATTCTCTGCCTCAGCTTCCCGAGTAGCTGGGATTTACAGGCACCCACCACCACGCCCGATTAATTTTTAATATAAGTTGTTTATATTCAGATCCAAACATTGTGTTTAGTAATTTCTTTTACTCTGTAACTTCCTCTTATTTTTTTTTCTTTCAAAATACTGCTTTGAAGAAATTGTGCCAAAGGTTCTATAGTGGTTTTGTAATTTCTCACTTTCTGTTTTTTTGCTCATTGGGTCTTCCCAGAACCTGAGGGAAAACAAAAGCAAAAAAAAAAAAAAAATGCTTCTGTGTCCCTATATTTCCTTAACACTGGTAGATAGATCTAGAGGTTATGATCTGATTCAGGGTAGAGGTCTTAGAAAGGGTTTTTTATATGTGGTGGTGTATAAACCCACCAAGAGCCATATGATATCTGTTAGATTGGTGCAACAGTTAATTGCGGGTTTTGCCGTTGAAAGTAATGATAAAACCTGCAATTACTGTTGCACCAGCCTAATTGTTTCTATTTTTCGGAGGTTACACTGGTCATTGAGAATACTTGCTGCTGTCCATTTTTTTCAGTACATGTTTATAACATGGTGATATATTAGTTTTTTTTTTCAGTACATGTTTATAACATGGTGATATTTTAGGGTTTTTTTTTTTCAGTACACGTCTATAAAATGGTGATATTTTAGTTTTATCATTTCGCTCTTCTTTTTTTTTTTTTTTTTTTTTTTTTTTTTGAAACGGAGTCTCGCTCTGTCGCCCTGGCTGGAGTGCGCGATCTCGGCTGACTGTTACCTCCCCCTCCCGGGTTGAAGCAATTCTCCTGCCTCAGCCTCCCAAGTAGCTGGGACTACAGGCACAGGCTGCCACGCCCGGCTAATATTTTTTTTGTATTTTCGTAGAGACGGGGTTTCACCGTGCTGCCCAGGCTGGTCACGAACTCCTGAGCTCAGGCAACCCGCCCGACTTGGCCTCCCAAAGTGCTAGGATTACAGGCGTGAGCCACCGCGCCCGGCCCATTTCTCTTTTTATTAGTTGAATTGCTTCTATATAAAGAAATCTTCTTTTCTCAATTATTTGGTATCCTGAGGTGCAGTTCATACAGAGAAGGCAGGGAAATGCTTAGTTATTTCCCTGCATTTACCAGTTCTCAGGACAATAAATTTGTTCTGTAGTGTCTTCTAAATATGTCTAAAGAAGTTTTCGTTTGTTTTTATTCCTTAGTATCATTTTTGAATTTACAAATTGTAACCTTCAGTCCAATTTAAAATACATTAAATATGCTACAATTTTATCAAAGTCCAAACTATACTATATTTTATAAATGTGAGCCCCTTCAGGTTGATTGAGTCTCTTTGGTGAGATTAAAATAGTTCTTGGTGGCTTCCTCAACTTATGATGTGACATTTTTCCCACTTCCTGCCCCAGAACTGAAATTAGCCATATCTCCAAAGAGCATGAGTCCTTGTGGTGCATAGAGACACAGAGACACAGAGCTTGTTCTATGCTCTTCATGGCTACTAATTTGTTCCATTTTTTTGTTCTCTGTAATTGGCTTTCTTTCTAGTGAGAAAATGTTTCCTTAAGAGAATGTATATCATAGATTCATACTTATATTTATGAATCAAATGTGCTATTTTCATTTTTTACCTAACTTCATCCATTTTATATTAATTTCTCTTTCATCTTTTGTTAAAAAATCTAGGTTCTTGATGGCTTTACATAACGACTTGGTTTATCTGTTATATACAGTAATTTACCTGCATCCATGGGGGATTGGTTCTGGGACCCCTGAGGATACCAAAATCCCAAGATGCTCAAGTCTCTCATATAAAATGAAGTGGTACAATTGTCCCTCCTCATCTGCAGGTTTTGATCCACAGTTGATTGCATTTGTGAAAGCCAAACCTATGAACATGGAAGGCTGGTTGTAGACATAATAGTTTCTGAATAACAATACAAACAGTATTACCAAAAATTTGTTTTCTGAACATAGTTGTAGAATATTTTTGCAGTTATTTTTGCTCTTACCTTATGTATCCCTACTAGGTATTACAATTTATTATGTTTCTTGGTCACTTGGAATAATGTCTTTCTGTCTCTTTAAGCCATAAACTTGATGCAAATTTTTCACTTGCTTTCATATATTCTCATGCTGATTTAAATTTGTTTTGTACTTGTGTAAAATATGTACCTGGCTGTAGTATGAAATCTAAAAAATAAGATCAAATGAAAAAAGTCTAGCTGTTAAAAACAACCCCATTAAAAAGAGGGCAAAAGACATGAACAGACACTTTTCAAAAGAAGACATATATGCAGCCAACAGGCATATGAAAAAATGCTCAACACCAGTAATCATTAGAAAAATGAAGTCAAAACCACAATGAGATACCACTTCATGCTAGTCAGAATGACTATTACTAGAAAGTCAAGAAATAACATGCTGATGAGGCTCCAGAGTAAAGGGAACACTTATACACTGCTGATGGAAATATAAATTCATTCAATCACTGTGGAAAGCAGTTTGGCAGTTTCTCAAAAAACTTGAACTACAGTTCAACCCAGCAATCCCAATAATGGGTATATATATATTTTTTTCTTTTTTTTAAATTATACTTTAAATTCTAGGGTACATGTGCACAACGTGCAGGTTTGTTACATATGTATACATGTGCCATGTTGGTGTGCTGCACCCATTAACTCATCATTTACATTAGGTATTACTCCTAATGCTTTCCCTCCCCCTCCCCCCACCCCACGACTGGCCTCAGTGTGTGATGTTCCCCTTCCTGTGTCCAGGTGTTCTCATTGTTCGGTTCCCACATATGAGTGAGAACATGCGGTGTTTGGTTTTTTGTCCTTGCGATAGTTTACTGAGAATGGTGGCTTCTAGCATCATCCATGTCCCTACAAAGGACATGAACTCATCCTTTTTTATGGCTGCATAGTATTCCATGGTGTATATGTGCCACATTTTCTTAATCCAGTCTATCATTGTTGGACATTTGGGTTGGTTCCAAGTCTTTGCTATTGTGAATAGTGCCGCAATAAACCTACGTGTGCATGTGTCTTTATAGCAGCATGATTTATAATCCTTTGGGTATATACCCAGATATGGGATCTCTGGGTCAAATGGTGTTTCTAGTTCTAGATCCTTGACTAATTACCACACTATCTTCCACAATGGTTGAACTAGTTTACAGTCCCACCAACAGTGTAAAAGTGTTCCTATTTATCCACATCCTCTCAAGCACCTGTTGTTTCCTGACTTTTTAATGATTGCCATTCTAACTGGTATGAGATGGTATCTCATTGTGGTTTTGATTTGCGTTTCTCTAATGGCCAGTAATGATGAGCATTTTTTCATGTGTCTGTTGGCTGCATAAATGTCTTCTTTTGAGAAGTGTCTGTTCATATCCTTCACCCAATTTTTGATGGGGTTGTTTGTTTTTTTCTTGTAAATTTGTTTGAGTTCTTTGTAGATTCTGGATATTAGCCCTTTGTCAGATGAATAGATTGCAAAAATTTTCTCCCATTCTGTAGGTTGCCTGTTCACTCTGATGGTAGTTTCTTTTGCTGTGCAGAAGCTCTTGAGTTTAATTAGATCCCATTTGTCAATTTTGGCTTTTGTTGCCATTGCTTTTGGTGTTTTAGGCATGAAGTCCTTGCCCATGCCTATGTCCTGAATGGTGTTGCCTAGGTTTTCTTCTGGGGTTTTTATGATTTTAGGTCTAACATTTAAGTCTTTATTCCATCTTGAATTAATTTTTGTATAAGGTGTAAGGAAGGGATCCTGTTTCAGCTTTCTACGTATGGCTAGCCAATTTTCCCAGCACCATTTATTAAATAGGGAATCCTTTACCCCTTGCTTGTTTTGTCAGGTTTGTCAAAGATCAGGTGGTTGTAGATGTGTAGTATTATTTCTGAGGGCTCTTTTCTGTTCCATTGGTCTATATATCTGCTTTGGTACCAGTACCATGCTGTTTTGGTTACTGTAGCCTTGCATTATAGTTTGAAGTCAGGTAGCTTGATGCCTCCAGCTTTGTTCTTTTGGCTTAGGATTGTCTTGGCAATGTGGGCCCTTTTTTGGTTCCATATGAACTTTAAAGTAGGTTTTTCCAATTCTGTGAAGAAAGTCATTGGTAGCTTGATGGGGATGGCATTGAATCTATAAATTACCTTGGGCAGTATGGCCATTTTCGCGATATTGATTCTTCCTATCCATGAGCATGGAGTGTTCTTCCATTTGTTTGTATCCTCTTTTATTTCGCTGAGGAGTGGTTTGTGGTTCTCCTTGAAGAGGTCCTTCACATCCCTTTTAAGTTGGATTCCTAGGTATTTAATTCTCTGTGAAGCAATTGTGAATGGGAGTTCACTCATGATTTGCCTCTCTATTTGTCTGTTATTGGTGTATAAGAATGCTTGGGACTTTTGCACATTGATTTTGTGTCCTGAGACTTTGTTGAAGGTGCTTATCAGCTTAAGGAGATTTTGGGCTGAGACGATGGGGTTTCCTAGATATACAATCATGTCATCTGCAAACAGGGACAATTTGACTTCCTCTTTTCCTAATTGAATACTCTTTATTTCTTTCTCCTGCCTAATTGCCCTGGCCAGAACTTCCAACACTATGTTGAATAGGAGTGGTGAGAGAGGGCATCCCTGTCTTGTGCCGGTTCTTTGAAAGGGAATGCTTCCAGTTTTTTCCCATTCAGTATGATATTGGCTGTGGGTTTGTCATAAATAGTTCTTAGTATTTTGAGATACATGCCATAATACCTAATTTATTGAGTTTTTAGCATGAAGAGTTGTCGAATTTTGTCAAAGGCCTTTTCTGCATCTATTGAGATAATCATGTGGTTTTTGTCTTTGGTTCTGTTTATATGCTGGATTATGTTTATTGATTTGCGTATGTTGAATCAGCCTTGCATCCCAGGGATGAAGCCCACTTGATCATGGTGGATAAGCTTTTTGATGTGCTGCTGGATTCGGTTTGCCAGTATTTTATTGAGGATTTCTGCATCGATGTTCATCAGGGATATTGGTCTAAAATTCTCTTTTTTTGTTGTGTCTCTGCCAGGCTTTGGTATCAGGATGATGCTGGCCTCATCAAATGAGTTAGGGAGGATTCCCTCTTTTTCTATTGATTGGAATAGTTTCAGAAGGAATGGTACCAGCTCCTCCTTGTACCTCTGGTAGCATTCGGCTGTGAATCCGTCTGGTCCTGGAGTTTTTTTGGTTGGTAGGCTATTAATTATTACCTCAATTTCAGAGCCTGTTATTGGTCTATTCAGGGATTCAACTTCTTCCTGGTTAGACTTGGTAGGGTGTATATGTTGAGGAATTTATCCATTTCTTCTAGATTTTCTAGTTTATTTGCATAGAGGTGTTTATAGTATTCTCTGATGGTAGTTTGTATTTCTGTGGGGTTGGTGGTGATATCCCCTTTATTATTTTTCATTGTGTCTATTTGATTCTTCTCTCTTTTCTTCTTTATTAGTCTTGCTAGCGGTCTATCAATTTTGTTGATCTTTTCAAAAAACCAGCTCCTGTATTCATTTGATTTTTTGAAGGGTTTTTTGTGTCTCTATCTCCTTCAGTTCTGCTCTGATCTTAGTTATTTCTTGCCTTCTGCTAGCTTTTGAATGTGTTTGCTCTTGCTTCTCTAGTTCTAAATTGTGGTGTTAGGGTGTCAATTTTAGATCTTTCCTGCTTTCTCTCCTGGGTATTTAGTGCTATAAATTTCCCTCTACACACGGCTTTAAATGTGTCCCAGAGATTCTTGTATGTTGTGGCTTTGTTCTCATTGGTTTCAAAGAACATCTTTATTTCTGCCTTTATTTTGTTATGTACCCAGTAGTCATTCAGGAGCAGGTTGTTCAGTTTCCATGTAGTTGAGCAGTTTTGAGTGAGTTTCTTAATCCTGAGTTCTAGTTTGATTGCACTGTGGTCTGAGAGACCGTTTGTTGTAATTTCTGCTCTTTTACATTTGCTGAGGAGTGCTTTACTTCCAACTATGTGGTCAATTTTGGAATAAGTGTGACGTGGTGCTGAGAAGAATGTATATTCTGTTGATTTGGGGTGGAGAGTTCTGTGGATGTCTATTAGGTCCGCTTGGTGCAGAGCTGTGTTCAATTCCTGGATATCCTTGTTAACTTCTGTCTTGTTGATCTGTCTAATGTTGACAGTGGGGTGTTAAAGTCTACCATTATTATTATTGTGTGGGAGTCTAAGTCTCTTTTTAAGTCTCTAAGGACTTGCTTTATGAATCTGGGTGCTCCTGTATTGGGTGCATATATATTTAGGATAGTTATGCTTGTTACCTGCGTGACAAAATAATATGTAAACCAAACTTCGGTGCCATGCAATTTATCTCTAGACCCAATCTCCACACGTACCCCTGAAAATAAAATAAAACTTAAAAAAAGTCTAGCTGTTATTCCTGATCTTCATCCTCTACTCTCTCTCCTCTACATAAGTAGCAATATCAGTTTATGACTTAGACTTTTATTTTAAAAAATAAGAATATAAAAATGTATTTGTAACCACTCACCATTTATGTAGATAAATAACACCAAACAGTATACATTTTCTTTGCTTGTTTTTTCAGATTATTTTGTATCCTGAAGATTTGATAGTAGTTTATGTAGTTTTTCCTTATTTCATGGTAGAGCTGTGTATTCTTCCATTATGTAAATGAGCCACACTTTATTCAGCCAGTGCCTACTAGTGGATTTTTGGGTTGTCTCCATTTTTGTCAGTTTAGCTTCTACCCTAAGGGATTGACCACAGTGTAGGTTTATTCCTGAAAGGAAATTTCATTTTGGTTAATATCAATTCATAGGGCCCAGACATCTCAGTAACATGAGGTTTACTTCCATTCACTCACATTTCCTTCTTGCACACAAATGCAATGTAAATCTAGCAAATCTCATTTCAACTGATTCTTAAATTGTCTTTCTAAATCATCTGTTGACTGTCTTAGAGTGATTTATGGGTTTTAGCTTTCAAGGCACAAGAAACCACTTTAACTTCCCCTTATGTTTTCTTGCAAAGAAAATGATACCACAAAGGTCTTGGTGATGGTTTTCTTTTTTCCCCCTGCCTATTTCTTCATATATATCTATTGTTGTTGTCTGTGAACATTTTGGTTTTATTATTGTAGTTGCTTAGTGTTTTGTGGGAGAATCTGTAGAAACTAAAAACTATCACTATCTCTCCAGAATTCTATATTCTATTATATTATAATATGATAATTATTTTATTATCATATACCATATCTTCTGTGATAAGATATATTATGTCATATAATTATTATATCATCAAAGATTTTATATATACAAAATAAGTATTTTATACAGAAAATACATAATTTTGACCACATCTTAAGGTTAAATATGATTTAAAACATATTCTTCATGTTAGTGTTTTGCCTAGTTTCATCTTATGATTAAGGTCAGATAACTTTAGTGTCTTCTTTCTTCTCTATAAAATGAGCCATAAAAATGACAAATATATGTTTTCAATGACAAAAATATGTTTTCTAATTATTTGCTTTTCATTCAAAAGTTGCCATAACCAAGTGGGATTATGACACATAATTAAATAAGGCTACTCAGTATATATGGGAAAATTGAAGAACTTCATTATATATTAAACTGTCTTTATGTTTTTTAAAAATACATTACTATTTTTTTTAAAACCACAGTACTACTTAGGCCATAAATTATACTAGAAATTCTGGCATCTTAAAGTAAATTCAGTCAATCAGAATAAGAACTTATGTTCAGGGTAAGAACTTTTTTTTATTCCCAGGTGATAGCTCCATCATTACATAAATCTTCACATAAATCCATCGCACAGTATGAAATTCAAGTTAATTGACTGAGTGACAAATTGGTTTAGTCTGTAGTTATTAAGTAGTATTTAATAAGTCCCATTGTGTCAGTGACATAGGCTAAACATTCAAAGTGTGTTTTCTGTGTAAGCATTCCTTACCATTTTACTTCCTTTGAAACTCTTTACAAGCATCCTCACATAACTTTTTTTTTTTTTTAGGTAAAGTTAGGTAGAAGTGTTAGGGAAAGAAAGAAACAATATAAAAGCATTATAAAAACTAAATTCATTACCCATGATGACATAAGCAAGACACTTGCAAGTTATCTTAGAATTAAATGCAGTGGACTTTAATTATCTGCAGTGTACCAAAATAAATACCCTGAAAAAATGTCAAAAAACAACACCTAGAAATCATGGGTAGAATATAATAAATAACCTTTTAACACACAAGGTAATCCTAGGGGTGAAAAACGAAGAGGGAGCAGAAAATATAATGGGTAATCAGGCACTATTGCTAATCTTGGAAACAGAGACCGTTTGAGTATTAAGAGGCTTATAGAAAAAGACCAACCAGGCAAGTCGAAGAGCTGTAACTTAGACTCCTGTATAAAATAGCAGTATTCAAAGTGCAATTCCCTTAATTCAATGGTGGAATACAAAAAAAAAGTCCAAAGTAAGAGCAAGACAACAAAGTATTATTACCTATGGTCTGAAATCAGAGTGGGTTAAAAATGATCATATCTCATCTTTTTAGCCAAAAAAGCATATCTTCATGTAAATCTGGGATTTGAATTTATACAATGTATGTTCCTAGGAATTTCTAAAACAGTAAATTATTATTATTATTATTATTTTTGAAACAGAGTTTCACTTTTGTTGCCCAGGCTGGAGTGCAATGGTACAAACTCAGCTCACCACAACCTCCGCCTCCCGGATTCAAGCGATTCTCCTGCCTCAGCCTCCCTAGTAGCTAGGATTACAGGCATGTGCCACCACGCTTGGCTAATTTTGTAGTTTTAGTAGAGATGGGGTTTCTCCATGTTGGTCAGGCTGGTCTCGACTCTGGACCTCAGGTGATCCACCTGCTTCGGCCTCCCAAAGTGATGGGATTACAGGCATGAGCCACCGCGCCTGGCCAGCAGTAAATAAAATTTTAAAACTTCCACATTTAGATAAATCATTGTAAAACTTCAAAACTCACAAAGACAAAAACAACATTTAAATACAGTCAGAAAAGTACTCTTCCCTTAAATTTTTTAGACTGATAGCATGCTTCTAAAACAACAATAATATCCAGAAATGTAAAATTATATCCTGAAAGTGATTACACAGAAATATCTGTCAACATAGAGTTCTTATAATAATGTAGAAAATAATTTAAGAAGGTGACAAAACAAAGACCTTTTCTGGTCAGAAAAACAAAACCAGAGATTTATTACTAAAAAACCTTATGTAGGGACTTCCAAAGTATGTACTTTGGATGGAGGAAATTAAATCCAGAAGGAAGGTGGAAAGACTAAGATGTAACAGAGTCAATTAACTGAAAAAGGAGTAAGTAAACACATTGGTAAAACTAAACAAAATTTGACTAAATAACATAAGAATCAAAACTGTCAATTGTGTAGGTGAAAATAGGGTAGGACTAAAACACTGGCTTGTAATAGTATGCAGGTTGCATAAGAGTAAGTTGAAGATTTCTAATGGTTTAGTATTGTTGAAGAGAAAAGACGTAGAAATATGGAAACTGTAAAATGCTAAAATACTAAAGATTTGACGTTGGGCTGGGCGCGGTGGCTTATACCTGTAATCCCACCACTTTGGGAGGCCAAGACAGGCGGATCACAAGGTCAGCAGATCGAGACCATCCTGGCTAACATGGTGAAACTCTGTCTGTACTAAAAAATACAAAAAATTAGCTGGGCATGGTGGCGAGCACCTGTAGTCCCAGCTACTTGGGAGGCTGAGGCATGAGAATGGCATGAACCCAGGAGGTGGAGCTTGCAGTGAGCTGAGATCACGCCACTGCACTCCCGTCTGGGCGAGAGAGCAAGACTCCATCTCAAAAAAAAATAAAAATTAAAAAATAAAAATAAAACAGATTTGTTGTTAACAATCGGAATAATTAAAATGTAATGTGTGATGTCCAAAACACTAGACTGAGAAGAATGATTAATACCAAAAGGAAGAAATAGAATGAACTAAGGAAAGAGAATGGAAAATGCAGAATAAATAGCAAGAACAAAACAATATATTAACATAAATTCAAATATATTAGTAGTTACAGGAAGTGCAAATGAACTTAATTCAGTAAAGTTTTAGATAGAATTACAAAAATCTATCCATATGCTTTTTGATTGAAAAACAAGGATATAAAATTTTAAGCTAAAGAAATGGATTTTAATCAATAAATGAAAATAACATTAAATTTAAAAAGATCAGATAAAGTAGATTACAAGGTAAAACTATTACTAAAGTCATTGCACACATAAAAATATAATTATTTGGGAAAGAACAGCAATTCTAAATTGGTCACCACAAAAATAACAGATTTTTATATATATAAAGCAAAAATTATTTGAAGCTTCAAATTCACCGATATTGTGGGAATTTCCCAACGGCAGGTTGATCGTTACTTTTGTGGATACAGATCCCTTAAATAACATTAGTAATGAGCTTGACTAGAGCATACATAGGATCCCAGATCTAATTTAGAAATCCATACTCTTCTCAGCACACATGGAATTTTAAAGAAAATACACCACATGGTTGCACGTAAGACAAGTTTCTGACTTCAAAGAACAGTTGTCATAAAGAAAGCTTTGTTGACCGGGTGCAGTGCGGACACCTGTAATCCCAGCACTTTGGGAGGCCCACGCGGGTGGATCACAAGGTCAGGAGTTCAAGACCTGCCTGACCAACAGGGTGAAACCCCATCTCTACTAAAAACACAAAAATTAGCCAGGCGTGGTGGCGCATGCCTGTAATCCCAGCTACTTAGGAGGCTGAGGCAGGAGAATGGCTTGAACCCAGGAGGCGGAGGTTGCAGTGAATGGAGATCACGCCATTGCACTCCAGCCTGGGCAACAGAGTGAGACCCTGTCTCAAAACAAGAAAAAGAAAATGCTTTGTCTGACAACAGCATAATTGAGGTAGAAGTAAATATAAATGATACTTAAGGAAAATGTAAAGATATGCTCTTAAGTCATGGAACAAATGAGCACTTATCATGGAAATAAGAAAATATTTAGAAATAAATATTAATGAAAATGATACAGAGTAAACAAGTAGTATCCAGTGGAAATAAATGGTAAATAATATTTATGGAATTGAATATTAAAATTTAAGAAGAAAGAAAGAAAAATGAAGTAAATAGCTCATTTTAAAAGTTTGAGAAGAAAGGTTATAGAATAAGCCACAAAACTATTACAACAGGTATTGAAGAGAGCAGAAATTGAATAAAGACAAGATACAGCAAAGGTAAAAAAATCCAGCCTTCGAATCATTGGTAAGGCACATAAAGTTGATAAAACTCTGTTGAGACAGATCAAGAAAATAAGAGTGTATAAACGACAGAAACTATTAAAAATAAAAATTAAGAAAAACCTCTAAATATAGTAAAAAATTAGAAAGTGAACATTATTAAATACTTTGGGACAATTATTCAGAAATATGATAAAATGGGCTATTTCCTAGAAAAACATAACTAAGCAAACCTAACTTAAGAAGAATTAACAAACATCTATATAGTAAAAATATATTGAAGAAATTCAATCAGTAGACAAATCTAAACTTAAAAAAGAGAAAGAGACAGAAAAAAACATTTTCCTCCAGACAGTTTAGTACATGAATTTCACACAAAAATATTTAACAAAAAGATAGTGCTGATTTATTGTATTTCTGACAAGACAATAGGAAAAAGATTATAGAATCATCTTACTCATTAAAATAGAATGCAGTGCAAAAATTCTAAACAAAATATAAGTAAGCCAAATCCAGCAAAATATAAGCAAACATAGAAAGCAAAGATTGCTTACCTTTAGAAATATGTATCAATAAGTTTATCACATTGATAAATGAAAGAAAATAAAGCATACAGTTATCTCAAAAGATTCAGAATAATTACACAATGAAATTCAAAACCTATTTTATAATTTAAAAAACAAAAATCATTACAAGATAGCATACATAGGCCGGGCATGGTGGCTCACGCCTGTAATCCCAGCACTTTGGGAGGCCAAGGCAGGTGGATCACTTGAAGTCAGGCATTCGAGACCAGCCTGGCCCACATGCCGAAAACCTGTCTCTACTAAAAATGCAAAAATTAACCAGGCGTGGTGTCGTGTGCCTGTAAGACCAAGGCATGAGAATTACTTGAACCTGGGAGGTGGAGGTTGCAGTGAGCCGAGATCGCGCCACTGCACTCCAGCCTGGTTGACAGAGCGAGATTCTGTCTCAGAAAAAAACAAACAAACAAAACAAGGTAACATACATAAAGATTTTCTTACTTTGGTAAAGGATATAAACAAAGCCTACACTGAACATTTTAATATAGTTAAAATGTCAAAAAGTTTTTTTTCTCTTTTCTCTCTCTCTTGTGTGTGTGTGTGTGTGTGTATGTGTGTGTGTGTTGTGTGTGGAAGGTTCTTACTCTGTTACCCTGGCTCGAGTGCAGTGGCATGATCACAGCTTATTGCAGCCTCAACCTCCTGGGTGGAAATGATCCTCCCACTTCAGCCTCCTTCCTGAGTGGCTGGGACTACAGGCATGTGCTGCACACTCAGCTAATTAAAAAAAAAATAGGGATGGGGTCTCATTATGTTGACCTGGCTAGTCTCAAACTCTTGGGCTCAAGTGATCTTCCCATCTTGGCCTCCCGAAGTGCTAGGATCACAGTTGTGAACCAATATGTCCAGCTCTTAAAAAATAAGAATCAGACAAGGATACCCAGTCTCATTGTATCTATTAAACCTTGTACCAGATACCTTTGTAAAATCGTAAAATAAGAAAATAAAACAAACACAGGTAAACGGTATTTTTAAATTTTATATAAGATATATATCTCCATAGTTTACTATGGATTACATATAGACAATTTATTGTATTTAATAAATGAGGTCAGCAACATTGTTGTTTATGGTCAATGTATAAATGTCAATTCCTTTTCTATAACTCAGCAACAGGTGGATAATATATCTAAAACTTTAGAATATACAATAAAAATATACACAAGGTATTCAGAAATGAATTATATAAAATACATGAATGACCTTGATGGTGAAAATTCAATAAACTTTTTAAAGCATTTCAGAGATTAAAGAAAATGAAGAGACATATAATGTTCATGGATAAGATAAGCAATATATTAAAGTCATTTATATTTTTGGATATTATTAATATTTTAAATATTATTAAAGTCATATATTTTTCAAGTTGATCTTTAAGTTTAGAAATTTTGTCAATCATTAATTTGACCAGTTATTTCTAACATTTATATGGGAAGATTGTGTACTTGTAATAGGAATATTCTGAAGACTATAAAAGTCAACAGTATGGATATTAAGAAATCATAAATTTATGCAACCAGGATATTGTACAGTTGGTTCAGGGATACATAATAGATAATGAGATCAGTGGAATTAGATAAAGCCAAAAAAACAGGCATTTCATATATAAAAACATGACAAGACAAATGTGAGGAAATAGTGGACTCAAATGAAAGGCCTAAACAATTGGTTGTATATGAAAAAATAAAATAAAATAGCATTCTTGATTTACACAAGGTGTAGGTGAAGGATAATTTTTTTGTCCTTGAGCAGAGAAAGATTTTTTTTAATTAAAAACTTCTTGACTACCTTAAAAGTTAAAATGCTTGTGCAAAAAAAGAAAAATATTAAAATATGAGTTACAAGGTGGGATAGGATATTTGCAATGTATGCAACTCTCAACAGATGGTATAGATTATATCAGGAATACTTCAAAATCATTAAGAAAACTGTCCACTGTATAAATGGCAAGATAAACAAGTAATATGGAGAAAATTTATAGAAGTAAAGCCTCAATAGTCAAAAAATAAGAAATAGAATTTCACTAATAATCAGAAAAACCCAAATTACAATAACCATGAAGTAATTTTTGTGTCCATGAAATTAACAATATCTAATTGTACCAAAAAGGCTGTGTTATACCATGAGAATGTTAATTGCTACAATCAGGTGGAAAGACAAATTTAGAAACTCTCTAGTGCATTTGAGGATGGTAATACCCCCTCCATTCTTGCTGGATAGCTTGTAGATCTCTTGTATATTGAGATGTAGAAAATGTTCAAAGCAGCAATGTTTGTAAAACAAGAAATTTTAAAAGTTTTAAATGTTGACTCAAGAAAAAATATATTTTAAACCCACAAATATTATATAACAGATAAGTGAATTAACTAGAGTGACCTGTATCAACATGGATACACCTCAAAAACAAATCTGAGTGAAAAAGGTGGCCGAGATCATGCCACTGCACTCCAGCCTGGGCAACAGAGCGAGACTCCGTCTCAAAAAAAAAAAAAAAAAAAAAAAACATTGGTTTCATTCAGAAAGACGGGACAATTTAAATATTTTCTGATTGATAATTGGTTGAGTTTATCTGAAGACCTGGGATCAAAGGAAATGTTCAGGTTAAGATAAAGGATTGTGGAGACCAAGTTTTATTGTGCAGAGGAATCTCTCAGATAGCTGACTTCATAGAGAGAGCAGGTTGTAAATTGTTTCTTATCAGACCTAAAAGGGTGCCTGGCTCTTAGTTGATTATCTTCTGGATCTAGAAAGAGAGGAAGGAAAACAAGGGGGAAAGGGGATTTTCTATACAATGTGGATTTTTCCCACAAGAGACTTTGCAGGTCAATTTCAAGGTAAGGCAAGGAAATATATTTGGGGGTTAAATATTTTTTGCTTGTCTTATAAAGTTATGCCAGAGTCAGATTGAAAAGTAAGTCACGATATATAGGGTCAAATAAAACCCATCTGATGAGAATTTATGGTTTGTAAGGCATGACTCCCCAGACTCCTTAGAAAGGAATTTGGGCAAGATTTAAAAAAAAATCAGAACTTAGTCCTCATACACCATCAACGTGCTGTTACTTAGCTATGATCAGTATTTAGCATTATATCCTTGTTCTTCTCAGGGTTCTTTTTTAAAAAATTAGTTGCAGATCTTTGTTAAAAGGAGGCTTAGTTTTCAAATTCTTGTGTGTTGGGAAAAGAGGCAAGACAAATGTTTCTGAGATCTTAGAATGCATAGAAAATTTTACAAAAATCACAGTCTGTGTGCACTATAGGCTTGTGGTGCAATAGCACATATACAAAGACCTAATTAAAAAGAAAATCAGACCAGGCGCAGTGGCTCACGCCTGTAATCCTAGCACTCTGGGAGGCTGAGGGGTGGATCACTTGAGCCCAGGAGTTCAGGACCAGCCTGGACAACATGGTGAAACCTCCTCTCTACTAAAAATACAAAAATTAGTCTGGCATGGTGGCACTTGCCTGTAATCCCAGCTACTCGGGAGGCTGAGGCAGGAGAACTGCTTGAACCCAGGAGGTGGAGGTTGCAGTGAGCGGAGATTGCATCACTGCACTCTAGCCTGGGTGACAGAGCAAGACTCTCAAAAACAAAGAAACGAAGGGAGGGAGGGAGGGAGGCAGGGACAGGGCGAGTGCAGCGGCTCATGCATATGTAATCCCAGCACTTTGGAAGGCCAAGACTGGCAGATCACTTGAGCTGAGGAGTTGGAGACCAGCCTGGACACCACGATGAAACGCAGTCTCTACAAAAAATACAAAAATTTGTTGAGCGTGCTGGTGGATGCCTGTAGTTCTGGCTACTCAGGAGGCTGAGGTGGGAGAATCACTTGACTTGATGTCGAGGCTGCAGTGAGCTGAGATCGCACCACTCCTAGATGATAAGAGTGAGAGCCTGTCTCAAAAAAAGAAAAGAAAGAAAGAATGAAAGAGAAGAAAATACAGGTATTACGGCCTAGGTAAGTATGTACCCATATGCTAAATTGTTTAAAAGATTATGTCAGATGAGTCACACCTTAGCTTGGTCCTGTGGAGCACGTATCATTATTAGTCATGTCACGTTTTACAGATGAGTAAACTAATGCAGTTATAATTTGTGGATATATGTAATCAACTAAGCGGCCAAACTAGGATTTGAAACCAGCTCCTTGCCTTCTTAGCCCACGTTCTTATCCTCTAACTAGCACCCAGCCACCAGGACTATTTTCCCCTGACCATGAAAGGCAAACAACTTTCCATTCAAAGAATACTTTATAATGACAAATGATGGGGAGTCAGTATCGCCCTAAGGTCTCCAAGCTGCATCAATAGCTATCAGTCACACATCAGATAAACAGATTTCAGAAGTTTTGTGTACAGTATGTTCTTGAATTTGGGCTTAAGCTCAGACTGACATATAGTATTTCATCACTAATGTGATCTCTTTCTTGCAGAGGGAACATTCTTTTTTTAAATTGTATTGCATAACTTGTTTGCTTCCTAGCAAAACAATTTTTGAATTTCTGTATAATTTCTGTTAAATCTATTTTTAAAGTTGAGGCTTAGGTCAAATGCAAATATGAATATAGATTTATCCAGCATGCATAATTTGTAGTCTGCATGGAACTGACTCATCTGTCTTCAGTATCTGGCAGTCACATGACTAGCTCTCCTGCTAAGAGTGACCTATTCATCCTTCAAATAAACATCCACAAGGGGAAGAAAAACAATATGTACAGTTCCAGAGAAGGAACAACATATTGTGCATGAGCTGATGTACTTGAGTCAGTTCTGCCAACAATCTTTCAAATTAAGAGTTCCTCATTCAGAAAGCAGTCAGAAATGAAATTCTAAATGTTAAGCAATCTAAAAACTTAAGATTATATTCTTTTTTAAAATACAAGTGAATGACCAGATTAGTAAACAACTTTCTTGAACATCTGCAGGATGATTTTGGCATATACGTGTTTCAAATAAATATAAAGTTCTATATTATAATTATATACAGACATATGCTTTTCTGTACTTACCCTAGTTTAATCTGGAAAAAAATGTACTTCTGTATTATCTGTGTTCTGCTCAACCCAATCTGTAGTTGAGAAGACAGGAGATCTGTAGATGTATGCACAGGGCAAAATGTTTTAGATACTCCATGGTTTTTTCTATGAGAGGGGAAAACATCCCCACTATGTGAATGATTCTGTCAATAATGTACATCCCCACCATTTAACAGATTTTTAAAATGCATATGTCATTTTCAGTAAAAAGAAATGTATACAGTAATACCAACTGCAGACTAAAATTGACTTTCTGGAAAAGTTTCACACATTTTCAGTATAAACTGACTAAAATCAGAAAGATGAACTAACATTCTGAAATAGTCATCTAGCTTTAAAATGATAAATTATTGACTATTTGCCTTTATATATTTTAAATATATATACAATCATTTCAGGAGAGAACTTGAAGAAATGGTTTAAGAACATTAGGGAGTGAAATTGTACTATCTCTATATGTGAAAACCTCATCTATATAATGTGAAATGAGGTCTCATATTTATGTGGGTTTTCATCAATGAACTAAAGAATTATATTACATTACTGATAGAAAAGTGTGAAGAAAATGCTTTGGATGGAAGAACCTTATAGTAATGTTTAGGATTTAAAATATAGGGATTTAACAGTCTGTACACCTTTGCAAAATCATTTCTAAATTTTTATCGTTGCAATTGAACACATTTATTTTAAGATTACATTAAAAAAATTTTATAAATGTAAAAAAATAAATTTAAAATGAAATTCCATACTGTATTAAAGCAAGATTGCCTCCAAATTCAGATCTCCTTCTGACCCAAGATTTCAAGAATAATATATTATTTTTTTTCATAACATTCAGTTTTAGAAGTGGCCAGGACAGTTAATAAAAGATGGCATTACAGAATTATTGACATTTCCTTAGGTGTGATGATGGCACTGTACCTTTGGAAAAAGATTGCCCTCATTTTTTAGAAATGGATGCCGAGTGTTTTATGTGTCATGATATCTGCAAATTATTTTTATATTTACATACAAATGATGCATAGGTTTATTTATAGACAATTATAAGACAAGTAAGCAAGATCTTAACAATTGTTAAATAAAAGTTGAAGGCACCTGGGTACTAATCCACTTTCAGCTTTTTTGTATTTAAAATAATTTTTCAAACAAGAACATGAAGGGAAAAATAAATTCAATTATAGCCTCCGCCTTCTGATGCTCATATTCCTTATTCTCATTTCCACTTAATTTTTCCCATATGAATTATCTACCACTTTTTACCATACATGTTATCAGTGCTTTTTAACTGGTCTATAGTGATGGACCCAATTTTTTAATATTTCTTCAATTTATCGTAGATTGATATTTTTGCAAAATACAATGAGGTGCAATAAAAATGAAATAAAATGGTACGCCAAATTCAAGCTCTTCCTTATCTCTGCTAATGAGAAACTATTAGACTATTCCAAGTGGTAGATGATAGTGTTTTGGACCAGTGTAGTGGTAGCAAAAGTAATAAGAATGGGTGAGATTCTAAATATATTTTGAAGGCAATTCTGGTTGGATTTACTGATGGATTGGCTGTAGCATTTACAAGAAAGAGAAAAAAAATGACTCCAAGTTTTTGGGTGTGAACAACTGAAAGGCTGCAGTTGCAATTAATTAAGAAAGACTAAGATAGCAACAGGTTTAGCAGGGAAATGTATGAGCTCAATTATAAACTTACTATGTTTGAGATGCCCTCTAGACACTCAAATGGAAATGTTGATCCTAAAGTTTCATATGTGAGTCTGGAGTTGGAGAGAGGTCTGAGTTAGAGATAGAAATTTGGTAGTGGTCAATCTATAAAAGGTGTTTTAAGCCTTGAGCTTGGGTGACTGATGAGTCAGTAATAATAACTGCAGAACCTATGTATGACTCATAGTTAGTGAACCAGAATCTATTCTAAACATTTTTCTAAGTATGTGTTAATTTCATTATTTCACACAATTAAATAAAATTGGTACAGTTACTTCCATTTTACAGATGGAAAACCAAGGCCCAAAATGTTGGCAAGCTGGCTCAGGATTATATGGAGAATATCAAGAGAATAAGTATAAATAGAAAAGAGGATAATTCTGAGTACTGGGTACTAGGGTACATAAAAATTAAAGAATAGATGTCTAAAAGAAAAAAAAGACAGGTAAGTATAATGACCTGGAAGTTAAGTGAGGAATATTTGTCAGTGTGGAAGAAGTAAATACTTCAGGATGAAAAGAAGAAAGGAAAAAATGGATAAAAAATAGTGTAAGAGTGATTTGCTTTAGTGATGTTCCTAAGTGTGCAAAAAGGAAACAACAAATGACCTTAAATATTGTAAACTACAAATACAAATTTAATGTATTTGACTGTTACAAGCAGTTAAATTTTTGACATGGCATATGTACAATTCTCATACTAAAATTATATATATTTAGTAAATTAAGTATTGTTAAATATTGTGCACTTGTGCATGAAGGAAGGAGTAAGAACTAAACTAAATCATATTCTCATATATTTCAAATAGAAAATCTCATATATTTCAAGTTAAATTCTCTAAACTTAATTATAAATTTCTGACAAGCACACTGGATCCATAAATTTAATGTGCTTAATATTTTTATAAATGAGAGGCATTTAAAATGTCAGAAGCGTTTAAAATATTAAACACTCATATTTATCTAATAATTATGCAACTTGTTCCTAAACACATTAATTCTGTATAATTATGTAGTTATTATGTAAATATGTAATAGACATATGTGTTTGTGTGTTATACTTCATGTTTCCTATTATATATTATCTATTTATGTATTAGGTACTTTAATATATATCTTCCTTTGGTATAGTCATTTATATCAAATTGAGGAAAGTGAAAGTCAAAAGACAAGGCATGGATATGATGACTGAATATGAATAAGATGAATTTCTGCCTCAAAATTGGAAGCTGGATGCTAAATACTTGCAGAAATATTCTCAAGACAGTGCGGAACATGTTGAACTGCTTCTTAAACTTCAGCTTTGTCTGCTGTATTCATGTTGGACCATATCCTGAGCCTTTCATTTACTTGAAAAATCCAGTGTCCCACATTCCATGGGCATCTTCCAAGTATTAACCTTAGCCAATTATTTTATAATCTTTTTCATAATGCTTGATCTGAATAGATGATATTCCCTACTGTAATCCAGCTTGCAAATATTTTCCTTCACTTCTGGATTTTATTCAATTTATTATGGCTTGTTTGGCTTCTGAAGTTTTTCCTCTATTTTTTTCCTATGTCTGACTTCTCATGACAGATTTAGAGTTGTTTTATTGTGTGAAGACAAGCTTTGTTACATAGAAAAACACAGAAAAAAGGAAGTAGACAGTGAGGAAAGAAGAAAGAATATTGTATAGAAAGAGAATAGCTATACAGTTTGAGGATTATGTTAGCAAAGAGTTTAAAATATAGGTGAATAGGAAAATAAAGTCATATTTCATCACAAGAAACAGGGATATTCCTTGAAAAAAATCATTTTTCTGTTTCACCAAAGTTTGGTCATTTGGTCTTTAATCTTTGTCCTTCTTCAGAGTCATGTGGCAACACTTCTCTCCCTTCTGCTGTAGCTGATGCTTCTCTAGCCTTCTCTGGGCAGAGGCAAGGTTCTGTTTTCCTCCCTCTATTTTCTTTGTAATTTTTGATCGGGCATGAACTTGTTGCTTTTTTCCTTTTGTGGTGGACCCTTTTGACTGTCAGAAGCTCAGTGTCAGAACTCAGTTTTGAAGCATATATATATAAAGAGAGAGAGACTTTTTTTTTTGAAGCCCTGCTACAGTAGGTGAATACTTGTAGAGGAAAATAGATGCCTAATGGAAAAGATTGATGAATTTCTGAGCAGAAAACATGCAAAATATTAATTTCAAGATATAACCTCAGTACTTTAACAAAAATAAGAAGTAGACACTGGGAAATAGGATAGTTCAATTTTGCTAATTTCCTTTAGGGAAAAATCAAGCTATTACACTTTTGTTTTACACTTTAATAATTATAGAAATGTTGTTTTCATTTGTATTCCTAAAGTGTTAAGATAGCTATTAATAAAACTAAATTTTACGTCAAAGATAGTGTTAAAAAGGAGACAACAATGTACAAAAATAATACCTTAAAAAAGAGAAAGAGAAATAAATTATTTGAAAAATACCAATATGCAACAGATGCACATTAGTTAGGATGTGTGGTTAAACTGAAGGCTGTAGATTAGGTTAAAACCAAAGTCCAACACTATGTTTCTTAAAAGAAATGTGCAGCTAATTTAAAAAGAGATTTAATAATGAAAAAAACAAACTAAGATAAATTAGGATAAAGATAAAGTAAAATAAATGATGGCAATTTATTTCTCTAAAATTAAATTTTGAGACATCAATCTCTTTGATAAAAGGAACAACTAATGGAACAATTCATAGTCACAAACTTCTATGCCATTTGTTAACAAAGCACCAAATATACAAAACAAAATCTGTTCAAATGTATAGAGAATTTGTGAGGGGTACAATTTTTCCGTGTTTTAACATTCATAATTGATTATGCAAGTGAAATAAATTGTTCAAAATATAATAATGAAGTTGATGTAAAAATATGTATTTATTCATTCTGAAAACATTTAGTGAGGGCTTACTGTGTGTCATTCTTTCAGATGCCAGAGGATGCTATAGAAAAATGTGTGCCCTCTTGTAATACTTTGTTCAAGTTCTGATCAGAAGAATGAATGATGGAGCCCAAGAAGCCAGGTACAAATTCAAGCTTCTTCCATTCATAAGCTAGGCAGTCCTAACTCAAATTTCTTATCGTATCTTTTCTTTAGTTTCCTCATCTGAAATGTAGGTGAGGCTAATTGTATATGCCAACTTGACTGGTTTCAAGATGCTTACATATTTGGTTAGACATTATTTCCAAGTGTGTCAATAAGGGTCTTTCTGGAAGGACTGGGCATTTGAATTGGTGGACTGAGTAAAGCAGCTGGCCCTCCCCAGTGTGAGTGGGCATCATCCAACTTGCTGAGGGTTTGAATAGAGCAAAAAGGCAAAGGAAGGGTGAATTCTCTCTCTCTGCCAGACTGTTTGAGCTGAGACGTTGGTCTTCTCCTGCCCTTGAGCTAGAACTTACACCATCAGAACTCCTGGTTCTCAGGCCTTCAGATCCAAGCTGTAATTTATTCCACGACCTTTCCTGGGTCTCCAGCTTGCAGAGGGTGGACTGTAGGAATTTTCTGCCTCCATAATCACATAAGCCAATTCCTTCTAATAAATCTCATTCTAGATATACATATCTGTGTATCTCCTGTTTGTTCTTGCTCTCTGGAGAACCCTGACTAATATAGTTATTCTGAGGATTAGTGTTGTTTTGAAAACTGAATATTTCAGTGTGTGTGAAGTACTCAGAACAATGTCTGGCACAGGGAGATCCTGCACAAAGGTGGCTAATATCATTATTACCCCTTCTATTCACCACACCTCTAGTATTTGTGTAAGTTGCCCATATACTAGCCCAGCAAATGAACCTTGATATTTCCATAACATGTAATTACCTAATTCATATTGTTGCTACCATTCAACTAGAGATTATTACAAAATAATTTGAAAAACATCCTTATAATTGCTCACTGATTAAAGATTTTAAGATGCTTTTCTTTCAAATATTTTTATTTCTCACAGCACCTACAATGCTTAGCGTAGGTCTTCATTTTCTGTCACTCATAATTACATTCTAATATTTTCATTATTTTAATATTTATCTATTTTCTCTACCTTACATTACTGACAGGATTTTTGGCCATGTCTATGTTTTAATTTTCTGCTCCCCACATACAATTTGAACAAAATATTATATTTTAAATTCTTTACAATTTTTCTGTTATTCTGCATTTCTCATTTAAACTTAACCAGTTGTCTTTTCACCTAATTCTGATTTCTCTTTAGGGGTCTCTTCTTTTATTTCACAGTCTGGGTATATTTATATTTTATTTATGATGCTAGTCCATCAATTTTTTTGATTCTTCAATAAAATAACCCACAGAACTACTTATCTTCTTCTGAGTCATTAGGATATTTTTATATATTTTTATTCTATAGTATTTTTCATGCCAACTATTGGTACTTATAAGTTCTCGGGTGAGTTTGCTACACAACTACCTCTTTAAATTGACTTTGTTGGCATGATATTAACTTCCAATGACATAGCTATATGATCAGTTCACATTGAAGGCAAAACCCTGTAATAGACAAAATTACCTTTGTCAGATTGACTCTGGTGACAAAAAAGGCTTTTATTTTCTTCAAACTATTATGAAATTATTTATATTCTATTAGAGGAAGAGGATCTAGGTAATTTAGCTGGCCAAGTGTTTTGCAGGTGCACTGTCACAGTTACAGTGATTTGTAATTTGGGGACCCTAATAGCACTAGAAGCTGAACTGCTCCCTGAATACTCTGCAGTGCAATAAATGGTTCCTATAAGAGTGCTGTGAAAAATCAACGTACCCAAACTTACAGAGAAAATTAGCAAGTTCACTTGGGGAAAAGATATATGGCCTGAGCAGATTTTTTTCCTCTCTCTTCAAGAGAAATCATTTAATCCATTATTTTGGGAATCAAGATTGATAGTTATCTGAAACTGGATATTTGGGAAAAAAAACAAGGAAAAAAGAAATATTAATCAATTTATGACAAAATAAAATAGAAATATACTAATAGATATTGAGTATTATTTATACACTAGGTAATTTTCTAATCCCTGCAAAGTAGGATCTATCACCCACAATTTGCAGATAAAGAGAATGAGATAGAAACACGTAAATAAACTGGTTTGAGATAACCATAAAGTAAAAGTCAGGAGTGGTTTTTAAATGCATGCAGTCTGACTCAGGTTCTCTGCTATTAATCTGATAGAAGTCTCTTAGGAAATTTGTCATCCTGGTGAGATAGAAAAAACAGCCCAAGTAAAATAACCAGAATAAGCAGCTCAAACCCAGAGCTTGAGATTCCCATGTCCCATCAGAAATATGTTTTGTCTATTCCTCAAGCTCCATAGTTTGTCTTTAGAAGTACATGCTAGACACTTCTACAGTAAAAGTAGTGAACAAACGCCACTGATGTAAGCTACAAAAGACATTTGCCAATTGTGCATTCTAAAAATTTGAGCATATTTGAAATACTTAAAAAACCCTGACAGTATCTTCAGATTTGACCATTCTTGTAAGCATTTTGACACTTAATAAGCAGAGAACCTCTTACAGAGATTCTTCTGGTCTCTTTCCATTCATCATAAAAGATTTTAATGATTTCTTTATATATTGAAAATCTATTTTTATAAAACTGACCATACTAATAAAATCATGTAATACTTTGTACACTTCTGGCTTTGACCTATAAAAGATAATATTTTTAAAAAATCATATGTAATACTATATTGCTAACCATACATCAGTTTTATTAAAGACAAATAGACATTCCAAAAGGGGTTGCACGTCACATTTTTTGCTCTAGTAAGAAATAAGCTATTTTCTTGTCATTCAGTTAGAATTCCAGTATTGACATTATATGCACTAATGATTTATTTGTAGGAACCTTTTTAATTGAATTGTTGATGTTTCCAAGGTAAAAATCATAATATAATTTAATTACAATAATATAAGAGGGCACTTAATTATGTACCCTCTTGTATACCTGATTATGAGAACTGCAGTCTGTGTTTCAACCCCTTAAACTGAGAACTGTTATAAAGTCCATAGTGTTAGGATATTTATAAATAGAAATGTTAATGCGTCCAAGAGAGATTAAAGCCTCTTGAGTTCATATGGCATATTAATTTTGGCTTTTCTTCAGCTTTGAATTCCCACTATTTAGTAACTTTGAAATTTCATTTCCTTTTTGGACATTTCTCAGCACCACCATGAGTCTAATATAGTAAAATTGGGCTGCCATCCAAGTGACACAAACCCCATGCACTGGGGAAACGTAGGGATGGTGGATTCTGCTCCAAGACTGAGATAGAATAGCTCTTTATTTTGCAGATCTTTCCTTTATTTTTACTTAACTTTCCTATATTTGACATGAGAGCAACACAATCTCATGAGAGGTGTGAAACTAAAGGAACAGGGCCAAAGAGGCCCATGCAGTCTCTTTTGAGCCAAAGTCCTGTAGATTTACAAGGTCTTCCTGATCTATACTTGATCTAATCCAGTGGTTCTCAAAATAGAGTTCCTGAATATCACTGTCACCTGGCTAGTACAAATTTTCAAGCCCTAGGCTAGACCTGCGAAGAGGGCGTCACAGTCTGTGTTTTAATAAGGCCTTTGGATGAAATCTGATGCATGCTAAAGTTTAAAAACCTGAGTTTTCAAATCACCTTGGCTAAGCTCTACATAAGGGTTTAAGTCTATGCAAGTAGAGCAATACATAGAGTGATTTTTGTTTTTCTGCATTGTTGCTGAACTGTAAATAATCTATTTGTAAATCTTAGTAGTAATGAGTTTGAATTTAAAAATTTGGAGGTTAAAAATTATGACCATTTTTTTTCTGCCTCTCTTTTATGTACAGGTTAATCCTCATTACTTACAAATTCCCTACTTGTGAAGTTGTCTATTTGGTAAAACTTTTTGTAATACAAAAATCAATTTTGTGGATATAAACAGATAAGTCCGGTGTAGTAAAAAATGTGAATTGTCCAACAAGCACATTTCCAGCTGAGTTCAAAGTGATGTCTTGCCTTCTTTTTTCAGCTCACAAACAATAAACAAGTGTCCTTTTGTGATCTATTTAGTGCCATACTTTAGGCATTTTTTTTTTTTTTTTTGCTTCTTATTGGTGATTTCACTGCTTAAAATGTCCCCCAAGGATATTGCTAAACTGTGGCCCTTTTTTCTAAACACAGGAAGACAAAAGAATGTGCCTTATGGAGAAAATACATGTGTTAGCTTAACTTCTTTCTAGAATGAGCTACAGGGCTGTAGACATAAGGTCAATGTTTATAAATCAACAATATATATTAAATAAGTTGTCTTTAGACAAAGAGACATACAAAAAATAAGGTCATGTATTGCATTAATCAGTTGATAAAAATATTGTAACCAGAGGCTTGAGGGACCATAACCTGTATTTCCCATAGGAACAATGGTTCAATATTGACTGATTCTGTGTTTGCAGCAAATTTATAGAATGTATCAGCCACTAATAATAAAAATCAGTTGTATATAATTTATATTTCTCAATTCTCTGCCAACTTGCCAATATAACAACTCCAACTAGTGCTATAGTATTTTTTTACATTGACCTAATCTTGCACTTCCCAACTCATTTTAAGATTGAGTCAATGTCTGACTTCCAAACCCTTCTAGGACAATTCGTAATGGCTTGTTGAAATGCTGTTTTTCTATAGTGTAGTTGTAAATCATGACAAATTTTAAGTTCACTAAATATTTGACTTCAGCAGCATCCAAATATGTTTCTACTATTTGATAAAGAGGAACATGTTCTAATTCTCATCATTGAGGTACATGGAACAAAGTTAATATACTCTGTTAAAACATGCCTTTCACTAAACTGGAAATTTAGAAACTGAAAATGTTAAGGAAATAGAATGGTGGGAAAGTAGATTTCATGAATTGACTCAAGCATAAGAAAAATTTTCACTGTCCTGTATTTTAGATGCAGGCCGCTCCCCATCTTCTGGCCATGTTAACACCTTTGGACCTATGGCTGTTTATCTCCATTAGATTACATAAAATGGTATAAAGCGCACTATACTACAGTGTTCTATACAAATTACATGCTTTTGGAATGCTTTTTTCTTATTGACTATTAATATACAAATGTATTTTACAGTTTGATCCTCGGAATTTTTTTTCTGGCTTATTTATTTTATTCAGATGTATTCATTTAAAGCATTAGGAAAGATTTTCAGGAGATGGATACAGAGGTGAACAGCAGAACTTAAATAGCCAAAATATTTACTCATGTGAAATTATGAATTGTTAATTAACAGAAGCAACTGTCAAAATCATGAAACACTATTGCTACCATTTATTTTTATTGCTAGAGTACAGGAAAAACTCATGTCTGTTAATCATTCAGCTTTAGACAATAACCAAGCTTTCATATACTGTGTTCGATGATGAATCTACTAATGCCAACTTCCTTTTTTTCTTACAAACTTCCTAAAAGAAGCAAAGCAGTTTAGATAGCAAGTCGATTAAATTGATTAAATTAAAAATTGATATTTTTATTTTATTTAAACGTAAACTTTTTTGTGAACTATAAAATGAAATATATTTAATAGTAAAAAGGAGGCATTAAATGGTTTTGGCTATTGTTAAATCACTCGTAGGTTAAATTTCTATCAGAATTTTAGATAACTTACATTTTAATCTCAGAATTTACTTTGGCTTTTATGATTTTATGAGTCAAAGTGCAGATGCCCAGTTTATTTATTGGAATATTTGCTGCATTTGTAATATGAAAGGTCATTAGGAATGACTCAACACCACAAAGCACAGTTAAAATTCTAAAACTGGGAAATGACAACTTATTATTTTTACACCAGCATTAAAGCCAATTCTCTTTTCATTTCATAATAGAAGTAAAATCCAATAATAAAGTCAATAGAAACAATGGTGGTCAGGGTTGATATTTATATTTTTATTCTAATGTGTGTTTTATCAATTAATAACTTTTTCTCTTTCAAACAAGAACTCAAAAAATAAATTCCTAGCCTAAAGTTCAAAGGTTTCTGATTTTAATATCATATATTTTATTTGACTCATCAATGTCCATGTAACCTCAGACAAGAAGAATGTGGACAACATAATAATTGTAAACCATTTGCTACTGCATGATCAGAAACACACACAAAAACAAATTCTGGCCAAACGCATTAACGGAGGTGAGAGGGTTTCTCTAAAATTATCTCTTCATATCTAAATAAGCACCATAGCAAAATTAAACTCTTCACATCCTCTGAATCAGTTTTGCATTTTATGGACTAGCTGAAATGGCTGTAGCCAAATTGCCACCATCTTTTAAGAAAAGCCAATGTCAAGGCTGGAGCAGGAGAGAAGGGGACCTGCTGTTAATGACAATGCTGAGCCATTGACTCCACCCATGCTGAAGACTGCTCAAAGGCTAGAAGTTGTGCTATATATATATACAAGATTCTTATTGTCTAGGTATTTAGGTAAGTGTTTGTAAGTTTGATTAAAATCATTCCAATAGTTTTTTGTTTTTTGGTTTTTTTTTTTGAGACAGAGTCTCATTGTGTTGCTCAGGCTGGAATCCGGTGGCATGATCTCGGCTCAGTGCAACCTCCGCCTCCTGGGTTCAAGCAGTTCTCCTACATCAGCATCAACGTCCCGAGTAGCTGGGATTACAGGCACCCGCCACCACGCCTGGCTAATGTTGGTCAGGCTGGCTCGAACTCCTGACCTCAAGAGATCCACCTGCTTTGGCCTCCCAAAGTGCTCGGATTACAGGCATGAGCTGCCACACCCAGCCTCCAAATACTTTTTTTTTAAATCAAAATAATGATTTCAATGACTGAGATCTGTTATGTATTTCAACATAATCATGTTTCATAAAGATTTAGTCTTCTGAAAGCCAGTGTGAATTGTTTTTTTTTCTACAAGTTTAATCAAAACCAAACAAAATCAACAAACCTCTACCCCCAAATGTGGTACTGTTTCCTAAAAGAATGCATTTCCTTTTTACTTCCATCACCATACAATAGTTAATGACTTCTGCACTTAAAATTCCTAACACACCTCACATAGCTCTTTTGTGCAGTAACACTTTTCTTCTCTCCAAATATGTGGTTCAATGGAAGTTACATTTTTTAAAATTATATTTTCCTCCTCACAACTTATTGGTTCTAAGATTTATACCCTTTGCAATGTGTATAAGACTACTGTGATTTGGGGACATGGGACCAAGTGTAGCATGTCTGATCCTATCTTTGATGGCAAATACTTCTGCTGTGAGATATGGGAGCTGCTGAGTGAAAATCTTTTACTGATAATAAAGCCAGTTGTCAGAGGGAAGCAAAAGTAAGAGAAGAAGAGACTTGAGGTGACTTTAATGAAAACTCCTACCTGCCAAAACTAGGCAAAAATATGACATACATAAATATAAATTTCCACAAGGAAATTTCTTTCCCATCTTTCTATATCTTTCTTACTCTTTATCATCACATTTACTAATAGAGATATTTAATGTTCTTGATACTCAAAGTGCATTTGATATACTATCTCTTACTCATCTCTTCCCCACCCCTGTTTCATACGGGGAGCTCCAGGCAACCTAGTGGGATGGGAATTGGGGACTGAGAGCGAAGAAGTGTAGCAATAGCATTAGCACAGTATTGGGGAAAGAGAGAGGAAACTGACAACATTCCTTCTTCTCACTATGGTTGTAGCTTGAGGAAGGCCTTTGCTTGGGGAGGTGAAAATGAAGGCTCAACTACAAAATGCAATTTAATTAACAAGATGGGAATTTTCCTCAGATAAGAGTGACTGTTAGACTTATTGTGCCAGAATAATGGCATAATAATAATGTTATGAAGACTATCTAAGATTTCTCCCAGAGAAAAGAGGAAGAACATATCTGAAACAGAAGTTCTATCTTCGATGGGTTGTATTAGCATTTGCGCTAGGTACTCCATCAATAGTTGGCTCCTTGTAGATTTTACCTCTTGTATTAAGCCAAAGTCCAAATACTGTCATCAAACAATACTTTGCTCACAAACTGGTGCTAGTGTAAAGAAAGTCATGGAAAGGAAATAATAAAAGTTCAGGAATACCACAAAAAATGGTCAATTTTATTAAACCCAAACCAGCTTGCTTAAGAATCTTTTAAAAAATGTATAAAAACCTGGGCAAACATCACACACACACACACACACACACACACACACACACACACACACACACACACACAAACACACACACCTCCTGCTGCAAAAAGGAATTCAGTGGCTTAATGGAGGGAGAAAGTTCCCGATAGGATGTTTCAGCCGAACAAGAATTAGAGAAGCACTGTTGAAAAAAAATGTAGGCCGAATTTTGCTGAGCACTTTAAAAATGAAAAGTCGCTGCAGAAACCAACTTAATTGGCAGACATTTTCATCACATGATCCAGTTTAACAAGTCTTTGCAAGGATCTGGATATATATATATTTTTACTTTAAATGCAAGATTTTTGTAGTTAAATAAGAAAAATCACATATTTAGAAATATCAGTTGCATTTAAAAAATCATGTTACAAAAGAGAATCTTGAAATATTTTTACCACTACTTGGGCTTAGACTGAGAAACGACACGAGCAAAGCCCAAACTTTTTTGAAAATCATCTAGAGAACTCCAGAATAATACTGAACAGTACTTCCCTCTCAACTCAAAGTATATAACAGAATAATAAACACTTTCTCTGTAATTTCTTTTCAGCCTGAGACCTTAGCTTTCAAAGAAGAGGAAGAGTCCGGGAGCCATAGTTCATGCCTGTAATCCCAGCAATTTGGGAGGCCAAGACAGGCAGATTGCTTGAGCTCAGGAGTTGGAGACCAGCCTGGGCAACATGGAAAAACCCTGTCTCTATACAAAATACAAAAATTCGTCAGGTATGATGGTGTGCGCCTGTAGTCCTAGCTACTCTGGAGGCTGAGGTGAGAGGATCACTTGAGCCTGAGAAGTTGAGGCTATAGTGAGCCGAAACCGTTTCACTGCACTCCTGTACTCCAGCCTGGTTGACAAAGTGAAATCCTATCTCAAAAAAAAAGAGGAATAACTTAATGAGCTGCAGTGTGACCACACAATCAAGATTAGAGTTACTATTCTGCCTCTAGACACCTTCTACATTTCTATAGAAGAAAAAGAATCTCCCTCCAGCCAGAAGGCACTGAATACTTTGATGCAGTTTTTAACTTCTAACATGTGTATACAACCTTCTACTTGTTTAAAAAGGCATTGGGAGAAACTACAGAAATTGTCTCATTCAGTTTAAAATGAAACTAATGTGTGTTTATTGCAAGTTTGAACCAGCATTGAGTGACTATTTAGCAAAGAAACATAGGCACAGTTTTCATATAAATTTAATTATTTATATTTGATTCCAAAATAACTTTTAGGCATATATAGAGTTATGAAAAAGTTTATGTAACCAACACATGTGCATAACAGTTTGGTAACTGATATATTGAATCTAAACATACCACTCAGAAAATATTTTTTCCAAAGATATGTTAAATTATATTTTAGGCCATAATTTTAATCATATGTCTTTGGTTTACAGTTTTAGTAGTTTTATCATTCAACCATATCAACCCATTTCATGTTGTAATAACATCAAATAATATCCAATTAGAATCACCATTTATATATTTTCTTTATGAGTTACACATTTTGAAAAGGAAGGAAAGAAATTAATGGGCAGAAAGGTAAATTAAGCTTCATACCAGATTTTATTCAAGGAAGTTTGGCTGACAGGTCAATTCTGGTTTTAAGAAGGGGAAAAGAAAAAAGAAAACTTTTTCACATACTTTATGGTAATATCCTTATTAGAACTCTGTATAGTAAAACTCTATGTTAAGTCTTTCAGAAAAATTTGAATTGAGTTGAAAAAATAAGTAGGAGGTGAAATTTTTTTTAAAGGAAGAAAAATTTGAGTTGTTTTTTTATGTATACTATTACCTTAGTAGATGGTAGAGAAAAATATACAAAAAATGATATGATAATAAGTTGTCCAACATAAGCAGATCTGCAGAAAATAGATTATTCTCTATTCAAAAAATAAGAGGCAACTATTATTGGACTAATATATCTAAATTTATTATTCATGCTAATATATTATGCAATGTAGATATAACAATTTTTTTTTTGCAGAGGTTCCCTGAGACATGTAAATATTTTCAAGGTTTTCTCCAAGATAAAAAGTGATTGAGAATGAGTGCTGTAATATATGTAAATGTAAGCATATCACATTAAATGAAAGCGAAATAAATGAAAAAACCTTCTTTCAAAAATGAAGTTGAGACTGTTGTAAATATGAAATATATGGATATACTGTTTTCAAGAGTCAAGCCTAAAATGTAAAGGAATGGAAAATTAAATTTCAAAAGTTAGAAATATATGTGTAAAGCATAAACTAAGTAGATGATGCTGTTGTAGTTAAATTAATATCATATTAAAAACTACACAAACAAAATTATGATAACTAAAGTTAAAAAGCATCACTACATGAAGATTTAATTCACATCTAAGTTGAACAGTTCTAAAATTGAATACAGCTATTAATATAACTTAATTTAATGAAAAATTTGCCAAAATTTTAAGAAAATGTGGCCAAATCTAAAAATTGAGTGGATGCTTTTAAATACACATTATAGAAATGGATGAATTGACAAAAATAATCAGAACGAATACAACAGACATTACCAGCGTAATTAACAGGACAGAACTAATGTCACTCACTGAGTAGGAAATACACACAATTGAAGACTATTCAAAAAACATTCTGAAAACTGATAATGTAACGGTTCATAAAGCTAGCAGCAACAAATGACAAGGAATTTTTATGACATATAGAATAAATTATCTGATCACAATATATATTTACTCTCATTCTATATTCCAAAAGATCTACAATTCAATTCCCAGTTCAGGTGGAATTCCACAATTCCATTTCATTTCCAAGAGAAAAGAGTGCATATTTACCAAATACATAAACAATGATGTTCATAGAAGATTAATACCTCAGAGCCAAAGAGCTGGAAATAATCTAATATTCATCAACAATAACATTGATCAATAAATTGTGCTACATTCATACAATGTGATACTGTACAGCTACAAGATTGAACTACTGGTACGTGAAACAACATGGATGAATCTCACCAGTGAGATAATAAATGAAAAAAGTTAGATACCAAAGAGTGTATACTGGTGTGGGGAGAGATTGAGGCATGAGATCAACTGGAAAGAGGCTTTAAGGAAACTTATGGGACACTGTAAATCATTTATCTATTGGTCTGAGTGGTAGTTACATGGATTAAAATAGTGGTATGTAGATAAATTTAAATTTGTGTCCATCCAGTTGAGCACCTTAGGAATATTATACTGTATTACAAATAAACCCATTAACTAAAGAAGAAATCATAATAAAATTTAGAAAATATTGAGAATTGAATCAAATAAAAATACTAGGTAAAAATGTATAGAATGCAGAAAAGCTCAGAATTAGTGAACTAAGCAAAAACATGAAGAGTTTAGAGGCCAGGCACGGTGGCTCACTCTTGTAATCCCAGCACATTGGGAGGCCGAGGTGGGTGGATCAGGAGGTCAGGAGTTCGCAACCAGCCTGGCCAACACAGTGAAACTCCATCTCTACTAAAAATACAAAAATTAGCTGGGCGTGGTGGTAGGCGCCTGTAATCCCAGCTACTCGGCAGACTGAGGCAGGAGAATCACTTGAACCCTGGAGGTGGAGGTTGCAGTGAGCTGAGATTGTGCCACTGCACTCCAGCCTGGGCAACAGAGCTAGACTCCACCTCAAAAAAAAAAAAAAAAGAAAAAGAATTTAGAATAACTCAGAGTAGAATGTGATTAAGATAAGAGCAAATAACATAATAGAAAACTACATTAATCATAATATAAAACTATAACATATTAATCATAATAGAACAAATTTACCAAAATCTAATCAAAAAGAAATACAAAACTGAATAGTTCTATAATCATTTAAACAGTGCGATTGGTTATTGAAAATATTTCTAGATATAAGTATCAGTCCCAGAAAGTTTCTTAGAGAACTTCTTTCAAACCTGGAAGGAAATAAAAATTATAATTTTACACAAATTCTCCCAGGAAAGAGAAGAGAAGGGACACCTTTCAATTCATTTTATTGGACAAACAGAATGGTAATATTAGACAAAGACAGTAAAGGAAAAATATTGATCAATCACTTTTATGAGTATAGATGCAATACCATAAACAAATTAACAAGCTAATTCATCAATGCATTAAAAACAATGCATTTTGATCAAATCGAGTTCATAAAAGGAATTCCAGGTTGGTTTAACATCAGTGAAAAAACATTAATTTATTACATAAAATCATTAAAGTAGGAAATAACATTATCATCTCAATATACAGAAAATTTATTCAGCGGAAGTCACTATGTATAATGATTTTTTAAAGTGCTTGGATAACTAAGGCATGCAGAATGTCTTTAAGTTGATAAAGGGTTTCTATAAAATATCTATAGGAAGCACCATTTTTATAGATCTTTTTTTTTCTATCAGATAGCGACAGTGTCATTTTAAATTCTCCCATTATGGTAATTGATTTATCTAGTTCTCCTAGTTAAAAATTCTATCAAGTTTGGCTTTATATATCCTAGGAGAATGTAAATAAGTCCATGAAAATTTAAAATTAAAATTTTTTATCCTTTTGAAATGTCCCTTTTAAAAACATTGAAACTGTCAGCTTTATTTTGGATAATATTTGTTTGTTCTTTTTTTTTTACTCTTTCTTTAATTTCTGTAAAATTCTGTATCTTAGTTTGTGCAGTAATTAGTATGAAAATGGGTTTGATTTTACTTTAAACCAATATGATGATATGTGTATTTTATTTGGAGTTTCAAAATTCATTTACCATTAATATAATAATTATTGTATCTAGCTTATATTGAACATCCTGTCAGTGTTTGATTTTTGTTTCATATGTTTGCCTGTTTTCCGCTACTTTATCAGCTATTTATGTAATGACCAGTATTGTTATTATTAGTACCATTATTATTCAGTATTTCTTCTCCATTAGTGTTTTAATTATACTTAGATATACTATAGTTTCAGGGATTATCTTCACTATTACATTATTCATCTTGACATTAAAATGTAATGCAATTAGTACTTTAACTTTTTCCTGGAAAATGCAAGAATGTAAGAATCATTTGACTGAATTAATTCTCCTACCCTTTGTGATATTGTTGCCATGCATTTTATTTCATTACATATTATAAACTTCAGAAGACATGATGATGCAGTCAATAAGTTTTCATATTTACATTTACTTTTACCTTTGCTTCTCATTTATTTCTTGATTCCTGTGTTCCATTATGGAATCTTTTTATTTCTGCCTGAGAAAATCCTTTAGTATTTGTATTAGTCAGGATGCAGTTAGGGAATAGAAAATATATTAGTATTTAAAGAAGGAAAAATTCAGTATACATATTTGTTAACTATGGAAAGGGGTAAAAAAGAATACTGAATGGTTTTAAAGTCACAAATGCAGGAAACAACTACCACTTCTAGAGCTAAGAGAGTGTGAATCAGGAAGGAACTAAGAACTTAGATGAGGTCCCCTGCTAATAGAGATTCAGGTATTTCTGGCAAGGGCAAGAACATGCAGACTGCTAGTGGTAAAGAATCATGCTGAAGAAAGTGCATGTGATAGTGAAGATCTTTCCAGAGACCATGGTCATAGGTGTTGTACAGGAGTAGCCTGCTAGGTGATGAGAAAACATCCTGAATGTTGACCGCAGCTTGTCCATATGAACCACTGGTGTGAGTGCCACCAGGCTTGCCACATGCTTCTGGATTGGCTGTCACGTTGAAAAGCAGCACAGCAGATAGAAGAAGAAAGCTCTTTTCTACTTGTCTCCTTTCACAGTGTCCTTCCAGGAATGTCTTAAACCAGCTAGCAAAGGAAGAATGTCTGTTAGGTTCAGTTCTAGTATCACAAAGAAAGGTAAAGAAGAGTGAATGATGAGATGAGAGGCATTTTTCAGAATGGGCATAATCTACCCCTTCACCTCTTCATCTTCCAGACACATCCTTCATGTAGTGTGAGTTTCCATACAGCAGGCAAACAACTCTATAATTCCATCGAATAAAAAGTTGTTATCCTTTTTGTAAGTGCAAAGTCCTTTTTCTCTCACAAAAATGATGAGGCCCATGGTCCTAATAGCCCATTATTTGCTATATTATTCACTAATCAAATTCAGTCACAATCCCACTGAATATTGTTATCTAAAGACTACATTATAAAATTATCCACCAATATGTTGTATATAAAATAAAAAGAAAAATGGGAAAGAAGAGAATATATTTAATATAATCTAATACATATACATGTAACAAGGAGAAACAGTAAAATTAACTATAGTTCACATTTTAATAACTGGTCATTACTATTATTAATATTTATGACTTTTCTTCTACAAGCTTTGCCATATTCCCTTGCTCTCAGAAAAATACTGCAGCTGGCCAAGATTTTGTTAGGTGGGGTAACCCAAACTGTTATTCTGAAAGGGCTATTTTCAAAAGTCCTACTTTTTTTGTTTGTTTATTCTATCATTAATCTTAACTTTTGGATGTGAAAGTACTAAGAGGTATCCCTAGAGACTCCCAGGAGTTCCACATGGATTCCTCTTCGCCTCCATTGTAAAACTGCAAATCTGTTTCAGCTTCGTAATCATTATCATTATGAATACAATATATAATCATATTCATATAATTATGAATACGATATATAATCATATTCATATAATTATGAATACGATATATAATCATATTCATATAATTATGAATATAATCAACCAGAAGAATAACCACTTTCTGTATTTGTTAAGTCGATGACATAAGAAGCACAAAATGTCCAGGAGGCATTCTCATGTGTCAATTCAATGGAAACAATGTGTATCTGAGTAGCAGCAGTCTTCCTTTAGGAAAAAAAAGAATTCCACACTAGCAGAACTCAAAGTTCTTGATACAAGAATCAAAATTTTTACAAATAGACTATTAGGTATGCTAGCGAGGAGTCTTTCCCACTTCCTCTCCTTAATTTTCAGACCCATGTATTCCGGCAATAAAGGAGACAGGAACATAAAATGGTTTCTGATTGAGTTTAGTATTGTCTTCCAACTGTCACTGTAACTGAGTCCTCAGGAAGCCAGTTCTATCTTTCTTTTAAGCCAGTGACTTCTCAGGTATGTGCAAATACAAGTAAACTATATGAGCATAAGCCAATTGCTTCACTTCTTTTTCTATAAAATACATTTCTTGATAAGAAGCAATTTTATGCAGCATATAATGATGGTAGATAGGTAATCCATAAGTCAACTGATGGCAGAGCTGGCAGAAGCATTACTGGGAGATAAAGCAAATCTGCGTCTGTATGCAGAATAAGTGCATACCCCAGAGAGGCAGAATCTCTGCTCCCTTTGTGAAGAAGAAGTCCAATGTAATCAACCTGCCATCAGGTGCCTCATGGTACTCCTGGGGTATGGTGTCATAACTGGGTCTCAGCACTGGTTACTACTAGAGACATTTTAGGTACTTAGCATTAGTAGTAGCAAGGTCAGCTTTGGTGAGAGGAAAAACATATTTTTAAACTCATTAGTAGTCTTACTCCTGACAGTATAGACACTTTGTTTATAGTCCCATTGAGCAAATACTGTGGTTGCCTGAGAAAGAAGTTTACTGATATTCACAGTGTCATTGTGTCCACTTGATTATTGAGAGCCTTCTCTACAATGGATGTTCCTTAGTGTTTATTCATATGAGATATAAATATCTTCAAATCTGGGCTCATTCTGAAAGCTCTATCCTCTTCCCTAGATTTCCAATTTTCCAATATTATTCTTTCCAAGTCTCTGACCTTTCAGCCAAACTCTTAACAACTGCCTGTGAATCAGAGCACATTTTTATTCCTGGCCAAATAGAATGGCCAATGAAAGTAAAATAAAATTGTACCGTTCAAAATTCTGCCCACTGGAAGGATTTTCCTTTATGACTCTGCTTCAGAATCACCCCTGGGGAGGGTTGTAATTTCTCAGCCATCTACTTCTGGATGGGATCATATCATGTAGATCCATCTTTTAACTAGGCTCAAGTTTTAATTTCTCATTCAACTAATTGTAAAGAACACGAAGGCTTAGGCAATGGTGAAAGGAGAGGTTAGTGTAGCAGGAGTCAGTATCAAGAAAGTGTGATCTACCTGCTCAATTTACTTGTACCTTTCAGACATGCCTGAGCCTAGTCTCTTATATGTAAATATTTTTAGTTGATAATATATTCCTGCTGTGCATGAACAACTTTTTGGCTGTGGGTCAGACAATACCAGTCAGTGATAGGTATCTCAGGCTGAAGGGTCATCTGATACTACCATGGTTAGGACCTCAGTCTCTTCTAAGAGCCAGTAGCAAACATGATGCTCTTTCTCCACTTTACATCTCTATAATTTTCATTTGTTTTTCCATACGTTCTCATTCTTTCTCGAAATGTTTCAGCTAGTTCTCTGTATTTTTAAACATTTTAAACATGATCATTTAAATTTTGGTGTCTATTACTCAGCTTTGGACATTTAGAATTTGAGGACCACAGATTATCAAAGTACAAATGTTTAAAGGTTATTTTATATATATATATATATATATTTAGTTTTGTAAATAGAAATGAATAGGAGATAAAGATTATTGAGTTATTAATGCAGAGACAGTAATTGAGGCCACTGGAAGGAATTAGCTCTCCAAGAAAAAGTAGGTGGAATAAGAAAAGAGAACATAGGATATAATTTTGAGAAATACCCATATTTAATGTTCAGGGAGAAAAGACATTAAGAGAATAACCAAAGGAAGAAAAAAGTAATCAGAAGAACATCTCACCAGAAGTTAGGAAGTAGAATATTTTTTGAAGGAAGAAATATTCAATCAATAATGTTAGACTGGGAAAGAAGTCCCAGAATTGTTCAATAACTTTTGGTGACAGTCTCTGGAGTCTAGCAGTTATAAAGTGTGGGTTTTGAAGCCTACTGATTGGACACAAATACTGACTCTACCACTAATAATTGTGTTATCTAGTTAAGCTGTGTGCATTTCAGTGTCAGTTCTTATGGAGTATTAAATTAAAACAAGTAACTAATTAGAAGAATGCCTGGTACATGGGAAACCATAACATGTTGTTATTATCATCATCACTTTTGTTACTATTCATTTTATTTTGGCAAAAGTGACACATTGTAGTGATAATGGGCAGCAGATTGAGGAATACATAAAACATTAGTGGAAACAGAGTAGACTGTATTTTTCATGAACTGTTAACATATTTGACTGGGAATGGTAAGAGATGAAGTGGTGATGGAGTTAAAATAAGATATTTCTTTTTTTTGGATAAACTTGAGAATTTTTACTTTCTGAAGGGAAATAATCAGTGGAGGGAAGGTTGAAAATAGAGAAGGGAAGAACAATCTATAGCAAAAAACTTCCTGAGAACATAGAAAGATACCACAATGCAATAGGTAAAGGGATTTGTTTAGGTATAAGGAGGGAAGCTTCTTTATTGAGTCTACAGATGTGCAAGAAGTTTAGATAGTATGCAGATAGATTATTAATGGCAAATTGGTATTATTAAACATTATTTTATACTTTTTATTCTACTGATCAGTGTATATTTAATTTATTCTTAAATTATATATTTATTTAATTGATCATTTGTTGGTTCTTCAAGTCATTATTTAGCAAATGTTTCCTGAGTACTTAGTATTTGCCCAAGATAATGTTAGCAAATAAGGATATAAAAATCTTGAGAATTATAGTCTGTGAATTAACGGAGAGGCCAAACTAGCTGGAAAGAAGCATATAAAGAGTAAAGTCTGAAATATGTCGAGAGCTGTGAGAGATAAATACAGAGTGTTGTAGAAGCCTAGAATGGATTGGGTGGGTTGGTGAGTGGTTTGAGGCACAGGAGTGGAAAGCAAAGCTCCTTTTCTTGGTTCATAAGCCAAGGAAATGCAAAATGCTCTTAAGTTTGGCAACTGACTCTGATTTTCCAACAGTGTTTTGTGGAAACTTGGGTTAATTTTGGATCTCCACAAGTTGCTGCAGAGGCAAGTAGAAAATTACGTAGCAGAACACAGCCCTCTGACCCATTCAGTTCAAGTCTATTTGGATCTTTTCCATAAATGGGGTCCTGTGTAAGATTTTGGTGTAACAGACATTTCTGCTATTTAAATAAAAACACATTTAACACGTTTGCCTTAATAATTTTTTGAAAAGGAAAATCTGATGGAGAATCACTAGTTAATAGACTCCACAGATAAATTTTTAAAGATATTTGATGATTATTTCTGGTTTCAAAAAATGCATATGATTATTTCTTATGACACAGGCAATAAAAGCTTATCTTTCTTTACAAAGAATCTGTAAGTTTTAGGAAAACTGAGACATAGAGAACAAGATATCCTCTTTAATATGCTTAGTATTTTGATAATGTTGTCCATTTAAAATAAATTATACATGCATATGAAAAATTTGAGGAAATACAATTCCTGAAACATTTTTAGTGCATGAAATGTTGAGAGTTTTAGCATTCTTTCTAAAAACATTTCTGAGCAAAGAATGCAAAATACAGCTGGAAAATTATTATGCTGAAATGTTGATTGCATGTTTTTAAAAGAGACAAAAATAAAGTAAATGTGCTAACCAGGAAGTAGTGTTAGCAACAATCCCAAGAAGAAAGAATGTGAAATGCAGAAAAGAAGTAGTAATTAGGATTGTGAGTCATTATAATGTTAAAATTGAAAATTGAATCATATTAAAGTTATTAAAGTCAAAAGTTATGGTTCCTTAGTAGCATTATCCGAGTCATATTACCCATATGTACTATTTTCTCTTCCTGTTTGGTTTATTTTGCCTCTGGTCTTCAGCCATTAACGCAAAATGAATTAAAATTATATTGTTCTGTTTTTCAAACATTGCTTTTTTGCTTCTTCATTAAAAAATGAGATTATAAAAATGTCTGTCAGACCATTCACCTTTCAGTTTCTTGACATACATGTGTTTAAGAACTATATTTTGAAGACTATTTTTTTTCACTCGGTACTTCAGTTTTTTTACTTACATTTACAATGTGCAAAATTTCAGGAATGGCAGGTAAGAGAGATAAGTGACTAAAATAAGATGGATTTGATCACCCTTTCCACATTAAGAAAGACATTGAAATTGCTTCATTTGGGCATGTAAACAGACAAAAAAGCAAACAGGGAAACAACTTTTTTTCATTGTCATCCCTGGACTCCTTTCTGTTTCGGCACAATACATTTTTTTTCTTCTTTAATGTTTTTGAGGAGAAGAATCATTATAATCTTCATAGTTCAGTAAATACTTGTTTACTTCCTCAGTTGCTAGACTCTTAGGAGAAAAAGTGATTTTGACAATGCTTAGGAATAAAATAACCGAATACTACTTAAGTGTCTCTGCGGTGCTTTATGGGCTGGCAAATGGTCAGTTACACACACAATGCCACAGCTTTCTTCTGACATAAGCTTTTCATTATTCTCCCTTGCTGTGTGCTGTGTCTCTTCTTTCTTTCTTTCTTTCTTTTTTTTTTTTTTTTTTTGAGACGGAGTCTCTCTCTGTCACCCAGACTGGAGTGCAGTGGCATGATCTCGGCCCACTGCAAGCTCCGCCTCTTGGGTTCACGCCATTCTCCTGCCTCAGCCTCCTGAGTAGGTGGGACTAAAGGCGCCCGCCACCACGCCTGGCTAATTTTTTGTATTTTTAGTAGAGACAGGTTGTCACCGTGTTAGCCAGAGTGGTCTCAATCTCCTGACCTCGTGATCCGCCCGCCTCGGCCTCCCAAAGTGCTGGGATTACAGGCGTGAGCCACCGCGCCCGGCCTTGCTGTGTGTCTCATCCAGCATCGTTGGCAGGGGCTCACAATAGCGCATCTGATTTTATGCATAGCTTACTATCTTTCAACATGCTGAAGCAGCAGGAGGAGAAAAAAAAGGAGAGTGTTAATGGAATATAGGAAAAAGAAGGAGGAATCAGCAGAAAGAAAAAGAGAAAGGTACCACCGACCATTCTTTTAGGGCCCCTGGTTCCTTTAATTTTCCTTTTTGTTTCTCAGTGATCTGACATCAAAGACCCAGGCTAGATGTAGGTCTGGCTAAATTTGTCTGATGACGTGATCAGTTCCAGCATCCTTTAAGTTTTGTGGAATAAAAAGTAAATAAAAAGATTTGAATCAATCAGATACCTGCTGAAATTAACCAGTCAATTTATTTAAATGGTTCATCGAGCAGTCCGGTGACGTGACAATCACACAACTAGTGGGAAAATAAAAGAAAAAGAGCGGTCGGCTGTCTAGTTTTTATATATGATGAGAATCATTCAACTTGAAGTCTCATTTGTTCTTCCCTTCACAGTTTGCCAGACCTGACTGGTTATTTTCTTAACAGAAAGACATAGACATAGTCTCTGCCAAATCTGCTTCACGATCAAGTTTAGTGAGTCAAGCAAGACTATTCATTGAGCATTCATAAGTGCTATGACAAGGAGCTACAGATTTTAGGAAATGTGATTATTCAATAAATTAGACATAGCCACACTCCTCAATCATCATTCCAAAGGAGGATATAAGACAACTGCACATAAATAATTACCAAGAACACTGCAAGGAAGAAATTATAGTAGAAGAGAAATTTAGTTGAAATGTTAGTGATCTTATAATCAATTTACAGCTAAATTCAAGAATTCCTCTTAAACTATGTCAGTAATCCTCAAGTGTGTGCATATTTGCAAATCATAAATTTGTAAAGATATTTCTAAATCTAAACATTAAGAGAAGGGGGGATAAAACATTGTGGATATGAAAGATATCCTACCATTGATAAAATCTTTGATCTTGTGACATGAACAACACCCACAATACAAAATATACAAGAAATTTTTATTATCCAATAAAATGACAACTGGGTGATGTCAGAAAAAGATAAATTGATATAGAAATATTTGTGGATTGATAACTCAAAAATTCTCAATTGGAAAAATTCTACTATAATACTTGGTTCTTGGAAATGTGGCCATTCAATTAATTAATCACTGGAATAATTGCTTTTTGCAAATTATTACTAAGTGATTCATTTTTGCTTCACTTGCCTGCATACCAGGAGCATACTACATTCTGGGGTATTCAGTTTTTCTTATACTGAAAGTTTCCTCTCTTTTGATTCTACTTTAAGGTCTCAGTTCTATTCCTAATAATAAGATGGTAGTGACTACCTCTGTATGTTTACTCATATGCCATATTGTATCTAATCTATAGCATACCATATAACTGATGTTATTATGAGGAGTGAAGCCACATCAAGTGATGCTTTAGAAATGTATATGGATTTTTTGGTTGTAAAAGTGTATTGGGAGCAACCACACACATTTCACTGGGGGATGGCTGGGGTACCAGATGTCCTGCAGTGCATAAGTTCATCATATAACATGAAGAAAAACTTTTCAGCCCCTGCAAGACTTTTTGACCTCTTTTGAACTCTTGTCAGTTATTCATGCAAAGTCGAGTGAGGAGACTCTGTATTATTTGGACCAAGAACCAAATTATCTTTTACTTATAAACAAAATAATTTGTACTGTTTTAATTTAAATTTTCCAGAAAACAACTATAAGGTAAATTTTAAAAAGAGCATACTTTGTTGTTTGAAATTTTACCAAAATAAAATTGCATCATCAATAAGAATGTCACTTTAGTGTTTGAGGCAATAATTCCAAACTGTACTTTTCTGTATTTGTAGTTACTAGGTTCGTATTTATTTTATGTATCACTGTGATCTTCTGACCACTCAACTGTACCTCATATACTTTTATGCTTTTTAAATCTGTAAATGTATCAAGAGATTTTAAAAACTGAAAATGCAGATGGAAACCTGCATTTTATTTCTATTCTCCTAGTTGGGAATGTTTTCTCATAATAGTTCCTAAAAATAACTACTATGGCATTAATCATTTATAAAATAAGATAATGATCATTTTATATACCCCCTGTAGATATTGACTTAATAATGTCTGTAAGACTTAGCTTTAAAGCAATGCAAAGAAAGATTCAAATGAAGGCAGTATGGGCATGGTGGTTCTACATTTTTTTGAGTGGAACTTCATTCATTAAATATTTAATTTCATTAACTTTAAGAATTTATGAGAATTAGATACTAGTTACCAAATGTGAATCAGCTATCGTAGTTTTCAATTTGGAGGCTTTACCATCAACCCATTAAAATCATTGATCCTTTTGTATGCACAGTAAAAAGAGCAGTATCTGACTTAAATTAGCTTTCCCTTTTCTTTGAAAACTAACAAAAATAAGAGTGTAGTGTTCAAATAAAATTGACCCCATGAAAATCTCATAAGGTTTGTCCAGAAACATTTTTAGCAATTTTCAACAGTATTCAACTGCCCCTCTTACAGGTCCTTTTATATAATAATCAATATATGCATAGAGAATTGGTACCAATTCTCTTATTTCAAGCTAGCAAGAAAAACAGATCAATAAATCATGAACTTTCTTTGCTGCTTCTTCCAACTTTAACAAAACAATTTTTCCAACCACTAAGCCAGTAGCCAATATTGTGATAAAGCTGTTTCTAAGTTCAGAATGTTCTGAGATTGATACAGACCCCAGAGTACACTTACTTATTTCTAAATACTAAAAAGAAATTATAACTGGTATTCTTGAACTCCCTCCTAACATCAGGAAATAATGCATTTATTTCATTAACAAACGTAATAATTAGCAGGTGAAAATAAAGTATTTGCATCATTTCTTCTTTTAAAGAGACTGTGATAGTAATAGAAACTTGATTAGCTGCAGCCTATAATCTAGAAAAGTTAGTTGAATTTAATAACCACAATTAATTACTGTAGTTCACCAATATGGTTTATAAATATGGGAAAATATTCCCTGATATAGAGAGTACTACAAATAAATATGTTATAGCTCACTTTCCACAAATGCTTAACTATATTAAGAAAGCCATTTCATTTATCTGAGACTAGTTTTTTCTAGCCTTCAAAGATGGTATTTGATTAAATGTTCTCTAAATTTCTTTCCCCTTTAATAATCTGTTACAGTCTCTGTTTAGACTGAAATTCAGTTTAGATTATAGGACAATTAGGTTGATTCTTAAGCAGTGGATCAAAACTTCCAGATTAAATAAATTGGATACTGTTGTGTCTTTTGGAGGAAGACATACAAAGAATAATCATCAAAAAGTCAAGAGACACACAACTTTAACAGACAGTAAACATAGTACATATGAAAAATGGAAGTCTATGTGACCTCTTCATTGAAACTATAATTGAAAAGTATAACATGCATAATCAATGATAAATTTCTAAGTATGGTGATATGGTTTGGCTATGTGTCTTCACCCAAATCTCATGTCGAATTGTAATCCTCAATATTGGAGGAGGAGGCCTATTGGGAGGTGATTAGATCATGGCAGCAGACATCCCCCTGGCTGTTCTCATGACAGTGAGTGAGTTCTCACAAGATCTGGTGTTTAGAAGTGTGTAGCACTTCCCTCTTTACTCTCTCTTCCTCCTGCTCCAGCCATGTAGGATGTGCAGGCTTCTCCTTTGCCTTGTGACATGATTGTGAGTTTCCTGAGGCCTCCCCAGCCATCCTTCCTGTATATCCTGTGGAACCGTGAACCAATTAAACCTCTTTCTCTATGAATTACCCAGTCTCAGATAGGTCTTTACAGCAGTGTGAGAATGGACTAATACGTATAGTAAAGGAAGACCTAGAAAAGAAAAACTGCCTTAAAAAGGCCTAGAGATTTTAGAAGACCACAAGACCAATACCTACAAATGATGTGATGTGTTTAAAAAGAGCAAACAAAGATCTTGGGTACAATTGTGAAAATACAGTATCTTGGTTTATGAAAACAATAGAGCCTGTATTCTCTCTGCTAAGGAGATCACTTCTAAAAATGTTTATTTTAGGGTGTCAGAGCTATAAAGGAACTTAGAAAAACTGGAATAGTGGGTAGTCAGTGTTATGAGAAATGTAGATATGTTGATGAATTTTAGCTCAATGTCATGCCAAAGTTTTAATTTTTTAATATTTTCTTGTAATTAAATATATTACCTTGTGTAGTTAATAATAATCTTCAATAAGAGATACAGTAACACTCTGTTAGTAATGCTGAGAAAAAAGTTCTCATATAAACAAAAAGGTGAATTAGAGGGCCAATGAAATTCTTCAAAATATGATCTGTAGAAGTGGAGGCTAAAGATGAATGTGTACAGAATCTGGATAATGAAAGTAAAACTGCCCCCTGTATGAGCCTTGTGTACTATAAAACATCCATTTCTTATCCATGATCCTGGCCACTTGGGAACATGGCTGAAGTTAGAAAACAATACTTTCACTGGACTCATAGTGTAAGTGGCCTGATTTATCACCTCCCCACTTTTCGCACCATAGAACATATTAGCTGAAGTGAGAATGAGTACAGTTCTCTTATTCATTTGTCAAGAGTATCATTCTGTTCATGTTCTGGTGTAGGAAATTTATATCATTAGAGAAGAAGAAAAGGTTCTGTTATTTTCCAATTCTAGTCATCACCCTAGTATTTCCCTGACTCACAGTAATGTAGCAATTTCAATTACCTACTGGCTAGTATTGAGATGATTTTACTTACAACTCATGGAAATATTTTGTTTTGTTTATTTCCATTTTGGAATTGGAATTCTAGAGGATATTTATCTCCCTGTGTTTCTGCTTGACTACTTTCCTTGTGTAAAAATATCCAAATTATTTGTTTAAGTTCCCCACTGTCAGAAAAGGTTATGTAAATGAATATGTGACCTATATATATAGGAAGTAGTCCCTTATGGTTTAATCCCTCTTACAATCACTGACTTAATAAAACAAATCCTTGCAGGAAATATGATGCTGACCTACCTTTCAAAATAATGTATTAAAAAACAGCCCTGATTGTGTGGCAATAATATGTTGATAAAAATCTACTTGTATCAAAAAATGCAAGCCAATTTTGTGTGCATATTTGTTTTGTGGAAATGGCCCAGATTTATTTTTATTTTTCTGATTTTAGTTTTCTTGCTAACTTCACATTAAACAAATAAATTAGTTAAGTGCGAAGTAATATTATTAGAGGAACTGTTTCAAGAATGTCTGTGAAATTGCATTTTAATACCCATTAGAAATGGTTCTTCTTCTCTATAAACTTCTCTCCAACATTGAAAATGCAATTCTGCAGCATTAAGCAAAAGGCATATTTGAAATAAAGCTTGATTTTCAATCACTGAGCTAAACCTATTTCAAATAAACACCAGAATTCAATTAAATAGGAGTAAACTCTTCAGCTTGACCCACTACCATTTCAATGCTTCGTATTCTGAAAGTTTTAATAGGGAACACAAGACTTGAGTTGAATCTGATTTGGAGAATCCGAATGATCTGGCTGACCGGAAAAGTGATAAGAGATGGGGAGAATGATTGCTCTTTGAGAGATAAAAGTTTTTGAGAAACAAGTTAGTAGAGAAACGCTTTCGAAACGCTGATGCTGACAAATGTGAAGCAGGTTCCCGGTGCGCTGATTACCAGTTTGTCTGAGTCCAGTGAAACAGAACACTCACATACAGCACAAGTTACAGGAAGCAGATTTATCACTTACAGATAGGCAATGAGGGACAACAGAAGCCTAGGATGCACCACAAGCCAGTCTCACATGGCTCAGGAAAGCTACCCAGGGTGGATCAAGTCTCTGCTGTGCATGCCCAATTACACCACAGTGGAGGGACCCTCAATGGCAGCCTGCCCCAAGTCATACACCTCAGGGTCACATTAACCACTGGACTAAATTGTTGAAGAATACCCTGTTCTGGGAAGATGAGGGAGCTGCAACAGAGCCTATAGTATTCCAGCCACTTCCTCCTTACCTCAGGATTTTACATTCCCAGAACATTCTAGTTATTCTTGAAACCTACAAGCAAAACGGGGAACTGGGTTGGTCCAAGGCCACCCAAAGAACAGTCCTGTAACAAGGAAGCAATCATTCTTGAGAAAGCAGAATGGCCCCAAATTGGCTTCAGGAAGACCCATGGGTCTTTTTATCAATTTTGTTTGAATACTCCCAGAGGCAGGTGGCACAACACCATTGCAATCCAGAAGGCAAATAATCTATGAATATACGCCCAGTTGTCTCCAGGAAGTAAGAAATTTACCTTGTCTACACCCATGGTTTTATATGCTGCCCATATATTAATAGAGGGAAGAGGGAGAGGGTCCTCAGTAATCAGTAATTGTAAACATTCATGCTTGTTGGAATGGTCCTCCCATGGCCCAGTACTTTCTGCTGCAAAAGAGCACCCTCAGTATGATGGACAAATTGCTAGTCAAATTGAGAAATTTGAGTAAAGTCAGAGAGACTTTGTCAAAAAAAAAAAAAAATCCCTACTGGCACAGAAGCTCTGTAGAGAAGACATACTCTATATAGAACACAGAATTAAGATTTACCCAGTATAGTATGCCTACAATTACATAAGTTGGAATTTCCTTGGGAAGTGATTTTGGCAAATGTTGAAGAGAAAATCAGCACCTATTTATAGAAACCAGAATTAAAAAAAAAAAAATCCTTGGAGTGGGGTGGTCTTTCTCAAACTTGAAGAGATAACCAAGCCAGATTTGATTAGATAATTTAAAAGTTTATCCATGTGCCCAGCTCTCTGCACAAACACCCTAAAGAAAGTAAATTCTTTGGGAGAGGCAACTGCATAATTTTTAAAGCTTAGGCTAAATATGATGTAGTGCCAAAACTACAGATTTTTTGAGAAGTTTAGATGCCTATCTAAAAAGCATTTTAAAGTAGGTTTGAAAAAAATTCAGGATTATTTTAAGAATGGACATCTCTATGAGAAGGGTTAAGAGGAACATTGAAAACATTGCCCTGCAAGGTCATCCAAGGCATGTATCAATGTCTCAGTGAACAGCCACTTGCTTAGAAGCCTTTGGTAGTGAGGATTTGCATATTAAATTACTGGACACCTACCGGAAAGCAGGAGAAGCATCCAAGATATGCATATTGATTCTGGAAACGCTGAAATAGCAAGTTGAAGAGAGAAGGGGACTATCACTGGGAACACCATATCAGAATTCATCAGAGAAAATGCCAACAGGAGCTGTCTTTTACTTAATATAGTGAGAAAAGTGTGAGCTTCCAATGACAACAGGACCAGGCACAGCTCCTGTGGAGAGCATGCAGAAGATAGGAGCAAATCTTTAGGCCATCCTCTTCTCCTCTTCCAATGGATGGTTACACAAGGATGGGAGTTGGGTGGGGTAAAAAATGCAATGGGAAATATTATCCTACTTTGGGAGGTGAAGGATAATCAGATAATGATTTTCAAAACTGAAGGGAGACAGAGGCAAGGAGAAAATAAGGCAAAGAGAATTACCTAGAATGTTTACTCTTATGTATAGCTTGGTTTTATGACCTGGCTGGTTGTGATTCCCATATATTAATAAGCGGGTTCATGGTCAGGACTTACAGGGCCAGGGTGAAAACTTTTAACATGAAAATTATTTGATTTAACCTCAGAATTTAATGTTACAGAAATTCTCAAAGATTGTATCAAGGTACATTGCTCAGTGTCATAGTACACCTACTACTAGACATGATTCTTTCAGGGACATATGTCTGGTGTGTAAACTAACATTCTTTCTCTGTTTGCTAGTTGCTCTGAGGTTACTACAGCAGCCCCTGATTTATCTATGTGGACAATATCCACAGAATTTAAGCATTATGGTCCTGTTGCCTTGTGATGATGAAAAAGCATCTAACTCTACATTACTAGATGTCAATTTTGCTACTAAACTTGGATTTTAACAATCACACTTCCACCTTATAGACACTTGGGCAAGAAAGTTTCTATTAGAGCCTGGAGAAATACCACCTACAGACAAGATCCTTAGATTTCAGAGATTAAAGATGTTGTAAAGCAGGGACTCCCTATCACCCAGTGGAGCATGAACAAGTTGAAATTACATGCCCCTTCTGAATGAAGAATGTAGCCCATGCATTCGTTAGCTCAGTGCTACTTGTGGTCACAGATAAACCCCACAATACCAGTGTTTTAAAACAGATAAAATTCATTTCTTATTCTTATGAAGTTGAAAATATAGTTATGTGCTTGAGCTGATTCACATCAGATCACAAAAATTGACTAGTTAATTTTCAGTAATTGTGTGAGCCAATTGTTAGTCATAGTTATTATTTTAAAATAAACACATAATTAAATTATATTAAAAACAAATCTAATTAATAATCAAAATCCATCACATCCTAATAATGCTACTACTATCTCTGCTGTAGACGTTATTAACTTCTATTGTACTTGTATAATAGAAATTTTATGAAATGGCATGATATGCACATCTCTTCCTAACTCTGTATTCAGTGCTGAGACCTTAGCATGAAAACGGTCCAATTTAAAAGTCATCAAAGGCAACCTACTTACTAAATATTTTGTCACATAACATAGGTCTCCATCTTCCCATCCTCCAACATCAATTTCCTTGTAATCTGCACCCCAGTGCCTAGGTCAATATTATCATTTTTAGGTTTTGGCCGGCAATATCACATTCTAACTCATTTCCATATTAGTTAGGATAACAACATCTACAGCAACTCCAAGACATCAGTGAATTAATAAATTTGCACTTTATTTCTGGCTCACATAAATCCACAAATGAATGTTGCTATTCTCCTCCAAATGACTCTTTGCATCCTGAGGCTCAATCTTTGACACCTGATTTCCAAATTTCCCCAGGGATCCATCCTATCTAGCCAGAATGGAAAAAAAAAAAAGCAAAGAGGATCGTGTGGGAAGGATCTACGGACCAGACCTGAGGATAGCACATACCATCTTTCTCTTGTATAGAACTCAGTTTCAGGCCACATAGATGCTGGGAAATAGAGACATCTGTGTGCACCGGTAGAAAATTACATAGTTCTAGTGAGGAGCCAGCATGCCTGTGCACACCCTCAGATGTGTGAACTCAGAGTCACATGTAGTAACTTTCTTACCTATCAACCAATATCTCATCTGATACCACCCAAGCCAACTCAAATAGTCACGACATCAGTTAATACCATCATTATCTGGTACTTAGGAAATTGAGCTCAGAGAGGTGAAGTGACTTGCAACAGTCAAAATGGAACTGACAGAAGCCATGGTAGAACCTGTGCTCATAAACATATTTGGTTGAAGTATGTACTCTGCCTCAGCTTACCTCCCTTCTTCCTTACCCAAACATGCTGGAGTAACCTTAGCATATCTCTGGAGTTTAAGGGCTATGCTGAAATAATCGCTGTTCTGTGTCATCTCTGGTTAAATTTCTCCAAGCTGGCTCAGGACTCCCAAAAACCTCTCTTTCAGCAGGTAAAGCTCTCAAGACGTAAGATAGTATGGCAAGAAATCAGTAGGGATAGAAGAAATTATTTAGTTTCATCTTAAATGTTTATAGCATATTGCATCATTAAACTTTTACATGAATTTGTTTGGGGTAGTTTTACTAATGGTAAAAATAATATCTTTACATTGAGCTAAATTTGCCTCCATGTAATTCCTATGGATTGTTTCCTAACTGAATTGCAGGGAAGAATAATGTAAGTGTAATTCTTCCAAGTTACAAATTTTTAAATATTTAAAAGTGACCATCTCACCCCAGTTTTCTGTTTTACATGAAATAATCACAGGTCCTTTACCTGTCTATTTTATGGCATCAGTTCTGCAGCCTTTATCTTCCTCAATACCTTTTGAAAATATGGTACCTAGAAGGTAATTTAATTTCCCAGGTGTGCTCTGAGCATTAGATTAGGAATGCTCTCCATTATGGACTATGCATTCTTCTTTATTTCTTTTTCTCCCGCTGTGGTTCCTCTGGGAAGGCATTGCTTTTTTTCATCATAGAATTATTACTACTATTTCAACACTGAACTTCCTTTCTCATTATGTGTTTGGCCCTGAATACTGTCTCCTCCATATCGCTATTTCTACAACATCATTCACAGTAATGAGATCTATTTTTACTCATGTGGTTATTAAATCAGCTCCTGTTGTCTATAGGTTTGTATTTTCATCATTAGTTCTGTATCCTAAATACTTCAAGTAAGCAATTCCATTTGCCCACAGTAATCAATATGCATTTAATATTTCATTGGTTTTTACCACTATCAGTTAACCATGATTTTAACTAACTAGTACTTCCTTAATTACAAAGTACTAAAAAAGATCTTTTTCTTAATCTTTGGCAACATCAATATCAGCATATTTGATTATGAATAACAATATATTTAAAGATAAAGATGACTTCCTGATTTAATGCTTGATTCAATTTCCTCTCTAGACCCAGGAGGGAGTTATTTAAGAGATCCCAATTAGAAATGATTTGAATTAATTGCAGCAACATAACGTACACACTGCATTGCATTCCCAATAAAGTTAGAAAGAGATGGAAGATATTCTGCTGACAGCATGTCTTTATTGGGCTAATAGTCATTATTTACGTATCATCAATTCTTTATCTAATGTCAAGTATTTTGTTTCTTCAGAACACAAATAAGCATTATTAAGAAAAAACAATACCAGTGAATAATAAATTTAGTGAATAAGAATAAGATTGGAAAATGCAGCATAAATTGGTGAATCCTCAAGTACCCAAATCTTTACTTCTGTCTGCACATGAAAATTAGATGTCAACACTATGTAGGATTTGGATGACTCCCTGGGGCCCATTCTGACCTCAGATAAAAGCTAAATTTATTGAGCTTTAATTGATTTCCATTTGATACTGAAGTTAAAATGTATCATGGAGCATGTGGAGATTCTTACAGTGTTTAGAATATTCATAAAACTAAATTATTCTCAGAGGGAAAAATGCTTTAATAATGACACATTAGAATGGTAAGTATTCTTTTAGTAATAATAATCATTGGCTCTTAATCATAAAATATTAGCTTCAAACTATTACACTATTTTTAAAAGATTGTTTTTATTGTGTTTAATATCGTTTTCCAATTTAATTCTAATTTTCGTTTGATGTTTTTATGTAATATGAACAAACATATGACTTGAATTAACAACATCAATACTTTAAGTCTCAGATTTGCTACTTGTTTTTGTGTGACAGTGTATACGTCAGTTTAGCTTGCATGATTCTCATTTTATTCATGTGTAAATTTAAGAATATACCATTTCTTTCACCAAATGTTAGTTGCTGAATCAATGCATAGATGTGTGTGTGTGCACACACATGCATGTGCACAGAGGTGGGGGGAGAGAGAAAAGAAAGGGAGGGATTGTTATTTTGTTTTGGATCAAAATATTTCTCCCACAGGTTGTTCTTTGCACAAAGGCAAATCCCTATATGTAAATGGTAGAACACTTGAATAAGATACTGTGGTTTTATGGGAGAATTTTAATCAAATAATTTAATTTGGTAATATGTGCCTATTGCACGTATATAGAATTAGACTAATCCCTCCTCCACATGACCCCTCTGATTGAAGTCAATTCCAAATTCTAGCTGATACCTACAAAATGTAACTCAACGGATTTGAAAAAACTCATTTTAAAAGAAATCAATTTTTTTTCAAAAATATATCTAGAGAGCCAAATTATCAGTTTGATCCTCCCATCAATTCACCAGTTGACCGGTTGTGGTTGTCAGTTATGCAGGCCTAGACTTAATTGAAGCTGAATATAGTGTTTTTCTGAAAGCGGAGGGAGCCATCCTGGATCCCAGAAGCTATTATAGTTTCATTACATGTAGTTTTGTGAGGCAAGTACCCAGACTAATGAAGTCTAATTTCCTGCAGATTAAAAAAGAGAAGTGATAAGATATCACTGATGTTAGGTAAAGAAATTCTGAATATAGCACATTTATTCTGTTAAATTACTCATGAACACATGAAAACGTGGTTGCAAGCTAATGGGAGGGCCACTAGTATTTTCTTCCTTTGAGAGCTGTGGGGGTGTGGGAAATTCAAGAGCCCATTCTGTAATCTTAAAGCCTTTCAAGTAAAAACTCTGTGGGTGATCTCATTTCAAGATAAAGTTAAACTAATATCACAGGTCAAAACTTGCCAGCCAAGAAACCTAAAGAAAATATACAATTATCACTACCAGGAATGCACGTAATATTTGTAACCTAGAAAACCACTAAAGAAGAATGCTATTTGTATTGAGCTTAACATTGCATTCATTTTGAGCAAATGAACAATATATGGGTATAAGTACCTACATTCTAAAAATATATCACACCTACAAATTTATAGCACTAGGAAATATCAGTAGAATATCAGCTGTCAGTTTACTAGAAATATCAGGTAATTCAGACTGTCCAATGTTAAAATCAGTCTTAAAAAGCACGTTATTGCTATCATAAACCATTAAAGGTGGTTTATAACCAGGGGAAAAATCCTTTAAAATCCTTCACTACTACAATTCACAAGCCATTGCTACAATTCACAACTCGTTTGTTAGAGTCTTAACCGCCCTCAGCTTTGCCTTGGGCCATTAACTAACAAACCAATCATTAACTGCTAGTAATGACCACTTTCCCAGGGATTATTGCTTAATTGAACTCTTGTGTGGGATCCATTATTTTCTGAGATGTCAAAATAACTATGCATTAAGACATTTTTCTGTAATAAAAGCACCTCCTGAAATAAACAATGTGAATGTCAGAGAATTAAATTGTTCAGTGTACACACTATTTAAAATACATTACTTTAATGAACAATTCTGATGTTTCGAGGGAACATTCTCATTTTTTCATTCTCCTGAGCATATCCATCATGTAACTTAGATGCAGAATTAATGTGTATTTTTCTTCAGTAAAACACACAATGTCAAGACATTTATATTAGTAAACTGTGTTCTATATTCATCTGAGTAAGGCACATTTGATTATTAGCATTCTGCTCCTGAGAAACAAGGCAGGTTTGCTTGTCTGTTGCCATGGAAATAAATTAGGAAGGATAACCTGCCTACTTATCAATTTTTATTAATGCAATCAGCCTACCTGCTTAACCCATAAGTAACAATAGCACATTTAAACTAAGCCAATAAAGCCCTGTAACTCTAGGGGTGCCAGTTAAAGTAAATAGGATAGAAAATTGCTGAAATAAAAAGTCTGAGTTATGTGTCATAGTTATGGGCCCCATTAATATTACAGGATAAAGAATGTTGCCATTGAGGGGGCTCTAATGGTGGAATTACCTTCAACTAACATTTACTGAGAGGAGGAGAGGCAACTGAGACAAAAAGTCAAGAGGTATGTAATAAAACATAATTGCCCTCCTACTGTATTGAAGCGGTTTATAGCTGTATGTGTTAAAATTTGAAACTAAAGGAATCCTAATTCAATGCTAGCCAAATAAACATGAAAAATATAGCATATATTTGATTGTGATTATTTAACATGTGCTAGAATAAAGTTCACTGTCCTACAATATAAGAAGAACAAAGCTTTCTAAGCCAATCAATATCAAGTTACAAGATCAAAAAATAGTTAACCTTTGAAATATAATGTACTCATTTTTAAGTACTCCAGACCCATGTTTATTCATCACTGCAGGTCCAACTAAGCTTAGAAATAATTGATGTTTTCTCCCAGTAATTCAGACTGACTTGATCCTCAATGCCTACAAATTACTGAGATTTTACAAAGATTTTGCATTATTGTCAGGGAAATAGCAAATACACATGCATTTATTTTCTGAAGTGGGAGAAAAATTACTTGAGTATCATTATCTAGTTACTAGATTAAGGAAACACTTATCACAACAGAGGCAAAAATCTAATATTTATAAAATAATGTTTAAACTTTAGATGAGGATATATACTTTTAAAAAATGATCACTTAGTCATCAATTTCTATTTTTCATCTTCAACTATATTCAGTTGCTCAGAGTTTACTATTCAGAAAACTGAAATTTAATGACTGATCATTATGACATTCACACAACAGATCATAAATGTGAGAATTAAATCAAGTTACTTATTCTAATTTTGCAAAAACAAAAAAAGTTTCTGTTGTAATTCATAGTTATTTGAGTTATAACATCTCCTGGATAAATAATTTTTTTTTTTGAGACAGAGTCTCGCTCTGTCGTCCAGGCTGGAGTGCAGTGGCATGATCTCTGTTCACTGCAACCTCCACCTCTGGGATCAAGGGATTCTCCTGCCTTAGCCTCCTGAGTAGCTGGGAGATAAATAACTTTTTAAAAAGATCATCTTATATTTACACTAATAAAAGCAGGTTATGAAATACAAAATCATCCTTTTTATGGATCCCTATCTATTCAATCTGTGCAAAAAGATGGCTATGATATCTTTAACATTTAAAGGATAATGTGGGTAGACAGTTAACGTTTATTATCCATCAAGCCCAAGGCGAATCCTTAAATATACACTGTCCCATTCATCTCTAAGATAAAACAAGTTGGTAAGATACATACATGGTATCAAGTTTATAAATATGAAATTACGTCTTAGAAATGATAAATGACATTCCAAAGTTAACAAATGGTAAATAGCAAAGACACAACTGGAACTTATTGATCTTATTCAATAAGAACAGTTGATCTTATTAAAAGTGATGCACAAAAAGCAATTACTTTTGCACCAACCAAATGTTTTGTAGGATATTAGATATGTAAGTCCCATTTCCTAACTACATTCCTAACAAATACACAATAATACTAGTGCCATATATTTTTGAAGATGTAATTTATGAAGAGATTGTGCTTGACAGAGTGGAAGTGACGGGAATTGAAAATATATCATAAACAGGGTTTCTGTTATAAGAAAAATATTAGCATCCAATGTAGATAAATATAAGTGGTTAACTATGGTTATAGGCCTATAAATGAGTCTATCAAAAAGTTATTTTTTCAGTTTCTTTTTACAAACATTTATATTTAGATGCAGATCCCATGCCATGTTATTCATCCATTTAATGTGTGCAATTCAATTTTTTTAGTGTTTTCACAAATATGCACAACTATCTTCGGTCAGTTATTGAATAGTTTCATCACCTCAAAAAGAAACCCCACACTCTTTATTCAACATTACCCTAGGTCCTCAAACCTAAGCAAACACTAATATGGATTCTGTCTCATAAATTTGCCTACTCTGGACGTTGAATATAAATGGCATCATATAATATGTATTATTTTGTGACTAGCTTCTTCCACTCGGTATAATCTTTTCAAGTGCCATTCATGCTATAACATATATTGTTATTCCATTGCAAGGATATACATATTTTTTACATCCATTGATCAACTAATAAATATTTATTTGGGTTGTTCCCATCTTTTCACTATTGTGAATAATGTGCTATAAACATCCAAGTACAAGTTTTTGCTTGGACATATGTTTTCACGTCTCCGATGTACATGTCATTCTAATGGGCGGAAAGAGCTATTCCACTGTGGTTTGGATTTGCAGTTCCCTTATGATTAATGACATGAAATACTTGCAAGTGCTTATTGGCTTTCATGTATCTTCCACGGGGAAATTTCTATTTTGATCTTTTACCCATTTTTCATGAGATTTTTGACTTTTTATTTACTTTATTGAGTTGTAATAGTTTTTAATATAGATAAAACTTTCAGATCAGATATATGATTTGCAAATATTTTCCCATTCTGCGGGTTGCCTTCTCCCTTTCTTAATAATGTCTGTTGAATGGAATACTATGCAGCCATAAAAAGAATGAGATCATGTCCTTTTCAAGGACATGGATGGCGCTAGAGGCCATTATCCTTAACGAATTAACACAGCAACAGAAAACCAAATACTGCATGTTCTTGCTTATAAATGGGAGCTAAATTATGAGAACACACAGACACATAGAGGGGAACAACGCACACTGGGGACCCTCAGAGGGTAGAGGTTGGGAGGAAGGCGAGGATCAGGAAAAATAAGTAATGGGTACGAGGCTTAATACCTGGGTGATGAAATAATTTGTATAACAAACCTGCATGACACAAGTTTACCTATATAACAAACCTGCACAAGTATCCCCGAACTTAAAATAAAAGCTAAAGGAAAATAATGTCTGTCGAAACACAAGTTTTTTTTTTATTTTGATAAAGTTCAATTTATCAATTTATCAAGTTAAATAAAATTTCAATATCAAGTTAAATAAAATTTATCAATTTTATTGGTTTCTCATGGTTTTGTTTCATTTCTAAGAATGAACTGCTAAATCTAAGGTCAGGAAAATTTTCCTCTGCTTTTCTTCTAAGAGTTCCATTGCTTTAGCTCTTAACATTTAGGTCACAGATTTATTTTCAGTTAATTTTTGTATACAGTAGGAGGTAAGAGTTTAATTTTATTATTTTGCATGTGACTATTCAGTTTTCTTAGTACAACTTGTTTTTTGTTTGTTTTGTTTGCTTGTTTGTTTTTATTAGAGACAAATTAGTGGTTCGTATCACTTGTTGAAAGACTTTTTCTCCAATGATGGAATTTGGCACTCCTTCAGAAAATCAGTTGACCATAGACACATGGGTTTATTTCTAGAGTTTCAATTCTATTCCTTTGAACTATATGTCTGTCCTCATGACATTACCACACTGTCTTGATTACTGTTGCTGCATAGTAAGTTTTGAAATCAGGAAGTGTAAGTCATCCTATTATGCTCTTTTAAAAATTTGTTTATTTTGGGTCCCTTGCAATTTCATATAAATTTTAGAATCAATTTGTCCATTTCTACCAATCAATCAGTTGGAATTCTGACAGAGATTGAGTTAAAGTTGCAGATCAAATTGAGGAATATTGATATCTTAACAATATTAAGTTTTCTGGTCCATAAACTTTGGATTTTTTAAATTCATTTAAGTATTTAATTTTTTGAATAATGCCTTATAATTTTCAGAGTATAGCTGTTCTTCTTTTGTTAACATATATCTGATAAGGAATTAATATCCAAAATATATTAGGAAGTCACATAACTCCATAGCAAGAAAATAAGTAATTTTAAAATGGGCATGTGATTTTTCTTTTCTTGTTAGGTCTTTATCTAATTTTGGTGTCAGGGAAATACTGAACTCATCAAATGAGCTGGGAAGTACTCCCTTCTATTCAACTTTTTAGAAGAGCCTGTGAAGATTTGGTATTAATTCTTTTTTAAATGTGTGGTGTAATTCAGCAGTGTAGTCAACTAGGCCTGAGCTTTCTTTGTGGGTAGTGTTTTGATTATTAATTAAAAGCCTTCACTTAATATAGGTTAATTCAGATTATCTATTTCTTCTTGAGTGTTTTAAGCAATTCATTTTAAAATCAATTTAGCAAAGACAGAAGAAATATGCATTCATACTGTCTTTTATAATTATGTAATTGCCTTTACTATGGTTCTTTGTTTTTTTGTGTGAGTATATGGATCTAAATTCCTGTCTGGGCTAACAGCCTGAGAAAAGTTTTTTTAGTGATTTTTGTAAGGTGTCTATTTTAAAAACAAATTTTCTCAGTTTGTGATTATCGGGTAATATTTCTATTTCACTTTCATTTTTGAAATACAGCTTCAGACTTTTGGTTGACCGTGTCTATGACCACTTTGTATATGATATGCTATTGCACTGCCTTAGGCTTCCCTTGTTTCTAATGAGAAGTCAGTTGATAATTTTATTGGAGTTCTCTTGTAAGGGATGAGTTTTGATTTTGGGCTTTTCTTTTCTTCTTTTGGTGCTTTCAAGAGCTTGGCCAGGTGCGGTGACTCATGCCTGTAATCCCAGCACTTTCGGAGGCCGAGGTGGGTGGATCACCTGAGGTCGGGAGTTCAAGACCAGCCTGACAAACATGGAGAAACCCCGTCTCTTCTAAAAATACAAAATTAGCCAGGTGTGGTGGCACATTCCTATAATCCCAGCTACTCGGGAGGCTGAAGCAGGAGAACTGCTTGAACCTGGGAGATGGAGGTTGTGGTGAGCCAAGATCACACTATTGCACTCCAGCCTGGGCAACGAGTGGGAAACTCTGCCTCAAAAAAAAAAAAAAAAAAACAAATTTTTTTTTTTTTTGTCTTTCAGCATTTTTACTGTGATATGTTTGTGGATCACTTTGCATTTACTCTACTCGGAGTTTGTTGAGCACCAAGGATCTGTAAATTATTGTTTTTCAATAAGTTTGGGAAGTTTTTAACTGAGTTTTAAAATATTTTATGTGTTCTTTTCTTTCTCTTCTCCTTCTAGTACTCCCACTATGCTTATGCTAATGTGATGAATAATGTCCACATTTCCCAGACGCCCTCTGTTCATTTCTTTCTTCATTTTTCTCTTCGTTATTCAGATTGAATAATCTCTATCAGTCTAACTCCAAATTTGCTAATTATTTCTTCTGCCAGTTCAACTCTACTGCTGAGCTGTCTTTCTACATTTTTTCACTCAATTATTATACTTTTCTAGTCCAGAATTTTTACTTCTGTTTCATAATTTCTTTTGCTCTATTGATACTTTCCATTTGGTTAGATATTGTCATCATATCTTCCTTGAATTCTTTAACCGTGCTTTTCTTTCATTCTTTGAACACACTTATAATGATGTTTTGAAGTCTATTACTGTTAAATCTGACATCTGTTTACGCTCATAGGCAGTTTTGGTTGCCTGCCATTTTTTTTTTTTTTCACATCTCATTATATATTTCTTGTGGTCTTTGGAAAGTGAACATTTTACAGAATACATTATAGCAACTCTGAGTAACCTTCTCCCAGGTTTATTTGTATTTGCTCATTGCTTATTTATTTATTACTAGCTGGGTATTTTTAGTGGCACCTACTCGTCTCCCCACTTAACCCTCTGACGTTATGCTTGTTATGCCTGATCAGGGCAGTTATGGATTGAATTGTGTCCCCTCAAAATGTATATGCTCATGCACTGACCTCCAGTGCCTCAGAATGTGACTTTATTTGGAAACAGAGTCATTGCTGATGTAATTTTTAAATTAGAATGAGGTAATAATGGAGTAGAATGGGCTCCTAATCCAGTGTGCCCAATATACTTATAAAAAGAGGAAACTGGCCAAGCATGTTGGCTCACACCTGTAATCCTAGCACTTTGGAAGGCCGAGGCAGGTGGATCACCTGAGGTCAGGAGCTCGAGACCAGCCTGACCAACATAATGAAACCCCGTCTCTACTAAAAAATACAAAAAAATTAGCCAGACCTGGTGGTGGGCACCAGTAATTCTAGCTACTCGGGAGGCTGAGGCAGGAGAATCTCTTGAACCCAGGAGGTGGAGGTTTCAGTGAGCTGAGATCGCCCCATTGCACTGGAGCCTGGGTGACAGAGCAAGATTCTGTCTCAAAAAAAAAAAAAAAAAAAAAAGGAAATCTGGAGACAGACCCACACACCGGGAGAAAAACCACAAGAAGATAAAGACAGGGATTGTGGTGATGGTTTTACATGACAAGGAAGGTAAAAATGGCCAGCAAACCACCAGAAACTAGATAAGAAGCATAGAATACATTCTCATTCACAAACCTCAAAGGAGACAACATTGCTAACACCTTGATCTTGAACTTTCTAGCCTCCAGAACTGCAAGGCTATAAATTTCTGTTGTTTCAGTTTGTGTTACGTTGTTATGGCAGCTCTAGCAAAGTAATATAGGGCACAGCCTTGGTTATCTCATAGTCATTCTGGTATGACAGTGGTTTTGACAGCTCTCTTTGAACTCTTTCCTTGACCTCATTCAGCTGTTCTGTTCCAGTAATTGCCAGTTGATTGCTCTATAGTTTTCAGCAATATTCTGAATCATAAATTGATCTATAGACAAAGCCAATCAAGTTCAGGCTCCTTGGAAAGGATAATTTGTGAGAACACTGTTTGAGATTTTATTTCTTCTCATCCCAATTGGGCTCGTCCCACTTATTTCTTTTTCTGGTTCTCTCAAAGTATCTGGCATAAAGTTTTGTCTATGTCAAATGAATCCAGTCATCTCTTCCCAATTTCCTTTCACTACAACCTCTCTTGCTTTTGAGAGCACTCTTAGACTTGAATTTCTCCACATTCTATTGCATGTAAAGAGAATTACTTTGAGAGAAGATTAAGAGCTATGTGTTCTATGACATGCTTCTCCCCAGCCTCCAGGCAAAATCTCTGAGCCACATCTCTGGAGTTTGATATGGAGACAGTGGTGTTCTTCACTCTGAGTGACACCTTGCTTTAGTAACTGAGTGTCCCATTGTGGAGAGTAGGGAAAGTAGCCTTAGATCTTCCTGCTAAGTCTTCTGATATGGAATCACTATCTTAGGAACAAAAGCAAGGGCCCCAGGATCTCAGTAGTGCCATGCCCAAGGTAGAGGTTACATCTCATGATTTAGAATGAATGGAAGAAACCACCATCATTTGGCTAAACTCGTAGTCTCAGTAATGTATAGCTGGGTTCAGGATGCAAAGTGCTCATGTCCTGCTTTTCCTAGGAAAATAATACTCTAACGGCAAGCTAGGGGAAGAGGTAGACCTTTATTTTTGGTTGCACCCATTGGAGTTGATACAGATAGGAGACAGAGAATTACTGGGTAGAAGAGGGTGGTTCCCCAGCACAGGCCCCACTCTCAAGCCTGGATACCTGTAGCCCTAAAATGAGGATAGGCATTCCTGTTTTCAAGCCCAAAAGCTGCCTCTGGCCTGCCATTCCCCCTGTCCTCTACCCATATAAACCCCTGACCCCAGGCGCCAGAAGTAGAGAAGGAGATGAGCATATCAACAGAAGAATGGTGTGGCAGAGAGAAGAGAAGGGACATCTGAACACCGAGTGGACTTTGGCTGGGGATGGTCAGAGAGGAGATTGGCTGTTGAGCAGCCAAACTCCAGTGGAAGATCATCTTCCCACCCCATCCCCCTTCCAGCTTCCCATCTAACCTGCTGAGAGTCTCCTCCACCACTCAATAAAACCCCCGTATTCATCCTTCAAGTCCGTGTGACACGATTCTTCTGGGACACTGGACAAGAGCTCAGGATACAGAAAGCTGTCACACCGGCCCTCTGCCCTTTCAAAAAATGGTCCACTGAGCTGGTTAATACTTAAGCCATCCGTGGATGGCAAGGCTAAAATGGTGAACTGTAACACATGCCCATTTGGGCTTCGGGAGTCACAGGCTCTCACACCTGGATGCTGCCATGGGGCTGAAGCCTAGGGGTGCTCACTCCAGCGCCTACACCTGCCCGTCTGTATGCTCCACCTCCTATAAGGGGTTTGAGCAGCAGCAGAGACCTAACAGACAAGTCACAATCCTGTTGCATGTCCTTGGAGAGGAGTCAGGGAACTCTCCTGTTTCAGAGTGATGTTTCTATTTTGCTTAATATAAAAGGATGAGTAGGAAGAAAGTCTCGGTTCAGATACCTGAATTCTCACTGTTCTTACAAAATGCTAGTAGATTTTCTTCCATAAATATCTTGTCTATATGTCCCTCATATCACTTCCTGAGACTTTAAATGATTGTTTTTAAGTAATTTTCACCATTTCTGCTGGAGTGTGGGTTGCTGGAGCTCCTCATTCTGTCATGCTGTAAATGCCTTTTAATATTTTTGAGTGTGTGAAAAAAACTAATAACAAAGATTAATATAAGACACCATGGGCTTGTGCTTCATCTTTTAAAGATTTAAAGTCAGCAGTTCTCAAGGAAAATGCTACCCTGGAAAGAAAATATAACCTTAAAGTCTGGCAACTGCTCTGGACTTATTCCTGAGATTTTCTTTCAAGGTAAGCCCAGTCTGTCTTAATTCACAATAACCTATGCCTGGTGATTTAAAGCTCTAAAATTGACCTTTTAGCTTCCCATTTCCAAATTGTAATGTAATCTATTTGATACATCAAATAATTAAGTTTTGAATAATTAAGTGGCCCATTTATGATACAATAAAGTATGGATTGTCTTGTTGTTTTATATATTTGTTTGTTTACTTGGAGAAAGTAAAGAAAACCAAAGATAACACATTATTTCCTTGTAAAAATAATTTAATTGGAAAACGGCTAATAGTTTTGCCAAATTTGGGGTTGGAGAATTTAATGTTTAATCTAATATGCAGTAAATTAGAAGAATGGGAGCTATATCTTTTTTTTTTTTTTTTAGGTTTAGTGCTCTACTGGTTTTAAGAAATGAATCATTGAATTTGTTTTATGCAAATTATTACTTAAAAGTTTGAAAATCGGCCGGGCGCGGTGGCTCACGCCCGTAATCCCAGCACTTTGGGAGGCCGAGGCGGGCGGATCACAAGGTCAGGAGATCGAGACCATCCTGGCTAACACGGTGAAACGCCGTCTCTACTAAAAATGCAAAAAAAAATTAGCCCGGCGTTGTGGCGGGCGCCTATAGTCCCAGCTACTTCGGAGGCTGAGGCAGGAGAATGGCGTGAACCCGGGAGGCGGAGCTTGCAGTGAGCTGAGATAGCGCCTCTGGACTCCAGCCCTGGGCGACAGAGTGAGACTCCGTCTCAAAAAAAAAAAAAAAAAAAAAAAAAGTTTGAAAATGTTAATTGTGTTTTTCTAAAACCTAGTAAACCAGGAACATTTATTTATACTCAAAGGATAAAACATCTATATTGTCATGTGAAATTTAAGCTCAGTTATTCTTATCATTTTAACTGCTCCTGAAAACAATAGTAATTGTTAATTTTGAGGTGCATCGTTTTAGGCTGGAAGACAAAGTAGAAAATAAAGTGCAAAATAGCATCATAGATAAGGCCTAGAATTAACTGGAAAGTACTAGGCAAGGGGCAGCAAGCAAATCAGTGGCAGAAAGCAAATTAGTGTTAATGACTTCTGTCAATATAGTTGATTTTTGGCTCCTACCACATCTGTGAGTGTGACTCATTCCACAATAATTGAATAAAATGGCATTCCAACTATGTTTGAAATCTTTGACATTGGCTTAAGGAAGATTTTTCAGGAAAAGAGATTTTTAGACTACTATTTTTGATACCAAGAAAAGAGAATGGCTTTTCAAAATATAAGGTCTAGATAATGACATAAAATAATTTACAATAAATATTAATATTATTATGATTTGTATTAATTATAATTAATAGGTATTGATATATACTATACTAAGCACTATATGTGATAGATACCAGGTGTCAATTATTTTATGATGTATATAGTTTTTTAAATTTTAGTGATAAGAAGATTAAGATCTACCAAGACTAAAGGGGCAAAGGCACACAATAGAGCATTCAAAGGCATGCAGACAGTTCAAAGCTTTCAGTGTGTGTACATTAATTATTTACATGATATTTTAATCTACACTGAAGATACAGGTATAATTTATATCACAAAAAATATACCAACGTTCCATGTGGCATCTGTCAGCCAACGCAGAGGCAATAGAGGAATTTGTGTGTGTATGTGAGATTAAAAGGATGTTGAATAATTAGTATTCTAATTTATAACATATCACGCTGTTGTGCTGCTTCATTTTAAGCCTATTTTTAAAATCATCTCATGATACATTTGACTTTCTCTCTTCATGAACTTAAAGAAATCTCTTTAATTGATTTATGATAACCTAAGATTGGTTATGAAACACTATTCAATTTTACAGAATAATTAGCTTTCGAATTCTTAGACAAGATATATTCTGAAATATATCCAAATTGCCAGACTTTAAAAGGTAAGAATTATTATTTATATGCTTCTATGTTGATATATAAGATATAGTTTATCATATGTGAGAATCTTACGTAAATTTATTAGGTAATACATTCTGAATGTTCTGAGTACACAAAAGCAAGAGATCAATTAGTAATTTAAAAACAAGATAGTACCCAAGAAAAGTGGACAGCAGAAGCACTTTAAGCAGAATAGTTTTAGTTTTAGTAATTGTAAAAGCATGTGACATCCAAGATGCTAATAAATGCAAGCATAAAATTAAAGCAAACACAATATTAATTCCCTTTTGCTACCTGAAGATGTTATAAAGTTAAAAATAACTAAATCATAAGTAATAGATGTCATTCAATAAGAAACCTGTCAATAACAAAACTCCACAAGAAGAAAACTGCAGAATTTCTAATTTCCTGCAAATATTAGACATTTTAATTTCAGGTTCAATAGCTGAGTTACTAAATTCTAGGTAATCTTAGAAGATGGATGCTTAATAGCACAGACACATACATGCACACATGCATTACAATGTATAATAGCTATTATAATTATTACATATCTCTGTATCTACTTACCTATCCTTATCTATCTCTAATAGACCCTCCATTGAAGGACTGGCAACTAAATACCTGTCTTGCCAGTACTCATTATTTAAGAATGTGTTATGGCAATATGTCCTGATAGAAAAATCATTATCCTTATTTCAAAAATACAGTATCTTGAATACAGAAACAAATAGGTATCTAGGTAGACGGTACAAACAAATACTCATGTGCATTTAAAACAGCATTTTAGTTTAAAAATATATATATATATATCTTACAGAGTCACCAAATCAGATATGTTGAAAATAAATGACACTATTTTCCAGGTTTCATAGAAAGCCTAGGGATATTTTTCAGAGAAAATGTAAATTTTATCTATTCTAATAGCATTAGCAGTTTTTCTTATTGAGTTCAGAATACCTTATTGAGTATCTCTGAAGTTCTGAATTTAGGTACGCAAGAATTCAATATTTTTCTACAGATATTGATTTTGTTTACAAAGATCTCCAGGAAGGAGCAGAGTGTTTGAATTTATGTTGCCATACTTGCTTTATCCCTTGCCAGTCAGTTTGCAGACAGATAACAAGCTGGAGGTTAAAAAGCCTTAAAACAAACCCAGCTGTATAAATGATTATATGCATAATTTTGCATTATTGTTTTTATTTCTTTGATCAAAAATAGATGCAGAGTCTAGTCTTGTAGGAAATGAAAGTGAATGGGTGTGGTATCATAGTGATCTGAGTCTCTTTGCCATGCACACACTTGTATTCTGTGCCTTGATTTTTTGTTGTTGTGCAATGAAATGCTGCTTTTCCTCTCAAAGGTCATTAACAAATCCAATGAATGAGGGCATAGTAATGCATTTAGAGATCAAAAATGGAGCAAGAATTCAAGTATATATTCAGCTTTCTGAAACCCCCTCTGTCTGCTCTATCAACAATCACCAAAAGGAGACTGAACAGGAACTGCCTATCCAATTCCTACACTGAGCACAAAACAAGGTATTGGTAAATGAAATGATTGCTTAGAAAACTGAAAGCACTCCTCTTTGACTGAATACAGCTTGATTTATTCATAGATAATGTTTTAAGGTAGGAGTTGTGTTATTATTGATTTGTTGTTATTGACATAACCTACATCAAGTATAACAATTTTCTAAATATTTCAGTGATATGAGAAAGTCTTATTAACTATTTGTTATATAAGAATATTTTAAAAACCATGTAGAACTGTTAAAAGATTTTTGCAAAATTATCGTGTCAGAAATGGTACTAAGATTTATCACTTGGCACTGTGTCTTACTGTGTTTCTAATAAGTTGTTTTGTGCACTATTTTTAAAGAATTTTCTGATAATGATTACTTTTGGAGAACTCTGTAAGTTATTATTTGTTATCTCATTTTCTTAGAGGTTTACATATAAATTTGCTATAGTTTGTTTTTTTCACACATAGTATAAAAATATAATAGTTGCAGCATGGTACTTAATTTCATTCCATTCACTTTTTAATAAGCTATATTTGTACTCAAAAGGCATTTTTAGAAATGTGCTCACTAATATAATCTCTCATCTATAATTTCTACCATAAGGCAGCTAAAATTCCCTCTTGAGCAAGATAGATGTGCAAATTTAGTATTTTAATGAGGAAGTTTAAATTTATTTTCAAGAACACTTCACTTAGGCTAGGTTATTTTGAACATGTATAAATACAAGCACTCAATGTTTTAAGTGGGAAACCACTACTTGCTTATAGTGCTGGGATGCAGATAGTCAGGTTGTGTTTAAAAATAACCTTCCCTGAAGATCCTTTGATTAATTTATCCCAGAGCAAGTTTTCTTTACTGACCTTTGCATGAACTTCACTCACTGCTGTATGACCTCTGTTTTGCTTGTGCACAATATCTTTCTGTCCCTGGAGCTGGGCTGGTAAACACCAGGAGGAAGAGCATCCTCTCCTCCAAGACCTAGTCTGAAGTCTTACTCTCTGAAGAAATACCTTGTTTCAGGGATGAGGATGCAATACTTCACCTAACCATTGTACATATGGCAGAATAACTAAAGCCTGTATTCTAACAATTGCTTCATCACTCACTTGCAGAATAGTAATGTGAAAAGATATCTTTCTCTCCCATCAATACTAATATTAGAATACAGTTTTCTATAATCAACAATTAAATATTTATAGAAAGTATGTAAGATGAAGATTAAAAATGTATATAAATATGTAAAACAGTAAAAACATCTTTTATAAGGGAAGTATTATACTATGACTTTTCTGATTTCTGATGTCACAAACACAAAAGAAATATATAGAAGTTGACAGATTATACTTAAGTTACAAAGACAGAGTATCCCCAGCTTGTATTGAAAATGATGGTTCATGTATGCCAACTGTCTACATGTATCAAAACAACATTGAATGTACCAATTAATAAAAGAAAAAAGAAAGACGAAACTGGGAGAATATAAAGACAAATTTTCCATATAAAATCTAGTGCTGGGTTACAAAGATATTTTTATTTAAAGTATACATGCATTTTTACATATATATATACACACACAGAAAGATTTATATATGTAATGTATAAGGATGACATTATTTTATTTCTAAGAGGTGTTCATGTGAATTTAAGATCTTGATTCCCTAGGGACTCCGAATCCCAGATGAGCAAAATACAGGAGATATTTATTATAAAAATTACTTTTTGGGGCTAGATGAATTCCCCTTCCAATTAGCACTAGGTCATAAGCTATATTTTTAAATGTAGAGTTCATTCTTTATTTGCATTTGATTTCTCTCTCTAATAAAAAAGGAGAAATAGATACAAGTAAGACCAACTTCTTTTACGGTATCCACAAATCTTTACAACAATTATATATAATATTTGTAAGAATAAAAAATAATATTTTCTACTAGGACAATGTGCATTTCAGAGTCTTCCCCGTCATTTCCTACCATGAAAAATTTTAAATGCTTACAAACGTGGAGAGAATAATATGATAAAACATGGCCATGTGCTGATAACCTAGCATTAACAATTGCCAAATTTGGGCTAATTTTATTTTATTTATATCCCTCCCACACTCCCTCAAATTATTTTGGAGCCAATTCCATATATGATGTTATTTAATCCATAAATATTTCAGCATATATCTCACAAATATTTCAAAGCAGCCACCATAATATTGCTTCAATAATAATTCTGCATTTGTTTGAAACAAAAAGTTTAAAAAATCTCAGCAAAGAAATAAAAGTTATAAGAAAATGAACAGACAGAAATTATAGAACTGAAAGAATATAATAACAGAAATAAAGAGGAGAAAAAACCTTTGCTGGGTGAGCTCCATAATAGAGTGTTGGTGACAGAATCACTGAACTTGAGAACTGATCAAAAGATTTCACTCAATTCAAACAACAGAGAGAAAGTATACTTTAAAGAAAAAAATGAACAAAGTCTTATGGACATTGGGAATAATAATAAAATATCTTACATTCATAATATCAAAGTTCTAAAAAAGAAGAGAAAGAATACATGGCTGAAAAATGTGTTAAAAAATAGCTGAAAAACCCCCATATTTGGCAAAAGACATGTACCTACAGATTCAAGAAGCTGAGCAAACTCCAAATACATTATACCCCCCAAAACTTACTCACATAGCATAATTAAACTGCTAAAAACTAAAGAGAAAGATAATATCATACAAGTAACCACAGATCACATCACCTATCTGGGAATTCTGATTTGTATGATAATAAACTTCTCTTAAAGCATGGAGGCTAGAAATAATTGGTATTTTTTAGGTGTGAAGAAAGAGATCTGTCACCCACGAATTCTATATCTAACAAAAATATCCTTAAGACATGAAAGAGAAATCAAGGCATTCTCAGACAAGGGTAAAATAATGCCTACTCTTTAAAAAGGGCTACAAAAACTCTCAGCAAATAGAAAAATGTAAAAGAGTGAAGCTGAGGATTTAAAAGAATAGAAGGACTATTAAATATGTAACAATAAGGATATATATTCTAGATTATCTTATTTCTCATGAACTTCTTAAGTCATATTTGATGACTGAAGTAAAAAGCATAACACCATCTAATGTGGATCTCAATAAACATAGAGGAAATACTTCAGACAATTACATAAGTGCAAAGAGAAAGAAACCTAAATATAAATAAAATTTAAATACTTAATCAAATAGTCATACTTCAATATGAGTACGTTGTAATAAATTACATATGTATATTGTAATATCCAGAACAACCACTAAGAAAGCTATAAAAAGAGATCTAGTTTAAAGCAGTATAAATAAAATAAGAAAGAATCCAATGGAAAAGCAAAGAAAGAGAAACAGAATAATGATAATCCAGAAAGAACAGCAGACTCCTGGTTCCAAAATGGCAACATAGTAGCAATCTGGCTTCACTTCCCCTTCACAAAAAACCAAAAACAAATATACAGCACAGAGGTTATTGCCAGCAATATACCAGAACTCAAACAGGAAGATGAAACAGTTCATGGGGCCACAGACAAGTAAAAAAACTCCAAACAGATGGTAGAAGAATCTGACTTCCATATCCATTATACACCCCCTTCCCCACAATCAGCCCTGCACTAAGTGTGTGGAAAAATTCTCCCCAATTCAGTTTCTATACTAGAAAAAGTGAGATCAAAGTGAAAATAAGTTTCTCCACCATCTTGGGTTCTCTGACAGGAGACGTGTCCCTGCCTCCACCCACAGGAAGCATTAAGAGTCCCTAAAGGAGAAAAATTTCTGAGAAAGCCAAAAATAAAGGGGAAGGGAAGGACTACGATTCACAGTCCTGGAAACTGCTCTGTAACTCAGCCAAAGGAGATGCCAAATCAGAGTGGCTGTTCAGCAACTCCACATTAGGGTCTTCTGGGCACAAACTCCTAGGCAGCTGTCCCACATTGCAGGGATATCCCCTTTGAGATCTGTTTATTTGGGATGGGCAGAGCTCTCATCCATTACTACAGCTGAGGCAAACCTGGGCTTACGAAGTCATCTAGTGCTTAAAAGGGGGCAGAAACTAAGCTGGAAAGAAATTTTAAAATTACAATGAACCTCTAAGCAATCATGTCAAAAAACAAAACAAAACAAAAACAAAAACAAACAAAAAAAACAGAGAAAATTGGAATAAATAACTAAACTTTCAATGGAAAGACACAGACATACATCTACAAGAAACAACACCAAACCGGGAACCATCACTCCCCAAACAGACAAACCAAGGAATGAGTGATGGATACCAACAACATAGCAATATGTGAGCTCTCTAACCAAAAATTCAAAATAGCAGTTTTAAGAACACTCAGTAATCTCCAAGATAACACAGAAAAGCAAGTCAGATATTTATCAGAGACATTTAACAAAAAGATTGAAATATAAAAAAAGCATATATTGGAACTGAGAAACATATTTGCTGAACTGAAAAATTCATTAACAACTCATAACAGTAGTCTTGATGAAGCAGAGGAAAGACTCAGTGAGCTCCAAGATCGGCTATTTGAAAATACACAGTCAGAGGAAAAAAGAAAAAGAATGAAATGGAGCAAATATGTACAAGATATAAAAAATTAGCTCGAAAGGTCACTATATAATGATAAAGTGGTCAGTTCAGAAAGAACATATAGTTATAAATATCTCTGCACCCAACCCTGTATCACTCAAATCTATAAAGCAAACATTAACAAATCTAAAGGGAAATAAATACTGCCATAGCGTAACAGCAGAGGACTTCAACACCCCACTCTCAGTAATAAACAGATCATCCAGACATAAATCAACAAATAAATATCTATACACTGGACCAAATAGGGCTAATTGACATTAACAGAAATTTTCCCCCAGTGGTGGCAGAATACACATTATTTTCAGCAGCACATAAATAATTCTCCTGAATAGACCACATCTTGGCCCACGAAACAGTTCTCAACACGTAAAAGAAATTAGAAATCATATCAAGTAACTTTTCTGAATACAATAGAATAAAACATTAATAACAAGAGGAACCTCAGAAACTACAGACACATGGAAATTAAACAACATGCTCTAAAATGACAAATGAGTTAGTAAAGAAATTATGAAGAAAAATTTAAAATGTCTGAAACAAATGAAAATGAAAAAACAGCATACCAAAATCAATGAGATACAGATAAAGCAGTACTAAGAGGGAAGTTTACAGCAATCAATGCCTATATCAACAAAGTAGAAATACTTTAAATTATGTGATACTTTAAGTAAACTAAAGATATACCTCAAGAACTAGAAAAGCAAGAATAAAGCAAACCCAAAATTACTAGAAGGCAAGAAGTAATACAGATCAAATCAGAAATAAATTAAAACTAAAGAACAATTACAAAAGATAAACAAAAAGTTGATTTTTTTGAAAAGGTAAACAAAATCAACAAACTTTTGACTAAACTAAATAAGAAAAAAGGAGAGAAGACTCAAACACATAAAACCAGAAACAGGGCCAGGCGCGGTGGCTCATGCCTGTAATCTCAACACTATGGGAGGCCGAGACAGGCAGATCACAAGGTCAGAAGATCGAGACCATCCTGGCCAACACAGTGAAACCCTGTCTCTACTAAAAATACAAAAAAAATTAGCTGCATTCGCTTGTAGTTCCAGCTACTTGGGAGGCTGAGGCAGGAGAATCACTTTAACCCAGGAGGCAAAGGTGGCAGTGAGCTGAGATCACGCCACTGCACTCCAGCCTGGCGACAGAGATAGACTCCATCTCAAAAAAAAAAAAAAAAAAAAATTAGAAACAGAAAAGGTGACAAAGCAACTGAGACCATAGAAATACAAAGAATAGAGAATGTTATGAATCACTGTATGCCAACAAATAAGAAAACCTAGCAGAAATGGATAAATGTCTGGACACATACAACCAACCAAGATGGAACCATTAAGAAATTGAAAACCTCAACAAACCACTAACCTGAAATGAGGTCAAAGCTGTAATAAAAGTCTTTCATTCAAGAAAACCCCAGATCTGATGAATCCACTACTGAATTCTCCCAAACTTTTAAAGAGCTAGTACAAATTCTACTTAACTGCATCAAAAAATTGGAAAGGGGGGAATACTTCCAAACCATTCTACAAGATCAGCATTACCCTGACACCCAAACCAGACAAAGAAACAACAAAAAAAGAAAACTACAGGCCAGTATCACTGATAAACATACATGCAAAAATTCTCAACAAAATAATAGCAAACCTAATTCAACAACACATCAAAAGATTATTCACCACAATCAAGCATTATTCATTTCAGGGATGCAAGTATGGTTCAACATATGCAAATCAATAAACATGATACATCACATTGTCAGAACCACAAAAAATATCCTGCGATTATTTCAGTAGATGCTGAAAAAGCCCTTGATAAAATTCAGCATTTCCTTGAGAAAAAAAATTCTCAACTGGATATAGAAAAAACATACATCAAAATAATAAAGGTCATATATAACAAACGCACAACCAACATCACACTGAAAGAGAAAAAATTCAAAGACAACTCTCTAAGAAATATGGCCACTTTCATCACTTTTATTCAACATAATACTGGAAGTCCTGGCCAGGGAAATTAGGCAAGAGAAAGAAATAAAAGGCATTTAAATTGGAAAGGAAGAAGTCAAATTCACATTGTCTACAGATGACATAATCTTATATTTAGAAAAACCTAAAGACTCCACCAGAAAACTGTTAGAACTGAAATAAATTCAGCAAAGGTGCAGGATACTAAAATCAATATACAAAAATCAGTAGCATTTATATATGCTAACAATGAACAATCTATAAAAGAAATCAAGAAGTATATCCCATAGCTACAAAGAATATCAAATATCTAGAAATAAATTTAACCACAGAAGTGAAAAATCTATACAAGAAAACCATAATAAACACTGATGAAAAAAATTGGAAACAACCCAGAGAAAACATATTCCATGCTCATGAATTAAAATAATATTGTCAAGATGGGAATACTATCCAAAGCAATTTATAGATTCTATGAATTTCTGTCCAAATACCAGTGATATTCTTCATAGGAATAAAAAAAAATCTTCAAATTTATATGGAACACAAAAGACCCTGGATAGCCAAAGCAATCCTGAGCAAAAAGAACAAAGCTGGAGGCATCACAATGCCTGACTTCAAAATGTACTGCAAAGCTATAGCAACCTAAACAACATGGTACTGGCATAAAAATAGACAAATGGGCCAATGGAACAGACTAGAGAACCACAAATAAATCCATGCATTTACAGTCAAATACTTTGCAACAAAGTTGCCAAGAGCATACATTGGTGAAAAAGAGTCTCTTCAATAAGTGGTGGTGTGAAAACTGATATTCACATCTAGAAGAATGAAACTAGATTTCTATCTTTCACCACATATGAAAATCATACTCAAATGGATTAAAGACTTAAATATAAGACCCCAAACTATGAAACAACTAAAATAAAACATTGGGGAAACTCTTCAGGACAATGGTCTGGAAGGGTTTGTATGTAAGACCTCAAAAGCACAGGCAACCAAAGCATAAATAGACCAATGGGATTATATCAAGTGAAGAAGCATCCACCCAGCAAAAGACACAGCCAACAAAGTGAAGACACAGAATGAAGAGACAATATTTGGAAACTATCTGACGACTACTAACTAGAATATATAAGGAACCCAAACAATAGCAAAAAAACGGATCAAAAAATTGGCAAAGTATCTGAATAGACATTTCTCAAGACATACAAATGGCCAACAGATATATTAAAAATGTTCAATATTACCAATGCAAATAAAAACCACATCTTACCCAGGTAAAATGGCTTTTATTTAAAACAGGGAATATCAAGCCTGAGCAACAGAGCCAGACACTATCTCAAAAACAAAAAACCAACAACAAACAGGCTGGGTGCAGTGGCTCATGCCTGCAATCCCAGCACTTTGGGAAGCCTAGGTGGATGGATCATGAGGTCAAGAGATCAAGACCATCCTGGCCAGCATGGTGAAACCCTATCTCTACTAAAAATACAAAAATTACCCGGGTATGGTGGCACACGCCTGTAGTCCCAGCTACCCGGTAGGCTGAGGCAGGAGAATCGCTTGAACCCAGGAGGCAGAAGTTGCAGTGAGCCAAGATGGCGCCACTGCACTCCAGCCTGGTGACAGAGCAAGGCGAGACTCCATCTCAAAACAAACAAACCAACAAAACACAGAATAACAGATGCTGGCAAGAATGCAGACAAAAGGGAATCCTTGTACATTGTTGATGGAAATGTAAACTGGTAGAGTCACTATGGAAAATAGTATGGAGGTACTTCCAAAAACTAAAAGTAGAACTACCATATGATTTTGCAACTCCACTCCTGGGTATATATCTAAAATAAAGAAAATCAACATATCAAAGATATATCTGCATTTCCATGTTTACTGAAAAACTTCATAATAACCAAAATATGGAATGAACTAAAGTGCCTATCAGTGGATGAATGAATAAAGAAAATGGAGTATATACACACAATGGAATATTATTTAGCATTATAAAAGAATGAGATACTGTCATTTGCATCAGTATGAATGGAAATGGAAGTAATTATGTTAAATGAGATAAGCGAAGCACAAAAATATACATATTGCATGTTTTCACTCATATGTGATATCTTAAAAAGTGGATCTCATGAAGAAAGACAGAAAATTAATAGTTACCAGAAGCCAAAGAATGGTAGGGGGAGGGGAGGAGTTGAAGAGAGGCTGTTGATTAATGGGTAAAAATATATAGTTAGATAGAACAAATAAGACCTAGTGTTCTATAGATTAGTAAGGAGATTATAGTTAACGTTACTGTACATTTCAAAATAACTAGAAGAAAATAATTCAAATATTCCTAGCATAAAGAAAAGATTAATATTTAAGGTGATGGATATCCTAATTACCCTGATTTGAACTTCATACAGTATATGACTATATAAAATTATCATATGTATCTCCAAAATATGTACATGTATTATATATTGATATGGTTTTACTGTGTCCCCACCCAAAATCTCTTGAGTTGTAATCCCCACGTGTTGGGGACAGGACTTCTTGGGAGATGATCAGATCATGGGGCAGTTCCTCCATGCTGTTCTCATGATAGTGGGTGAGTTCTCACAAGATCTGATGATTTTCTAAGGGGCTTTTCCCGCTTTGTTTGGCACTTCTTCTTGCTGCTGCCATGTGAAGAAAGATGTGTTTGCTTCCCCTTCTGCCATGATTGTAAGTTATCTGAGGCCTGCCCAGCTATGCAGAAGTGTGAGTCAATTAAACCTCTTTCCTTTCTAAATTACCCAGTCTCAGGTATGTCCTTATAGCAGTGTGAGAACTGACTAATATGTACATCAATAGAAAATAATAATAATAAAGAAAAAACAGAAAACAAAAATAGATGATGTAATGTCTAACATATTAATCATTACTTAAAATTTTAATAGTCTAAATACAACAATTGAAAGAGAGATTAACAGAGTGGATTTATTTAAAACCCCAACTATATGCTATATATAAGAATATACTGCAAATTTAATAACATAGGTAGACATAAATTATAAAAGCAAAAAAGACAGATAATGTAAACTTTAAAATGTACCAGTAGCTTATTAATCTCAGATAAAATAGACATCAGAGCAAATAAAATTACTAGAGACAAAAAGGGACATTACATGATAAAAAGATAAGTCCTTAAGGAGACATAATGATCCTAAATGTGTATGTAACGAATAACAGAATTCATGAAACAAAATACACGAAATATAAACCAATATATATTAAAGAAGAAATAGGCAAATCTGTAATTATACTGAAGAATTTAACATCCCATTCTCAGCATTTGATTAAAAAAAACTAGCCAGAAAATTAGTAAATATATGGAAAAAATGAGTAATGCAATGAAACAACAGAATGTAAATCGAACACTTTAGGCAATGGCAGGAGACTACACCTTCTTTCCAAGCACCTACGGAAAATGTACTAAAATACACCATATTCTGAGCCATAAAGCCATCTTAACAAACTTAAAAAAATTGAAATCATATGAAATGTTTCCTGACCATTATAGAGTCAAACTAGAAATTAACTACAGAAATAAAACAAGAAGATCCTCAAACAGTTGGAAATTTAATAACACACTCTTAAGCAATCCATGGGTCAAAGAGGAGGTCACGAAAGAAATTTTTTACAAATACATAGAAATGAATGAAAATATTATATATCAAAGTTTGTGGATCATAGCCAAAGCAATGCTGAGAGGGACATTTATAGCACTAAATATTTACATTTGAAACAAAGAAAAATCTTAAGTAATTTAAGTTTTTTTTCCTCAGGATAATAGCAAAAGAAGAGCGAAATAAATCCAAATCAAACAGAAGGAAGAAAACAACAAAGAGCAGAAACAAAACGAAAACAGGAAAAGAATAGAAAAAGTTTAATGAAATCAAGAGTTGATTATTTAAAAACATCAACAAATTTACTAAACCTATATTTTTAATTTTTTCCCTTTGATAACTTTGGTATTAACAAATTAATAAACCTATAGTAAGACTAACAAAAATAAAAAAGAAGACACACATCTCCAAGTTACCATGGAACCCAGTATGCTTGTCACAAACTAGATATAATAAGAGCTACCAAGCATTAAAGTTGGCTATGCACAGCAAAACCCCACCAACACATGAAGTGTTAGATACTAGTCTGGGCACCAGCAATTCCCAAAGGCACAAGGACATCACATGAGCAGGTGACTCATATTGTCATACTCCTACTCCAGTTATGTTGCCTCCTTTCTTGCAACCAACGCCTAAAACCTCAAGGAGAGTTCTTTGTGACCTGTTGACTGAGGATCTGGAACACTGGGCCTGATTTATATATGGTTCTGCACAACCTGCAGTCTCCATTCAGATTTGAATAGAAAAACACAATGGTTCTTATGAGAATTAGTCTTAAAAGACAGTGGTTATAGGAAAGTAACACAATCGACAGAAATATGCCATGAACTTGATAGTCCATTTTGCCTGAAAGTAGAGATGGTTAGAGTTACGGCTCTATTGCTATTCAGAGAAAGTATCTAATGGTTTGACTGAATAGCCTGAGATTTAGAAGAAACAGCAGAAAATGAGTGACAAGGGGAGGCTAGAGAGGAGCTATGTGCACAGGCATTTTTAAATAGTCAAAGAGGGGAAATATCTGTGTCCTTTTTAAATGGTCAAAAAACTACAATATCTAAAAGTAGAATCTTAATTTTCAATTGGAGAAAATAATCTGTTCTGTGGACATTGGCAAGACTCTTTGCTCAGACACCTCTGTTCTTAAAGGTCTCATGACAAAATGGCATGGCAGTTGAAATGAAGGTCACACATGGGCTCAGTAATGTGCATTTTATTTACTGGTCCTTCCACATTTCCCCTAACTCTGAAGCAGGTTGCCTGATAGAACGGTTGGAAAGTATTTTGAAGACTTAGTTATTACAACATCTAGATGACAACACATTGAAGGGCTGGGTAGTATGATCCAAGATATATGCTAAATATTAGAAATTAATATATTTTACTATTTTTTCCTAGAAAAGATGTACAAGTCTGAAAATCAAAAGACAAAAAGAGAATATTTTCAGTGATTATTAACTCTAATAATCCACGAGCAAAACTTTGGCTTTTGTCCCTTCAAATTTGGGCCTTGCCGGTTCATAGAACTTATTCCCAAAAGGGCAATGCTTGCACCAGGGCCACAGCAATGATTCCATTAAACTAAAATTTAAGACTTCACTTAACCACTTTTTTTTTTTTTTTTTTTTTTTTTTGAGACGGAGTCTTGCTTTGTCGCCCAGGCTGGAGTGCAGTGGCGCGATCTCGGCTCACTGCAAGCTCCACCTCCCGGGTTCACGCCATTCTCCTGCCTCAGCCTCCCGAGTAGCTGGGACTACAGGCGCCCACTACCACGCCCGGCTAATTTTTTGTATTTTTTTTTTTTAGTAGAGACGGGGTTTCACCGTGTTAGCCAGGATGGTCTCGATCTCCTGACCTCGTTATCCGCCCGCCTCGGCCTCCCAAAGTGCTGGGATTACAGGCGTGAGCCACCGCGCCCGGCCCACTTAACCACTTTAAAATTATTATACCAGTGAATCAATAGGTAAAGAAGGTGGTTAATCTGATGACTGTATAATTGATTGTGACTGTCAAGTGAAAATTGTATTACTTTTACAGAATTGGGAGACTAGAGTAGTTTGTAGCACAAGGAATATGCATAGCAATGTCTTAAAATTATTATATTCTATGAGAAAAGTTAATAGAAAATGACAACATTTCTTACAGGCAAGGAACTACTAATGTCATAGATCCTTAAGGAATAAAAGTTTTGCATTATTCCATTAGGCAAGTAATCATGAACAGTTCAAATGATTTATATGGAAAAGGAAATAATGGAGTAGGTATAAACTGGAAATTACAAATATCAAATACCACTCTATGACTCATTACTGAAATGAATCGTAAGTATTTATTTTTCAATTTTATATTTATGTGTGTGTGTGTGTGCCACGTGCACACAGTCAGTCCCCAATTGAGGATGGATAGAGGGCTATTGTGGCTTTTATATTATGAAGGATAACTGTAATAGGTGTGTATGATTTTGCTGTTGTCTTCAGTTGGACAAGGAGTGGTATGGAATGCCGAATTGACAAGAAGTGGATGTGGCAGCTGTCTTAGCCCATTTAGTGTTGCTATGAAGGAATACATGAGGCTGGGTAATTTACAAAGAAAAGGTATATATTTGGCTGATGGTTCTGCAGAATGTACAAGAATCATGGTGCTGGCATCTGCTGAGTTTCTGGTGAGGCCCTCAAGCAGCTTCCACTCATGGTGAAAAGTGAAGGGGAACTGATGTGTGCAGAGATCCTACGTTGAGAGAGGAAATAACAGAGAGGGAGGTGTCAGGCTCTTTTTATAAAACAGCATTTGAAGGAACCAAGAGAGCAAGAACTCACTCAGTATTCGTCCTAATTTCTGCCACAGCCGCCCAACAATGATTGCAGGCCCTGAGCTACAAAGAGAGGCATTAGGTTTCCTTACACTCTGCCCAGATTTTCCTTTACAGCACCACTCTCATGGCTAAACATGTGTGGCCTCAGGAGGACTGGTCAGTGACTTCGATCCTTGAACTCCCTATATTAAACCTTGGCTTCCATTTTTTCTCTATTTCTATAATCATTCCTTTGTTCCATAAGACTTACCACGGTTCAGTCTTCCTAACTGAACCTTGACTATTACAGCCTGATTTTGGAATTTCTGAGTTACTATTGCTCTTGTTGGATACTCTGTGACACTTTGGGACAGAGCATGGGTATGTAATTGACTGTATGAGGCATAGCAGTGGCACACTTTTTGGAGACTAAAGAACCCAGTTTCTCTGTATACATTTAAAGTTCATCCAAAAATTTATTCTTCTTAACTACTTATATCATACTGATGATAAATTTGTTGGGTACAAGCTGTCTGTTTTCTTTGTAGCTAAAACAGAATTGTATATAAAAGTACTCCTCAACTAGGTCATACACACATATTATGCATATACACACGTATTCATATATACATATATAAATATATAGTTGAATGTTACATTTTGCTAATGCTTTCTTAAGGTGAGAGACTTTTTTATCAAAAATTACTAAAATGTTATTTGCACACTGTGTGAATCAACAACCATACTTAAAATATTTCCTCCCATATAAGAGTTAAAACAATGTTATTGGTATAGTTCTTTTTGACTTTACTGTCTTTAAGTTCACATAATAAATCTTATTAGATGATAGAATTCAAGTATTTATTCAATCTTATATTTAATTTACCAGTAGTTGCTTGAATATAAAAAACTATTTGTCATGCACAAAATAGCAAAAGCAAACTCAATATGATATTATTTTACATCTCTTAGAATGTTAAAGACTAGAAAGCTGAATAATACTCCATGGTAGCAATATCATAGGGATATAGTAAACTTTCTGCATTCCTTGTCGGAAGGCAGGCTTGTGCATTCACTGGAGCAATCTGGCATCGGGTGATCAAATTTGTACCCATTTGTTATGACATTGCAGTTCTTCTTTAGAGTATATATCCCAAAGAAAGTCTTACAGAGCTGTATCGAGGGACAGGTAGGAAGATGCTTGATTATTGCATCATTATTTGTCGTAGTAGAATGTTACAGGCAAACTGGGGGACTATTGCTTGAACTGTAGTAGGTAAAATATAATAAATCCACACCTAGAGTATTGTTCAGGACCTCGAAGCAACACAGTTACAAGCAACAAGGTTAACGTGCCCACAAGCACATGAAGAATGATGGGTCTTAAAGGTATGGTGATGAATGGAGTAAGTAAGAGATATACTTAATAAGACATGTAAGACAATAGAATTTATGTAAATTAAAAATGCATATAAAACAATTCAAAATTTGTTATAGCAATAAAGAAAACCAAATAAGTACACATTAAATGTATTAGAATGTTTTCTCTAAAGGGAGGGGAATAGGAGTAAATGAAAATAAATGTGTGATACAAGAAAGGGATTTTGAAGAGGCCAATAATGTTAATCTGCCATGACCAGAGAAGGGCTATTAAATCAGCCCCATGCAGTTATAGTCTTATAACCCACAGAAATATTAAAAAATATTTTAACAACTGATATAGCACAGCTATCAACCAATTAGAAGGTTAGCCACATGGGCACTTAGATAATCACAAAGAACACTGGCTATCAAAAACCAATATAGTCACAGTAGTGTGTACCAGCTAATACGAGTCATGCCTATAACCATAAAAGAAATTGAAACACCACACCGACTATTGCATCAAAGAAAACAGATGTGTGTTCTAGCAACATGCAAGTGAAAGAACATTTCAACCATAGAGAAAACTTCCAGAAAATAATAAAAAATAAAGTCCATAGATGAGTAAAATTACAACCCAATTTTCTCAGAATAAATAAAATATTTGAAAATATTATCAAACCAAACATACAAAGATATATGTATAAAATGTAAACACATCAGGACCAAATTAGGTATCCAACGAAGTAACTTTAAATTGATGAGTAAAATTAATTAATGTCATTATTCCATAAACAAATTCTACAAAACATCTAATAATAGATAAACAGAGTATTAAAAACTTAATATGTGCACTTTAAAAATATCAAGAAACCAGGAATGAGAGTACTTCCTTAACTTTAAAATACATTGTATAAAAATAACCAATAGCAATTCAATATAGGTGGTCCCTGACCTACAATGTTGCTATTTATGACTTTTGGCACATACAATGGTGCACATGGATTACGCATTTAGTGGAAACTATACTTTGGGCACCCATACAACAATTCTATTTTTCAATTTTTAGTACATTATTCAGTAAATACATAAAACATTTAACACTTTACTATAAAATAGGCTTTTCTTTAGATGATTTTGCCCAAGTGTGAGTTAATATAAGTGTTCTGGGCACACTGAAGGTAGGCTAAGCTAAGTTATGATATTTATCAGGTCATGTGTAACAAATGCATTTTTGACTTACAGTATTTTCAACTTATGATAAGTTTATCAGGATATAACCCCATCATAAGATGACGAGCATCTGTATATTTAATTGTGAAATGTCGAGAGAATTCCCTTTGTGACTGAGAAAAGACAAGGATGCCTTCAATTCACACTTCTATTCGAAACTGTACTAAAAATTTCAAACAGTTAAAGAAGAAAAATAAACATAAAGCGTAAGTATTTGAATGGAGACAAAGTTATGCTATTATAATATTTAAAAACACAAACAGATCTTCATCAGAGTCAAAGACGAAAAAAAAAGTAAATTACAGACCAGTATTACTGATAAACATAGATGCAGAAATCCTCAACAAAATACTGGCAAACCTAATTCAACAATACATTAAAAAGGTCATTCATCAGGATCAAGTGAAATTCATCCCAGTGATGCAAGGAGGATTCAACATATGCAAATCAATAAACACGATACATGACATTAATAGAATCAAGGATAAACATATTTGTTTAGCCCCGTTCATATTCTATGATAGAAATTTTTCTTTTCATTTGATTTTTATTTTTTGTAAAACATTAACATGGTTCAAAAATTTAAAGCCACACTGAAAAAAAAAAACCAAACTCTGTAGTTACTCTCTTGATTCCTTCAACCTCATTCCCATCCACTGATCTACTGATTTCTAATCTATGCTTCCTATGTTTCTCTTTGCATAATAGTTACGTTTGTGTTTTTATATTTCTGCTTTATTCTTACCTAAAAGTTAGAAAACTAGATATACTTTTTGCTTTTTATGAACTCACTCTACTTCAGTTCATGAAGATCTTCCTCATGGTTTCTACATCTGTGCGGTTCCCCACTGAGGAGATATACTATAGTTTCTGCACAGTGATTTATTTCTTTAGCCAAAATTGGCATGTGCAAGTTTTCTTTCTTTCATAAAATCAAGTTTGATAAACTGCATTTTCCAAAGAAATAATTGACTGTATTTAGTTGTTCAAGCATATTTAAAAGTAAAGAATCTATATTATTATATTTCTCCCATCCTTTCTTTTCTTCTTTTATATTGTGTGTTTCTATCTTTTATTCTTGATTAAATTGGCTTTTTAAAATTTGGGTTTATCAATTGGTATAATCATCTGTGTTTTCTTGTTTCCTTATTTATGATTTCTTTATACTTATATCATTTTCTTTGTCTTGCTTTTTGAGTTAGACTTGTGGTTCATTTATTATCATTCTTTTATATTTTTACTGATATAAACACGGATATAAATATTACTCTGAACACTGATCAAATGCTTGTGGTAAGAGTGCAAGGAAAAGCTCTACTGGAAACTGTTTTTTTTTCTATTTAAATTAATTCTTAAATTCTCAGTGTTTTCTATCTTTTAGCTATGCTGAAGATGTAGAATGTGTGTTCATTTTGTTCTTGCGGTTCATCTCTACAGGTTTTGAAATACTATGCAGACAGATTTCCATTTAGGCCATTAATATGGCTATCTGAAAGTTTAAATATTTTATTTGGTCTATTGTGGTTATATGTATTAATTCACTTTGTTAAACTTCGTGGAAGTGTGTATTGATGATATGTACATTTTACTATATGTGTGTTATAATTAAATGTAAATAATTTCCCATAAAAGAAAAATTAAAAAATTAATGCTTTGTATTAGGGTTAGGTCAAGAAACTTTTCAGGAGGATCAGGTAAGTGACTTTTGTAATGGTGAAATTAGCTGATCATACCAGAAGCTATAATGGTGATAATGAAGTTTCAGAGAAGGAAGTGGCTATAACGTGAACAGAATTTGGTAATAAAGAATTCTGTCTCATTGGATGTAAACAATGATAAAAACGACAAAAATAATGATTATTCATAATTTTTTATTTCAGAGACTTCATTGATTTAAAGTATTCATGTTGTGGCTAGTTGTGAGCATTGGGGATGTGGATGGGTATGTGAAAAATCGGAAAACAGAGTGAACAATGAGAAAAAATATTGCAATTCAGTGAATGTTATAATTCAATGAATATTGAATACGTATTAAGCAGCTATCATGCTGTAAAGACAGTAAAGAGCTACATATGACCGGGCGTGGTGGCTCACGCCTGTAATCCCAGCACTTTGGGAGGCAGAGGCAGGTGGATCACCTGAGGTCAGGAGTTCAAGACCAGCCTGGCCAACATGGTGAACCCCTGTCTCTACTAAAAATACAAAAAATTAGCTGGGCATGGTGATGGGCGCCTGTGATCCCAGCTATTCTGGAGGCTGAAGCAGGAGAATTGCTTGAACCCGGCAGACGGAGGTTGCAGTGAGCTGAGGTCCTCCAGCCTGGGCAACAAGAGCGAAACTCCGTCTCAAATAAAAAAAAAAAAAAAAGCCACCATATAAGATCATTTTTAGAAAAAAATAAATTTTATACCAAGTAAGTATCTAGGAACAACCAGGCATTATGTATTTTAGTGTGTGCATTAGGAAGCTCACCTTAGAGTTAAGATGTAAGTACTCAGATTGGTCATTGATGCAAAAGATGTTTCATGCTAGATGTGCACACAACATTGAACAGTACACAATTTGTGGCTCTCTTCTTTTGGACCTCTGATGACAAGCTTCATGGTAAGAACATTACCCTCCCCTGGCATCCTGTGTGCTGAGATCCAAAAGCAGTATGATATGGCATAATCCTAGCCTCCAGCTTGATTCTTCCTCTTCAGCATTCATGGTTAGGGAGAACTGTATTTCCTCTGATACAACCAAGCGCTCACTTCCAAGACTCATAACCGTAGCTTTTGGAGGTATTATACCTTTGGCCTTGGATCCTGGCCTGCCATATCTTTAGAGTTCATGAAGTCTTAAAAGTCCAGCTGTCTTTCTAGAAGATTACTTTACAAGAAGTCAGTCTTGAATAATTAACAATTACTACCTTGAAGCAGTGTGCAACCCCTGAATCAGAAGACATGATACTTACAGTGAGGTGATAATTTTATTTTTAGTTTCAAAAGACCTGGGGGAAGTGGAACAAGTAGTAGAAAAGCAGGAAATAACATGGGAGGGATAGATATAGATATAGATATAGATATAGATATAGATATAGATATAGATATAATCTCCCATATATGTATATGTATGTGTGTGTGTATATATATATATGTATGTATGTGTGTGTATATGTGTGTGTGTGTGTATATATATATATATAATGTATGCGTATATCCCTGACTCTCTGGCAATCAGTTCAGAAATTAAGGAGTAAGCCTGAATCACCAGGACAAGTCATAGTTCTATGGAATAAACAGGTAGCCAAAATAAAGCACAAAATAAAAATTTTGGCAAATGTTCCAAGTTCTCCCTATTTGCAAAAATTAGCGAGAGAGAGAGAGAGAATTAATGACCAAAGGCCCAACTTCCACCTATGGAATAGAAGAAAGAAAGAAATTTAAATATTTTCCTGAGCCAACACAATATATTTTCATTTCTACTTTATATTGTTTTTGTTGTTCTTTTCACATCATTTATTTTATATTGTCATCATTTTGTTAGTTTCCTGGCTTAATATCACTACAGTCCCTTACCTTTTCTCTTACCTTTTTTGCTTTTCTTGAATATATATTCTTTTCCTTTGAATTAAAAAAGACCTTCTCTGTGTCTGTCTTTAATTTGTATAATTTCTCCTGAGATAACTTCAGGTGCACAGGCAAAGAGCCAGATGTGCAATTTCTGCAGAGCTCTGCAAATTGTGTGAAAACAGGGAAGGTTAGATTTTTTTAGACTTGCTCTAAAATCATGAGAACACACCAACCAGGAAGTTTAGATTTTAAATAGTAATCCTTTGGGAAATTCTATTCCAGTACTATTTTAAGAAATTGAAAACAAAACTTTATTTTTTAAAAGGAGATATATTGTGAAAGAGAGAGGTGATTGAGTTATAACTTGACAATTGTAAATATTGGAGTTTGATTTATGATATACTATTCTTAATATTCATGTAGAAGAGAAACATTCCAAGATTGAATTAAACCTGTTTCCCATTGTGTTACAAGTCTCTTAATATACATGTTTCTGTCACAATCAGTGTGCATTCTTTGACCTTTACTTCCTGCCTTCCCCCATGTCTTTTCCCATACAACAGTTTTGCATGGCTTATGGAGTGCTCACCTCATGAACAGGCACACTGAATCTGAACATACTGCTATTTCTGAGTCACTGGGAAAACCATTATTACTTCAAAATGATGCGTCATCCATCATGTCACTGATGCCACTGTTAAAGCTTTATTCTTCGATTAAGTTGAATGTCAGAAAATACAAGTCTCCCTGGGAAAGATAACACAAAATGTTTAAATGAGTCTCTCGGAATGTAGTATAAATTCAATTTGGGTCTTTTCTTGAGAGCAGAGGTTAATAGATAAAGAGGGGAAGGAAAGGATTATAAAATCACTGGGTGCCTAAGGAATAGGGAAGTATCACTAGAGAAGGAAATAAAAGCACAGAGAAGAGACCAGAGAGGTCAAAGGTTAATTCCCCTACTTTTCTTTGGGTCAAGGCCACAGAATATAGAAGGAATCAGTCATAATTTTGTCGGGTGCTGATAATATTTTATTTTATTTTATTTTATTTTAGCTCCAGGATACATGTGCAGGATGTATAGGTTTGTTACATAGATAAACGTGTGCCAGGGTGGTTTACTGCACCTGTCAACCCATCACCTAGATAGTAAAACCATCAGGCATTAGCCATTATTCCTGATGCTCTCCCTTGCTCCTTCTCCACCCCCTGACAAGCCCCAGTTTGTGTTGTTCCCCTTCCTGTGTCCATGTGGTCTCATTGTTCAGCTCCCACTTATAAGTGAGAACATGTAGTGTTTGATTTTCTGTTCCTGCATTAGTTTGCTAAGGATAATGGCTTCCAGTTCCGTACATGTCCCTGCAAACGACATGGTCTCGTTCCTTTTTATGGTTGCATAGTATTTCATGGAGTATATGTATCACATTTTCTTTACCCAATCTGTCATTGATGGGCATTTGGGTTGATTCCATGTCTTTTCTATTGTGAATAGTGCTGCAGTGAGCACACATGCACATGTATCCTTATAATAGAATGATTTATGTTCCTTTGGGTATATATCCAGTAATGGAATTGCTGGATCAAATGATATTTCTAGTTCTAGGTATTTGAAGAATCACCACACTGTCTCCCAAAAGGGTTGAACTAATTTACATTCCCACCAACAGTGTAAAAACATTCCTATTTCTCTGCAGCCTTGCCATCATCTGTTGTTTCTCAACTTTGTAACAAATGCCATTGTGACTGGTGTGAGATGGTATCTCATTGCGGTTTTGATATGCATTTCTCTAATGATCATCAGTGATGTTGAGTTTTTTTCGATATGTTTGTTGGTTGCATAAATGTCTTCTTTTGAGAAGTATCTGTTCATGTCTTTTGGGAGGCTAATTATTAGTCATCATTTTGGTAACTAATTCTACTCAATGGAGAACATTTCCATATTTTTAATGCCTCTACCATAGTAATATTACAAAATGAAAATACAGAGCTGACAATCAGAAAGTTTGGTCATTTAAATAAAGACAGAATTTACCATTTTGGAGAGATGTGAATTTGAAGGAATCCCAAATGGGCAGTGGTTTCCTCCCTCCTTCCCTCTTGTTACACTCAATGTACATTGAGCTCAAAAGAGCTATCTTCGTTTATCAGGTCAGCATAGGATCTGTCCTTAATTTTCGCATACTAAAATAGCCAAAGTATACAATCAAAGAGAAGAATGGTGACTGCCAGGGGCAGAAGCAGGAAGGATTTGGAGCTGCTAATCAACAGGTAAAGTTACTGTGATGAGAGATGAGTAAGTTCTAGAGATATGCTGTATAACACTGCCCCTGTAGTTAACAGTGTTGCTTTGTACACTTAAAAGTTTATTAAGAGAGCATATCTCATGTTGTGTTCTTGCTATAATAAAATACTTTTTCTAAAAATTAGATAATTCAATGTCTTTAAAATGCCTTTTAAAAGACTAATATTGGCTTGACTAAGTGTGTGTATAGTTACCATAATCCCAATATGTGAGTTAGTGCATAAAACTTCCATGCAAAATTCAACTCATTATACACCATACAATTTTGTCCCTAAAAAGAATCATCTTTGTTCATAGACATCCAAGTTATGTTTCTATACTATCCCTTTGATTCTACATTAGATAAATATACTCTAAATACTACTTTTTAAAATAAAAGAGACTAATGCATTGGAGGATTATCCTTGTACATCCTTGAAACTGAAGAAATTTGGACTGAGCAAGGTGGCTCATATGTGTAATCCTAGCACTTTGGGAAGCCGAGGTAGGAGGATTGCTTGAGGCCAGGAGTTCCAGACCAGTCTGGGCAACATAGTGAGAGCCTATCTCTACAAAAATAAAAAAATATATAAATAAAAATAACCAAGCATGGTGGCACTTATGCCAATTGTATTCCTAGCTACTCAGGAGATTGAGGTGGGAGGATCACTTGAGTCCAGGAGTTCAAGGCTGCAGTGAAGTATTATCATGCGACTGCACTTCAACCTGGGCAACAGAATGAGACTCTGTCTCTAAGAAAGGAAAGAAAAGAAAAGAAATTTGGACAAAATATCCAAAGCTATTCTAAAACTATTGATAAGCATAGACTACTTTCTAGATATGCAGATATTTTCTGGTTTAGAATATGAAACATCAAACTCAATCACCTAATGAGAAACGATAACTTAAAGAAACAAGGCAGCCTGAACCCTGGACCTAGAGATTCAGCTCAGCACTAATGCTACTGACAGTTTCCTATCTATTCTTGAATTTCTTCTCCACATCACATGTCCCTAAGGTGCCTCAAGATCAGCTACTGTGTAGCATTAATCTTACATTTTAACCTTTCCATGTGAAGTCTGCCATTTAGCTTACATGAGTGTAGATACAAGGCAAGTTTTTTAATCACTGAATTTGCACATGGGGACCTATGTCATAGATTCTAAATAGGTTGATTATCTCCATTATAGGTCATATTTGATGACCTTGAGATGTCATATAATTATGGTCAGAATGACTTTGACTTATTTAAAAACTCTCAGTTCTTTCAGAAATATCCCCATTTTTCTAAAACTGTAGAAATATAATTTGCTGATTTGACTTGCCTGGGACTTTTTTTCTTGGGAGCCAAAAATCTTTACAAAGGACACATGTCTCAGGTTTGTCCTAAGCCAATTATAGTCTTATCTTGGATTCAATAACTATTAACAAACAAATGTGAGATGACTAGTTAGGTCAAAGTATAATAAATTACTAGTCATGCATAGGTAGTTCATTTCTTTTTTGTTCATGTACTACTCTCTAATCAACAAGGCTTTCAATATTTATTGCAGAATCATATCAAATTGTTAAATAGCTTTTATCATCTCAGGCCTTAATGCTGTTTTTAATAAGTATTTAAAAATTTATATAATATTAAAATATTTAATGAGTTGCTATAAAATAATGCCATTTGAATCCCCATTCAAAATAATAGTGCCTAGGTTAATATTCAAGTAGGTTTTAATAAACATATTTAATTAGTGGTTAAAATCAACACTCTATAAATACATAGATCCCAGACTCCTATTTACTTGAAATATTGATAGAAAATAGTAATGACATATGAGCAAGTTAAAAGCATTTTGTTTTGAGTTTTTCCCACTCTTCCCTTCCCTTTCCAAAGACAGAGGAGCCTCACCTTGTGGCCTCCACCACCACAGGCCCATGGGGACAACTGCCAGACTACTGCCCGTGTTCCCTTAAGGCCCAAGGGCTTTTCAGTTGGCTTGGAGTGAATGCTGCCTGGCTTGGGATTCACCCTTCAGGGCTGTGAGCTCTGCTCTGGCCCAAGGCAGGTCCAGAAATGCTGTCCAAGAGCCAAGTCCTAGAGGCAGGGACTCCAGGGGTCTACTTGGTACTCTACCTCTCTGTGGCTGAGCTAGTACCTAAGCAGAAAGGCAAAGTCCCCTTTACTTTTCCCTTTGCTTTTCATAAGCAGAAGTCTTGCCCCATAGCTTTCATAGCTGGGAATGTGCTGAGTCTCACTTGAAACCAGCAAGTCTCAGAGTCTCAAACAAGGCCCTCAATGTAGTACTTGGGTGTCACTGCTGGGCTCTTCAGTTAGCAGATGCTGAATCCTGCCAGAACTGCATCCTTCCCTTGAAGGCAGTGGGCTCCCTTCTGGCTCAGGGTGTGTCTAGAAATGTTCACTGGGAGCTAGGGACTGGAATGGGGGCCTCATGACTTTGACTTGTGTTATATCCTGCTGTGGCTGAGCTGGTATCCACGATGCAAGACAGAGTCCTTCCCACTCTTCCCTCTCCTCTCCTCAAGTTAAACAAAGGGGTCCCTTTTGGAGCCAGGAGCTGTGCAACCTGGGGTTAGGGGAGGGGTCAAGCCAGCACTCCCTTAGCTGGCTCAACTGATGTCTCAGTAGGTAGTTGGCCCTACTCACCCAGTCCCCTGGCTCTGAGCCCAGTTCAGCACTAGGACTCACCTAGGAATTGCAGTCTGTGTGGCTTAGGCTGCCTTTCAAGATTATTTAGAATCCCAGAGCACTTTAGCCTGCAGTGGTGAGGCTTGTGGAAACTGCAGTTTAGACTACTGGGATCGAAGACTCCCCTCTGGCTACGGCTGGTTAAAATGCTACCTCTGTGGGTGAGTGTCAGCTGAGTTTGCTCTGGGTTTCCTTTCTGCTCTAACAGGACAGCACTGATTGCTGTGCTCTGTCTCTCCCTAGTGCACAGAAACGCGCCCCTTGCACCATACTGTGGCTGACAGGGGATGGGGAATGGGGGATGATCATAACTCAAGACTGTTTTTTCTGCCTCTTCAGTGCTTCTTTTCAGCGATATGAAGTTAAAACCAGCTCACCTGATTGAGTGCTCACCTGAGTTTGGTTTTTATGAAGGTGCTTTGCGTGTGTGTGTGTGCGTGTGTATGTGTGTGTAGATAGTTGTTACATTGTTGTCCTTGCCCAGGGGGTTGTTGTGGGGAACGATTGGTGGAGCCTTCTATTCTGCCGTGTTGCTCCACTAATAAAGTAGAGCTTTTAACTTGTTTATTGACCATTAGATATCCCCACCAACAATGTTTCTGTTCAACTCCCTTGACATTTTTCTATTTCCTTGGATAATTTTGTCTTAGTTGAAATTTATTGTAAAAGCAGGATATGAATATATTTTCCCATTATGTACCTTGTTTTGCATTTTGAGATTCTTAATTTATGTATTATTAGTTAAAATAGAAATCAATGTTTTAATTTTTTCTTTATTACTAATTCTTTCTTTGTCCTGTTTCTGTGGCAATGCACTTATCCTGTTTGCATGACACATTCTTGGTTCATGCCTCAGCACATTTGTTAATAGCTCCTCCCTTTCTCTGTCAAAACTTGTTCCAGATAGAATGTTGAATTGCATAGTCATACTATGTTTAATAAATTTTTACCTTGAGTATAATGATTTTTTCTTATATTATTGTCTAAAAGGTGTTGTTTTCTCTTTTATATTTATATAAAAATCCATTTAGAAAAGTTTTTGTTTATGTGATAAGAAAAAGTAAATTTACGTTATTTTCTTCTACGGTTAAACAATTGATACAATATTATTTATTGAAAATATTACCCTTTATCTTTATCCTTACGCCACTTCAATACATTGCCATATGTTTAGTAAATAAACTAATCAGAATATTCTCAAGTCTATTTCTGATCTATCCTGGTCCATTGGTCTTTTTATATATATCCTATATATCCTGAGTCAATGCCATGCTATTTTATTTAATGTATCTTTATGATGAGCTTTCATATCCAGGAAAGCAACATTTTCCACCATGATCTTCTCCTTCAAGAATGCGTTGATTCTTCTTGATTATTTATAGTTTCTTAATAACATTGTGAAATTCTTAAAAAAATGAAATTTTGAGTGGAATTGCATTTAGCTCATTTAAATTTGGGGATATTTGACAGCTTTAAAATTTTGAATCTTTCAATTTTATGTGAACATCCTGTATGTATTAACATTTTAGAATATTTAGTATCTTCAAGATCTGTGGTAACATCCTCTTTTTGTATTACTGACACTGATTTTTTGTACCTTCTCTCATTTCTTGATCACTTTCATCAGACAAAATCATTAAAGAACCACATTTTTACTCTACTGACTCTATTTTACAACCATTTTATATTTACTAATTTATACGCTTAATTTTATCTTTCCCTTCTTGTATATTTTGGCATTTAATTTTACGATGTTTTTCTAATTTAAGAAGTTAAGTCATTGAGTTAGCTTTTCTTGTTTTCTTAAATAAGCATTAAAGCCATAAATTTTCCTGTAAGTATAGCTTCTCTATATCTCATAACTTCTGATGTGTAATAATTTATTATGATTAATCTAAACTATTATTATTCCCATTTTGATTTCATTTTGATCTATGGCTTATGTAGAAGTACATTTCTTAATTTCCAAATTATGATTTTTTTAGTTATCTTTTTTGATTTATAGTTTGAGTTATTGTACTCATAAAACATATTGTAATAATTTTACTTTTTATAATTAATTGAGACTTGCTTTGTGGTGAAGGATACAGTCAATTTTTTAAAAAGTTACACGTGCAATTGAAACTATTGAGCAACTTGCTTTGTGTATATTTACAATGTTTCACGTTTATCAAGTAAGTCAAATTTGCTAATTATATGAAATTTTCTATATTTTTGTTGATTTTTTTGTCTATCAGTCACAGGGAGAAGTTTATTAAAATCTCTCACTATCACCGTATATTTGCCCTTCAGTTTTGTAAATATTTGTTTTATTTCTATTGGAGAATATGTTATAGGCTTATAGACCTTGGGATGTTTACATGTTCTTGGTGAAATTAATATTTTATCATTATCATGTTTCTTTTTATATATATGTCAGCGTATTTGTGTTTGTGTGAGTGTATACTTGTGCACACACTCTAATAGCCATTGTCTTTTAATTTGCACAATAGCTGAGTTAAAATGAACGTAATTATGTACACGTTTGAGTTTAAATCTACCATCTTGCTATTTGCTCTTTATTTGTCCCCCCCGCTCTGTTTTTTTTTCCCCCCTCGTTCCTTTATCTTTAGGACAATTATGTGTGCATGTGTGTATATTTAATTTATTCTTTGGGACAGTCATGTGTGCATATGTGTTTGTATGTGTATGTATTTAACTATATTTCCTCCTCTATTACTTTAGGAATTTTTTACTCTTTCATTATAGTGTTAGTGCTTAGCCGAGAGATTACAACATACATTTTAAAACGACCTATGTATACTATTCATGTGTACTTTTGGCTTATTCCTGGGCAATGTAAGCAACTTAGAACAATTTAAATCAAGTCACTTTCTCACAAATCGTATGCCTTTGAACTCCTATATTTAATTTGGTATATACTTTAAAAGAAACAAGACATAATCATTGTTTATACAGTCAATATTTATTTAGATTTGCTCTTTATTCCTCTGATTTTCCAACAGAGATAATTTTCTTTATGCTTGAATATTTTTTAGTATGCCCTTTAGTATGGCTCTTTAGGGATTACTTCTTATAACTTTTATTTGTCTAACAAATCTTTAGATACTTTTGGTTTTGCTCATCAAGTTGCTTAGGAATAATTTATGTACAATAATTACATCTATTTAAAGTGTATAACTTTTTGAATTTTGACGGGTATAGGAACTCACAAAAATAGCACTAAAAAATAAGGTAATAGAACTTTTACATCACCCCAAAAAGATTCCTCATAGCTCCTTGTTTCTCTCTGTGTCCCTGGGCCTAAGCTACCACTGACTGGAATTCTTCATGCCATATTAGGCTACTTTTCATGTTACACAAATTATAGCTTTGTGTTTTTTATTTATCTGGTTCCAAATCCTTCTTCTGCCTCTTATATAATGGATCTACTCAGCAATCACGTCCTTTTTAATATAAAATTTATTTTTCTTTAAGGGAAAAGTTATTTTGGAATTTTTATTAATATATAATATCATCTTGGCCGGGCGCGGTGGCTCACGCCTGTAATCCCAGCACTTTGGGAGGCTGAGGCAGGCGGATCACGAGGTCAGGAGATCAAGACCATCCTGGCTAACACGGTGAAACCCCATCTCTACTGAAAATACAAAAAATTAGCCAGGCGTGGTGGCGGGCGCCTGTAGTCCCAGCTACTCAGGAGGCTGAGGCAGGAGAATGGCGTGAAACCTGGGAGGCGGAGTGCAGTGGCACGCTCTCGGCTCACTGCAAGCTCACTGCAATCTTGCACTGAGCCGAGATTGCACCACTGCAATCCAGCCTGAGGGACAGAGCAAGACTCCGTCTCAAAAACAAATATATATGTTTGTGTATATATATATATATATATATATAATAAAATTTAGCAATTTGTTTTTGTGTCCTGTTTGATCCACACTGAAGATACTGAAGATATTTTCTTTTGTTTCTATGTCTATTTGTTTAATTTGTTGGTTTTATATTTGATTGTTTCTTTAATATTCCTATTAAGTAATTGGTTACTTGCAAATAATAAATGACCAGATTATAAACATTTTATATTGTGTGTCACATTTACCAGAGATTCACAGTATTGGCAAGGTTGATGTGGAATCTATGAAGTCTTTAAGGTTTTCACAGTGTCTAAGAGGAAATCTATGTTTTAAAAATACAACAAATTTGTATTACATATGCTTTACAAGTAGTATCTAAAAAATGAGTCTTCTGGCCAGAAAACTATTCTTAATATCTAAACCAAAACACTATAGTTTTATAAATCTGTAAGAGTATTTCATAAAATTCCAAAAAGATCCAGTATCTCTAAAAAGAAATCTTATTTAAGATTTTCTTTTTTTAATAAAAGGGCAAAAGATAGATGTCATATAAACGTATATGGCAAGACTTATAGATAAAATATTTCATCTCAGAACCCTAGTGAGTACTCTTTCATTCATTCAGCAAGTATTTAAAATCACCTTCTGTTTTTCAGAAACTATTCTGTTAGCAGACAAAAGACACTGCCTTCATGAAACTTATATTCTAATTAGAGGAGATAGATCATAAACATAATTATATGCAAATTACATAATATTTATGAAAGAAATAAGTGCTACAAAAATAAAGCAAGATAAAGAGAATGAAGGGAACTGGCAGAAGAATTGCAATTTAAGTAAAATTGTAAGTGGTAAGTCCTCATTGAAAAAGTAATATTTTTGAAGGGAAGGATTTATTTGTACTATAAAATTATAATAGCTAAGAAATCAGATTGGTAGAATATATGTTAGAGGCATTCTATTTTGATGGAAACTGGACCTATACCTGTAACTTCAGTGGTCCAGATTTCCTTTGAAGTTTTTACATTAAGGAATAAGTACTTAATAACAGCAGCAAGAGACACAATATAAAATATTTATAATATGGTTATTTATTATTTGCAAATAACCATTTACTTTACAGGCATATTAAAGACACAATCAAATATAAAACCAACAAATTAAACAGACACCAAAACAAAAGGACATGTCTTCAATGTGGATCAAACAGGACACAAAAACAAACAACAAAAATGAATGCATTCAGATTTGTGCACACACGTGTGTGGAGTAAGAAGACTACAGCTGGTTTTATGACATTAACATGCAGTCAGGAAAACCTCTGATTTAGATTACAGGCTTGAGAGCAAAGGGCGGGAATGGTTTGGTCACTAACTTGCCTGATGATTAACTGACATAATCTTGTTCAACTTTTCTATTTGTGGGCAATTGTATATGTGGCCATTGAATTAAAAAATGAAAACTTGTGTTGTTTTGGTAAAATATGGAGCAGAAAAAAATTATTTCTACAGGACTACAGTAAAGACTAATGTTTTACTTAACATATTTTATGAATACTCACTTTTTGACATTGGCAAGGGTTCATTTCTTACCACATTCTTGAGCAAAATAATATATCTTTTTTAAAATAAATGAAAATTAACCTTATTTTACATTAACTCAAACTTTGAACCTTTTTATGGCAAATCCCCCATACATAACTACTCCAGCTGACACCTTCTTCATAAGAAATATTCATTGAGTTCTGTTTGAATACCATATATCCAGTGAACAAGTGAGTGTCCTCATTATTCATGAATCAGATAACACCCCAAGTGTACCCAGCATTAAATTGCTTTTGAACCATCTGTAATCTCTAGAAATGTCTCCTTCCAAAATGCATTTTGCAGGGAAACTCAATCTGAATTCTGCATTTACTCTAGCAGCACACAAAAGTCTATAGATAGGCTTGAAGGTCATTTTGACATTGTTCCTTTAAATAAAACTTTTCTATACTTATGGAACAAAACCCAGGAATGTTCTGCATGTCACAGGATAAGATGATAGGATGCCAGATTGGTCCTTTTCTGAATAATAATAAAGCAAACCCACCCTTCCTTTAAAAATAGATGCTTGTTCTTTCTAAAACAGAAACAACATACAGCTTTGAAAGAGACAAGCAGAAAGCCATGAAATGAGTCATCAGCTGTGTTAGGTTACAGTGGGTTTATCTATGACTGTGTGTGAAAAACCACTCACAAGAAGTCAGCAAAAGTGCAGCCAATTGCTGAGAGCTAATCATTCCAGGTTATTTTTGGAGGAACATGGTGTTTGTAGGTAGCATTGACAGTCACCAATTATTGCCTCTACCTGGCAAAATGCATGGGTTTGGAACAGTTATCATGAAGGTGTTCTCAGCAAGAACTATATTTAAACTGCTGACGCCAGTAATTGTGGATAGCTCACCCAATCCTGAATGTGATCTTAAGTGTTTTACAGTATGCAGACAAATACACTTAACTGGGGCTTTCATCGTCCTCAAAGTGTGCCTGATAAACAGCTTGCACCAAAATCCATGTTTTACAATGTTCCTTTAACTGTCCAATTTCTGTTGAGTATCACGGTATTGAAAGGAACTCTTTTACTATGGTTGCTTCAGAAATATTTAGGTGTAAGATCCTATCATCAAATCACTTATAATACTCATATAAAGGCACCCTGGTGCATAATAATATCTATATTTGGTTTTACATGGATAATTTATAGCTATTGAGATGTAATAATAAACTTGCCTTGGGAAATATAACCAGGAAAATGAATGCATTTGTTTTATTTCTGTTGATTACCTTGAAGGTGCACAATATAAATGAAAACATATTGTTGGTATCTTTGCCTTTATGGGGGAAAAAACCTTCCTTATTTGAGGTTGTTGTGGTGATTATTGCTATTAAGAGCATGTCAAAGAAGATTGGTACTTTTTGTTCAGACTTTCTACTTCCAATTTTCCCAGGGTACAAATAAAATTTAAAGGGAAAGAACTAATAAATTATAGGCACAGCATGACTACAAAGGAAACATATAAGTTCAGTATAAAAAATAATGAATTAGTTCACAACATCAGTAGAGTGGAGAGCAAACAATTACTGACTGCACCTCAGTGGCTCTGACTCATTTCCACCCATGCCTACCCTCTAGGATCAGTGAGAGCAGTACTATTTTCCACTTTTTTAAATCTCCTTATTGGCTAAAAATGTACTATATTTTACAATGACTCTCAAGAGTCTTTATTCTAACTTCATAGGAGAAAGATTTCCCAGATATATATAATTGTTTATTTTGATGAAAAGTACTTCTATTTCTGTTCATTTGGATTTTAGCTGACAAAACAAAGTAAATTTGGAAAAAATACATGGAACTATAAAGAGGAAGTTTTAAAATAAATGATTTCCATAAAAGGATGATCTCCATTGCCTAAAGGATTTTAAGTACACCAAAGAAGTTAATAATTACAATAGTTGATACTGTTGACTATCATAAATGACACTAAAATGTGGAGAACAACTCTGACTAGGTTAACATTATTTGATTGGTTATCTTACCCTTGTTCAATTCTTTTTTTTGCCTATGGTTTTGTAATTTATGAAGTTGAAAAAATAACAATTACGTTAACTTTTTTTTGCTGTTGATTTTGGAATAAGTTAGTTGCATATGTTAAAATGGCTTTCTTGAAGAATGAATGTAGCAGCCTACTGCTGCAATAAAGATGTCCCTGGGAATTGTCATTTTTTCACTGTAAAGATAACACAAGATGTTATCTTGGTTCTAAAGAACACGTAGTTTCTTTAATAGGAACTATTTTAAAGTAACTCTTATTCAGCTGCTGGGATTGTATTACATTCCAAATCAAATCTTGCTAATGCTTTCTCATCAGATAGAGTCCTCCTGTCCTTATATTGTTAATGAACGAACATACTGCAGGAGTCTCTGAAGAGCCTATGAATCTTGGTTAGTATAGGGGGGATTTTATACAATAAAGTCTCTTGTCTATTTTAAACAAAAATAAGAATGTGGTCTGCTTAATATAGAAACTAATGTGTAAATTTCTGGGCAGCTGAATTCTGTATCAATTTAGCCATCCACTCATTAAGGAAACAAACTTTTTCATAAGAGTGAATCAAGTATTTTCTCAATTCTTAGTATTATCATTCAGATATGCAATTTTTCTATAATGTATTTTATGACCAAGTTGTCTTTGTCCAAAAAGTCTGAGATAAAAAATAATTTTATATTTTGCATTACTTAAAATACTACCTGATATGGTTTAGATCTATGTCCCCACCCAAATCTCATGTCAAATTGTAATCCCCAATGTTGGATGTGGGGTCTGGTGGAAGGTGATTAGATCATGGCAGTGGTTTCTCATGGTTTAACACTACCCCCCTTGGTGTTGTCCTGGAGAGAGTGAGTTACTGTGAGATCTAGTCATGTAAAAGTGTGTGGCACTTTCCTTCCCTCTCTCTTCTTCCTGCTCCATCCATGTAAGATGTGCCTGCTTCCCCTTCACCTTCTGCCATGATTGTAAGTTTTTTGAGACCTCCCAGCCATGCTTCCTGTACAGCCTGCAGACCTGTGACCCAGTTAATCCTCTTTTCTTTATAAATTACTCAGTCTCAGGTACTACCTTATAGCAGTATAAGAACTGACTAATACACTACCAATCTACAACTGGATCACTCAAACATTTTTGCCAGCACTGTCAAATGGAGAGTCCCACTGACAGTTTCATAACAGTCTGTTTGTTTAAATGTTAAACATGTTAAACAACTTGTTAATTTTTGCAAGTTCAAATGTTAAACAACCAGTTTCATAAAATGTTAAACAAGCTGTATTAGTCTGTTTTCATGCTGCTGATAAGGACATGCCTGAGACTGGGCAATTTATAAAAGAAAAACGTTTAATGGGATTTACACTTCCACATGGCTGGGGAGGCCACACAATCATGGTGGAAGGCAAGGAGGAGTAAGTCACCTCTTACATAAATGGCAGCAGGCAAAGAGAGAGCTTGTGCAGGGAAACTCTCATTTTTAAAACCATCAGATCTCATGAGACTCATTCACTATCACGAGAACAGTGCAGGATAGACCCGCCCCCATGATTCAATCACCTCCCACTGGGTTCCTCCCACAACATATGGGAATTGTGAGAGTTACAATTCAAGATGAGATTTGGGTGGGGACACAGCCAAACCATATGACATACTAATAATACAGCCCAGTAATCACACTCCTGAGTGTTTATCCTAGAAAGGATAAACAAGAAAATCTTGTGGATAGAAAAATCTTTATGCAATGTACTCAGCAGCTTTCTTTGCAAATCCCAAACTAGAAACCACCCATGTGTCCTTCAATGAGTGGATATGGATGGATTTAAAGAGGCATGGTACAGTCATACAATGGAAAACTACTCAGCAATATAAGAAACAAAGAAATTATTGAGATAAAAACTTGGATCAACTCAAGGAGATTATGCTCAGTGAAAAAAATCTCAAAAATTGCATAGTGTTGCATGACTCCACTTATATCATATTCTTAAAATGATGGAAATACAATGATGGAAAATGATCAGATAGAAGTTGCCAAGAGTTAGGATTGGGATAAGGATGTGACATAAAAAGGTAGCAAATGGGAGTTTCTTTGTAGTGATCAAGCAGTCTGACAGTGGTGATTACATGAATTTACCCATACAATAAAATTTCATAGTACTACATTCCTGGACCACACATATACTCTCTCTCACACATACACACACACACACACACACACACAAAGTGTATGTAACAACCTATGAATTCTGAAAAAATCTGTAATTTAGTTAATCATTTTGTACCAATGTTGATGTCCTGGTTTTGAAATGACCTCTGGGTAAGTACAACATTATCATTGTAAAAACATGGGTGTAGGGTCCAGGGACTCTCTGTACTGCTTTTGTCACTTCTTGTGATTCTTAAATTTTTCAACATGAAAATTTAATCTCTATATTACCAAGATGGTATGAAAGTTTGCAATTGCTTATTAAGTTGCAGGCATTAGCTATTTTATACCTCTAAAAGAAGAATTGTTTTATCCCCATTTTATGATTGAAGAACTTAAATCTCACCAATATTTTTTTCATAAAGTCACACACATAGGAGCTGGGCCTGTGAACAAACCCTGGATTTTTTCCCCCAAATTTGTACTATTTTCAGTCTTTCCATTCTACTCAATTGTCTCCTATTGTCACTAAATGTTTCTTTCTTTCTTTCTTTTTCTTTCTTTCTTTCCTTTCTTTTTTTTTTTTTTTTTTTTGAGACGGAGTTTTGCTCTTTTGCCTAGGCTGGAGTGCAATAGCGCAATCTTGGCTCACTGCAACTTCTGCCTCCCGGGTTCAAGCAATTCTCCTGTCTAAGCCTCCCAAGTAGCTGGGAATACAGGTGCCCACCAATACCCCAAGCTAATTTTTGGTGTTTTTAGTGGAGATGGGGTTTCACCATGTTGGCCAGGCTGGTCTCAAACCTCTGACCTCAGGTGATCCACCTGCCTCAGCTGTCACTAAATATTTCTAAGGGTGGTGAAACTCATTTTACCACTTCATATCTCATTGGTTATCTAAGGCTTTCCTTTCTTGTCTTCCATGAGAATTCAAATATAACATGTTCAAAGTTCTTTCTCAAATTTGGGAGAGGACTCAAATGCTCCAGACCTATACATCTGTCAGTTATTATCCAGAAGATTAGTAAAATCAAAGATCCCCATCTGAATTTTTTAAAAAGTGCTGCAAATAGTAGATCTGAAAATGAGCCATGGTCTCCTGAAAACAATTCAAGACACTCCCGCAATATCATCAATAATGTTCTTGAAAGCAGATTTTATTGGATGATCAAAATGTTAAGTTTTATGTATCATTCTATAACTTTTTTAAAAATAAAAGTTTTCATTGCTCAAAATTCTTAAAAATAAGTCAAGTACTTCATACATGTTGCAAAACAGTTGATAAATCATATTCTCCTATAGTGGTATTCTAAATATAAGGCATTTCAAAAATACTCACCTTGGCATAGCATAAATAGGGCAGGCAAAACATCTGTGTACCATAAAAAAAATTGAAGAATATAAAAACGATGACAGGATGGGCCATATAGTAAAACATTATGCACAGCATATTTAAACTAAATGCTAATATTGAAAATACAATACTTAATTATTCCATATGAGTATTTTGAGCCTTAAGACTAATGTACCTAAAAAGGTGTGCTGGGTTTACATGTGAACATCCCAGTTTTTAATAGAATTTTGCTATTTAAATCTTGATGGACTTGTTAAAAAGAACTGTTAGGAAAATAGCTATGTCTAAGTTAAAAATAAAAACATCTAGTTGTATAAAATCTTTAAACACAAATTTTACTTAATGATGCAACATTAAAAATAAACAAATTTGGTACTTAACTTTAAAAACAGTTTAGTAATTGATGAATGCGAGAGTTTTAGCATGCTCATTATTTAGTTTTTAATCAATCCAAGTGTTTGTTCAAACTCATTAGTAAAGATTATTAAATGTGTTTTCACTACTTTTAATTAATCATTGATTGCTTTTGAGAAATATTTGATTTGGGGAACAGGATAGTTGTCTCATTTGAATTTTGTTACCAGTGGGCCAGTCTACCTTTGTTTGTCATGTTATTTTTCCAAGGATAACCGAACACAGATAGTCACTTTCAGATCCCTATTTGATGCTCCTATGCTAGATAATTAAATAACAAAAGACAGGAAAATTTAACCTAGATGTAGAATATGGGCCTTTGCAACACTATATAGAAGGCCTAGAAGTTAATTGAAGTCACCCCTTTAACAATTATTTCATTTAATGAAAAGAAACAGAAACATTTAAAAGAAAGATCACATAATGGGTAAATAACCTAACATGATGTGGTAGAAAGCTAGCATTATATACAAAAGCTATAATGATAAAGAATTAGGTAAAGAGAGAAACCAAAGAGATCATCAGTGTCTATTCTCAATGGATTCATGGATGATCTTCCTCCTTCTGCTTTCCTTTTCCTTTCTTTTATCTCTTTTATCAGTCATTTGCATGTATATGTGTGTGCATGTGTGTTGTTTGTTACCACAATACCAGGGGTTTGGTCTAGGTCCTGCTGCTTGCTGCACAGAAAGCCAATCACTGAGAAGACAAATATTGCCAAGGGAGAAGGCCTTAATCGGGTGCTGCAGCAAGGAGATGGGAGTTCAGTCTCAAATTCATCTCTCTGACTGATTAAAACTAGGGTTTTATACAGCAGGGAAGAAATGTAACAATGTTTAAGAAATCAGGAACTAGGGAGGGGCAAGGAGTTATCTGGTATGGTGATCTAGTGAATTTCAGTTCTTCGATACTTTTTTGAGAGAACTGAATATCCTTTCCTGAGGAAGGAACTCAGATAAAGCAAATACAAGTTTGAAGCTTTAACAACAGAAGGGTCAATTTCTATGTTTATCCAAAAACATCTGTCTATGGGACTAATATGGTTACATAATACCTATCAGATATAATTGCTTTATCTGCAAAAAGAAGGCAGTAACACAAACTATCTTACTTTGCTAAGGCTACCATAACAAATATCATAGACTGGTGGCTTAAACAGCAGATATTTTTTTTCTCACATTTCTGAATGCTGGAAGTCCAAGATCAATGTATTGGCAGATTTGGTTTCTCCTGAGGCCTTTTTCCTTGGCTTGCAGACAGCTTCCCTCTTGCTATGTCCTCACATGGCCTTTTCTTTGTGCACACGCATCCCTGATGTAAGAACATAGGTAAATTTGGATTAGCATCCCATCTTTATGACCTCATTTAACCTTAATTACCTCCTTAATCTCCAATTTCAGTCACATGAATGGTTAGGGCTACAACGTATGAATTTTGAGGGGACACAATTTAGTCCATCACACAAACCTTGAAAGATTTTTTTTTCAGAAGTTTATACTTCTTTTAGCAAGACACCTCAACAAATGAGCTGGCATGATTTATATTTTTTTCTTGAGGAATTATAATGAAATGGTAAGTTGTAAAATAGAAAGATTAGTAGGTTTATCAGTTAGCTCTTGGTGCATAAGAAAACAACCCAATACATAGTGGCCAGAAACAACTATTTATTTAGCTCATAATTTTATGGTTTGCTATTTGAGCTGGACTCAGCTGTGTAATTCATAAAGTCTTGGCCAGGCTTGGTTGATCTCAGCTAGGCTTGTTCAGGTATATGCAGTGAGCTGATGGATTGGCTGGGGCTGGGAGGCTTATCATAGCCTTGTCTGGAATGGCTGGGATCTGTGGGGTCTCTCTCCATGTGGTCTCTCATCTTTCAGCACATGAGTCCAGGCTTGTCCACATGGATGTGAAAGAGTTCCAAGAACCACAAGAGAACAAGCTCCATGTGCAAGTTCTTTTCAAGTCACTGCTTGTTTAACATTTGTTAATGTTCTTTTGGTCAAAGCAAGTCTCACAAGTCTCACAAACAACCCAGATTCAAGGGGTGAAGAAATAGAAGCCATGTGATGGGAAGATCTGCAATATCCCAATGTAAATACGTGATTACTGAAAGAGAAAGAATCTGTGGCATTTTAAATAAACTATCACAGAATCCCTGATCAATAGTCATTAACAGAATGCTTCTGATCATCAATCAGGATGTCTGATCAAACCATGGAGTGCTAAGATCATAGATCTCACATCAATGGAATTATATTCTGTAGTTATTTGGGATAGATAGGTAAACATACACAGAACAATGTTGTTGCTTTAGGTGTATTTTCTGAGGGCTTCTCAAAGAAAAACACTATTTGTCTATCCACTCTCTGGCCTCCTTTTCTTCCTATTACCAGTATAATGGGTACAGAAAGTAGACTGATAATATAATGGTTTTGAGATCATCTTTGTGATAATACTGAAGTGTTGGGAACCTAACCCTAAGAAACCAACACCTGTATACAAAGCTCTACTCATTCAAGAATAAGACTTCTAAGTCTTAACATATGTGGTTTATATTGCCACATTTTTCTTTTTATTCTTTTTTCCTTTCATAATAAGTAAGTGTTACATATTGCCTCAGAAGGGATTCAAATTCTGGAATGAAAGAAAAGAGTTACATCTTGATGTTTTACTTTAAAAATGTTTCTTGTGGTTAGTACTCAGAGGATACAGAAATATGTGATCAGTCAGAACAGATTTTTGTCTTCCCCTTGGATTAGAAATGGGTCTCCAAGTTCTGGAAGGTTTCAGTGGAGTTTTCATCTATACTTGGAATCTGAAAACAGAGGACATCTGTGACATAATATCCACTGATGAAGTCTGGAGAATAGACAATGTACCAGAGCATCTCTATGCCCTGTATGTGGGTAGCAGAATAAATTTTAATGTTCAGTATGTAGGCAAATGGGCCAAGGGCACCTCTTCCGAGTTTCAGTATGCTTCGGATGAGGATTACACCCAGCTGGGGCATAGACTTCATCGAGGAAGATTAAAGGACTTATAGAGGCTCTGCAGCTGTTATTGAGGGACAACAAAACACCTACCTTCAGCCATTGAAGCTGATTGCTCAAAGAGGAAAGGACAGATTCTTGCAGATGTAGCTTAAGCAGGTGAAGACTAGGGAGCAGAAGCCCCTACCAGAGCTTTGAACCTAGGAGCATAAATATCCTAGTCCTCATAGTCCTCAATGAGAAGTTGTATAGCTTGAACCATAGACCTTTTTACTAATTTTAACAATAATTTATCAAGGTGAAATTCATATACCGCAAAATTAAACATGAACAATTCAGTGGCATTTAAAGTATGGTATCTAGTTCCAAAACCATCATTTCCATCACTGGAAAATAAAACCACTACCCATCAATCAGTTTTTCTCCATTCCTTCCTGCACCCAGCCCCTGAAAACCACCAATCTGTGTTCTGTCTCTATGGATTCATCAATTCTGGATATTTCATATACATGAAATCATAAAATGTGTAACTTTTTGTGTCATGCTTTTTTCACTTAACCAATTTTGGAGGTTCATTCATGTTACAGTTTGTACCATATATATCAGTACTTCATTACATTTCATGGCTGAATAATATTCCATTGTATAGGTATATCGAAATTAGATGATCAATTCTTCCATTGGTGGACATTTGGGCTGTTCTACCTTCTGAGTGTTGTGAAAAATGCTGCTATGAAAATATGTGTACATGTACTTGTGTTAGTACCTGTTTTCAATTATTTTGAAATACCAATTTGTGTTCTAGCATATCCAATCAAGTTGGTCAAACTGTATGAGAATGAAATGTATTTATTTAACTTACTTATATTATAAATTATTTAAGTAGTCTGCTTATATTGATTGTCTTTATACTTCTTTTTGAAAATTAGTATACTGATAATTGTTAACTCATGCTTCTATTTCCGTGCTAATTATTTACAGGATTCATATCTATTTTTTCATATTATGATTTATGTAGCTTCTTATCTCTTATGACCTGAACAGTTTGTAAAATGCCAATTAATTCATTTCTGTGAGAAAATAAAATAATTCAGTAAAAATTAATAAACACTTTTATAAGTTTCTCAATGTTATTGTCAGTTATTGATTCACTGACTTCTCTGTGTAGTATATAAAATCACATATTTATTCAGAAAATCATCCATTTCATTGATGTTTTCAACTTTAGCAAATTAATCATGAAAGCAATTTTGCACAATGTATTATATTTATGATTGTTTTTATTTTCTTTATTTACATTAACAGGTTTCCCTGGTTTGTTTATTTTGTTAATTTTTTTACAGGGGTAAACCTTGGATGTGCGAATGCTGTTACTTTTATTAGAGTTTTATAATGGAAATAAAGTAGTTACATAATGAATATAATGCCACAAAGAAGGCATAACTTAGAATTTGCACTCTTGACTCACTGCTGTTTTATTTGAAGTATTAGTTTTCTGTTGCTACTGGAACAAGTTACTACAAAGTTAGTACCTTATTATTCTACAAGTCTCTAGATCAGGAGTTTGACATAGGTTTCACTGGGCTAAAACTAAGCCTCCAGAACTGTGAGAATATACTTCTCTTGTTTAAGCCACACAGTCTGTGGTATTTTGCTATAGCAGTCCAAGCAAACTAAGATATTAAAGACACTACAGGCTGGGCACGGTGGCTCATGCCTGTAATCCCAGCACCTTGGAAGACCGAGGCGGGCGGATCACGAGGTCAGATCGAGACCACGGTGAAACCCTGTCTCTACTAAAAAAAAAAAAAAAAAAAAAATTAGCCAGGAGTGGTGGTGGGCGCCTGTAGTACCAGCTACTCGGGAGGCTGAGGCAGGAGAATGGCGTGAACCCGGGAGGCGGAGCTTGCGGTGAGCGGAGATCGCGCCACTGCACTCCAGCCTGGGTGACAGAGCGAGACTCTGTCTCAAAAGAAAAAAAAAAACAACAAAAGAAAGAAAAAGACACTACAGCTTATAAAATCTCGTTCTAGATGCTAATTTGGAATACATGCTTCATTCCTGCCCTCTTCCCAGCTCAGAGCCATCTCTGCAGGTTAGATCTTTTAGTTAATCATCTCATCACTTTTTCAAAACTATTTTAAACAATAGAATATAGTAAGAAGCATGACCTCTCTAAGCATGACCTTCCTATTGATACCAGGATTCTTCCTGCCTCTAGCTTTTGTTGTACCATGTTTTATTTCTGACACTGGGTTGTACTACCATGAGATCTAAGATCATTTTGATAGGTCAGTGGAATTTTAGTTTTTCAAAGTTTTTTTTTTTTTTTAAACAAGAGGTGAGAAAAGAATGTTTTACCAACAGAAAAAGTATGATAAGCCCAGTTTTCTGTCTGGAAGAGACATAATGTTTCTAAGTTAGTAAGAATTTGGGAGTACATAGCTTCTTTTCCTCTTTGAAATCATCAAGCAACATAATGTACTGGGAGTCAGACTACAATTTCTACTAGAGAACATATTTGCATTTTAGCCTGATCTTTCTGCATGCAAAAATGTCATAAGTTTTAAGTAATAGTTTCCCTTTTGTAATTTATCATAACTCATTTAATATGTAAGAAGAACAATCTTATAGTAAATAAAGTAAATATTAACAAAGGTTTATTTTGCAAAGGTTTACTTGTTGAAAAACATTCTTAAACCAGAGTAGCAAATAAGTACCGTCAGACCAAATCCAGCCCCCATTTATTTTTGTAAAGAAGTTGTATTGGAATACATCGCAAATTCATTAATGGGTTGTTTATGGCAGGTTCATGCTACAACAGCACAGTCAACTATTTGCTGCAGAGACCATGTGTCTAGAAAAGTAAAATATAATTACAATCTGATGCTTTGTGGAAAAAAAGTACGTTGACATCAATCTAAATAATATCTGATACTGAATTCAATGATTTTGGAAAACTTAAAATACATGCATTCACATATTTCTTTAAAATGAAATACAATAGAGCAGATGAATACTCCATATGTTTGTCAAATGATATTTTGTAAAACAATCTTATGTTTCTACTGTTTCTGGTAAAGAGCAGAGTTGTCATTAAACATGCAACATTGAGAAACTACATCAACAGCCTGTTGCCATTTAAGTAATGTATTTCAGACATATATTAGGTGACAAAATAGTTTTATATAATTATCTTTGGTTTCATTTTTGAGGTGATTGGAAAGAAAAAATCCTTTAATGTTCATTTCATCCTCCAAGTATAAATAAAAATATTAATATTTTTAAAACCCTATATTTTTATAATTTGTTTACAGTGTGAACAAATGTATGAGGACAAATATTGGCTTAAAAAGGGTACTGTTGTGTGCACTATTAAAATCAAGTTTCAGTCAGACCTGTATAAAGCAGTTGAATTGTCATAGAAGATTTTAGTTTAGAAGCCCACCATAGTGACAGAATTATCTTTTTAAATTTATTGTTCTTTTAGTGTATTGCTTGGAATATTTGCATACAAATAAGTGTTTTATTTCTTGGTTCATCTGCTTCTACAAATGTCATATTCTCATGATTATGATGCCCCAACTAGAAATTATAATGACATTAGAAACTGATTATGACTTCTGAATGAGACAAGCTGGAGGACCAGGCTAAATATACAACTAATGAAAAGAATGTGTTTTCATGCAAAGTCTTGAGTATTATTAAAGAACAAAGGGAAAGGGAAACAAGGAAATGGGAAGATACAAATAAAAATAATGAGCAATTATATTCTGCTTACCAAAATTCCCCCTGCAGTTTCAATCAATGTCTCTGCTTTTGCTTTCTGTTCTAAAGAATTATGCTACTTCTGGTAAATAAATCCAGCATGATCCAAAGCAGCTGTGACTGTCTTTCTGTGATTAATTAATTAATTCTCATTATTTTTTAGTTTACCGTTTCATTGCATTGTTTTAAACACCCTACTTCAGCTCTTACTTCTTGTTCAATCTTGCAATGCATAAATGATTTCATGACAGAAATTTGACCCTTGACATTAGACTCCAAAGTTACTAAGGAGTCTTGTATTCAAACAAACGCCCCACAAGGAGAGGAAGTATGCATGATGCAATACTTATGTGACTTAGGCAGGTCTCTAAACTTTAGCTCTACTTTCTATAAAATGGGCACAAAAATATCACCTAACCCAAGGAGTTGTTGGAGAATTAAATGAGACAACATATGCATAAAGTGGATAAGACAATGTGTAGCACATGGTCAATGCTCAGTAAATGTTAACTAATACAGTCACAAACTTGAAATTTTTGTGCTTATTCAAACAATGGAACAACCATTAAAATTATGGATAACTTCTTGACTTAAACATTAGAAAAAGCTTTATACTTACAATTACATATTTTGTTTATAACCACCAAATAATATTTTATGTTCGTTTAATTCCTGCTTTTCTCTGCAAAGCTGATGTTGACTTGCTGTTGGCTATGTTAAGAAATCAGATCTACATTGGAAAAGAGATGCTTGGCACAGACACCAGAATCCTCACATTGGACCCCCCTGTCATGGCAGTGATGAGGCAAGAACTGCAAAGAAAGCAGACTCAATGAGTGTCCCAGAGGTTCTGTGAAGAGCATTAGTTATTAGTTGATGTTGTATACCAGCTGCCTCCCAGTTAAAAATGGGTGAGCCTCTGAGAGAAAACGTGTTATGTAGGTCTCTATTGAAAAGCGTCATTGGAATTAGATCTACTAAAATTAGTTTCACCCTATTTGCATGGCCAAGTTGATTACTCCCACCCAAAAAAAGGTATATTGATAAAATATTTCGGACTGAAACTAGCCTACATTAAATTTGCACCACCTATAACTAGACTACAGGAATGACCCCTTAATTAGTGTATGCCCATCATCAGGGCTGCTACACTCAGTTCCATAGTCCATATTTTAGATAAAAATATTTATCTAAAAATAAAATATAACTAGGCCACCTCCCTCCACACTCAAAATCTGTTGGTGTTTGCACATACAAGCTAAAGCTCAACCTTCATAGCATCCATACAAGCTTCTTGCTCACCTGGACCTTGCCTTCTTCTCCAGCCTCATTTTTCAAGGCTCCCCAACGCTACCCTCACCTGTGCCCCTTGCTAGGAGACTTTTCCTCTGAGAATCTCAAAGTATGGTACACTGAGCTGAATTTACTTGGTGTGACTGAGGTTTCATCAGACTTATTTCTGTTTCAAAGCAGACAATGTTTCTCTTTATTACATTCATTCAATAAATGCATTTCAGTTTTCTTATTATTCTTAGTCATGAGGTGTTTCCTAATGACTTGCCTAAGACTTTCTTTTAAGAATTCAAATGCTTTTCTGGCAAACCACCCCTTAAGGAAATGTAGAATTAAATCAAAAGACATTGCACACATTTCTTCATATACTAAAAGATGTTGCAGAGCAATAATATATTGTCTTTTTTTAAACCATTCATAGTGTTTATCATAGAAATCTGCATCTTAATAGATGTTCAATAAACTTTTGAATAGTGATTATGGGTGAAGTATCACTTTGTTTCACTAGACTGATATAAACAAAACTTAGAGACTTAGAGACTTAGATTCTCATCTATTAAAATGGATAGTAACTGTTACTTTGTTAGAAAATGTAAAAATTACAAAATACTTGAAAAAATATCCTCATATGCCCTAATATGTCAAGATATTGATTACTATAAGCAAGTACCAAGTGTGGAAAGCTTGATACATATTTTGATTTATTCTCCTAAGCGTGTGGGCATCCTTGAGCTAGTATTTCTCTAGAGAGCAACAGTAAAGTGGGCAGCTGCTACTCATACTGGATCCATATAACAGCTTTCCCACAACTATGATACAAGTTTCTACATAATTGGATTTTTGGATGAGGTGACAATTACTTCCAAGTTTTCTCTCAGTTATTCTCCAGGGTGTTATTCAAAATATTGTATATAACAACTGGTAGAATAAGTGCCAACCAATCAGAGCACACACCCATCCATTCAGAGCAGACAACAGCCATAAACAACCAGTGCAGCAACTTGGCTTGAGCCATTTCTTACTTTGCTGGAATTCTCATTAAAAACAGAAGCCATTTACCTTTCATGCACTAGGGCAGGGCTTCAAAATATACCTCTCTAAACATCAAGAGAAGAAAATTCGTCTTGGACTTTCTTCCCTTATTTTTTTTCTTCAAGCACAATAATCTGTTAAGAGCCGTTATTGTGACAGAAATTAAACTGGGACTGGAAAAATTGCTAGGCATGCTATATTTTAAGCAGGTAAAATTTTAACAGTGCATGCAAAAATGTAGGTTTTTTTAATAGTACTAGGTTTCCATAGAATATGATCATTTGGCTAGTAAATTTCAGTTAGAGTAAAATAATGCCTTCTTTGGGAAACTTTAGCTTCATGCTACTAATTCTGTAATTTCCCTCATATATCTTCATTTGTTCCTGTAAATCAAGATAATTTCTGTGAACATTTTCAAAGAATTTCAAAAAATACATAGTAAGTACTCTAAATATTCCACTACTTCTATTACATTATTGGTCTTCGTGTTTTTGTTATTGACACTGAAAAGTCATGAATAGGGCAAACTCAAGATGAAATTGTGCAGCAGGGGAATGGTATTTCATGACATAAATCAGGCTCCCTTCCCTGGCCTGTGCACTTTGACACACTTTCCCTCATTGCTGCCTACATCTGGACAATAGTTCACACACCTGATGTCTCCCTTTCTTCTCTTTTCCATGTGCCAATGACATGTATTCATACTTCTTGCAAGGCTCTGCTCACAAGCCTTGAGAAGAAAGTCATTCAAAAATTTTAACATGGACAATAATGTATTTTTGTGTCCATGTTCTTCAACATGCTTATATTTTAACAGGGATCTTATGGAGACATAGTGAGTATATTATTTAAAAAAGCCCCATGGCTATTGAGAATTTCAGAGAGGGTGGCAATCAGTAAGAGAAAGAAATATTGCTATTTGAACATCCATTCACCCCCACAATATAAGGCCATGTATGTCTCTTAATTTTTGTTAAAGAGAAATAGACTTCTAGCTTATTATATTTATAAGCATATGATATTTATTCATTTAAAACTCCTATTAATAGTGAGACAAAACCTCATGTCAGGAAAAGGTCAGCATATTTTGAATCTTTCCATTGTGTTTTCAAAGGAAACTTCTAAGAATAATTGAAGGAATACAAGCTATGGAAACAGTCTTACTAAATTTAGTTGAATATTTCCAGTTTTATTCATAAAATTCTTTCTCTTTTTTTGGTGAGGTGGTTCAGAATAAGAACTGTGGGACTGGACCCATTAAATTTATTTTATCACTTTTAATGCAAAGATTATTACTGTAATTTACATATCTCAGTAAGAGCCAAAAGCTTCCTGCTGTGGCTTTTTCCACCAATGTGCTACAAATTAACAACCCAGCTACATTAAAGTAAATGAAAAAAAAAGTTAATTCTTTTCAATATAAGGAAAATTATCTGCCCAGGGGACTATATAATTTCCTCAATAAGATTCCCAGAAACAAGAAAACAGAGTTTTTGCATAAACTACAATAATGCTTTACCCCCATGTAAGACAGTAACATAGATCTTAAGAAAATGTAGTAAAATCTGTATTAGATCACCAACAATAAAAGCATTAACTTTGAGGCTGTGAACCATGTCAAAGTTGCAAGAGAAAAAATATGCACCAACAATATTTTCAAATATCACTAAGGCCTTAGTAATATAGAAATTATTATAGTATGACTTTTCTTCCTTATTTCTCATTGGTATCAAAGCACCAACTTCTGGTAAACAACTAGCCCAATACTTCAATAAGGAGCTTCCACAAGGAAACACTATCTCTAGAAGCTGGGTTAAGATGTCACTACCCAAACTAGACCAGTGGAGTAATGAATACATTTTATGCCTTATGTCTTGATGGGAATCACTAGATCCCCCAATGATACTTGTGCCAATATCACTTCCAGGCTTTTCCATGATAACAGAAAAATAACTTCAAGGGTCTGTCAACAGTGAACCAGTCTCCCAATGGCCTGTGCTTATTTCAGATACCATTTACACCCTTCATCTTGTTCCTACATCTTCACTAATTTGTCTAAACCCAGTAAAGATTATCCCTCAAATTTTACTTTGCTCTGCTCCCTTTTGAAGCCAAAGTCATTCAGTTAACTTTAGGATATATGATATAATGTAGTCAGTTAATTGATGAGTTGATTATATAAATGAGAGAATGGACAGTATTTGAAAAAACATACCATAATATTTCAACAAATTTTTGTTCCATATTTTCCCTAAGAGCTATTTGTTAGGACATCATATTTAATTTTAACTATTAGTTGATGCTAAATAATGTAAGAACATAATATCTAAAGTTGGGTATAAATTCACAGAAATTCTGTTACTCTACAATTAACATAATAGACTGTCCAAAAATAATATACAAGCTCTCTGAATTGAGGTCATCTATTTTTTAATTAATACCTAATTTTGTTCACATACTGGGCTAGGCCTTAGGAAACAAAAACAAAATATATATTTTCCCTGAAGGATTTCACAGTCACCCTTATAAGAAACCATTTCAGTACCAACACATTCTTTTTATACTGAGAGATATTAACTACATCTTTGTAAAGACATCCTTACAAATATGTGTTATATTACTATTAATAAAACCAAAACAATATAATGAAATCTCAAACAACACTGAAGTGAAATCAGAGAGTGAAATAATCCAACTACCTGTAATCTTCCCTTTTGACATCTTATAGATAAGTATGGGTAATGTTTACCTGCATGTATCCTTTTGTCTGAAATATGCTGAATCACATTATACAAACTTTTCTATAATTTCCTCGGTATCCCATTTTATAGATGGGCAACAATAGATTTAACTTGTATCATTTAAACTATTTCACATGCAAGTCAATGTATTTAAACACATGGAAAAATTCAGTAGAGTTAATTTCCTTTCTCTATTGTGTTTAAAGTTACCCTGGCCATCAAAAAATCATTAATATATCTATCTTTAAAAATATTAATTCCACACCATTTATACTTGATATTTATTATGTATGTAATACAGAATAATTTGACAAATTAATTAAACATGTTTAAAGATAAGAAGATTCATTATCTTGAAATAGATTTTGAGGAATAAGGCGGATATTGTTAAAGGACTTTTATAGATAAAAGGAAACACAGTAAGAATGTGTCTGGTTCTCTACTGATCATAACTGATCATAAAAAGGAATATACACCAAAATGTTGGTGAACGCTTTTTTTTAAAGAGGATAGCATTAAATTTTCTGCATCAGCTTTAAAAGCTTCATTTTATGTCTATAATTGTATTTATTCCAAAGAGGCATGTGTTTGTATGCGTGCATATGCATGTATATAAATTCACAAATTTCTTCCAAAATTCATATACAGATGCAGTGTACCTACATTATTTAAGACAATCTTGAAGGAGAACAAAGTTGAAGAAATTAAATTACCTAGATATCAATAATTACTATAAAATTTCAGTCTTTATGCTATTGGCACACTGATAAATTATTTGATCAATTGAAAAGAATAGGTAATCCAGAAAAAGACTCACTAATATATGATTATATAATCCATTTCAAGAGTACTGTAGAATTCAGTGACAGCAAGGGTGGTGGGCTTTTCAATAAATGGTGCTAGGTCAATTAGATAGCCACATGGGAAAAAATTAAAACTTGACCATTTATTTTATACCATTTACAAAAATTAATTAAAGGTGGAACACAGACCTATGATGAAAGTAAAACAATAAAGTTTCTAGAATAAAACATAGAAAAATATCTTCATAATCTTGGGGTAGGCCAAGATTAATAACTAGGGCACAAAAGCACTAACTTTGTCTCTTTTTTTAAAAAAAAAGACTGATAAATTGGATTGCATACTTAAACTTAGCACTTCTGTTGAGCAAAACTGACCATTAAAAGAATGAGAAGACAAGCTGCTGACTTGCAGAAAATATTTGCAATATTATATCAAAAAATCATGTATCTAGAAATCAGTAACATAACAACAGGAAACCATATCTTAAAATTAGCAAGGGACATGAAAAGGCACTTATTAGACAATGAAAATATACATATGATTGATAAATATGTATAAAGGTGTTAAACATGATTATTCATCTGAGAAATGCAAATTAAAGCCATAATGTGGTATCAATAGGTAACCACAACAATGGCTAATCTTAAAAGAATGCATAATTCTGTACTACTCAGGATTATCCAGAGAAATAAAACCAGTAGTGTGGTTAGGTAGCAAACTAGATGTGATATAGGATATATCACATATATCCCAAAAAGAAATATCCTAGAATCATATATCCACAAAGAGATTTATAACAGTATATTGGCTTTGTGATTATGGAAAGTGAGAATTCCCATGATCTTCCATGTCCAACTTGGAGATTCAGCAAACCCAGTGGTATAGTTCGAAGACCTTAGAGCTACAGAGCTGATGGTATAGATTCCAGTTCAAGTCCGAAGGCCTGAGAACCAAGAGCATCAGTGGCAAGTCAGATAGATGTCTCAGCTCAAGCAGTCAGGCAGAGACCTTCTTCCAATTTTTCTTCTACTTAGACTGTCAATGAATGGGATAACACCCACACTGGCGCCATCTGCTTTAGTTAGTTCACCAACCTAAATGCTAATCTCTTCCAGAAAAATTCTGAAGACAAATCCAGAAATAATATCTAACCAGATATTTGCACAACTTGTGGCCTACTCAAATTGACACATAAAATTAATCACAACAGTCCACCTCTTGTAAACTTGGCACTCATACACATGCCATTAAACCATACTTAGTCTCTAATGAAAATAATAACAAGGTCAAAATTTCACTAAACATGATACAACTATCCACAATACAATCCAAAACATGCCACCCATTCCCCAGAAGTGGAGGCAAAATCCTTGAGTGATGTTTACTCTTTTCTCTGGCATCATGTAATTTAAATACTAATACAAAATTATCAAATACTATGATAAAAAGTCAACATATCTTATGTGATAAGGGAAGAAGAGAGAAAAGAAAAAGATACTTAAGAGTTACACACACACACACACACAAACCTGGTTACAGTAACTGAGTCATGGGTCATAATTGGTATTACAAATACCTTCTTCTACTACCCATTCTGTGTTCTCTTTGCCTCCAGCTAGCACCTCAGCTGGTAGTGGTTCATTACCTGGTGGCATGAACCACTTTATTGACCACCACCAAACATTTATTCCTGAAGCATCTAAGCCATTAGTATTGAATTCTTGTAGTTTTCTATTTACCTTAATCACAGGGCATGATAATACTAAGAGATGCCTGAAGGGATCTCTTGTATTTCAGACCTACTCTTCCTTACCTTCATGGTGGAGCAGTCATATAATTTCCCCTTTGTAGTCTGGACAGATCACCTTAGCCAGGACAAGAATTCTCCTTCTTGCCTGTTGATACAGAATCATGAGGAGCCCAAAGAAGCCAAATATCAGTCTTAACTTCCATTCCAAAGGACTTCTTGTTGTGTTTCTTGGTGGAAGTATTCCTCTCTTTGAGAGTAAGATTGTGAGGCCAACAGAGCATAAACTTGAGATAATAGGAAGCAAAAATTGTGCAAGTGTGTCACTAGGGATAACTGTGAGTGGTGCCACCCCCTTTTCCAACTCCACTCCCAGTACCAATTTCTGTTTCAGTCCATTGGGCTGCTACAACAAAAATACTACAGACCGGGTGGTTTATATAACAGAAATTTATTTCTCACAGTTCTGCAGTCTGGGAAGTCCAAGATCTAGGTGGTGTCATGGTTGAGTTCTGGTGAGGGCCCTCTTCTTGGTTTGCTGATGACCATCTTCTTGTCTCCTCACATAGTGGGGGTGAGGGGGGTGGCGAGAGAGAGAGAGAGCAAGCTCTCTTCAATTTCTTCTTATAAGAGTACTAATAAATTAGGCCAGGCACAGTGGCTCACGCCTGTAATCCCAGCACTTTGGGAGGCTGAGGCGGACGGATCACAAGGTCAGGAGTTCAAGACCAGCCTGGCCAATATGGTGAAATCCCATCTCTACTAAAAATGCAAAAATTAGTCAAGCGTATTGGTGGACGCCTGTAGTCCCAGCTACATGGGAAGTTGAGGCAGGAGAATTGCTTGAACCCGGGAGGGGGAGGTTGCAGTGAGCCGAGACCAGGCCACTGCACTCCAGCCTGGGAGACAAACCGAGACTCTGTCTCAAAAACAAAACAAACAAACAAACAAAAAAACACTACAATTACATATAATATTATGTGTTTTTCTGTGTACCTAGTATTACCAGTGAGTTTTGTACTTTCACAGGTGAATATTTACTGCTCATCAATGTTATTTTCTTTCTTATTGAAAGAATATTTTTAGCATTCCTTGTAGGATAGGCTTGGCATTGATGAAATTCCTAAGCTTTTGTTTGTCTAGGGAAGTTATTATTTGTCCTGAATGTTGGAATAATATTGTCTCCATATATAATATTCTAGGGTAAAAGTTATTTTTCTTCAGCACTTTAAATATATCATACCACTCTCTCCTGGCCTGTAAGATTTCCACTGAAAATTCTACTTCCAAACATACTGAAGCTCCATTATATGTATTTGTTTCTTTTCTCTTTCTGTTTTTACAATCCTTTCTTTATCCTTGACCTTTAGGAGTTTGATTATTAAATGCCTCAAGGTGGTCTTTTTTAGGGTTAAATCTGCTTGATGTTCTACAGCCTTCTTGTACTCGCATATTGACATATTTCTCTAGGTTTGAGACGTTCTCTGTTATTATCCCTTTGAGTAAACTTACTACTCCTATCTCGTTCTCTACTTTCTCTTTAAGAGCATTAACTCTTAGCCCTTTTAAGGCTATTTTCTGAATCTCATATGTGTGCTTCATTGTTTTCTATTATTTTGTCTCTTCTGACTGTGTATTTTCAAATAGCCTGTCTTGAAGCTCACTAATTATTTCTTCTGCTTGATCAAGTCTGCTATTAAAGGACTTTGATGCATTATTTAGTATGCCAATTGCATTTTCAGCTCCAGAATTTTGCTTGATTCTTTTTAATTATTTCAAGATCTTTGTTAAAATTATCTGATAGAATCCTGAATTCCTTCTATGTTACCTTGAATTATTTGAGTTCCCTCAACATTGCTATTTTAAATTCCATCTGAAAGGACACACATCTCTGTTCTCCAAGATTGATCTCTGGTTCCTTATTTTGTCCATTGGTGAGGTAATGTTTTCTTGAATTGGGTTGATGCTAATAGATGTTCTTCAGTTTCTGGACATAAAGGAGTTAGGTACTTATTGTAGTTTTTGTGGTCTGAGCTTATTTGTAGCCATCTTTCTTGGGGAGGCTTTCCAGATATTTGAAAAGACTTGGATGTTCTGATCTAAGCTGTGTCTTCTTTAGGAGGCACCACAACCCAGTCATGCTGTGGTTCTTGCAGACTCTTAGAAACACTGCCTTGATGGTCTTGAACCAGATCTGGGAGAATTCTCTGGATTACCAGGCAGAAACTCCTGTTCTCTTTCTTACTTTATCCCATACATACAGCATTTCCCTCACTGTTCTGAGCCACCTAAAACTAGGAGTGGAGTAACACAATCACCCCTGTAATCACCACTACTATGACCTGAATCCAACACGGTGCTGGGTCTCACCAAGGCCTGCTGTAACCACTCCCTGGCTACTGCCTATGTTCACCCAGTCCCTGTGGCTCTCCAATCAGCAGGAGACAAAGGACAGGCTTGTGTCCTTCCATTCAGAATGGCAAGATCCCCCAAGCCCCAAATGGGTCCAGAAGTGCCAGCCAAGAGACAGGGACTGAAGTAAAAAAACTTAGAATTTGTATTAGTTTGTCCTCACGCTGCTGATAAAAACATATCCAAAACTGAGTAACTTAAGAGGTTTAATGGACTCACAATTCCACATGGCTGGAGAGGCCTCCCAATCATGGCAGAAGGTGCACGAGGAGCAAAGGCACGTATTACATGGTGGCAGGCAACAGAGCTTGTGCAGGGGAACTACCCTTTTCAAAACCATCAGACCTCATGAGACTTATTCACTATCACAAGAACAGCAAGGGAAACACCTGCCTCCATGATTCAATTACCTCCCACTGGGTCCCTATCATGACATGTGGGGATTATGGGAGCTACAATTTGAGATGAGATTTGGGTAGGGACACAGCCAAACCATATCATTCCACTCCTAGCCCCTCCCAAATCTCATGTTCTCACATTTCGAAACCATCATGCCTTCCCAACAGTCCCCAAAGTCTTAACTCATTTCAGTATTAACTCAAAAGTCTGCAGTACAAAGTCTTATCTGAGACAAGGCAAGACCCTTCTGCCCTTGAGCCTATAAAATCAAAAGCAAGTTAGTTACTTCCTAGATACAGGCATTGGGTAAATAAACATGCCTCAAATGGTAGAAACCAGCCAAAACAATGGGACTACAGGCCCCATACAAGTCTGAAATCCAGTGGGGCAGTCAAATCTTAAAGCCATGAAATGATCTCCTTTGACTCCATGTTTCACATTCAGGTCATGCTGATGCAAGAGGTGGGTTCCTATGGTCTTCGTCAGATCCACACCTGTGTCTTTTTAGGGTACAGCCCCCCTCATGGCTGCTTTCTGGACTGACTTTCAGTGTTTGCAGCTTTCCCAGATTCACAGTGCAAGCTGTTGGTGGATGTACCATTCTAGGGTCTGAAGGATGGTGGCTGTCTTCTCATAGATCCACTAGGCAGTGCCCTAGTGGGGACTCTGTGCAGATTCTTGCACCTCACATTTTTTTTCTGCACTGTTCTAGCAGAGGTTCTCCATGAGGGCTCTGCCCCTGCAGCACACATCTGCCTGATATCTGGGCATTTCTATACATCCTCTGAAATCTAGGCAGAGCTTCTCAAACCTCAATTCTTGACTGCTATGCACCCATGGGACCAACACCATATGTAAGCCAACAAGGCTTGAGGCTTTCAACTCCTGAAGCAGCAATCTGAACTGAATGTTAGCCCCTTTTAGCCATAGCTGGAATGCAGGGCACCAAGTCCCGAAACTGCACAAAAGAGCAAGGCCATGAGCCTGGCCCAGGGAACCATTTGTTCCTCCTAGGCTTCCAGGCCTGTGATGGGAGGGGCTGCTGTGAAGACCTCAGACATGTCCTGGAAACATTTTCCCCATTGTCTTGGTGAATAACATTTGGTTCCTCATTACTTATGCAAATTCCTGCCACAGGCTTGAATTTCTCCTAAGAAAATCAGTTTGTTTGTTTGTTTGTTTTTACAGAGTCTCACCCTGTCGCCCAGGCTGGAGTGCAGTGGTGCGATCTCGGCTCACTGCCACCTCTGTCTCCGAGGTTCAAGCAATTCTCTGCCTCACCTTCCCGAGTAGCTGAGATTATAGGCACATGACACCACTCCCAGGTAATTTTTTTTGTATTTTTAGTAGTGATGGGGTTTCACCATCTTGACCAGGCTGCTCTTGAACTCCTGACCTCGTGATCCACCTGTCTTGGCATCCCAAAGTGCTTGGATTACAGGCATGAGATACTGCACCCAGCCTTTTTTTTTTTTTTTTTTTTTTTTTTTGAGACGGAGTCTCACTCTGTCGCCCAGGCTGGATTCAAGCTATTCTCCTCCCTCAGCCTCCCCAGTAGCCAGGCCCAGATAATTTTTGTATTTTTAGTAGAGATGGGGTTTCACCATATTGGCCAGGCTGGTCTCAAACTCCTGACCTTGTGATCTGCCTGCCTCAGCCTCCCAAAGTGCTGGGATTACAGGTGTCAGCCTTCATGCCTGGCCCAGTTTTTCTTTTTTATTGCATTATCAGGCTGCAAATTTTTTGGACTTTTATGCTCTGCTTCCCTTTTAAACATAACTTCCAATTTCAAACCATATATTTGTGAAAGAATGAAACTGAATACTTTTAAGAACACCCAAGTTACCTCTTGAATGCTTTACTGCTTACAAATATCTGCCACCGGATACCCTAAATCATCTCTTTCAAGTTCAAAGTTCCACAGAAGTTTAGCGCAGGGGCAAAATGCTGCCAGTCTCTTTGCTAAAGCATAGCAAGAATCACCTTTGCTTCAGTTTCCAATAAGTTCCTCATCTCTATCTGAGACTGCCTTAGCCTGGACTTTATTGTCCATATCAATATCAGCATTTTGGTCAAAACCATTCAACAAGTCTCTAGGAAGCTCCAAACTTTCCAATATCTTCCTGTTTTCTGAGCCCTCCAGGTCTCTAGGAAGTTCCAAACCTTCCCACATTTTCCTACCTTCTTTTGACCCCTCCAAACTGTTCCAACCTTTGCCTATTACCCAGTTGCAAAGTCGCTTCCACATTTTGGGGTATGTTTACAGCAGTGCCAATTTACTGTATTAGTCCCTCCTTTCTCACATTGTTAATAAAGACATACCGAAGACTGGGTAATTTATAAAGATAAAGAGGTTTCATGGAGTCACAGCTCCTCATGGCTGGGGAGGTCCCACACTCATGGCAGAAGGTGCAAGAGGAGCAAAGTCATGTCTTATATGGTGGCAGACAAGAGAGCATGTGCAGGGGAACTGCTCTTTATAAAACCATCAGATCTCATGAGATTTATTCACTATCACATAAAAAGAAAAGGAAAACCCTGCCCCCATGATTCAGTTACCTCCCACTGGGTCCCGTCCATGACACATGGGGATTATGGGAGCTACAATTCAAGATGAGATTTGGGTGGGGACACAGTCAAACCATGTTAAAAATCTACTTGGTATTAATTTATTGTGGCTGATCTGTGACTCAACCCAAAAGATACAGTCCTTCTCCCTCTTCCCTCCCCTTTTCAAAGGCAGAGGAGCCTCATCCCATAGCCACCACCACTGATAAGTACAGCCATGGGGAGTACTGCCAGACTACTGCTGATGGTCTCTTAAGGCCCAAGGTCTCTTAAGTCAGGTTGTGAATGCATTCTGGCCCAGTATTTACCCTTCAGGGCAGTAGGCTCCTCTCTGGCCCAGGGCAGGTCCAGAAATGTTGTCCAAGAGTCAAGTCCTAGAATCAGGGGCCCCAACAGCCCACTTGGTACCCTATTCCCTGTGGCTCTACTGGTACTTAAGGTGCAAGACAAAGTCCCCTTTACTTTCCCCTCTGCTTTGCTTAAGCAGAAGGAGTTTTGTGCCATAGCCACTGCAGCTTCAGTGTGGCTCAAAATGTGCTGAGTCAGACTTGCTGAGGCCAGCAAGTCACAGAAGCTCGCCAAGGCCCTTGTGATGACTAATATTGAGAGTCAACTTGATTAAAGAATGCAAAGTATTGTTCCTGGGTCTGTGTGTGAGGGTGTTGCCAAAAGAGATCAATATTTGAGTCAGTGGACTGGGCAAGGCAGACCCACCCTTGATCAGAGTGGGCACCATCTAATCAGCTGCCAGTGTGGCTAGAATAAAGCTGGCAGATGATGTAAGAGCAAAAGTTCTGAGTCTTTCAGCCTTCACCTTTCTCCCATACTGGATGGTTCCTGCCCTTGAACATCAGACTTCAGATTCTTCAGGTGGACTTTTGGACTTACATCAGTGGTTTGCCAGGGCCTCTCAGTCCTTTGGCCACAGACTGAAGGCTGCATTGTCAGCTTCTCTACTTTTGAGGTTTTAGGACTCGGACTGATCCTCCATTGGCTTCCTTGCTTCTCATCTTGCAGATGGCCTTTTGTGGGACTTTATTTTATGAATGTATGAGTCAATTCTCCTTAATAAACTCCCTTTTGTATGTACATATATCCTATTAGTTATGTCCCTCTAGAGAACCCTGACTAATACAGTCCTTGATGTAGTACCTGGTTTTTCAGGGTCTAAGGGTTCTTCAGTTAGTAGGTGATAAATGCTGCCAGGACTAGGTTCTTTCCTTCAAGGCAGTGGGTTTCCTTCTGGCCTAGGGTGCTTTAGAAATGTCATCTGGAAATACTCTGACCAGTGCCCTATCTTGCTGTGGCTAAGCTGGTATCCCAGATGCAAGACAAGTCCTCACCCTTCCCTCTCCTCTGCTCAAGCAGAATGAAGGGAAATCTTTTAGAGCCTTGGGCTGTGCAGCCTGGGGTTAGAGGAGAGGTGATGTCAGCACAGCCTTGGCTGCCCAAGCTGGCATCTCAGTATGTCGCATGCCCCCTCATCCACTGTTTCTGGTTCTAGTTCTGCACTAAAACTTGCCTAAAAGTTACAATTATGACCTAGACTGCCTTTAAAGTTTACTTGGAGACTCAGAGTGTGGTAGCCCTTGGTGGTGAGGTTTGCAAGCACTCAAGTTTGGACCACTGGGATCAGTGATTCCCTTCTGTGTAGGGCTGGTTCAAATGCTCCCTCCATGGATGAGTATCAGCTGAGTTTGGTCCAGATTTCCTTTCTGCTCTAACAGGACAGCACTGAGTTCAGTGCCTCACGATTGCTGTGTTCTCCCTCCCCAGCACCCAGAGACACTCTGTACACCATGCTGCAGCTGCTGGGATTTGCAGGGTGGGGGGTGCTGTTGATAATTCAAGACTGTTTTTTTATCTCTTCAGTGCCTCTTTCAGTGATATGAAGTTAAAACATGGGACTGACTGTGCACCTGAGTTTTGGTTCTTACAAAAGTGTTTTTTTTTCTGTGTAGATAGTTGTTAATTTGGTGGGCTTGTAGGGGGCATGATTGGTGGAGCTTTTCTAATCTGCCATCTTGCTCTACTTCCAATATTGAGGATTAGAGATTCAACATATGAATTTTGGGGGTACACAAACATTTAGTACCTAGCTATTTCAAGTGTTGATGGAGATGTAAAGCAACATGGAAATCTTGTACATTGATGGTGAGAGCATACACTGATCAGCACTTTGAAAACCCGTTGGGCAGAAGTTTCTATGATGAAACACATGCCTACCTTATGACCCTGAAATTAGAATTCTGTGTACATATACAGAGAAATCAGTGCATGTGTACAACAACAACAACAAAACAAAAACCAAACTATGCACAAAATGTTTATAGTAGCTATATCATAATAGCCTGGACTACAATAATGTAAATATCTACCAATAGCAAAATGGATATATACATGGAGGTATATTTATACAATGGAATTATAAACAGCAAAACAAAAATAACAAAGTCTATGCATAATAGCATGGATCAATCTAACACACAGTGTTGAATGAAAGAAGCTAAACATAAAATAATACAGTGTATGATTCCATTTGCATGAAGTTCAAAAGCAGGCAAAACCAATATATGGTAGTAGATAAAATAGCATTTACTTTGGAAGATTACTGATTGAAAGGGCATATTCTGGAATTTTGCAAAATGTTTTTTATCTTGTAAAAGTTAGTCTAGGTGTCAATCGAATGTTTACTATATTTAAGTTATTCATCATAAAATTTTAAAAATCAAGTAATGATTATTTCTCTAATGGGTGAATTTCTTGATTCTTCTTAAAACAATGTACAGCTAGTGTTCTAATATATGTTCAAACTACACAAATAATTATTTAAAAGAGAAGTCTATAGTTAACTAACAATAGTTAACAATAATATATTATATAGCTTCAAATAGCTAGGAGGATAGTTAATGTTCCCAACTCAAAGAAATGATAAATTTCTGAGATGAAGGATATGCTCATTATCCTGATTTGATAACCATGTGTTATACATATGAAAACATCACTATGTACCCTATGCATACATAAAATTATTTATTTATCAATTAAAAAATAAAGTGAATTAAAACTGTATTTTGAAAAATGATTTGACCTAGAACCCTGAAGTAGAGGCAAATTTAACTACTTGTAATTAAATTTCTATCTTTCCTGGAAAGACTTAGGCCTTTCTAAAACCAGGAAAATAGATATCATAGGTTCTTTCCATGCATCAAGTGAATCTAGAGGATGCTGTTTGAAAAAAAAATGCATATGCAGTGATAATAATGTTATTGCCAACCAATTTAATTCAGACTGTAATGAATCCCTTTTAAGAATAATGGAGAAAGATTGAATATTCAAAATTAAGTGCTCTTTCTTTACCTGTTGCAATTCATCAAACATAATTAAGTTTGAGTTATAGACCATTTATTCCTATAATAAAAATAGGTTATTTTTTGTGAATAACTGAAAAATATTGTAATTATGCACAAAAGCTATAGCATTATCATTGTAAGTGATTAATAATAAATGGATAAGAATGAGTAAATCAATGAATGAATTGATTGATTATTTAGAGACATTTTCATACTCAGTTCTGGATATAGCTCTTCGTCTCATAAATTAGATCATTAAAAAGCCTGACAAGATACATGTAAAACCCACAAATAGAAAGTTATGTCATTATTAAAGCAACAGAAATTTTTTGAATGCTTCATATGTGCCAGCTACTCTTCCAGATTTTAAGGTTACAGCCAGGAACAAAATAAATTCTCTGTTCTAATGGAGATTTCATGGAACTTATATGTCTTTCAACTTTTTTGAGCTCATTTTTCTGTAATAAACAAGTGATGAATCTCAAATGAGAAGAGAGAAAATGGAACTGAGCCCTTAGGTGCTGATATAATGCTCTGTTAGCCCCTGTCACACATGTGCATTTGCATAAGCCTCAGGTTCAGCCCCACAAACCTGCCTTTGTAAGTCACATTTACTTTAAAGACAGGAAAAAAAAAAAGAGAAAGAAGGGTAAATAAAAGGAAAGAGAAGTTTATCTTTAGCACTTTCCCTAGAGACTAGTAGCCCTACAAAGAAAATATTGTTATTACAACATTGATGCAAAATTACACTAAGATTTCAAAGGCCATAATTGCACAGAGAATAGGCCAGGTATTAAGTGCAAGGTTTTATTTCAAGATTCACCTTATGCCTCATCTCATTGGCTTGCTCAATTTTTCAGTCACTGAACCTGCTTTTTACTGTAGATGTTCTCATGAATTATATTGCTATTTGGTGCTGTAATTTACCGTATATGCTATATGGGGAATTTTATTATGTTTCTTTTTACCTTTCTAGCCACAATTACATTATCTTCTGCTGGGTTTGTTTGTGCTTACAGGATTGGCCATACACATGAGGTAAAATGAAGCACTATTCACATTAGTTATGGTGGTAATAGTGGTGGTAATAGTAAATGTAATAACAGTAGAATAAGTATTATTTGCTGCTGTAGACCAAATGTTTGTGTTCCCCTAAAAATCACATGTTGGAGCCCTAATGTGATTGTGTTTGGGGGTGGGCCCTTTGGAAGTCTTGAGGGCCAAACTCTCCTAATAGGATTAATGTCCTTATAAGAGGAAGAGCTTTCTCTCTCTCTTTCCACCGTGTGAAGATACAGAAACAAGCAGACAAGGTCTGCAAGCCAGGAAGAGGGACCTTACCAGTAAATGAATCTTCTAGCCCCTTCATCTTGGATTTTCCAGCCTCCAGAACTATAAGAAATAAATGTCTGTTGTTCAAGCCACCATCTGTGATATTTAGTTATGGCAGCCCAACGTGACAAAGACATTTACTAAAGACTTACAATCTGCCAGGCAAACACAAGTTAATGACTTAATTTTTTATTATCTCCTTTAATATTTAAAACAACCTGATGTGGTGGCCGCTGCTATTATTGCCTGTTTATAGATGAAGAAACTGAAACATAGATTAAGTAATTTGCCCAAGCTTACACAAATAGTCCATGGCAGGAAATCTGTCTGACCTCAGGATCTATTATCTTAATCTCAACAACATGCTGTTATCCAATAAATTTGTAATGTTGCTTTTCAATTAAAATCAGAAGCCACTACAAATAAATGACCTCTGAAATTCAAAGCTATATATCTCAATTTAGCAGCATGTAATCAAGAATAGATATGGTATATTTTAATGCTAAATAAATAACTTCATTTTAGAAAGAAATCAACAACATAAAGAGTGTTATGACATTAAAATATTTCCTGTGTCACTTTTGAGCTTTTATAAATGTGTGTAGTAAAACAGGCTTGCATTAATTCATTATTTTATTCATTTAACATATATAAATAAGACATGGTCCTTGTATTTAAGAAGTTTAATATTTAAACAGGAGGACAGATCATTTATTAGATGACATATATGTGTTGATAAAGATAGAGCATTGCAGTGGTGTAGAAGAGTAGATAAAATAACCAAGTCTGAGAGGTCAGAGAATGTCAAGGTAGATATAATATTTATGTTGACATTGGACAACAAAAAGTATTCTTTTTCAAGTCTGATGGTGTCTTAATTTGAAAACTTGAGTTTGTTAGCTGATAGATGATTAAAAATATTTTTTGCTAAGTCTACACTATATCATTTTTCTTACATAATCCAGAAGGAGTTTACAGTAGTGACACTGGTATAGCTGATGTAACAATTATTTAAATTTGCAACACGTGTATGTTATATATTTATATATATATGATTTCTCAGTGCTTATGCTCAGAAAATATAAAAAATAGTAAGAGAAATAATGTTGAACATTTCTTACCTGAAAAATAAGTAAATTTCATCAATGAATACAAGGATGCATTATAACAAAAACATTACAGTAACTTTTAATAATAGTGTAAAAACATATTATTATCAGAAATTATAATATACTAATGATACTTTAATCAATTTACACTAATTCTAAGTGTCATGATAATCAGCAGATATTTTAACCCTTTATCCAAATTGGAAAAGAAGTCAGACTATCATTATTCACCCATGATATGATTGTATACCTAGAAAACACTAAAGACTCTTCTAAAGATTCCTATGTTTAATAAATGAGGTCAGTAAAGTCTTGGATTACAAAATTAATTTTCACCAATAAAAACCAAGCCGAGAATTCGATCAAGAACTCAATCCCTTTTATAACAGTGACAAAAAAAATAAAATACCTAGGAATATTTGACCAAGGAAGTGAAAGATCTCTTCAATGAGAATTACAAAACACAGCTGAAAGAAATCATAGACGACACAAACAAATTTCAACATGTCTCATGCTTATGAACTGGAGGAATCAATATTGTGAAAAGGACTGTACTGCCCAAAGCAATCTACAGATTCAATGTAATTCCCATGAAAATAGCAACATTATTTTTCACAGAATTAGAAGTACTATCGTAAAATTCATATGGAACCAAAAAAGAGCCCAAATAACCCAAGCCATTTTCAGCCAAAAGAATAAATCTGGGTGCATCACATTACTTGAATTCAAGTTATACTGTAAGAGTATAATCACCAAAACAGCACGGTACTGATATAAAAGTAGACACATAGACCAATGGAACAGAATAGAGAACACAGAAATAAAGCCAAATACTTAAAACCAACTGGTCTTCGACAAAGCATACAAAAACATAAATTAGGGAAATGACACCTAAATAAATGTTACTACAAAAACTGGCTAGCTTCATGTAAAAGAATGAGACTGGATCTCTGCCTCTCACCTTATGGAAAAATCAACTCAAGGTTGATCAAAGACTTAAATCTAAGACCCAAAACCATGAAATTTCTAGAAGATAAGCTTGCAAAATCTCTTTTTGACATTGGCCTAGGCAAAGAATTCATGGCTAAGACCCCAAAAGCAAATGCAACAGAAATAAAAATAAATAAATCAGACCTGAATAAATTAAAAATCTTCATAGCAAAGTAAATAATCAGCCGATTAAACAGACAACCCACAGAATGGGAGAAAAGATTTGCAAACTATGCATCTGACAAAGGACTAGTATCCAGAATCTACTAGGAACTCAAACAAATCAACAAGAAAAAAAAGATCACATCAAAAAGTGGGCAAATAACATGAATAGACATTTGTCAAAAGAAGATATACAATTGTCCCACAAACATGACAAAAATGCTGAACATCACTAATCACCAGGAAAATGCAAATTAAAACCACAATGAGATACCACTTTACCCCTGCAAGGATGGCCATTATTAAAAAGTCAAAAAACAACAGATTTTGGCATGAATATGGTGAAAGGGGAACACTTATACACTGCTGGTGGGAATGTAAATTAATACAACCTCTACAGAAAATAGTATGGAAATTCCTTAAAGAACTAAAAGTAGATTGATATGGTTTGGCTATGTCCCCACCCAAATTTCATCTTGAATTTTACCTCCTATAATTCCCTCATATTGTGGGAGGGACCCAGTGGGAGATAACTGAATTATGGGGGTGGTTTCCCCCACACACTTCTTCCGTAGTAAGTCTCATGAGATCTGATGGATTTATAAGGGAATACCTCTTTTGCTTGGCACTCATTCTCTTCTCTTGCCTGTCGCCATGTGAGACATGCCTTTTACCTTCTGCTGTGATTGTGAGGCCTCCCCAGCCACGTGGAACTGTGAGTCTATTAAACTTCTTTCTTTTGTAAATTGCCCAGTCTTGGGTATGTCTTCATCAGTAGCATGAAAACAAACAAATACATAGGTCTACCATTCGATCCAGCAATCCCACTACTTAGTATCTACCCAAAGGAAAATAAATTATTATATGAAGAAGACATGTGCTCACATATGTTTATTGCAGCCCAATTCACAATTGCAAAGATATAGAACCAACCTAAGTGTCCATCGACCAATAAGCGGATAAAGAAAATCTGGTATATATGCACCATGGAATACTATTCAGCCATGAAAATAAACAAAATAATGTATTTCACAGCAACTTTGATGGTACTAAAGGCTATTATTCTAAGTGAAGTAACTCAGGAATGGAAAACCAAATGCTCTATGTTCTCACTTATCAGTAGGAGCTAAGCTATGAATTCCTAAAGGCATGCCAAGTGATATAATGGACTTTGGAGACTCAGAAAGGAGAGGGTGAGAGGCAAGATGAGGGATAAAAAAATACATATTGAGTACAACATACACTCTTGGGGTGATGGGGTGGACTAAAATTTCACAATTTACCACTATATAATACATCCATGTAACAAAAAACTACTGAAATAAAAAAATTTGAAAGAAATTTAACCCTTTGAAGCTTATGGTCACGGGAAATTGATCTTTGAAGATTATTCTTAAACTTCTACATGCTTGGGTAGTCAATGATCTTTTAAAATGATATATATTATTTTGGATGAAGTCATTGTGAGTTAATTTAAGTGCAAAAATAAGAAGAAAAGATACAATGTAAATATTCTGTCTGGTAGGGAGGCAGTCATTCAGGATTTTATAAATAGATGATAGTAGCTAACAAAACACTTTGGTATTTAGATTTAATTGGCTACATTTTAAAAATTAATGTAATAGTTTTGTTTGGAGATGAAAAAGTTTTTAATATGCCAGAAATAGCATCTTTATAGCTGTTTAAATTTATAAAGAAAAATTTTAATTTTTTATTATAATTACTCAAAGTCCATTGTTTCAAAAATCATAGATAACATATTTTAATGTCACTTATCTGAAGAATGAGGGCCAATCTATGACACAGTATCAGATAAAATATTGCTGTAAAGACATAATGACAAGGAAAACATCAATTTGAGAATACAAGGCAAAAGATAACAAATGTTTCCAGTAGAATACTTTAAACATCACAGCATGCTTTCCATTTTCTCTCTAAACCATAATACTTAATATGGTAAAGTAAGTGCTAGTGTAAGTTATTGATGTAACTGTTTGAACTGCTATATGACTGCATATAATTTTATTACATGCAGTCATATATTTAGTCGGGTCTACCAGACATATTTTTCCCAGCTAGTATCCACTATAGCATACATTGATAAACACTGATGAATCTTGATCCCAACATACATGTTATATATGTAGAACATGAATGTTAAAATTGTCTTCTGAATATTCATTGTGGATTATTCAGGGTAATACACCGCAGGAATTCTTCTGTGTCACTGTAGGTTAGAGTTGATGCATGAACTATGTTAGACAGCAAGACAGAATTGTTTTCAATGTAATCCTCAGGGAGTCCTTCAGAGAAGGGAAAACAATGATTTTGAAGGTTCATTTCAGTGCCAGCTGGCAGAGATCTTAAAGGTTATTCTATTTTACCCACACTACATAGTTATTTAAATGTCTCCATGTGGAATATGTGAGAGGAGTATGTATTTAGAAACAGTGGAATTTTAAAAATGTGTTTATGATGGCAAAAGAAGAAAAATAGGAGGAAACTGTGTTAAATACCACTTAATTTGGCTGTATTGCATTAGTATTCCTGTTTTACACATTTTTGGTCTGTGTTTATTAAGAGATTGAACATTGGATCTGAGATATTAAGCTACATATTAACTGGAAGTCAAAGATCTACCTCGGTATCACCTATCTCTATTTTCTGCCAAATTAAATATTTATTATATGGGAACAGTATTCTACAAGTCTAGATTCATTTGGTCAGAACAAGTTTGGAGTTGAGTAAAAAGGGGTTGAAAGATAGAAAATTCATTTTAAAATAAGTAATTGACCAAAGTAATCAATTGTCATAAGTGATTTTCTTCAAGAAATTGTCCTATAAAACTGGGATCATTTACACTGAGTCTAGCTGGCTAATTCTAAATATACATATTTTTCACCAGAAAAATAAATAAATAAATAAATAAATAAATAAAATTAATACAATCTAAAGGTAGCATTATATAACTTAAGGCTTACTTTTGGCCAGTCGCAGTGGCTCACGCCTGTAATCCCAGCACTTTGGGAGGGTGAGGCAGGTGGATCACGAGATCAGGAGATGGAGACTATCCTGGCCAACATGGTGAAACCCTGTCTCTACTAAAAATACAAAAATTAGCCAGGTGTGGTGGTGTGGGCCTGTAGTCCCAGCTACTCAGGAGGCTGAGGCAGGGGAATCGCTTGAACCCAGGAGGCGGAGGTTGCAGTGAGCTAAGATCACGCCACTGCACTCCAGCCTGGGCCGACAGAGCAAGACTCTGTCTCAAAAAAAAAACAAAACAAAACAAAACAAAAAAAGGACTTACTTTTGTTTAAAAATTTTAGGTGTTAAACAACATAAATATTATATAAATATGTTTTTTTTTTTTTTTTTTGAGACGGAGTCTCACTCTGTCACCAGGCTGGAGTGCAGTGGTACAATCTCGGCTCATTGCAGCCTCCACCTCCTGGGTTCAAGCCTCCACCTCCTGGCTAATTTTTGTATTTTTAGTAGGGACGGGGTTTCACCACGTTGGCCAGGAGGTTCTCAAAGTCTTGACCTCGTGATCCACCCGCCTCAGCCTCCGAAAGTGCTGGGATTACAGGCGTGAGCCACCGCACCGGGCCAAATATCTTATTTTTTTAATGAAGTCTTGAATTTTTTTTTTTCTAAGCCATGTTTTGGTCCATTCACTAGTAGAAGTCACATGAGTATTCTATTGGCAAGGACAACTTCATGGATTAAAAACCTGTGCAGTCTTACAGGGCCCTATGGTTCTGCTAATGCTCTGATACCATCACTTTGAAATGAATAATAAATAATGAACAAGTAGTTGCACATATGTATTTTGCACTAGAACTTGCAAATTAAGTGCCTGGTCTTGGCTGATGGAGTTGGGTGATGCTAGGCAAACATAATTTATTTCTTTAAAACACTCTTGGTTATATAAAACAGGTCTTGATGGTTAGTGTGCTGAGAAAAATACATCATTGCTCTTTTAAAATACTTTGAAAAGGAAGTAATTCAATAGAGATATTTTGGGAACCATTTCAATAATAATATGCAAACAAATTTCTTTAAGAATATTTTAATGAAACAGGATTAGCACAAGGAACTAAGTATTAGATGTGTGGGAAATTTGCAGAGGTGCCTGAATGTAGCAGGACTAGTTTCCTATGACTTTTCTTTACAGACTATTATCAAATCTATTATAAATGCTTGTGATTAGAAAATGACTTAAATATAGATTATCTACTATCTATCCTTTTTCTTTCTAACTCAGTGGCTCTCACACCTTTCTACATGCAGTGGCATGCTCAGCAGTGGTTTTGAATTTAAGTATTCTGGTTTATTAAGCCCAGTGTAAGGCCATAGCAATCATGATTAACAAACACCTGTAGGTAGTCCTAAATGAAGCTCATCCATGCATCATGCTTTAAAAAATACTGATCTAGCTATTATAGGTCTGTCTCCATCCATTTGGGCTCCCATAACAAAGTACCGTAAACTGGGTGCCTTACAAACAAACAAAATTTATTTCTTAATGTTCTGAAGGTTGGGAAGTCCAAGATTAAGAAAGCCTTTGTGTCTGATATGGGCCCACTTTTCAGATAATAAAGGGCACCTTCTATCTATATCCTCACATGTGGAAAGAACAGGGAGTCTCTCTAGGGCTTCTTTTATAAAGACATTAATCCCATTTATGAAGGCTATGTCCCCATGACCTAATAACCTCCCCAAAGCCCACTCTCTAATACCGTCATGGGAATTAGGATTTCAATGTAGGAATTTTGGGGGACACATTCATACCACAACAATATTCAATTGGTTTGAAAGTGAAAGTGCATTTTTCACCCATTAAACAACCCTATCACTAGATTCCTTATTAATGAATTGAAAGCTTTAGGTATACAATAAATGTTTTCGAAGAAATAAACAATTTCAGACAGGAGTTATGCTTTTGGTTTTATGGAAAGTTTCCTCCAATGAGTAAAAGATCAAAATCCCTCAGTAGAAGAGCTGGATAGATAATGTAAAGAGAAAGCTATGGTTAAATCTAAAACAAACATTTAGAGAATTTATACTATCCTCTTTGATGGAATTATATCGTGAGTTATCTTTTAAGACAAGCAGTATGTGGACTGAAATAAGAAAATCACATACTAGTAGCAGGAAGAAAATTAAGTCATACTACTAAGTATTTTTTTCATTCACTAAAAGTAAAAGTGGGTTAATTTAATATGTAACAATGTTATTGAAAAAATGTGTTTAATATTATTTTGTATTTATGAAGAAAGAAGCATTACTCAAAACAACATGAATGTCAAGACTCAGTTGGCTTTTTCTATATTAAGTGATTAACAGTTATATTTTATAATCAAATGAAAGTATTACAGAACCAGAAAATACTCTCTCGTGTGTGTGCTTTTTTCTTCCTTAGCATCTAATTTTAACCAACTGAATTATTTTAAGTATCATCTTATTCAACATTTGAAATGAAAAATGTGGTTTTTAATGGGGATCTACATTCATCATAAAGATAAAACAAAACGTTCTTGGCAGAGGTTTTCTTCACAGAAGCAGACTATTTTTGTACTGTACACTTAGCAAATTGTAAAAATACAAATTCTAGAAATTGCATCTCAAGAATTTAAAAACAAAAATGCATGTATTTAGGAACCTATGTTTTGTTCATTATATTGCTTTTAAGTAGCAAAAAATTTCAGAGATGGCATTATTATAATTACTTTTAAAGCCAATAATTTGTGAATATGTATTTTAAGGGGAAGTTGAGAGGACAGTCAACTACAAATACAATCAAATGAAATGAGATCAACATCGTTCACTATTTGCTTATTTGGGAAAAATGAAGACCATGCTTAAGGAACATTATGACCTATATGAGGTAGATCTTCAGATAATGTAATAGAGGAAGATAATATTTGATATTTTTTAAGTTGATATCAATATTATTAATAATATTATTACCTAAAATATAAAATACCATTGGTGACTGATATGATTTGGCTGTGTTCCCACCCAAATCTCATCTTGAGTTGAAGCTCCCATAATCCCCATGTGTTGTGGGAGGGATCTAGTGGCAGGTAATTGAATCATGGGGGCAGGTTTTCTCATGCTGTTCTCATGATAGTGAATAAGTCTCACAAGATCTGATGGTTTTATAAAGATCACACTCTTGCCTGCTGCTATGTAAGACAGGTTTTTTCTTCTCATTTGCCTTCTGCCATGATTGTTGAGGCCTCCCCAGCCATGTGGAACTGTGAGTCTGTTAAATCTCTTTCTTTTATAAATTACCCAGTCTTGGGTATGTCTTTATTAGCAGTGTGAGAATAGACTAAAACAGCAATGATGTAATAGAACTGAGAGTCTATATTGAATTACATTAGTCAGAACTTGGGAATAGCTTGTTTGTTCAGTAGCTTGTTTCATTGCATGTAAAAATGTCTTATCTACAATAAGATGATAAACTGGAGAAAACATAGATATTTTAATAAAAAATTATGAACACAGTCAACTGTCAGCAAGTTGAATGTGAATAAAAAATATTTCATATTTATTATTCTGAATAAAATATTTCATATTTATTATTCTGAATAAAAATAGATTCAAACCAAGTATATTTATGATTATATGTTTTTATTCTAGTTATAGATCTAATGACAACATCAAAAACACTACTTCCTTTCCTAGTAAAAGTAGTAACTTGTGTTCCGTGTACATGCAGTGCTACTGCCATAAAAAATAACATACTTAAAAAGTGACTGCTTCATTCTCCAGAGACCTATCAAAACATTTACCATGCCTGATGAAATAAACATTTTAGCTCTGATTCTTCAGAGCTGAAATAACTTCAATTCTTCCTTCCCTACATGTCACATCGCTACCTACAAGAAAAGAAAACAATAGGAGAACTCAAATGAAACTGTTTTCCTAAAATTTGTTAACACTAAATTCTTCATTGACTCATCTGTGAGGTTCTACTTGTGCTCTAATTATCTGTAGCAGATAGGTGATTACGTACTAGCAAGAGATAACAATAAGATTATTTTTCTTACTACAATGATTAACTAAACTTAAAACATTATTTGGATTTCACAAGTTTTGCCATTAATGTCCTTTCTGTCCAGGATCCAGTCAAAGATAACACAACAGTGCTTTGAAAACTGCTTAAGTTTTAAAAATTGTATGGCATCTTTTCTAGCCTTTTCTCCCATTTTGGTTATCCACTTGTTATTTCTGTTTTAAACTATATTAAACAAGTTCTAAATAGCATCCTTCCGATAAATTGTCACACCTTTGATAGCACTCAGCAAATCGTCCACAATCCGTGTCTCGCACTCTATTTCCGCCTTCAAAATGGTATTTTTTGTATGTTATAACGTACTTCTCTGTAAAAATCATATCTTTTTTAAAAATGTACTCATCTGAAATTTATTTACAAATCTATGTTAGCAGACTTTAACCTCTAAACTGAATTCTATTTACCTGTCTCCAATTTAAAAAAAATAAATCTCTTTTGCATGTTCCATCAATGTTTAAATTCAAACAATGTAACAAATTTTCCTCCTCCTAACACTAATCTCTTATTTCTATCAATGGATTAATTTCTCCAGTCATTCAAATTTTAAAACTTAAAGCATTTCTGATTTTAGCCTTTTATCTGCCTCACATATTAGCAAATCTTAAAATTCCATCATGTTCCTTAAAAAAATAACAGTTTATTGCAGTTTCTTAGATTTCTATTGCAATTTCTTTGCAGTTTATTGCAGTCTATTGCAGTTTATTGCAATTTCTTAGATTATAGTTATTCATGACCCAAATAACTCACGACATTTTTAGCTTACTTCTACATATTTTAGAAGTCTCCCAACTTGCCTGCCTTTATCAAAATATTCTTCAATAATTCATCTACAATTTCCAGAATACTTATTGACGAATCTTATTGTCCAGGTTACTCCTTCAATTCTAAATATTGAGGATTTTCCCTTACTTATGGGGTAAAATCTGAATATTTAATACTGGCATTTAACTCCCACTTCCACAGGTTCTTACTTCAATTTACTGTACCACTGCTCCCCAGCTGTGTTCATCATTCTACTCCAGCTGGGATATTAATGCATTGAGGGTAAGATCTATGCTTGTTAGACATTGCCTTCTGGAATGGGGAAATTAAGACCTGAGTGAACCTGCTGCACCCCTAAAAGCAACAAAATTAGGCAAAATAATAAAAAGCAACCATTTCAGAACTGTGGAAATCAATCCAGTTCACAGAATGAATGGAAAGCACCCATTCAAGAACCACTACTAAACCTCAGTCAGAATAGCATGGTCTGTGACATTTTAACTTGGGGATAGACCCATCCTGCCTTACTCCCCACATCAGAGGCATGGTAGGCATAAAAGCTAGCCCACTTACAGCCAAGCTCCCATTTGGAGCTTTGTTGAAAACCCCATTATCAGAGCACAGCCTAGAGTATGACAAGACAAAAGCATTTCTGAAAAAAATCTTTATTCCCATGGCTTCATAATTATTTAGTTTGGGGTTCAGCTCTGCAAAACAAACAGCCAAAAGCCAACGAATAAAAAGCCTTTCCCCAGGACATTACTGAAAACAATAGTAATTTGTTGGTGACATCACAATAGCCCAAGACAGTGAGTGCAGTTGAGGTAGACAAAAGCCTGACCAAAAATGTAACAGAAACCACCAAGTTGTTTATCTTCTCTATAGTGTTGTCTTTTCCAGAATGTCATATGAATGAAATTGTGCACTCGGTAGCCTTTTCAGATTGACTTCTTTTACTCACTGATATGCATTTAAGATCCATCCATGCTTTTGTGTATCTTGATGATTCTCCTTTTTATTGCTGGATAGCACTCTATAGTATGGCTTGCTACAGTTTGTTTTAATTCATCTGTTAAAAGATATCTTGGGTCCTTCCAGGTTTGGCAATTATGAATAATGCTGCTATAAACACCTATGCATATGTGCAATTTTTGTGTGCACATGTGGTAAGGCTATGCTCAGTTTTGTAAGAAATTACCAAATTATCTTCAAAATACCTACACTGTTTTGTACCCCACCAGCAATGAATGCTACACATGCCCACATCCTGTTGCTACACATCCTTACTAGCAGTTGGTATTGGCTTTTTAAATTTCATATATTCTAACAGGTATGTAATGCCATCTCATTGTTTTTATTTGTACTTTTCTAATGACAAATGTTGTTGAGCATTTCTCCATATGTTTATATGATTTTTCTACATCTTTTTTAAAGTAAGCTGTTTATTTAGATATATTGGTCACTCTTACTTGGGTTATTTAAACAGAATAAGGCCCTTAAATATGTTGACACCTGAATCACTGGAACATTAAATGACCTTGCAAATATGATTAAGTGAAGGCTTTTGAGATGGGAAGATTAACCTGGATTATCTGAGTGGGCCCAATGTAATCATAACGGATCTTAATAAAGGAAGGCAGGAAAATCAGAATCAGAGTAGATGTGATGTTTAAAATAAAGGTTGGAGTCATGCTGGACTATAAGTAGCCTCTAGAAGCTCAAAAAGGGAAGGAAATAGATTCTCCCCTAGAGCTTCCAGAAGGAATGCATATCTGCTGGCCATTTTTGAACTTGTGATCTCTCAAAATGTAAGATAAATTTTTATTGTTTTAAGTCACTGTCTTAGTTCATTTGTGTTGCTATAAAGAAATACTGGAGGGAGGGTAACTTATAAAGGAAATAGGTTTATTTGGCTCATGGTTCTGCAGGCTTGAGGGGCCTATAAGGGGCATGAGGCTGGCCTCATCTGCTTCTGGTAAGGGCCTCGGGTTGCTTCTACTCATGGTGAAAGGTAAAGGGGAGCCTGTGTGTGAAGAGATCACATGATAAGAGAGGAAGCTATTAACTACTAGAGTGGCACCAAGCCATTCAGAGGGATTTGCCCTCAAAACCCAAACACCTGCCATTACACCCTACCTCCAACTTTGAAGATCAAATTTCAACATGGAGTTTGGCAGACAGACATCCAAACTATAGCAGTGACTAAGTTTTTGATAATTTGTTATAACAGAAACAAAAAAACTAGCACAAGTTATCTAATTTATCATTGTAGAGTCTTACAATTTCTTTGTATCTTCACAAGGTAGGATTTTTTTTTCTTAACAGTAGCTTTTTAATTTTAGTAAATGATATGATTTGGATCTGTCACCCAGTTTAAAGCTCATGTCAAATTGTAATTAATCCTCAGTATTGGAGGTGGGGCTTGGTAGGAGATGATTGGATCATGGGGGCAGAGTTCTCTTGAATAGTTTAGTACCATCCCCATTAGTACTGTATAAAGAATGATTTCTCATGAGATCTGGTTATTTAAAAGTGTGCAGCACCTTCCCCCCTCTTTCTTCCTCATGCTCTGGCCATGTAAGACATGCCTGCTTCCTCTTTGCCTTTTACCATGATTGTGAGTTTGTTAAGGCCTTTCCAGAAAGCCAAGCCAGGAGCCACTATGCTTCTTCCTGTACAGACTGCAGAAATCTTTTTTCTTTAAAAATTTTCCAGTTTCAGGTATTTCTTTATAGCAATGCAAAAATCGACTAATACAGAAAAGTGCAATTCAAATTGACTATTTTTTTTCAAGGATCTTGACAGTGTATCTAAAAGTTATTTACCAAACCCAACCACATAGATATTTTTCTTAATTTTTCATTCTAGAACTTTTATATTTTCACATTTCATTTAGTTCTATAATCCATTTTGACATAAAATTTGTGTAACATGTAAGATATAGGCCTAGGTTGACATCTTTGCATATGGAAATTCAATTGTTCCAGCATCATTTAGTGAAAAGACTTTTCTTTTACCTTTGAATTGCTTCCATGCCTTCATCAAAAAAATCAGTTGACTATATTTCTGTGAATCTATCTCTGAGCTCCCTATCTGTGAATCTATCTCTGAGCTCTCTGCTTTGTTCCATTGACCTAAGTGTCTATTTTTGCATCAATATGATACTCTCTTGATTACCATAGATTTGCAGTAAATGGTTGAAATAGGACAATGTGAGTCCTCCAACTTTGTTCTTCTGAAGTATTATGTTGGCTATGCTAAGTACTGTGCCTTTCTATATAACATTGAAAAGTAATTTGTCAATATTGACAAAGTCACTGTCTGGGATTTTGGCAGGTATTGTGTTAAATTTGTGCATCAGAGAAGAATTGACATTTTCATCATATGGTAATAATTATGAACAAAGAGCATCACTCCACTTATTTACATCTTTTATTCTTTTTTTAGTTTTATGAATAGGGAACTTAGACAATATTTTGTTAAATTTATGCCTAGATACTCCCTTTTTGGAAGTTATTGTAAATAGTTGTTTTTAGTTAAAAATGTCAATAGTTTAATAGCTTATTGATAATATATAGGGAGATTTTTGAATATGGACTTATATTCCACAAACTTGCTTATTAATCCTGGGAGGCTTTTGTAGAGTATTTGGTGTTGTCTACATAGACAATCATTTCAACTGTATATAAGGCAGTTTCATTTCTTCCTTTCCAACTGTCTAGGTCTACTTGGGCTGTTATAAGAAAATATCACAGTCTGGGTGACTTATGAATAAAGGAAATTTATTTTTCATCAGTTCTGGGAAGTCCAAGATCAAAGACCCATTAGGCTCAGTGTCTGGTGAGGGTTCACATTCTCATAGATAGCCTTCTTCTTACTCTAACATTACATGGTGAAAGAAAAGGGATCTCTCTTGCCCCTTTTTTATAAAGGCATGAAGATCTCAATTATGAGGGCTCCATACCCATGACTTAATCACCTCCCAAAGGATTTACCTCTCAAGGTTAATACTATCACCTTGGGAGTGATGACTTCAGCATTAGAATTTGGAGATATGAGGAGACACAAACATTCAGGTCATATCACCAAACTGTATACATTTAATTTCATTTTGTTATTGCACTAGCAAGAACTTCTAGAATGATGTTAAATTGGAATTATAAGGGAGGATGCTCTTGACTTATTTCTGATCTTAGAAGGAAAGTGTCTAATCTGTCACTGAAACTGGGCCAATGGTCCCATAGATATAGATAAACATAGAAATTTACCACTGTGGTCTTAAAGCTTGAACCTTGCATTTGTTTTATATTAATTCCTTCCTCAGGAAATGATGTTCAGGCCTCTCACAAAAAGTATCAACAAACTGAAACTCACCAGATCACCACATTCAGACAATGAAATGCTGGACCCCTATTCATCATGATTGCTTCCTTGACCTCCCTAGTTTCTGCTTTCTTACATATCATTATATTTTTTCCCTGCTACAAAAACCCATAGTTTTAGTAGGTCGGAGAAATGGATTTGAAACTGAGGACCTATATCCTCAGCTGCAACAACCAATTAAGGCCTTCTTCCTTGGCATTACTCATTGTATTAGTGATTGGCTTTCTGTGCAACAACCGGCAGGACCTTGACCAAACCCCTGTTGTTTTGGTAACATCACCATTAACTATATTGTTAGCTCTAGTATTTTGTAGATGTTCATTATTAATTCAAAGAAGTTCCACTCTATTACTAATTGGCCAAAAATTTTGTTAGCTCTAGTATTTTGTAGATGTTCATTATTAATTCAAAGAAGTTCCACTCTATTACCAATTGGCCAAAAATTTTTATCCTAAATGGGTGTTAGATTTTGTCAATGGGTGTTGCTTTTTGTGAGTCAATTGAAGTGGTCATATGTTATTCCTTCATCAGCCTGTAGATATAGTAGATTTTATGTATTAATTGCTTGTATTTTTAAATTTTTTATTGAGTCAGCTGTGCATACATGAAATAAATCTCACTTGGTTGTGTAATAATTCACAGAATAAATTCCATTTGTATGAGATCAGTTGGAATACCCCATTTCTGGTTTCATTTCTGATACTGGTAATTTGTGTCTTCTTTGTTTTTTTTCTTGGTTAATCTGGCTAGACGCTTACCAATTTTATTGATATCTTCAAAAAAACAGCTTTTGACTTTATTGATTTTCTCTTTTGTTTTCTTCTTGTGAATTGGTTGATTTCAGCTCCAATACTTATTATTTAATGGCTTTTACTTGTTGTACAGTTAGTCTGCTATTCTTCCTCTACATTCCTAAGGTAGAAGCTTAGGCTATTGATTTTAAGTCTTTCTTTTGTTTAATATGTGCATTTAATGCTATGCATTTTCCTCTAAGCACTGATTTTGCTGCATCCTGCAATATTTACTAACATGTATTTTTGTTTAGTTCAAATCATTTTTATTTCTCTTGAAACTTCATTTTGATCTATGTGCTATTTACAAGTGTATTTTTTGCTTTCACATATTTAGGAATTTTCCATGTCTCTTTAGGTTATTAATTTCTACTTGCCTTATGGCCTGAGAACACACTTTGTAGGATTTCAATGTTTTAAATTTGTGAAGGTGTGTTTCATGGGTGGGTCTTCGATAAAGCACCATTTGATTGGTTAAAAGGCATCATTCAGAAGGAACCAATCGAGACAGGGAGTGAGTAAACAGGGAAAGGGATGGAAGTTTTCACCGTGGTGGCAGACTCTGGAACTGGCAGTTTGGTTTTCTGGCTTTAAACTGTGCTCAGTTTGAAGGTCGAGTTTCACCAGGGACCCGTCCCTGTCTGCTTAGTAATTTGTCTGTCTCCTGTCGCTATCAGTTTCACAACTTCATATACTTACTAAAATGTATTGATTTGTACACTTGAAAAGAGTGAATTATATGATATGCAAAATATGACTGGGTAAAGTTATTTAAATAAAACAATTGGGAGGAGGAAGAAACTATTCTATCAACTGAGAATACAAAGATGAATACGGCATACATAATCTCTGCCTTTATTAGCTTGCAATGTAGTAAGTCTAGTGTGTGAAACAGACATGAAGAAACCAGTATTACACAAAAGTTGAAAAGAGAAAAGAATCTACCGATGAATTCTAGTGGAATTTTTTGTTTGAAACAAGGTTGAGTATTGGGATTGCACATTGTCTTGCTTGAGGAACTGAAAGAAGCTGTATCTTGTTGAACCTATAGTAGCATGTAGCATGCAGGGGGTTGTTAAAGGTGAAAGCCAACTGACAATTTTGAAACAGAAAAGCATCTTTTTTGCAGTGTGTAAAATAGATTAATTCATGAGTAAAATGACAATTAACTGAGCTAAGATAATGAAAGGGAGCCGCTTAACTGGAAATAGGAATTCAGTGATATTTAAGATGTACACTTGCCCTGATTTAGCATGAAGTGACTTGATAATTGCCTAAAAGTAAATTCAAGGAATTTTGTCATGTTCAAATATCTAAAGCAGGATGAGTCTAGACAAAAAATTATATTTGCAATAGTGCTTGTTTTAAATTAGGATTTGAGGATAAAAGTTCGTACTAAAAGTGTAAATATGCCATTATACTTTGCAGTTGAGGTCACCATGCTTTCTAAATTACAGTGATGGATGATGTTCCTTAGAAGTAGAGAGTTGTGAATGAATAGTGTATTTTCCACAGAAAAACTTCTACCAATCAACACTTAAGTGTAAGCTACTTGAAGTCGGAGAATTTTGTCTGTTTTGTTTACTTTTGTATCCCCAGCCCAAGACCATTGCCTGTATACATAACAGGCACAAAATATATATTTGTTGAATAAACGAATGTACACAAAGAAAAGTCTTTTAAGAAAGAACATGTTTGTCACCAAAGGAATCAATGTTGAAGCAATTCTTTCAACTGAGATGATATTACAATATTGAAAATATATTTCTCAGGAATTTGCAACAGAGTTAACCAGAGGCAGTTGTTCCAATTTACTTTGGACCCAAGCACAATGAATTAGATATAAAGAACTAGAAACTTACGTCCCTCTTTAAGAGCAAACCAAAAAGAATTTAAGAGATAACATATCTTCATATCATTTACAGAAACAGAATGACTCTTGTAATTGTAGTGATGAAGTCAAATAATTTGTAAGACTTTGTGAAGTAATGCTTCATGCCCTATGAATAAAGCACTTGGGCAGCAACGGTGTCATTGCCTGAAGGCAACTACCTCATTTCAAATCCAAGGAGCAGGAGTGTGAAGATTTCCTCAATCTAACCTGCCCATGCTTATCACCATGTTTTATTGTTACAATTCTCATGATGATTTATTGAGACTTGCTATGGACCAGGAACTATCTTAATTGCTCTCTGCCATTATCTAACATAATCACAGCAACAATCTGAGTTGTTGTGCAGATGAGGAAATTGAAAATTTAGACACATTAAGTACAATGATATAAACTCCAAGATAGCAGAGCTTTTGTCTACTTTATTCGGAGCTAAATTCCCATTGCTACTTTGTAGGTGCCTGTCATGGGCTTAATTGCATCCCTGCAAAATTCATATGTTGAAGCCCTTTCCCTCAGCACCTCAGAATGTCACTGTATAGGTTGAGCATCTCTAATCTGAAGCTCTGAAACCCAAAATGCTCCAAAATCCAAAACTTTTTGAAGGCTGACATGATGCCACAAGTGGAAAATTCTACATCTCACCTCATGTGATGGGTTTCAGTAAAATGCAGTCAAAACCGTGTTTTCTATGCTAAATTATGTAAAATATTGTATAAAATTACCTTTAGGTTATGTTTATATGGTGTTTATGAAACATAAATGAATTCCATATTTAGTATGGTCTCATCCCTTAAGATATCTCATTTTGTGTATAAAAATATTCCAAAATCTGAAATCAGAAATCTGCAACACTTCTAGTCCCAAGCATTTCAATCTGTATTGGGAGACAGGGTCTTTAAAGGGGTGATTAGGTTAGAATGAGGCCATTAGTGTGGGCCTTAACCCAATTTGATGATGTTCTTAAAAGAAGAGGAAATTTGGACACACAGAAAGACACACACGTGTGTGTGTGCACACAGAGAGACAACAGGATGTGCACACACAGACCAAAGACTATGTGAGGGCATAGAGAGATGGCAGCCAAGGAGAGTGGCTCTCAGTAGAAACCAACCTTGCTGGTACCTTAATCTCGAACTTCTGGCCTTGAGAACTGTGAAAAATAAATTTCTGTTTTTTAAGCCACCCAATTGGTGGTACTTCTTTAAGGCAGCCCTAGCAAAACGAGCTAATACAGTGCCCACAATATATTTTGTAAAAAGTAAATATTGTGTTAAAGATCATAAAATCTGAAGTCTAGCATGTCTGCAGTCAGTCTGCAGTCAATTAGTTGCAATCATCACAAGAAACTTGTGGCTTGTAGGAGCTAATCTTTTATACTACTGTGACAGCCAGATTCTATAAGCAAATTCCAAATTAGATACCTTCAATTCAAGGTTCTTTTGCCATGGAAATGTTTCCATTTTCAATTTATAAAAGATGAATTTTTCTGTAGTGTAGGTGTTTGAAACAATCTTTTCATGATGTTGAGAATTGATCATGGAGCCTATTTCAAGATACATATTGAAGAAAATGTAGCATTTATCCTTCAGAGCACCCAAGAACTAAAGAATATTCTCTCCAGGTTAGACATAGTGGCTCACACCTGTAATCCCAACACTTTGGGAGGCTGAGGTAGGAGGATCTCTTGAGGCCAGGAGTTCAAGAACAGCCTGGGCAACATAGTCCGAGCTAATTTTTGAATATTTTGTAGAGACAAGGTCCTAACTACTCAAGAGACTGAGGTGGGAGGATTGCTTGAGTCCCGGAATTTGAGGTTACAGTAAGGTATGATCGCACCACTGCACTCCAGCCTAGGTAACAGAGTGAGACCCTGACTGTAAAAAAGAAAAAAAGAATATTCCATCCAACCAAAGAAATCAGCAGGCAAAATAAAGATAAAATTAAACCAAATCCAATATAAATAGGTCCATAGAAAATTAAACAGAAACATTGTATGCAGATATACAGCACCAATACAACTGAAATGTTGAGATACTTTCTGAATAATGGAATTTACATATTTTAAATATTTAAGAAAATAAAGTATTAGCATCATTTTTATTTCTCCCATTGAATCCAAATGTCAAAGACCAGAAGATTTGGTGAGCCAGATATCATTTTGGACGTTGCAGATAAATTTTATGGTTTATTAGCAGATTTACTTGATGTGGGCCACAGAATTACCTTTAATTGTTGAGAGTATGAGTATAGTAGAATAATTCAACTAAAGAACACTGGGAAGAAAATAACTAAGTTTATAGAGGCAGAGGCAGGTGTAGTTGAAGAAGCTACACAGGTAGGCCCAGATGACAGATGGATTCGGAATACATGAAATAAAATACCATAAGAAAGAATGCAATGGCATTGTCTGAATTTATTCCTAAACTACAGATGGTCCTCTATTTAGGATGGCTCAATTTAAAAATTTTCAAATTTACGTTTATTGTGAATGTGATCCCGCCATAAATCAAGGAGCTCCTTATGCCTGAAAATGGGGTTACGCTTTTTACTGAATGCTTATTGCTTTTGGGCCATTTTAAAGTCAGAAAGTTATAAATAGAACCCTTCTAACTCAGGGTCTACCTGCTGTGTTGCCAGCATTAAATGCATTTTCTTTATCTTTTCTTTGAGACAGGGTCTCACTTTGTCACCCAGGCTGAAGTCCAGTGGCAGGATCATGGCTCATAGCAGCTTCAACCTTCCCTGCTCAAGCGATCCTCCTACCTCATCCTCCCAAGTAGCAGGGCCCTCAGGTGCGTGCCATCATGTCCATCTATCTTTTAAAATTTTTTGTAGAGAAGGGGTCCCTCTGTATTGCCCAGGTTGGTCTCAAACACCTGGGCTCAAGCAATTCTCCTGCCTCTACCTCCCAAAGTGCTGAGGTTACAGGCATGAGCCACTGCACCTGACCTAAATGCATTTCTTTCCATTTATGATATTTTCAATTTAAAAAGAGTGTATCAGGAGGTAGCCCATTGTCAGTCAAGAAGCATCTGTAGTAGATTTGACTTTTTTTCACATGAAGAACTAAAGCTTAACTCAAATATTCCATAGGAGAAGGCTGCAGGCAATAGTCAATATTTATTCTCAGTTGTGAACTGCAATCACACTTTCAATTCTGCATTCATTTCGTCTCAGGGATTTCCTACAGGGAAAGTATTTAATGGTAATTGTGTAGGTCCTTGCAAATCTAAATAACTTCTTTAATATGACAACTGAATAGAACTTAATTAGGTAACAAGGATCTTTTCCTAAAAAATCCATTCTGTTGCTTTAAGAGATTATAATACAATATATTAAAGACATTTAAGACCAATAAAATATGTCACTGATGAATCTGTGTCTATGTGTGTGTATGTGTGCATGTGTGTGTCTCTTAATCTCTGTTAGCAGTCTACCTGTTCTGATGAGCTGGAGCAGTCTTGCAACTCCTATAAATAGACAGCTTGCCAAAACTTTTGATTATATTATTAGCAATTAGATAGATAACAACTGATCAGCATTCGCTATTCTAATTGCACTGCATTTGGGTTCTTCAAAGCTCCCTGCAATTTTGTCTTTTGATGGTGAAAAACAAAAAAACACAAACTCTAGTACTTTTATTTTGTATAATTTTGCCAAAATTATGATTTAATAATAATAGAATTTTCAATAGTGAGGCAATTTTCCTATTTTTATCCCAAAGTCACATCAAATGAACCTGAGTCCATGATGAATGTCTACATTAAAGCTATCATTGCTAATAGTATTCCATATCATTTGTCTTTGGTTCCGTGGGACCAAATTACAATCACCACATGACTGTAGCTTATCTTGTGATTAATGATGGTTTTACTAAGTCACTGACAGTGAAGCTTCTGGGAGGAAAATGGTAATATGGTTTGAAATTTTAAGTTGCACATTTAAAAAATCATTACCTGGTTTTCAAAGAGATGGTTAATTTGTTCATGATGGGGGCTAAAAATCCAGGCCGTTAGCCACTAAAGAGAAGAATTTCTCAAGTTAATTATTCCAACTTTTAAAGGTTGTAAGGTGCTATAAATAACAAAACCTTTCCAGAAGAGGTGCAAACATCTCTTAGAAAAGATGCAAAGTTTTTCAGATAAATAAAAATATAATATGCAAAAAAAAAATACTAAGACTCAGAAAAAAAAACAACAGAAAATAAGGTTGGGTGAAATATTGAAGAGTATTCTGTGTGACATATTGTAGATTCAGAAAACTGCTCTGCATCATTTCCCTGAGCGTCATCAGTGCACGTCTAAGTCATTAGTGAAAGAATATTATCAACATCCATTGGACTTTCAATGTTTTCCTCTAAATTACCTCGGCTTCAAAACTAATATGAACTTACATTATTACTTCTGGGTCTAATTGGCATTGGTTCGGTTTAAGCAAAGATAGATTTTAAAATCCATTTTGCTTTAGGAAAGAGGTGGCCACTATTAGGGAATTTGCTTTTATTGTAACTTTATCTATTTTTCTACATAAAATTCAAAACCTTGTTTTGCAAAAGTAGCTTCAGTTAAGTTCCATAATAATAGACTATTTGCAACTCAAATGTACATAAAATAATTTCAAAACTCTGATTAGTCATAAATGGCTTTTTTGTCTTATAGTTTGGTAAAAATAGAACAGTGAATCTGAAACTTCATTTCTATCCCTTCTACAAGTCAATTGACCATATCTTCTATGATTGAAATGGTCAAAATACGTCCATCTTTCAAAAGCCCATAATCATCCAAGTGACTGCAGCAGTAACAACGCCAGCTTGGATTGTTATTTTATTTCTGTGCTTTTCATGCTAGGTTAGCTACAGAAAAATATTTTTTTTGGTAGTGTGTTGATTCTCTATGGGTACTTGGGCTGAAATAGTTCATCTAATGCTTGATATGGTATTGTCTCAAATAATATGAGTATCCAAAAATTGATAATCTCTTGACATTATTATTCTCTATGCAACAGGGTGTATGATGGTGACTTCTGTTTTTAGTAAGAATCATCAAAACGTTGGGGCTGTATTGCTAAATCTGGGCAAGTGATCAATCCTACTTGGGCTCACTCTGTTGTTTAGAAGACTAATTATTGTAGCAATATTAAATGATTTTATTGTGCTAAGAGAGCTTAATGGAGACTGTTAAACATTTATTAGAAACATACTTGCCTCTATGAACCTCTAAAACAAGGATATTACTGCATTTTAACCATTTATTTCTTAGTAATGATGCTGACATTAATTTTGGATGCTTATAAAGCTATTTGATTTTCTTAATTAATATAATCATTTAATGTATTGTTCCAAATAAATAAGGAAGATGGAGTTAATGATATAGACCATATGAGTGGTGACAAATGACTCATGCCATATTTTTTAAAAAGACCAAGTTAATGAGACATTAAAGGCAATTACTCAAAAAAGTAAAATTATTCAAAAATGTAAAAGAAAGAGAAGAAACTACATTTCTTGAAGAACAGTCTTTGGTATGACTGCATAAGAAGGCTTTTGGACTCACTTCCTAGTGAAGTTAGTGAAAATTATTATTTAATAAAAGCACCAGTTAAAATGTCTAGGAATGGTGTTCAGGGCACATAGCCAATGAAAAAGTATGTATTCAAGGACATCTACTAACATTCACTAACAGTCAAGTCTACGGTATTTGAACTTAGATTGCTTCCTCCCTATCCCATCCCAGCTCAGTCAGCCAGAAACTCCACCACAGACTGATGCAGCAAAGAACTCAGGGGCCCCTCTCTCCCACCTCCCAGTAGGAGGACTACCTTCCTAGGACAGTCAGGCTGTCAACATTTCTTATCCTGCCCTACATGTAGCTGAGTCCTAGTTCTGGGTAAGAGGTTGCTCTGGCTCCCTTTTTCTGTCCAGATCCCACGGGTGGAAGGAAGCTCTATCTTGAACTTTGCACTACTGAGAATTCTCAGTCTCTAATGACCATTTCCCAGGCTCATAAGGCAGTGGCTCCATTCTCCAGATGCAAGCTGAGAAGACCTGATGCTACTGCCTCTCTCCCCTGCTACATCTAGCACTTAGTTCCTAGAGCAGGGATGTCATTCAGAGAGATATGCACCATTGTCCCTAACCCCAGCTCCAGAGATATGAACCAATAATTTTACTAAAGCCTGGTGCCTGGTAGAGTGGGTGGTGAGTGTAAGAGGTGGGAAGGGAGAAGAAAGTCATAAAACAAACAGCTTCTGATCTCTTCCAAAAGTAACAAACTCCACTTGCAATAGTATGTGGAGAAATCAAAGCCTAAGTGTGCCTTCTAAAGCAATGGAAGTTGTGGTGAAAGAAGATTGGAAAGTGATTTATGAATTCACTAAAAATAAAGGCTAAATTATTGGCTGCCTCATTTGCCAGAGAACCTTCTTGGGATCAGACTAAATCTCAAATACTAATCACCATAACTAAACTATTTTTTGAAAGTTTCTTTATAGAAACTTCATTTGATTGTATTAGAATACAGAGGAGTCTATGTCCCTGGAACACTGAGCCAGCAGTTAGTAGGATGTGGCCAGAGAAAGAGACAGTTAAAGAAAAGAAAACCCTGCAAAAACAATTATCATCCCAAAGTGGCTCTGGGTGCCCAATGACAGTAACATCAAAGGCCTATTATTGAGAGAGTAGAACAGACTTCACTAAAATAATCTAATGAGTTCCTAAACAAACAAGCAAATACAAATAACAAGTGGCAGGTGGGGGAACATGAAGAGGTAGTACTTACAGTTGCTATATCATCTAAAATGTCCAGTTTCCAACAAAATTTATGAGATAGCCAAAGAAATAAAAAAGTATGACCCATAAACTGAAAAATGTAAACACAACTGAAACTGCCTGTGAATGACTAGATGTAGTATTTATCATAAAAAGACTTCAAGCAGGCATTATAAACATATTCAATAAATAAAGAAAAACGTGATTAAATAAGTAAAGTATGATGACAATTATTCCTCAAGCAAAGAATATAAAGACATATAAATTATCTTAAAAAGAACAAAATGGATATTGTGCAGTTAAAAACTATAATAACTGAAATAAAAAATTCACAATAGGGCTTAACTACAGAATTGAACTGGCAGGAATAAGAACTAGTGAACTTGAAAACAAGAAAATAAGAATCATGCAATCTGAAGAAGGAAAATATGAAGAAAACTCAACAAAGATTCAGAAAAAATGGGAGATACTAGTAACACAACAAAATATGCATAATGGGACTAACAGAACTAGAGGAGAGAAAAGAAGAGATCAAAATATTCAAAGTGATGATAGCTGAAAACTCCAGAAATTTATTACAAAACAATGATCTGCACATCCAAGAATCTCGATAAACTCTACATAAGATAAATACAAACAAATTCACAAATAAAAACATCAAAATAAAACTACTGAAAGCCAAAGACAAGGAGAAAATTTTGAAAGCAATAAATGAAAACTGACCTCTCACAAGGGAACCACAATAAAATTATTTAGTTTACTTATCAGAAACTATGAAGACTAGAAAGCAATGGGTTAACATATGCAAAGTGCCCAAAATTTAAAAAAAAATTTTTTAAAAACAACCCAAAATACTATATGCAGCAAAACTATATTTCAAAAAGGAAGGTAAAAGAAACACTTTCGGCCAGGTGTGGTGGCTCACGCCTGTAATCCCAGCACTTAGGGAGGCCAAGGCGGGTGGATCACGAGGTCAGGAGATTGAGACCATCCTGGCTAACACAATGAAACCCCATCTCTACTAAAAATACAAAAAATTAGCCAGGCGTGGTGGCGGGCGCCTGTAGTCCCAGCTACTGGGGAGGCTGAGGCAGGAGAATGGAGTGAACCCAGGAGGTGGAGCTTGAAGCGAGCCGAGATGGTGCCACTGCACTCCAGCCTGGGGGACAGAGCGAGACTCCGTCTCAAAAACAAACAAACAAACAAAAAAAGAAACACTTTCCCAGATAGATAAAAACAGAGAATTTGATACTAGTTGACCCATCTTAAATATTAAAGAAAATACTTCAGGCCAGAATTAAGTATGAGAGGACTTCAAAATGTTCATGAAAATGCATATTATGAAAAAAAACAGTGCATAGATTTCATTTTTTCCACAAAATAAACTCGTACTAACTTTTTATAACATATCTGAACAGGATCAAGTTCGAGGAACTATGAAAAATAAGATATTAGTTTGAAAAAAAGCGCCTATCAGAGCAATATATATTCTGTCAAAATTGAAGCAAGAAAAAAACACCAAATTAATATGAAGCTTGAGTGGAAGAATAATGAAATCCTTGATATTTTACAAAAAGTTTATGAACACAATGTCTCAAAGAAATCAACAGTTTACAAATGGATAACTTATTTTAAGAAACAACAAGATGACATTGAAGAAAAAGCCCACATAGACAGACATCCACCTTTACTTGTGAGAAAAAACTACATCTTGTTCTTGCCCTAATTGAAAAGAATCAATGATTAACAGCAGAAATAGCCAACACCATAAACATCTCAATTGGTTCACATTACACAATTTTCATTAAAAAAAAGAGTTGAGCAAATTTTCCACTTGATGATTACCAAAACCACCCAGATCAGCTTCAGACAAGAGTAGGGCATCAACAGAAATTATAAAAAAGTGAGATCAAATTATGAAGCACGTCTTCAAAGAATTGCAACAGAAAGTGAAACGTGGCTTTACCAGTACAATTCTGAAGACAAAACACAAAGCATTCGAAAAAAAAAACAAAACAAATGTAAGTCATCCAGTCAAAGCAAAAACATACCAGTCAAGAGAAAAGATCATAGCAAGAGTTTTTAGGGATGCTCAAGACGATTTGCTTGTTGAATTTCTGGATGGACAAAGAATGATAACGTCTGCTTATTTTGAGAATGTTCTGAGAAAGTTAGACAAAACTTTAGCAAACAATGTGCGGGAAATCTTCACTAGAGAGTTCTTCACAACTACAAATGGTCCAGCTCCTTTCTCTCATCAAAAAAGGCAATTTTGTGAAAGTTTCAATGGGAAATCATTAGGAATGCACCTTACATTTCTGATTTGATTTCTTCTGATTTCCTTTTATTTCCTAGTCTTAAAAAAAATCTGTAAAGGGTATGTAGTTTTCTTCAGTAACGTAATATAAAAAAGATGACATTGACATGGTTAAATTCCCAGGACCCTCAGTTCTTTAGGGATGTACTAAATGGCTAGCATCATCACTTACGAAATTGTCTTTCATTTGATGACATTTATGTCGAGAAATAAAGTTTTATATTTTTATCTTTTACTTCTGTCTTTCCAGCAATTTTTTGAAATGCTCTTGTATTTTGAATGCTTGTACAAATAAATAGCACCAGAAAAGGTAATTATGTAATTATAAAAGACAGTATACACATGTATTTTTATTCTTTATTCTCTTAATTGATTTAAACAGCAATTAAATAAAACAATAGGATATAATATATCTTTGTGCCTGTATCATACAGAAATGAGACACATTTGCCAATAATAGCAAAAAGGTGGCGAGTAGAAGGAAGTTTTAAATTAAGAATATGACCCCAGATAGTAACTGGAATACACAGAATGAACAAAGAGAACCAGAAATGATAAAAAGAATGTTAATATAACTAAAGTTATATAAAAAGTGTCATTCTTCTTTAAAACATTTTTATTAATTACACATACTCATTGAATATAAGGTAAAACTTAATTATTGGTTTCATTTGCAATATAGACATTGCTTTGGGAAGAGTAGTGGATAAATTAGCCCAAATTAATGATATTTAAAAGAATCATTCATTTTCTTAAATATTAAATAAGTTATTAAAATATTATTTTAAACGTTGATTAAACAGACTTCTCTTGTTATATTAGAATAGTCACTATAAGTTAAAAGAAAACAACTTTAAATTGCATTTGTGAAAATCGACAAATTGAAACAAGCCTTTAAACAAGAGATTTTGACTTAACAAAATAGCTAACATCTAGTGGGTACTAGGCATAGTACCTGAGTGATAAAACAATCTGTACAATGAACCCCAGGGACATGACTTTATCTACATAACAAACCTACATATGTACACTCAAACCTAAACGTTTTAAAACAAGATGTACAGAAAAAACTGTCTAACATATAAACCAAGATTATTTTGTGATTATTTCACCTTTCTAAGTCTTACAGATTTTAGCAGAATAATTCTAGTTTGAAGCCTTTCAGATGTATATATATCTGAAATATATATATAAATATATATATCTGAAACATGTATAAATATATATATCTGAAAAATATATATAAATATATATATCTGAAATGTATATATAAATATATATCTGAAATGTATATATGAATATATATACCTGAAACGTATAAATATATATACCTGAAACGTATATATAAATATATACCTGAAATATATATAAATAAACATATCTGAAATGTATATATAAATAAACATATCTGAAATGTATATATAAATAAACAAATCTGAAATGTATATATAAACATATACATCTGAAATGTATATATAAACATATACATCTGAAATGTATATATAAATATATACGTCTGAAATGTATATATAAATATATACGTCTGAAATGTATATATAAATATATACGTCTGAAATATGTATAAATATATACGTCTGAAATATGTATAAATATATACGTCTGAAATATGAATAAATATATACGTCTGAAATGTATATATAAATATATACGTCTGAAATGTATATATAAATATATACGTCTGAAATGTATAAATATATATATCTGAAATGTATATATAACTATATATCTGAAATGTATATATAAACATATATATCTGAAATGTATATATAAACACATATATCTGAAATGCATATATAAACACATATATCTGAAATGTATATATAAACACATATATCTGAAATGTATATAAATACATATAACTGAAATGTATATAAATATATATCTCAAATATCTATATAAATATATATATCTCAAATATATATAAATATACATATATCTGAAATATATATAAATATACATATAACTGAAATATATATACATATATCTGAAATATATATAAATATACATATATCTGAAATATATATATCTGAAATATATAACTATATATCTGAAATATATATAATATATATGAAATATATAAATATATATGAAATATATATATCTGAAATATATAAATATATCTGAAATATATAAATATGTATATATGAAATATATATAAATATGTATATGTGTAAAATATATATAAATATATATCAGGCATATATATACATATAAAATATAAATATATATTTATATATAATATATAATTTATATGTATATAAATTATATTTATATAATTATAAATTATATAAATATATAATTATAAGTTATATGAATTATATTCATATAATTATATTTATATAAATCATATTGATATTTTATACTGATAAATAATTTATATAAATCATATTGATATTTTATATTGATATATAATTTATATAAATTATATTGATATTTTATATTGATATATAATTTATATAAATTATATTGATATTTTATACTGATATATAATTTATATAAATTATATTGATATTTTATATTGATATATAATTTATATAAATTATATTGATATTTTACATTGATATATAATTTATATAAATTATATTGATATTTTATATTGATGTATAATTTATATAAATTATATTGATATTTTATATTGATGTATAATTTATATTGATATTTTATATTGATGTATAATTTATATTGATATTTTATATTTATATATAAATTATATTTATATTTTATATTTATATATAAATTATATTTATATTTTATATTTATATATAAATATATATAATGTTATATATATTATATTTATATATGAATATATAAATATATATTTATTATATATGAAATTTATATATGTATATATTTATAATATATATTATATATAATAAATAGTATATATAATATAATTATATTTGTTATAAATTATATATAAATTGTATATATTATAAATTATATATAAATTATATATTATAAATTATACATAAATTATATATATTATAAATTATACATAAATTATATATAAATTATATATATTATAAATTATATATAAATATAATTATATATATTATAAATTATATATAAATATAATTATATTTATATATAAATATAAGTTATATATAAATATATATTAATTATATATATAAATATATATATTAATTAGATATGAATATATATTAATTATATATATATTAATTATATATAAATATATATATTAATTATATACGTAAATATATATATTAATTATATACGTAAATATATATATTAATTATATACGTAAATATATATATTAATTATATACGTAAATATATATATTAATTATATACGTAAATATATATTAATTATATACGTAAATATATATATTAATTATATACGTAAATATATATATTAATTAATTATATACGTAAATATATATATTAATTATATACGTAAATATATATATTAATTATATACGTAAATATATATTAATTATATACGTAAATATATATATTAATTATATACGTAAATATATATTAATTAATTATATACGTAAATATATATATTAATTATATACGTAAATATATATATTAATTATATACGTAAATATATATATTAATTATATATGTAAATATATATTAATTATATATATAAATATATATATTAATTATATATATAAATATATATTAATTATATATAAATATATGTTAATTATATATAAATATATATATAATTATATTTATATATAAATATATATCAGGCATATATATTTATATATATTTCAGATATATATATATATATGCCATAATTAGCATTTACTGATCTCAACATTAAATGAATGATGGCAAGAATTTATCTTTCACATATGCAAATTTGACATTACAAAAGTAATTAATAAGAGTGAGAAAATTTGGATATTGTCATAGAGTCATTTAGCTCACTGTTTCTCCCTTAAGCAGAGTTATTAAACTATTTCACAAATATGGAAATATATAACATTTAAAATCACATCTAAGAAAAGAGTCCCTCGGAAACACTTTCCAATTTTTAATCCTTTATAACAAAAGAAATAAGTTAAACATGACCTAAATAAGTCTATCACTGAAGTATTTTTAGTTCATATAGAAAAGGTTTCTTGATATTATAATATATCTATTCATTACACTTCAATACTATTTTCCCAAGAATGAGAGGTCAGAATCTCAAGGTATAGTTTTCATTGTGAAGTATAATTACTGAAATAATTTTATAGTCTGTCTCTCTGAAGTTCAAAGCAGAAAAAGCAGTAAGAGGAGAAACGGAATCTTAAGAAAGACTGGACATTTTTCATTGTCTTTTTAAATCATCAGAGTTGTAATTAGCAGTTACACTAGATCTCATATAAGAAACATCTTTTATACTTTGTAGGTGCTTGATATGTTTGATGAGGAGGAAGATAATGTCTCACTTCCTCATTTTGAAAGCAATGAAGTAAAACAGAGAATGAAGAATAACCATAATTGAGTTAAAATTATCTCTACTAAGATTCACTTAGGCAGATGTCCTACACAAACTTTATGTTGAAATGTCAATATTCAACTATGGTTCAGTCTTAAAATTTCGTTGTTCTTTATTTTTGCATCTAAAAGTCATCTGCAACAGATGTGACTCATAGGAATATAAGGAAACCCGTGTCACAAGAGAGAATGAATATGTCACCCCTAAGTGTGGGATAGTCCATACCTCTTCTCTCTGTATTCCTTTTAAACCTGTTCTTTTCTTCTATTTTTCCTCTCATTCTGACTTTAATATATCTTTTAATCACTGATCTCCTTTTCCTGAATGCTTAAATAAGCTGTATAAGAGGAATGTGTTTGTGTCATATGTATATGAAATCAAATAGACACTTGAGCCAGCTGCTTTCCTTATGTTAGTCTCAGTCTCTGCCTTTTCATTTAATTAGTGATGTCTTTCCAATAAGATAAGTATTTTAGTGAAATCTCATTTATCAATTTTTTCTTTTATAATTTTTCCTCTCACTGCCCTGTTTAAGAAAGGTACCCCAAGGTCATAAAGATTTTTTTCTCTTTCATCTAGAGTTTTAGAGTGTGTGTGTGTGTGTGTGTGAGTGCGTGTGTCTGTGTGCGTGTGTGTGTGCATCTCCACTTTGAGTTAATATGGGGGTATATGATCCTTTAAGCATCAAGGTTCATTATTTCACCATATAGACATATATATCTCCTACTATCATTAGTTGAAAAGACTGACTTGTCTTTATTCAGTTATTTCAGCACCTGCTTTTAAACATCAATCAACCATTCTGGGTTTGATCTGCATTTTCCTGATGACAAGTGACACTGACGTTATGCATTTTTTCATATACCTGTTGGGCATTTGTACATCTTCTTTGGGGAAATGTCTGTTCAAGTCCCTACCTCATTTTTTAATTGGGTTATTAGTTTTTTCTATTGAATTGTAGAAGTTCTTTATATATTTTGGAGATTAGTCCCTTATAAGATTTATGGTTTGCAAATATATTCTTTTATTCTATATTTTATTCTATAGGTGGTCTTTTCACTCTGTAGATAACATTTCACACCTGTCAGGATGTTCATTATCAAAAATACAAAAAACAAGTGTCATTGAGGATGTAAAAATATTGGAACTCTTGCACACTGTTAGTGGAAATGCAAAAATGGTGCAGCTACTATGGAAAACAGTATAAAGGTTCATTATCACTCTCATGTTCATTATAGTCAAAATGTAGAAACAACATAAATGTCCACCAACAGATGAAGGGATAAAGAAAATTGGTATATACATAAAAGGAAACACTACTTAGATGTGAAAAAGGAGATTCTGCATTATGCAACAACATGGATAAACCTGGAGGACATTATGCTAAGTAATACTGCATGATTCCACTTACATAAAGTGTCTAAAATAGTCAAGTTCATAGAATCAAAGAATGGAATGGTGATTTTCAGGGGTTGTGTTAAGGGGGAAGTGGGGAGTTATTATCAATAGGTATAATGCTTCAGTTAGGCAAGATGAATAAGCTCCACAGATCTGCTGTACAACGTTGCGTGTACAGTCAACAACAAGACACTGTAAACTTAAACATTTGTTAAGAGGGTAACAGTTGTTACATCTTATGTTAAGTATTCTTACTACAATAAAATACAATTTTAGAAAATCAGTTGACCATCGTATGTGGGCATATTACTGAATTCTCTATTTGATGCATTGATATATTTATCTATCCTCATTTCAAAATCATTGTATTGACTACTGTAACTTGATAGTAGTAAATCTTGAAATAATGGGCTGGGATTTCTCCAGCTTTGTATATCTTTTCCAAATTATTCATTTTAACGTTTTTATCTGCTAATCCCACTGCCTCTTCCATTTCTGAGATTTATGTCCTCCTAGTTATTGCTCACATTTTTCTGCTTTATTTCATGTCTAGTTTTTTGTTTGGATACTGAACTTACTGATTTTTACATTGTTCAGTATCTGGATTTAGTTCCCTAACTTCATGAATATTGAGGTTTGTTGGTTGGTTTATTTATTTATTTATGAGACAAAGTTTCATTCTTGTTGCCCAGGCTGGAGTGCAGTGGAGTGATCTTGGCTCACAGCAACCTCCATCTCCCAGGTTCAAGTGATTATCTTGCCTCAGCCTCCCTAGTAGCTGGAATTACAGGCATGCACCCTCACCACGCCTGTCTAATTTTGTATTTTTAGTAGAGATGGGGTTTTACCATGTTGGTCAGGTTGGTCTGGAACTCTTGACCTCAGGTGATGCACCCACCTTGGCCTCCCAGAGTGCTGAGATTACAGGTATGAGCCGCTGTGCCCGGCCAAGGTATATTTAGTCAGGTCATTCAGTTACTTTAATAAGCTTGGTCCTTCAGAGGCTTGTTTCTAATTTTTGTTGTCATGAGTCTAAAGTAGCCGTTACTATGGGACTAGTTTATTCCTGTAACTTCTTTTTTTCTTCCCTTCTGGGTCATTTGTTGGATGTTCTGTGTGTTCCACAAGCTCTCTCTCACTTTATTGCTATCTCCAATATCTCTCAGCTATGTATTATCTCTAATAATGCTTTAGCTTACAGATCTCTAGTAGTTATTTCTTGCTCTTTTTGGGATAGTCTTACTGTGCAAGAGGAGCTTCGATATTTGGCAAAAGAGTCAAGAAGACTTAAATGCAGATTTAAAGAGCTTTTTATCTATATAGCTTCTTATTGAGACACTGGCCTACAAATTCCAGCTGTCACAGCATTCCTAAACCCTAATTTTTTTTTTCTCACCTCAGTGAAACCATTGTGCTTTGTGTTTGCTTTTCATGTGTAAAGGTTCAGAAAATTTCTCCAGACAGAATGTCAGGCATTTCCTCTCCTCTCAAGAGTTACAATCCTTCATTGCCCATGATCTGGTGTGAGAAAATGTTTGTTTATATTTGTTGTTTTGTTTTATTTGTTTTCTACTTGCCTATAGTGGGAAGACAAATATAGTGTCAGCTACCTCATCAAGGCCAGAAGTGAAAATCTCTCCAATTTATTTTACAAGGATAGCATAACACTGCCAAAGCCAAAAAGCAGAGCATAAGAATAAATCAGAGCTCAATTTTACTTATGAATAGGAGGAGGTCAATGATCTTAAATAAATTAGTGTCAAATTGATTCCTGCAACACATTAAGGAATAATGCCCTAGAACCAAACAAAATTTGTTTCAGGGTTTCCATAATGATACAATGTTCTGGAAGCTTAGCATCATGTACACAGGTCAAAGAAAATCCTTTCGGTTCTCATAGTAGGACCCAATAAATCCTCAGTGTGCAGCTAGCAAAAATAAAGCTCTAACATAATAAAGCACATCCATTTCAAATCCAAAGTTAGTATCAAAAAATAATGAATTGAATTATAGAATAACTTGTAATAAACATACAAGGAATATAGAAATGCTTGATATCAATATGAATATTTAATATTTGACCAGCACTCAGAACCAAGGTAGTTTTAGAAATTAAACTGTTTTGAATTTTCCACCAACTGGTATTTTACTAATATTATAAGTATAATTTTCTATATATTTGCCAATCTATTGGACTGTTCTTTCCTTTTGACTGTTTACTACCTGCTACCCCCCATTAAAACTCAAAAGGGAAAGAATATTATTTTTTATTGTTACAACTATAAGCAAGATAGGATTTCAGAAAGCCCAAAGATTGGTTGCACTGAATTGTGAAAATTACATGTTACTCCTTAAGAAAGATTATGTAATTTTCCAACAGGGAGGGTTATGAGTCAAGTTGGCAAATTTTCCCTTGCTGTGGAAAGATGGGAAAGGGTGGCCCCATGATCAATATATGTAGTACAAAGCTTCAAGAAATGTAATATGGCAAGAAAAAGAAACACGTTATATTACTGTAAATAATAATCATTGCCTTTAAGAGTATCCATGGAAAATTGTATAAGAAGGAAAAGAAACAAGAAGGTAGAAAGCAATGAAGGGAAGAAGAAAGGAAAGAATGAAAGGAAAGAAGGAAAAATAAAGTAAATCAAGTTTGTGAGGTGATTTGTTTAAAAAAGTGTAAAAGTCTTAAATGCTATCAAAAGCATGCAAAAATAAAAAACTAGCAGAAATAGGCATTAGATATATAATAGAAAATGTAATATTTTACTAAGAGAGATAAAAGTAAAAATAACATGTGAAGTACAGAAGAGGCATAGCTTGTTTTATTGTGCTTCACTATATTGTACTTTGCAGATATTATAATTTTATAAATTGAAGGTTTGGGGCAACTGAGCATTAAACAAATCTATTGGTACTACAGTAACATATGCTCTTTTTTGTTTCTGTGTGACATTTTATTAGTTATTTCAATATTTCAAATTTTGTTATTATTATATCTCTACGGTAATCTATGACCAGTGATATTTGATTGTACCATTGTAACTGTCTTGGGGAGCTAGGAACCTTCCCCATATGATGGTGAACTTATTCAATAAATATCATGCGTGTTCTGAGGGCTCCACCAACCAGCTGTCCCCTCATCTCTTTCCTTCCCAGAACTCATATTCTGAGACACAACGATATTGAAATTGGGTCAATTAATAACCCTACAGTGGCCTCCAAGTGGTTAAACGAAAGGAAAGTTTGCATGTTATGTTAGTCCGTTTTCTTTTTTTTCTTTCTTTCTTTTTTTATTTTTTTGAGACGGAGTCTCGCTCTGTCACCAGGCTGCAGTGCAGTGGTGCCATATTGGCTCACTGCAACTTCTGCTTCCCGGGTTCAAGCGATTCCCCTGCTTCAGCCTACAGAGTAGCTGGGACTACAGGTGTGTGCCACCACGCCCAGATAATTTTTGTACTTTTAGTAGAGACGGGGTTGCACCATGTTGGCCACGATGGTCCCCATCTCTTGACCACGTGATCCGTTCGCCTTGGCTTCCCAAAGTGCTGGGATTACAGGTGCGAGCCACCACGCCCAGCCATATTAGTCCATTTTCATACTGCTATAATGAAGAGCCCAAGACTGGGTAATTTAGAAAGGAAAGAGGTTTAATTGACTCACAGTTCAGCATGGCTGGGGAGGCCTGAGGAAACTCACGGTCATGGCAGAAGGCAAAGCAGATGCAAGGCACCTTCTTCACAAGGCAGCCAGAAGAAGTGCCACACAAAAAGGGAAGAGCTGCTTATAAAACCATCAGATCTCATGAGAACTCACTCACTATCAGGAGAACAACATGGGGGAAACCACCCTCATGATTCAGTTACCTCCCATTGGTTCTCTCCTAAGACATGTCGGTATTATGGGAACTAGAATTCAAGATAAGACCTCAGGTGATCCACCTGCCTCAGCCTCCCAAAGTGCTGGGATTACAGGCTTAAGTCACATGCCCCAAGGCATGTATTTTTTATACATAATGCTATTGCATATAATAGACTACAGTATGATGCACTTATAGCTTTTATATGCACTGGGAAACCAACAAATTTGTATAACCTGCTTTATTGTGATATCTGCTTTATTGTGGTGGTCTGGATCCAAACCTGTACTATCTCTTCAGTATGCCTGTAGTCCGTCCTCAGTTACCTATAATCAACTATAGCCTAAAAATGAAACTGACCCAATACTCCCATACATACACAGTTTGTTTTTAATAAACATAGAAATTGACCACTCTTGTCTGAAAGCTTAAAACTCCCATTTGTTTTATCTGAGCTCCTTCCTCAGTAAAGGACCCCCAGGCCTCTCAAAAAGTGTTAAAAAACCAAAACTTCCCAGATTATCCCATCCGATGAGATGCCAGGCCCCTCATTCATCAGTACTGCTTCCTTACCCTTCCTGAATTCCTGTTTCACCATACATAGTTCTATTTCTCCCCTGCTATATAAATCCCTAATTTTAGTTGGTCAGGGAGATGGACTTGAGACTGATCTCCCATCTCCTCAGCTGCAGCACCTGAATAAAGCCTTTTTCCTTGGCAGACTCATCATCTCAGTCATTGACTTTCTATGCGGCAAACGGCAGGACCTATACCAAACCCCAGGTATTTTGATAACAAAAATATTAAATGGAAAATTCCAGAAATAAGCAATTAATAAGTTTTTTTTTTTCTGATGTGGAGTCTCACTCTGTTGCCCAGGCTGGAGTGCAGTGGCGCCATCTCAGCTCGCTGCAAGCTCTGCCTCCGAGGTACACGCCATTCTCCTGCCTCAGCCTCCCGAGAAGCTGGGACTACATGTGCCCACCAGCACGCCCTGCTATTTTTTTTGTATTTTTAGTAAGACAGGGTTTTACCATGTTAGCCAGGATGGTCTCAATCTCCTGACCTTGTGATCCGCCTGCCTCGGCCTCACAAAGTACTGGGATTACAGGCGTAAGCCATGGCACACGGCCAGCAATTAATAAGTTTTAAATTGCACATGGTACTGAGAAGTGTGATGACATTTTGTGCCACCTGCTCCATCCCACCTTGAATTGTGACACATCCCTTTGTCCAGTGGATTCACCTGTAGACACTGCCTCCTCATGAGCCACTCAGTAGCTGTCTCACTTATCAGATCAACTGTCCTGGGTATTGAAGTGTTTGTGTTTAAGTAACTCTTATTTTACTTCATTAAGGACCCTGAAGTGCAAAAGTAGTGATTCTGGCAATTCAAATATGTCAAAAAGAAGCCATCAAGTACTTCATTTAAATGAAAAGGTAAAAGTTCTCAATAAGGAAAAAAATCATATGCTGATGTTGCTAAAATTAGCAGTAAGAACAAATCTTCTATCCATGAAATTTTACACAGGATACTGTTTTAGTCATTCTATAGCATTACTAGTTATTGCTTCTAATATCCTACTGTACCTAATTAATAAGTTAAACTTTATTGTGGATATATATGTACAGGAAAAAACATAGTGTATACAGGGTTCAGTTTCAGGCATCTTCTGAGGGTCTTAGAATGTGTCCCTTGTGGATAGTATTCATCAAAGTGAACCCTTACACTCTTCCAAGATTAAAATATTATTTTAAAATTTAGGAGAACTAAAAACTACTACTCAAGGAAATAAGAGAGGACACAAACAAATGGAAAAACATTCCATGCTCTTGGATAGGAAGAATCACTATTGTGAAAATGGCCATACTGCCCAAAGTAATTTATAGATCCAATGTTATTCCCATCAAGCTACCATTGACCTTCTTCATAGAATTAGAAAAACTACTTTAAATTTCCTATGGAACCAAAAAAGAGCCTGTATAGCCAAGACAATCCTAAGCAAAAAGAACACAGCTGGAGGCATCATGTTACCTGACTTCAAACTATACTACAAGATTATAGTAATTAAAACAGCATGGTACTGGTACCAAAACAGATATATAGACCAATGGAACAGAACAGAAGCCTCAGAAATTACACCACACATCTACAACCATGTGATCTTTGACAAAACTGACAAAGGGAATCAGTGGGTAAAGGATTCCCTATTTAATAAATGGTTTTGGGAAAACTGGCTGGCCATATGCAGAAAACTGAAACCGGACCCCTTCCTTACACCTTATACAAAAATTAACTGAAGCTGGATTAGTGATTTAAATGTAAGACCTAAAACCATAAAAACCCTAAAAGAATACCTAGGCAATACCATTCAGGACATAGGCATGGGGAAAGATATCAGGACTAAAACACCAAAAGCAATTGCAACAAAAGCCAAAATGGACAAATGGTATGTAAGTAAACTAAAGAGCTTCTGCACAGCAAAAGAAACTATCATCAGCATGAACAGACCACCTACAGAATGGGAAAAAATGTTCGCAATCTATCCATCTGACAAAGGGCTAATATTCAGAATCTACAAGGAACTTAAACAAATTTACAAGAAAAAAAACAACCCCATCAGAAAGTGGGCAAAGGATATGAACAGACACTTCTCAAAACAAGACATTTATGTGGCCAACAAACATGAAAAAAAAAACAAAACTCATCCTCACTGGTCATTAGAGAAATGCAATTCAAAACCACAATGGGATACCATCTCATGCCAGTTAGAATGGCAATCATTAAAAAGTCAGGAAACAACAGATGCTGGAGATAAGGTGGAGAAATAGGAACACTTTTACACTGTTCGTGGGAGTATAAATTAGTTCAACCACTGTGGAAGACAGTGTGGCGATTCCTCAAGGATCTAGAACCAGAAATACCATTTGACCCAGCAATCCCATTACTGGGTATATACCCAAAGGATTATAAATCATTCTAGTATAAAGACACATGTACACGTATGTTTATTGCGGCACTATTCACAATAGCAAACCCTTGGAATCAACCCAAATGCCCATCAACGTTAGACTGAATAAAGAAAATGTGGCACATATACACCATGGAATACTATGCAACCATAAGAAAGAATGAGTTCGTGTCCTTCGCAGGGACATGAATGAAGCTGGAAACCACAATTATTAGCAAACTAACACAGGAACAGAAAACCAAACACCACATGTTGTCACTCATAAGTGGGAGTTGAACAATGAGAACACATGGGCACAGGGAGGAGAACATCACACACCAGGGCCTGTTGAAGGGTGGGGGGCAAGGGGAAGGATAGCATTAGGAGAAATACCTAATGTAGATTACGGGTGGATGGGTGCAGCAAAACACCAGGGCACACGTATACCTATGTAACAAACCTGCACGTTCTGCACATGTATCTGAGAACTTAAAGTATAATAATAGAATAAAATAAAATTTTTAATCAAAATGCTAATGAAAAATTTTTATAATTTAACAAATTGATTCTAAACTTCATCTGGAATTATGACATAGAAAAGCATTGACAAGAACATTGCGAAACAATTACTAAGTACAGTTTTCCTTAGTAGATAATAGATTGTAGTCTTAAAATACAGTAAATAAAACATTACTGGTGCTAGAATAGACAAAACTGAAAATGGAACAAAAACAAAAGGATAATATACCCAGTACAATGTATACAAACAGGAAATCATTTTTTAAACTGAGCCATTACTACACACTACATATCAAAATAAGTTTCATATAAATGATTTAATTTAAAAAGCTAAATCATAAGTCTAGTCAAATGAAATCATGAGACATATTTGTATAATTTTACCATAACAACTCCGTGCACCATTACAGAATATAGGGAGAGCTAGGTTTGACAAGGTGAAAATCTAAAATGGTTATGCCAAAAAAAAAAACATTATTTTTTGGAAATGCAAAAGGAAAAGTAAAAACTACACTTGTTATATATTCCACAACTTAATTTTCATACATGAGCAGTATTGGCAATCAATAAGAATTCAAAAATTCAAATAAAAAATGATCTAGGACAAATTAGCAAATCATAAAATTAAAATGTAATTAGATAATAAACATAGTAAAATGTGCAATGTTACTCATCAAAAAATTCATAAAACATTAATGGTTCAGGGCATGGGATTCATAGATGAACACTTATGAGTATGAGTTCTAGATTTGACAGTTATAAAGATTACATGATATAATATATTGTGGAACTTAATATGCTTCCTTTACACTGTGTGTTTTCACTTAATATTTTTCTTGTATTATGTTCAATTCATATTATTTCATAAAATAATAATATGTCATCTTCACCAATCAAGCTGGAAAATATTTTATGGTAATGATAACATATTGTGTTATTATATAAATATCCATTAAGATTGGATATAGTAAATCAATATTCTCATATATTAAGAATGGCTTGTATTTCTAGATATTTGCTTAAAATATAATAAATTATATCTAAATAGGTCTTAGCTACAAAAAAAATTATTGATATTTTATTTATAATATTAATTCCTGATTCTGACTCCTTTACTTACCAGACTTGTAATGTTAAACATGTTAATATACCTTCCTTTGCTACAGTCTCTTCATTTGAGATATGGGAGTAGTAATAATGGTTGTTTATAGGGATGCTTTAATCATTAATTTAGGTTTTCTTTTGAAAGTGGTTATTAAACAGTTATTATTTTTCTGTTCAGTAATGATTTTTGTTGTGATTTTTATTATTCAAACCCCACCCCAAAACAGTGATTGGTTTTGTTAAAATACTTTAGTGGATATCCAGTCAAATAGAATCATAGTGCATCATTAGAGGAAATGATGCAGAAGAAGGATTTTTAAAGCATTCTCCATGGAAGCCCAGTTCCACAGAGGAGCTTCAAGGGGCTGTTGGGGAGTGAGGGTGAGAAGCTACCCTGGTAGGCACACCTCTGCTTTCCCCTGCTTCAACCAGAACAGGCCTAGGTCTATTGTTGTACCTATTCAAGGTCCCCTTCATACTTGTTTGTACAAAGGATTCTTCTAAAATGTAAAACTACTTATTTGGAGCACAAACTGACAGAGAAAAGGTACATAACATATTGTTCAGTTTTAAAGATCAGATTCCAAATTATTATAAAAACTGTTTTCAATATGGAAAATAGACATCATGACAGGCTAATGGATTTAGGGTCATTCTTTTTCCTTTTTGGTCACTGTGTAATCTATGATGAGTATATTATTACATAACTGAGATATAATAACATTTTTATAAAGTAATAAACATTCAATGGAACAAATCAGGAAACTAACTTTATCTTTCTTTTACAATTATCTAGAAAAATATCACCATCAGATATTAATATTTGAATCTGTTTTTATGTTGACTAATGATGGTTAAAGCAAATAAAATAACTTACATTTCCATAGTAAAAACAACAATACACATTGGAATTAATATATATTTTAATGCCACAAACATTATGTTGTAATACTACGTATTTGATTTGTTAAAATATGCAGAAGCAAGCTTCTTAATCTCGCTGAACCTCAGTTTGCTCATCTATAAAATGTAGATAGAATAATTAATTTATGTTATTAGGAGATTAGAGACAATGTAGATAAAAGGCCAAGTTTATAAGAGGCACAAAGAGAGATTAACTTTAACTCAATGTATCATTTCTCCATCTACCTTAAGGAAGACAAACTTTAAAAAACACTCAAATTCTAATACTTAATTGTCTTTAAAAGTAAGAAATGTCTTCATAAGACATTTGTCTTTTAATTTTTGCAAAAATGGCAAAAATAATAAACTCAATACATCATGAATTCATACTTTGGAAAAGGAAAAATTCTTTTAATTCAAAAAAATGTTGGTATAGAGATGCTCAGGAGTACCTATAGCACTGTTGATTTCCATGAATTTTTGTTTTCTGTTCATCTTCTTTTACCATGGAAAGCTGCCTGTGTTACTGAAAGATTGCTGTTTGCATTTCACATAGATTTGTTCTTGTTAATATTTTATTAGTTGTTATTTTTAGTTTTACTAAAAGACTATACCTAACTCTTTTCTCTCCAGGTTTTTGTAAGTGGATTGTGCTGAAAATGGAAGTGCTTGGGAAATCCACTGGTTGTGCATATTTTAAAAACTCTTTGTAAAATAACGTGTTGGGTTCAAGATTCCAAGTGGCCTCCAGCCTGGAATACAGCATATTGGCAGGAGCCTCCACACCTGTTTGGCCACTTGCTCTCTCTTACTCTCTGTTTCTCTTTCTCTCTCTCTCTCTCTCTCTCTCTCTATCTTTGTTTCCCTCTTGTTGGCCACCACAACTGTGGTGATATTTACTTTTTTACTTTTATTAAATGGCAAATAAATCTGACTTTAAAGATACCTCCTTCCATGATTTTAAACCCATTATATGTTAAAAAGAAGTTCCATTTGCACAGCAATTCCCAAAACCTTTCACCAAGATAAATTGTGAAATTGTCCAGCAAATATGTGTTTCATTAGTAATAACATTCAACAATTGACCTAGTGCTGACCAGGTGCCAGCCATTCTGCCAACATTTTCTCATATAATTGCTTTTCATTTCTACAACATCCTTATGAATTAAGATTTTGAACACCCACTTTACATTTTAAAAGTTTACAATATTTTAAATATTTTAAAGTTAAAATGATCAAATTAATGAACTAGTCAGTTTTTTGACCTCAATTTCAGAAGAGACATGTTTCTCATTTTCTTTAGTTGTTCAACTTCTGATGATTAAAATTTGTGTTATTGATGATTTTCATACAACTGTTCCCCAAAAAGTTACCTTTTTTATAATTAATTTCAATGATAAGAGGAAAAAAAGATTATCATTCTAAGAGGAACTGAGGATATATTTTAAAATTAAAAAGCTAAAGATTTTTTTTTGACTGAGATTTGGTTTGTTCCTCCAAGGCTCATCTCCTTTCAGCTTCTCTTACCCCCAGACCTTGTCCCAAGACCTGAGACGAGGCAGAGGCTGGTGCCCATCTACACCCTTGATGCATAAAGGTACAGGAGAGGCTGAGTTCAAGAACCATCAAAAAAAAGTTAGATTGTGTTTATATTATTTTATTTTTCTCAACAAATAAAATAATAAAATTTTCTCATGTTTAGTCTGGGTAATCCACAGTGTTAAAGAGTTAACCTAACAAAAGGAGAGGCAATTAAGTTATGCTTAACTGGTATTTTCTATCCTTCAAACTAGAATAGGATTAGTTACTATAAAATTTAGTGGGTTTTGCAAACATTGCTAAAAATTACATTAGAAAAATCCTTTGATCTCTTGAATGCAGTGTTCTGTATAAAACTAATGTGATTTGGATATTGTATACGCAAAATTAATTACTGCTTAAAAAAGACAATTAGCTTATTTAAATATTCTTGCTAACAGTGAAGTGAATTGTTTTAGATAAAAAAGAATAAGATCAACTATATTTGTATTTGTAATAGCTTAAGTCAGTCTACCTAATTGTTAAAAATATGATTGGCTGTTGAGGACAGAACTTGTTGCTTTCGAAGTAGTGGTAGGCATACATTTAAGTTTGTCAGTAATATATTGTGATGGTTAACACTAAGTGTCAACCTGATTGGATTGAAGGATGCCAAGTATTGGTCCTGGATGTGTCTGTGAGGGTGTTGCCAAAGGAGATTAACATTTGAGTCAGGGGACTGGGAAAGGCAGACCCACCCTTAATCTGGGTGGGAACCATTTAATCAGCAACCAGTGTGGCTAGAATATAAAGCAGGCAGAAAAATGTGAAAAGACTAGACCGGGCTAGCTTCGCAGCCTACATCTTTGTATATATTATGTATAGGAGGATATATAGATATATATAGAAATATATAGAGAGGGAAAGATATATGGATAAATAGATAATATATATTTCTATCCTATTAGTTATGTCCCTCTAAAGAACCCTGACTAATACAGATTTTGGCACCAGGAGTGGTTCTAGAGGAGCAGAATATTAAGGGTGGAATTCTTTCATTGGTTTGGGAGTTTCTGGAGTTGGCTGCTTAATATGATTAGACCCAAGAATACTCAAAAAAAGGACTCTACTTCTAATAGTATGGAGAGCACTGATAGTCCTTGGCATAAATTGTTTAGAGAGTTATGCAAAATAAATGCATTTGACACTCCTGAGTCACTGCTCGTGAGAGGCAAGGAGTTTAGTGACCCTGTACATAAAACCTTTAACCATATGTGGAGAACCAACGAACATGATGAAGCTGGTTGGTTGCTCCAAATTTCAGTGGACAAAGTGATGAAAGAAAATGATGAACTCAAGGATTCTAACTCCCAGCTTCAGAAGCAGATACTGAGCCTCAAATCTGCTAAGATTGCCCTGAGTGAGAGTATTATCTCCTGTAGAGAAAGCCGAAATTGTGGAAAAACAGACAGAAGCTTTTATCATGAAAGTGGCTGACCTGCAATGAAAGAGGCATGCACCGTGTCACCAGATGTCTACTGTTAAAGTGAGGGCATTAATTGGAAAAGAACGGGACCCTGCAACTTGGAATGGGGACATGTGGGAGGACACTGATGAAGCCAGGGATGCTGAGTTTGTCAATGCTGATCAACCTTTTTTGCCAGAATACCTTCCCCATCCCCAGTAGTGGCAACATCCTCTCCCCACTCATGCTGCCATCAGCCTTTCCACCCTTGTCTGAGGAGTTGAACCCTGAAGTTCCTGAGGCAACAGTGATGGCCTCCCCTGAGGCAGTTACCAGGCAAAATAATGTTAATTCTCTTCAGGAGCCACCCCCAACACCCCTGTTTGCACCTAGACCTATAACTAAAGTCCTGGTGGACCCCTAGAGGTGAGATTGAGAGGGTGACCCATGAGGAGGTATGCTACACTTTAAAAAGACTGCTTGAATTTTCTAATTTACTTAAACAGAAATCTGGAGAATAGGCATAGGAATGGATATTAAGGGTGTGGAATAATGGTGGAAGGAATCTAGAGTTGGATCAGGCTGAATTTATGGATTTGGGCCCACGAAGTAGGGACTCTGCATTTAATGTTGCAGCTTGGGGAATTAAAAAATGTTCTAATAGTTTATTTGCTTGTTTAGCTGAAATACAGATTAAAAGATGGCCCACTGTGAGTGAGCTGGAAATGCCTGATCTCCTTTGGTTTAATGTAGAGGAAGGGATCCAAAGGCTTAGGGAGATTAAGATGGCAGAGTGGATTAGTCACTTTAGACCTACTCATCCCAGCTAGGAAGGTCCAGAAGATATATCCTTGACAAATGCCTTGTGAAATAGATTTTTGAGAGCAGCACCTGCATCTCTGAAGAGCCCTGTAATTGCTGTAGTCTGTATGTCAGATCTAAAACTGGGAACTGCAGTCACTCAACTACAAATTTTAAATACAACGGGAAAAGTTGGGTCCTGAGGTGGCAGGAGCCAAGTGGCAGCACTCAACTGTCAAAGGCAAGATGGTCATAGCTGTCATAACAGACAGCAGAGACAAAGCAGCAATCAGAATAGTCTGACTCATGTAAAGCTCTAGCATTGGCTAATGAATCACGGTGTTTCTAGAAATGAAATTCATAGGAAGCCTGCTGCATTTCTACTTAATTTGTATAAGCAGAAAACTTCTAGGTCAAATGGACAAAAGACTAATTTGAGTTAGGAAAACAGAGAATCAGAGCCCCTCAATCAATTTTCAGACTTGAGTCAGTTTACAGACCCAGAACCCCTTGAATGAAGGGGAGCCTGGTTCCTCTTGAGGAACTGACAATGTATGCAAAAAATCTTTCTCCCATCATTCCTCAAGGAGACATTTAGCCTTTTACTAGGGTAACTGTGCATTGGAGAAAGGGAAATGATCAGATATCTCAGGGACTACTGGACACTGGCTCTGAGCTGACATTGATTACAGGGGACCCAAAACATCATTGTGGTCCTCCAGTTAAAGTAGGGGCTTAAGGAGATCAGGTATTTAATGGAGTTTTAGCTCAGGTCTGATTTACCGTTGGCCCAGTGAGTCCTTGAACTCAACTCGTGGTCATTTCCCCAGTGCCAGAATGCATAATTGGCATAGACATTTTTAGCAGCTGGCAGAACACCCACATTGGCTCCCTGACTGGTAGGGTGCAGGCTATTATGATGGGAAAGGCCAAACAGGAAGCAATTAGAGCTGCCTATACCTAGAAAAATAGTAAATCAAAAACAATGTCACATCTCTGGAGGGATTGCAGAGATTAGTGCCACCATAAAGGACTTGAAAGACACAGGGGTGGTAATTCCACCACATCCCCTTCAACTCTCCATGTGGCCTGTAGAGAAGACAGATATTTCTTGGATAGTGACAGTGGATTTTCGTAAGCTTAACCAAGTGGTGACTCCAATTGCAGCTGCTGTACCAGATGTGGTTTCATTGCTTGAGCAAATTAACACATCTCCTGGTATCTGGTATGAAGCCATTGACTCGGCAATTGCCTTTTTCTCCATTCCTGTTCATAAGGCCCACCAGAAGCAATTTGCCTTTAGCTGGCAAGGCCAACAACATACTTTTACTGTCCTACCTCAGGAGTATGTCAATTCTCCAGCTTTGTGTCATAATCTTATTTGGAGAGATCTTGATTGCTTTTCACTTCTGTAAGAATATCACACTGGTCCATTATATTGATGACATTATGCTGATTGGATCCAGTGAGCAAGAAGTAGCAAACACACTGAACTTATTGGTGAGACATTTGCATGCCAGAGGATGGGAAATAAATCTGACTAAAATTCAGGGAATTTTAGTAAAATATTTTACTTCAATAAAATTTCTAAGGGTCCAGTGATATGGGGCCTGTCGAGATATTCCTTTTAAGGTGAAGGATAAGTTGCTGCATTTGGTCCCTCCTACAACCAAGAAACAGGCACAATGCCTAGTGGGCTTATTTGGATTTTTGGAGGCAACACATTCCTCATTTGGGTGTGTTACTCTGGCCCATTTATTGAGTGACCCAAAAGGCTGCCAGTTTTGGGTGGGGTCAAGAACAGTAGAAGGCGCTGCAACAGGTCCAGGCTGCAGTGCAAGCTGCTCTGCCACTTGGGCCACATGACCCAGCAGATCCAATGGTTCTTGAGGTATCAGTGGCAGATAGAGATGCTATTTGGAGCCTTTGGCAGGCCCCCATAGGTGAATCACAGCAGAGGCCTCTAGTGTTATGGCACCAAGGCCATGCCATCTTCTGCAGATAACTACTCTCCTTTTGAGAGACAGCTCTTGGCCTGTTACTGGGCTTTCGTGGAAACTGAATGTTTGACTGTGGGTCATCAAGTAACCATGTGACCTGAACTGCCTATCATGAACTGGGTGCTTTCTGACCCATCTAGCCATAAAGTAGGTCATGTACAGCAGCATTCCATCATCAAATGGAAGTGGTATATATGTGACCGGGCTTGAGCAGGTCCTGAAGGCACAAGTAAGTTACATGAGAAAGTGTCTCAAATGCCCATGGTCTCCACTCCTGCCACCCTGCCTTCTCCCCAACAGCCTGCACTGATGGCCCCATTGGGAGTTCCCAATGATCAGTTGACAGAGGAAGAGAAGAATAGGGCCTAGTTCACAGATGGTTCCGACAGATATGCAGGCACCACCCGAAAGTGGAGAGCTGCAATGCTACAGCCCCTTTCTACGACATCCCTGAAGGACAGCAGTGAAGGGAAATCTTCCCAATAGGCAGAACTTCAAGCGGTGCACCTGGTTGTGCACTTTGCATGTAAGAAGAAATGGCCAGGTGTGTGTTTATATACTGATTCATGGGCTATAGCCAAAGGTTTGGCTGTATAGTCAAGGATTTGGAAGAAGCATGATTGGAAAATTGGTGACAAAGAAATTTGGGGAAGAGATATGTAGATGGACCTCTCTGAGTGGTCAAAAACTGTAATGATATTTGTATCCCATGTGATTGCTCACCAATGGTGACCTCAGCAGAGGACGATTTTAATTATCAAGTGGATAGGGTGATCCGTTCTGTGGACATCACTCAGCCTCTTTCCCCAGACACCCCTGTCATCACCCAATGGGCCCTTGAACAAAGTGGCCATGGTGGCTTGGATAGAGGTTATGCATGGGCTCAGCAACAGGGACTTCCACTCAGCAAGGCTGACCTGGCTATGGCCACTGCTGAGTGCCCAATTTTCCAGCAGCAAAGACCAACACTGAGCCCTTGATATGGCACCATTCCTCGGGGTGGTCAGCCAGCTACCTGCTGACAGTTTGATTATATTGGATCTCTTCCATAATGGATAGGGCAGAGGCTTTTCCTCACTGGAATAGACACTTACCCCAGATATGGGTTTGCCTATCCTGCATGCAATGTTTCTGCCAAGACTACCATCCGTGGACTCACGGAATGCCTTATCCACCGTCATGGTATTCCTCTGACCAAGGCACTCACTTTATGGCTAAAGAAGTGCAGCAGTGGGCTCATGCTCATGGAATTCACTGGTCTTACCATGTTCTCCATCATCCTGAAGCAGCTGGATTGATAGAATGGCGGAATGTCCTTTTGAATTCACAATTACAATGCTGACTAGGTGACAATACTTTGCAGGGCTGGGGCAAAGTTCTCCAGAACGCTGTGTATGTTCTGAATCGGCGTCCAATATATGGTACTGTTTCTTCCACAGCCAGGATTTATAGGTCCAGGAATCAAGGGGTAGAAGTGGAAGTGGCACCACTCACCATCACCCCTAGTGATCCACTAGCAAAAGTTTTGCTTCCTGTTCCGGCCACATTACGTTCTGCTGGCCTAGAGGTCTTCATTTCAGAGGGAGGAATGCTGCCACCAGGAGAAACAATGACAATTCCAATTACATGGAAGTTAAGATTGCCATAGGGACACTTTGGGATCCTCCTACCTATATTTATGTCAACAGGCTAAGAAGGGAGTTACAGTGTTGGCTGGGGTGATTGATCTGGACTATCAAGATGAAATCAGTCTACTACTCCACAATGGAGGCAAGGAAGAATATGCATGGAATACAGGAAATCCATTAGGACATCTCTTAATATTACTATGCCTAGTGATTAAGGTCAATGGGAAACTACAACAGCCCAATCCATGCAGGACTACAAATGGCCCAGACCCCTCAGGAGTGAAGGTTTGGGTCAGTCCACCAGGAAAAAGCCATGACCTGCTGAGGTGCATGCTGAAGGCAAAGGGAATACAGAATGGGTATTAGCAGAAGGTAGTCATCAATACCAGCTGCAAACACATGACCAGCTGCAGAAACGAGGACTGTAATTGTCATGAGTATTTCCAGCTTCTTTTGTTAAAAACATGTTTGTGCATCTGTACACTTGTACTAAGAAAATATCATTTTATTTCCTTTTTGCTTTATCATGTGACATAAGACATACTGATTTCATATGAGCATTTATGTATTGTTAACATTAGTATTTGGGTTGGGGATTGGTGCATTTCCGGTAGTACAAAGGATAGTTGTTTTATGTTAGGCATAATTATGACCTTATTATTGTTTTCATTGAAGATTATGTATGATCTCAGGAGATGTGCATGGGTTCAAGTTGCTAAGGGGTGGACTTGGGATGGTTAATACTGAGTGTCAACTTGATTGGATTGAAGGATGCAAAATATTGATCATGGTTGTGTCTGTGAGGGTGTTGCCAAAGGTGATTAATATTTGAGTCAGTGGGCTGGGAAAGGCAAACCCATCCTTAATCTGGGTGGGCACCATCTAATCAGCTGCCAGTGTGGCTAAAATGTAAAGCAGGCAGAAAAATGTGAAAAGAGAGACTGGCCTAGCCTTCCAGCCTACATCTTTCTTCCATGCTGGATGCTTCCTGCTCTCCAACATTGGACTCCAAGTTCTTCAGTTTTGATACTTGGACTGCTTCTCCTTTCTTCTCATCTTGCAGATGGGCTATTTTGGGACCTTGTGATCGTGTGAGGTAACATTTAATAAACTCCCCTTTGTGTGTGTGTATATCTCCTATTAGTTCTGTCCCTCTAGAGACAGAACCCTGACTAGTACATATATCTATGTCCTGAATGCTTGTAATCCATACACAAATTTTATTTTATAGTTTATTTTATTGATTTACTTCATTTGGACTGTGGTTTTTGCAATATGAAAAAGTAAGAGCAGAATTTGTGATTATCTGTTTAATTTTACCAAAGCATATATATATACACAAGACAAATCAAAGACAAAGCAGATATTGACATGAGTTATAAAGTTTGATTTAACACTTAATTTGGAAATCGCTAAATTTCCCCTTTTTTCTATAATCACCATTATAATTTATCTCTATATATTATTTTTTATAGGTTTACTTGGTGTCAGCTTAAGGGGGAGGGAAATAATGTTGACTATGTCAAATGGTGTGCAAATTTGACAAATGTTTTGAGATCAAGTTCTTTACTTAAAGCTTTGGAACAACGGGAAAATAACAGATCTATTTTCATAGGAATTAATTGAATCAATTACTTACTGGTATTTTTGAAAATTTCATATAACCAGTGAAAATGTCTTTATATATGCCTGTAAATTTGCATATGCCCTGCAAAGTTTACTGGCCATATTTAATTCTGAGAACTAATTTTAGTAAGTTAATGAAGTCAAGAAAGACAAATCCCTGAGGGAGAAAATTTTAAGATAATAACCTAAATTTTCAAAGGCCAGATAGAGAACAGAAAAGTGTAAGGTGGTGGCAATGAAGAAAGCATTAAGAACTAAACTCAATTTTGGATCTTTCCTGCTTTCTCTTGTGGGCATTTAGTGCTATAAATTTCCCTCTACACACTGCTTTGAATGTGTCCCAGAGATTCTGATATGTGTCTTTGTTCTCGTTGGTTTCAAAGAACATCTTTATTTCTGCCTTCATTTCGTTATGTACCCAGTAGTCATTCAGGAGCAGGTTGTTCAGTTTCCATGTAGTTGAGCGGTTTTGAGTGAGTTTCTTAATCCTGAGTTCTAGTTTCATTGCACTGTGGTCTGAGAGATAGTTTGTTATAATTTCTGTTCTTTTACATTTGCTGAGGAGAGATTTACTTCCAACTATGTGGTCAATTTTGGAACAGGTGTGGTGTGGTGCTGAAAAAAATGTATATTCTGTTGATTTGGGGTGGAGAGTTCTGTAGATGTCTATTAGGTCCGCTTGGTGCAGAGCTGAGTTCAATTCCTGGGTATCCTTGTTGACTTTCTGTCTCGTTGATCTGTCTAATGTTGACAGTGGGGTGTTAAAGTCTCCCATTATTAATGTGTGGGAGTCTAAGTCTCTTTGTAGGTCACTCAGGACTTGCTTTATGAATCTGAGTGCTCCTGTATCTGATCTTTGACAAACCTGAGAAAAACAAGCAATGGAGAAAGGATTCCCTATTTAATAAATGGTGCTGGGAAAACTGGCTAGCCATATGTAGAAAGCTGAAACTGGATCCCTTCCCTACACCTTATACAAAAATCAATTCAAGATGGATTAAAGACTTAAATGTTAGACCTAAAACCATAAAAACCCTAGAAGAAAACCTAGGCATTACCATTCAGGACATAGGCACGGGCAAGGACTTCATGTCTAAAACACTAAAAGCAATGGCAACAAAAGACAAAATTGACAAATGGGATCTAATTAAACTAAAGAGCTTCTGCACAGCAAAAGAAACTACCATCAGAGTGAACAGGCAACCTACAAAATGGGAGAAAATTTTCGCAACCTACTCATCTGACAAAGGGCTAATATCCAGAATCTACAATGAACTCAAACAAATTTACAAGAAAAAAACAAACAACCCCATCAAAAAGTGGGTGAAGGACATGAACAGACACTTCTCAAAAGAAGACATTTATGCAGCCAAAAAACACATGAAAAAATGCTCACCATCACTGGCCATCAGAGAAATGCAAATCAAAACCACAATGAGATATCATCTCATACCAGTTAGAATAGCAATCATTAAAAAGTCAGGAAACAACAGGTGCTGGAGAGGATGTGGAGAAATAGGAACACTTTTACACTGTTGGTGGGACTGTAAACTAGTTCAACCATTGTGGAAGTCAGTGTGGCAATTCCTCAGGGATCTAGAACTAGAAATACCATTTGACCCAGCCATCCCATTACTGGGTATATACCCAAACGACTATAAATCATGCTGCTATAAAGACACATGCACACGTATGTTTATTACGGCACTATTCACAATAGCAAAGACTTGGAACCAACCCAAATGTCCAACAATGATAGACTGGATTAAGAAAATGTGGCACATATACACCATGGAATACTATGCAGCCATAAAAAATGATGAGTTCATGTCCTTTGTAGGGACATGGATGAAATTGGAAGTCATCATTCTCAGTAAACTATTGCAAGAACAAAAAACCAAACACCGCATATTCTCACTCATAGGTGGGAACTGAACAATGAGAACACATGGACACAGGAAGGGGAACATCACACTCTGGGGAGTGTTGTGGGGTGGGGGGAGGGGGGAGGGATAGCACTGGGAGATATACCTAATGCTAGATGACCAGTTAGTGGGTGCAGCACACCAGCATGTCACATGCATATATATATATAACTAACCTGCACATTGTGCACATGTACCCTAAAACTTAAAGTATAAAAAAAAAAGAATTAAACTCATCTGGAGGCTGAAAAGAGTAATGCAACAGATTGATTTCTTATTGCTCAGATCTATCCTCTCTCTCACCTCTCCTGCCAAAGATATACTTTTAAAATAATTTTAAAACAAGACCTTGCTTTTAAAAAGCCATCTGCTAAATGATCCAATCTATACCTCAAGTTCAGCCCTTTGTCAGCAACTAAGTTTGTAAACACCAATTCCATGTTTTCTTTTTCCTACCATTTTTTTTTAGGACAAAACAAAAAAACAAAAAGCCAACATCTAGCTAAACTAAAGTAAGCTACATAAGTGACCTAAATTATCTGGACTCCAATATTAAATTTATTCATATCATCTAAAAGTTGAGTATGTGTCAGAACTGAATAAATGTCTTGCTTTTTCTTTTTTGCTTTTAATGTTTTCATTGAATATTGTCAAATCCTACTCAAATCTTACTTTTCAATCCTTTGCTTCATAAGTTGGAGCTAACCTGAAGATACAGTGAATACTGTTGTCGTTTTTTTTCTCAAACTATTAAATCAGAGCTAATTTCCTTGAAACAAAAGACCTCAAAGAGCCTGATTGAAATATGTTTGGGAAAGGATGATATGAACTGTGGCCATCCCTTTCCAATGCTAGTTTAAAAAGGTCTTGATTGCAGGCAATACCTGATAGAAATAATATTAATAAGAGTTTTTCTTTAACTTTACCAAATTTTTATTATTTTACCTTGTTCTTAATTCTGGGATTACTCTTGCATGCCTGTATCACATGCATCTTTATCTGTAGCTTTAGAACATGATGATTTTTACCATGTTTGATAATGCATTACCTCTTATTTCTGTCTGGGAAAAGTATAGAATGCAATACAATATCAAACTTTACTTTTTGGCAATAGTCAAAATCATAGCCTGATATATCATGATATAGTTTGAGCAGAAATGAATTATTGTGGAAACACAGGTAGTAGATGATAATTAAACCTATGATTTGCTAATTAAATTTTGATGTAAGTAGGGATGGTTGTCCACATTATGACATAAGGCAAAATGTACATAAAAATCCCTTAGAAAAATCTTGGTGCTTTTATTTTTACCCAAGTAATCTTTTCTTTAATCTGTAAGACTACTATGATGGATTACTATGATATCCTTTTAGCTAGAAAGAAATCTAAGTTGGAATGGTATTAAATTTATTATAAGTAAAATAAAAATGAGCATTCTTCTCTGCATTAATTTTTATTGGAAAGTTCATTTTCTATCATTAATACATCTTTACTAAATACAACATTTATTGAGTATTCATAGAGTGAATATTATTCTATCATTTACTCTAAAATTTGATCAGGAATGGTGGCTCACACCTGTAATCCTAGCACTTTGGGAGGCTGAAGTGGGAGGATCTCTTGAGGCCAGGAGTTTGAGACCAGCTTGGGCAATATAGTGAGGCCTCATCTCTACAAAAATAAAATAAAATAAATTAAAATTAAGTAAAATAAAATAAAATTCACGGAGTTTTGTGGTTTTTTACTTCTTTTGGTTGTGATTGTATGCATATATATATAAATAAATATACATATAACATTCAAAGACTTTACAGTTTATTGAAAATCAGAGGGATAAAACAGAGGCAATACAACAATACAGCGTAATTAGAATTATAGAATATAGAGCTTACAAATAACTTAAGGCTCCATCTGGTCATTATCTATAGTAACATTTCCAGAGAACTGAAATCAAAGCAGATGTAACTACACAATGGTAAAACTGTTCCAGTGCATGTCATAGGATAAATATTCCAGAAAACTTTAATGAACAAATGAATTGTTCACTACCTACTTAGCAAATAAATTCAGATCTCCTCTAAGTCTTAAGCTTCATTTTTCTTCCTCAAATGAATATATTTTTTAAATATTTAAGATCCATTCAATTTACTTTGGATTGTGTAACTGTTGGGAAATGACCTAAGTCGATATTTCCTGTGTAAAACAGTAACACTCTCATTTTTATTTGGATCTACCTTGAGCCATAAATAATGTTGGAATCCAGAGAAATCCTGAATGACTTAGCATTTTACAACTTTTTTGTTTTTCTCTTAATTGAACTAGAACATGAAAAAGTGCCAAGGAGTGTATATAAAAGAAAGAATTATCACTCCTACGATTTCTGGAGATTGACTTCTTAGTTTTAAGAGAATTTTGAATTTCTTACATTTATTTTGATAATCTTACACCCATATATATGAGCATACCAAAGATTGTTTGTATGACCAATTTATACCCATGTTCCACTGCTTTACTGAAGTCCTGGAGTTTGCATTTGCATTGGCCCCAAGTAAAGGACAAATTACATCATGGCAAGCTGTACAAATAAAGCTTTTACAGCCATTTACATAAGGCATAGTAGTGGGGAAATTGTCACCAAATAGCACATGGTCTTTCAACTCTGAAGAATTCAACAGAACCTGTACTGTAGCAGTCAATGTCATAATTATTTCACTGGCAGATGTGTTGTATAGATTTAATTTTGAACAAGTAATGATGATACTAAATATATAATAAAGGACTTCATACTCCAAATTTTTTTTGCCTTTTATGAATATGATTGAATTAATTGGATCTTCAAAATAATTCCCTGATAGTTAAAATTTTGAGTTTTTTAAAGGCAAAAATAAAGGCAATGATAACTACTATAATTTAAATAAGGGTCAAAATAAGAATGATAAAAGTGAGAAAGTATTGCTTCATAGTTTTAATTTCATTGGTAATTATATATTTTTATAAAAATTATAATCTATGGCATATTAAATTAATGTTGTTAATTTGAATTTTATTGATTTGGTAGGAAGCTTTAGTATTTTATTTGAAAATGAAATTTAATAGATTTCAGAGCTATAAGTAAAAGAAGTTTATATCTTATTTTACATATAAATTTTATTTTATACATTTATACTAAAACATATATAAGTTTTGTTGGTATGTTTTTAGCTGATATTATAAAAATTGATACTTAGAATTAAAGTGTACTTATCATTAATTTTTTTTTAGCTGAAAATGGTCCATAGATTAAGGAAGTTGAAAAAACACTGGGAGAGTCCTCATTATGGTTGCTTTAAATGTAGACCGACATTTGCTATTTTGTGTTTCCTGCTGTTTCTTTTTTTTTCATAATTAGTAGTAATAAAATGCCATAAATATTTTTAACAATGTGTATGTTCATTTCAGGGTTAAAAGAGAAAAGTAGAGTAAATAATACTTCCTTCTTTTTTGCAAGAGGTTTAAGGGGACCTATTTAGTGGCACAGGTAGTATCCATAGAAGTGAAATAAGCAAGTTATATGCTATTGAAACTAAAAACAAACCAAACAAGAGATACATGCCCCACTTGTGATGGAAATATGCTTGTGGGAATGCAATCAATGAAAAGCTCTCATGTGTCCCCTGGTCACACTATTTGAGGTTCCATAGTAAACCTCAAATAGCGTGACCAGGGGACACATGAGAGCTTGGGCTAGACCAGAGCAAGGCTGCCTAAGAAATGAACTTGACAAATTCAACTGTAACGTCCTTTGTAGGCAGCACTACCAACCGTGGTACCTCCTGGACATCTCTCCAGCATAAGGAGCAAGGCAAGCCCTCTTTTCTCAGGGCTTTTATTCCCTCAGCCATGCCTTCACCCCCATTCCCTTCCCAACCCCACACACATAGAACAAAACTTAAAAGAACAAAAATTGCATCCTCTTCTAGAAATGGTAAAACTAGAGAATTTTTTTCTGGATGCAGTTTGTAAAATTCAACATATTTTGCTAGATAATGATTTTACCTCTTTAATTAACACAGATAAATGATCTATTACTATTGCTTTCTTCTAGGCTTGTGCTATATGTGTAATATTAGACACTATATTTAATAACAATAAAATGTCTGAAGGGTTGCATGTTTGTCTTGCTATTAGAGATTTTGTCTAATATTACATACATATACATATATGTGTGTATGTAATTATATATAGAGAGAATATATATTTATATAGATAATATATATCTCTATATCTATAGATATATAGAGAATATATATCTCTATATCTACAGAGATATACACAGAGAATATATACCTCTATGTCTACAGAGATATACACAGAGAATATATATCTCTGTGTCTACAGAGATATACACAGAGAATATATATCTCTGTGTCTACAGAGATATACACAGAGAATATATATCTCTGTGTCTACAGAGATATACACAGAGAATATATATCTCTGTGTCTACAGAGATATACACAGAGAATACATATCTCTGTGTCTACAGAGATATACACAGAGAATACATATCTCTGTGTCTACAGAGATATACACAGAGAATACATATCTCTGTATCTACAGAGATATACATAGAGAATACATATCTCTGTATCTATAGAGATATACATAGAGAACACATATCTCTGTATCTATAGAGATATACATAGAGAACACATATCTCTGTATCTATAGAGATATACATAGAGAATACATATCTCTGTATCTATAGAGATATATATAGAGAGAATATATATCTCTGTATCTATAGAGATATATATAGAGAATATATATCTCTATATCTATATAAACTCCTATATAGAGAATATATATTCTCTATATCTATAGAGACATATATAGAGAATATATATTCTCTATATCTATAGAGATATATTTAGAGAATATATATTCTCTATATCTAGAGAATATATATCTATATATAGAGATATATATGTGTAATATTAGACACTATAATAACAATAAAATGTCTGAAGCGTTGTGTGTGTATTGTTATTAGATATTATATCTATATCTCTATATAGATACACCTATATATACACATATACACATATACACAGACACACACATACACACATATATATATTTTATTTATATATATATAGAGAGAGAGAGACAGAGAGAGAGAGAAGGTTAAAAATAAATAGAAGTATTAAAATTTTCTCAGGAGAAAGATTTAAAGAAATGTAATCCTAGACTAAAAGAGAGTATCATGGCCTCACTGATACTACTATTATTTCAAAATAAGCTAATCTTTTATGTGTAACTATGATGTCTGACTGTTTTATACTGAAGTAATACATCTAATACTGATGACACATATGTGTCTATGACTCTGTCATATTTATCTTTTCAATTTCTGTCTCATTTTATGCCTGACATATGGAGAAGTTGAGAATAGCTAAGTCGCCAATAAAAAATACAAAAAAAAGAAACATTTTAAAAATAGGGAATGTATGGCTTTGTGACCTAGAAAAAATAAAGCCTTTACAAAAGGACGGTTTGAGGTATGCATGGGACTTTGACAGATAAGTATGAGGTGAAGGAATTCCACATAGAAGGAACATTGACAAAATCAGAGATGGCAACGTATTAAATATTCTGTATATTTATAAATTAAACAGTTGAACTAGAGAGTAGAAAACTTGACAAAAGGAAATTTAGGGTAGGCTATACTGGATGGCCTTGAGTGTAAGGGAAAGTGCCAGGTATTTAATTTGAGAGCCATATACTTTTATTGAAGGATTTTCTGCAGGAGTAAAATATAGTTTGGTTTACTTTTTTTTTTTTTTTTCTTGAGAAAGAGTCTTGCTCTGTAACCCAGGCCAGAGTGCAGTGGCGCAATCTCTGTTCACTGCAACCTTCACCTCCAGGGTTCAAGCGATTCTCCTGCCTCAGCCTCCTGAGTAGCTGGGACTACAGGCGCCCGCCACCACGCCCGGCTACTTTTTGTATTTTTAGTAGAGCTGGGGTTTCACCATGTTGGCCAGGATGGTCTCAAACTCTTGACTTCGTGATCCACCTGCCTTGGTCTCCCAAAGAGTTTGGTTTACTTTTTAGACAAAATATCTTGGAGAGATGTGAAGGAGATTGGATGAAAAGATAGAGATGTAGGAAAATGGGACACTATACATAAAATGAGAAAAATCATGAGAACATAAAGCCATGCAACGTCAATGAAAATACCAAGGACAAGATGAATGATGAAGAAGTTACAGAGGCAAATGGCATAATTCAGTAACTAGTCCTAAGTATTGAGTGAAAACAAGTTGTTGCAGATGTCTCTATGTTTCAAGGATGAGCAACTGAAGAAACTGATGAACTGGCATTAATGACACTGGCATTAATTTTTTGAGGTGAGTGAAGTCAAATTTAAAAACTGGCCGGGCACGGTGGCTCACGCCTGTAATCCCAGCACTTTGCGAGACCGAGGTGGGTGGGTCACGAGGTCAGAAGATCGAGACCATCCTGGCTAACACGGTGAAACTCCGTCTCTACTAAAAAGTAGAAAAAATTAGCCGGGCGTCTTGGTGGGCGCCTGTAGTCCCAGCTACTTGGGAGGCTGAGGCAGGAGAATGGCGTGAACCTGGGAGGCGGAGCTTCCAGTGAGCCGAGATCACGCCACTGCACTCCAGCCTGGGCGACAGAGTGAGACTCCGTCTCAAAAAAAAAAAAAAAAAAAAAAACAGGGCCGGGTGCAGTCGCTCATGCCTGTAATCCTAGCACTTTGGGAGGCCAAGGCCGGCAGATCACTTAAGGTCAGGAGTTTGAAACCAGCCTCGCCAACATGGTGAAACCCCGTTTCTACTAAAAATACAAAACAATTAGCTGGGTGAGGTGGCGGGCACCTGTAATCCCAGCTACTCAGAAGGCTGAGGCAGGAGTATTGCTTGAACCCAGGAGGCGGAAGTTGCCCTGAGCTGAGATCGTGCCACAGCACTCCAGCCTGGGCGACAGAGCAAGACTCTGTCTAAATGAAAATAAAAATAAACAGGTGAGGACTTTTTTTTGAACATGTGGAGTGTGAAATGTCTATTGGTAAACCATATGGAGCTCTCCAGCAGGAAATTTTATATGAAGGTCTACAGATTAGGCAAACGCTTAGGGTTTGATCAGTATATCAGGAAATCAACTACTTAGCAGTTGATCTTCCCCAAGGGAAAGATTCGAAAGAAAAAGTATTATTTAGCCCAGTGTGTGCTTGTCGCATTTTTATTTGATAAGCGCTCCCTGTAAGGAGAGTCCCACTCTCGTTTCATACTCCTAGCTACTTCCATACTTCATTTATCACACAAACACAGACATGCATACATACACATATGTGTACACACTACCACCAATCCCCACGAACACATGCATAAACAATTTCACCACCTTATGTTAGTACAATACACAGCATCTTGCGTGCCATGCCTGAACTTAGGACACATTATCAAAGCCTGCATAGTTAAATGGGGTCAGAATGTCAATCTAAATTAAACTCATAGTTGAGATGATGGACACCATCCCATCTGTCTCAGGCTGTGTTTTGCTTCACCAGAGAGAATCTGACAGCTGCTGTTTAAAAGAAGTCTCACTTCCACTCATTTTCTTATTATGACATTCAATTTCCTTCCCGAGACCTTCTTCCAAGTTCTTGATCCTAACCCTAGAAATTTGCATATAAAGTTCCCCGGGCGGCAACAGTATTGAAACAACTGCATGATTACTCCAGCAATCATTCTTCCACCTTTCAACTCTTAAAGCACCTGCATTTTTGCTCCTCAGGCAGCGCTCTGTTCATACTGCCTTGCAAAAGAGCTGTCTTGGACTAGTCTTATGACTGCTACTAAAATTGTAAACAGTGAGAGGGCATTAACCTTCCTCATGCTTAGCATACAGAAGGAACTTAAAAATAGTACATACTGGATAGTTGAATAAATTGCTAAGTGAAAGAAGAGCTTTATCTGTGAGAATTCTTTTAATTGTTTGACATTGTTAAAATAAACACAATGCCTTAGATATACTCTGAGATCTATCAAGGGTATGCAAAAGTCAAATGGGATTCCCGCATTCAAGAAACCTGAACAGGCAAGAGCTTGCCTGTTTCTATGGCAGAATATTGAAAGGGGTATTATTTTCTTTTAATGCTTAAAATAGGTTTTGAAGAATAAATATTTTAAGAATTTATTAAATAGTGAGCAGATTCAATGTAATATTTATAAACTATCTGTTGTCAGGTACAAAGAATAACGATAGCCTGAACACCTACGTGCAGTAGTATTGAGATAAATGTTAAAAAAAAAAAAAAGTCTCACACTGTAGATTCTTTTGTGCCCTTACCAATTTCTTTTCTTCCCAATCTGGTAACCCAAACTTTATTTTCTCCATTTCCTTTTTGTTGCTTTTACTATAAAATTTCAAACTTCTAAGCAAAATGTCACTTTGTTTTGAATTGTAAAGAAAGAAATTTTGAACAGATATTCTGCTACAATTTATTTTTTTCATCTTTTATATTCTCAATATTCATTTACATCATTGCATGAATACATATCTATTTTCTAACATGATTTTACTGTAATATATTTTTATTCTAACATTGATGAGTATTTTGATTGTTTTCAAAGTTTTGCTATTGCATAGGCTACTGAGAATATTCTTCCACTTATCTCCTGGTGGACATGCACAGGAGTGGAATTCTTGGATCATAGAGTATTAATATCTTCAAATATTCTATATACAGTCATGTAGTATTCATTGACAAGGATACGTTCTGAGAAATGGGTCATTAGTTGTGGGAACATCATAGAGTTTATCGCACAACCATAAACGGTATGGCGAATCACACATGAAGACTATATGGTATAGCCTACTGCTCCTAGGCTACAAACTTGTACAGCATGTTACTATACTCAATACTGTAGGCAACTGTAACCCAATGACAGGTATTAGTGTATCTAAACATAGAAAAGGTACAGCAGGCCAGGTGTGGTGGCTCACGCCTGTAATCCCAGCACTTTGGGAGGCCAAGGTGGGCAGATCACAAGGTCAAGAGATCGAGACCATCCTGGCCAACATGGTAAAACTCCATCTCCACTAAAAATACAAAAATTAGCTGGGCATAGTGGCACGCGCCTATAGTCCTAGCTACTTGGGAGGCTGAGGCAGGAGAACCACTTGAACCCGGGAGGCGGAGGTTGCAGTGAGCTGAGATTGTGCCACTGCACTCCAGCCTGGCAACAGAGCGAGACTCCATCTCAAACAAACAAACAAACAAAAAACAAGAAACAGTACACTAAAAAGTATGGTTTAGAAGATGAAATATTGTACACATATATAGGGCAGTTACCAAGAAGAAAGCTTACAGGACTGGAAGTTGCTCTGGGTATTAGTGAGTTAGTAGTAAGTAAATGTGAAGGTATAGGGCATTGTGGTACACTACAGCAGACTTTATAAACACTGTACACTTAAGCTACACTACATTTATTTTAACATTTCTTTAATAATAAATTTAGCTTACTGTAACATTTTTTACTTTATAAACTTTTTAATTTTTAACACTTTTGACTTTTGTAATAGTTTAAAACACAAACATACAGCTGTACAAAAAATATTTTCTTTCTTTATATTTTTATAAGATTTTTCATATCTTTCAGTTTTTTGCTTCTACTTTTTAAACTTTCTGGTTAAAAACTAAGACAAAAACACACACATTATCCTAGGCCTACGCAGAGTCAGGGTCATCAATATCACTGTCTTCCACCTTCACTTTTTGTCCCACTGGAAAGCCTTAACATGTAGGGAGCTGCTGTCTCCTATGACAATAATGCGTTCTGAAATATCTCCTGGAGGACCTGCCTGAGGCTGTTTTACAGTTAAGTTTCTTTAAAAAATAACAGGAGTATGCTATAAAATAATGATAAAAATTATAGTATATTAAATAAATAAACCAGTAACATAGTCACTTTTCATTTTCAAGTACTATGTACTGTACATAATTGTATGTGCTACACTTTTATTAAATTGGCAGTGCAGTAGGTTTGTTTACACCAGCATCACCACAAATGTTAACTAATGCATTGCACCACACTTGAATGGCTACATCACTAGGGGGTGGGAAGTTTTCAGTTTCATTATAATCTTACAGGACCCGCATCCTATATGCTGCCTGTGGTTGACTGAAACATGGTTATTAGGTGCATGACTCTGAAGTCAAAATTTTTTTAAGTCGTTCACTGATATCCACTTCCAACAGCAGTGCCTCTGTGCTCTCCTTACTCTGTATCCTCACCAACACCTCGTGTTGCCAGACCATTTGTGTTGGCCAGTCTAGTATGCACAAAATGGTATATATCATGTTATGAATTTATGTGTTCCTGGCAACAAATTAAGATTGGACATCTCACATGCTTATTGATTATTTGGTTTTCCTACCATGTGAACTGCCTATATATCCATTTTGTTATTTTTATCAGATGTTGTCTTTTTACATGATTCATCTCAGTTATTCATTCATTCTGAATACTTATATTGATCGCTTCTGGGTGTTGTATGTATTTTCTCCAGTTTGTAACTTTTGTTTTCATTACCATTAAGTGGTTTACTCTTTTTTTTTTTTTTTTGAGATGGAGTCTCACTCTGTCGCCCAGGCTGGAGTGCAATGGCGCGATCTCCGCTCACTGCAAGCTCCGCCTCCCAGCTTCACGTCATTCTCCTGCCTCAGCCTGTGGAGTAGCTGGGACTATAGGCGCCCGTCACCACGCCCGGCTAACTTTTTGTATTTTCAGTAGAGACGGGGTTTCACCGTGTTAGCCAGGATGGTCTCGATCTTCTGAACTCATGATCCACCCGCCTCGGCCTCCCAAAGTGCTGGGATTGCAGGCGTGAACCACCAAGCGCGGCCAAGTGGTTTACTCTTAATGTACTAGAAGTAATCAGTGATAACAGGCTTAAGGAATTCTTCTCTATGTGAACTTACAAAGGTATTATCTTGCCATCTCATATTGCTTTATTTATTTACTTATTTTGGGCAGGAAGGAATAAAGAACTATGATTTGTTCTTTTTTTACACTCAGAAAAACACCATAAAGTGAGGCACAGATCAAGCCTTCATGAACTTGAACCGCTATATACTTTTGTGTATTTTGTGGCCTAACACGTATTTCCAGGGCTCACTTTATCCCATATTAACTAAAAAAAAAAAAAAAGAAAGAAAGAAAGAAAAGAAACAGACAGTAGAAACAGTAATAGTAAAACATAAAGAACTGATATTCAACAGATACAGATGTTAAGATGTGTGCATGCATACAAACATAAATAGATAAAAAGATTTGCCTGGACACACTGAGTTGTCTCAAATTCTCATTTTAGAAGTAAATTAGATGGATAGTTCAAAAGCCAAAGAATCCTTTGGAATGTTAAAATAATTTAGAAATTGTCCATTTAAGGCAGCCACAGAGTCAAGGGACCTACTATAGTCCATTCTAGTCATTATAAAATGATATGTAAACATTTGAGTAAATCTAAGAATACATTTGTACATTTGTCCTTCCAGACTGAAGTCACATCACAACTATGAATGTTTATAATGCAGTTTTTAATATCTTAAGAGTGGAATGATACTTTTAAAACTGCAGTATGTACAGAATGTCATTGAATTTGACTTTCTAGAGGGAAGACTGTATTGGTGATTACAGAATACCACCAGCCGTTTTACACAAGCCGGACTCGTGCTCAATCAATGCAGTGTTATCAGTGAATATTTGGCAGTTTTTTTGTGCTATCACATTGATGCATAGATGCTTTTAAGACTCCCAAAATAAATGCACATACAGACACAAACATGTTTTTACAGATATTCACAAAAGAATGCCATCTAGATATCAAAACTAAATTGTATTTGAATTTTACCTGTAGTTACTATGATTACGTTTTTGAATAAGCTCAATAAAAACTGGAGCTATCATGCCGGGTGCTGTGGCTCACGCCTGTAATCCCAGCACTTTGAGAGGCCAAGGTAGGCAGATTACCCAGGAATTTGAGACCAACCTAGGCAACATGGTGAAACCCTGTCCCTACAAAAAAAAAAAAAAAAAAAAGGTACAAAAAATTCGCAGGTGTGGTGATGCACATCTGTGGTCCCAGCTACTAAAGAGGCTGAAGTGGGAGAATCACTTGAGCCCTGGAGGTTGAGGGAGCCGTGATCACACCACTGCACTCCTGCCTGAGTGACAGAGTGAGAACCGATCTCAAAAACAAAAAACAAAGAAACAGACACAAACTGTAGATATCTATTCTTTGTCACTTTCAGTCTTTTCAGTACCTAAACTAGTACATAACAATTACAATGAAGTTCATCTCTAAAAAATAGAAAGACTACTTTTTTCTTTTGTCCAAGATATTAGCAAACTCATAGAGGGTACCAAAGTAAAGCACTAACACTTAACTTCAAAAAAAATTAAAATAGTATAAAATGTTTATAAGGCTCTTAAATAGCTGATTTTACCCTAACATCATGAAGCTTGTTCTTTCTCTAATTTCCAAACAAATATTTTCAAATATTCATACTTAGGCACTACTCAATTTCCTGGGAGTGTAGGTCAAAGAACTGTATCTCCTTCTTTGTGAACATCTGCCATATTCTCCATTCCTAGACAATTCACCATAAACATGTATCTACTATGCATCAGGAGACACATTTTTTATTTTCTTCATATAGATAACCAATGTATGACAGAATTTCTTGAAAGTCTATTCTTTTCAATTGCTCTTGAGTGAAACTCTGTTATAAATCAAGTGTCAATGTGCAGGTAGGTCTTTCCCTTCACTCAATTTTTCTATCGATATCAATACCCTATTGTGTTATTAAATACAGCTTTATAATAATTGTTGATAACTAGTAAGGTAAATCCCACCCCTCCATCCCCAGGTCTTTCTTCTTTGGGAGGGTTTGGTTGCTGTTCCATATCAATTTAGAATCATCCCCTTATGTTTCACTCTCTAAAAGGAACAGAGAAAGTGACAGAAAAATAATTCTGTGGAGATATTAATTGGAATTCATTTGGATTTATAAATAACTTAGGGTAAAAATGAGAGCTACATTTGTTATCCTATTGTATATTATTTTCACAATGATGTTTTCTACTTGATTGAGGCAGGAGTATATAAATGAAATTGATTTTTGTACTATGACTTATGTCACAGTTTTGAAAATTTTGCTAAATTTCACTGATTACTTGAAATAATACGTCAGTCATTTATTTTGGTTTTTCTATACAGATAATTATATCTTTATATAATGACCATACTCTATTTTAGCTTTATTTGTTCTTCTTGCCAAAAGCTGCCTTACATATTGAGTATAATGTTGAAAAGAAAGGCAATATGCAACAGTTTGTCTAGCTTCTGAATGGCTTCAATGCATTTATATTACAAATTTATGTGCTACATTCATTTTTTATAGATAACTTTGTAACATTAAGGAATTTTATATTCCTAAATTGATAATTGGTTTTGTTATGACTAAATGTTGAATTTTCATACATAGTTTCTGTGACTATCACCAACTGACAACACATTAATGAAATTTTTAATGTTAAATATAACTTTTAAGCTTTGAACATAATGTATTATCTTTCATATAATGTTTGCCTCAGGGTAGTTTTCCCTGAGACTGGGTAATTTATAAAGAGACGATGTGTAATTGACTCACAGTTTCACAGGCTTAACAGGAAGCATGACTAGGAGACCTCAGGAAACTTACAATCATGGAAGAAGGCAGAAAGGAAATAAGCATGTCTTCCTCACTTGGTGGCAGTAGAGAGAGAGAGCAAGGGGGAAGTGCCACACACTATCAACCAACCAAATCTTCTGAGAACTCACTCACTACCATGAGAACAGCAACAGAGAAGTCTGCCCCCCATGATTTAATCACCTACCACCAGGCCCCTCCCCTGATATGTGGGGATTACAATTCTAGGTGGGATTTGTGTGGGGACACAGAGCCAAACCATATTAGTGTTCATAATAACACTGTGATAGCAAGAGAGTTTATACTATACCTTATGTTTTAATATAGGATAGCCCACCTTTTCTTTCCTACACATATTCTATTATGCCAGCATATAATTTTAATATTTGCTATTGAATCCTCTCACTTGTAGTCTAACAGTTTACTATATTTCACAATGTTTGTCATGGTCCATGATACAGCTAACTAGTGTACCAAGTGGCTGGCTGGTGTGGCATTGTTGGATACTTTGTTTTATCACAGAGTACACCATATTTTGTCTTTGAGGGGAAGATGTTAGCTACTATTCAATGAAAATAAACAATACAAAACAGAGCTGAATCATTGGTGTTCTTCCATATGTAAAAGTAAAGTTCTATTCACTAAACATGTCTTTCAGACTCCTAGATGAGGCAACTTAGACTTATTTTGATGCAACTATAAATACTACTACTTCATTGAAAAATGAAAACTCCACAATAAGTTATAAGCTGGGACTATGCTGGGCAAACCGGAACATATGATTGCCCTAATCTGATCCAGCTTATTATGTGTCGAGCATTGTTCAAAACATTTTTCATTTAATTTCTAAGTGCTTTAAGTTTCTTAAAACTTTCCACTTAATTTTCATAACAACCCTGTAAGGTAGGCACTATTATTTGCTCTATTTGAGTATGAGAAAATTGAGGAAATTGAGAAATTGAGACATGGAGAATGGGTGTCTAAGTCCATTTGCCCTGCTATATCAAAATATCTGAGACTGAGAAATGTATAACAGGTGTATTTTCTTACTGTTCTGAAGGCTGGCAAGTCCAAGATCAAGGCTCTGATGGGATTAGAGTGTGGTGAAGGCTACTCTGTGCTTCCAAGATGGCAGCACTTTGCTGCATCCTCCAGAAGGGAGAATCACTTTGTCCTCACCTCCTAAAATAAAATAAAATAATAATAATAATAAAAACAGAAGGGACAAAAAGAGTCAAACTCCCTCTGTCAAGTCCTTTTATAAAAATGCTAATCCTAGTCATGAATGGGGAACCCTCTTGACTCAATCACCTCTTAAAGGGCACACCTCTTGTTGCATTGAGAATTATGTTTCAACATGAATTTTGGAGGAGACAAAAACATTCAAACCACAGCAGAGGGTTTCAGTACTTCGCCCAAGGTCTTAGAAATTATAGATGGCAGAACTGGGAAAAATCAACACCAGGCAGTCAGGTTTTGGAGCTTATTCTTTTAGTTCCTACTATCCTCTATATTTTCTTCCTTCTACTTAGTTTGGGTATATTTTGATCTTATTTTTTTGAGATTTCTTTTTTCTAATGTAAGCATTTACTACTACAATTTTCTTAAACTTGAGTAACACACCACTTTTAAAACTTAGAAAAAGTTTCATAAAGCTCAGATAGTGACTATTTTACTAACCCACAGTTGAATGGTACAAACATGAATAATTTTATGATATTCTTATTCTAACTGCTTTTATACAACTTTATCTAAAATGAATGGGCAAAATTAAAGGAATTCAAATAAGTTATGTTAATATAAAAAATGAGGAAGTGTTTCTTAAATGAAATAGCTGCTCACAATGAGCGTACAGAGCTAAATAAGCTGATTAACTGCAGTGTGCTTTTGCTGAGCACATTATATCTCTATTACATACACCATGTGCCATGTGATGACTCAACTTTATGAACACATTTCTCTATGTAAAAGTTCCTTTGTTCAACTAGCCATGATATAATTTAATCTTCATTTGGCAGGAACATCATTTATGTTTTAAGTTCCATTGAATTATTGTTAATTAAATGTGTACCACAAAGCCAAAAAGATAAACACAAGAGGCATTGGAATTAAATATATGAGTTTATAATTGCAGAGCTCAATCATCAACAAACCTTGAAAAGATTCAAACTGTACTTTTATATATGTTTTAGTCCATTATTAAGGTGAAGACATTTGAAAAATCATGTCTGTATGATACTAATGTCACCTTTGGTGTGCTTCATTTCCTACTGAGGGAAATGAATCTTTCAACTTGTGGTTACAGATTTTCACTTTAAGAAGAACGTAGGCAGTAACCACCTACCTCTTCAGATTCATCAAATTGCATCCCAAACTCACCTTTTCTAGAAATCTAGAATTCTCTGTATGTCTTTATCTGCCAAAGTGTGTGTGGTAGACTGAATAACGGTCCTAAAATATGTGCCTGCCCTAACCCCTGGAACTTGCAAATGTTACCTTCTATGGCAAAAGGAACTTCGCAGATGTGATTTACTTAAGGATCTTGAGATGGTGAGACTATCCGGGATTAACCTGTGGTCCTGGAGTAATCACAACCATCTAGGAAGAGCCAAATTTCAAAAAATGCAGTGTAATGACATGATAGAAACAGAAATTGGAGGAATGCATTTTAAAGACAGAGAAAGTGGCCACAGGCCAAGGAATTCATATGGCCACTAAAAGCTGAAAAAAAGAAAGAAATTGGATTTTTTTCCCCTAGAGCCTCCAGAAGGATCTAGCCTTACTGAGACCTTGATTTTAACCCTGAGAAATTAATTTTGACTTTCTGATCTCCAGAACTTTAAGAGAAAGAGACTGTATTGTTTTAAGCCACTAAGATTTTGGTTCTTGACTACAATTCCGATAGGAAACAAACACAATATTCTGTTTGGAAATGTCCCCAGTTTTTGCCTAATTAATTACTGAGTCTTCCAGTTGTCTCAGCCTCCCCACATTCTTTCTTCAGGAAAATTATACTGGAAGGCACAGGAAGGAATAAGCCTTCCCATTTAACAGCTTTTTTTAGTTCCAGGGTCATACGTTGACCCTGTCACCTACATTGATACTTTTAAAGTTGTCGTTTGAGTTTCTGCCCACCTAGACTATAAGCTCTCTGATGCTAAAGGCATACTTTTATTCCTACCTTTATTTTTCAGCAAATAGAATAGAATATGAAATAGAGTGAACAATAAATATTTAATTGATTTTTGCATACAGGAAAAGACTTGCAAAATATTTTTAGAGCATATGCTATCTTAGAAAAGATGAATCTGGGTCGTAAAACAATTTATACATACATATGACCAAAAATATTCTGAGTTTTCAATGGGCATTGACCTTTTGAATGCATTGAATGTAGATGATCTATATGACAGATAAGTGAAAAAAGTTCAGGGTGGGTATTCTTGATTTTGCTGACCTATAATTATCCCAGGAGGTAGAAAGAATATTAGAATTGCCAAAGCTAGGTATAAACAATCACTAGAATACATATATATAGGATATTACTACATGAAAAATAATATTCTGAGTCTCATATAATGTCCATTATTTTGTTTATGCTCTGATTTGTTCACACTGATGAAAATAGATCACAAAACTTGGTTACTGAATGATTTCTTTGAAAATGAGTGAGGTTCCTTTTCCTTGAAAATATTTGCTTAGGAATCAGAAAAGCACTATATGTGGAAAATGTAGTTTTTAGAAGGTATTTTATAGCATCAGATTGACTTTATGGCGATTGGCACCTAAAGCTATATCAACCATTCTCTTTGCTTTTTCTTTTGTTGTTCTTGTAGTTAGAATTCTTTCTGTTCCTGGAATGGGATTACAGAGCCAAGTGTAATCCCTAAGAATAGTGAATGATTGGAATAATTAAATGTGAACCATAGAATATCTCAGCCAGATTTCAGTGCACAAAGCATGCTTTTATTTCTGGGACTGATTTTCATGTTGGTTTTGACAGCCATAGTATCACACTAAAGGGGAACATACAAAGAAGAGGAACCAATGCATGTTCTGTGACCATGGCTTTGTGGAATCACTTTATCCCAAGGATTGCTATATTCCATGTCAACAAAAATTGTCATGATCTATGGTTTATGTACATATATTAATCAAGTGATAGCATTATAATACAAGTTATGTTCAGTCAGGACTTATAGGCAGAAGTCTTATCTGCCATCTAGCTGCATGAATATTTTTTAAATGTTGGTATTGCTAATGGTTAAAGAAACAAACATTGATTCAATGCAAGGTTTTTTGTATTATCATTATTTCCAGATTTGTAAGCACTGAAATAATACTTAAAATATGTGTCCATAATGGCACACTTCTAAAAGCTTCCTGGTTATTTAGATTTGGATTTTTGAGGACCTGGGAAGAGGTACGAAGAGTACCATTTCCCATTTGCTTCTCTGTGCATTATTAAAGGTGTTTAGAGCTAATATTTACATTGAAATTTCTAATTTTCACATATGCAAATGTACTGTATCTCTATATCCTACCCTAAAATCTATAACAGGAGACATCTATTGAGTTGAATATGTTTCATGGGGTCTTGGTCTCAAAACTGTTTTAACTGCAGAACATATAAATCCCCATCCTTGTGTGACCCAGAAGAAGCCATTCTGTACATAAATTAAGTATGATTAGATAAAAAATTAGAAAAATGAGAAGGAAAAACTCCATCCAGAGCTGCAAAAGATACTGTTCTAATCTCTCAAGTCTACAGCCTAATATATATAGCTTGTATGTATAGAACAACTTCATGGTTCTTTGCATGTTCTAAGATGTACAAGAGGAAGAGAAATTTTAAGATAAGTCCCCACCCTTTAGATTTTCTTGGAAGCCAGAAGCACAGAAAGATGCATTTGACCAGAATGTGATGGCTTGAGGAGCATAAGGTATGGAGAGTGACTGGTGAAAGAACGGACTCCCTAAAAGTCACCAGGGCCACTTCCCTTGAACCTCCTTTTTCCTATTACAAAGGAGATCACTGGCAAACTGGTATAAAAATTTTGTGAAAATTCTACGTATCTGTCTGCTTATGATTCAAAGGAAAAAGTGGAGGATGCATGTATCTACATCTACAATTGAATAAACTTAAGGAAAAGTGATAGGTCCTTCTGCTCCTCAATGCAGAAGGGTTTTAAAGTTATAGAATAAAAATTTAAGTGAACTAGACTTATTTTTCCCTCTCTGTAATCCTTTATCCACACTCCTCATATCCACTCCATTAAGATTTCAGAATACGGCTTTAAGTTTATTTTTTTTCTTGTTTATTTGTTTTTTAATGGAGGGAAGACACAAAATAGAGAAAAATGGCCTCTAGGCTTTGTGTTCAAAACAGACTACCAAAAACTATAAGGGATTATAGTTTTAAAATTCAGTGTTTTCATATGCAAGAACCAAGTTACTTTGATAATCATGTTTGAATTTATGTGTAAAGATTGTTTACGGCATTCCCCTATTATACCCTAACGTCTGATAGGGTCTGTAGTGATACCTCCTCCATTAGTTCCTGATATTGGTCATCTGCTTGTTCTCTTTTTTCTTGTCAGAGTTGCCAGACATTTGAAAAATTTATTGAATACTTCAAAGAACCAGCTTTGGGTTTCATTCTCTCTCTCTTCTCTCTCATTCTCTCTCTCGTTGCATTGATTTCTGCTTCTTTTTCTTTCTTTTGCTTACATTGGGTAAATTTTCATCTTATTTTCCTAATTTCTTGAAATAGAAACTTAGGTTTTTGTTTGGAAATCTTTCTCCTTTTCTGACATAAGCACTGAGTAGTATAAATTACCCTCTATACCCTGATTTAATTAAATTCCACAAATCTTGAGATGTTGCATTTTCATTTCTAGTCACTTTAATGTATTTTCTAGTTCTCCTTAAAAACATTAGAAATTGCTCTTTAATGCATATATTAGTTTGCTAGAGCTGCCATAACAAATACCACAGACTGGGTGGCTTACACAAAAGAAATTGATTTTCTCACAGTTCTGGAGGCTGGAAGTTCAAGATCAAGATGCCTGCAGGCTTAGTTTCCTCGGAGGCCTCTCTCCTTGACTTGCAGATGGCAGCCTTCTTGATTTGCCTCTTTACATGGCCATGCTTCTGTGCATAAGTACCCCTGGTGTCTCTCTAAGCATACCAGTCTCCTCTCTTATAAGGACACCAGTCAGATTGGATTAAGGCATATCCTGAAAGCTTATGACATCTTTATAATGACATCTGTCATTAACTTATGACATCTCTAAAAGCTTTATTGTCATATACAGTCACATATTGAAGTACTAGGGATTCAGACAAATTATGATTTTTGGGGGGACACAATTCAGTCCATAACACAAATTAGTTAGAGTTGTGTTGTTTAATTCCCAGAAAAATATAAATGTTGTTATTCCTTTATATAATTTTATTATTTTTAAATATGTTGTTTTATAAGCCAGTATATAATCTATATTGGTGAATGTGGCATGTGAACTTGAGAATAATATGCATTCTGCTGTTTGGGGAGAAGTATTCTGTACATGCCAGTTAGATTTCATTGTTTGATGGTGGTGTTCTATATCTTTGCTGATTTTCTGTCTAGTAGTTGCATTAATTATGAAGAGATAAGTTTTGATGTCTTCAATTTTAATTTAAAATTTTTATTTTCCTCCATTCTGTTTTCATCAGTTTTTTTCCTATGTGTTTTAAAGTCTTTTTCTTGTAAATATATATTTAGGAATGTTATACTGGTGACTTTTTATCATAAATTACCATAATTTTATAATTAAGTAATTTTCTATTTTGTTCATGATATTTATGTTGTGCCCTAAAATCCACTTTGCCTGATATTAATATGGTCATTTTAGTTTACTTTTTATTATTATTTTTACAGTATATGTTTTTTTCAGCCTTTTGTTTTTAAGGTCTCATATCACTACATTTAAAGTGAGTTTTTTTTGTAGACAGTATAAAGTTGGGTCATTTTTTAAAGATCCATTTTACTAATCTGTTACTTTTAATTAATAAGTATAGACAATTTACATTTAATGCAATTAGCATGCACATGTATAGTATGTTTGAATTTAGGCCTACTATTTTATTACCTGCTTCCTGTTTGTTTCCTTCATTTTGTTTGTTGTTTTCTGTGTTTCACATTTTTTGCCTTCTTATGGGCTGTCTGAACTTTTTTTTTTTTTTTTTTTTTGAGATGTAGTCTTGCTCTGTCACCCAGGCCGGAGTGCAGTGGTGTGATCTTGGCTCACTGCAACCTCCATTTCCCAGGTTCAAGCAATACTCTCCCTCACCCTCGAGTAACTGGAATTACAGGTGCCCGCCAACATGCTCGGCTAATTTTTTTTTATTTTTAGTGAGATAGGGTTTCACCACCTTGGCCAGGCTGGTCTTGAACTCCTGACCTCGTGATCCACCCACCTCAGCCTCCCAATTGAACATTTTTAAGTATTCCTTTTTTTAACTTGTTATGGTAATTTGACTATAAAATTATGCACAATTTTTTGATAATTCTTTTCAAGCTGAAGGAAGACTACGAGAATTTATCACCAATAAGCATACTCTAAAAGAATGGCTAAAGGAAGTTTTTTAAACAGAAAAGAAATAAACAGTAAAGAAGATATCTTTGAACATTGGCAATAACAGAGGAACAGAAATAGTAAATACCTGAGTATGCCACTCTTTTCCTTTCAGCTTATTAAAAACATGTTGGATGGTTGAACACAGACATACAAAAAAAGTTATGTATGATATTTTAGCTCTGTTCTTTCTTTAACTCCATAATAACAGACTTCAGTTTGATTATGATTTTATATTATTTGTTTTGATGTGCTTAAATTTTTGCCAGTTGTTTTCTGAATATTTTCCTTATATTCCAGTTTTCTCATTTGGATAATTTACACTTCCACCTGAGGAATAGGTGTATTAGTCCATTCTTGCATTGCTATAAAGAACTACCTGAGACTGGGTAATTTATAAAGAAAAGAGGTTTAATTGACTCACAGTTCTCCAGGCTGAACAGAAAGCATGACTGAGGAAGCCTCAGTAAACTTACAATTATGGCAGAAGGTGAAGAGAAAGCAGACACCTCTTAACATGCTGGAGAAGGAGGAAGAGAGAGAGAAGGGGGAAGTGCTACACGCTTTTATAAACAACCAGATCTCGTGAGAATTCACTCACTATTACAAGAACAGAAAGGTTCTTGGTTCATGGTTCAATCAGCTCCTACCAGGCTCCTCCTCCAACATTGGGGATTACAATTCAACATGAAATTTCAGCAGAGACACTGACTCAAATCATATCAGTAAGTTTTTGGTGTTTTTTCATGGAATATATGTCCTCGATAAAGTCTATTTGTGTTTATCTTTAAATGTTTCTATTTTGCTTTTGTTATTGAAGGATTTTTTTCTTGTTATTAAGTAAATAATTGTAGATTTACTATTACTTTGTCTCAAAATTGTGAAGAACTTATGATGATATCTCATGGCTTCTGTTGTTGATGTTGTACAAACTGCAATCAGTATGTCATTCTTTCAAAGTTGTCTTTGTTTTTTTTCTCTCATTGTTTTAAATATCTTTTTGTCTTTGGTGTACTTCCTTTTCATTAAAGTGTGACTAAGTATAAATGTTTTTCTTTTAGGTGTACATTTAGATTTTTGTGTCTATAAATGTGTCTGGAAAGTACTCAGCAATTAACTCTTCAAATATTGGCTCTTTTCACTGTTTCCTCCTTTGAGGATCCTTATTAAACAAACTGTGGTCTCAGGATATTTGTACCTTTTGTTCTTTCTCTTTGCAATGACCCTCTCCTTGAACATTCTCCTCCTCCTGCAGACACACACATATACACATATACACCCACCCTCCCTGGACTTTGAATAGTCCTTACACATATGGTCAAATATCTATCACTACCTATACCAGATTAGCTCTCATTATTGTATGTTCTTTTTGTATCTTTTCCTTCATAGCATGAAAAACTACTATAATTAGATGAATGATATATAATAGTAATAAGAGCTTTTTTGTCTCTTTGACATCTTCCTATCCTCAGTACACAGCACAGCTCCTAGCTCCATAAATACTATTAAGAGAATAATTTAAAATAAGTGGACAAAGAAATGCAATTTGTCACAGCAAGTAGGGGTAGGGTACCAAAATTGACCTCATCAAAATTAGAAGAATTAGATGAATAAAATAAATTTGAAAATCCTTTTTACTACTCAATATATAAAGCACATAACTTCCAAAATGCCTTATAAGCCAATGTTATTTAAAACCTAATTTTGAGTAGCTTAACAGCAATTGAAACTAGGAATTCAGATGTAAAAGGCCATATTCAGGCCATTGTGTAAAATATTCAAAAAGCCTATATCTTATCATAAATATTCTTTGAATATATCTCTTGAAGAAATAGATACCTGATTTGTAGAGATTTAATAAATAGCAGATATAAATAGTTACTATAAATAATAACACTGATTATCCTGTGTAATCAAACCCTTCACCTGCTGTGATATGCACTGCGTTTATGCAGATCAGCTGTAGGCCTTTCATCCATGAAATTATAGAATGTATAATGTGATGGGCCATGATATATTCAGTGTAATTGCTTATTTATAAAAAGAGCTATCAACAGCCCACTTTAAATAAATTCAGAAATCACCATAGGGCATTTAGAAATGAATATTTTATATGACATTTTAAAAAGATTATGAGAATTTCTTTGAACAGTAAAATTAATGGCTGTTTGGCTGTTTAAACTCATCCAGTGTAGATTCAGGATAATAGCATATAAACTGTAATTACTATATTTCTGTCTTAATTAGGAATAACCCCATCTACCTTACTAGTAATGTATTTTTAGTCTAAAATATGAATAAAGGGAAAACAAATTAATAAGTTAAATTCCCTCATGGGTCATTTGAATGTAAAGCAGTATTTAATCATAACTCTGTATGCTTTTCTATCTATATATCTATCTGTCATCCATCTATCTATCCACACATCTATATTTTACTACAATAGCCTTTAAGTATATGTTTCCCACCGAAAATATAAAATTTTTGAACTTTGAATGTAATATTTAAACATTTAAAGCTTTTAATACACTCAGAAACAATGCATCTTTTGTGTCTTTGATCTTTAGTATAAATGGATTTTACAGTAGTTTAAGATGTATTATAATGTTAGAATTACTCATCAGAACCCCAAATTTCCCAAATTCCCCAAATTCCCAAGAATAGTGATCTTAGTTCAAAATTAGCTAAAGAATATTAAAGTAGTGAATCATTCACAGTAGTGTTTATCACCGTAGAAAGGAAAGGACACAATTAGAATTTGTGAACTACAGGATAATAGAAGTAGGTGTTTGTATGACAATAATTCATTAGACATTCACTGATCACTTCAGAGGGCCACAGAGTTTCCTGCATATTCTCCTATATTCTCAGAGCAAAGAATATTTTCCATATATTATTTTGTACTTTTTTTTCCATGTTGATTTGGAAATCATTAAAATAGTACTGGATTGTCTTTTTAAATATTTTTAAGTTTTCTTCTGATTGTAGCACATACCCTCATGCAAAAAATCTTATCAGTCTTAGCAGCAAAACAAATGCTGTGAAGGATATAAAAATACACAGAAAACAGTGTCTGGGGACCACTTTTAGTCAATAGAGCAAATTCTATGTTTAGAGAAACTTGGAAGCTCGCTGTAAAAGTAGTGGAAATCATTTCACTAAAAGTAAGGATAATTATGGCAATATATCAAGTTCATATCATCTGCGTAGGCTAGGAAGGCAAGTTGGAAACAACAAATTCATACTTTTAACTTTGTCATTGTAACACTGATACTGGGGATGAAGGATGAAAATAACGTGAATATGAACTATAAAGAACATGGAGCTAAAACATTAATTTTGTGAGAATCAAGGAAGAACATTAGCCATGAGCTCTACTTACATGAGACGTGGCATCTATTCACATAAGAAATGTGACTTGTTTTTTATATATATTTTTTTCTATGAAATACAACAGTAGATAGAATTGCAGGCAGTAATAGTAAGGCTGTAATGTTTAAGCTGATTTATCTAGGAATTCCACAAAAATATAGTGAAGATAAAGCCAACTGAAAGTGAAAACATACATAGAGGTGATACATTTTTTAAAATGGACTTAATTTTTTAGAGCAGTTTTAGGCTTACGGCAAAATTGAGCAGAAGATAAAAGAGATTCTCATATGCCTTCTCCCACACAAGCATAGCCTCCCCTATTGTCAACATTCCCCACCAGAGTAGTACATTTTTCCCCCAATGGAGGAACCTAATTAGCACATTATTATCACCCAGAGTCCATAGTTTACATTACGTTCACTTTCGGTGTTGTAAATTCTATGGCTTTGGGCAAATGTATAATGACATGTATCTATTAGGTTGGTGCAAAAGTAATTGTGGTTTTTGCCATAAAATTAAGGCAAAAACCACAATTACTTCTGCACCAACCTAATACCATTATAGTATCATACAGAGAAGTTTCAATGCTCTAAAACTCATGTGTGTTCTGCCTATTCATCCCTCCCTCCCCTACAAACTCCTGGCAACCACTGATCATTTTAATGCCTCCGTGGTTTTGCCTTTTCCAGAATGTCAGAGTTGAAATCATATAATATATAGCCTTTACAGATTGGCTTCGGATTGAGACAAGGACTTTTGAAACATGTGTAGGCATTAGTTTTTAGACAAAAGTCTAAACCAAGCTTATCCTGATGTCAGTTAATAATAAGACCTCCAGTCCTTTGACTGAATGAAGGCTTAAAGAACATCCAGAACTCTGAAGAAACTGGCAAGTGAGTGCTTAGGCACCCCTGTTCTCTGAGTCCCCTCTGTCCCTATTCACATGCCTTACAGCGGCACTTCATTAATTTGTGGCTGAAAATATATATACATGGGGAAAAGGAAAGGAAAAGAAATATCTTCTCCCCCCAATTGAATCCTGTTTTTATTTCAATTTGACATCTCTTTCCTCTACTTATTTTCATGAGTGCAGTAGCAAAGAAATTAATTTTCCTGTACTACATTCAAGTAGTAAAATATGTGGAAAGGGAGAATTAATTTCAAATCTTTAAAAATGAATTTAAATCACAGAGATTCCATTAATTTTATTTTCTCTATATATATGTAATAAAAGTAAATGCTTTCTCATTTTAAGCTATTAATTCATATAAATGTTGTAGAGTTAATTTTATGATGCTACATTTTTATAATCTGTTCCCAAATATTACAAGACTCTTGAAGTTGAGCAAAAAGTAAAAAGATGTATTGTCATATTAAAATCGGGTGGTTATGCATTTACGTTGTAAATATCTAGAACATGTTCCTTAGTGTATTTGTATATTTATAAATTATATTTGAACTCACTTTCTAGAAAAGTACTGATGAAAATGATGATATTAGATGTTTGCTTGAGTAATGGCACATATGATTTTAAATTTTTTGCTTCTTATTTTCTAGGGTATCTTAATGATGACAATCAGATTGGAGATTAATGATGAAGTTTATGTGTTTAAGGCTATTATACTACTTGAAAAAACTGTATAATACACATTACATTTTTAAAAGTTATTATTTTTCCTTCCTGTCAATTAAAGGGAAGATTTTTTGTGACAGATGAGAGGACAATACATATGAACTTCAAAAAGAAAGTTGAAAAATATTATATGACCAACCAACATGGGAAAGGATTTTTCAGGTCGCAATTGTATCGTCATATGGTCACATGCTTTGTTTCCTATTTTAATATGCACTTTAACTTGATGTTTCTATGTGCTAAAGCGAAGCAAATAAATGACTTGTGACATAGGTATAAAATAAAACTTTAACTCCATTTTCAAACACACATACACAAAGTGAACTATATTTGACAGCCACTACATGTTTTTCATATAGGAAAAGTAGTGTTGTTTACACCAATTTCTTTTGCCGTATAAAAACTATAATCTGTAGAGAATTAAAAAGTGACTTTTTTTTAAAGCACAATATTTTCCCCCAAGGCAGATGTGAGAATATTCTAAATGAATTATTAACCCAGAAGAATTTAAGAAAATTTCATTGCACCCAGGAGAGGAAAAAAAAGAATCCATCCTCCTCCTTGGTGAAGGTGAGTGATGGCCAGCATCCCAACATCCAATATGTGGTCAGAAAACGTCTCTTCTAAATTTGACATAAAGTGTGTGTTCTTGCAGTCAGCTATGACGAATAGCCTTTAAAAACCTTTTTCAAGCTTAGCATTCTATAAATTAATGAATACCTACTAGACACTTGTAGGTGCACAATATTAGTAGAAACAGAGAAATCCAACACAATAAAAGAAGAAAAATAAACCCAACAGAGAGAAGTATTAAAAAATAAAACTTGTATTATGGAGTTAAAGGAAACAGAAATAATTCAGTAATGGTTTGCATTTATATAAAAGCTAATTACATTTTATGTACATTATATTAAGTACAATTTCATGGATCAGAAGTTTTTTTTTAATAGTAACAAATGTGTTATGGGAGTTTAGATGAAAAGAAAAACTTTGAGTGTAATCAAACACTGCAATAAACCTCTCCAAATATTGGTAGAATGTCCATCACTAGAGGTATTTTTAAAAAGTTTGTGTTGGACTAGAATATGACTTCAGTAGGTTTCTACATTTAAACAAAAATTCAACAAAATAATTATTAATAAGCCAATTATTCCAGGGCTATTGAAAATGGTTAAAAATAAACTTATTTTAAAAATAACATTGGAATAATAAAATTTATTCACAGGAGAAAGAAAGCAAAGAAAATCCTATATGTTTTATTGTGTAAAAAGATATATTTGAAATTATTCATAATATATGAAGCCAATCAATACTTATGCAGTTACCAAATGCAACTTAAGCCTTCTAATGAAAGTCTATATCTGTCTTTGGTTTGAGAAAGCTTTAGCTGTACAAACTTGAATGTTGGAATTCAGGAAGAGTATTTTTTTCTGCTTTTAATGACAAGACATGAGCTAAACAATGAATTTACTAGTTTCACGGAAGGGCACCAGCAAGAAAATGAAGAAGAGCATCAGTGTAATAATGAATTTTCCAAAACTGTATGTGTGTATAAGAATGGATTCAGAAACATTGTAATTGAAAATTTTGAAAATTATGAGTTAAAGATAAGAGATTAGGCAAAAGAGGGAAGTAAATTTAAATTTGTTTTTTCAGTATAAAAACACAAAATATAAAAATAGGTTTTTCAAATCAGTCATTATGTCATCTGATTATAATCACAGCTTGCTATTCTCTGCTCTTTGATATATTATTATTTTTAAAACTGTGATTTTAATGGATTTGTCTCAATTGAATGATTACGCCATAACTGATACCCTACTTCCAAGACATTTGATTATTTCCAAAGTTTTGTTATTAAAAATGTATTTGTTCTTTTAGATTTCCTGTATGTGAGAATAAATCTTCAGTAAGAATTCCCAGAAGTTAATTAACATGTCAAAGGCGAAAACATTTTTCTCTTGATGTATAAGCTAAAAATATTTTCAAAAGGTTTCTGCCAATGTAAAATGCCATGAACAACATCTGAGAGTTTAGCTGCACCCTATCCTAGGCAACATAAAATACCTGTTTCTCATTAAGTGCTAATTTAATAGATTAAAATTGGAAACTCATTTTGATTTTCAAAGTGTTTTTAAATTATAAAACCTGATGTGATTAAAATATATTATCATTTGATGTTTATGGGGGGATACTATATCTTTTTACTGATAACTTTTATTTTTCTTGGACTAAGTATCTACTGGTAAGGTGGTAAAATTTGCATTTCTATAATTCAGTTCAATGGAGTAGTAGGAGAACCAGGTTGCACACATTTATTTCTATTCTCTTGTGTATATAAAGTTTTGAGTTATTGGTATTGTTTTTCACCTAGTTGTAATAGGCTGAATACTGGCCACTCAAACACATTTATAAGGTAATATTTACAAATTCTAGGTGTTGGGGTTCTAGGACAAATTTTAGGACCTGGAGTTCCCCAACACCTGGAATTTGTAAATATTACCTTATAAAGAAAAAGGTTTTTTGTAGGTGTGATTAAATTAAGAATCTTGCCATGGAAGATTATCCTGTATTATCAGCTCTAAATCCAGCCCCGCCATTTTTATAACATAGAAGCAGAAGCAAATTTAGACACACACAGAAGGGAAGGCAATATAACCAAAATGATGGGAGGCAAAAACTGGAGTGATGTAGCCACAAGTCAAACGATGCCCACAGCCTGAAGAGACAAGGAAAGGATTTTCCCCTAAAGCTCCAGAGGAAGCACAGACCAGGCAACAGCTTGATTTTGGCTCAGTGAGAATGATTTTGAATTTGTGGCTTCCATAACTGTGAGAGTTTGGTTCTGTGTCCTTGCTATTGTGAATAGAGCAAATTATTTTCCTTTGGGTAGCTACACAGTAATGAGATTATTGGTTCAAATGATAGTTCTGTTTTCAGTTCTTTGAGAAATCTCCAAACTGCTTTCCACAGTGGCTGAATTAATTTACATTTCCACCAAAAGTGTGTAAATATTCTCTTTTCTACAAAACCTTGCCTGAACCTAAAATAAAAGCTGAAATCAAAACTAAAATTTGAGAGAATAAATTTTTGTTGTTTTAAACCACCAAGTTTGTAGTATCTATTACAGAAGCCAAAGGGAACTAAAACACTGTGTATTTTCACTGATAAACCTTTGGAAAAATTTAGGTTGGTTTATCAATTATTGTACTAAAATTTGAATGCAGAAGATGTTACATTTATTCCTTTGTATTAGTCATGGTTCTCTAGAGAGACAGGACTAATAGGTTAGACATTTATATGAAAGGGAGTTTATTAAGGAGTACTGACCCACAGGATCACAAGGTGAAGTCCCACATTCGGCTGCCTGCAAGTTAAGGCGCAAAGAAGCCAGTCTGAGCTCCAAAACCTCAAAAGTAGGGAAGCCGACAGTGCAGCCTTCAGTCTGTGGCCAAAGGCCCAAAAGCCCCTGGCAAACTACTGATATAGGTCCAAAAGTTCAAAAGGTGAAGAACTTGGAGTCTAATCTTCGAGGTGAGGAAGCTGCCAGCACAGGAGAAAGATGGAGGCCAGAAGACTTGGCCAGTCCAGTCTTTCCACGTTCTTCCACCTGCTTTTATCCTAGCTGCACCGGCAGCTGATTAGATTGTGCCCACTCAGATTGAGTGTGGGTCGTCTTCCCCCAGTCCACTGACTCAAATGTTAATCTCCTTTGGCAACACCCTAACAGCCACATCCAGGAACAATACCTTGCATCCTTCAATCCAGTCAAGTTGACACTCAGTATTAATCTTCACATTCTCTAATACAGTTTCCCCCATTCACCTTTTGATGAAGTATTGAGGTTAGTAGGTTGTCGTCATTTGAATGTTAGATCACTTCAAAACTTATGCTGAAATTTAATTCCCATTGTCACAGTATTAAGTGAGCACCCTAAGAAGTGATTAGGCCGTGACGGCTCTATCCTCATGGGTGAGACTGGTGACATTGTAAAATAGCAAGTTCAGCCTTTTCTTGCCTTTCTGTTTCTGCCATGGGTTGACACTGCAAGAAGATCCTCTCCAGATGCTGAACCTCAAACTTGGACTTCCTACCCTCCAGAATTCTGAAACAATAAATGTCTGTTCATTATAAATTACTCAGTCTCAGGTATTCTCTTATGGAAACAAAAATTAACTGAGATACATGTCTTGTCCTAAGGCTCTGGAAAAATCACTAAAGCTTTAAGATCTGAAAGTATACATCAACGAGTCAAGATGAACACAAAATTGTTTATCTTTCATCAATGGGAAAAACCCCCCACAAATATTCATTTCCCAAAGCAACTTTAAAATAAAAAAATGTAACACTTAAACATAGATGTGTGAATGCCCTCCTTTTGCATTGAAATCTGATGGGGTTTAACAAGTTCTATATGATGCATCTAAAAATGTTTGTCTCATAAAACTCTAAATTTAAGTAGTAAATACTCATTCTAACAGCTTGTGCACATTTTTATGTCACATTTTTCACATTTTATGTAATCTATTAAATCATCCCATTTGTCATAAAAAGAAAAATGTATATTTTTTTCTATTTCTAGTAACTAGGATAATTTCTAATGAGGACAGAAATTAAAAACCTTATAATCTTCACAAATAAAAATAATGCATTTTTTCATATTCAGATATGTTGTATTTGAGAAATTTCTTTTAAAATATGTACATAACAAGGACTATTAGGATGAACACTACATATAATGTGTGAGAGCATGAGTATCTAGCTCTGATTTGATACTTTCTCTTTACATTCAAACTGGGCAATCTAAATCTTTTGAAATTTCCACTGGAGATCTATTAAAAACAGATGCCACTTTACTTGCAGGAGTATTATAAAACTCAAATATGTAAAATCATTTGGAAAGTATAATGACTTCTGCAAAAATAAATGTTATGTTAGAATACCAATATACTTGTATACATGGATGCTAATTTATCAATTAATTATAAAATGATGACCATATGGCATTAGTGTGAAGTAGCAGATTACAGCATATTTTAAAAATTGATTTTTTTATTTGTGCAGCAGTAGTGACACTGTTGTGAGGAAATGTAACCTGCCATTTTCAAACAACTTCCTCAGAATTATGCTGACTGGAATAGTATTCCAAAACTTTTCTTTTTACTATATTACTACAATATCACTGATATAATAGAACACAAACATAAGTTTAATTCTAATAATGAAATATGACTCAAATGCATTTAAAATCATTCTACATAATGAAATCATGTTATGTCAAATGCTTAACTTAATTCAATGGATGAGTCATTTCTAGTTTTCTGGGATCTGATGTGATAACAGACCCTTACACAGCAAACATCACTGGGTAAAAACACCTTTTCCTCTTCCAGGAACAATCTTTGTTTAGATAATATCATGGTGCACTCTCTTACCTTCTTCAGATCTTGACATATTTGTCTAATGCCCAGTGAAGACTTGCCTTTCCCCTTATCTAAATTACTCTAACCCTGACACTGACACCTACCTTCATTGCTTTATTTTTTTCTTGTCACCAGCTAACACACTCTATGCTTTATTTGTTCATCTGCAATGCATTTTGTCTGAGTCTCTTAATAGAATGCAACAGCCACAAAGTCAGACTTTTAAATTTCTTGTTTTATTTTTATTATATCTTAACACCTAATACCTACAATGGTGATGGCACTTAAACAGCTTTGAATAAATGAATTAATTTGCAAATGGATAAATGCCTGACTGAATAAATAAAGAAAGACAGCAGAGAGTTTCTAACTTAATATTAACTTCTTTGGCTAATAAGTATCTAATTGGTAACTCAACTATGCTTAACTCCACATAGGGTGACATAAGAATAAGAGTAATGGAAAGATAAGAGTGATAAAAAGAAATACTAAATGATTCTTTATGGGGGTACTTTAACCTCACCCTTTCCTTACATATGCAAGGTGATATAGATATCAGTTTTATAATAAAATAAAGAAATAACTAGAGATGTAAGTTGCAATGAAAGTATAATCAAATATAATAAAATATAGTAAATGTAAAAATCTTTTTCATTGTTTTCAATAAAATGCATTGACCTTTTTTAAAAAAATAAATGTATATATTGAAATACTCATTGGAGGTCTAATAATAGAAATATAAATAACCAAATAAACGGAAAAGGACCAATTGGAAAGAACTTTCCAATTGTGTGTGTGTGTGTGTGTGTTTGTGTGTGTGTTATTGTCCCAGTTTTAACTTATATTTGTTTGGACGGTATACATTCCGTTTCTATCCCTTTAGTAGTTATCCTAGAAATTGCATCAAACATCATTAGCTTATAAAAATATGATGTTAACCCATATTTTAGCCTCATCTGCAACAGTCCGAGGAACTTACATAAATGGGAATAAAACTTATTTTACTGCCTTTCCAACTTATATCATATTGGTGCCATATACTTTAATTCCATCTATTTTAAGACTTTAGAAAATATTATTTATTAATATTGTATACATTCTAACTTGATTTGGATTTACTCTTATTTTGAGTACCCATTTTTGTTTTTTCTTAAAATGTTAGTAAAATAATTAGTAAGCCTGAAAAATGAATAAATAAGATATTTTTCCTTCTGCATAACAATGTTTTTAGGTTTGGGTTTTTTTTTGGACTAAAAAATAATCTTCATTTAGCCATCTTCCTTAGTATGTCTTGATGGGTATAGAATTCTGCATGAAAGATAATTTTTTTCATCATATTGATACTATGCTTTGTCTTCTAGTTTCCATTGTTGATATAGAAAAGTCAACCAGCCTTTGTAAAAATCTTTATTTGTTTCTCTCGAGATGCTTTCAAGATATTTCTCTCTACTTTTTTTTTGTAGTTTGACTGTGATACTTCTAGTTGTATTTTTTCTAATACAACTTCTAGTTGTATTCCTTCTTAGAAATCTTAGGCATCTTTAGTGTATCAATTGATATCTTTTAAAAATCTGTAACATCCACAGACTTAATTCTTGAAATGCTGCTAATATTTTACTGCTCCATTTTCTCTCTTTCTTCATTTAAATCAACTATGTATGTTTAATTGATTTAATTGACTTAATTAATTTAGATGATTTGATTAATTTAACTTATATGGCAGGTTGATTGTATATGACTCTTCCCTCCATCAAGGAGAGATCAGCAACTTGTCGTCATTGAAATTAGAATTTCTCACTGAGTGTTCTGTTTCTCTTAACTGTACTTCTGTACTTTTCATCCTCTGCTATCTTCAGAGGCCAAAGGATAATTCTCACTGACCTATTATTTAGCTCCTTATTTCTCTCCTTAGCTATTTCTAATCTTGGGTGACATTGATCCATTGAGTTTATAACTGTTGCTATTTTACTTTTCAATACTAAAATTTCTATTTGGCTCCTTTTGAAATCTGCACTCTGTGTTCCTTAAAATTTTTTTCAAGATTTACTTTTATTTTGTCAACTATGGGAATGACAATTGTTTTGTATTCCCTGTTTGATACATTCAAGATGTAATTTTTTGAAACAATTTGTTTACATTGTTATATTTTCCACATCTTAACCTCATGGTTTCTTGTTTCCATAAAAGCCTGGTTACTTTTGCTTGTTAGATGTTCATTTATTTTATTTTAAAATATATAGTAGAAGTAAAATAAGGTTAAAAAATTCACTACTCCTTCAAGGAAGACAATTTTTTTGTTTCTTTTAGGGGATAGGAAATACTACCTGTCTCACTTTGATCCACATTGAAGGCTTCGGATTTCCTTCATTCTCCAAGTGATGCAAAACCAAGGTGAGCAGTAAATTCATAGGTGATTTACTTCAGGTATTTCTTTACTTTAAAGGTTTATCCCTTTGGGGCTGCAGTTTAAGGCCTGAGCTTAATTTCTTGTATAATTAAAATTATTGTATTTCATAAGTTTATGTTGTAAATGTTATATTATAAACTTATTTCCTTTATAAATCAATTTCATAACTTTCATAAAGCTTGAGCTTTCCATTCACTGAGGCCAATAGAATTGTATTTCAACTTCACAGTTTTTTCTTACTGATTGGCAAATGCCTTTAAAGTACAAAAAATTTTGGGTGATCTCCTCTTTTCTACGATTTTGGCCTGGAGATTCCTCAATCTCTTCAAGGCTCTTAAGCTGATTTTTTAAATAATTTCACCCAGCTCTTTGAGTTGTCCTCAGTAGGAGGGTTGGCCTCAATCACCTGGCCCATCACTACCAGAAACAGAATCTGTTTTACAGAAAGACCACTTGATCTCAGTATATTCACATCAATGCACTCTGAAATATGTTATAGATAAATTGGCAGATAGATGTAGATGTACATATACGTATGCACACAGATTGAAGGTATACATAAACAGAATACCCATATGAATAAAACCTTGTATATCTACTCATATTTTTAATATTTACATGGTTTAAGAAATGTAGAAGTGATTCAGCTCAAACCGTAACCCAATAAGCAAGAAACCAAATGTATATCTAGCAGGTAATTGTATTGATTTATAGCTGCCAAGTATAATATTCTTCTTCATTTGATTTCTTTTACATTTTACCTAAAATGAGTGGTAGATTTCTCTGCAAACTAAAGAAGTTAAATATTTTGACAAACTTCATGTACTTACTGCAAATATTTATTAAGTATCTTTGTAACACCTTCCTTGACCTCAGGCTACTTAAGTGCTTTCTGTTTGTGTTCCACAGACCTTTATTTATACTTTTATTTTGACATCTTTCATATTATTTTAATTAGTTATTTGGATATATGTCTCCTCTTAAAAGAAACATTTTAGACAAATTAAATTTGACAGAGTTTATTTGAGCAAAGAATAATTTGTGAATGGGGCACAATAATTGTGAATGGGGCACAATAATTGTGAATGGGGCACACCAGGAGAGGTTCAGAGAGCACAACCAGCAAGCATGGGTACTCAGCAGTGGCCACACGAGGTCAGCCTTGGTGAACTGAAGTCCATGTTGCTGAGTCCATGCACAACTTCCATCCCTGCCACCATGGCCACTTTGTTCATGGCCCCATTGGGTGATGACAGGGTGGCTGGGGAAATAGGCTGAGTGGTGTCCACAGAACAGGTCATCCTATACACTTAATTAGTAAAATTTTCCTCTGCTGAGGTCCCCATTGGTGAGAAATTACATGGGATACAAATATCTGAGTGGTTTTGGACCACTCAGAGAGGTCCATTTATATACCTTTTCCCCAAATTTCTTTGTCACCAATTTTCTAATCGTGCTTCTTCCAAGTCTTTGGCCATCCAGCCAAACCACTGGCTACGGCCCATGAAACAGTATATAATCACACATCTGACCATTTCTCCTTACATGCAAAGTACACAACCAGGTGCACTGCTCAAAGTTCTGCCCACTGGGAAGATTTCCCTTCACCGCTGTCCTTCAGGGATGTCCTAGAAAGGGGCTGTAGTGCCGCAGCTCTCCAGTTTCGGGTGGTACCTGCATATCTTGCAGAACCATCTGTGAATCAGGCCCTATTTTTCTCTTCCTCTGTCATCTAATCATAGGGAATTCCCCATAAGGCCATCGGTGCAGGCTGAGAGAGAGAAGGCAGGGTGGCAGGAGTGGAGACCATGGGCATTTGAGCCACTTCCTCATGTAACTTATTTGTGCCTTCAGGACCTGCTCAAGCCTGGTCGCATATATATATACCACTTCCATTTGATGATGGGATGCTGCTGTGCAAGACCCACTTTATAACTAGATGGGTCAGAAAGGACCCAGTTCATAATATGCAGTTCAGGTCACATGGTTACCTGATGACCCATAGTCAAACTTTCAGTTTTCACCAAAGTCCAGTAACAGGCCAAGAGCTGTCTCTCAAAAGGAGAGTAGTTATCTGCAGAAGATGGCAGGTCCTTGCTCCAAAATCCTAGAGGCCTCTACTGTGATTCACCTATGGGGGCCTACCAAAGGCACCAAACAGCAACCCTATCTGCCACTGACACCTCAAGCATCATTGGATCTGCTGGGTCATATGGCCCAAGTGACAGAGAAGCTTGCATGGCAGCCTGGACCTGTTGTGGAGCCTTCTCCTGTTCTGGACCCCACTCGAAACTGGCAGCTTTTCAAGTAACTTGATAAATAGGCTGGATTAACACACCCAAATGAGGAATGTGTTGTCTCCAAAATCCAAATAGGCCCACTAGATGTTGTGCCTCTTTCTTGGTTGTAGCAGGGGCCAAATGCAGCAACTTATCCTTCATCTTAGAAGGAATATCTCAACAGGCCCCATACCACAGACCCCTAGAAATTTTACTGAGGTCGAAGGTCCCTGAATTTTAGTCAGATTTATTTCCCATCCTCTGGTATGCAAATGTCTCACCAATAAGTTCAGTGTGTTTGCTACTTCTTGCTCACTGGATCCAATCAGCATAATGTCATCAATGTAATGGACCAGTGTGATATCTCGTGGAAGCGAAAAGCAATCAATGTCTCTGGGAATAAGATTATGACACAAAGCTGGAGAGTTGATATATCCCTGAGGTAGGACAGTAAAGGTATATTGCTGGCCTTGGCAGCAGAAGGCAAATGGCTTCTGCTGGGCCTTATGGACAGGAATGGAGAAAAAGGCATTTGCCAAGTCAATGGCTGCATACCAGGTACCAGGAGATGTATTAATTTGCTCAAGCAAGGAAACCACATCTGGTACAGCAGCTGCAATTGGAGTCACCACTTGGTTGAGCTTATGATAATCCACTGTCATTATCCAAGATCCATCTGTCTTCTGCACAGGTCAAATAGGAGAGTTGAATGGGGATGTGGTGGGAAGACCACCCCTGCATCTTTCAAGTCCTTGATGGTGGCACTAATCTCTGCAATCCCCCCAGGGACACAATATTGTTTTTGATTTACTATTTTTCTAGGTAGAGGCAGCTCTTATGGCTTCCGTTTGGCCTTTCCCACCCTAATAGCCCTCACCCTACCGGTCAGGGTGCTAATGTGGGTTTTCTGCCAGCTGCTAAGTATGTTTATGCCAATTATGCACTCTGGCACTGGGGAAATGACCACAGGATGAGTCCAAAGACCCACTGACCCACTGTAACTTGGACCTGAGCTAAAACTCCATTAATTACCTGAGTTCCATAAGCCCTTACTTTAACTGTAGGACCACAATAACGTTTTGGGTACCCTGGAATCAACATCAGCTCAGAGCCAGTGTCCAGTGGTCCCCAAAATGTATTATCATTTCCCTTTTTCCAATGCACAGATTCCCTGGTAAAAGGCCAGAGGTCTCATTGGCAAAGGATGGGAAAAAGTTTTACTGCATAAATTATTGGTTATGTAGTGGGGTCCTTCCTCAAGAGGACCCTGCCTCCTTTCATTTAAGGGGTTCTGGGTCTGTAAATTGGCTCAAGTCTAGAAATTGATTGAGGGGCTGTGATTCTCTGTTTTCATAGTACAAATTAGCCTTTTTTCCATTTGACCTAGAAGTTTTTCTGCTTGTATAAATTAAGTAGGAATGCAGTAGGTTTCCTATCAATTTTACTTCTAGGAACACCATGATTAATTAGCCAATGCTAGAGCTCTACATGAGTCAGACTATTATGACTGCTGCTTTGTATCTGCTGTCCATTACAATAGCTATGCCCACCTTGCCTTTGATGG